>NC_084481.1:20842000-22099000 GCF_030035675.1 Rhineura floridana
GCAGAGTAACTGAAGTGGTGTTTAGTTTACTTCATCTTGTTAGCTAAAATCTGTATTTATGGTAGAAAATATGTGCTCACAGATGTGGACAAGTTTTTAGTAACTGCTATTGTTAAGATGTTAAAGTAGAGGTGAAATATTTCGGTTTATGCCTCTAATTTCAGCGAGATGGAGCAATTCCTGTTGCTGGCTTAACCCCCCTTTTTTGTTCATTACAATTGGAGCCATTTGTCATCTGCCACCATCATAATATGGAATGAAATATCTGAGTGGTGGTGATAGTGAAGTCCCCCCCCCAAAAAAAATATGTGTCTCATAGGCTTGGATCCCAGCTTTCCTTCCATGAACAGAAGAGAGTTCACATTCATGGGACAGGGCTATTCTACCTCTCCCATCTCTCTGTAGATCACACCCCCTGGAAATCTGCTCCTGTGGTTGGGGAACCTTTGGGAATGGTGCAGGGAGCTACAGTTGGAAGGGAAGTTGATGAAAGTCGCTGCTCATTATGCGAACAGAGGAGCGAGCAACTAGGATGTAAACCATTGTGTTAAATAAATTTATCTCCTGCTCTTTGGACTAATTCATGCAGCTACTTTTTTGTGTTCCATTATTTATTTATTTATTATTTCAATTTATATACCGCCCTTAGCAGAATAGCTCTCAGGGTGGTGAACAAACAAGATAAAATACAATATATCATAGTAAAAAATCACAAAAACATGTACAAACAAACAACAGAAAGCACAACAAAAATGAAATACAATACAAATTAAGAAGGATACATGTTAAAAGTAGAAAGATTAAGAAAATTAAAAGATTAAAATGCCTGGGAGCATTAAAAAGTCTTTACCTGGCGCCGGAAAGATAGAAGAGTAGGCGCCAGGCGTACCTCTTCGGGGAGGCTGTTCCACAACTCAGAGGCCACCGCAGAAAAGGCCCTAGATCTAGTAACCACCCTCCGGGCTTCCCGATGAGCTGGTACCCGGAGGAGGGCCTTAGATTCTGAACGAAGTGAACGGGTAGGTTCATAGCGAGAGAGGCGTTCCACAAGGTATTGAGGTCCCACGCCGTGTAATTCCCCCATCCGTCTTTTTATCTCCACAGATGTACAATATAGGTGTGAAAGCAGTTGTCCGAGTACACCCTCTGACATTGGCCCAGTTCCCAAATTAGTATGTCCTTGCAAACTGTTCAAAGCATTGCAGCCGCATGCGGGAGCAGAAGCTGGGCCTGCCTGTGGTGGAGCATTCAGATGACTGCTTCATCACCTACATTTTTGATCAGTGGGGACAGAAGAAAAGCTCTTAAAGTGGTGACTAAAAACAAGCATGTGGATGAAACGAAATTAATCATTAGGGACAGAGTGGGGTCTCTGACAAATTGTAAGCTCCATCATGGTGAAGTTTAAAAACATCCCAGTACAGTGGATGTGTTTATTTATTGCAGTTTGTAAGCTGTAAACTACCTTTTTTATTAGTACTGTACATCCGAAAATGATAATCTATATAGCATACATGATGATATTTACCAATATCATCAGACATGGGGTGCAAATAATTGGTGATTAATACGAATAAAATAGGGAAAATGAAAAAGAGATTTAAGGTAGCTTATAATTTATAATTGGATTCTCCTAAAACCATATAAGGATCTAGTACATTTTGTACTTTATTACTGCAATACAAACAGAAAAGGCTCAACTTCTCTATACATTCATTAACTTGCTGCCTGCCTGCTTTGATGCTTATTATGTTTTAGTTTGGACATGTTGTATCCCATGTCCCAAATTCTTACAATCCATTTATCGATAGTAGATCAATACTAACTTTTTTCTAACAACAAGACCATCATAAGTACTGCTGACAAGATATGAGTCCAGATATTTTATCTTCCAATGCTATTCATTTCAGGGGGGGGGGAATTAATGTCGCCAGAGGATCCTTTGGGATGTTACATCCAGTAATATTTTGGATTTCTGCTGTTATCAAATTCCAGTGTCTTAAGCTGGGGGCATGTCTGAAAATATGATAAAATTTGCTTTAAAGCACCAACGTTAATCACTAGCATTTGGGAATATTGTAAATCTTTTTGGTATAAACACCATCTAAATAATAATTTGTGGAAATTCCCCTTAAAGTCCATACACAATGTGGATTGCAAAGGTTTTTCCAAATCCATTTCCTGTGGCATTTCTTTTGCAAGAACCATTTGCCATTTTGTTTGATCTTTATTTAGTGCTGGTTCCAAATTAGCCTGCATTTTATCCATACACCCTAATGCTCCATTTGATTGTCCAAGATTATTTCAAACCATACAGTCCCACAATGAGCCACACATCACTGTCGGTCAAGTAACTCTATATTTGACTTGGAGACGTTGAAAGGTGGGGTATGTGTTCATATTGCTTCCTGAATGGACTTTAAAATGTTTTTGCTGTTTAGAAAATAGGTACTCCTCAGGGCTGTTGTGAGAGGGCAAGATTAGGAAGAAAGGAGTCTACCCATGTGAATGTTTCCTCACAGAATATGTATGACTTTTGAGTTATATGAAAGTTAAGAATATGATTTAGTGTAACATTGTTTGGTTGCTAAGCTGGCACAGTATAGGACCATTTTTTACTTTGTTATCTAAAATGAGGCCTTTCAGAGTAACAGTTTTTAAGAACAGGATCTTAGAATATAAGAAAAGATCCTTTTAGCACAGTTCAGGTGGAGACTTGTTTGCAGAAAAGTTAACTTCATTTGCAGATTCATGTAATCTCAAAAGTAAAATTGAACATGGTGTAACATGAATGTTATTCACATTTGTTCGCTGCGAGGCCATCTTGCCTATAGGGAAAACGGGTAGTAGTTCTGGAAACTGACAATGCCTCAGTAACTTTATGCCAGGCCATTTTTGATGAATTTTTGGATGTAGACCTAGAATTTTGCTAAGCAAATACACTGACGTATGTTTGCGCCCCACACCTTTCCAATATAAATCCTTCTTTAGGAGCACTCTTAGGCACAACCAAAACGCAACAGAGCTGAAGAGCAAAGCCTCACGTTGGTAAAGCTCAAAAGAGTGCCCCTGAAGGATTTATTTTTGAAATGCATTGACCTCGATAAAGATCTATGCACCTGGAGGCTTCCTCTCTTCTTTTCCTGCTTTTGGTGTGTTCCCGTTTTCCCCTTTTTCTGTTAGGTAAATATAACCTAAATTTACATATGCCTAGCTGAATTGTGCCAAGGCAGCCAGATGCTTGGGAGCAAGGGTGTGAAGAGAGCAGAAGGAGATATAGAATTATTGCCCAACGCACAGCCATCCCCTGGTAACAGTGCACCTCAGATGGCTTTGAAATGGCTCAAGTGACAAAGCAAAGAATTAGCAATAGGAATATAGGGATGGTTGTGGCACCATGGCAAACCATAGTAAGGCATTAATTGATCAAACTCTATGCTCATGTGTTGCTTTTTTCCCTTAGGATAGATTGCCCACTTCTGGATGAAAGGACAGTCACTAAATTGGAATGAAGGAGAGAACTGGAGGATGTGAAGGGCATATGTATTAAGGCCAGTGATGTGGGTTTTCTGGAAAATTTTGAATGGAAAAATTTCTCAGAAAACTTTTCTATGCAAATAAGCGTGGATTGCTTTAAATCAAGATTTAGCTCCCCAAGAAAAACTCTTGATTTAAATCAAGTTAGTCACTTTTAGTTCTTTATGTATTTCTTAAACAATGGTGCAAATCTGATTACTAAAATATGTAAATTTACAACTCAATATAGCATTTTACAAGGAGGGTACACTTTGTTGAATTGTTCAGATAACTTGATTTTTATTAATTTAAAAATATTATACAATACTGCTTGTGTCAAGCTGCTGAACTTTTTTTTTTTTTTAGAAAACAAGTATAAAATGGAGTTCCCTAGGGAAATTGAGTTATGCTGAAGTAAAACAAGTAAAACAAGGAACACACTTGTGGCATCAGCGTTATGGTCTGCCATGATGTTCCAAAATCAGGGGCCTGTTATGTAATATAAAATAAGAAAATGACACCCAGTGGCAACTTTTTTGCATCTTTCTGTACAGTAAACCTGGATTACAGATTCTAAACCTAGTTAACCAATGAAACAAGCCATAAAGAGCTAAGCTTTTCCCTCCTATTAACATCCAGCATAGCAAACATCTTGTTGAATAACACTACTACTAAAAGGCATAGAGAGTCCTGGCAAATGATGCATTACCATAATGCATTACAAAGTGAATTATTCAATTTATTAACCAGTTGATCCATATTGTTCTTTAGACACATCCACATCTTCATCCACATTATTTTCTCCCAATAAGCAGGTTTCATTATGGTACAGTAATAGAATTATAGGACTGAAAGGGGCCTTATAAGGGCATCGAGTCCAACCTTCTGCTCAATGCAGGAATCCAAATTAAAGTATACCCAACAGGAAAATACCTGACATGTTTCATAATTCTTGAAGGTAGACCCTGCATCTCCTTCTTGTGCTGTTTGTATCTTTTCCTTTTTGCCCAAGGAAGGAGTTTATTCAAAATATTGCCAGATAGGGTCTCTCGTTGTCCAGAAGCCATGACAGTTCTTCTGTGGCAAAGGTGTTATGGAATATAGGAAGCTGTGTCTGTAATACACTGTCTTCCCTTTTTTCTTTCTATTCCTCTCCACTGTTCCTTTCTATTCTGTCTCCAACTGTCTTTTTCTATATCGTCTCTTCCCTAATTCCTTTGCCTTGTGTACCATCACATAAGCTCAGGACAACAACAATCCCATTCCCCCATCCAGTCTGTGTCTTTGTAACTTTGTAACAGAAAGGGAAAATCCAGATCTTCCAAGAAGTAAGAGTTTGCAGTTAGGCTGGATATGGCCATTTTCATGAGACAAAAAACTGAAATGAATGCCCATGTTTGGTAGGTAACTCAATGTGTGTGAATGTGACAGAGCCATTAATTCAAGACGGTAAGCATAGGTTTAGCACTTTTATAAGATTTTTGTAAGATCGAATTGAATGAGAGAGAAATTTACTATTTTATTAATGGTTTTTTTTTAAAAAAAATCCAATTTAAATGTAAAAAACTAGCTTAAATTAAAAAAAATAAATGTTTTTTTACAAAATCACTGCTTTTTATCCACTCTGATGCAAATCAAAATAATTAATAATTAATTTGCATCAGAAGTTTTTTTGGTTTGCATCCGAATATTTTCTGGCATCCTAGAGAATGATCTAATTTAGGATGTTTATTTTACATGTATTTAAAATAAAGTTAAAATAAAGTTAAAAACTTAGGAACTGCCAAGCTTGCCTAAGACTTATTTGCAGTTGGCACCCATTCATTGTTACTAATGAATTTATGAAACATAATGAAGAACTGGAAAGTTTTCCACTCTGTCACCTTCAAGCTATGACTACGTGAACATGGTCCAAGCCATGGTTTGGTGTTGTATCTAAAATGACTCAGTGTTCTAAATTAAGAGTGCTGCCTCCATGACTCCACCT
Source organism: Rhineura floridana (assembly GCF_030035675.1). Taxonomy (NCBI): domain Eukaryota; kingdom Metazoa; phylum Chordata; class Lepidosauria; order Squamata; family Rhineuridae; genus Rhineura; species Rhineura floridana. The sequence continues at coordinate 20,847,504 of NC_084481.1, forward strand.
GCATTTCCTTCTCATCACCCAGGTCTTCTCCAGAGTCTGTTCTACTTTGGGCGCTATGTGGCCATAGGTCAAATATAGTCAGCTATTCAAAGTAGGGGTTGTTTTTAGATATTCTTAAAGGTTTTTAAATGCTTTAAAAATGTTTTTATTTTTAATGGTATTGCTTTTCTACTTTGTTGCTGTGAGCTTCTTTGTTGCAACGGGTGGGATAAACATTTCATAATAATAAAAAATAAAATAACCCCCTAGTTTGGGGGCCTTAACAAGCCCCCCCCCATTTTTCTGTCTTCAGACCTCTACCTCAATTTTGGCGGCTATATATATATATATTTAAATATATATATTTAAAGTAGACATCGAGGTGGGATAGGCTAACCTCAGTGCCCTGATGCAGATACAGATCTCCCCCTCCCTAGTCATCAGGTGCAAAAAGGGGATAATGCTCCACCTCACTTGATTTGCATGGGGCTGTGCGTGCATGTATGCATGCATGCACAAGTGTGTGTGTGACTATACCCACCACTAGCATGCAGTCCCGTCCCGTCCCCCCAGGTCAGTGAAAGGTGAATGTTGTCCTTGGACCATAAAAGGTTAGCACTACTTTAACATAACTGTAACAAAGAGCATGAGCTGCCAAAACTCAAGGAAGTTAATTGTTATGGAGCAATGACATTAAACTTCTGTACATTTGTAATCAGCTGTTATTTACAATATTTTTGTAGCAGTAGATCTTGGTTTTTATTAGAATCACATGAGATAGCTTACACAGTTAATAATTTTATTTCAACTGAAATTAAGTGAACAAAACATATTACATCTATAAGATTTTATTTTTAAATGTAAGGTTCAGAGCAGGCAGTGCCTTCATTTAAACAATGTGTGTGCACATACCCAGAATTCTGCCTTTGTTGAGATCATGTTGTGGTTTAGTTAAGAAAAAAAAATAGAATGTCACTGACATAAGAGCATTTGGTGTTCATGTATTATTTACATATGATCAAATACCGTCATGCTGTCAAAATGGTTGGGGAATTTGATAGTTCAGTCCCCCAAATTGTAGAATGTTTAATTGCAATGTATGCCATGTGACAAAGGGGGCTAACCTGTGGCCCTCCAGGTATTGCTGGACTACAATGCCAAGCATCGCTGACCATCAGCCATGCTGGCCTGGGGCTAATGGGAGTTGTAGTCCAACATCTGAAGGGTCAAAGGTTTTCCCATTGTTGCCACATAATATATTGTACAGTAGAAAAAAGAACTAATAATAATAATTCAGTGCATAGGCAGATCATCCCAAAGGTGGTAAAATATTGCTTGTTAAATTCAACAGTTTTTTCTAGTAAGACATTAATAGATTCTTGGTCCCGCCCCCCCCCCCCCTGTGTTTGGAAAAAGCTTTTACTGTAAACTTACATATGATGATATCCTAATGTTTCAGTACAAGGTCTATTTGTAGTTGCACTTCTAAGATAATGTAACACAACCATTAAAATTAATTGTGGGTGGAATTTGGTATAGAAATTGGCATTTAAAAATTATAGCTGCACCCCTCTGGACCATTTTTAATGCTATAGGCATCATAAGCACTAGTATATATTAAACAGGTGGTTTTATAAAAACAGGTATGGTACTAGTTCTAAAATGGTGTCACTCTTTTGAAGTGAAATATTAGTTTATTTTCATTTAATTCATGTCATTATATAGTGGGATATTTGTAAAACAACAAATGAAATGGCTAAGCTGTATTAAGAAAAAAAACTAAATTAGGATTGCATTTGTACATAATATGCATTTTTCAGAGCCATAGCCTGCCCTACAAATTTATAAAAGTGCAAACATACAAAAATATAATTCTCCATCTTTGGAGATGGCAGGTGTTGGCACCACTCACCATATGCTCAGAGGCACATGTTACCAAATTCTTCCAAGCTACACAGGAAGTGGATTAGACTGTGAAAGACCAACCCAAATTGTGTTTGCATTCTGACAAATTTGTAGGGCAGTCCAATATCTCAGAGAGGAGGTCAGGTTTCCTGCTCCCCTAGTGCCCAATTTCCTTGCTTTTTAAAATTTGATAGAAATATCTGTTGGCTATAGGTACGTTCTTAAACTGCAAGGGTTTTTGCCTATTAGTTAATCTAGTATAGACATGGCCAACAGGAGTTCTTTTCTGACCACCCATGAAAGAGTTTGACTGTGTGGCAAAAGTCACACAACTACTGTTTGGGGAATAGTTCATCCCTTAGCATATAGAAGCTGTCTATCTCTGATCTATCAGGAATGTATTGGTGTCTATTTCTTACTTTTCCTCTATCCCCATGACTTTGAATCTACCTTTTTAGGCCATCCACCTTTTTTGCTCACACACTGTAGCCTTAATCCTCCCTACTCAGTGCATGCTAAACACACACTCATTTCCTAGTAGTAACCTTTTTAGCCACTATTTTCCCATCCTCCTCCCTTAGAGAGAGAGAGGAGGGGGGTTGGGGATGGGGAGCAGAGCTTGAAAAAGTTACTTTTTTAAACTACAACTCCCATCAGTCCCAGCCAGCATGGCCAGTGGATTGGGCTGATGGAGTTGTAGTTCAAAAAAGTAACTTTTCCAAGCTCTGATCGGGAGATACATTAAAGTTACAATTTTATACTCACTTACTTGGGAATAAGTTCCACTAAATGAAATGGGACTGATGTCTGAGTAGACATGTACAGGACTGCACTGTAAGTGTATTTAAAAACAAAACAAAACAAAGGGGTAAAACCTGAATTTGATACAATACATACGTCTGCATTTCTCATCTTTGCAAACTAGAGCCATGACCTCTCTGTCAAACATGCTGGGCATGATACAGTCCTCTGCGGATGCAACACCCACACGTGTAGGATTCTATTGCTCAGTCATTCTTCCTCCTCTGACCTATATGCATATGGGCAGTATGACATGCTCTAAAGGTGTATGAGAAGTCTCTGTAGGCCTCCTGTATTCTCAATCAACCCTTCCCTTCACTTGGTGCAGGTTGTTCAATGCTCTCTCCCTCCCTTATTCTGGTTTACGCACCAGCAGGCTACAATGTTTTTAAAAAGTAGCCAAGATGGAGGAATAGCAACATTTCCTGTGATATGGGGTCTGGTGTATAATTGCCAACTGTACCTCCTCTATTCTTATGCACCCAGAATCTTATCTTTGATTTGTGTTGACCTTTTTGAGTTGGTTTCCCTCCACTTTTATTTATTTATTTATTTATTATTTCAATTTATATACCGCCCTTAGCAGAATAGCTCTCAGGGCGGTGAACAAACAAGATAAAATACAATATATCATAGTAAAAAATCACAAAAACATGTACAAACAAACAACAGAAAGCACAACAAAAATGAAATACAACACAAATTAAGAAGGATACGTGTTAAAAGTAGAAAGATTAAGAAAATTAAAAGATTAATTTAATCTATCTTTTGTAGATAGAAGAGCCTTCAGAAAATACATAGCTTTTGTTTGGACTTGAAACCTGTTCAAATAATATGACAATCATATGAAGCAGCCTCTTGATGAAGAACTTGTTCATATTATGGATTGTTGACCCAAATGATTCCATAGCATATGACAGTTGTGTAGTGCAGTCCTATTTGTCTACTCAGAAATAAGTTGTGTTGAATTCATTTTATTTATAAATAAAAAAAATATTTGTATACCGCTATATCATAAAAATTATATCAAAGCAGTTTACAAAAATCATACATATATACAGTTAAAAGCATGGAAATATTTAAAACCAGAAATCATCAGTTAACTAGTTTCTTAATTGCCTGCATAAGTTTGGCAGCATAGAAAAGTTTTCAGCAGATGTTTAAAGGTTATAACAGAAGGTGCCTGCTGAATCTCTACCGGCAGAGCATTCCATAGGACTGGGCTGGTAACACTAAAGACTTGGTTTCTTGTTGCTGTTGCGTGAGCCTCACTAAACTCTGAGGACAACCAAAGATGCTCCTGAATATGATCTCAGTGATTGAGCTGGGATGTAAGGGTTCAGGCAGTTCCTAAGGTACCCTGGATCTGAGAGTAAGTCTATGTAGGATTCCAGCACCAATGACAGTGTGTCAGAAATGGGCCAGCATTGCAGTGGACTGTAGTATTCTGGCTGTTGTGTTCAGAATGCAAGGGATAGCTATGATTTAATGGAAAGTACTGGATTTTGACTTTCGGAATTCCTATGAGAATGATAGTGTAGGCAGAGCTTAGAAAAGTTCCTTTTTTGAGCTACAACTTCCATGAGCCCCAGCCAGCATGGCGACTGGATTGGGCTGGTGGGAGTTGTAGTTCAAAAAAGTAACTTTTCCAAGCTCTGGAAGAAAGTTAACTTATCTGATAGATTAGGTAAGATTTTTGGCAATCATTGGAGGATGTTCTGGTGGCATTGCTGTTAGCTGAGGCATAATATGCCACAACTTGATTGAGGACATTTTCTTCTGGTGGGGCTTTCTCTATGGAACTTCTTCCCCTCAGCAATAAGCTTTGGGCTTAAGATGTACCAGTTGTGTTTGCTACTGATTTCCAGCTTGGAATAAGATACATTGCTAGTTATAACGGATGGAGTTTTAGAGTAGTTAATGTAATAATATGCATATTTATTTTATTTACATTTTAAATTTATATTTACATGGAACCACTGTGATATCAGATGAAGAGTGGGATATAAGTATTTTAAAATAACCAAACAAAAATGTCTATTCTGGTTTTGCTACCATTCCAAACTACAATTCTGTTACAAACTCTTGTTAACATCTCCTCTTAGTCAAAAACATTTGAACTGCTGTCTATGCCATCACCTACAATATAAAGTTCTCTGTATGCTGGCATTAAACATAGTTTTGGAGATGGGTAGCAAGTATGTATATTTTGTTCCAAATCTTGTAAAAATTAAAACAACCCCCCCACCTGCATTTTTGTTTGTTTGTTTGTTTGGATTGTCTCAGCTGTGTGTCTTCCTGGATTTTTTGTATCAGACTTCTCAAAGTACTTTTACATGGGGCCCCCTCCTTTACTTATCTTCCTTGTGGCTTGTCAGCTCAACATTAATAACTGATGCTATAGATGAGCATGCAGAGACTTTTGTGCACAATTGCATGTGGAGATCTGTGGTTTGTGTCAGTAATCAAGTGCCAACAGCCAAAGAGGAATGAGACAGGACCTCTCTAACCTCCTCCTAACCACACAGAACTAGCATTAAAATAAAGGAGACGCTTTCCCTGAGTTCCGAAGGAAAAGCAGTTGGCGATGCAGTCACCCCCAGAAATCTAGTGTGGATCAGTGAAGGACCTCTGCTCAGAGTCATTGAACCCACTCAAGGGAGGAAAATGACACCTGCCTCAGGATCTGACCACTTTTTTCTCCATCCCTGAAGCATTGTGCTCCCCTGCCCCAGGGCAGCCACTAAGAACTACTGACTTAAGGGTCAGTTGTCGTCTGCAAGTGAAGTATTTTTTTTTTGTCCGGATACAAATGTCCATATATTTCAATGTAAACATAAAAATGTAGTCTTCAGCATAGTAACAGTAAATTTTTCTGCTATGTCTAAAATGTAAAAAGTTTACTGAATCTGAATTAGAACGTGGACCCTGGAATGCTGCATTAGGAATCTGGTGCAGACTATGTATTGGGGATCAATTCTTTTTATCTAGATTCTCGACAGAAATACTTCCCCAAATGTAATTGTATACAAGATAACCTCTTGAAAATCAGTCTGAGGAAATGTAGTCAGTACCCATAAAATGTTTGGAATTCTAAATCTTCCTCATGATTTTACTGTATCTCTGATCTGCAGAAAGTTGGTCTGAATGTTCTCAAGATGATGCTAAATTGTGATTAATTAGAAATGGAAATGGAAGCTTCTGATCTCCTCTCAACTCTACCAGAGGGAAGGTGGCAGTGCCTGAGCCTGAGATTCATATTGCAGCCAATAATTATCACTTTTCATGCAAAGGACATTTAGATGAGAACTCAAGCAAATATATAACAGTATATAAATATATATAATCAGGTACAGAAGGTTTTGTGGAACAAAGAACAAAAAGTAAGCAGAATTTATGATGCAATATTATACACGTTTGTGCAGAAGCAAGTTCTGTTGAATTCAATCAGGTTTATTTTAAGTACATTTACAAAACAAGATTTTTTTCATTTTTATATAATGAATGTCATGAATGTCAGTGTTCAGCCACTATCTTGATGATCTTCCACTGATGATATAGTATTTCTAATCTGTCTTTTTGGATTAATTATAAAGATGGAGGGCAGATAGTAGAAAACCTCGGAATGCTCAACTGCATAGATATATGCGGGAATCTCTCTCTTACGATTGGTTTCTATATTTCTATACTGCGTTTCATGTTACTTAGGGTTTTTTTTTGTTTTTGTATTACAACCTTTGTTTAGAATTTTTGGGAGAGCTTTCTCTCCTGTTCACATCTAACTTTGTCTGAGTTTTATCCTTGTTAGTGAAATTTGGCCTTGTTTATAATAGGAAAACTTTATTTTCTAGAGAAATTATTTTCTCTTCCCCGGCTTTTTTTTCTGGCAGCTGGAAGGCTAACATAAGATATTTACAATAGTGCCATTTATTCCCAATTTTTAATAATTTTAATGGGCTTCATTTGCTGTAACACTGTACTACGAAAATGAATCGCGCTCTTGTTTGGAAGCAAATAACATAACGACTTGTTAGAGCACAAAACTTATTTAAAAATAGATTTTAACCTGATAAGAAATAAATTATGTTGTTCCCTACTCTCATCTGCTGATTTTCTTACTGTATTAGGGAAGCAGGGATATTTTCATCATCTAGAGCTGAAGGTGGGGTACAAATATAATACATTGCTATGGCAGAATATAGTACATTGCAATGGCAGGATTCTCAAAACAGCATAGTGAGCATCTCCATTCCAAATGAAGCTCTTTTCTCATGGAACAATAATGCTTTCTCCTGCCATTTTACTAGCATGGAGCTATATCCCCATCTAACAGAAGCAAGTGCGGTTTTGCTGCGGGTGGAATTTTCTTTATTTTAAATTGAGTGAGAAGACTGGAAATATATTGTAATGATAGTTCTAACAATATTAACAAATATTTTTGTCCCTCATCCCAAACTACGTCTTCTAAGTCATCCAAGTGGAAATTTCAATCAGAAATGATATTCCTATGAAGGTCTATCACAGGGACAGGACTGAAAGCTGTTGGGACATTTACCATAGATGGAACTGATTGTCTAGATTTGTTTCAATCTAGCTTTCAATACCAATCTAGTATTCTTATGGGCCATCTTGTTATGATGGATCTCACTGATTGTCTTGTAGGTCAAGTAAGACCTAGAAGGGTGTTCTACACTTTTAATGTCTGATGATGATAATACATTTGGACACTTTTTTAGCACTGTTTTTAGTACCCAGGTAGCCAAAATTTGAATTTAACTACTACTTTAAGCATGGATAAGGCCAAACTTTTTGACAAAGTTGTTTAGAATTTCAAATATATCTCTAGCCTGATTTCTATGGATGCATGCCCCTTTTCTGGATGTACACAACAGAATTCTTAGAATAAATCGAGCAGTTATTTCTTCGGAATATTCTTCTTTCAGTAGTGCAGTTTTCCTTGTCCGAATAACACAGACTAAACTCTGCAAAAAATTTTACTTTCTCATTGTGTATGTCTTCCTTCCCAATGTGAAAGATTACCGAAGTGGTCCTAACTGGAGAATCTCTTTTGAATAGAAATGGACCCATGCAGTTTAAATCCCATGATTCAACTTTGATATATTTTTCAAATGTTCAAACTGAGATGTGGCAGAGTACTAGAGTGGTACAGTATGTAGAGATGTGTGCTAAGATGCACTACTCAAATAATTCTGAAGACCACTTTTATATTTTTATTAAGAGAAACACATTATTTTCATTGTGATTTTTTGTTGTTGCATGACTAGCCCAATACTCGCACAATGCTAAGCTGTGATAATAACACTGCATATATGAACTAAACAAGGGAAGTGTTAGGCTTGCACACTCCTCCCCCCCAGGAGTCTGGGAGAAGACGTTTGCTAGCATTTAAAGTCACTTTCCTCTAATCTTGGCTTGTTGTGTAGAAACCAGAGATGGTGGTTTATTGCAAAGTCTGACTATATACACAAGCCAGCTTTATAACCTATGGTTGGAAGTTAGCTTGTTTGAAACTGACCAGAGTTTTTGATAAGCCACACCTCTGTACACAACAAGCCCAGATTAGAGGAAAGTGAAACTAAATACTGGTGCATTCTTTCCCAGACGCTTGGGAGGAGAAGAGGGGAGGGAGAAATGTGTGAGCCAGAGGCTCCACTTCAGTTCATGCCAGCACATCATGCACGTTGTGTGCCATTATGTTATGTGTTTAGCCTATTTTCTGTGAACATCTCCCCGCCCCTATACCCCATAGAGTATATTCTTTCTTCTCCCACTCTTCCATTTGCTCTGTTCTCCTACTCTCTCTGCTTCCTAGAGTGCTCATTTCCCCTCTTCATTCCCATTTTCCAGTTCTCTTTATTTCTGGTCATCTTGTTCTCTGTGTTCTCTTCCTCGCTAAGTTTGATGGCAGCAGGAACACAACTCTCTTAGATGCATCTCAGTGCCTGAGATAAAGGTGGGTTGTGCAGCATAATTGACTGCAGTAAACTGGAAACATTGGTGCCAACTTCGAGAGGAACCACTAAATCCAGTGAGAGGAGAAGCAATGCAAATGTAGTGATGCAGGCATTATCTTATTTCTAGGATTTGATGGGCTTGGATGTTTCCAGAAAGAGGTGAGAAAGGGTAGCAAACAATGGGTATTTGGAATTCTCAGGAGGCAGGAAATAGTTGGGGAAGGTGCTGCAGTTGGGGTTGCACGCCCTCAGAAGGAGCAGGTGCATAGTTTGGGGGTACATCTCTGTCACTAGAAGCTCAAATTTCCTCTGTGGCTAAGAGTGCCTTTTACCAGCTCTGTCTGGTTCACCAGCTGTGGCTGTTCCTGGACAACCTGATCACTGTAGTCCATCCACTGGTAATCTCGAGGCAGGATTACTGTAATGTACTCTGGGGCTGCACTTGGGCCTGGTTTGGAAGCTCCAGTTGGTGCAGAATGCAGCAGCCAAATTGCTGATGGGGACATATGGATGACAACTTGTTGCCATTGTTAACATCTGTGCTGACTGTCCATCTACTACTGAGCCAGGTTCAAGGTCTGTGTATTAATTTACAAAGTCCAGCACAATTTAGGTTCAGGGTACCTTAGGGACCACCTGCACCCTTGTATCCTAGCTCAAGTCACTGAGATCATCTACCGGAGCATTGTTGGTTGTCACCCGAGTTGGTGAGGCTGTTTTGACAGCAACAAGAAATAGAGCGAGCCTTTAGTGTCATTGGCCCAGTCCTCTGAAATGCTCTGCCAATAGAGATTCAGCAGACATCTATATTAACCTTTAAATGTCTGCTGAAAACCTTTCCATGCCACCAAGCTTATGCAGGCAATTAAGAAAATGTCTTTCTGTAATAGTTAATCTCTGATTTTAAATGTTTATGCGGTGTAATTGTATGATTGTTGTAAACCACTCTGATATACTTTTAAAAATATATAAATATAAATATTTTTGTATTTATACAAATACAAAATATGTACAAATACAGCATGGTATAAAAATATTTTTATAAACAAATTGGCCCATGAGCCTTATGTTGTACAGGCCAATACTCAAGGCTTGTTCCAGGTTTGAGATATTTCCTCAGCAAGGTAACCTCTGGCGGTTCCCCTTTGAAGTTGGTGGGCTCCTGTCTGTGTGCTTACTTAGTGCCCACAGTGATGGGCAGCCATCTTAATTTCCTACAAATGTTCCATTGAGGGCTTTATGGGAAATTTAAAAATGGCTATTTGCTGCTGCTGCCAGGCACAGGTACCTAGCACAGACATCAGTTCTGGTGGATCCTACTTGGGCACTGGGGTATCAGGTGCTAACACCTGTCTTCAGGCAGGACTTGAATTCAGGCTACTCTCAGGAATAAAATTAGTGGGTAATTTTAGCTAATTAAGTCTTAATTCCCTATATGTAAAATGGTAAAATTAGCTGTGTATATAATTTGATAGTTCTGAAGATGAGCTTTTCAGGCTTGAAAACCACTTTCACACAATTAAAAACTGTATAAATGACAAATAATATACTTGATTTATGGTAAATTGGACCTACTATGGTTAGGGCAAACTGATAATGATTATAATGTGCTTGATTATTTATTTTAATTCTGAAATGACTTGATATAATTTCCTTCAGAAGATCATGTCATAATCTCTTTATTAATCTTTAACAATTATTGTATGTGCTGTAGTTAGAAAAAAGAAAAAGAAGTACTGTTTCACACAACTCAATTATTCTGTGGTAGTTTGACCTTGTGTACCTGAAAGACCACCTGGTTGTATATGAGCCAGCTTGACTGTTCAGGTCCACTTGGAGGAGCTGTTCACAGTGCCCCTGCCCTTTTTGAAGGTGGCAATAAAGAGTAGGGTCTTCTTAGTTGTTATACCTTCTTATCTTTGGAACTCCCTACCTCTATTCAGGTGGAAAGGTGAAGTGTGGGGAGGTCTGCAAACCATAGGGCTGGCAATGCCCCTTGTGCTGTGGTTCCCAAACTTGGGAACCTTGCGAAAGTGATTTTGACAGCTGAGCTGGACAACCCATCTGTCATGAGCCCTGTTGAGAACTCCTGGCAGAGTGGGGAGGAGGAGGACTGGAATCTGGTGGTCTCCCAGCGGAGGTCTCACAGCGGTCTGCAATGGGAGGGGGTTGAAACTAGAGAAGACTTCAGTAGTCTGGCCAGTGACAGCTCTGCCCCTGAGGCACCACCTTCGATAGATGAGATGGTGGCTGATGGTGAACCTCCCGTCTCCATGCTATGCCTCCTGCTCTGCCTCCCAGTCTACCCTCAGGACAGGAGGAGTCACGGCAGGAGAAGGAGATAGCGGAAGAACTGGTTGAGGCATCTCCTACCCTGTCATTAAGGATGTTCCATTGGCTGTGCAGGCATGAACAGACTGACCCCACCCACCAGCCAATTTGTAGGTGTGCCTGTTTGCTGGCCCAGTCCTAATCCAGGAGACAGTTCCTTCACAAGTAGTGAGCCCGCCCTGAGTCTATTTAAGTGGTCTCAGGAGGCTGTCAGATTGTTGTGACAATGGCTTAGCTTGAGTAGTCATGCTCAGCCATGTTGTGTAGAGACCTAGATATCTCTGTAACCTGATCTATAGTCTGCTCTAGAAGTTTCGCTTTGAAAATAACGGAGAAAAGCATGTCAATGATCCTGGGTCTGATTCCGAGGAGTTGAGCCAGGACACCATCTGCCACTCATGATGTCATAATGCCATGTGATTGACAGGTGGGTTGCCCCACCCACCTGCCAAAGTTGGCTAGTGGGATTTCACACCCCTTTCTTATTGATTTGTCAAGTGCCCATCCTAGCTGCCTTGAAACGACACTTTCCAATTTTTCTTCTTTCTAGATTTTAATGAAATTTGATATATATTTTTTACTCTTGCTTGAATATATATTCCCTACTTATTGTTCTACATTTTTGTAATTTTAGTAGATTTGTATAAAGATGTTGTTAGCTGCCTTGGGAGTCTTTGAGTGAGAGGTCGGATAAAACTGTTTTATTTTGGTGAGGACTGCTACCTTAGGTGGCTTTTAAAAATGGTTAAACAAATCCCCAGATAACAGGTCTGCCAGCAAAGTGGGATTGCCATGTTTAGAGGCAAGCATACCTCTGAATGCTAGTGCTGCTGGGCATACATACAGTGGGAGAGGGCTGCTGCCTTCCTGCCCTGCTTGCAGGCCTACCAAAGGCATCTGGTTGGCCACGATGGGAGATGGGACCCTGGATTAGATGAAGCCTTGGTCTGATCCAGCAGCTATAGTCTCTAATGGTGGATTTAACTATCTTTCTTCCTCCAGGTTTGATGATTCCTGTCTTTTGTGTGGTGGAGCAGCTGGACACTTCTCTCGAATATGATAATCGAGAAGAACATGCAGAATTTGTTCTGGTTCGCAAAGATGTGCTTTTTAGTCAGCTGGTGGAGACAGCACTCCTGGCTCTCGGATATTCTCACAGCTCTGCTGCTCAGGCACAAGGTACTGCACAAAAGTATTTGATTTGATTGGGTACTAGCATACAAGAAGTTCCTCCATAGTCTCAGAGTGTATTCTAAAGTCAAATAAGGGATCTAGCAGTAAACCTATGAATCTGCTGAAATCCTATTCTCAGTTACTTGGAATAAGTTCTCTTGAACGTAGCAGGACTTCTGAATAATCATGCCTAGGATCAGGCTGCACATTGCGAATACCTCCACCTGCTGCTTGGCTCACAATTTGCCTCCACAGAAATAAAAAATGTCCAGTTGTATATCTAACAGGAGCATATTGGACAGCCTGCAAAGCTTATTTTGACACCACAGTACATCGCCCTGTTTCACATGTTGTGCTAAGCCAAACTTTGGCTTAGTGTGAGTGTGTGGGCTTCTGAATAGAAGCTTTTGCTTGATCCTTTTTTGCTGCCATGGCAAGCTGAGCTAAGCCAGAGTTTGGCTTAGTGCAGGTGTTATTAAAGTACAACTCCCTTCGGCCCCAGCCAGCATGGCGAGGGATGAAGGGAGTTGGTGTTCATCAACCTCTAGAGGGCTACAGGTTCCCCACACCCGTCTTAGTGTGTCATCTGAACCTGGGCTTGTAGTTAAGCTCTCTACAGACTAACCATAAAATGTAACCGAGGTTTGTTCTTGGTTACAGCATCTGGTTAGTCTGAAGAGAGCATAACCATGGGGCCAGGTTTGGATGACACGCCAAGCCAAACCTTGGCTTAACTCTGCATGGTAGCAAAAAGGGCCAGGAAGGAGGAAAGTGACTGCGAGCATCTCGCATGGAGCTCATGTGTTTGCACTAAGTCAAGGTTTAGCTTCACATGCCATGCAAACCAGGCCATGAGCAGACATTAATGGTAAATATAAAGACGGCTGAGTGGCAACATTAACTTGTCCTCCCAACAGATATTTTATAGGTAATTGTTTCCCTACAAGTAGAGTGACAGGTTGTTTAAGAAAATCCACTTCAGTTGCCTGGTTAGATTAGGTTATAAAAATGTTAGCTTTGAGCAAGCTTTCTAAGAGGGAAAAATCATTTAAAAAAAATCAAACTTTTTAACTTGCAGTCCAGAATTGAATATATTAATTGAGATAATGTTTTGAATGTGTTATACAGCTGAGTTGCCTTTTGTTTTAAACATATGCATTTACCTGGAGAAAAGCTGAACATTCTCTTGCAATTTTAGATGTATCATTATCATATCACCCAATTTAAAAAATTTTAGTTGTTCACAAGAGCTTTAGTTAATTGATTAATGATTAAATTGCATAAATTGACATTAGTAAAAGCAGTGGCAAGAAGCATACTTAGTTTTTAGATGATGTATGCATCATAGCAGGCTTCCTATTAGGAAAGACATTGCCTCCTGTTAGTAAAAGAAGGGAGAATCTCTCTTTTAATCTATAGTTTTAGTACTTTATTATTTTTTTCAAAAACGGTCTGCTACCCAGTTAAATCAGAGCACTTTTTTAGTAGAGCATAAGTAGTTTTTGATCATTTAACAGTATGATCATTTACATGTTTACTTGAAAGTAAGTTCCATTTTGTCCAATTGGGTTTACTCCTTACTTCTTAGGATTGCAGCTGAAATGTTGCAGCCCTAACCAGCGCTATCACACTCAAAAAAGGAAATGCCTGAAATGATCTATCCTTGAATTTTAGTAAAACCTTTATAAAGGAGCAGTATGATATCTTTTGAGTCACAAAAAAATTGTGGGTTTTCCTTGTTATGATCAATAGTTTGGATGGCTTGTACAATGACAATAATTTAAGGCTGTCATTCTAAGCATCGTTGGAAATAAATTCCATTTATTTCAACAGGAATTACTACTTAGCAAAGCTGGTTAGACTTGGGCTATGAGCAGTTTTTAAACTGTTTCGGGACATCAACTAATATGTTCATTAGTTAATTTAAAATGCAGCTGACAAATCTGGACATGTTCTATATGAGTTTTGATGTCAATAAATCCCAGATATCCTGGAAAATGGGCTACTAATAAAATAGAATTTTGAAGGGGTGTGTGTGTGTGTGTGTGTGTGTGTGTGAGAGAGAAGTGAGATAAAGAATATGAATCATGACCAGCTTTGTGAGAGAGCTTAAAGGTATGATTGGAAATAAAACATATGTGTAACAACAGAGTCCAGCAATGTTGCACTCAGTTACCAAACATAAAAAAGCGAGAGAAGTGTTTTGAAAGAACCACTTCATGCCATTTTAAGGACATTTCTTTCTGAATGTAAAGGTCACTATATCCCACTGCTTCTGTCATGCTGAACCAGCTTCCTCTTTGACAGCACTATCCATCTTGGTTAACACAGTTGCTCAACATGTTGTGAGCTAACATGTGGAACATTCTGAATTAAGCAGCCAAGGCATCATTCTTGGCATCTACAAAGAGAAGGAGATCCTGAGAAAGGGTGCTTTAGGGATGGATGGAACTTCATTTACTGACCTGCACATGCCGAGCATTTCACTTGGGGAAGCGTATGGGAACTCCAGTGATGGCAAGGAGATTGAATCAAATAGTCCATTGGCTGCTTCCTCCTTGGGAAACAGTAGCTAGGCTAACAGGTTAAACATTTATTTTCTTGGCTTGCACATTTTGTATATGTCATGGTCTAGAGACTGCTCTGGGTTAATCCAGATGCTGCTACCCACTCTTGAAACCCCAGAAGCAAGACTAGGCCTGCCACATTTTATTCTGGGGCCTGATTTTAGTAGTTGCCACCATATCATATCCTTTTAAAAATATTTGACTTCCAGGCACCCTCACGACACTTCCAGGTGGGGATTTCCAGGCATCCACACACACTCAGATGCTGTGGGCTGATGCATTACTTGCTTACTTCATAAGTTGACTTTCCAACCTACCATCTATCTATAAATGGACTGTCTGCTACTCTTTCTGTGGACATTTACCATCGGATACCATCCTAAATCTTTAATCATAGATTAAAAGTTGCTTTCCCCAGTTTATTGGTGAAACTGACAAGAGCAAAATATCTGAACCTTCGGAACTAGACCTGCTGCCCCTTAGAATTCATAGATGTGTCAATAATCTTCTCTGTGCTCTCCGATTTGATGGAAAATTACATTTTCTTCCAGTACAATGCAAAGCTTTTCAAAGTGAAACAACCATGACTTCCTTTCTAATAAGAACCACAAGGACGTGATATTTCTAATTTTTACTGGGACCATAAAATGATTCCTGGCGATTAGATCTTTTACAGAGCTGAGACACTGTGCGTTTAATTTTCAGCCATGTCAATGTGTTACTAAAATAAAAACTATTCCATAATTCTAAATATGACAAAAAAGAAATTACTAAAAAGAGCATTTTCTTTTAGCATTGAGCAATAGCTTTAATAAAAAAAGTTGTCTTACATTGAAGAGAAACTGTTTCTTTCCTCTATATTAGCCAAAAAGGGGCCTTTATTGAGGGCTTGCACTGTTTTCTTTTATTTAAACAACCTATTACAAACTAGATAATTAACTGTTCTTATCCATTTGCTAACAATATGTATTGTTGCAACTGTGTGACAGACAGTGTAGATTTTGCTGTGTTCCCTAACATTATTTTTGTTATTTCTTGTGAGTGTGAGAAGTAGGCAGAGGAAGCTAAAAATGAGAGAGAAAAGGTAGAAGAAATATTGGGAATGAAGAAACATCGGAAGGTAGAAAGGTGGACTTGAACAATCTCAGGCATAAAGGTTGCAGCCAACTGTGACTCTTTCTAATGCATGCTGTGCATTGATCTGCCATTTAAAGTCAAACCCTCTCACCCCAAGCCCTCAGCTGACTGCTATCATAAGGACCAAAATGTCGGACAAATAAATACATAATAAGCGTTCATGAAGTTTTGCGAATCCATAATGAGTGGTGCTAGTTGTGAAAAGCAGTGCTCTCTGCCAGTTTCTTCAGGTGATATTCAAGAACTAGATGCCTGTGCTGTTGGGCACAGATCATGGAGAGGTGAGTGATGTGGCTGTGGTTTGGTGAACCTGCCCATTTCAGCACCTTTGTTCTTTCTGGAGGTGGAATTGAGAGAACAGAGGCTCAGGTGCATATGACAGAGCTGCTGGATTAAGCCTGAAGGGAAAGCCTTTCTGTGTTTGTACTTGGTTTGTGGTCTTAGGCAATCTCTTGTCTCCATCTAGCCAGAATGTTCTTTTTGGCCTTGGCCAACCAAATGCCTCTGGGAATTTTATAAGCAGGACATAAGGCAAATGGTATTTTCCAGATGATTGTCACCAATATCTGATTTTCATGAATGTATTGGGGAAGGACTGAGTTGACTACATGCTTTGTGTGCAAAAAGTTCCAGGTTCAGTCTCCAGCATCTCTGAAACCCTGGAGAGCCACTGCCAATTAAGGTAGACAGTACTGAATGAGATGAACTAATGGTCTGATTCTGTATAAGGCATCTTCCTGTGTTGTCTCTGAATATGGATGTTCTATTTAAGTATCATTGCTAGTTGAAGTTCTCCATAGGTAGAGTCTGGATATCTCAATAGTCAGAACTTGAATGGTGCAAGTTGGAGGATCTTTAGCTGGGTGAAGCCAAGGGGAGTTGTGGTGGGCTTGGCAGAGTGAGTGC
This sequence comes from Rhineura floridana, assembly GCF_030035675.1. Taxonomy (NCBI): domain Eukaryota; kingdom Metazoa; phylum Chordata; class Lepidosauria; order Squamata; family Rhineuridae; genus Rhineura; species Rhineura floridana. The sequence continues at coordinate 20,864,278 of NC_084481.1, forward strand.
CATGGTAGTGTCTTGGCAGGACTTGGTCATGATTGCATGGCACCTCCACCTCTTGGAAGGGTGTCTGATTTTTGTTTGGGTTGTCCGCATTTGAAGAGTGACATAACTATTCAGACACTACTATTGGGAATGCTTAAAGTCGGGTGCCTCATGTCCCAAGAGCTTATGCTGTCCCAGGCAACTTCTATCTCTTCAGAGAAGTCCATATCACATATTAGAAAATTCCTGGATGGAAGACACTTTTGCATAGGAATGATCATTATCTACCTTCATGTAGGCTGCCACATATGAAGGTAACATACGCAAGTTGTACATACACACGTTGAAAAAACTGACTGTTTCCATGTGTACATAATAAATCCTTCTGAGTAGGAATTTTATAACACATGAAGTCACACCTTTGGCTGCAGATATTTGAAAGATGTTATCCTGAGAAGGTTAACAGTTGTCTAAGTATTATAATCTAGAATTATCCAGTAAAAGGTTTCAGGCTAAGTATCAGAAAATGGGTTCAAATGGAATACTTGCATGCGACCACTGTTGATGCCATAAAATGCAAAGTACAGCAGAACCTTGCTGGTTCCATCCAAATAACATTACTTATAATACATTATGGACAGAGGACACTCCTTTGACTAAATATTGTGCCCAATTTAATGCTGGCTAAGAGAAGAAAATGCACTAAAGTCAATGGTGCTACAGGGAGGAAAACTGAAATAAATTCATGCATATGCTCTTTACCCACATTGCAATTCTTTCAACAAGGTGTAAACCAGAGCTTGGAAGATTACTTTTAAAAAGTAATAAATTACAGTTACAATTACATGCCCCCAAAAGTTCTAATTACCATTACAGTTACAATTGCTCTGAAAGTAACTGATTACTTTACTTTTTCTCAAAAGTAATCACTACAATTACATTTCAATTACTTTTTTTTTTAAAAAAAAGCCTATAAGGTGTTGGCTGCTGCACATCTAAGGTGGGATATAAATGCAATAATAGTTAAATAAATACATTTCAGCTGCAGTATGTGGACCTCAGCTTCAGCCAACCTACTGAGCTTTATAAAAATCATCATCATCATCACGAAGCAGCAATGTTGTAGTCATGGGGATGCTAGATTGCAAGACAAAAGGATGGATAGATTGAGGAGGGGGGTGTTTGTGCTTTTAGGCCTTGGGATGATCATCAGAACTGATGACTTGGTTAGTGTGCACTTGGGGAATGAGAGTGGAGCAGAAGACAGATCAGTGCATGCACACATACAAACACACCTGCCCCTCGTGCAAGCATCTGCAGGCGTGCATACATTTGGGCATGTGGGAGGGGGGAAAGCCTCGACTGCTGCAGCATCTTGGAGAGAGAGGTTGGGGGGTGGAGTGTAGGTTGAAGAAAGGAGGGCACTGGTATACACACTTAGCCTCAGAGATGGGGGCAAGCAAGTCCTGAGCTCCCTCACTGCTCCTTGGCTCCATCTGGGCTGAAGGTGAGATCTGGGCGGCCTCGCAAATAAGAATAATTTTTAAAAGGAGGTGTTAGTGAAGCAGGAATCAAGAAAGGCAGGCAGGCTGGCTGCCAGGAAGAAAGGGGGAAAGTAGCCTTTCCTTTCAGTCTTGCTTCTTTTTGCTCACAAAAAGCCTTCTCCTCCCATTCCGAGTAAGAGAATTGTCAGCAGCAGCAGTGCAAGGAGATGGGAGTCAGGATAGTAATCCCCTCTTTTTCCTGGTAGCTCCACCCTCAGCCTCCTTTGGCATCTGCCATGTATTTTATAGGCAGATGCCTGCCCTTGGCGTGCCTGAAAGATGCTCTGGTGCTTCAACAAAGTCCTCCCCTCTTGTTTGGAGCAAGGGGGAGGTGTCATCTGTAGCAGCAGTGGAAAGCAGACAGCATCCAGGGAGGGAAGACTTTTTTTAAAAAATTAATAAATAATTCATTTCTTTACTGTATGCGGCCCCCTCTGGACCAGGTTGGGAACCACTGTGGTAGTTTATGAGCCTGAACAATTGAGATGACGATGATGATGATGTACTGCCTTCAAGTCGATCCTGACTTATGGCGACCCTGTGAATAGGGTTTTCATGGTAAGCGGTATTCAGAGGTGGTTTACCATTGCCTTCCTCTGAGGCTGAGGGGCAGTGACTGGCCCAAGGTCACCCAGTGAGCTTCATGGCTCAAAGGTCTGTGTGAGTGTCTCATACTGCAGTCATTTTTATTTACGCTAAAATTCTAAGACTGGAGTGTGGATAATGAAATTGTATCTCAAGTGGCATCTTAAAGACTAGTCCATGAAAGCATGTGCCATTATAACTTTGTCAGAATCCACTTCATCAGATGCAAATGAACTCTAGCCCATGAACGCTTTTGCCATGATACACTTGTTAGTTTAAGGTGCCACAACACTGTTGTTTTTGCTGCAACAGACTAACACAATTTCCTTCTGGAAATTATTTCTGAAGTGTCAGTCATGTAATGCAAGCAATTAATAGAGATGGTTTCCCCCCCTAGACTTACAAGGTTAGTGCTGTTAAATCCTTTGATTTTTGTTGATACTGTTTTCATTTTAGTATCTAATGAACACTGGTTGAAAAGTCTGTTTTTATGATTTTGAAAGTGTTTTTAGTGCTTTTGTTTGCCGCCCTGGACTCCTACTGGGAGAAAGGGAGGGATATAAAGCAAATAAATAAATAAAATAATAAATAAAAGTCACCTTAGTTATGTTTCAACACTCTGGCCATTCAAATAAGGGTTTAAAAGCACTCAGTAATCCTCATCAGTACTTTCATCCACTTCCATTTTCCAGCAGAACTGGAGTAGCTGGTGGTTAAACGAAGGTGAAGAATTACTTTTGGGAAAAAATCATAGAGGCATTTATAACAATCTCATAGGTCCCTATTCATTATAATTTAATGTTGTGGATGCTCTTGTATATTTGCAAGATTACATTTGACATCTATAGAGCTTTGCAGATACCATGGACTGTGAAAAAGACAAATAATTGGGTGTTAGAACAAATTAAATCAGAACTGGCACTAGAAGCTAAAATGATGAAACTGAGGTTATCATACTTTGGACACATCATGAGAAGACATGATTCATTAGAAAAGATAATAATGCTGGGAAAAACAGAAGGGCGTAGAAAAAGAGGAAGGCCAAACAAGAGATGGATTGATTCCATAAAGGAAGCCACAGAGCTGAATTTACAAGATCTGAACAGGGTGGTTCATGACAGATGCTCTTGGAGGTCGCTGATTCATAGGGTTGCCATAAGTCGTAGTTGACTTGGAGGCACATAACAACAAAATATTTGTCAGTACAGAAGAGAATAATTTAATGTTTTCTTTATTATAAAAACAATTTGTAATGTTAAAATAAATTCTTGTTCAAGTGCCTTTGGTTGTTCATGTGCTATTTACAGGATCCTTGTTATAGCTCCAAACATTAGCCAGCAAAGGAGCCGCTGCTCCATTGCTTGTGCTCCTCTTCCCTCCCCATTCCTTCTTCCTATTGTATCTTGTGTCTATTAGATTGTGAGCCTGCTGGTAGGGACTGCCTTACCTTTTAATATATGTACAGTGCTTAGACAACTTTAGGCCTTTTTATAAATTTAGCAATATGTAATACTGAAGCTTAATTTATTTAATAATATCCTCAACAAATAATAATTCTTTTTTCCTACCCTGCACACATCTGAATATTATTTATTTATTAAATTTATATCCTGCCCTTCCTCCCAGGAGGAGTCTAGGGCAGCAAAGAAAAGTACTAAAAGCACTTTAGAACATCTTAAAACAAAAGACTTTAAAACATACTAAAACCAAACATCTTTAAAAACATATTAAAACAAAACATCTTAAAAACATCTTTAAAAAACAACTTTAAAAACATCTTAAAAATCAATTCCAGCGCAGACACAGACAGGGATAAGGTCTCTACTTAAAAGGTTGTTGAAAGAGAAAGGTCTTCAATAGGTGCCGAAAAGATAACAGAGATGGTGCCTGTCTAATATTTAAAGGGAGGGAATTCCAAAGTGTTGGTGCCACAACGCTAAAGGCCTCCTTCCTATGTTGTGCAGAATGGACCTCCTGATAAGATGGTATCTGCAGGAGGCCCCCACCTGCAGTGCGCAGTGATCAACTGGGTATATGGGGTAAGAAGATATTTCAGGTATTCTGGTCCCAAGCCGTATAGGGCTTTATATATCAAAACCAGCACCCTGAACTTAGCTTGGTAGCTAATGGGCAGCCAGTGCAGTTCTTTCAGAAGCAGGGTAACATGTTGGCGATATCCTGCCCCAGTGAGCAATCACTGCATTTTGCACCAGCTGCAGCTTCTGGACCGACCCCAGGGCAGCCCCGCATAGAATGCATTACAGTAATCCAGCCTGGAAGTTACTAGTGCATTGACAACAGTAGTCAGGTTATCCCAGTCTGGAAATGGCCGTAGCTGTCTTACCAGCCGCAGCTGGTAAAAGGCACTCCTAACCAATTAGGTCACCTGGGCCTCTAGCAACAAAGATGCATCCAGGAGCACCATCAGTAGTGTAAGTAATTTACATTCCAGTCCTGTTCATCTCTGTTTAGAAGTGAGCTGCACTGAATTCAGTGGGACTTACTTCAAGGTAAGTGTGTATAGGATTGTAGCTGAAAAGAGATTAACATCTGCTTTCCTCTTCTACTTGGCTTCTCTGCTGGGGCAAAACAGTATACAGTAGTTCACTCATAGGATCAGCATTCCAGGTGAACACACAGAACAGATTGTTCTCTGGCTGCAGTTATCCTTCCTGTATGATGTTTATATCTTGTAGGTCCATAAACACTTAGAGCAAATGTTTGAACAATTTTATCTCGTTTAGTATTTCAAGGGTATCAAATGAATCATATGTATTTCAGCAAGTTATCAAGCTAATACAATGGGGAAAAAATCCTTGCTTAACATTTTTCAGTTATGACTTCCCTGACTGTGGCTTGCCCACCCCAGAGAGATATGCCTGGTACCATTCTTACCAATTTATAGGCACCAGACAAAGACATTCCTGTTCCCCCAAGCATTTGGGTCTTAATTGGGGTTCTAGGGTATGATCATCCCTAAGCCTGTACTTGGAGTACATCTTTAGAAGGATAGAGTGGGATTTGTCCTTTTTATGTTACTGCAAGATGAACTATTTTAGTCAATATTTTTATTTTTGATGTGTTTTAAATTTTGTATTATGTATGCTTTTAAAATTGTAAGTCACTTTGTAGAAAGCGACAAATAAATCATCATCAACGAAACTAACAAGCTAGCTTCAAACAGATACATGCCAGGGTTGTAGTGAGCATAAAATAAGGACTTATTTTAATTTGTATGAGCCTTGGCATTGGTTAGGTTTATTAAATGTATGTATCACATTCCACTACTAAAAATCCTGAAGCAATGTACAACCAGAATAAAAATGCAATAATAAAAATACACAAGCATGTTAAAAGCATAGCCTGAAAAAATACATAAGCAAGTTAAAAACTCTGCAATTGGTTTTATTGATTGTGAATGGCAAGTAGTCTAAGGCAGTGGTTCCCAACCTGGGGGCCGGGACCCCCAGGGGGGCCATGAAGTAATCCAGAGGGGGCCGTGAACAGTAAAGAAATGAATTATTTATTAATTTTTTAAAAAAGTCTTCACTCCCTCTACACTGTCTGCTTTCCACTGCCGCTGCAGATGACACCTCCCCCTTGCTCCAAACAAGAGGGGAAGCCTTTTGCTGAAGCTCCAGAGCATCTTTCAGGTGCACTAAGGGCAGGCATCTGCCTATAAAAAAATGGGGCTGAGGTTGGAGCTACCAGGAAGAAGAGGGGATTACTATCACTGATTCCAGTCTCCTTGCACTGCCGCTACTGGCAACGCCCTTACTTAGAACGAGAGGAGAGGGCTTTTTGTGAAGCAAAAGAAGCAAGCCTGCAAAGAAAGGCTGCTTTCCCCCTTCCTTCCTGGCAGCCAGCCTGCCTCCTTGGGGGGAGGGGGTCACAATTTTTTTCCAGCTTATAAAGGGGGTCCCGTGCTCATAAAAGTTGGGAACCACTGGTCTAACGAATATCGTTCAATTGTCCACATTGAATAATATGAGTGCAATACCTCAAGAGACAGAGCTGCATTTTTTGTGCATGCATAGACCAAGACACTTAGTTGGAAAATGGGCTCTGCACAGATTGATCTGAAGATTCTCTGCCCAAGGGGAAAGGAACTTCTGCTTCTGGAAGGTGGCCTCTGCTGATCCCCTCTTCCTGCTACAAGCTCCTATGCAGTGTCCCACACTATTCTAGTGGGCCCCCCAGTCCTCAGAAGGAGCTTTTCGGAGGGTGCAGGGGGTTGCAGACAGGTGGAGGGGGTGGGACTGCTATGTTAATGTGATTAAAGTTCTGGTGACAGTTCTTGGATTCTAAGCCAAGGTACCGTCAGGTCCTCTGACTGAAATGGGCAATACGAAATGTCTTTTGAATTAGTAGCCAGCATTCCACTTTAAGCAAGAGCACTGAAAAAGGGGTGGGGCTTCTCCTCAGCTTGAATAGAGTAGGGGGATTTTCATTGGTAAGTAGGAACTATCAATTCTTGCAGAAAATAAACTGTATTTACTAGTTTTTCATATACCTTCTACAGTTTTGGCAGAAGACAGAAATCTTAACATTTCCATCACTTTTAAAAACTAGAATATGAAACTAAAAGGATATTTTCTGCAGCAAAGGGTAGAAATACATATTGTGAGGCGAACATGGAGATCATAAACCCAGGTTTGATTCATAAAAGCTCATATGAGTACTACCGCATTTGTAGGGGAGAATTGATAGACAGGGTTGTTTAATTGTTCCTCACGAGCTGGGTCTTCCTTGTAGGCCTGCTCCTTCAGGCTGATTTAAAAAAGTTTTCCCCCCCAGTCATATTCAGAAAACAGAAATAAGCCAGGTGATGTGGAAAGGGGAGTAGTTGTGGGAGGTTAGCAAGGGTTAAGTACCCCATTCCTGCCCTCTAATTCTTCTTGTAAATGTCATCTGCCCTTCAATTTATATTACCTTGGCAAACATGACTTTGCAGGGGAAACCTGTAGTTTGTCCTGTAAGACTAGGTAAAATCCTAAGTGGATCTTAAATGCACCTGTCAATAAATTTCACTGAAGTCGCTTGGGCGTACTTCCAAAAACGTGTGTTTAAATTCATCATAAGAATCTATCCAACACTTAAGCCACGCTTTCTGATCTCTGTGACTGTTTTGAAGAAAGTAGTCTTTCAGGGTTGTGAATTCAGTTGGAGCATTACATAGTAGAGGACAACAATGGAACACTCTTGAAGCCCAAAGCACTTCTTTAGCTTCTGACACATTTCTCATTGCCTTGGATAAATATAATCATTTGAATTTTTATTTGTAACAATTCTCCCTGTCTGAAAGGTTTCAAATGGGAAATGTGTTTAAAATAATAGTAATAATTCTTACAGTAATAATAATAATAATTTATAAACTAATTCATGAAAAAGAATCCTGTGAATTTGTGTATAAGCAAAGGATGCTCCAGCTTTTGAAAAAAAGAGATTTCTGAAGCTGATCTGGTGCTGAACACCAGCATACTTTATTAAAGACAGGTGTACTTAAAACCCCTGACATAATTCCCTGCCAGAAAAAAGAAAAAAAGAAGTTGACAGGAGGGCCTAGAATCTTGAGATTAGTTTAAGGCTTGCTACTTACAATATGTTTGTACCATTGACAGTGTAGAAGAAAAGTTGGTTTACCCACTGAGGTAAATAATGTATTAATGTTATTCAGCTACCATATTTCCTACTCGTTATGCTTTTATTATAACTATACACTATTCTTTCTCCAAGGAGTTCAGAACAGTTTTAACACTGTAGCCTAATCAGGGTCAACATGCTGCTGTAACATGTAGGATTTGAAGCTCTAGATCTGCACTTTAATTTTAAGTAAAAGTGCATGCCAGCACTGGTATTTGGACATAGCTGCTTTCCAAAGGCATTGCACCTGCACACAGTCATAGAAAGCAATGCACTAGGGCTAGCAGCAACTACTGTTAACTCTCTCACAATACTTTCTGTGCAATGTTGTCATTTACCTCTAACCATTCTTTGCTTTTAACGTTTTTCTTTACTCATTTCTTTCACCTAATGATGGCTGAGAAAAATGGATCTTGCTTGCATGTGTTATTTGAAGCTGGGTTTTTAGACTTCATCGGAAAGTGTAAAAATATCATGGTTCCCCTTCTGAGGCTTATGGATGTTAGAACTCAGTGCTGTGGAGATGAGGTTGAAAGAGTGTATGCCCTATTCATGATTCTCAGCTATATGTGTGTGTGTGTGTGCATGCACACGAGCATGCACGCTAGGGTTGCCAGGTCAGAAGCATCCCAAACCCTGAGATTTCAGGGATGTGCCCTAGTGATGTCATTAGGGATGATACATTAAGCATCAACCACAGTTGCTTGGAGCATACGACTCAAACAAAAAACATTTCTCTGATTGGAAATTAATATAGAAATCTTAGCTAAATGAGAGTGTTTCCAGGTCCAGCTGAAGTGATGGGTTCATTCCTTCTCACCTGCTTAGTGCGCCTGGGTAAGGAACATTTAATCTAGCCTATTTGCTTCTGGCAAGAAGTGTTTAAGTGCCATCAGACCAGACCAGTCCAGTCACCAGAAGGACATTGTAGGAAGAAAACCTAGTGTTCTGTAGAAGTTAGATGGGAACACTCAGGGGTAAAGATGGATGCCCTGAAGGTTGCAATTCTAAACACAGGGACTACATCCCATAGAACTCAACAGGACTTACTTCTGAGTATATATTGTTAGGATTGTGCTGTTGGTAAGGCTTGACTAGGGATCCTCTGCAATGATATTATTATTATTATTATTATTATTATTATTATTATTATTATTATTATTATTATTATTATTATTATTATTTATTATTATTATATCCACCCTTCCTCCAAGCAGGAGCCCAGGGCGGCAAACAAAATCACCAAAAACATCATAAAAACAAACGTTAAAACACATTAAAACAAAACATCTTCAAAAATGTTACTTAAGAAAAGCTTTCAAAATATCTAAGATTAAAAACATTTTTAAAAGAATTTTTAAGAACATATTAAAAACAATTCTAACACAGACACAGACTGTGCCATATCAGAGCAGGATTGGCAACCCCCTGTCTGGAATGCCCTGCCTGCCTTTTAATGTGGCTGCTCCAAACTTCTTTACGTACTTGACCCTTCACTGCAGAGAGATGTTTGAGAAATGAGTAAGAGTTAAGATGATTCTCTACTCTTTCCTGCCTGCTCTGTGGGCTGCTATAAACTCACTTTGACAGCCAACCCAATTCCAATGAGTAATAACTGACAGAAAATACTCATGATTTGGTCTACCTTCACAGGCAGTAGCTTGGGAACAATAGCAATTGAAGCCACACTTCCTAGTATGTGAATTCTCTTTTACCACTATTGGGCAAGAATCAAACCATAATGCAAATAACAAGGTGCATCATCAGTGGATTTAAGCGGTTGACCTGACCACATGGAACCACGTTGTTGCTTCTATGGATGTAAGGGAATGAGGTTAAAAGTAAATGAAATTCAAATATAAAAAGAAAGGACAGTGATGACTTTCCTAAATCCAATACCATACCAACCACAACAAGATTCCAGTAAGTAAGGCAGAAAACACAGCATCCCACAACAAGTCAGGATTCCTAACCAAAAACCAAAACTAAAAAATCCTGGCAGGCAGTCAGCCAAGGTCACAGAGATCCCCATGCAGCACAACCTGACCCAGGGGCTTGAGTTAGCACAGAATGCTGTGGCACGATTGCTGATATGAGTGAGACCCTATCAGCACATAATACCTCTGCTCTGAAATCTGCACTGTTTGCCAATTTGCTAGCAGGTTAAGTTCAAGCTGTGCTTTCCATATAACAGATTCCACATAGTACTTATTCTGTTCTTGTAAGAAATTGATCCTTTAGTGTGACAGTGCCTATGCTTTGGAACTCTCTTCCTGTTTACATTAGGTAGGCACCTTCATTGTACTCATTTTGGCACCTGCTAAAATCATTTTTGTTTAGGCAAGCCTACCCAAGCATGTAGAAGCTATTTTTATCTGTTTTAAACTCATTGTTGGTTTTATTATTTTGAAAGTTTTTAAATACATGTCTTTAACTGTTTTTGCCAATAATTTTGTTTTAATTCCTTCTATAATCCATTTTGAGGATTTCTACAATAAACCTATATATAAAAGTTGTAAATAAAACACATAAATAAATTTTGGAGTCCCTGTGGCCCTTGGGTCTCTTTCCTCTTTGAGAAACAAAGGAATCTGCCTTATGCTGAGTTAGGGCATTTGAAACCATCTAGCTCAGTACTGATCACATGGACTAGCATTGGCTCTCCAGGATTCCAGGGAATAGTCTCTTCCAGAGATTGAATTTTGGGCCTTTGCATGGAAAGCATGTGCCCTACCACTAAGCTACATTAAAAAAGTATCTTTTTAAATTGTTCTTTTCAGTTCAGTAATGAATGGACAGCATACTAGGGCAGATCCACACGATACATTTAAAGCACATTCAACATACATTTGAAGCACATAAATCATACCACAGAATCATGGGAACTGTAGTTTGTTGTGGGTGGTGGGAATGATAACTGAGGGGGAAACTACACTTCCCAGGATTCTTTGGGAGAAATCAAGCACTTTAAATGTGAGTTGGATGTGCTTTAAATGTATTATGTGGATCTGCATTACTTCATAAACTTTGCCTGCATGATAATCATTTTAATTAAATTTTAAAAAGGGAAATAAGCTACAACATTTACTGGGTGACCATGTGCTATGTACCATCTTTCAGCCTAATCTGCCCCTCAGAGTGAAAACAACAGAGGGGGACCATGACCACCCCAAGGAAGAAGGGCGCACCTAAAATGTAGAGGAAATAATCATTTGTAAATAATAATTTACAACCATAGTGTGAAATCAGATACATACCAAAACATAGTATGAAGAAATATTTATATAAGCATGAATGTCAAAGATGTTTATTATTTACACAACCTGTAAAGATATTTATAGTGCAATCCTATGCATGTTTACTCCCAAGCAAGTCCCAATGTATTCAATGGGGTTTACTCAAATAAGGAAGCATGCACAGACTGCAATTCAGTGATAAGGAACTTTGCTCACCCAATCCAAAATTCAGAATCATGCCACGTTAAGCTGTTATGCAACTGTTTTATACTTGTTTTATGGCTACTGGATTTTAAATGGCTTTATTTCTTGCTGTAAGCTGCCTTGGTTTCCAGCCGTACCTCACAGGGTTGTTGGAAATATTCCATATATACCCACACTGGAGATGTAAGTAAGCCCTGCTAACTGCTTAAAAAAAAAAAGGATTGGAGGGGGAGAGAAAGATTTACAACACAATCCTTTTCTATGTTCACGCAAAAGTCTCATTGATTTTCAGCACAATCCTAACCATGCCCACTCAAAAGTAAGTCCTACTGAATTCAATAGGGTTAGCTCTCAGATATGTGGAATTAGCACTGCAGCTTCATTCCCAGAAAAGCTTCATATTGGGAAGGTTTTCAAAACTGGTTATGAATAAGACAAATAAACTGCCCTCTTCAACAGTCCAATAAAATTTAAACTTGATTGACTCCTTAATTAGGAAAGTATAACACTGCAGTTTTAAAACTTCTGTTCAAAAATTATTTGAAATATAAACTGTATAATATGCCATTTTTGCAAGCAATTAAAAAAACCTGCATGCAGACTTTTATTGTAATTAAAATTGTTTACTATGTATGGCCACCAAGATCCTGCTGTGATCTTCTGTTGTAGTGCAATCCTATGCATGTTTACTCAGAAGCATGTCTTGTACACAGAGAGTACTCTTTATGCTGCTGACAGCTACAAATTTACTGAATTCCTGATGTGAGACAAGCAGGAAATTGCCAAGGGTCAAAAAATCTTGTCTATCACAACCCTGACTTCACTTATAGGCTAATAACCTGAAAGGGCAGGGATTAGAGCAGCTGGTACTAACAGAAGTTGCAGGGAGGTGCGGCTGACATGTTGGTTGATATCTTTTGAACCAGACCACCTAGAAACTTGTTTTTAAATGAAAGCTAAAAGTCCAGAGAATAAGGTAATGGGAAACCCAGAGATAGGGTTGCCAGGCTCATGGCCTGAGAATGATCCTGTATCTTTAAGAGAAGAGAAAATTCAGTAAGTGCAGGTTTTCTTGCAACAGTGTAATGGGAAAAACCACAAGGTGAAATTCCCCTTTCCCCCTGCACAACCTTTAAAGATATAGAAGACCTCTCTGTAGCCCCCAAGAGGTGTTCTGTATCTTTAAATGTTGTGCAGGGGGAAAGGAGAATATCTCCTTGTGGTTTTTCCCATTACAGTGTTGCAAGAAAACCTGCACTTGGCTGAATTTTCTCTTCTCTTAAAGATACAGGATCATTCTCAGGCCCTGAGCCCGGCAACCCTATCCAGAGAGGACCCCAAAAAAACGGAATCTCCGGGTGAAAACTGGACACCTGACAACCCTAGTGCATGCATTTATTGCTTAGCAATGGTTGACCTTTCTTTTTCCCCAGTTCCAAACAAAAAACATTAGCAGACTAAGTAGCAGATAGCTTTACTTACATTTACAATGAAAACTCCATGCTGAAAAATGTTGCTTGGCCCAGCAATCATTCACAGTATGTTGTCTTTCCAAGTCTGCAGCTTTTCAGCACCCTATGTGAATTCTGTGAAATACTTGTGAGAAAAATGATGAGGGAAAATGTTTATTTTGAACATTATCTGGCAGAGACCAATGTCTGGGCAAGGGGGCTTGCCAAGATGCAAACTGAGTAACAGAGAAAATCTTTTTTAGGGCTTGAAAAAAAAACTAGACACCCTTTAGCAAAAGCAAAACTGTTGTTTTAACCAGCTTACTAATGTAATGGAACCTAATATTATATTATGGGTCAAAAATACTGTTATGCTCCAGTAAAGCATATCAGAAGGTTATGAGCTGCTTCTGCAACAAGACTAGTCTGGTCATATTGATTCATAGAGACCCAGCTGAGGTAATGCATGCAGCTCATGCGTGACATCCTAGTTTGGTGTGTTGTGTGCTATTGTCCCTTGATGCAGTCCGTATAAGTGGACTGCTATCTCTGGGCTCAGATATATATGTGAACTACTATCTATATCAATTTGGATCCTATTTGTGCTTCCACATTATTCAATTTTATGTAAATGTTGTGTACATATGCCTGCAATCTAAATCTTTACATTGTGATGACTACCATGGAAGCATATTTCTCAAAAATTCACACTGGTAGGGATATAAACCAGTGTGAACAACTGCTGCATTCAAGCATGGAGACTTTTCAGTGGCAGCCATTTTGTATCCCCTGAAAAAACTACCCCTAAGGTTAAGGGTCCCTCTCAAGCAGTGCCACATAACGTATGAGGGACTGCTGCTTCTCAGGTTTTACTCCTTTCCTCAGGCCTGAGTGGAAGTGTGGGTCATCTTGACATTACAAAATATTTTAATGGAACTACTTTCATCTGGTAAAACCAACTCCTCCCCTCATGTCTCTGCCCCTGTCTGCATGAGCGATGGGGCTATGGATGTGGTGGCAGCTCTGCCACTTTGTCACATCTGTTGATTCCTAGCTGGGGTTTGGATTGTCTTCCCCCTGACGTGTTGATGTGTAGCTGTATAGAACACAGTTTATTGAAACATTTTTGCCGCTTTCAACTTTACTTTTTTTATATAATTTTGTATACATGTGTAAAGTGGTTTTGTAATTGCCCTTTTCTTTGTACTCCTCCCTCCACACCCCAGTATTCAGCAAAGCAAGTAGAGTTGTACTGTGGAACTTTTAAAACTCAAGTGTTTAGCAGAAGTCTTTCAAATTGTTCATCAATGGATAGCTTTGATTCACTTTGTTTAATTTCTTAAGAAGTTTGTTATAGAGGGAAAAGCCACTACGGGCTTTGGAAGTCATGTGGGCTTGTGATGCCATATAATGTCAAACCCTGCAATGTGCTGCATTGTAAAATTTGAGGGAGACCACCTCCATAACTCTAATGTGAAGAATAGAGCATTTATTCATGCACCCTAAACAGAAGCATAAAATATTCCACAAATCTTAAAAAGAAACACATGAGGGCTTAGGGATATGCACTGCAAAGCATCATCAGGGGGCCCTTTAATTTTAAGGGTTATATGAGAGTATAGAATCACATTTCTATTGCTTTTGGTACTTTTTTACAGTACAAATCTTAGGTTGATTGGCTAACTCTTTCTGTAGGTGTGACTGAAGGTAAGTTTGAAGACATGTAACATTGTTTGTTACAACAATGACAAAATACAAGATGTAACTTGAACTCCATTGTAGATCAGAACTAGCTCCACCCTAAGAGTGAATTGGGGTTGGTTTTTGTATGGGAATGATTGGTGAGGTTACTGCTGAAGGGGAGATAACAAATCAGGCCTTTGACTGTAAACCTAACAGATTTAAGTTTGGCAGTACTGGACTGTTTGAATGATGACTCAGTTTATATGACCACAAAATGTCATAGAGTTTGTAAAACTGATAAAGAAATTAAATGCCTTTACACACTATCAGAAAAGTGTGCCCCTTTTGCAGTAAGCACAATCTTCCCTTAAACAATAAAACTTGCACTAGCAGCTGGAACTTCTTGGAGGCCGGGGAAGAGAACTCACCATCATTGCTCTCCCCAGCATTGTCCTTTCTGCTGCTATTGGTCTCCTCTGGAGGAGAAAAGAGGGAGCCAGCTATAAGTCATCTAGCCTAGTGAGAGGACACCTCCCCTCTGAACTGTATCTAAGCCAGGCTGCTGAGACTTCTTGGAGTGCAGCAAGATAAACGCCTGAAGCTCTACTGTCTGTTAGCTGTCTTTCTTTCTTTTGCTTTGTACTTACATATTTAAATCTAGATTATTTCTTTTGTAATGTTGAATTTATTTTGTTTGTTAAATTGTTGGTTTTTTGTTCTATTTGAATATATTGTTATGTTTTGTAAACTGATTTCTTTCCCCTGCCCCATTGCTTTCTATTTTGATATTGTTGAATGTTAGTTGCAAATAGTTTTGGGGACAGCTCACTGTGGAAAGGTGGCATAAAAATAAACTCAGCAAATCAAGCAGTGATCCAGTACTAGGGTTTATCTACATGGGAGCATTACTTTGTACTAAAGATGCTGTTTTAACCTCCGTTTTCTATTTGCACCGTCCACAGAAAAGGCTCAATGCCAGCTGCAAGCACGATGTTTTCTATTCACGCTAAGAAGGATCAATCACGCAGTTTCCTAATGACCACACCCTCTATAATTTAACATTTCCACTCCCTCTGGTTACTTGGCAACCAAGCATGCTCAGTTTGTTCTACTACTTAGTTTCACTTGTTAAAAAAACCAACCCGGAAGTGCAGTTATTTGTACAATACAGCTGAAATACAAATCTTTGCTTGAGCAGTGTTATGCTTTTGCGCACAAGTTAGAGGGAAAAGAAGAATAAGGCACTGTTTGCAGCAACATAAAAAAGGCTTGCAGAACGGGGGAGAGCAGCCAGAAGTTGCTTGCCAGCCCACAGGAAATGAAATGAATGGAAGGAGGAGAAGGGAGTGGCCGTGGAGAGGGGAACGATTGACACACAAACCTAAAAGCATTGGAGAAAAGCCACTGCAACCACTAGAGATATGGAGTAAACACTT
Organism: Rhineura floridana; assembly: GCF_030035675.1. Lineage (NCBI taxonomy): Eukaryota > Metazoa > Chordata > Lepidosauria > Squamata > Rhineuridae > Rhineura > Rhineura floridana. Next base: position 20,880,039 of record NC_084481.1, read on the forward strand.
TTTTCCTTCCCTTTTTGTATCAGAGGATTGGGTTAGTATAGGTTTACAGGGGGAAAACTGTGTGATAGCTTCTGTTTGCCTGTAACGTCATGTGAATCATGCAAATTAAAAGGAGATGTGAGTAACACCAAACACACACTAAACCACTGTGTAGATGAGCTCCTAGTTGTGCAATATTCTCAGCAGAGTATTTTACACATAACCTTGTATAACTATTGCCATCGGAATAAGCTTGTGAAAGCTTCCTTTGTCCTTGAAAAAGACTATCATGTGTCAGTGGCCTATATGACACAATTTTCATTTCAGGATGCCAGTCTAAGGCTTCATTTTGTCTTTTTTGGGGTGGTGGTGAGGTAACTCTCCATCCAAAAAGGAGGCTGGAACTAGATGTTATGAGAGCAGCAGAGCTGTGTTGTCTCCTCCCTTTCCCCTTTGGCATGCACCCAGAATGCAGAATGTGACATCGCCATGCTCAAAGTTTCCTTGCTCTACTTCATGGGCTGCTGCTTGTGGGGACAGGGAAACTCTGAACATGTCATGTATTTAGGATTAGTAGACATTTACAGTGTGTGTGAGAGGTGATGGAGAAAGGACAAAGCATAGCTGTGCAACTTTAATTATGTCTAGTTCCTTCCTGACATCTGGTTTAAATTGATGAGCGACAGGAAGGGCCAAACTATGTTTGATGGTAGCAGATCAAGATATAGAATTGGATCTACCATCAATTCCCTATAAAATGGGGAGCAGAACACTTTAAAGTGTGACCAAGCTGAATGGAGTTAGGAATAGGGGTAAGTCTCCTCCTGCCCCTCCCCTCCCTCTCCACTCCCTGAACAACCCTTTTCCAGTACTTACTCTGTCCTCTGTTGAGGCCACTTCTGCTGAGCCCTGACTGATCTGGCCAAGGCTTGGCTGAGCTGGGATGAAGGGCTTATGCCAGCGCATCTCCAGCTCAGCTGCAATGAGGGACTTCAGGCGGTGTAGCCCACCTATTCCAAACTCCGCTCATCCTGGTGAATTTTGGGTTTGGATTGCTCCCTGGCTTATTTTAATTTATGCGAAGCATTCCCTCCCGTCCTTCAGCCCGACAAAGGCTCTCAGAGTGACTGAGAAATATCAGTGTTATGATAGTTCCTGCCCTCATCCTTACGGCTTAAAAGACAGGAAACAAAAGAAAAAAGGATTGAGATGGAGGAAGAAGAAAACACAGGCAGGCACTAATTTTTAGTTGCAGAGTTCTTGTACGGACTGGCTGGAATGGAAAGGGTTCAAGATGAGGAGGAGACAAAAGGTGCTGGTGTCTCAGCAGAGGTGATAGAGGGACCCTGCAGTCCTGTTTCTTCCTCTGCTGTAGCTGGATGGAATGGCTGCTCATCTGTTGCTCCAGAATTCTATTTTTTTTGTCACTCCCAACAGCGTTGTTAAATGATGCATTGCCTGTATTCTCCATCCTTCATTGCAAGGGGAAATTTCTCATCAACTAAATGGTCATGATTTCAAATAAAATACCTTTGGATTTTATTAACATCTGAGTTGAGATACATTATACCATAAGGAAAAGTGTCCTGTGGGGTTTTCTTTGGGGGGGGGGAGGAGTGAAGTCTCCCTCTTTAGTATTTTTGTTCAGCATATGCCATTCTGTTAGAAATGATTACCTTTGGTTTCTTGGAGGAGAAGGGGTAAGGTGTGTGTGTGTTTAGTTTAAATGCTATGAAGTTGTAGTTTGCGCTGGAGAAAACTATTTTAAAGAAGTAGGGTTTTTTTGAATGGCAGCCAATTTAATTTGGAATATTGCTTATTACAATTAACCAGACAGATTCAGCTCCTTTCTTTTGTCATTGAATCCTCTTCCCCCTCCCAAGTTGTGCTTTGTTTAAGGTAGATGCAAACTCTATATCTGAGTTGGATCAAAGATCTCCCTCTCTATAACATGGCTTAAAATACTCCTTTCCATAGCCCTTTGCCATTCTAGTCCCCCCCTCAAGGACTCCCGTGTCTATTCTTTGTTTTGCTAGCAATTTTCAACCATTATTTAGATTGAGAGAAAAGAAAATATTGATTTCAGTGACAGATTTAAATCAAATTTTCTGTTTGTGCTTCACATATTTCCTGACCAAAAATGCATGTGAATTGCTTCATGGAACCATTCAACTGTTTTGATTTCAAATTACATGCATGCTTTAGCAAGAGTGTGTCTTCATTTAATGAATTAAATATCTTTTTACCCTGACTCCTAAAACCCCCCAATGCATTTGAGGTGGCTTAAAGTTAGTAAAGCAAATATTAACAGCAATCCTAACCGAGGCTAGAGGCAGTGGAGCCACAGCTGCATCCAAAGCTCTACTAACTCCTGCCAGTAGGGCACAAGTTGGAGGGGTGGTTTTACATCCATTTATATGTGAGAGCCAGTGTGGCGTAGTGGTTAAGGTGTTGGACTACAAATCCCCACACAGCCATGAAACTCACTGGGCGATCTTGGGCCAGTCACTGCCCCTCAGCCTCATGAAAACCTTATTCATAGGGTCACCATAAGTCGGAATCGACTTGAAGGCAGTACATTTCCTTTTTTATGTGGTGCCAGCTCCAGGACTAGCACAGCTGAGTGGCCTGAGGATCACATCCTTTCAAGGATCCACTGGGTTTTAGATCCCACAGGTCCAAAGCACTTGGGTGGAGGTTGGACCTCCACAGCAGTATACCCCCCAATTAGTGGGGGTGTCTGGAGAGGCAGATGTGCTACATCCTAACGTCCCTCTCCCCGCAGCCATCAATATCAGGGGATTAGGATTGCATATTAGAACATCAAATCAGCTAATACGCCACTGCAAAATATAACACCAGGAAGGCATTAAAAAGAGCAAATGTGAAGTAAGCCACTGATGCTGCTATGTATTTTTGTTGACCAAGCACTTGCTCCTTAATGGTGATTTGGCTGTACGGTGATTTGTTATCTGTATGGTTGGTGAATCAGAGTGGGGTTTGGATATAGAGGACTGCTAAGAACATATTTGGGAGGGGTTACTTGGGGTGGGGGTGCAGCTCCTATTTTAGTTTTTTTTAAATTACTAACAATGCTGTTTTGTGGAGTTTGTTGTATTTTTTGAATTTGATTTTTATTCATAAGAGAATACTTTATTTTTCTGTTAATTATGCTGTTTGCATGTGTCTTTTATATTTGCCTGTATCTGCAATGCTTTCTTTTAATATTTTGTGACGTTTTTGTTTGATACCTTAATCTAGGTTGTTAACCACTTTGAGATCCCCCCCGCCCCCCAAAATATAAAGTGGTATAGAAATGACTGAAATAAATCAAACAGTTAAAACTAAGCTCCAAGCCTCAAATTCTAAAATAGACAATAAATAAATCAAGGGTGCAATCCAGCTGCTACTTACCTGACTGAGTGGCAGTTGGATACAGCAGAGCTGTGGCAGAGGAAGAAGGGTGTTTGCACCGCCAGACTCCAGCAGAAATCCCCCCAGTGTAGTTACGGCACTGCCAGGAAACTCCAACAGCACCTGGGCACAGCCAGGGCCCAGTTGGCTCACCCGAGGCCAGCGTTAGTGGGGCTGGAGGAGGGCCTGAAAAAGGGGCGTTCCAGAGGGGTGTTGGGGGTGTAATGGAGTGGGGGGACTTATGCTGCATCCCGCACCCATTCAGCTCAGTCATGTGGCCCTCGGTTATGGATACGCCATAGATACACCGAGAAAAAGGGTGGTGGAAGTATTTCGTTTCCCTCTGCTGTGCCCTGCCGGTGCAGCCAGCACCCTCTCCTCTCATAGGCTGCTAGACTGCACAGCCCTTTCTGCAGCTTCTGCTTTTACCAGCCTCCCCTGAATTGGTTTGTTCTGCCCAGTTTGTAAAATAGGACTATATGTTGCTCCTCCCTGATCTCGGGAGTAGGCACTGGATGTATGGTCCAACCTAAGTCATTCCACAGAAGGTGTGGCGCTTTGAGAAGGCTTGCTGTGCTGTCACTGCTTGCCTAACCTCTGCAGGGGAGGGTACCAAAAGAGGGGCCTCCCTAGATTACCTTGGGGAATGGGTGGGGTCATGTTGGAGCAGGTGAACCTCGAGGTGCCCTTGTGTCAAATTCTGTACAGCTTTAACGTTCAGTGCCAGCACTTTGAATCGGGCCCAGAAATGCATAGGAAACCAGTATGATTCTCTAAAAGCTGGTCTTCGTTCCATATAACCTGTGTCTCAGAATAAAGTATGACATATCAATTGTGTTACCTCTATATCTGGGCCAGTATTTTGGCTGTTGTTTAGGAAAAATCCCCTTTGAAATTAAATAACTGTTCCTCAAATAATCAGTTTCAGAAAACTTTATTTAATTCTTGGACTAATTGTGTTCTCTTCATAGAGTTTTTATTAATTCAGTGGTAGTTACTTAGTGCTTATATTAAATTAATCTAATCTACGTTAGGGCTCTGTCATAATATTTCCCAAATGTGAAGCAGCATCTATTACATGAGGCTAATCTTCATGCAACTAAACACAAAACTTTCATATAAAGTTGCATGGCATCAAACTGATACTGATAGTATATATTAGTATATGCATGATGGGGATGGAGGAAAATGAATATAAAAAAACCCCACCCCTTTAATACTGCAATCCTATATATATCTACTCAGGCGTAAGCCCCATTGAGTTCCATGCATATTACTCTCAAGTAAGTGCATATTTGATTGCAGCCTAAGCCATGTATACGTACAAGCTGTATGAAAGATAAAAACAAGGTTAAGTACTTTACCCTTAGAATCATAGAATAGTAGAGTTGGAAGGGGCCTATAAGGCCATCAAGTCCAACCCCCTGCTCAATGCAGGAATCCAAATCAAAGCATTCCTGACAGATGGCTGTCCAGCTGACTCTTGAATGCCTCCAGCGTCAGAGAGCCCACTACCTCTCTAGGTAATTGATTCCATTGTCGTATGGCTCTAACAGGAAGTTTTTCCTGATGTCCAGTTGAAATCTGGCTTCCTGCAACTTGAGCCCATTATTCCGTGTCCTGCACTCTGGGACGATCGAGAAGAGATCCCGGCCCTCCTCTATGTGACAACCTTTCATGTACTTGAAGAGTGCTATCCTATCCTCAGTCTTCTTTTCTCCAGGCTAAACATGCCCAGTTCCTTCAGTCTCTCCTCATAGGGCTTTGTTTCCAGTCCCCTGATCATCCTTGTTGCCCTCCTCTGAACCTGTTCCAGTTTGTCTGCATCCTTCTTGAAGTGTGGAGACCAGAACTGGACGCAGTACTCAAGATGAGGCCTAACCAGTACTGAATAGAGGGGAACAAATACTTCACGCAATTTGGAAACTATACTTCTGTTAATGTGGCCTAATATAGCATTTGCCTTTTTTGTAGCCATATCACAGTGTTGGCTCATGTTCAGCTTGTGATCAATGACAATTCCAAGATCCTTCTCACATGTCGTATTGCTGAGCCAAGTATGCCCCATCTTATAACTGTGCATTTGGTTTCTTTTTCCTAAGTGTAGAACTTTGCATTTATCCCTGTTGAATTTCATTCTGTTGTTTTCAGCCCAATGCTCCAGCCTATCAAGGTCCCTTTGACTTTTGTTTCTGTCTTCTACGCTATTAGCTGTGCCCCCCAATTTTGTATCATCTGCAAATTTGATAAGCATGCTCTGTACCTCCTCATCCAAGTTGTTAATAAAAATGTTGAAGAGCACTGGACCCAGGACCGAGCCCTGTGGTACCCCACTTGTTACTTCCGCCCAGTTTGAGAAAGAACCATTAATAAGCACTCTTTGAGTACGATTCTGCAGCCAACTGTGGATCCACCTGATAGTTGTTTCATCCAGCCCACATTTAACTAGTTTGCTAAACAGAACATCATGGGGCACTTTGTCAAAAGCTTTGCTGAAGTCGAGATATATGATGTCCACAGCATTCCTGCAGTCTACAAGGGAGGTTACCTGATCAAAAAACGAGATAAGATTAGTTTGGCAGGATTTGTTCTTCATAAATCCATGTTGGCTCCTAGTAATCACTGCATTGTTTTCAAGTTGTTTACAGATTGACTGCTTTATTATCTGTTCCAGAGTTTTTCCAGGGATTGATGTTAGGCTGACTGGTCTGTAGTTCCCTGGTTCCTCCTTTTTGCCCTTTTTGAAGATAGGGATAATATTTGCTCTCCTCCAGTCATCCGGCACTTCACCAGTCCTCCATGATTTTGCAAAGATAATAGACAGCAGTTCTGTGAGTTCTTCAGCCAGTTCCTTCAATACTGTAGGATGCAGTTTATCGGGCCCTGCTGATTTGAACTCATTCAAAGTGATTAGGTATTCCTTGACTATTTGTGTATCAGTCTCAAGCTCCAATCCTGCCCCTTCCACTTCATGTTTCCTGGGAGGTTCATAGACCCTTTTTTGGGAGAAGACTGAGCCAAAGTAGGAATTGAGCACTTCTGCCTTTTCTTTGTCATCTGTTACCATTTTGCCATCCTCATTGAGTAGCTGTGCCACCGTTTCTTTTCTCTGTCTCTTACTATGGACATATCTGAAGAAAGCTTTTTTGTTGCTCCTTTTGAAAGTTACTTTTGTATTTTGTTTCTGTGGAAGACTTGCACCAAAAGAACACAGGAAGCTGCCCCAAACCTAGTCAGACCATTGGTCCATCCTAGTGCAGGATGGCTACAATGTTTAGCAGTGATTCTCCAGGGTTTCAGACAGGGGACATTCCTAGCCCTATGTGCAGATGCCGGGAATTGCACCTAGGGCCTTCTGTGTGCTCTACCACTGAGCTATGGCCCTCGGTGCTATATATGTTCACAGAATATCAATGTGAGCAGGCTGCCCTGCTTTATTCAATGGAAGGAGCAGCTTTCTGTGGATTGTCAGTTATGAGCACTTTCTTCAGGTAAGGGGGGCACAGTTATGTGGGAACTCTGTTTATACCAGAACTCAGAACTAGTTATGCTGCCACAATGGAATTGTGTTTGGTTCCTCCCAGTCTGTTCGTTCAGCTCCTTGGTTAATTTGTGTGGAATTCTGTGAACAGTTTACTCTTCTCCTATAAATACCCCCAATTCTTCATTTTTTCTGTGGCTTCCCTCCTGATAATTCCTACGGGGCACGGATATATTGGGGCATTTCTCTGAAGTAATACATTTAAGTGACCACAGTCAGGTTCTTCCTCAGAACTTTGAGACAGAACCTGCCTGGCATGTGATAGCAAAACTGTTTAGGAGGTGAAGGCTTTGGTTCTGTAGGAAGGGAGAAGTTAAGGGAGAATTGCATGCATACACATAAAGATCCATACACACCTCTGCCCAAGGTATAAATTAATGAAAAAATACCATCATGATAAACATCCTCTTAAATTTTTCTGATTTGATTATGACCAACCAATGTGTCTGTAGTACTCCCATGCAATCCCGTAGCACGTGTCCTACATGCCGGCCTGTATTGATGTGTATTGTTCAGTTTTAAATTGTGTGCCATTAACAGGAGAGGAAAAACAGAGGAGGACACTTTTTTGTAGTTGCACTGGCCAGTTTGAGAAATATGGCAAGTTATTAGATCCCTTCTTTATATTGATTGTATTTAAATCTGTCCTAAAGTTCATAATGAGAGCCAGTGTGGTGTAGTGGTTAAGGTGTTGGACTACAACCTGGGAGACCCGGGTTTGAATCTCCACACAGCCACGAAGCTCACTGGGTGACTTTGGGCCAGTCACTGCCTCTCAGCCTCAGAGGAAGGCAATGGTAACCCCCCTTTGAATACCGCTTACCATGAAAACCCTATTCATAGGGTCGCCATAAGTCGGAATCGACTTGAAGGCAATACAAAGTTTATAATGCAATATCTTGACCTGATGCCAGCGTATCTTGTCACAAGAAATCTTTTGCCACTGTAGGGGCAATTCTCTCTTTTATTGAAATGTTAGTTATAAGTGAACTCCAGTGCATTTTTTTTAGACAGTGGAAACAAATGTTAAGTTTGGGATGTTAAATTTGCTACTTTCATGGCGAAGGGTTTATATAGGCCTCCAGATTTATAATTAAACTGGCTGTTCTAGCTGGAGAATTGCATGTTCTTAATTCTTAAATTTAAATTCTGCTCAGTAACATTGAGCCCATATATGCAAAGGTGTAGGTTGGAACAGTCATTTAGTGATTAGAAAGCTTCCCAGTCCATCAAAGCTAAAAGTATCCCTGAAACGAATGCTGAATACTTATCCTGTAACTGAAGATCACCCTTCTGTTCAAGCACATTGGTTAGAGTGTTATTCACCAAGTGTGGATTTCCAGGTGTTTTGTAAATGCATATGTCACTGTTATCACGTTGTTTATTCCTGTTTGTCCACTAAATTTTTTATTACAGTGGACCTGAGGTGCTGCAGAGAATGTGGGGTGGGGATGGCTCCTTTTGTACTGACATTAACATAGTAATTTGCAGCACACAATAAACATAATCATAAATCAATATGTCAGTGGGTATAATGCTTTCCTTGGAGAGATATTATGAGGTTTAATTAATTAATGCTGGTAAAGTGTTTTGGGATCCAAAGCACTTTAGAACAGCAAAGGAGAGTTGAGTGACCCCACCCATTCATTCTTATCATGCAGCCAGTGTAGAACAACAAAGCTCCAGACCCTTTGTGGGATTCATTCAGTTGCTACACAAATATCTAACTATAATATACTGTATACAGAAAATAAGAGGGTCAATAAAACAAGTACCTCTTCATTAGAGAAAACCATTCTTTGTTGCAATTGATCAATGATGGAAAAATGGAGCTTCAGAACAGACACCATAGAATTATTATTCCAATCAAGCGGAGCATCTTCTACCTACCATTCTGAATGGCTTTTTTACACTAAGATGAGTTCTTTATTGCTAACTTCTCATTCTCTTTCCTCAAATACTGCCTATGCTTCAGAGAGTTGTTTTAAACTACAACACAAACCTGTGATGGGACAAGGAGGCACAAAAGGTCATTCACATGACTTTTTCTCCATGCTGCGGAAATCCATTAGTGAATGCCCTTGACCAAGATAGGTAAACAGAGCAGCATTTGAGAACATTTCTAAATTCTTTTATGCATGGAATTAGTGCAGTTGTGTATATAATGCAACATGGGAAGAAAGGCAAAGAAGTAACTGATGCTGTTTCTGTTTTCTGAAATAGTTCTAAAACATTTCCATACAAGATGCATCTCAGATACTGAGAGCAAATAAATGCTCAAATGTCCATTCAAGGTAGGATTTAGTGTTAGGAGAAATTTGATATTTTTGTTCTCTGTTTTTCCTCTGATCCCAAGCAAAGTGTGGCTTTACATACCAAACAATTAAAACAAACATCTAAAATGGGGCAGGACATCAGCAACATATTATCCCACTGCTGAAAGAATTGCACTGGCTGCCCCTTAGCTACTGGGCTAAGTTCAAGGTGCTGGTTTTGGTATAAAGCCCTATATAGCTTGGAACCTGTAATAGGGGGCACTCCCAGATGTAAAATAAATCACTGGCCAAAAGCTTGGATAAACAAGATAGTTTTCGGCTGGTGTTTAGTCATCCATGTGGCAGATCAAGTATCCCTTGGAAGGGTGTTCCATAAATGGAGTGCAGCCACCGAGAATGCCCCATCTTATATCCTCCTAGCTTTGACCAAAAATGGGACCACGAGCAGAGCAACTACTGCTGATCAAGTGTAACCAATTACCTTGGGAGGTGATGGACTCTCCAACCCTGGAGGCATTGAAGAGGCAGCTGGACGGGCACCTGTTTGGTATGCTTTAATTTGGATTCCTGCATTGAGCAGGGGGTTGGCCTTATAGGCCTCTTCCAACTCTATGATTCTATTATAACACACAGGTTGGCTGGTAAAAGGGGAGATGCTCTCTCACATACTTGGGTTCCAAGCTGTTTATGGCCTTTAACTCCACCTAGAGCACATTACAGCAATCTATTCAGGATGTTACCAGGACATGAGTCACTGAGGCCAAGTTTCTGTTAACACATCTGGTGCTTGAGAGGCTCTGTAATGTGTTTCTTGCTGAGAATCGATACTGAATGACTTTTTCTCTATGTTTGTTGACAGATTTCTTTTAGTGAGTGTGTACCGACTGAGCTTCACAAAGTTCTTGCTTCTGCAGATGTGTAAAATCTGAAATCGGAGCTGACCAAAACACACATGGGTGGGGGTTTCTTAGAATATGGAACATTTGTAGGACTTTGGGAGAATAGAGGTTTTTTGGGGGGTAACAGTTCATTTTTATGGAATTGGATAATGGATGATGTTGAAAAGATGGGCCACAGATATCTGTGGTGGTGTTAATCCATGCTTGTTTTAGAGATGCAGGTTTGAGAATATTAGAGCCCACTGATAGTTTTATGTGTGAGTTGTATGTCATGACATCAGTTTGCTTATATGTATAAACTTTACTAATAGTGTTTACACAAAAGTCTGCTTAATTAATGTTCTTGCTGATACTTCTTGCAGTAAATCAAGCAGTGATCCAGAGGTGAAGAATGACATTGCAGCATTAATTCCACATCATACCTTGCAACCACCTAATCAACCTCATGAGTGGAGCTCCCTGTGGTAACTTGTTTTGTCACTGGCTATTCAGACAGATTTAATTATGTTACTAAAAATCATTCACCCACTTGCAAACAAAAGGTTGCACTTGTATGCCTGAAGTATTATTCCTATGCCCACTTTCATAGGACAAACTTTTGAGCAGACATGTAGAACTGCACTTTAAATCTATATAAAACAAATGGATGGCCACTGGCAAATAGCTTACAAGAGGGTACCCTCCTGATGTTAATGGACTACATTTCCCATCATCCCTGACCATTGGTTATGCTGCCTCAGACTGATGGGAATTCTAGTCCAACAGCATCTCAAGGGCACTATCTTGACTATCCTTGGCTCACAGCATGCAACCTTGCCTACATGTTGTGTTTTGAACAGTCCTTTACAGAGGTGGCTGCATATATGAAGTCACCTTTTTATTAGAATTTATATCCTCTTCTATATTATATACGGAAGCAAAGACTCCTTTCTGGGTCTTGAGGTTATTGCATACAGAAAGAATAATCCTTCTTTTGTAGCATCTCTAAAGTAAGACTCATATGATTGAACATTGCAAGTAATGAACCAAATTTATTTTGTGTCATTCATTTCTGAATATATACTCCATTTTATAGCAGAAGCATTCAAATGTTAGTTCCCCAATGAGAATTTTAGCTTAATCCTAAGTATTTTGAAAGATATGGTACCCTACAAGAAAAATGTAACAGCATAATCAATGGATACACTTAAAATGAAGTCTATCACTTGTGTATGACTCTTTTAAGATGAAGTTTTAGACGGAGGACATGAGATTGCCCAATATTTTATGAGAACCATTTGCAGTGATTAGCAGCTTGTGCTTATTAAGAAACACTTGCTATTCCTTGCTAAACTCGTATCTGTTGCTTGAGTATGCAGGTTAACACTATTCTAATTCCAGATCTGTTGTTACTTTTAATATTGGTCTTGGGTCATGAAAGCAGGTATTTATTTTTATGTATTTAAAATATTTCTATCCTGCAGCTAGCCACAACATTTGAGAAGGGAGAATGATCATAAATTGGAACTATTATAGATCAAATCAGCAGAGAAGGGCAGAAAATGAATTCAAACAAAAGGCCTGGCAAAACAGAAAGGTCTTTACAGTATGCCAGAATGTCAATAAAGATGGGACAACTCTGGTCTTATGAGGAAAGGAGCTCCATAAGCTGGGCACCTCAACTGAAACAGTATATCACAGATCTGCTGAAAAGCAGCTTTCAGGAGCGCGTCATAATTCTTATGGGTTTAGTATGCATTTGGATCATTTGCTCACCTCTGCACTCATCCCATCTAGTGATAGGAGCAATGTTTGAATTAAGGGAGTTTGGAATACGCACTTCCCAAGTTTAAAAGGCCTCACCCCATTTTGAGTTAGGCCAGGTCCCCTTGAGTTCAGGTCTTCCTTGCAATGGCTTTTGCTGCTGCTAGGCAGCTCTTCTTGCCAGAAGTGCTAAGAACTCCTTCATTGTAGGGCTTCATTGGCAAGAAGGAGAGCTTATTAAGTATGGGCAAAGTCTTGACAGCTCTTTGCTTCACTAGAAATCCCCATGTTCAGGAGCACAATTTCCTGCTGGAGAGCACAAATATGTAGTATCCTTTGCTTCCAAGGCTGAGGAAACTACTGTCTCGTAGTGCAGGAAACACATGATGTGTGGTTTCAGAAACATCAATTCCAGTAAAGATGAGGGCTGTCAAGTCCTTTTGTGACTCCAGCAAGCTATCCCTGCTGTTGATGACTGCCTCTTTCTTCTTGAAAGCAAGGGTTTCTTTTAATGTTTTTGCTGAGAAGAGAGTGGAGAAGGTGTTCCTAATCCCCTTATTTTTTATGAGCTCTTCTTCCAAGTGCTAAAAAGGACTCTCAAACACTTAAAAAAATCCACAAGTAAAGCTCACAAACCATGACTGAAAATCAAAGTGAGCTAATCACTAATCACATAGCACTGGCTGAAAGAATAGTCTGCGTCTTCAGTACTGTAACAAAGAGAGAGGACTTGGAGCAGGTGTTAATGTGCAAAAAGCACTGAGCGTTATGGTAACACCTGTGTTTCTCTACTGTTGGCCAAGACAATTTCTTCTTCATTTGTAAGGAAGAAGAGAAAATCTAAAAGTAATGGTAGCACCAGACTTTCCTGTGAAGTATCTTGCATTGTCTTCTGCGCTGCTTTTGTACCAATTTCCTAAAACAGCTCCTAGTTCTGAATCTTCCGCTGCTTGAGGTTTTTCCCCCAGTGTTGTCACCTTTAAACTTTGGGGATAATATTGTTACAGAATTTCCTTTTGCTAATTGAAGAGAGAAGCATCCTGGGTAATATGACTAGGATAGCGGCTTAACATTGGACATGTGAATTTTATTCACATCATTATAATGCCCTGTGTACTTAAATATAGGAAGTCAGGTGACTTCCAGCACTGATACAATGCTTTCTGATTCTTTGCAGAACTTTTAAAAAGACAATATGGTTTAGTTGTGGGGTTTTTTGACACAATAGTAAGTAAACATGAAAAACTAGAATCACTCAGTTATATCCTGGGAGGAAAGTGGGATACAGATTTAATAAATAAATAAATAAATAAATATACAATGTAACAAATACATTATTATTAATATTATTAATATTACTAGAATTTATTACCGGCCCTTCACCCAAAGGTCCCAGAGTGAGATACAACAATTTTAAAACACATGATTAGAAACAGAAACAACCTAAACAACATCACAGAAAATAGGGTGGGTCCTAAAAATATACATCTCAGGTGTCAAAGGCCAGGGTAAAGAGGTGCGTCCTCAGCATTCGCTGAACGTTGTATAAAGGAGTTGCCAGACACACCTCGGTGGGAAGGGAGTTCCACGGCTTCGAGGCTGCCACAGAGAATGCCCTCTCCTGGGCTACCACCCCCTGAACTTCTGAGGGTGGTGGAACTACCAAAAGGGCCCCCTCTGCTTATCTCAATGCCTGAGAAGATCTGTAGGGAATAAGGTAGTCTTTCAGATATTCGGGACCTAAGTCATTTAGGGCTTTAAACATTAATGTGAACACCTTGAACTGGGCCCAGAAACAACCTGGCAACCAATGCAGCTGTTTTAAAACGGGTTATAGGAATTCTAAAGGGAACCCCAGCCAGTAGTCTGGCTGCTGCATTTTGCATGTAGAGCTCCATGTAGAGCGCATTGTAATAATCCAGTCTTGAAGTTACCAGAGCATTGAGCACTGTGGCCAAGTCTTCTCTGTCCAAAAGGGGCTGAAGCTGGCAAAAGACACTCCTAGTCACTGAAGTCACCTGAACAGTGTTGACGTTGGATGAAGCAGACCTGCTCCTTCCAGGAAAGAGCAATCCCATCCAGAACAGGCCATCTTCCCATCTGTGGACATGAGAACTATGGACATATAACACCTCTGTCTTTTCAGGATTCAGCCACATCCAGTCCCTCACTGCCTCCAAGCACTGGTTCAACACCTCAACTGCTTCTCATGATTCAGATGAAATAGAGAGGTAGAGCTAAGTGTCATCTGCATATTAATGGCACCTCACTCCAAATCTCCTGATTATTATTTATTTATTTATTACATTTGTATACCGCCCCATAGCTGGAGCTCTCTGGGTGGTTTACAACAATTAAAAACATTAAAAACAAACATACAAATTTAAAAACACATTTAAAAAAAACAATTTAAAAACACAGCTCCTAGTGGCTTCATATAGATGTTAACTAGCCATGGGGACAAGATGGAAGCCTGCAGAACATCACAGGATAATTCCCATGGTGCTGAACAGTAGTCTCCCATAATTCCTTTTTGGAAGCGACTCTGGCTGTATGAGCATAAACACTGAAGCACAGTGCCCCTAACCCCCACCTCTTTGAGACGTTCGGGAAGGATACATTGGTCAACAGTATCAAAAGCTGCTGAGAGATCGAGCAGGGTCGCATTCACCCTATCTCTCTCCAACAAATGTCATCAACCAGGGTGACCAAGGCAGTTTCAGTGCCATGACCAGGTGTGAAGCCAGACTGGAACAGATACAAGTAATCAGTTTCCTCCAAGCATGCTTAAAGCTAGACTGCCACCACCTTCTCAAGTACCTTGCCCCAAAGGGGGTTATTTGCCACTGGGTGATAGTTGTTAACACTTTGAAGCAGGGAGATCTTCTTAAGGAGGGAACACACCACCATGTCCTTCAAGGCAGATGATATCTCCCAGCGAAGCATTAATCCTTCCCTGGACCCACCCAGTCAGTTCCCTATGGCTAGTTCTCAGCAGCCAGGATGGGCAAGGGTCAACAGGGCAGGTGGTGGGCCCCACTTCTTCAAGCAGCTTGTCCACATCCTCAGGCCACAATAATTGAAACTGATCCAATACAGGTAGAACAGACAGTGCTCTGGATGCATAAATATGTCTCACATTCTGTTTGATATGATCTTAAATATAGTATTTACACGTCAGTAACAGAAGATGTTGCTAGTTCTATCCTATTAAAAGTTGAGATCAAACTTATATTTCATCCAGTAAGGGTTAGGGATTTATTTCAACTTGAACTTTATAATTCCAATAGGAAAGAAAAAGACTCAATTTCTATATGAACTTGGCTTTTTCCCATTCTTTTAATTTGGTCATATAGGCCATGGCCCATATTCTTTTTAACCACGCATCAGTGGAGGGTTGGTTAATCCTGCCTGCCTGCAAGTTATAGCAACTAGTCACATGGGCTACAGTTTATTTATTATTTATTTAGTTATTTATTATTTAATTTGTATCCCGCCCTTCCTCCCAGCAGGAGCCCAGGACGGCAAACAAAGCGCTAAAAATACTTTAAAACATCATAAAAGCAGATCTTAAAATACATTAAAACATAACAGCATTAAAAACATTTTTTAAAAAAAACAACTTTAAAAAAGGGTTAAAAACATTATTAAAAACTTATTAAGCAAATTTAAAAAATAAGCAGTTAAATGGGCTTTGAGAACTCCACTAGGTACTGTTTCGTTCAGATAACCAAGTAATATTGCTAAGAGATAATTCACTAATAGGCAAAAAACCTTGCGGTTTAAGAACGTACCTATAGCCCACAGATATTTCTATCAAACTTTAAAAAGCAGGGAAATTGGGCAGCTGTAGTGAATGCACCAGGGGAGCAGGAGACCTAACCTCCTGTCTGAGATATTGGACTGCCCTACAAATTTGTCAGAATGCAAAAACAATTTGGGTTGGTCTTTCACAGTCCAATCCACTTGCTGTGTATCTTGGAAGAATTTGGTAACATGTGCCTCTGAGCATATGGCGAGTGGTGGCAACACCTGCCATCTCCAAAGATAGAGAATTATATTTGTGTAGGTTTGTTGGTGATGTTCTTACTTTGCTTCTTTCCTGTGTTACTAATGTTTCTACAGAGAATCTAAATCTGACAAATTTATTTTATTAATTTCATAGCCTTTTTATTGGTCAATGTCATATGATGGTGCAGACAGCCTTTTGTGTTTCAAATTGGAGGTTATGTTCTATTTCTATTTTGGGTGCATTAACAGTTGAATCTGAAACTGCAGTTTGATGTAAAATCAGACTGATTACAATATGTTGCTACTTCATCAATGACTCTTAGCTGTGGGGAAAAAGAGGATGCATGTTTTCAGCCTGCTATGTTTAAACCACTTCATTTAAGGCAAGGTGGGCATGGTCAATTAAAAACATAGAGCACATCTAGAATATTGCTAGAATATATTTCACCTCCCACTGTTTTATCTTGTGCAAATTGAGACGCTCCTGCGGTCCACTGGAGACTATTCTGCAGAAGTCAGTGCAATTATTCCACAATTATGTTTGGAGTTTTTTTTAGTGCAAATGTTGCTCTACTTCACATATTCACAGAAATAGAAACAAAAGAAAATGATTTCCTATAGGAAACTTCACTAAAATTGCAAAGTAAATCAGACATACTTAAAGTGACCATCTGAACTATATTGTCTTCCTCCCTATGTTGTCTTCCTCCTATGTTGCTTCCTCCCTGCTGAAACAAGATCAGCACAGCACATGTCTTCTTTCTATTCTTTGGGCTGATTGCAGGTGTTGCCACCACTCACCATATGCTCAGAGGCACATGTTACTAAATTCTTGCAAGCTAAACCAGTCTGGCCACTGAAGCTCTGTCAGTGGAATAGCAGTCTCCTCTCAGCACCCTTCACAAACTACACTTCCCAGGATTCTCTGAGGGAAGCCATGACTGTCTCAAGTGAAATCAAAGTCTGGTGTGGGTGTGGCCCCCTGATTAGCCAAGCCCAGCAGCTGTGAGGCTTTTAGAACACTTACAGTTGGTTCTTACTGAGCATGCCCCACGTTATCATAGGCTTCCAGCCAAAATTCTTAAATTAGTTAAAAATCAGCCAGGCATTTTTTTACCTTTTAAACTGCAGAAGATGAAGGTCAGAGTATGGGGCAAGGTCAGTATTAGGATTACAGGTACTCTGTGAACATGGCTGAATTTTAATGAATTTCAACAGATTATGAGAACTCTCAGAGAAAAAAGTCCAAAAGGGCTCTGAGGTTTTTTTCTCTCTTTTTAGACTTTGAACTCACGATTCTCTCTGACTGTTTCGTGTATTGCCATGAAAATTGAGAGGGTTGTTAAGTAAGCGTTTCTGAGTTCAGAACTATAAGTTTTGTATGGTTTTGTTTTGAAATGCACTTATGGGAAGCATCCGAATGGCATGGGGGGTATTTTCAATTTAACATTGCGGAATGTGAAAAACCCACGCTGGCTATAGTATACAGCCACTCTCGTGGCTGTATAATTAGATATGTCATGACTGATAATACTGGAATTTCCTGGTTTTGGGTCAGGTCCACAAAATATTTCACATTTCATCTTTATTCACATATTTTATCTTGCTTATTACCTATTAGAATAAATGAGAGACATTACTCTGTAGTGCAGACCTTGGCAGCCATTTCTTATTAAGCGTATTTATGTATTACATACTTACAAATGTGTGTTATGTATTTCTTATTGTCCTAACAGAGTAGCAAGGACTTATTCCCATAGTCATCTGGAGCACTACAGTTGTCTGTAGTTCAGGCCTTTAGAATGAATAGACCACATGTTCATCCTCACCATGATACCTTTATGATTAACTTGGCAGATCTTTCTCAGTCTCATAGTGTAAAATAATGTTCTAATAATGTAATAATGTAATGGGAAAATTAGATATACAGTAGGGCCCCACTCATATGGCGGGTTACGTTTCGGACCCCTGCTGAAAAGCAAAAACCACAGAAAAGCAGAAGTAATTGAATAGAATGGTATGCGACACCCGAAAACTGCCATAAAAGCAGAACAAGCGCCGTGTGAGTGGGGCTTTAGTCTAATTGCATCTAACTGAGACTGCCACATTAGCGAAGCACTGTAAAGCGGGGCCCTACTGTAAAAAAACCTGGAGGATTCTCAGTAACAAGTTTCATATAAATAGAAAGGGATCTTGGATAACTTTTTTTATTCCAAAATTTGCAAGTGTCGGTGTACTATTTGTGTGTGTGTAGAAAGCCAGTTTGAGGGTTCTTTCACCTTTATGTGAAAACTGTATCCATGAAGAAATGCAGCCTTTGTGTTGGCAAGGGGAACATGGTATGAAGATCCAGCTCTGAAGACATACAGCATTGTGAATAGGTTTTTTGTGTTATTGTGCAGGATCAGAGTCTCAGCACTATTTATACTGTAGGATATTCTGCACCAGATTGTGAATCTTAATACTGGAACAGTGGCATGATTTTAATGTTTTTGTTCTCTTTATGCCTGTTTTAAACACTTTATGTCGAGCAATAGATACTCATTTTTCTTCTCTTTGGCAGTCTTTCCAGAAGTGTTTTGACCCTCAAATACCAAGGAGTGTATTCCAAAACACTTTGTTATGAGGCGTCTGTTAATTTAGCCTTGTATGTCAGTGGAATGTGTCGAAGTAAAGACTAGTTTTATTCTTCTCAATTTTGTTGTTTCTGAAATGTCAAAATTAGCAAGCTTTTGTTCCAGTTTATACAGGAATAAGTAAAACATTACTGAACTATTACTGTTTTAGTGATCTCTTGTTACAGTCTTGGTGTTGGCCATCATAACTGGGATGCTTTTTGTCTTTTCTGGTAGTGGGGCAGACCTCATTAACTCCTGTTGGGTAGAATGAGGAAGGCTGTTGCTTCCAGTTTGCACCAGTCTGTCTCTGATTAGTAGCGGCAAAAAGCAGAAATGGTATTGGAGCATCAGGAACGAGTACTTGAGTTGGTGGTGGTTTCCATCAGCATGCTTATACACAAGATTTTTTTTAGTTTGCTTTTTTCCATTTCAAAAAATCACAATAACTTGTAGATAGAATATGTTTGTTCCCTCCCAAGTGTATAACTTGGGGAAATACTTCCTTGTTTTATTTCTGCTCTCTCCTGGTATTCTATAACTCCATATAACCCCAAACAGTATTTGTCCAAGCACCAAAGAAATGATAAAGAAGATCACTTTAGGTATGCTAGACTCTCCAAACATAAGTGGGTAAGAGAGATGGGTGGGATAGGGGCTGTAACCAATCATCAGAAGAAAAATTAAATGGACAGACTCGCATGTAACAGTAAGCAATGGTTTAGTGCAATGGTTCCCAAACTTTCCCCCACACAGACCTCTTGAAAATTGCTGAGGTTCTTGGTGGACCACTTAATGATTTTTCTGTTTGTTGTAGCAATTTTAATTCCACAGGATTCAAATTGTGATAAAATAAAATGCTATATAAGAAATGAAAGAAGCAATTCAAACATTGAAATCAATATGAATTCGGCATTCAAATATTCAAATCAATATGAATATTCAATGTGATGGATGCGCCATCTTCCATCTTGAGCCACAAATCCACAGACACACTATGGACCACCTGAATGAAGATTGTGGACCACTGGCGGTCCATGGACCACAGTGTAGGAACCCCTGGTTTAGTACTATGGGTCAAGGTAGAATTATCCCAAGCAAAGTCTTCGGCGCATGCATTCTTCCTTCCTTGTTCTCCCATGTGGCTGTGGGAGAAAGACTCATGCAGCTTTTACTTTCAGTTTCAAAGAATCCTGGTTTAGCATTGCATATGAATCAGAGGTTATGGTTTAAAATAAACATCAGTGAGTTTCTAAACAAGCCGCTTTCAAACCATGGGTTATAAAGTTTGCTTGTTTCACTAGCCAGAATTTGTTTTGAACCGTAATCTCTGCTCCATATGTAACAACAAGATAGGATACTTTGAAACTGGACATGAACACAACAGAAGTCCTCTGGACCATGGAGGAATGGGAAAGATAGCACATGAGCTCAAGGCTTCACTCTGGCTTGTTCTAGCTCATGCGTAATTTAGCATTACGCATGAGCCAGCAACCCTCAACTCCCTGAACAAATAATCAGATAATTTAGCAAACTGCAAATATATACAGTATTGATGCATGTGTTTATTCCATTCTTTCATTTCAGGTATAATCAAACTCGGGAAGTGGAATCCTCTTCCGCTTAGTTATGTAACAGATACACCCGATGCTACAGTAGCCGACATGTTACAAGATGTCTATCATGTTGTGACATTGAAAATTCAATTACAAAGGTGGGTACTTCTGAACATCTGCCCTCCTCTGAGCTGCTCTGTCGATCACAGTATTACTACTGAGATTAGCACATCCTGTCTTCATTTATTTCTGAGCTTTTGTTGCAATGGAAAGCAAAATGCAGGAAGAGTGCTTCACCTGGCAGCTCTTCTTGGCCAATATTCTGTTTCAATATGATACTGGAGTAGAGACAAACTTAGTCAATCACTTAAAGAGCTTTAAAGGAGAACTTTCCACAGTTCCCCATTTTATAGTTCCTCAAGGCCTGATTAAACGCTTAGCATATTATATTAGACAAATAAACACCTTTGCTCTTTCTAGGATTTACTCAGAAATTCAGATCTAGGATTTGGATTGTAAGGCTCGAGTCCTTAATGTTGCCTTTTGCTGAAAACTTGTTTCAGACAGAGGCAGGGAATATAGTAATTGCTCCAGATTGAGGCTGCAGTCCTGCATTCACTGGCTTGTGCTTAGTTCTATTCCGTTCAGGACTGTAGCTGGAGGAAATGGCTGTACAATGGGAGGGAATACTCACATTAAAAAGCTGAAAGACCCAAGCATGGGATTCTGACTTGTGTCTTGGTTCACAGAGCTTTATAGTTCTTCCATGTAAAGAGCAGCTCTCCTTACAGGTGATGTTTTCCATCTGTTTATTCTGCTGTTCTCTGTTTTCACAGTTGTTCAAAGCTGGAAGATTTGCCAGCAGAGCAGTGGAACCATGCCACAGTCCGCAATGCCTTAAAGGAGTTGCTCAAAGAGATGAATCAGAGCACGTTAGCCAAAGAATGCCCTCTCTCCCAGGTCAGTGCTTCTATCAGTGGCAGAGGCACCTGTCTCTATGAAATCCTTAAGTTGTATTAGAACAAACATGAACACACACACATGAAAAAAATCTATTCCTTTTTTTAAAGGAAAATGTATTTGCAGGGATTGTAAGGGCAGGACCATTGGCAGGTTTGGTGGAGGGGGGGAAGTGAATTGCTCTCCTCAGTGTTCTTTGGACTCCACCGCATGTTTGGATCTGAAGCATGTGTTGCCTGCTTTACCTTTAACCTTTCTTCCTGCTTATTGTGTTCTTAGCTAGTCTATAGTCACATGCTGCCTGAATTGGATGACACTATCTGAGATACACATTATATTCAGAGAAGTAGGATGTAAAATCTCAGAATAAACAGAAGCCTTTTCCTTCCAAACATTAAAAAAATAAAATGTGCAAGTCAGTATTGTCACGGTGTTTATAAACTGAAATTGAATCACAAATATATTGGTCACTAATACAGTATGTTCTTATTTGCCAAGCTTAAAATACATACTAGTTTGCATTGTAAACAATGTATATATAGCAGTATTTACAGGATTAGTAAAACAGGCTACTGTTGTTTTGAGATTTTGTATCCTGTCTGCAGAATTGTAGATGGTGGTCTCTTTTAAAACAATTTTTGAGGTTGTCTTTCAAATGTGACAAATGTAACCCAAGCAATGACAGCAGTGGAGCCTGAAGATTGATGAGTGATGTGTGACTGCTTAAGCCAGGGCTTCTCAAGTTGGGTCCCAACATGTTTCTAGATGGGTCACACAATTAGTCTTCCTTCCTTCCTTCCTTCCTTCCTTCCTTCCTTCCTTCCTTCCTTCCTTCCTTCCTTCCTTCCTTCCTTCCTTCCTTCCTTCCTTCTGTGTCAAGCTTAAATTCCATTCAAATACATGCTGCCTATATATTTCTAGATTAACATTTGAAAATGAAAAAATGAAATACCGATGTGGTTAGTGTCCCAACTATTGATGGGAAGTTATTGCGTTTTCTGATGCAGAGGGGGAAAGTAGACTCAACAGATGGAGCTAGTTTACAAATAGGTCCCCCTTCATAATGTTTGAGAAGCGCTGACTTGGGCTCTCCCTATAGCTTTGGCAGGAGCAGGAGCCCCAAATGAAAACATGCTTGTGGGCCTCCCAGAGGCATATAGTTGGCTACTGTGGGGGAAGCAGAATGCTGGACTAGATAGGCCTTTGTCTCTTACTTTAAACATGCAGATGAAGCATGTGGTACAGTCATGGAAAGGTCATGGCACCTCCGACTGCAGGTGAGGGATTGCATGTTTACTCTTTCCACAATATACAAAACAGTTTTTGCAACAGAAGCTTACCTTGTCATAGGTTTAAACATTTCTCCCTGATAAGTTAGCATTCTAATGCTGGAAGGTTTTCTCTTTTGTGAAGAAGAATTAAAATATGTGAAGGAGCTGGCATAGTTTATTTTCATTTCTTTTCCTCCCATTGTTTGCAAAGGGAGGGAAATTGGCTTTGAAAAACTGCAAAAGAATGGAGGAGTGCAAGAGCTTTCCTCCACCCTCACTCAGTAGCTGTTAGTGGGGCAGCAGTGCTTACCTGACTTTCCATCACTGCCTTTGTGGTGGCTTACCATGAGGAGGAAGGAGGGAGGTCAGCATGGTGCAAACGCACCAGTAGAGTCAGTCTGGTGCTGTCGTTGGTGCATTTGTACCATACCTGCCTCACTGCTGCCTTGCCCTTCCCAGTTAGCACAGCAATGATGGTGATGAGAGGTCAGGTGAGTGCCACCGCCCCTGTTGACCACACTTCCACCCTGCCAGTGTGAGCCTGGCAAGGCACTGGATGAGGTGGATGGAGCTGCCTTTGGGTTTCCCATCCTTCCTCAATGTAGCGTTGCATCCTTAGTGTAAAAAGGCTACCACCAAGTTTATGCCATGTGTAAAACAAATCCAAATTTCCAGAATAAGCTCAGAGAATCCATAACAAGCAAAGTGGAAACATCCAATGTATTATATTTTGCATTATTTCTATTCACATAGAATCCCAAGATCCATAAGGAAACCTTCCACTAGCAAAGCTATTTCATGAAAGCTGGCAAGTGTGTATATTTATGTATTCATTTAAAGAATTTTTGCACTTGAAAAAAGAGCTTTCCCCCACACCAACACACACTGGCTTCCAGAGTGGCTAACAAATATCAGTGATATGGCAGTCCCTGCCCTTAGGCACAGCAGGAGCTTGTTTTTCAGCAGGGCCAGTGGAGACACCCTGCAGTTCCATCTCTTCTTCTGCTGTGGCCTGATGGAAGTGTATGCATAAAGGCATGCACACACACTTAACATGGTTGTCCTAACGTGTTCTAAATGCAGTTTAGGAGTGTGCTTTTTAAATCTACGGTTACTTATTGTTTGGAAACTCCTTTGTACATACCCTGAATCAGAGCTTGGAAAAGTTACTTTTTAGAACTACAACTCCCATCAGCCCAATCCAGTGGCCATGCTGGCTGGGGCTGATGGGAGTTGTAGTTTAAAAAAGTAACTTTTCCAAGCTCTGCCCTGAATGATAATCTTATATGCTGAATACTCTGCCTCCAATGTAGGAGTTCCTGCAGAAAGTGAATGGGTTGCATCCATACTTCACAGTCTGTAAATGAAAGGGTGCCTTCTGTCCATGGAAGACTTTTGATCCAGCAGAAGCCCCCCAATCCTCCTGAGTAGATTTTTGGAGGGCACAGAGGGCTGAAGGGGGAATCAGCAGAAGTCTCAATCCCCTCCCTCCTTCCACTGGCAGGAGTGTCTCCGCATACTAGTGTTTAAATCTGTGGTTTAAAATGGAAGGCATGTCTATACTTTTGTACAGCCCACATCATTCTGCAATTCTGGTGGTTCAACATTTTCAAGCTTCTCCAACATTCCTGTCCTCCAAATCTGATGGTTGTTTTCCTTTTACCATTGGCTTTGTTTGCACATCATGATAAGCCAGGGTTGCTGAACTATTGTGGTTTACCAGGAACAAGCAGTGTGCTAATGCACACACCCTAATTTCTCCCACTTTGTACCTCTCCTGTAAGCAGGAAAAACAAACCACCAAGATGTAATTAACTTTGGCTTCTCATCATGTCCTAATGCAGAATCCTGTGTTTTCCCCCTTTCCCTAACAAGCCAGGAGTGCTAGCCAGCCTTAAACCATGGCTTCTCGGTTTACAAAGTGGGACCAGTGGGGTGTGTGCACCAGCATGCTGCTTGTTCATAGCACACCATGGTCAGCCAGAATCCTCGATCTTCATCTCATGTGAATGTAGCTACTGTGTCCACCGACTTCAGAATTATACCATGGAACTTCTCTTGTCCCTGGAGATGAGTGAATGGGATATTTTTGTCTGGCATCTCCTAGATTGTCTGTTTACTGTATTTCTTTTTAAATCTGTCAGGTAAATGTATAGTTGCTCACTGAAAACAGTATGGCTGACAAACTCATCGTGAATTTGTTTCACCTATGCGTGCACACAAGCTGGGTAGGCTTTTTTGGTAATAGGCTTTTTTGGTAATAGGCTTTTTTTTGCAGGGGAAGAGGAGGAAAAAAGTGTTCTGTCCCTGGCAGTGGCCCCTGCTGTGGGACAGGGTTAAAGGTCAAATGAGGTCTTGTACTAGGCACAAAGTCCAGGGATACTAGCCCATGTACCACTAGCACCAATTTCAGATCCGGGGAACAAAGTCAGGTCAAGCAAAAGTTAAATTTGCTTGTAGCAAGCAAGATCAGGCAAAGCAAAGAGGTCAAAGTCCACAAGGCAGATAAACAAGGTGGGTAGCACCTTGGATAGCTCCAAGTGGAGCCCAGACTGAAAATTGGACAAAGCAGCACTGAATGTTACTTCTGCATACCCTGAGTGAGCCTCAAATAGGACTGCAGTTTCCTTTGAGCAACTAGCTCCACTCCTGATCAGTCTGCTCTTAAAACAGCCTAGTCTGCTTTAGGAGCCATAGACTTCGGTGGCATGGAGAGGGATGTGGTTCTACTATGGTCTTTAAGCTTCAGTCCTTGGTGTCTGAAGAAGGAGTCTGAAGAACCTCTCTTCAGACTGGAGAGGTCCTGGCATCACAAGCCCCTCTGCTGCTGGAACTCCTGAGAGGAGGGAATGTCAAAAGCTGGTTCTGAGGGCATATGATTTCCTGGTCCAACATGTCCTCTGTATACCTGGCCTCTTCCTCTGAGAATGGAGAGCCGGAGCCCTGGGTCATGCAAGGTAGAATATGCTCCACTCAGCCAGTCCATCTGAATTAGTGTTCAGTGTTCAATCACATTTTTGTTCACTGTTGAATCTTAACCCTAGCACAGTTGTACTGGTTCCCAGATGTTTTCAATGTAGGCATGGTAGATCAGTTGTATATTGTATTAGTCAAGTCAGCACAACACATAGCAAACAAGTAGTGTAGTGTATATTTGGCCCGTCCCATCCTGTGGAACTGCGCATACACTGTGAAAGATTAGTATATGTAACAATGGCACTAATGATGGCTCTCTTTTTTCTTTTCTCACTCCCCAGTTCTTTGTTGTGGCTCATGCCATGCAAAAATTGTAATGTTTTAGATAAGCTGTCTGTTGCCATAATTTGACTCTGCTTCTAATACAATCTCTTCTCCCAAATCAGTTTTAAGAAAATATTGTGCCAAATGTGAAATGCCATTACAACCCTCTTGCGATTAATATATTATTGACAGCAGCAAATTACAGAGCTGTCTCCTAGGAGTGAAACTGCCGAGTAAATGCTGCTGTTTATTAATGTGTTCACAATACATCAAGTATACCTCTGTAGAGAAGTGAAAGAAGGCAATACAGGGAGTCTCTTTCCCACTGGTGACAGTTTTCTATCTCTTGTTCTAGTGCATGAGCTTTACTTTCAGGTCAGATGGGTATCCAGATTACCATTAAATGGGAAATGTCACCAGTTGCTTTGATTTAACACCCCCTCCCCATTAGATGTGTTCTGTATCTGCGGCTTGGTTGCTCTTAATGTAAGGCAGTTGAGAGGAAAGCCCTTTAGCCAAGGACTGGCAGGATAATGGGGAAAGTGTACTATTCATTCATGTCCTCCTAACTAAGTACTGGGTAAATTACTTCAAAGTTGTTCACATATTTTGCTTTCTTCCATAAAGTCCATTATCCTGGTGTGTCTGTATCTCATGGAGTTTTCTTATTTTAATTCAGCACACTTTTTTTTCCTTGTTTGCCGGCATTGAAAATGCAGAGACTTCTTTTTTCTTCTTGTCCTTCTCCTTTTAAAAATCATTTCCACTCCTGGGCACTCCTCTTTTCTCCTCTTCCGTCAATTTTAAGTCCAGCCCACCACATGTTTGTATCCTGAAAATACCTGGGTTAAATTCTGCAAATATTCTCCCATTTTTTCTGGGGAAGGAGGCACACTGGAGAGGTATGTAAATATGTTCACTTAGACAGATATGTGTACAATCTGTCTTTTTAAGTGCAAATAGAGTAGAAGTATCAGATCCAGTACTAGAATGTTTGCATGTTAAGAGTGGTATGACATCAGTCCAAACTCTTTAACCAGCTTAAACTCCATCGCTATAGGTACATAGAGGGTCTGTGGCTCTATAGTACACTGACTAGTCCAGGGCCAGGCTGTGTGTGGTTTCTGTTGGAGTTTTTTGAGCAGGAGAAGGGGCTCTCTTCTTCAAGACTGTCCAGTCCAGTCCACTGTCTCAACAAATTGTTATTGACTGTTCCTGCAGCTTTGAGAATTATACCTGTGGGGGCCACAAGGAACGGCTGACATTCAAATGGGTTCTGAAGCATAGTAGCATTGCCAGTATAGAGTCCTGTGGGCCATACAAAGATGAAACTTGTTATTTTCCTAGCAACTCAACTGAGCTTGTGGGCAAACCTTTGGGTTATGCTACCATTGCTTCTGTGAACATGACAGTTCTGAAGGCTGCTGTTCACAAGTGTTGGCCCTGTGCCTGCCACCATCGACGCATCCCATAGAACCTTCTGTAGATTCCAGTGGCATCTACTATGAGCCCAAGTACAGAAATAAGAGGGAGTTGAATGTAGCCCTGGTTGTAACTTAGGGTGTTCTCAAAGGAGAATTTTACTGGCTTGTCAAGAGCTCCTGGCTCATGTACCGGGATGCTGATGGCTGCATCCTCATATTAGTGAAAGACAACAGCTATGGAGTAGCTACTGATGCCACATTCCCAATAATGGCATGGCAGGACCACACCATGGCAAGCTCTTTCAGGCATTTTCAAAGTCAACCCAGTCCAAAATTTTGTGTTGCATCAGGATTCCCCTCTCCCCCCAATCTCCTAAACTTCTTAGACATGTTCATTCATGTACTGGAATCTTCGTTGCAGAACTGAAATGCTCAGAACTGCTTGATTTTTTTAAAAATTGAATTTATATTTTTTATATTTTCTATTATATTATATTTATATTTTATATTGAATTTATATTTTTAAATTTTGGCGTACCTGGGAATAGTAGCTCTAGTTGAGGAATGAGTTGGGTTTAATGGCCAGGTTTTCTCTCTTTCATGACTGCCTTGCTCATGTATAAAGGGGAAGGTGGGTATATAGATATAATTTTAACACCAATAGAGTGTGTGCCTTAATTAATTATGGTTCATCAGCCAAACTCCTTTTTTACCCATCCTGGCTTCAGTATCAGAAGTGAGCCAGGCTGTGATGTCTGGGGTATCATTAAAATAACCTCCTGTTCTTTTTCTAACCTTTGCTTAAGGTGTGAAAATTTCTTACACAATAATGGCAGAACCCCAGCTTTCCCTATTCAGAGACTTTTTTTTGAAAGGAAAATATATTCCACTTTGTGATCGAGATTACCCTGGTTCAGATGATATACCCATGTCAGCCTTTCCCAATCTTTGGGTCTCCAGATGTTGTTGGACCAACTCCCATCAGCCCCAGCCAGCATGGACAGTGGTCAGGGAATGATGGGAATTGTAGTCCAGCAACATCTGGGGACCCAAAGGCTGGGAAAGGCTGATTTAAATGACTGCAAATACCCACAGTGAAGCTGCATAGTCCCCCTTCTCTGTACTTCTACTTTGTATGTGAGAAATGGAGGGAGAAAGTTTCTGCTTTCACTTTAGAACAAGTTGCAGTTCTGTATTGCACACTTGGAGATGTATGGTTTGCTCTAACCAAAGTTAATACATTACAGTATCAAACCACAAGTTTGATCTTGGGTTGTTTTAACCAACTTTGGTTAGAACAAACTACAGTTCTCTGAGTCTTCACATAATGTAGAATTGTGATTTGTTGCTTTACCTGTAGGCTTGATCTAGTTCATTTGTGACCACCTAAACCATTCTTTAGGTGATCATCTAAAATGAGCCACAATATCCACAATTTACTATTTGAACCCCCTGAGCTTGCTGCCTTACCACTTGGACCTGCTGCTTCTCTGCATTCTAGTTCCACTGTAGAGTTCTTGCCTAACCCTCTATTAGAATAAGTAGGAACCTGTCTCTAGCTTTATATCGACATGGCTATGTGATGAAAGAGGCCACTGAGCAGCATCTCTCTTGTCTAATTTTAGCTTATCTCTTGAAATATGTAACCAAACTAAATTTCACTAGTCTTAATATATACATGTGCGTATTACGTGTGTATGTGCATGTGTGCGTGTGTGAATTTTAATTCTGCTCTGGTAACAACTGCACACATTGGCTCTCTTTTTCTCTCTGCTACTACTTATTCTGGAAGCTTATCAAGGTTTCTCTGTAGTTATCACTAGGTATTGCTGCCTAAATATTGTGAGAAACAATTATTTTTGCTTAGTTGTGAAGAGTTACAGCTATTTAATCATAGCTCTTCTAAGTGTACAAATGATATGAAGATTCTCTCCTGAAGTGTTCACTAGAAACGTTTTGGTTTTTTACCCATTTATTCAAGAATAAAGATTAGTACATGCTTAAGATCCTCCGTGGCGCAGAGTGGTAAGCGGCGGTAATGCAGCCGAAGCTCTGCTCACCGCCGGAGTTCGATTCCAACGGAAGGAGGAAGTCGAATCTCTGGTAAAAGGGGTCGAGGTCCACTCAGCCTTCCATCAATCTATGGTCGGAAAATGAGTACCCGGCATATGCTGGGGGGTAAAGAAAGGCCGGGGAAGGAACTGGCAATCCCACCCCATATATACGGTCTGCCTTGTAAACATCACAAGACGTCACCCTAAGAGTTGGAAACGACTTGCACTATAAGTGCGGGGACACCTTTACCTTTTTTAAAATAAATACTTCAGTTGCACAGAAAAAGAGTTTGTTTATTTATTTTAAATATTGCATGCCACCTTTCTGCCAAATACTATTCAAGGCAGCTTAACAAAGTTTCATCATACAATAAAACAGCAAAGAGAACAAAAACACATAATTATACAAAAGTAATAGGTAAAAACAAGTTATTTTATTCTACAGATCAAACTGGGCAAGTAATCACAGTAAAGTAAACCAAGCACTATAATAAATTAAATTCCCAGAACTAATAACCCAGAACTCAGATAAACAGTACTTTGCCTGGCACCACACTGTTTAGGACTACAGGGGTCAAAATCAACACTTTATTTTATTTATAAAACTATTTCTATCCTATCTTTTGGCCCTCAAAAAGGACCCGAAGGCAAACTTGCATTTTACCCAGAAATAAACTGGTGGTAGCCAGTGAACCTCTAAGGCAGCCATCACCAACCTGGTTCCCTTCACAAGTGTTGGACTACAACACCTATCAGTCCCAGCTGGCATGCTAGCTGGGGCTGATGGGAGTTGTAGTCCAAAATGTTTAGAGCATTTTTCATCAATGTTGGGTCCCCAGATGTTGCTAGACTACAACTCCCATCAACCGCAGCCAGCTTAACCAATGGCCAAGGATGATGGGAGTTGTAGTTGTCCAACAACATCTGGGGACCCAAGGTTGAAGAGCAATAGTCTAGAGGGTACCAAGTTGGTGAAGGCGGCTCTAAGGGCTTATTTCACTTTGCTTTTGCATAAACACAGCATTTGCATCTTTGGAGATAATTACTGCTTATAAGTTGTGTGACCCACCAAGTGAAACACTGGCCACTAGCTTCCTGTGTAGATTACACTTGCCCTCATCCTGAGGTTTGTAGCTCCAGCAGGTCCAAAAACAGTTTATCATGCTCCTGGTGGACTGCTATATGTGGCTGGTGGCCTGTATTTCCCTTTGTTGGACCATGAGCAGTGCTGGCCTGCTGTACAGTATAAAAAAGGTAAAGGTGTCCCCACACTTATAGTGCGAATCGTTTCCGACTCTTAGGGTGACGTCTTGCGACGTTTACTAGGCAGACCGTATATATGGGGTGGGACTGCCAGTTCCTTCCCCGGCCTTTCTTTACCCCCCCAGCATATGCCGGGTACTCATTTTACTGACCACGGATGGATGGCAGGCTGAGTGGACCTCGACCCCTTTTACCGGAGATTCGACTTCCTCCTTCTGTTGGAATCGAACTCTGGCTGTCAGCAGAGCTTCGGCTGCATTACAGCTGCTTACCACTCTGCACCATGGAGGGTCTTATTACAAAGTTATAAGTTCTCTCTAGAGCCTCTTTTCCCTGGTCTTCTGTCCATACAAAAAGAATGTCTGGAGGGGAAGAATTATGCCCGCTGTCCCTATCCCTGTCTTCCTTGTGGGTACAGACCCAAAAGCTTGCTTCCCCTCCATGTTCATTGTATATACTTGGAGACAATGTAAAAAATGCTGCAGTTTAAGTAAAGTTTTCCTAACATTACTGCATGGATTTTCAGAAAGGGTCCAAGATTTTTACCACCATTTATTAGCATTAGCTCTGGACTAGTCAGCATGTTTTCTATTCCTCACCCCCATACATAGAAGTTCCGTCTCTTTCTTTGCATCACTATTGATACCCTGCTAGATAAGCCCAAGTGTGCATTTGTGAATGTTGTTTGAATGCTGGGATTATGCCTATGCGAAAGATGGTTTCAGCCTGGAGCTGTAGTAGAGATAAAGTGGGCTCGTGCCATTCTGTGACTGTGGAAATGCTGCCTAGGAGGCGGAAGTGGCATGAGGGTTAAATATACCTTTCTGAGGATTGGAGGGAAAGCAAGGGAAAGTGTTTACCACTGAACTGAATCAAAATCTTCAGAGATGATTGCAAAATAGAAAGTAGTGAATTACATCTGCTCGAAAGAGGCTACTTTCTTAGAGGCCAAAAACTTTCAGAGGTGCTGCTGCAGCTAGACCTGAGAGTCAAACTACAGATGAGGTGGATTTTCCATGACTGGAACTCCCAAGTTCTTTTTCTTTTACAAAATAAAAAATAAAAAATGAAAGTCCAGTGTAAAGACTACCTAAATCTAGTTTAAATCCCCCCCCCCACCGAGGGAGATGTTTTCCTGGTGAAAATCACCCTCAAAGCAATTTGTCCTCATTGGAAAAAACTATGGATACAAAGGATTGAGAATCCCCATCTCTTGTTGCTTTTGAGAGTTCCAAAACATCACATCTGGTGTAATGTGAAATAAGTTGGGCTTCTTGCTTTGGTAATCTCTTTGAGTGTGGTTCTTCTTTTTCTACTTTAAATCACATCTGTGCCATAGGGAGACTTCATAGGGAATGAGGTCCTTGGTAGACATATGAAGAATCCACTGTGTTGTATTATGGAAATGATGTAGATTTTGTTGAAAAGATACAAAAGAACATTAGTAAATCTTCTGTAATCGTCCCTCTTGGTTTAAGACCAGCATTTCCTTATTTCTCAGAATCTGCAGACAGCTATCATGTTCTTATTTTTAGAGAATGTGGCATAATATTTGAATAAATTTTATATGTGAGACACATTGTCATAAATTGTATGTTTTATGCGAGTTAGAGAGCTTTTTGATGACTGGAGGATATCTTAAGCTCAGAAAGAATTAATATTAATAAAAATGTACTACATGAAAACGGAAGAGCAGCAAAACAGTAGAGCTGTTTATCATCCTCTGTTCTGTGCAATCTGACTCGAGCTTGGGTGCTTGGAATGAAAGGAATTGGCGCTTAACGTCAATTTCCTGTGGTCCTAGGTATATAATTTGTATTATATTTTAATGTAATCATAAATACAACAAGGGCACAAAAACGTAATCATAAGGTGAGAGCCTGATATAAATGCCCAGAAAGTCCAAAATATTTTTAAAGTACCCTTTGTTTTCAATCCACACACTTGTTTCATATTGTACGATTTTTAGTTGCATCTACTCAGAGTAGCATTGTAATTTGTCTCTTGTGTGGATTTTCACACAAGGATTAATAGCACGTTTCTATAAATTATATTAATTTAACATATTTGCCTAACTGTTGTTCTGCAGCAAGTAGCACGAATGTTCCCAGATTCTTGGCTGTGTGGTCCTTGTTGCAGTTGGAAGCAGAACAGAAACATCTGAAAAGCATTATTTGGATTATGCATGCTGGAGCATCTAATCTTACCTTTAGGATCCGGTTCCTAAATCACAATTCTTCTTATCCTTTGTATTCCCCCAAATGACAGTGCTTCTAGTTATGCTTTTAGTAAGAGGATTCTTTTGATAATACCCAGTATAAATTAACTTGACAAGTAGGGCTAAACTGGAGACCTAAGACCTAAGTCTCCAGTGATATAAGGTCTGTCTCCCATAATTAATATTGAAAGCAATGATACCTTGTGATACAAAACGGGAGACAAAGCCAATTTTGAGAGCTATTATGTAGTTTTTGTGTTATGTTGTTTATTTTAACATTTAATGAGTCTGCATTTATATATTGCTTTCCTTTGGAAGGATTTTTGATGTGTTCTTTGTTGAAACACTTCCCCCCCCTCTCTCTGCTTCCAGAGTATGATATCATCCATTGTAAATAGCACATACTATGCCAATGTGTCAGCAACCAAGTGCCAGGAATTTGGGAGATGGTATAAAAAGTACAAGAAGATTAAAGGTAAATCGATTTTAGTTATCATTCATTACCAAGCCTACGAACAGATCTTGAATGCCTGAAATTCATTATTCCAAATGATGAAATGATGCTTTCCAAAGAGTGGCTTTATATACAACATTATCAATATTTTTCAAGATCCAAAGGTCATCCCTGGTTTAAGAAGCCACTGGGTGAACTTTAGATGTTTTGTGTCAAGGTAAAGAAAGGAATACTTCAAAGTGTTGTTTATACGTGCACTTAACTTAAAAAGAATCAAAGGAACCACATAGCTTCAAGGCCGTTTAGTGGATCTCTTTCTTTTGTAAGAGAAAGGGGGATGGTTTTCCCATTCCACTGGTGTAAGAGCACCTTCAAACATGTTGGAAAGCCGTCCCTGGTGATATTCTTGCAGCTGCCATTACAACCTCTAAATATTTCCAGCATATTATGGGCTTCCACTTTCTTCCTTTCTTAGCATTCAGTTTTTAAAGCTTTCTTTTCCTTCCTTCCTTCCTTCCTTCCTTCCTTCCTTCCTTCCTTCCTTCCTTCCTTCCTTCCTTCCTTCCTTCCTTCCTTCCTTCCTTCCTTCCTTCCTTCCTTCCTTCCTTTTAGTTAGTAAGCTTATTGTTGAGTGCAGTAAAGCAGAATGAGACCTTGATTTTATTTGAAAGATCAAGGATCTAAGCCCAAAGAGTTTTATGGATAACTGTGTGTGTGTGCTGTTGAAGAAATTTAGCCTGTTTATAGCTGCGCAGTAGTATGTGTGTATGTGTCTGAATGTGTATGCTTGAGGAGGAAGGGAAGGTTAAGGTATGTGTGAAATAAACACAAGCTGCTCTATAGTGGTTCAAGTGGTGTCAATTTATCAGCTAAACAAGTGGGAGGGAAAACAACAATGAAAAATAAAATCACCGGAGGTATCGTGTGCATGAAAAATAAACAGATTCAGAACTTTATTATAGTCATTAAACCATCTCAAAATATGATTTTTGGTATTTTTAATTTCACATCTCCATTTCTTATGATTTTAATTTCCACTTCATAACCTAATGTTTAGAAATGAGAATTTATTTCATATGTGAGGTCAGTGATTGTTTGTAAACTTCAATCTAAATGCATTCCTTGAGATTTAAAAAAAGGGGTTGAGGATTCTGAATCTGGTCAGCAAAATTACAAAGCTTTCAGGGTCAATCCAGTTGAGGCAGCCACTGATGTCATAGAGTAACACATGTACCTAAAGCTTTGGCTATTCAAAATTAAAAGCAAAAATGCAATTCTAATTTACTATCGCAAATGGGAAGTATAAGAGGCTTTCAAAATTATTTTATTGGCATTGCAGTTGAACATGATCTGTTGTGTGAAATGTGTTTCTTATTTATGCACTAATGTCTCTTTTAATAAAGCAGTGGGAACTAACTGGTTCCTTCTTAATCAAAACCATGATTTCCTAAACATAAGCTATGTGATTCTGTTACAAGTTGCCACATATAGATCTCTTTGGTCAACCTTTTTCCCTCCCACTCCACTGAAATAAACAAACAGTAAAATAATTATACATACTGGAAGATCAAAGTAAATATGACTAATGCACAGCAAAAAATTTAAAAACCCTATGGAAGAAGAAAAGCATTAGGTTGCAGAACATATACTTAACATTTAAACAAATATAAGAAACTGAACAATCAATAATTTGATATCATTAGCAACAGATGGAAAAGCTTTATGCAAGGAGGACTTGAAATAAACATGCTCAGTGTATAGTTTGTGGAACCCATTACAAATGCAGCAGAACTATTTAGGCTTGAAATATTTTAAAGTTTCCATGCATCTCATGACAATCTGTGTCTTTATGTCAGCTATATTTGAGTTTTGGACTTTGATTAGCTGCATCTGCATCTTTATGTAAAGTTCTAAAAAAAAAGTTTGAATGCAGCTGGCCATTAGTGTGAGAAAAGCTGTGGACTTTAGTGGGGTTTGGAATTTCTTCCTGACTGAGATAGAGTATTGAACGTACACAAACTTGCCAATTTAGGACTGTTTTCAGTTGTGAGCTTCTGTCCTTTTTACCTTACTTCCTTTTCTCCTAAGTTGGAAAGATGAGCTGTTGTTGTTGTTGTTGTTGTTGTTGTTGTTATTATTATTATTATTGTTATCGTTATCGTCGTCGTCGTCGTCGTCATCATCATCATCATCAGCATCATCATCAGCAGCAGCAGCTATTTTTGGCACAATAATAACTGGCATTGGGTTTCTCTTGGACTATATGTGCTATGTAAATATGAGAAATGGTATAAGTTTCCTCATGTATACTTCATTCATGTGAAAAATACAAGCCAATTGAAGCCTCAGATTTGAAGACACACTTACAGAGCAATCCAACTCAGGAGAAGCTGGCAGAAGGGGTACTGGTGGAGGAGTAGCTGGCTGGAAGGTCCGCGATATCCATTTGCTGTTTTGGAGCCACTGAGCCAGCGAAATGTTGGCTCAGCCAGGAGTTGTGCTCATGTATGGAAAAGAAAAATCAGACTCTCACAAATACCATTACTGGCGAGTAAGCGCTCCCCATTGACTTCCATTATAATTATTTTCTTAGACTGATCTTGTTCTTGGCGCAACTTTGGCCTGTATCGGGACCCGCAGGAGCTCTCCGAATGGGAGTTGGATGTTGCGTAAGTCCCCCTCTCAGCTCCTCCTCTGACACGCCCCCAGAATGCCCGCTTTTTGGGCCTTATGCCAGCTTCCACTGGTACCCCTTCCGCTGGGCTGGGCTTTCCTGGCAGACCTCTGGCTGAGCTGGCAGGGTTCTGTCTCCACCATGGCTGTGCCAGGGTGAGAAGCTTCTGCTGGTGAAGCCTGGTGGAGCTGGGACCCTGCCAGTTGAGCCAGGGGTCTGCCACATTCAACTCCCCTCAGCCTGGTGTAGATGAGTTGGATTGTGCCCTTGACCATCAGTTACCATAAACAATTGCTGTGGAAATAGTTTGTATGATGGATGCCCTTTTTCTACTTACTAATATAATTGTCCTTGTATGACGGTTCTCCATGAAAGAACAGAATGAGTGCAATTCAGAAAAAATATCTTAAAAAAAATATTTAGGTGTATGTTGCTCAGTTTCAGTATACAAAGTGATGTTTTCACTACACAGTGCTTTAAGACAGTTTTGATAGGCAATTTAATGACTAAATATGTGTGATGAAATTGTCTGGTAGACTGGGCTGACCAAGTTACTATTAATATGAATATTTTCTGTACCTCCCCCAGTATAGAAGAGATGATTTAGCATGCTCCAAAATTTGAATATCATTATTTCATGCTAACACCTTCCAGAGCCATTTTATCAGTGCAGGGGAAAAAATTATTGGAAGGTAGTGGCTGTTTCCTTGTCCAGTTTAAGAAAGATTATAAAGGAATCCCTTAAGTATATAAATGAGAAGTAAGCATATAATACAGGAGTGGTTAACCTGTTCTGCTCCAGATGTGGTGTGGAGGAAGTGGAGAGCGAGCGATCAGTTTATCTCCTCTCATAATTCTAGAACCTGGCATCATCCAATGAAGCTAAATGTTGGAAGATCAGGTCAGACAAAGGGAAGGACTTCTTCACACAACACACAACACTCTAAAGCTGCTAAAGGAAATGATATTCTTTCTCTCTCTGACTTAGCGCCTCCAATGTCTGCTGATTTTTGGCTGTTTGACCTTCCTTGACTTTTCAGTAGTTTTGTGCTTGAGTCAGTTGAATGTGTTATTCATATCTGAAAATGCATTTCCTGAAAGAGAGAGGCGCGTTTTCCAGAACAAATTGTTAAAAGTTTCGTGTGCCCAAGTATTGCCTGCAGAATAGGGCATAGATCCTTTGATATGTTTGTTAACATTTTTGCAGATGCTTGCCAAATAGCAGAAATTATTTTCAAATGCAACCTTCTGATTGCTCTAGAACTTGGTTTTCTTCATTGCCCCACCCAAAATTAGCTCAGTACTATGACATACCTTGTGTTATGTTCAGTTTCTTTCTTCAAAAATTATATTTTGAGGAGAAATCTGTGGTTTTAAACTGTAGAAAATTATTTAAATCCCCAATACTTTGGTGATCAGCAGTTTCTCTGGCCATCATTTTGCAGCCACAGGAAGACCTCTAGATTAATTTCCTATGCGTGCATCGATGTATTGTTTGAATACTCCATCAATGGAATTTGCATACAGAAGCTCCGGTGAACTACAGCTTGGCTCTGGATACTAAGATTAGTTGGATCATTGGCAAGCATAGTGTATGATGACCCATTTTGTGCTACATTTTTCATTTGTGTGTAGTTCACAGGAAATCACTCCAGGAGTCACCCAGTGGCTGCCAAATGTTACGGTGGAACTGTCCTCTTGGCTTCACCAGTCACAGATGTGCAAATATAGTTCTTTAGGCCTGAGAGAGTAAATAGTATTGATGGAAGGCTGGGGTAAACATAAAGTTAAATGTTGACTGGAAATGAGATTTTTGAAATTATCCCCTTGCTCGTAATTGGGTTAAGTGGGTTGTGATTAAAAGAAATAAGTAATTAAGATAATCACAGTTTTAAAATAAGTTACCACATGAAAAGCACCTCCCAGGCTCTAGAGTGGTTCTATGAAGTCAAGGCTAGTAATTATGTAGCCTGTGTTAACAGCATATCACTCAAGCAGACTATAGCAAAACTGCCTCCTTGAGGCTGCTGGTGGTATTGTGACTTCATAAACTTGTTCTCTTCCGGTGGCCATTCATATATTGATTCAAATCTTAAAAAACCTGGACAGAACCTAAGGTATTGCCTCTATGCCAGTGTTATGCAGAACTTAACAGCTTAATAAACACTGTTACATAGTTACCTCTTTATATGATTGATCAGTAGATAAGTGGTTTTTTGTGGTAAAACATTCAACTGAAGATGCTGCAATCTGACTTCCAATATAACATGGCTCTGCTAAGCCCTATTTCACTGATAGTTGATTATCTAAAGTCCTAAGGTTTGAATATATGAGATGGTAACGATGTGGAATATGATCTGGGCTGCACTGTTGGAAAGTGACATAGGTTTTCCAATCTATTGGTAGACTTTTGTGTCATGACATTTTCCATGTAGTGCAGTCCTTATTAGGGAATGTATAAAATGAAAGGAAATGTATTTCTGGTGTGGTGGTTCAGAAAGGGCCCTGATAATAAAAGGAAACATATTGTATTGAATACTAGTCAGACAGTATGTGTGCTATTGCTGTAAGGGTTGGCAATGACAAGGTTAATGGTCTGGCAACATTTCCATTTTAAAACATTACTTTTAAAGGGGTATGTAACTTGGCTCAAAACCTGGGTCTGTGTGGAAAGTTGGCAAGCATAACTTCAACCAAGAAATATATTTTCGGTTTTGCAAACTTTCAAATATATTTGGCTGTATTAATTAACAGATTTAAGTCCCTATTTTTAAAATTCTTACATACTAATTAGTAAAGAAGGCCAGTCTTTACATTGGGGCAAACTGTTCTTGATTTTACAGCTGTATAAATCCAGGCATAATTTTCCTCTCTATTTCTTGAAATAAGACAAAATATCAGGTGTTTAATTTTATAGTAATTTTTATAGGATTAAAACACAAAACAAGGCAATCCTTTAAAGGAAATACCTCACTGTTCACAAGTACCACGTCAAAACTGGATGTAATTCAGTAAAGGGCTTGAAAGTTTCTTAGCACTAATTCGGATGTTACACATTAGCAAGGATTAGGATACGAGAACCGCTTGCACTTTGGAATCCCTACTAAAAAAGACTTTGTCTAAAGTACTGAGACAACAGGGTATGTGTTCCACAATTCATTTTGAACTGCCTGACTCTGCAGTATCTAGTAGGAGTATTATTATGTATTCTATATTATATATATATAGAATACTGAACTACCCCTACATTCTTGAAGGGGAGAAAGAACAGTCTAGTTCAAGAAGCTTTGTTCACTGACGCAGATGCTGTTGAACATTGGTGAAGTGATCTAAGATATTAGTTGGTTTTCTGTTTTTTTTAAAATGGTGTATTATTTTATTCATATTTTGTGTTATAAATTGTTTTAATATTATGAACTGTTTCAAGAGTTTATGGAGAAGTGTTATACTAGTTGAAGACATAATAAAGCAACAAAAAGCAGGAAGACAGAAGAGCAGTTTTCTATGCTTTCCTTCCAATGTGATGCTGCTATGCATAGTTAACCTGACATGTGTGGGTGTGAATCTATGGGACTGGATGTATGTGCCCATGCAACCATGCATGCAAGTCATCCTGTGTGTTTCTGATTGTCTCTGCACAGTGCAGCTAGAGATGTACCTTCCCCTCTGTCTCTTCTTGTCAATAGGGCTTGAGGATGCACACTCCTTTCTGGGGCCATTGCATATGATTTTTCCTGGTGAGTTACTAGCTGTGTGCCAATGTTGTTGAGCACAACTATTTTAGCTAGGGTCTAAGTGTTTGGAGGCTCAGTCTTTGAGTTGCCATTTCGGCAATTCAGCAATAGCATGACTGTCAGTGGCTTGGTTGGAAGATCGAAGCAAACAGTGAATCTAGTTCTTAAAATTCAATATTTTGTTGCTTGTATCTTTTCCCCATAACCTTTACTAAAAAAAAAAAGAAAACCCTTGCTACATATAAAGTTCATGGAGGTAGACATTATTAATTTTACTTCAGGGTAGAATATTGTAGCATTAGCAAAGTTGACATTAAACTCACTAAATTGCTGGTGTATCTGTTTATTCAAAATTCCTGCTATGTTTTCCACTCAAATTATGATATATTTATGTTATTTTATTTATTTTAACAGTGGAAAGAGTTGAAAGAGACAACCTGTCAGAATATTGTGTTCTTGGTCAGCGTCCCATGCACTTACCAAATATCAACCAGCTGGCAACCTTGGGCAAAACAAATGAACAGTCTCCTCATGGTCAAATTCACCACAGTACTCCAATCAGAAATCAAGTGCCAACATTGCAACCAATCATGAGCCCTGGTCTTCTTACACCTCAACTCAGTCCACAACTTGTTAGACAACAGATAGCAATGGCCCACTTGATAAACCAGCAGATTGCAGTAAGCCGGCTGCTTGCTCATCAACACCCGCAGGCTATTAACCAACAGTTTCTAAATCATCCACCCATCCCTAGAACAGTCAAACCAGAGCCAACAAACTCATCAGTGGAAGTATCTCCAGATATCTACCAGCAAGTCAGGGATGAGTTGAAGAGGGCCAGTGTATCCCAAGCTGTCTTTGCAAGAGTGGCTTTCAACCGCACCCAGGTATCACATTTTTATTTCAATTCCTTCTTGCCTTCCAAAATTGGACAATGGTAAAATTTAAATAAAAGCCTGTTGTATGACACTAGAAGAGACACATCAGGGAAATAATATCTTCTGTTGTTGCAATTGCCTAATTTTGTCACATGCAGTCTTTCAAAACTATAATGTTGAATATATACTGTACTTGAAGGCTGATGCATATGATCATGAGGAAGAAGGAAGAGAACATCTAGACTTCCTACCTTCTCTCTCTCTAATTAAGAGGAAAGACATGGAGTTGACCCCAAAAGAATCACTCTGTGATCTACTATCATTCTCTGTTTGGTTCTCAGTACAGATGACAAGGAATCATGGGCAGTCCTGATTTTCCACCAATATTTTTTCAGGATGTGTATTTTTTTTTTGCTTGCTTGCTGTTTTAAATTGGTAGGTGTTCTGAGATACATTAATTTTGCAGTGCTTCATTTCCAAATGAACATGTTATCATGAACATGTTATGGCCATTTGTTCTCAAAAGACTATTTAGTGTCAAAGTTGCTTACTTGAGTTCAATCTACGCATGAACTCTGTGCTTCTTTGCCTGGCCATGCTATGAGTGGATAATGGGTGTACAGAGAGGCTGTTTAATCCTTTCCCCACTTTAATCCATACACACTTGGGGGGCACACTCACTTCTGGCATGTGACCCTGGGAAGGATTGAAGTGGGGCAATGTAATCTTCAGGCTGAAAAAGGTTAGTATATGTACCAGTTTGAAATTTCTCCCTTCCATTCAGTAATGTCTGCCAAAGTTGTTTTTCCCTAAGAAAAGCAGCTGCTAGATTTTCATTACAGGTTTGTGCATGTAATGCAGGGACAGCCAACATGGTGCCATCCAGATGATGTTGGACTACAACTCCCACCAGTCCCATTGGTCCCCATCAGTCCTCATCTAGCATGGCCAGTCTCTGTAAGGCACCACATTGGGTACCCCTGATGTACTCTAAGGTAATGCATATGAAACACTTTGAACTCTTGCAGTGCTGTATATAAATGCTGCTATTATTACCTGGTGAAATACCAATCTTATTCTAAAATATTTTGTCCCAGAATAAATTGTGTGTGTCCCCCCCTCCCCCCAATATTTATACTGGTATTTGTGTGTATGCGTGAAAAAATGTAGTCCATGGTTGCAATTCCAGGCAGCTGTATATAACGGTCTGTCTCAGCTTCATTCTGGAATCTCAGCATATAGTGAGATTAGGCCAGTCATAGGAACAAAGGTGGCAATATCTTCTACCTTTTTTTATCTCCTGGAGGTCTGTTTTGCATACAGCAGAGGCCAGTTGTCTGTTCTACTGGTTTAATGATTTTCTTTGGCACTGCCATATTGAAAATGCCATGTTATGTGGGAACTAATTAACGTTTGCAGCATACTTTCATTCCTTTCTGCGATTAAATTTGTAACGTGGTTACAGCCAGCAAAAACATTCACTTTGAATCAAAATGACTGATTTTTTTCAGGTTAGCCTTGAGGATATCAAATAAAAATTACAGTGGAATGCATGAGTATTTCCTTTTTAAATCGCTGCTTTTAATTTGGAAAAGCATTTCATCCCTCTGGGACCATAACCTTGTGTGTGTGTGTGTGTAAAGCCTAGTATAATGAATGTAGAGAATATTGACACAGTGATATATTTTGAACCTGAGGAAGAGGTCAGCAGTAGTACTAACTTTATAGTTTTTCTACTACTGTTACTGAATAAAATATTGTATTTTACCAAGGTTATTAAATCTGCAAAGATAGTAGCCAAGCATGCAGTAAAACAAACACTTTTCCCAGAGTCAAAAGATTCTGGGTGAACATAACAAATTTCATTATAATATGTGGAGTGGTGAAACAGTCACTGAAATGCCAAATATTCAGAAGAGTGATAAGGCAAATGTTAGTACAGTCTTTCCAAGAAAGTATGTATGCACTGTCCTGTCCTATAACATTGAAAGTGGATAACACTCTTCTCCTTGCTTTGTGACTGAACTCTTTAACCATTAAATGCATCCCCCCTTTGCCATGGTAGAGTGTTCAACGAAGGCTCAACGTGTTTGGGTCTAGTTTCAGATGTGACTTCAGTCAACTTACTTCCCTTCCTTACTGTTTGGGTTCTTATTCTGTTTGTGTTCATCTCACAAAATCCTCTGAGGCAGAGGTCAACCTTTTTTCAGAGCTTAGATGAACGTAATGTGGAGGAGCAAAAACTTCACAATATGGAGTTAAGGAGCATGTGCATTGCATACAGGAAGGTCCCAGTTATCTCCAGTTAAAATGATATCAGATGGCATGGTTTGAAAAAAATACATGTCTGAGATCTTGGAGTGCTGCTGCCACTAACATGTTTATTGATTCAGTGGGCTGATTCAGACGATCATTTCTCAAGATATGAACAAGCCATGTGAGTGCACACACAGCTCCCTTACGCCTCCCTTTGTGAAAGTCAGGGCTGGCACCAGCTGGCCCTGGCACCCACATGCACCCATGCTCCACCTACCTACCTTTCCCTTGGTGAAAGCTGCCCACGCTGTGCACGCATGCCTGCCATCAACCAAGATGGTGGCTGAGGCTTCCCTAAGGGGCTGATGCCTCCTCCACCATCTTGGTTGATGGCATGTGAGCATGCTACATGTGGGCATCTATGCCATCAACCAAGATGGCGGCAGGGGCATCAGCCCCTTAGGGAAACCTCGGCCGTCATCTTGATTGATGGCAGGATTACGCCCACAGTGCAACCAGCATTTATGTCAAGGGAGAGGTAGGTGGGGCATGCAGGCAAGCATCACAGGCCTGCGTGGCAGTAGGGGGGGTGACTGGGAGCTTCCTCTCGTGATCCACAGAAGGGTCAGGAGCTGATGCTGTCGCAGATTGTGGAAGGGAGCGCTACCCACCCACCCTAAGGAGGGGCCCTCTGGCGCCAGTCCTGGTGAAAATGAACAAATTGTGAAGTCTTTCATAATTATAGTTCCCTCTTTTGTCTGAACTTGGAAATGATGGTTAATGGCTTCAGAACAAGCCAGGATATGAAACCAACTTCAAACCATAGAATTAATAGAAGACTTCCTCCTTTATTCACTTGCTTGAAGGGGCTGCGTGTGCAGCCAAAAGGCTTCTTCATGTCTCTGCTTATTAAGTCAAGAAACGAATGATTGTCTGAACATGGTGATTATAAGGTGCACTTAGATATTCATAATGACACTTCCCCCCATGTGGATTGCATGCCTAGAAAGCAGGGGAATTTGAGATAACGTTTCTCTGTGGCCAGGTTACAGCGAGCTCCATCTTTGCCACATTCAGTTGAGAACTTGATAGGTTATTGGAAGATGATATTTGAAGAAACAGGATTACACAGAAGGAGAGGAGTTGTAATAGAAATATAGATAGGGGGAATTAACTGAGTAAATATGGAAGCTGGACCCATGAGAATGAGCAATATGGAAGCTGGACCCATGAGAATGAGAATCCAGAGAGAAGGATGAAAGATAAAGGGCAAAGGCTGATAGGCAGATCCACCTTCATATTGCTAACAAGTAAATATTCAGTTCTGAATTTTCCCTTCAGCATACATATTTCTTCATAAAAACCCTTCAAATAAACTAACTAATTGATTTTATTAATCATCAAATGATGGGCTATTATTTAATCCTCATAATAATAATAAAAATAATAAATTTTATTTTTCAGCCGCCTCTCTGTCTGGGTTAGGGACACTCTAGGCGACGAACAACAAGAATAAAAACAATCCATATACATCAACATAATCAAATTTTAAGCTAAAGAAACCATCCGTTAAGTCAGTTATAACATAAAATTAATCTGTCCCAATGTTGTAGGCCTGTCTGAACAGCCAGGTCTTCAAGGCTCGGCGATAGCTGGACAGGGAGGGAGCATGTCTGAGATCGAAAGGGAGGGAGTTCCAGAGGGTGGGGGCCACAGTGTGGTGATGTATATTAACCTGCAATTAAGTCTGGTGTCATAAAATATGTACTGTGGGGCTTGTTTAATAGATAAATTATTCTCTAATTTATTTTAAAGTTCAATGACCAACATACTTGGAGGCTGAAAAACCCCTTTTATTAACATTATTTTCCCCTAGAGACCTTCCATCTCCGTAACTTTGTTAAATGAAGTAGAGGGAGCTTTGATCCAAACTAAGCTAAATCCATTGGAACAAATTGCTGACACGTGTGTATTGGGGAGAGGGAGAAATCTCAAAATGAATTCTGAGATGAGGTTAAAACAGGTCCTGCTTGTAGTTCACCCCCTTTATCCCAGGCAAGGTAATGGGCAGGTAGCCGGTTTCTGGATACTTTGCTGTTGCAATTATATGAGAAGGACTTGCTCACTCCCTCACAAACCTGCCAAAATACTAAGTGACTGCAGAAAAGGTCTTCTCAGTTGTGGCACCCTAGGGAGGCTTGGCTGATGCCAAATCTCATGTCTTTTTGACATTTGGGGATTTTTCTTTTTTAAAAAATCAAGTCTGTTATATACTGTACGTTAGATCTGTTTTTAATGCTTCTATTCTTTTATCATGTTTTGCTTCTTTTAGTAATATTCTGTATTGTTGGTATGCATCAGTTCTGTGTAAGCTGTTATGAGAGTTGTAGAACTGAAGAATGGGATATTTCCCCCCTCAACTGAGTAGTTCTTTGTATTAATTTAATGCAATGTGCCCCAGGAGATCTTTTGAAGACAGGCTTTGACTCTTTAAAGTAAATA
This sequence comes from Rhineura floridana, assembly GCF_030035675.1. NCBI lineage: Eukaryota > Metazoa > Chordata > Lepidosauria > Squamata > Rhineuridae > Rhineura > Rhineura floridana. The sequence continues at coordinate 20,925,001 of NC_084481.1, forward strand.
TTTGGAAGGTGTGTGGTGAGCTTTGATCTCACTACTTGTTAATGACCTTTCAGAGAACTGACTATTATTATTTATTAAATGTATATCCTGCCCTTCCTCCCAAAGGAAGGAATATATTCAAACAGTGGCAGGATTTCTCAGCTCTTCTCTCCACACATAATATTTCCCAATACCTTGTCATCACCTCATTTGTTCATCTGAATCCACCTCAAAATACTGTACTGATGAGGTCATCCAGGAACTGGGCTTGCCTTGCATCCAGAACAAGTTTAACAAGCAGGCCAGTCCCACATATGTGATAAATATCCTGAAATGTCCACAAAATTAAGGGAGTTATGTGAAAGATATGCTTTTCCCCTTGGGACCAACAGCAGCATCCAGTATGGTCAGGCAGCTGCTGACATCCCAGGGTTTGGGGAAGGGCCCTGGTACTGACCGGAGCACGCCTTTGCTCCCTAATATGGATTTAGCAAGTGGCAGCAGCAGGCAATGTTCTGTTGTCAGGCAAGGGAATCCTGGACAGCTCCACGCAGGACTGAAGACTTCCTGAGTGTTGAGATTAGATGTTTCTTCAGCAGAAGTCATCCTCAGGCTGAGCCATAAATAGGAGCTGCAGCTCTGTCTCAGTAGCTAGCTCCACCTTCACTGAGAGCCGCCTCTTTATTTAAAAGGAGGACAGCCTGCTATAGCCGTCTATTTTTATTTATTAAATGTTTGTCCCACCCTTCCTCCCAGAAGGAGCCAAGAGTTGTTTACAAAGGGGGGACGTTTTAGTTGCACTAAAGCTTCTGAACTGGAGTCCTCTGTGTCAGAGAAGGACAACCTGATGTACTCTGACTGGAGAGGTACCAACATTAGCTGGTTAGGTGGTTCTGGGGCTGGCCCTGAGGGCACTTTCCTCTCCCACTCTGAATCCCCAGAAGAAGAGGAGTCTGACCCAAGGTCATGGTCAGCAGAAAACTGCCTTATTGATATTCCCACAGTGCCCTATGGAGTGACGCTATGTCAGGTCACTGTAGGAGTGTCACAATAGCATGTGGCTTGCAAGCACGTGCTGCAAATTGTGGCAGTGCTGCGTGTGCCACCCTCTGTAGTCTTAAAATATAAATGTAGCTATTCACCTGCCACCTAATTTCCATTTTACTAGAACCATGCAATCCACCAACTGGAGCTAGATGCAAAAGACATACACTTCATCTTTAAAAATTCCAAGCCCAAGAATTTGTTCTGAGTACCAGAACTGATTCTACAACAAAGGCTCTGACCATATATGGAGCGAGAAATGCCAGACGTCCAAGGTGGATTTAGAAAGGGAAGAGACACCAGAGATCGCAAACATACATTGGATAATGGAACGGAGCAAGGAATTTCAGAAGAAAATCACCCTGTGCTTTATAGATTACAGCAAAGCCTTTGACTGTGTAGATCATGAAAAACTATGAAATGCTTTAAAAGAAATGGGGGTGCCACAGCATCTGATTGTCCTGATGCACACCCTATATTCCAGACAAGAGGCTACTGTAAGGACAGAATATGGAGAAACCGATTGGTTCCCCTTCAGAAAGGGTGTGAGACAGGGGTGTATTTTATCACCCTGTTTAATCTATATGCAGAACATATACGGAAAGCAGGATTGGACCAAGATGAAGGAGGAGTGAAAACTGGAGGGAAAAAGATCAATAATTTAAGATATGCAGACGATACCATACTCTTAGCAGAAACCAGTAATGATTTGAAACGAATGCTGTTGAAAGTTAAAGAGGAAAGCACAAAAGCAGGACTATAGCTGAACGTCAAGACTAAAGTAATGACAACAGAAGATTTCTGTAACTTTAAAGTTGACAATGAGGACATTGAACTTGTCAAGGATAATCAATATCTTGGCATAGTCATTAACCAAAATGGAGACAATAGTCAAGAAATTAGAAGGCTAGGACTGGGGAAGGCAGCTATGAGAGAACTAGAAAAGGTCCTCAAATGTAAAGATGTATGTATCACTGAACACTGTCAGGATCATTCAGATCATGATATTCCCGATCTCTATGCATGGATGTAAAAGTTGGACAGTGAGAAAAGTGGATAAGAGAAAAATCGACTCATTTGAAATGTGATGTTGGAGGAGAGCTTTGCAGATACCATGGACTGTGAAAAAGACATATAATTGGGTGTTAGAACAAATTAAACCAGAGCTATCATTAGAAGCTAAAATGATGAAACTGAGATTATCATACTTTGGACACATAATGAAAAGACATGATTCACTAGAAAAGACCATAATGCTGGGAAAAACAGAAGGAAGTGGAAAAAGAGGAAGGCCAAACAAGAGATGGATTGATTCCATAAAGGAAGCCACAGACCTGAACTTACAAGATCTGAACAGGCTGGTTTATAACAGATGCTACTGGAGGTCGCTGATTCATAGGGTCGCCATAAATCAGAATCTACTTGAAGGCACATGACAATAAACCAGAACTGAACTGAACTCAGTCTTTCCACACAAACATACGCTCTTGGTTATCCTTGCTCCTACTTTCTTTATTTCAGCACTACATCATTTTGTTGTCATTCCCATCAGAAATCCTGATGATCTTCTTCAAACTACCCAGACATCTACCAGTAGATCCCAATCATCCATTACTGCAGCTGAAAATTTGTCAGAAACTGCTGTATCAAGTTAAAACAGGCTTGTTTAGAAGATCATCATACCACAAGTAATATTTATGTGTGAGAGAATCATTGTAATGGAAATATTTCCTTTTTTTTTTTTAACAACATAGTATTTTTCCTGAATATTCTCCCCAGATATCTATTGTAATGGCCAAAGAATGGTTTGGCTCTTTTAGTACACAGTAATAATCCAAGAGTGAAAATTGATTGAAATTGGTGGATAAATAAGCACTGCCTTCTGTGGTGCCAAAACTTTGAGCACATTTCTTCTCTCATACATTTTAATGAAAGTATTTGAGTTCTCACTTGAAGTTACAGCTATAGACTGAGAGACCAGACCCTTTTGCAAGCATGAACATAAGTTACCCAGCACAGTGAACTGCTGTTCTTCTTGCTCCACGGGTGCTGATAACAAATCAAGTTTCTAAATATTTTTGTGTTTTTTAAAAAGAGTGTCCTTTCCCCAAAATTGGGTCTGGCAGCCAAATTTGCTTCAATAGATGGATAATTAGACAATATTTGTTTTATAGAACAGACACAAAAAATGGAAATATCAATAGACCTAAATATTGTTTTTCTTGTTGAAAGACCACTTTGTCACTCCATAGGGCACTGTGGAAACATCTTTGCTGATATAGGTGGAATAGGTGCCAGCCATTGGAATGGAGAATTGTTAAAAATATTATTCCTTGCGGTTCACAATTTCTTTCCAGTTGCTTTGTGCCGTGCAAGAATGTTAATTAGCACATGTCACCCACCTATTATTTGAATCCTTTTTTACAGTATCTTTCCCCCACCATGAATCCTTCATTTGTTACTGTGCCCTGCCCCAAGAGATTTGAATGGATACACATTGTAAAATATGACAATGGGAAGGATACATTTTTCTGCGACTGCAAGTTGGTTTCTGTTTGTGAACTCTAAATGACTTGAGAGGTGTTTTTTTCAATAGATTCATGACAATGTCAGCATCCATTCAACAAAAGGTAAGTCTCCAGCCTTGATTATTGCAAAGAAATGATGAAAAGTATGAGGGTGAAGTAGAAAATAACTGGAAGCAAGTAATATTGCACACACAAAAGTTTTTTAGAGTCATGATTTTAGGTTGTGGATATAAAGATTTGTTTCAAAGGAAAACCCACATTTATGTTTTGAGGGTATGAATTCATGAATCTGAATTTCTGAATTGTGGGGTTGAGCAGTGACAAGTGCAACATATAGTTCAAACCTTTCCTATATGACAGAAATACCGTAAAATAAATGTATTGCACCCTCTTGATGAAAGCAACATGCAAGTTGTGCTATTTCATTTTTGTAATGTGTGCTAAAGTTGAAGTAGTGGATTCATATAGTATACAAAGTGATGATGCAGTTAATATTGTGCGCCCTTCAAGAGCAATTTGTTGGAAAGAAAAAAAAAAAGCAAATTCTCTCATTGGAACAAAACTGGCAAAATGTCTAGTGGTTTGAGTAGAGACTTTTTTTTGTCTAACTGATTGGAAACCATCATTCTGACTTTTGTTTTTTCTGCTTGAAGAAGAAGGGAGGGAGAACATTGTCCTTTGTCTGTATTTATTAGGGGTGTGAATCTGCTCTGTACAAACCTGAATCATGAGGAGAAGTGTATGTGGCTGAGTGTGTGGAATCTGTGCCTTATCAGAGTGAAGCAGAGGTCCCATGAAGTGTGACAGGGTGGATCAGGGACCACACAGAACGCCTCATTGCACTTTGTGTCTCAGACATAAAACAACAATAACACTGTATAAAGTGATACTGTATGATATTGTGCCTTACCAGAGAAAAATGATGTCTCACTCTCTAAGGGAAATGTGAGGGTGTGGTGGGTAAAGGATGGGGCTTTCCAGAAGTGAAATTTATAATGCATAAGGGAAACATAAAGGGAGGGGGGGAAAGATAGCTTCTTTGTGATTTATACGTCTTGCTTTAAATCAGAGCGAAATATTTATCATGGCTCCCTAATCACTGTTGTTTGGGAGTGGGATCTATCTATCTATCTATCTATCTATCTATCTATCTATCTATCTATCTATCTATCTATCTATCTATCTATCTATCTATCTATCTATCTATCTATCTATCTATCTATCTATCTATCTATCTATCATCTATCTATCTATCATCTATCTATCTATCATCTATCTATCTATCATCTATCTATCTATCATCTATCTATCATCTATCTATCTATCATCTATCTATCATCTATCTATCTATCTATCTATCTATCATCTATCTATCATCTATCTATCATCTATCATCTATCTATCATCTATCTATCATCTATCATCTATCTATCATCTATCATCTATCTATCATCTATCATCTATCTATCATCTATCTATCTATCTATCATCTATCTATCTATCATCTATCTATCTATCTATCATCTATCTATCTATCTATCATCTATCTATCTATCTATCTTTATTATTATTATTATTATTATTATTATTATTATTATTATTATTATTTCCATTTATAGACTGCTTACTATCTAAAAGATCTCAAAGCAGTTTACAACAGAATACACAAGGTACAATAAAAACATATCAAATTAATTTACAAAGCAAAATACATAAACAATATCCATATACATTAATAGATATAGGTATATAGGTATACCTAGATATAGGTATATAACTATATGACATACATGTAGGAAAGTGAATCCATTTTATCCCCTCCCCCTCCCCCAATCAGTTTTAAAGGTGCATAGCAAAAAGCTGATAGGCCTATTTGCCAACACACCAAGGAAGACTCGTGGCACATGTATGGTTGAAATGTTATATTTATTAAAATATAACACATAATCAATCAAATTCCAATCCGCCAATTAAAGAATCTCAAATCCTTCGGGCAGGTGAGGCTCAACTTATCTATGAGGGTCTAGACCCTCCCAACCAGGAGGCAAGTCAGTCACATCGTACTGCAACTCCCCAGACAAGGATGTGGGAAAACTTCTCCCTCCTTGCAATCGGAGTCAGGTTTGTGGTTCCAACCTCCGCATCCTGGCCCCACCGTACAGGCGTTCACCATGATGCGCAAGCCGGTCCCACGTGGACACCCCCCGGATCCACACCAGACATTACGCCTTAATGCTTCACCAGGGGGTGCCCTTTTCCCAAATGCCTCACCTACCTCAATTTTAACCCCAATTACCTCACCTGCCCGAATCCAACGCCACAAGAGGGGATCCGCTGAAGCTTGGTCCCCTCAACCCAAAGAAAACAAAGCCCCCAAACCCAACCTATAATCCTCCAATAGCAAATCACACCCAATATCCGAAAGATGAACACCATCATCTCAAAACAGATATGGAGCATGAAAATGAATCCTATCATGTGGAATAAATGCCCCACCCAATGACAAAACTAACTTCCTAACTTTCTTATTCACCCACTTTCTGGATCTGTCAATCCTGTTGGGGTGCAGTGCACCCCTCCAAACACGCCACACCAGCATGTCGGACCACACTATAACAAGGTCCGGGTATGACCGGATAAGAGCATTAAAATTCCGGGTAATCTTAAGCAGCAAATCCATACCCGGCTGCTGCACCAAGTCGTTTTCCCCTAAATGAACCACCAACACATGTGGCTGGTTACGCGATGCCATAAGGTGACACACCAAAGGCATGAGCGCATCCCAAAGCATGCCCCTCCGAGCCTCCCAGCCAACCGTTGCTCTAGCGGAAAGCTGCAGCTGTGTCCCAGCAAGCGTAGAAAAGTCTCTCCGATGGGCCCAAAATAAAACCGAGTGGCCACACAGGATGACCCTCGCAGGCACCGGAAGGCTCAGCACACCTAAGAAAAGAAAGAACAATACATCAGAATCAATACCTGATATAAGACTTGAAAGCGGAAGAACGCCACCGTCCAATCGCCTGAATATCCTGAATGCTCATGCCCACGAGGGCGGCGGCCGTAGCCGCCCCAATCCGAAAGGAATGCAGCCCATAGACTCCAGCATCGCGACCACTGGCCAACAAGGCCCGCCGAACAACGGCCCAAAATTGAAATTGAGTCAGGGCAGAACCATCCGCATGTATAAAGAGGTAACGCAGGCCCACTGGCCTCATTGACAAAAATAAACGCACTGCAGCCACTGGGCACAATTCAGGGACCTGGCAAACTCTCAATGAAATAATACTGCCACGGCCCTTTTGATCAGTCTTAGAGACTCGAAGGGAAAGCCTAACTATATCTGCACCTAGCGTGCAATCGCCAAAGCAGAAGGCTCGGTAGGACACATCGCGCTTCGAGGAAGCCAGTACTTCGCTAGGGCGAAAAGCACCGTAGAACATCGTCAGTGTTATTGCGGCGAACAGGTGCGACTCATACTGAGATGAGCACAGAGACCTAAATAAAGGCAGGACCTGAAGGAGAACATCGGGTGTGATTGGCCTCCTTCAGTCAGTGGGCCTGTGAGCGGAACGCGACCAACCCTGAAGGACCTTCCTGACCCTAAAATCTACAGAATGATCCTGCATTCCTCTTGCCTTGGAAATAAAGGCCAGCGCAGAGAGGTGTCCGGCGACAGTAGAAACAGAATTATTTAGCCCTTTTAAATATAACATAAACTGCAGCAAGTGCGATACAGGAATAGGTCACTCATCAGGTAAAGCACCCTTGGCACGAAAAGCCTGGAACATCACAAGAGCCCACTGATACACTCTCTGAGTGCTTGGAGCAAGCGCAGATGCTATGGCGGCCCCAACTTCTAACTCCCAAGGCTCCACAGGAAGAAAAGGACTGGGACAGAATCCTGAGCCGCTTCTGGTGCCAATTCCCTGAAGCGTGCCATCTGTAAGCGTGAGAGAGCGTCAGCAACACAATTCTGTAGCCCCGGAACATGGCACGCTACAAATAAAATGTTAAATCGCAAACATTGTAACACAAAGGCCTGCACCAGGCGCATCACCTGAGGTGATTTGGAAGTCTGGGTATTGACCACGCACACTGTAGACTGGTTATCGCCCCAGAAACGTACAGTGCGATTTTGGAATGCTAGAGGCCAAATGTAAACCGCCACCACAATTGGGAAGAATTCCAGAAAGGTCATATTTGAAATAATCCCAGAAAGTAACCAATTAGCGGGCCATCTCTCAGCGCACCAATGAGACCTAAAGATTACCCTGAAACCAATGCCCCCGCGGCATCGGAATGCACCTGAAGCTCAGCTTCCAATAATAAGTCCTCACGCCAGAAGGAGAGGCCATTATAATCATTTAAGAAGGTAAGCCACATTGCCAAATCCTCCCTCATCCCTGACGTGACCCTAACAAAATGGAAGCGAGAACGAACTCCCTTCATAGCGTCACAAAGACGAAGGAATGCCCTACCTGGCGAAATAACTTTAGAAGCAAAGACTAAATGAAGACCCAGAAGCTCTTGTAACTGAGCAAGTGTGACCTTTTTAAGAGCCAAAACTGAACACAGTCTCTGCTGCAGTGTTAACAACTTATCCTGAGGCAGACAAGAAGACTGGGACTGCGTATCCAAAATAATTCCCAGATATGAAAGGGAAGTGGCAGGGCCCTCTGACTTTTCGGGAGCTAACGGGACACCCAATTCCCTAGTTAACTCCTCAAAAGTTCGCATCAAATGCAAACAGTGAGAAGAGCCTGCAGGGCCAATGAACAAAAAATCATCCAGATAATGAGCAGACAAGGAGGAACCTGCCCTTGTCCTCAAAGCCCACTCCAGAAATGTGCTAAAGGTCTCAAATGCCGCGCAGGACACAGAGCATCCCATAGGCATTGCCCTATCTACATAGTATTGGCCTTGAAATTGAAAACCTAATAAATCCACATCTCCAGGGTGAACTGGGAGCAACTGAAATGCAGACTTAATGTCGCACTTCGCCATCAAAGCGCCCTTTCCAGCCTTCCTTACTACCTTAACAGCCTCATCAAAGGAAGTATAGCGAACGGACGTATATAATGATGAGATTCCATCATTAACAGAGGCACCTCTAGGGAAAGACAAATTATGAATAAGGCGATATTCGCCTGGCTGTTTCTTGGGAACAATTCCGATAGGAGAAATTCTCAAATTGGATAAGGGAGGATAATTAAAAGGGGCCAGAAATCCTGTCAGCTGCTATTTCTTTATTTTTTATTTTTTTTTAAGGACTACAGAAGCCAAAGCCAACACCGAAGTCTGGTTGGCAGTGGAAGTGGGAACCCTCCGGCCTTCAAAAGGAATACGAAAACCCTCTGAAAAACCATACCAGAGGCACCTAGCTGGAACTCTGTTGGGCTAACTGTTCAATAATCTGGCTAGGGGAAGCAACCTAATAGGGCTACTGGCCTTGCGACATACTGCCCCTGTTGCCGGATCCACGTTTAGGTTGTTGTTGTTCCCCTGGTCCCCGGCGAGCCGGACGGGCTCTCTGGCAAGTGGAACTGGGGTGAGTGCCACCGCAGAGTCCACATGCATGCCTAAACCGACATTGGCGCCTGTAACAACGTCCAGAACTGTTAAAGGACCAACAGACTTGAGGGGGTTGAACCCGCTGCCAGCCCCGGGTGGAACCGGAGACTGAAGTCTGCGAACTCACCAAAAGATGCCCACTATCGGCTCTATCTCCCAATGAAGGTCTGGCTGAAGTCATAGAACGCAGCCAAAGACCAGGATGTTCAATGTCCCAGCGAAGCGTGGGGTCCAAAGCGGCCCTCTGCCTAAAATTTTTATCATACCGCAACCAAGCGGTCCCAGAGAATTCTCTAAAGGCTCTATGAATGATGTCTTGATACTTAATTAGAGACATGGCCCTGGATGGATAAACCTGAGTCATCACACCCATATATACGGTAAACGCATTAAGCCAATTAGGCCATATGCGATCCACCTTCTTTTTTATCACTACTTCTCGCTCGTTGGAATCTGAGCCATCCTTGTGTTTCACTTCAGATTCCCGAAAAAGTAGTGTGAATATATCGATGTATTCACCCTGCCAGATCTTTTCCTTAGTTGAAGACAGCAGATGATCGCCCAATGGCAGGGAAGCATCACCCTGCGGATAAACGCCAGAGGGGAGAGGCAGCAAAGTAGCCGTTGTACTAGTGGAGGCCAATGACGGCTGCCATGGGGTTACCGCTGCCTAGGGCCAAGGAAGCACGGGCTGCTGTGGGACTAAGATGCCTCCCATATAGACTAGGGACTGTTGTGCAGCACCAGGCGCAGTAATAGCTACAGGATTTTGCTGTGTCTGCTGAACCTGCGCACCATCAGAATGTAAAGGTACACCCCACTCACCCGTATAAGCAGCTGGCGACGCGACCACTGCCGATGTGGCAACAGCAGAAGTAACCGGAAGAGAAACTTGCGTGTCCGGCTGAATCTGCTGAAGTTGATCCTGAGGAATACTAGCACCAGCACAGATCGGAAGACCAGGAGAGATGAGTGCCGAAGGAGCCACTGATGGACCAGCTTGGGCCAAAGGGACAGTGGAGGCATCTCTGGGCGCCGCCGCTTCAAGGGTACCAATTCTGGCAACCAAATCAGAGAGAATAACAGATTTAGTCGCTTTTGTAGCCAAGCGGGCCGACTTCTTACCTGAAGGGATGGTGCTAGGCCCAGCCCCTGGCTCAGAAGGGCGCCCTCTCTCCCTCTCAAGGGCCTCGACATACGCCACCAGAGCACAAACTGTCCCCATGTCGTCTTCATCATTCGAGGAAATGCACTCTTGCCGTGCAGGGGGTCGCTTAGCGGCCGGCTTCACCGCACGAACCCCTCTCTTTTGTTGAACCTTCTTCAGAGGCATGATGAATTCCAGTGAAACTTGGCAATAGTAACAACAAGAACAACAACTATTATAGGAATATACGATGCAACCGAACGCACAATGCAAATAGCCCAAAAGAAGTTGAAACACAATATATTTTAAAATTGAGGGGGAGGGGGGTGGGCTAAAAATTGAAGCACCAATCACTTCCCAGTACTTACTATAATTGATCGCTTCACGCAAAGAAATTCCCCATATATATATTAAAACACCTACTAATCAATTAATTATCAATATAACGCAAATATTAAGTTATACTGAAAATAAATATATATATATATATTTATAATTTATTTATTTATTATTTATTTATTTAATTAATTCAAAACCAATTAATTAATCCCTACTTGATTGCTATATCAAATAGGGGGTGGGAGGAATGCTGCAAATATAAATTATAACCAAACTGGGGAGAACACCAAAAAAGCAGGAAATTCAAACGGATACAAACGGCTGGAGGGAAACAAGGAAAAGCCTCCCGCGCCACCTCACAGCTGATCCAGCCTCACAGCTGATCAGCGGAAGAATAGAACTGAGAGAAGGGGAGGGGGAGTTTTAAATGAAATAGCCTGGTAATCTAATGGCAATAGGCAAACTCCCAGAGGCGACAAAAAATAGCTAACTATAACTGCAATCCCCAAACAATCAAGCCGGAGGCAAGCACAGTGCGGGGACTTAAACGGCCCCACACGATGCAGACGGGCCACCCGCGGGCGTCGCCCCGCTGAATCCTCCGCAAATAAAAACTCCCAAACAAGCACGGTAAGCCCACAATGCAGAAATAAACAAAGCAAGGGGCCGCCCGGCACGCGCCGAACCGCGACGTGGTAAATGAGCAACGGATTTTATACTATATTAATGTAACAGGCAATAGCAGAGCCGCAAAAGCACAAGAACAGATTATAGAGCCAGGAAAATAAAGAATATGCTACGTTAACATCCCAGCTAAAGATTGGGGAAAAAACAAATATTGCGGGGAGTGGAAGAGGGTGGGTATATAGGGCAATGGGGTACAGGGAAAAGGGGGAATTCCCCCCCCACCCGTACACCACTAACACAATTAAACTAAGCAACAAATTAGAAGCAGGAAAAAACTCGTCACACAATACAACCACCAACGAAACAGGAGCTAGGGCGAGGCAGCGAGGTCGAGACCAGTCACAGAGCCTTTCCAACATGCCGCAAGGCGAAAAAAGGCACGCACTTAAGGAGGAGCAGGCTATATATAGCTGCTCAAAACCCTTGCCCAATTGGTCAATATGCGCCACCTGACCTATTACACAATTTTCTGGAACCTTCCCGAGCCTTCCCTCTAATAGGGTGTAGGCAAATTCGCCCCAGCCAAATGGGCAGGAACGTTTATTGTCTGCAATTTGGCAAGTTTGTTACCTTGGTGCACTTCTCTCATGTCTGCAAATTTCAGCCCAATTTCCCACAAAACACTAAGTGAAGTTAAGTGATTCCTTTTTTATACACCCCCAACTGTAATGGCTGCCTTTCCATTACTGTGGCCATCCTTCCATAAGGGTGAATATGCCTGCAAATTTCATTCCACTCTCCCTCTCCATGGTAAAATAAAAACAACTTTCCTTTTTCTAACCCCCAGATGTATTTGCCTATAATATGATGGGCTTAATCCCCTCCGGAGGGACTGCTATGACTGCAAATTTCATCCTATCAAAAATATATAAAGAAAGGTTACAGCCATTTTTTGATTCCCTATAATAGTGAATGGTGGGAAACAGCTTTGTTTTAAAAAAAGCTGTGTCAGCACCGAAACATGAATCAAATCAGAAAAACCATAGAGTGACTTGGAACAGATTGGGCTGCTTCCCAAAGTGACAAATATAGATCTGAACATAATCTTGTAGCTGCTACACCTGACCCCAACAAAGGTGTACACCAGTCGAAGTTCATACATCTCTTATTAACATTAGTTGCAAAAGACATTTTCTGAAGCAAAACCTATTGCCTGAAATTTCTTTTTTGCTGAGTTATTTCCTTGTGGCACAAAAAATGAGTTCAATAGGACTTACTCCCAGGAAAATGGATATAGGATTGCAGCATTTTAAGTAGTTAACAGAAGTTGAGGTAGGCTTTCTGGGTGTGGGCTTCTGCTTTTTCCATTGGAAGCAAGCGGTCTGCAAGAATTTTGGATCTCAAAATGTGTTTCTTTGTGACATTCTTGAAAAAAGCCTACCTTATTAAAGACAATACTTTGCAGTTGTGTGTGGTTTATCTTGTTCTTTCCTCACAATTCCCTTGGGATCCACAAGCACACATTGCCCTTCCTGAAAAGAGATACTGTAATAAAAAGAGACTTTATTAAGCTAATGTAATAGCAGCATTTTCTTTGAGGAGTAAAACATTTCATTTTTAATAATAAAAATTGAATTCCCGTCATTGCACACTGTATACATTTTATTCAAATCTGCCTGCATGCTGCCGTTCCAAGGCTAAGGAGATATCTCCTGAGATATATATACGTTAAACATTAGTTAAATTAGTTTTAAGACTGAGACTCAAACCAATATGTGATAATGAATGAAAGTTTAGAGTAATACCAGTACTGACAGTGAGGACATGTAATGAGACACAATGGTCATAAGAGTAACTCCGTAATAGTTACAGTTTACAGATTTATCTCTTTTATTCTACAATATCAGAGACTATTCCATTAAATATGGGTGTTGTGAAAATGGCAATGTGATTAGACATGGGTTTTTAATAGATATATGCCAATAGCATCTTAATTGTGTTAAATGTATTGAAATAATTGAAATTCATATCCAACACCCAGCATTTTTGCCACACATCAAAACAGACTAAAAAACATAAAAATCCAAAAAGGGAAATAAGGAAAATCACCTTGACTAACACTCCCCCTACCCACACACTGCAATGTAAAATAGCATTTTTATCTTTGATTCTAAATGATTAGATGTTTTCATTAAAGCATCTTGGCATTTTCCATTAACTAGTGTTTTATTTCGAAGACAACTGAAGTAAAGTTTTTATCTCTGTTTTAATATTAGCCATGGATGATGATGATGATTTGATTTATATCCTGCCCTTCCTCCCAGCGGGACCCCAGGGCGGCAAACAAAAGCACTAAAATCACTTTAAAACATCATAAAAGCAGACGTTAAAATACATTAAAACAAAACATCTTTAAAAACATTTTAAAAATGCTTTCAAAACATCTTTTTTTTAAAAAAGGTTTTTTTAAAAAGAGGGTTTAAAAACATTTTAAAAAACAGTTCCAACACAGATGCAGACTGGATCAGTAATGAAGGACTCCAGTTTACCCTTTACAAGTTACAGCAACAACACCATAAGAGTCTTTGCCAGTGGTTCATCCCATGGTACCAATGTAACAGTCAAAGGCCCTCACCACATGGGCAGGGGGCTGTTGTGTGGGTTTTTACAATCGGGGAATGATGGGTGATAATAACCTATGCTATTGATCAAAAGAAGAGCCCTGCGGGATCAGACCAAAGGCCCATCCAGTCCAGCATCCTGTTACCCAGAGTGGCTATCCAGATGCATATGGGAAGCCTACAGGCAGGGCATGAGCCTGATAATACTCTCCTGCTATTGGACCTCAGTGACTGGTATTTAGATACATGCTGTCTCTGATGCTGGAGGTAGTATGCAGCCATCATGACTAGTAGCCATTGATAACTCTATCCTCCATGAATTTGTCTAATCCCGTTTTAAAGCACTCTGACTTGGTGGCCATTACCACATAATGTGGTAGTGAATTTCATTGTTCATCTGCGTGCTGTGTGAAAAAAGTACTTCCTTTTGTCTGTCCCGAATCTTCTACCATACAGCTTCACTGGATGACTCCAGGTTTTAGTACTGGGAGAGATGGACAAAAACTTCTCCATTTTCTTCACATCATGTTTAATTTCATACTCTTATATCATGGCCCCCCAACCTTTTTTGTAAACTAAATAGACCCAAACAATGTAAACTTTCCTCTTAGGGGAGTTGCTCCAATTGTCTAATCATTTTGGTTGCCCTTTTCAGCACCTTTTCCGGCTTCCCAATATCCTTTTTGAGGTGTAGTGACCAGAACTGTACAGTGTGGTTGCTTCATAGATTTCTATAAAAGCATTATGATATTAGCAGTTTTGTTTTTTCTTTCTTTCCTAATGCTCCCAAATATGGACTCTGCCTTTTCCACAATAGCCACCCATTGCGTCAACATTTTCATTGAACTGTCCATCACAACCCTAAGGACCCTCCCATATTTTGCTTTTCAAAATGTTTATTTTCCATTGTCCCAGCAATACCTAAGATGCCTTTCTTGACCTCTAATCAGCATATATGTAAAGAATGAATTTTGTTTGGCTCCAATGTTCATTACTTTACACTTACATTGAACTACAATTGCTATTTTAATGCCCATTTGCCACAGTTTGGAGATAACTTTTTGGAATTCTTTTTTATATCCTTTTGTTTTAACCACCATAACTAATTTTGTGTCACCAGTAAACTTGGCCACCTTACCACTCACCCCCAACTCTAGATCATTTATGAACAAGTCAAAAATCACTGGTCCCAAATCAGAATTTTGGAAAACTCCTGTGATTACATCATTCAGTTGCAAGAAATTATTTTTACTCTTTGCTGGTTGCTTTTAACCACTTAGCAATCCATGAGAGGATGTGTCCTCTGATCCCATGAGTTTTAAGTTCATTCAGGAGTTTTTGGTGAGGCACTTTGGTGAGGCATTTTCAATAAGCTTTTGACAATGTCTATTAGATCACTCCTATCCAGATGACACTAAGAGATTGGTGAGATAGGACTTACCCTTGCAGGAGCCATGCTAATTCTTCTTCAGCAACACTTGTCCATCAATATGCTTGATAATTTTATCTTTATTACTTTCCATCAATTTATCTGGAACAGATAGGTAACTAGTTTGCAATTTTCTGCATCCCCTCTGGATTCCTTTTGAAAAATTGGTGTTGTGTGTTGTGCTTTTCAGACTTTGGGTACAGAGGCTGATCTTAGGACGAGTTGCATTTTTGTTAGAAAGATCAGCAATTTCACATTTAACTTCTTAAAGAACTGATGAGAGGATACCATCTGGACCTGATTATTTGTTAATTTTTAAATTGTCAGTACTGTTAACACACTTCTTGTCACAACTATTTGCCTCTGTTCTTCAGACTACCTTCTTGAAAATGTTGGTCTTATTCATGTGGTTGTGATCCACTGTTGCAACAGTGATGGGGGATGAACCTATGGAAAATCAGCCCCATAATTCTGCGGTAATGTGTAAATTTGTGCCAGTTTATGCAACCACTTTTGGTTGTTACAGAGAATGTTCTCACAGATGAACCATTAATGATTATTTGGAAGATCCATTAGCAGCAGCAACTAAATTCAGTTGTTGCCAACATTTTATAGGAATACTGTAAAATGTAAGCCCCAAATATTTGACTTTAAAGACTCTTAGAGAAGTCTTAGAATTCTAAACTAGAAAAATACTCTTAGAATTTAAGACTACTGTTTTTCTCTGAAAAAGTTTTAAAAAATATTTGAATTAGGGCTGTTTTCTCTCCACTCAGTTTATTTTTAAAAGATTTTTATTGATGGCATGTATAATTTTAGAAGAAAGTACAAGTCTCAAAAGTAAATGGAGCTGTTGATGTGATACCTATTCTTGACTGTGCACAGCTTTGTTTATAATCAAATCCTATACTAGGTAGCATACTTTTTCTTGATTCCTTGCTCTCATATTTTAAAAGCCTTTTTAAAAAACATTCTTGCTGAGGTTGAAAGATCACTCCTATCAAAATAGCTAGTTTATGAATGCAGATCAATCAGTTGTCTATCTGAGCACAGACAAGTATCTGACACAAACATGTTCAATTACTGGTTGAGGTCCTTACTGTAGAAAATTGGGCTGTAAGCCTTTGCCCAGTTTGTTTGCTTGTATGTGTGTGTGTGTTTGATGAGCTTAAACTTTCATAACTGCATGTAGTATTGGAGCTCTAGAGTTGAAGGACTATTACTTAATAATTTGCTAAGGTTTTAAAAAATATGTGAAATGCCTCTATGTTGGTATGAGCTAATTTAGCCAATGGAATTTTATAGCAAATTACAAATGTTGTGAGTTTTCTCCTCCTGCTTGTCCGCTCTAGCAGAAACATACTTTGCAGAAATGAAAACAATTTCCAGCTATATTCAGGCATTTCTCAAAAATAGCATCGCTACAGTTTGTCTGGCTGGGCCAGTTCCCTTACCACACACCTGGTGTATATCACTTTAAAAATAAATTATGCCTCATTAAATTACAATTAAATGAAATCATGATAGTTTGTTTTTCTTGAAGGAAGATTCTTTGCATATTGAAAGCCTAATTTGTTGCAGGTGAGAAAAGGCTGAGCAGATTATTTAGTATCCCTTTATTTATTTATTTTTTTGTAATGCTGTTGGTTAGTTTTTGCATACAGCAGCTCAGATCTATATGAACATAAATTATAAGGGCTCACATGATATTTTGTTTTATTGACTTTGTTATCACTGTCATCTATTTGCCATGGATCATCAGTATAATCTGTCAGAACAATCTATTCAACCTTGCAGTGAAATATATTTCTTTCTGAAGATATTAATTTCACATGCAGTGGTTAGTCACATGCAAACTACTTCCTGCTCTGTATCATCTTGGGGTTCTTCTGCACATCCCTCTCACACTTGAAAAAATGATGTGAGAAAGATCTAAAAATACCAAAAAGAGAGAGAAAGAGAAAAGCTTCTTTGGCAATGCTGCACTGCTCCGACAGGCATATAGTTTTGATGTCTGTCTCCAACCCGGTTATCATCAACCTCACTTCTTCAGCTGGTATATAGCTGAAGGCTGGTCCAACTGGATTCTTTAGGGAAAATGTGACCCCCAACTTTAGACATGCACATCTTCCCAGATTGACTTTGGACCCAAACATGTTTGCCGTATCTGGATTCAGCTTCAGTTTAACCCTAATTTGGATTATTAATTTTTCTAGGCGTTACTGCTGTTCCTAGATCTGAGGAAAATGGAATATACTGGGGGTGGCATCAGCATGTTGACCTCTGATGGTTTATGTCACTGGCTTCGAATAAACAAAACAGTTAAACAACATAGAGTACAAAATCTTGAGGCAGCCTACAGGACAAATCCCATGCCTGCCTGCCTGCCCATGTTTAATTATCCGTGAGTGCATAGAGTGTCACGTAATAACAAAGGAGAGGGCTTTCCCAGAGGTGACACCCCAGCTTTGGAATGCCCTTCCAAAGAGGTGCACCTAGTAGGGCCCATTTTACAGTATTTTCAGGAACAGGTTAACGTGTTTTTATTTACGCAGGCATTTTAATATGTGTAATCTCTCAGCATGCCCTGTAATCTTTATCTGCTGGATTTTTTTTATCACTGTATAAGGATTTAATTAATTAATGCAGCCTTCCCCGACTTGGTGCCCTTTAGATGTTTTGGATTACATTTCCCTTTAGCCCCGGCCATCTTGGCCAGTGGTCAGGTATGATGTTAAAGTCTAAAACTTCTGGAAAAATCCCTTGGAGTTGAATACCAAACTTTCAATACCACATTCTAACCATGGCCCTATGATAGTGGAACCATTACAAACCAGTACCCTCAACCCTCATTCCTGCCCAAGAAGAATCTCGCAGAATCATAGAATTGGAAGGGGCCTATAAGGCCATCAAGTCCAACCTCCTGCTCAATTCAGGAATCCAAGTTAAAGCATACCCGACAGATGGCTGTCCACCTGCCTCTTGAAGGCCTCCAGTGTTGGAGAGCCCACTGCTATCATGATTGATAGCGTTAAAAGTCTACTGAAAAGTGAAGAATAATTAATAGGGTCACAATCCTGTATTTATCCAGAAGCAGCTGCCAAAATAGCCTTGATTTTCACAACTAGGCCAGAAGCTTGAATATATCCAGAAAACTAAGAATACCTGGAGTTGAGTTATGGCTACCTGCTCAGTCAAGTTGTCCAAACTGGAAGTTGAGAACAGTGATCTGAGACTATTGCCTTTTTCAAGATGGAACCATATCTTCCTTCAAGGAGGCATTAGCCATCTCCTCAACTAACACAATGAGTCTCATAGGGCAAGATGTTGTTATAAACCAAAATGGACAAAATGTATCTGATGTGGTTGTCTAAACACTATATTATGCAATCTTTATTCAGGTACCAGCTACTGAAAGTGATTCAAGGAAATATAAGAGCAGAGCTTGGCAAAGTTACTTTTTTAAACTATAACTCCCATCAGCCCCAGCCAGCATGGCCACGGGATTGGGCTGATGGGAGTTGTAGTTCAAAAAAGTAACTTTTCCAAGCTCTGGATAAGAGGCTGAGGTCACTTGTTTTTGAAAAATACTAGCTCCTGGGGTGCAACAGCAGAAGAAGGCTATTGCAGTCTTTCCCAACCTTTGGGTCCCCAGATGTTGCTGGACTACAATTCCCATCATTCTTGACCATTGGCCATGTTGGCTGATGGGAGATGTAGTCCAGCAACATCTGGGGACCCAAAGGTTGGGAAAGGCTGGGCTATTGCTATGTGGACTTCCCCAAGGCATTTGGGCCACTGTGAGAAGCATCTGCAAGATGTGCTTGTAGCTGTTTTTTTGAAGTCTTTTATATGTGAGGTATTTATTTCATATTATAGTGGGAAAACAATAGCCAAGAGATTGTCTCCTGGATATTTTTCCTGTTCATGTGTTTCTAGCTTGCTATTTCAAAACACCTCTGGCAACCATATCTAAACAGTATATAAAAAACAGATTATTTAATTGTAACTTAGCATAATTGAGCAAAATGTGTTTAGTCAAGTCTTCAAAAGTCATCAGTAGCACCGTTTCATGTATGAAATGGACCAGTGAAAATTGGCCATAATACATTTTGGCCCAGGCAGACTTCATCCCTGTGCATCCTGAAAGTCTCTGAAAATATGTAAGCAAACATACATGTGCTCTGTTCTTGTTCATTCAATTTTTGCGGGGCAGAACTGTCCTAACCCTACTGAGGTGCCAATCGGAGTACCGGAATCACCACCAGATCCAAAGCCTTGCTGGTCAGGATGGCAGCGGGGGTCTTGGCTTTTTTGACTGTATCTACTCCAAGCTCCCCACCAGTCAGTGTGCCAGCATAGGATCCAGCAGAATACCCCATTTCAGGTACTTATGCTTAATGCTAGCCTCTGGCAGTAGCCTTCCACTCACTCGAGGTGTGTGAAAGGCCTCTACTGCAGCAGAGTCTTCCTCCATTGCAGCTCCTGTCTACTGGCAGAGGCTGATGGACAGGTGCTTGTGTTCTACCCTGCTCCCCTTATCAATATTGGGGGTTTGGATTGCTCCCTAAGCAAACCAATACTAATAAATAATAAAGCTGACAATTATTTGCCAGTTTGCTGAGTACCAAACAAGGAGATGAAGAATTATTTGATTTGTTGGGAAGAAATTATAGAGCTTTAAAAAGTTGATATGCTATGCTATTGATAAATAAAAGCAGATTGAAGTAAATGACTGTTTCACAGTACATTTTATTCTGTTGTTCTTAGTAGGCCTCTTATGGCGTAAAAATCATTGTGGAATATATCAACTAATATAAAATATTTTAGAATTAGAGTTTTGTAGGCAGTGGTGATACATTCATGAATACAGATACAATAGCTTCCCTTGAGAACAGCTGTGTAAATAGCTGATATTTGTTAACAATAGTTTTAATAGCAGGCAACTGTTGCCTGAATTCTTACTCAGTCACTGAGTAATCTTTTTGCAGGTGGAATGTGGGGCTTATGAGTGTTGCTATTCTAGGTTGTTAAAATCAGTTTGCCATGTTGAAGAACTAACAGCATCTTCCACACCCCTACCCTATATTCTCCAGATCATTTTATGGTGGTTATATTATCCTTCTTTACTAGTTGTTTGTGCAAAGAAAATGTTTTAAACATTGCTTTGCATAGGCAGTCAACATTAAGCTTGAATTAAGCTTGTAATTCAATAATGGAAGTTGCTCCTTCCCAAACACATGATGGAGTATTCTCTTCCTAAACCTCTTTCTGCCTTACCAGCTTGTGCTGTCTACTGTGGATTTAGTGCAATCCCAGGTTTCTGTAGTGACTCATTTATGATGACTCTTAACTGGAATACCACTCTGTTAGTATCTGTCTTCCAGCCTCCAAAATGCTATAGGCTCCTTTACCCCATATAGCCAGAAAAGAGAGGGGGCATGTATTCATCTGCCATAACTCTGTGTGGTGCTTTCCTAGCTTGAGATACAGAGCACAGCATAGCATTAAAGAGGCTGCACATAGACTTTCTCTTTCCCACTTTGCTTTAATCAGAGCGAAAGAGATAACATTTGCAGTCAGTGCTGAAAGTCAGAAGAAAAGGGAAGGTGTTGAGCATGGGGGTGGATTGCAGGTGGAAGGGTGGAGGAGAAGCATTAGGAAAGCAGTGATTGGGTGTGTGTTGTCTGATAAAATATTTGCAAAGCTACTGTAGTTATTATCTAGGTATATATGACCTATAAGGAAGTAATTTGACTTGTAATTCTGTAGGAAGCCAGTAATCAGCTGTTCTCCCAGGCAAAGACAATGAAGCATAAGTATGCTAGCACCAGTTTCAAAGTGATGCATGAAATTACTTAGTGATTACCAGTAGCATCTTATGTCCCATGCCTCTGCTAACTTTCTGGGGGCCTAACCACATGTTATATTTGTAACTGAACCTCTGGCTTCTTTCATGTAAAAAAGCTTGATGAATTTGATGAGTATGGACTTTGCCATATTCCAACTTTCTAAATGAGGCAGCAAGCAGTTTTCAAATTATTAATTTCTAAGATGAGTTATCTTGAGAATTTCTCATATTTGCAGCATTTTCTCCCACTACAAAGAATTGACAAGTTTGCAGTGAAAGAACTGTAACATCAAAACCCTGCCAAACATTTTTCTTCATAAGTCTCCTGTGCTGTTTAAATGTCTGAACTAAATTTACCAAACTTGGCAGATTCCTGAAGATGAACAGGACTGCCAAGTGTTTCCAGCTTTAAGCAGAAAGAGTGAGAGCACTAATAATTCTTCAAATATTTGCAGGAGGCACCTGGCTATAATTGTAGTTTTACAACAACCCACCTGCCTCTTTGACACCTCTTCGTTCAGGTTGATCTTAAATGTATGATAGAATCTGAACAGAATTGCTCCTAAATAAACCACAGTCCCTAGACAACGAGGTTTGTTTCTACAAAACATTCCCTGTGCTTTAACACCTGATGAAGGGTCTCAGCATTGCAACCTGGCTGGTTACAACCAACACATTTTTAAAAAGACTTGGCCTTTTTTTAATTTTTTGAACCAGGGATTGCTATCAGAGATACTGCGTAAAGAAGAAGACCCTAGAACAGCTTCCCAGTCCCTCCTGGTAAATCTGAGGGCTATGCAGAATTTCCTCAACCTGCCTGAGACAGAACGAGATCGTATATATCAGGATGAGAGAGAGAGGAGTATGAACCCCAATGTGAGCATGGTGTCTTCAGCTGCCAGCAGTCCAAGTTCCTCCAGAACCCCCCAGGTAAGGTTGAACCCTATTATAATTGCTTTCAGATTGTCCCGTTATCCAGAAAACAGATGGCCAAGCATCGTGTGAGATGACTTGCTAAGATTTTCCCATCTGGTATTCAGTGCACCCAAGTGCTTCTTGGAACCTTATTTTTTAGGGTTTGGAGTTGTACTAACAAGGCTATGTTGTCTTCTGGCAACATCTCATAAGTGAAACCAGTTAGTATTTAATGCTGCAAATATAAAGAATGAACATTCAATTAACTACATGAAAGAATTCAAATATGGGGTAGGTTGCACACTTGACTATGATCCAATGCTCAGCAACACACTGATGTACTTTTGGAGCTCCACGGAAATGAGGGCAACTCCAGTCTCTTCAGCATTGGAAAATGCTCTTCACACATTTTTCCACTATATGTTTGAAAAGAACTAGGCAGTCACTGCATCTTTTGAACAGTGCTTGTGCACTTTAGCCTATGGGTACTACAGCTTTTCCATCAGTGTCTATGATTTTACCCCACAATTCCCATACTAACGGGGTTTCCTCCTGTTTTTCTCCTAATTGATGGTAAGCCAACTTCTAAGCAGCAAACAGAGCAGCTAAGCAGCAAACTTATTTAGATCTCACCAAGGATCTGTCAGGGTGGCTGCAACCAACTGGTAGCAAAATGCATTTAGAAAATACAGCTCATCCAGACTGTTAACTGTGATTGTCACAATGAATACATTACACCTGTGTTTAAGGGCTTTCACTGGCTTCTAGTTGGTTCCTAAATGGTCTGGGTCCAGGATACCTAAAAGACTTCTGTGAACCTGACTATGTGCTGAGATCATCGTCAGAACTTAGGGCAAACAGCTAGGTCTTAATGCCAAGGGTATGGAAACAGTGGTGGCAGCCTTCCTCTGTGTGACAAGCACAGTACAAGATGAGGGGGACTGAATGCTCTATTTCCTTCTGTATTTGCTGCTGAAGAACAGAATCAGTATTCATGGATGGTAATATGCAAATCAGACTTTAGAAGTAGCAGCTGTTATATTTGGGAAGACCTGTAGAACTCACCTGGTATCAAAAGACTGTAACAGGGTAAATGTAGTGCATGAAGCAACAAGCAGGTCATTTTCAATATGATTTTGTTAAAACAAATTATGCTGATCTAACTTCCTCAAGTGATTTGAAAAGTGGGTGGAGGTACAGTATGCATATCTGTTAGAAACGCTGCTACTCATCTAAAGAAATTTGATATCGTCTTCTCAGGTTTATTAGCTGTATGCGAAACCAAACATTTGTGGGTAAGAAGAAAGTAATAAAGGGCAGCTTAGGATCATTGTACTTTAAATCACAGTGTGTTATGAAACTGACCATGCAGGAGGATGAATTTACAGTTGCGTTTCAACCATGTTGTGGTTTCTTTTTTTATCCCCTACAAGTGTTCTGTCTGAACTGAAGTGTTTTTTTAGTTGTCCACCCATACTTTTTTTTCAGTAAGATTGTAAAATATTTGGGAATGGCTTTTTAAAATCTCCCTGTACAGACGTTTCTCTTTGGCCAGAAAAGAGGGGCAAAGAAAAGATGCTGCAAAAGGAAGAAGCCCTGATTTGGAGTCAAAACGTTTGCTATATGTGAAAGGAAGAGAAAGGGGGAAGGGCTGCAACCTTTGGGTCTATGGATGTTGCTGACTAGAGTTCCCATCATTCCTGGCCATTGGCTATGCTGGCTGGGGCTGATAGGAGTTGTAGTCCAAGAACATCTGGGGACGCAAAGGTTGGGAAAGTCTGGTAAGGGATGGAAAAACAACAGCACTACAAGTTCAGCAAAGGGAGTGCAGTTGAAGGTGCCAGGCTTGCCCAATACTGGCTTTGCATACTTGAAGAAATCGCCACACACATTGTTCCCCTAAAGGATGGGTGAGAAACCTATGACCCTCCAGATGTTCTGGGACTACAAACTCCCCTCCCCTCCAAGTTGCATCATCCCTGACCATGGGCTATGCTGGCTGGGGGACTGATAAGAGCTGGAGTCCAAAAACATTTGGAGGGCCCACAGATTCTCAGTCCCTGCTCTGAAGCAGCTAGATATAAGTAATGAATGCAAACTGGCACATAATTTTCTTCTGTGCTGTGACCTACTTATTGACTGCCTGTGTCTTTCTCAATCCATCCTCCCGCCCTCCCAATCTCTAAGCATTTTTAAGTGGTTTTTTTTTGGGGGGGGGATTTTAAAAGCTATATGTGTGCACCAGAGACTTTACGTATACAAGAAACTGACGGAGGCACTCTAGAGGTAAAATGATCAAAAATCCAAACACTGCTGTCAGGGGTAGTGGGGTAGGAAGGTAATGCAGAAAGATGGGGTTACACATGCCACAGTATAGATTTCATCTGAATCTAATTGCAGGATATAATTCCTGGACTTAGTTCTTTATTTTATTTCTAGCATTAGATACCCCATCCTTCAGCTTCACAACTTCCAGGTTATATGACGAATACGATAATTACTAAAAACACAGAATGATTGAAATATATATATATGAATGAAAGAAAGGCCTGTCGCAATACAAATTCTTTGCTTGTTGCTAGAAAGATCTAAGATTAATTGCCAGGCTGCCCTCCTTGGGGACAGCATGATACAGCCACAGACAGGGTGCCACAGCTAAAAAGACCCTTTCCCTAACTCACCTCTGAAGAGTGGGGCATCCAGAGAAGACTGTCTTCTGGGAAGATTCATATGGGAGTCAGGAGTGGACTGCATCCAATGCAGTCATGTGAAGGAATTCCTTCTTCTGCGCTACCTGGGGGAAGGTATGTGGAGACAGTTCACCCAGGAAAAACATAATTTGTCATCAGTTGTAATACATGTTAACTGAAACCAAGGGGGAGGATCTTAAGTGATAAAGCACTTTGAAATACTTTTGTGATTTTTGCCCAAGACTTGTCTCTTAGAAGAGGTATATTGATGATAGAAGACTTTCTTAAAAATAGCCAAAATGGATAGATAAGAGAAAATGTATTAAAAATGAAAGACAAATTTGTTCGTTGATGCCAAGTTAATCCTATATACAAAATGTTGTTTCCATAGATACCAATCTGTGATATGATTTTGCAGTGTGGTGGGTAATCTGAGAAAGAATCAAGAAATATAATGAGTACCACCATTGTGTTCCTTGTTGTTTTAGTAGTTATCCTCAATTTGTAGATTTACTTGGATCAACTACTCTTTTGAGACGTCCCCTTGGTATTAGGTGGTCTGTGCCAAACTGATCTGGTAAAAGAGTCCAAGGGTGAACACTTGAAGTGAACATGGAAAGGTTTAAATGCTGCTTTCTTTATTGTGTGGTAATTTGTTTAGTTAATTTCTTCATTCTACATATTTAGTTAAGTCATTTCTGGCATTTTTCTGTTTGAAGAGATAGCAACAAAGCTTCATTAATACAACACTGAAAAATAACAATTATAAAAAAACCCAAACTTAAAAGTAGTGGTATCACAAAAGAAATAAAAAGTTGAGTAATAGTCCCAGCAAGCCCTTTTAAAAATAGTGGCCCAGTTTGCACATAATGCTTAGCCAAACCATGGATTACACAAACAATTGTGCAGGAAACTGTAGTGAGGATTATAGTCATTGTTCTCCTCCCTAGTCCTGCTGCTGCTGCGCTGCCTGGGGCTAAACAATGGTTTGCCTTAGTTTTGCAGCCAAACCTGACCCCCAGACAAACCATGAGTGGTAGACCAAGAACAAACCTTGGTTATAGCTTGTGGTTCATCTGGAGTGAGGCAAATTGCTACTCCAGGTTTGGATGAAATGCTAAGCTAAACAATGGCTTAGCCCAGGGTCACAAAATAGCTGCATTTTTCACTCTGGGAAGCCGTTCCCAGGCTATGTGTGAACCAGGTCACAATCTCTGTCAGAAAGCTTGTTGATTTGCCTGCTGAAAAGTGAGCAGAGAATGGAAACAAGCAGATCTCTTTGAGGAGTTCATTCTGTAACTTGGTGTCATAAAAAAGATCCTGATTCGTGTACCCACCCACTGTACTTCTGATGGTGGAGTGACAAAAAGCAGGGTTTTCAAAGTTGACCTCATTACGCAGAGTTCATATGAAAGGAGGTGAGTCTGGAATTTACCTCCTTTGTGCTTTGCTAAGGCATTTGTAGAGCAGATGACCAGAGTTGTTAAACCTACCTTTTCTAAATGAAAATAAAAACTTGCAATTTTGAAGATATTTTAATTAAATGTCTTGTTTCTTCACAAAAGGTGAGTTATAATAAACTGGAGTGGAGAACCTTTTTTGGCCCAAGGGTTCATTATCTCTGAGAAAAGCTGCAAGGGGCTGCATTCCAGTAATGGATGATCATTACACAGTCACACACAAAAGCTCACATAATCACAAAAAGCTACTTGAATCTCCATGGAAATAGAGACACATATTTAATGCATACTAACTCCACTCAAGTTTCTCCTTCCATTTTCTCAATAGAAACATTTTTGGGGGGGAGGAGGAAGCTCTCAAATCTCGTCTATCTGTCCCAAATTTGCAAAAGGGAAAAAGAATTTAGTAATCTTAGCAGAAGAATGGAAATAATGTCAATGAACAGCTGAACTGTAAACCCTGCTTTGCAGCTATTCAAAGCCTCAAACTTCAAAATGCAATTGCATCCCTGAAACGTCATACCTGCAATTGCAAAATGCAGGGACACTTCTTGCGTATATGTAAGCAACACAACTCTACCTCTCTGCTTTGATCTTCTTGTAGGGAAAGGAACTGCAATGCACACTTCACATAATGTCAAAGCATTTTCCCCTCTCAGCTGCTCACAGTGAGCAGCTGATGGATGGGAGAACACCCAGAGAGCTGCAGTACACAGTACAGGCTGTGTACTATATCCAGTGTGTGTGCTGCAGGTGTGTGTGTGTCCTCATCTCTGGATTAAACAAACATACATTACCTCCCTAAATCAGGCTGTTTTAAGGAATCAGCACAGGAGAAATGACATTACAGTCTTTTTCTAAATACATTTTTTGCTTAATTTAATATGTTTCAGTTCCATAAAAAGCTTGCTAGATATCAGTGTCCTAGATTGCTACTATGTGCAAATAACTGCTCTTTGATATAATAGCCCATGCAGTATAATCATAACTAGATACATGGATTAGTTGGCAGTTTCAGTAACACATCTGACTTTGTACTGTTGAAACTAGCAGTCAGTGAGAACAGGGATTGAGCTGGCTTCTAGTTTTTGGGTAATGGCCTTTCTCCCTCTATTCCTAACTTCTACCAGATCTTTCTCTGACGGCTCAGTAAGGGGAGTGCCAGTATTCTCTCTTTATTGTCCTTCATTTGTCACAGAAGCTGATTGGAAATAATTCAATTAAAAGGAGTGCATTGGAATACACAGAACTGCAATATCAGTTTAGGAGACCAAGGGTAGCACAACAGACATACTGTCAAGCCTGGTGTTATTAATTTCCCCCCCATTTCCACTGATTTCCTAGGTGAAATTAGGTGACTGTCTGGCTAGCATAATGATGGGAAACCATACATACTCAAATGACATACATATAGCTTTAATAAAGGATGAGAGAGACTTCAGGGAGTGCATTAAATTGAGTAATAATTTATTATTTAGAGACCTCTACGCATTTACTCATTTTTTCTGGAAGAATTGAGTCTTCCTCCAAGGTATGCTGTTTTTGTGTATGTAAGAGAGAGGGGGGCAGGGAGGGAGAGAGGGCTGTGTACGTCCTATAGGAATGCATTGCAATTATTTCCAATCACAATTAACCTGATTAGAATAATGGACAGGAAGTGTCCCTCTGTAGCTAATGCAGTTTGGCATCAGCTGACTGAAATCCTTTGATAATTTCTGCACAGATGGCTGGGCTGAAAGCAGCACTTTTTAAATTATTATTTTCATGGTCTCTCGGTAGGCCAAAACCTCGACACCGACAACAGACCTCCCCATTAAGGTGGACGGAGCCAACATCAACATCACAGCTGCCATTTACGACGAGATCCAGCAGGAGATGAAAAGGGCCAAGGTGTCTCAGGCTCTGTTCGCCAAAGTGGCTGCCAATAAAAGTCAGGTGAGTCAGGGGTTCTTTTTTCAAGAGCAGAGAAGGCTTTGAGGTTGAAATTGGACCTATCCCTTCCCCCACCAATAAAAGTACATCTTCTGCAGTAACAACAACAGTAATCATCATCTCTGGTGAATCCACTGCACTTTGTTCTTTAGCTCCTTAATAATTTCTTTCTGTCTCTTTAAATTGAATGATTAGCAAACACAAACCAGAACATCTTCCTTTAACTGAAAAGTAAAAAAGGAACAGAACCATAAAATGTGTAATTATTCCTTCACCCAGTGCAGTAAGACAAGAACCCTTGAAATAAGGATGTCCTACACATTTAACAGACAAATTGTTTGATTTCTTCAACAATGATCTCTGGGAAGTCAACAGGAAACCATGAATTGATCGATTAATCACTGATACTTAGTTCTTAATTTCTGAATGTGTTTCTGATAGTAGAAAAATATGAAATGGAAGCATTATAAAATGCTGTAAGTGAAACTTATTGCCACTCATAGAAATATTGAATTCTTACCTGTATATGAGGAGGATCTAAATCTTTCTTATGCTTATTCCCCCCTCCTTTTAATTCATCATGTCTCCTGGTGCACCACTTGTTTTCAGTGGAGCCTGTGGCTTCACGTTCACAGAAAAGGCAAAAGCCCAGGCACAATATGAAATACATAAAAGGAAAATGCCATGGAGCCCTCTTACACTGTTAAATGAATAAAAATCTCATGTACCACATGGCAAAATATAATGAGACTGGAGCTGTTAAATGAATAAAGCTGTTAAAAGCATAATGCCACTTGGCACAACTACTGTGCATTTAACGGTTTTCCACTGTGTAATAAATGACATATGTGGTAAAAGTGCAGTAAATATAAAAACTGCACAATTGATTTTGCAAACGTGCCCTTCGTCCTCTCCTTCGTACAAATACCAAAAATATGTGTGCAGCCAAGACTGGGTAGTTCTTATTCAGGACCCTTTTAGTATAAACTGACTTACCATGCTCTTTCTGAGGTTTGGCTCCAAAATGCCTGGAAGCTTCCTGTCATTTTACACAGAAGAGTCTTGAAATAGAAAAGCTCTGAGCCACCCAAAATAATTTGGGTGGCTCACCAGCTTCAGTCTGTGCCAGTTTGAATGTTGAAATTCCAAAGGAACCAGTCACCATCCACTCTTCAGAGCTAAGAATGCATTAATTGTTCTTGATTTGAAAAAGAAAAATGCTGCAGCTTATGGAAGCACCAGAGATGATTCTCTTTTTTAAGTGAGCAGCAAAGGTTTAAAATGTGTGATAACAAATTTGCTCTACTATGCACACTAATACTTCATGCATAAATATTTTGGGGCATGTGCTCCTTTTGTTTCACAGTTTTAGCAGGTAGCCTATGATGCCATAATATTAACTGTTTTGATACAGTGACAGCACTGGGACTTTCTGTTTAGAGTAAGAATAGGAACTTTGTTTAACAGTGATAACCACATCAAAAATATACTATGAGTTTGAAGTTGCTATTTAGTATAATCTGTACATCATGTTTATTTGCATGAATGTTTTCAAACTGTAATTGGTTACCATGGTGCCTTTATTCTTCAACATGAATTCTGGGGAGAGTTAAGACAGAATTTGAGAACTAGTGGTGCTTCCACTTTCTTATAGGATCACCATCAACATCCATCTGTTCATCTAAAATTAAAAGTCTGAAAAAGCCTTCAAAGAACCATATCTGGGTGAGAGAAGAATTAATCTTTGGAAAATTGATAAGATCCACCTTAACATGTAAGCATGTCTATAAGTACCTACCAAGGCTCTAATTAAATTCCGACTGAGAGCCAACACTCTTAAGTTCAGGGGTCGCCAATCTGTCACCTGTGGGCACCATGGCATCTGTGATGGTCTTCAGTGGCACCTGTATCAGGTAGCCCAGATTCTGAGCTTTCACTTTTTAAAAAAGTAAGTCTTTAGCCCTCCCAAAAAGAAAGTTGTGGCGTAAGATATGCAGGTACCCTTCTTAGTGATTTCTGTGAAATGAACCAGCCTGGCTGCTTCTGCCTGTCAGTGTTGTTAGCCAATGAGTGAAGTCAAAGATGTGATTGATAAGGGAGGTGTTTGATATCAGGCAATAGGAATCCCTGGAGTCTGAAGAACTGCTGTTTTGCCATTCCTTTTAGTGCACTTTCTCCACTTTTCTGTTTTTTTTCCTCGTCCTTGGAATTTCCATACTTTGCCCTTCCTTTTACCATACAGTCAGGAAGCATCTTTTCTGTGTTGGGTTGGCTTGAGATCAGGCAGTGCCTAGAAATTATTTTCTGCAAATACTACTACACAATAAGTGTGGGTGAATGTTAAAGGATCCCTCAAATGTGAAAACTTTGCAAACAGGCTTAGGCATGTTTCTTACTTTGCAGGAGCTAAAGACCAGGGACTCATTAAGAATTTACTGTATACTGTAGTTAACTTACAGTACAGTGGTATAAATTGATGCTGGACAAATAGATAATCCAGCAGTCTGAAACCCCCCCTTACATTCTCTAGGGCCATTTAGGTCTGTAACCTTGGTCCTGTCTCCACAACTACTTTCATGCCACAGTAGTCGCTTATGTTCTGATATAGGACAGAGTTAGGCCTGTAGTCAATTTCTCTCTTGGGGGGTATCCCAAATCTTAATAAGTCTAGCTCTCTTTACCATTTTGACAAACACTCTCAGGGAGGGGGGCAGCAGGCAACATATGAGGAAGTGTCCAGTACTCCTTCTTGGATTGCAGTTCTGTCTTTGCCTCTGTCCCTTCAGAAAGAAACCACGATGCAACCTTTTCCAATGCATTCAATAAAGGGATAGGGTTCTTACTACCTTTTGGAGTGTTGTCTGTTCCAGCTTTGGGTCTATACTATACTATACTGCTCTTCCCCATTTCTGTGGAACACATAACAGGCCTGTTACCACAGTGTCCATGAGAAAGGGTTAGGTTTTATTATTATTGGTTGAGATTTTAATATTTTAATGTAACTATATGTTTTAATTTTGTACGTTGCCCAGAGTGGCTGGATTGCCAGCTAGATGGGCGACTAATAAATTTAATAAATAAATAAAATAAATAAATACTGAGAACTAAGTCACTTTGTGTTGCATGAGGCTTACTTCCAGGTAAGTGGGTGCAGGATGGCAGCCTAGACTTGGGTTTAGGACTGGCATTGAGGAAAAGCAGAGTTCTTGTGCCTTTTACAGCTGCATGGCAGGCAGAAATTCTACAGGTCAAGCCTTTTCTTGTATGGAAATATAATTATGGGAAAAGCTTCACCATGACTACTATCTAGTTTTGTGTTGTGCCACATGCCCCCTTGCAGCCATTTGGTGACTGGCGCCTCCAGCACTCTCTCACAATGTGAAATGTGCTCTCTGGTCCAAAAAGGTTGGCGACCCCTGCTTAAGTAGATAAGAACAGCCCTGGTGGATCAAACCGTAGTCTGTTTAGTCCAGCATTCTGTTTTCAGCCATGAGCTGCTGGTTGTCCCTGGAGCACAAACAGGGCATGTGACCACCAGTATCAACTGTCCTGATAACTCACTAACTATGGGTTGTATTCAGCGAAGTCCTACTCAGAGCAGACCCATTGAGATGAATAGTCATGTCTATTAACTTCAAAGGGTCTACTCTTGAGTAGGACTAGCAATGAATACCACCCCATATGACAAAACCCTCTATCCATTCTCCTCCTCCCCATACTAGTTCTTGAGTAAAACAGTCTCAAAGCAGTAGCGCCACACAGACATTTAAATGGTGCTTCCACACAGGGCTTGCTTTGGAGACTGTGAACTCTCATCCCAGAGCATCTGATTCTGAAGGCCACATGTACCTCGTTCCTTTCAGTTTCCATAGCAATGGGTACCATAGCAGCGTAAAAGTCAAGAACCCAAAATAGTGTTCTCCGCTGCATCACATTTGATTTTTTTCAGAGCTCAGGCCAGTAATTGTTCAGGTTCTTATCCCTTATCCCAGGATAATCGCATGAAAGAAAAATAATTGCATAGAGCAGGGAGTGGGGAACTGGATCTGCCCAGTGGGACAGATCCTTATGTTCCTCTAACCTCTGCGGGCTGCATTTAATGGGTGGACATTGGTGCCCATTTGTCAGTCACTTGATGTCACAGTGACATCAGGTGACCTATATTCACTCTCATGTTTGAAATTGCACTGTGCAAGGTGCATGCCACTTGGAAGCCCAGACAATAAGCTAATTGTCAGGGCTTCAAAGTGTGACTCTCTGATAGCACAGATGATGAGCTGATTGTTGGGGCTTGCAGAATGCCTGTGCAGCACTGTGCAAAGGGCTTGGCAGGTGCCACACATCTGGTGATTGGCAGTGTCTGCAAACCCCTTATTGGCCCAGTTCTGTTTTTACCTGCTCCATATCAGGCATAGGGCAGGTGAGCATGGCTTGGCCAAAATAGGGAGGCCTGGCAGGCCTAATTATGGCTTGTCTCCCCACTGACATAGAGTAAATCATGTTTTATCACGTGCGCTTGTGTAAATCAAGAGGGAAATAGAAAACTAGCAAACAGAGGGCACGTTCATTGACCCTAAACAGTATTTTTAGGTCAATAAACAGTATTTTAGGTTTAAATGCAAAAAATAGGGCTCATAGACTTCTAATTTTCATAAACTGGTAGAAAATAAAGATGGATTCACTAATAGGCAAAAAACCTTGCGGTTTAAGAATGTACCAATAGCCCACAGATATTTCTATCAAACTTTAAAAAGCAGGGAAATTGGGTGGCTATAGCGAATGCACCGGGGAGCAGGAGATATTGTACTGCCCTACCAGTTTGTCAAAATGCAAACACAATTTGGGTTGGTCTTTCACAGTCCAATCCACTTGCTGTGTAACTTGGAAGAATTTGGTAACATGTGCCTCTGAGCATATGGTGAGTGGTGGCAACACCTGCCATCTCCAAAGATGGATAATTATATTTTTGTATGTTTCTTGGTGTTCTTCTTCCTTTGCTTCTTTCCTGTGTTACTAATGTTTCTAAAGAGAATCTTATCTAGCAAATTTTATTTCTCTTTTATTTTTCATCCTAGACATCTGTGTCAAATTTGTTTTTATTAATTTCAAAGCCTTTTTATTGGTCAATGTCATATGATGGTGAAGACAGCCTTTTGTGTTTCAAACTGGAGGTTATGCTCTATTTCTATTTTGAGTGCATTAACAGTTGAATCTGAAACTGCAGTTTAATGTAAAATCAGACTGATTACAATATGTTGCTACTTCAGCAATGACTCTTGACTGTTGGAAAAAAGAGGATGCATGTTTTCAGCCTGCTATGTTTAAACCATTTAAGGCAAGGTGGGCATGGTCAATTAAAAACATAGAGCACACCTAGAATTTTGCTAGAATATATTTCACCTCCCGCTGTTTTATCTTGTGCAAATTGAGACACTTCTGATGTCCACTGGAGACTATTCTGCAGAAGTCAGTGCCCTTATTCCACAATCATTTTTGGAGTTTTTTTAGTGTAAATTTTGCAAAGTGTTGCTGTACACATATTCACAGAAATAGAAACAAAAGAAAATGATTTCCTATAGGAAACTTCACTAAAATTGCAAAGTTAATTGGACATATTTAAAGTGACCATCTGAACTATATCAACTGTCTTAATAAAGTTGCTTCTTCCCTTCTAAAACTAGATCAGCACAGCATGTCGTCTTTCTATTCTTTGGGCTGATTGCAGGTTGCCACCACTCACCATATGCTCAGGGGCATGTGTTACCAAATTCTTCCCAGCTACACAGGAAGTGGATTGGACTATGAAAGACCAACCCAAATTGTGTTTGTATTTTGACAAATTTGTAGGGTAGTCCAATATCTCAGAGAGGAGGTTAGGGCTCCTGCTCCCCTGGTGCATTCACTATAGCTGCCCAATTTTCCTGCTTTTTAGAGTTTGATAGAAATATCTGTTGGCTATAGGTATGTTCTTAAACTGCAAGGTTTTTTGCCTATTAGTGAATTTCCCTGCTTTTTAATCTGGGAGGTAAGAAATGGGATCCTGTGCAAGTTTGCTGAGAATGGATCAATCATTAGCTTGCTTATTGTGTTCAGTGGGATTTACTCCCCTGCAATCATGCTTAGGATAGGTGAAACTGACCACAGGGGATGGGGAGGGGGGAGGAGGAAGAGGAGGAGCAGGAAGGGGAGGAAGGGCAGAGGGGAAGAGAAGGACAGATTTGATCATTTGCATGTTTATTGAGTTCAGTGGCATTTACTTCTATGCAGTCATTCTTAGGATAAGTAAGACTGACCAGGGGGAGGGAGGGCTGGAGTGGGCAGGGGAGTAGGAAGGGAGAGGAGAGGGGAAGGAGGGGAAAGGGGAAGGGGAAGGAAGTGAAGGAGAGGATTGAAAGGGGATGGGGATGGGTAAGGGTAGGGAGGGGCAAAGGAAGGGGGAGGGAAGGGGCAAGAGGGGGAGATAGGAGGGAGAAGAAGGGAGGGTAAGTTTGATCATTTGCATACTTTTTGAGTTCAGTGGGATTTATTTCTGTGCAATCATGTTTGAAAATGGAAATGGACTGCCTTCAAGTTGATCCCGACTTATGTTGACTCTATGAATAGGGTTTTCAAGGTAAACGGTATTCAGAGATGGTTTTACCATTGCCTTCCTCTGAGGCTGAGAGGCAGTGACTGGCCCAAGGTCACCCAGTGAGCTTCATGGCTGTGTGGGGATTTGAACCCTGGTCTCCCAGGTCATAGTCCAACACTGACCCAGGGGAGGGGCAGGGAGGATAGGGGTAGGGGGAGAGGAGGAGATTAGGTGGGTGGGCACTGGGTAGAGGGGAAGCACCTTACCTTTTCAAAAGGAAAACATTGTGAACAGTATCATTGCTTTTCAGCATTTCCCCCACCTTTTTATTCTACAGCAGGCACATGTAGCCTCCCACCCAAATTTAAACCAAAGCTTTCCCTGGCCACATCCACACCAGGCCTTTATTTCACTTTGGACAGTCATGGCTTCTCTCAAAGAATCCTGGGAAGTGTAGTTAGTGAAAGGTGCTGAGAGTTGCTAGGAGATGCCCCGTTCCCTCACAGACCTTCAATCAGTCGGGCCACTGGAGCTCTGTCAGTAGAATAGGAGTCTCCTCTCAGCACCCTTCACAAACTACACTTTCCAGGACTCTTTGGGGTAAGCTGTGACTGTCTCAAGTGAAATCAAAGTCTGGTGTGGGTGTGGACCCCTGATTAGGCAAGCCAAGCAGCTGTGAGTCTGGCTTTTAGAACACTGACAGTTGGTTCTTACTGAGCATCTCCAACACTATCATTGGGTTCAAGCCAAAATTTCTTAAATTCATTAAAAACCAGCCAGGCATTTTTTAAACTTTTAAACTGCAGAAGATGAAGGTCAGAGTATGGGGCAAGGTCAGTAATAGGATTACAGGTACTCTGTGAACATGGTTGATTTTTTAATGAATTTCAACAGATTATAAGAACTCTGACAGAAAAAAGTCCAAAAGGGCTCTGGGGTTTTTCCCTCCCTTTTTAGACTTTGAATTCTCTCTGACTACTTTGTGTATCGCCATGAAAATTGAGAGGATTGTTAAGCAAGCATTTCTGAGTTCAGGACTATAAGTTTTGTAAGGTTTTGTTTTGAAATGAGCTTATGGGAAGCATCTGGATGGCATGGGGGGTATTTTCAATTTCACATTGCGGAATGTGAAAAATCCACGCTGGCTATAGTATACAGCCACTCTCATGGCTGTATAATTGACAGTCTGTAACGAGCCACAATCAAGTTGGAAGAAGTCAGTTACAAGGCCATTGTCACACTCTCTCCAGGGGCGATGCTCTCCACATTGTAGAAAGTAGCAACCATGGTCTAATATTCTGGAAATCATTGCTCTCAAAAATCTTTAGTTGGCTCTTTTAAAATTGACACATAAAAATGACAAGTTTAATTACCTAATAAATGTATGCATCTTGCCTTTTTCCCCCACCACCAAATGCTTAAATAGCCTTTTAATTAGAGACCTTACCCCAGTTCTGTGTCTGTGTTGGACTTACTTTTTAAGATGTTTTAAAGAATTTTTAAAAAGATATTTTTAAGATGTTTTGTTTTAAAGATGATTTGTTTTTAAGATGTTTTGTTTTAAGGTGTTTTAAGATGTTTTTAGTGTTTTATTCCTTGTTTGTGGCTCTGGGTTCCTTCTGGGCGGAAGGGTGGGATAGAAATTAAATAAATAAAAACCGCAAGAGCTAGACACATACATTATAAAACAAATGAAAAAAAAAGACTTCTAAGAAGACATCCTTGTGCTTTAGAACTGCAGATATTCCATTGTTCTAGTTACACTTCCCTAGCTTAGACCATAAAAGCTACTTAAATACATGTTTTTCCAAATCCCAAAACATTTATCCTAAGGGGATGGTACAGTAACCCACTTCAAGCATGCAAAACATATGTGAAGGGGTTGCACAGTCTAGTCCTAACCCATACTGTCGATACATGTGTTGTCCAGATGCCCCCTCCCTGTCAAATACACATCTGGCAAACATGACAAAGGGCTGTATAAGTCATAGCTCCTCCCACATCAGGGAGATTCTGGGACAATTAGCCCCCCCCATTTAGAAGAGCTCTATGTGCAAACGGCTCCTTATCATTTCTGCCAAATATGCAGCGGGGGGTGAGGGCAGAGGAGTGGATGAGGTAGGACTGACATGCACTGCCTGCTTCCCCTCTCTATGTGTGTCTGGGTTATAATGGGATATCAAATAGTCTGTTTCTTTGTACTTCAGGACATTGGCCGGAATCTAGTTACACTATATGCATATTTCATGTACAGAAGATCTGAGGAGGATAGAGCAGGGAGGAAGCACCAGGAAGTTGACTGATAATCTTTCAAAAATTATGGTATAATTTCAGAGTATTTTCTTGTCTTTGTGTGGCTGCAGAGAGGATTATAGAGAGAAAGACATAATATTTATTTATCATCATCATCAATCAATCATCAGTCAGTTAGATTTATATTCTGCCCTTTCTCTCAATAGGAGCCCAGAGACAACCCATATTCAGATTCTTGTACAACTTGTTTGTGAATCTATGAAATATGATATGGCTATAAATAATTATTTGCATTTTATAGATCAATCACAATATTATGTTTTAAGACTATGAAGTAGGGAAAGTGAAGAGCTGAGACTGTAGCATGGATTCAGTTGTCCTGTTGACAGCTCATTCATATGGTAACCGTCCCATCAGGTTTGCACTTTCTTCTCAATGTGAGCTGCTGCTTACTCTCAAAGAGTCTCTTTATCTGCTAAGTCACAATGTGATGAAAACTTAAAACAGCCAGTCTCTTTTGATGATTGCTATCATCACATGGATATAGCTGTTATCCAAATCTTTAACTAGAACAAGGGGATAAAATAAAGTTCAGAGTATAGTTTGGCAGAACTGGTGATTAAACTCTCACAAACATTAT
Organism: Rhineura floridana; assembly: GCF_030035675.1. Classification (NCBI taxonomy): domain Eukaryota; kingdom Metazoa; phylum Chordata; class Lepidosauria; order Squamata; family Rhineuridae; genus Rhineura; species Rhineura floridana. The sequence goes on from NC_084481.1 coordinate 20,962,598, forward strand.
GGTATAGAATGTTGTAGTTCAAAGGTAACTGGAATAACAGAGCAAAGAGCTTACAAGGATCAGCTGGCTGTCCTGTCAAGATTTCATTAAGCTTTATGGCTGAACTTGCCATTATAGCCAGTCTTCTATCCCTTCAGGTTTCTTCACTGGGTTATATTTAAATCGTAAGGAGCTTCATTTTGAAGGAGATTTGTAACAAAGGAACAAGTTCCGAATGCTACCTGGCTAATTTTGTACTGCTGTAGATACCCCGTCACACGAAGAGTGTTAATCACTGCTGAATATTTGTTTTAAAGGCCTTTGCGCAAGTACAATTAGAAAGCAATCTTTCTGTGCTTAATAGCATAATTTCAGTCTCTGTAAAGACATACATCACACACTGCCTTTTTGTCACAGATGCTGGCATTTTCTGCACTGAAGATGTGGGTGAGGAAATATCCTTTTACATATAACTGAGTAGAGATTTTTTGAATCATTTTCACTAAAATCTCTTCATTTGCCTACTCATGTATTTGCTGGAATCCCTACAAAATGTCAGTGCAGATACATTCAATTTCTTAAAAAAATTAAGAATATCAAATGAAACGAGCTGCTGCTCAAGGCCAGTTAATTGACATAGGCTGCCATCCTAACTGCACTTACTTGGGAGCGAGCCGCATTAAATTTACTAAGAGAAACTTTTGAGTAGACATGGTTAGGATTGCAGTTTAAGATACATTTTTTCCATATAGATGTCAGTGCATGAGCGGTGGTTAATACCTCACACATGCAATATTTCAATATAAATTATCCTGGGCAGTTTATTCCCTGCTTCCATTATGAACATCAGTACACTAATAGAACATTTTCAGTGGTTTTAAAATCAATGCCCTTCAGCTTTCTAATAACGTTGCAATTGTTGTAATAAAATATAGCTTTCTTCTGGCAAAAATTCAAGTCTCAGTGTGTCTTCACCGATGAAGTTCAAATCACCTCTGAATCTCTCTTGTGCTACTTAACGCTATTATGTGAAAGATATTGTTGATCTAGAGGCATTTGTAATTCATATGAGCATCCTGATCCATGTAGATTTTACATTGTATTTCAAATGCTTCCTTTGGTTTCTGTTCCACTTGATCAAAATTATGTCCAGCTTCTTGTGTGAGAAAGCGCTCAGCCTAGGAAAGCACTTTTATGGTGCGCATGCAGAGCAGGGTCCTTGAACCAACCACCCTTTTTGTTGTTGGCCAAGTTTTCTGTTACACCGCTTTGATATAAGCACAAACTCAAAGAGATTCCTATTATTGCTCCTCCTTCCTGAGTTCAGCAGAAAGACTCGGGTGGGGAGCATCTCTGTTGATGCTGACCTGTACTTTCAGTGCTGACTGCATGCTTTCCCAAGCCTGGACACTAGATTGAGGCAGGCGCGGCTCGTAGGCCTCATTACATCTGATACAGAGGCTGCGACCCTACCTTCCGGTCCATCTGCTCCCACGGGTGGTGCACGCCCTGGTCTCCTCTCGCTTAGACTACTGTAATGCGCTCTACGTGGGGCTACCCTTGAAGACGGTCCGGAAATTACAACTGGTACAGAATGCGGCAGCACGGCTGATTAAGAACAGCCGCCGCCGGGATCATATCACCCCAGTGCTAGAAGACCTACACTGGCTACCAGTTGTGTACCGAGCCCAATTCAAGGTGTTGGTGTTAACCTTTAAAGCCCTATACGGTGTCGGTCCAGTTTATCTAAAGGAGCGCCTCCAGCATCACCAAATATGCCGCCTGACGAGATCTGCCTCACAAGACCTTCTCTTGGTCCCACCAGTTAAGACAGCTAGGCTGGTGTGGACCAGAGAGAGGGCATTTACAGTTGTGGCCCCCACCCTCTGGAATTCTCTACCATATGATCTTCGCCATGCCCCCTCCCTGGTAAGTTTTCGCCAAGGACTAAAAACTTGGTTGTTTCAGCGGGCATACAGGACTCCAAGATAGTTTTAGCTTACAGTGTATAGACGTAGGTTGGTGGATTATAACGGTATTATATGTTAAAACTGTATTATATGTTGTATTTTAATTTAATTATGTACGCCGCCTAGAGTGGCCGTTCATTCAGCCAGATAGGCGGCCTAAAAATAAAATTTTATTATTATTATTATTAACACTTGGAACAACAGCCTCACCTCACCGTCTCTCTGACCTTCTCTGTTTGGTGTCGAAGACCCTGCTGGCTTGCTACGCTCCTTTAATGGGAAGCAATGCACTGTGTTTCTTCTATAAACACCTATACCGTTTTACTTTTTCTGGATGATGCTTCAGGGCACAACAGTGCACCCTCACAACCAAACAAGTTTGAGGGAAAAATACAGAGTTACTCTCACAAGAAGAATCCACACCGCAAGGAGTGAAACGATGAAAAGCATGCTCTTATTCTTATGGTTGTACTGCTTTTGCACCATGTATTTAACACAAAAAGCAGGAAATCCGCATAAACTAATAATAGAACTGCAAACTAACGACAGCTTATGAGAGCTGTGTGTTTATATGTGGATAACCATGTCATTTCCAAGGCTCAGAAAATGAATGCCTGCCTGTGCCCTAATACATACTTGAATAAGCCTACATTTCACTGAGGACTACTTTGAGCTATAGCTTAAGTATATGCTTAAGTTCTTTTTTCTTCTAAGCAAGAGTTATCTACTGTTTTTTATGATCAGGTTCTATTCACCTGGAACATCTTGTGGGGTTTCTGTGTGTACTAGTCCTTTTAATAGACATTTTGATAGCTTTTTGTTGACCACTACTGCTGACCTAAATATAACACGAAGTAAAAGGATCAGGGAGCTAAAAAGGATCAATGATAAATATAGGGAACGAGCTTTATTTCTTTCTCCATTTACCTCCCTTTTCCTCTAGGGGGTTCCCAGTTCATCGTGCCTGAAATGGTTTTGTTTATTGAGCAGCAGAAAGTTTAGTTTCCCTGCGGATTCTTCCTCTTTTGCTATAGGAAATGCATTTGATGAGTAGATAGAAATGTTTTAAAATAGGACATCTTATATGATATTTGTTTTGTCAAACAAAATGCTGATGCTCTCTGTTAAAATGTGACTGATGAGCTAGCATCCAGGTTATTTAATATAAGAAACTCTGTAGGATTCTGTATGTAAATCTGCAGGCTTGTGTGCAAAACAGAATCACAAACTGAATTCCTGGCTATCATTAACTACAGCCTCTTTTTTTTACTGTACAAATGAGACACAGGCTGCTTTCACACTGCATGTTATTCCGTTATTCTGATGATTTCTTACCTGGTAATTTGCACATTATATTTGATCTTTCACATGATGCACAAGCTAGCTCCAGAATTCTAGTGAAATGTAGTGGAAGTTTAGTGCTAATTTCTGTGATAAATGATACCAGAAATAATCCATTAGCAAAGCTGGGAACCCGGAAGATCACAGGAGTTTTTCACTAGCCGCAGCCGCTCACGTGACAAGCATCCCAGCATGCAGTGTGTTCCCGCCCTTTAGTCACACGTTTTTTTTTTGCCTTACGAATATTGTACCGGCATTCTGGCATTGGCGCAGATAGCAGCAGCATTCCCACACACATCCCTGTGTTGATACAACTAAAATAATTTTAAAAGTCAGATCCTAAAGGGAGAGGGCTTGCATGGCAATGGGATGAGATCTTAGACCTCCTACACAGTGGGAACATTGTGCACGGGTGAGAGACGAAAACAAGCCGTGTGAAAGACAGCTGCGCAAAATGCCAGTGTATCGGCTGGAAAAGCTGCTGTTCCTTAACGCAACAGGTACTTTAGTGTGAAAGGGAATTTAGAAATCGGGACAGAAGTGCTACCTTTTTAATCCATTAAACTAATGCAATCAGCCCCATGTGTGAAAGCAGCCACACTTTTGTGGCATTTTTCTTTTCATTAGAATATTTGAATAGTTGGGCATACTCGCATCCCACTCTTCCTTTAGAAAGCTCAGGGTACCTTCAGTGGGCTTCTTAATGGTCTCCCATCCAGACACTGATCAAGTCTACCCTTTCTTTAGCCTTCAGCAATGCTCCAGCATCAAATGCTTCCTAATTTAACGCCAGCCACTAAAAACCAGCCTAATAATGATGCTTTTAAAATAGTGCTTCAATATGTATTAGATTAATCTGTTAATTCATAATCTCATTAAATAATTAATCAAATTATATGATTAAAAAGAGGGGCATGAATGTAACCAGGCAGCTGATTTATCATTTTTAAAGGCTACTTTAAAAACAAATACCAAAGTTGTACGTGCCAGGCACCAATTTAGAAAAAAAGCAGAGCACTCCTAAATGGAGCCAGGAAGCAGCAGAACACCAGATGCACCGGCACATTCAGAGCCCCGCTGACTTGCACTGCCCAGGGTAGAAGGGGTAGTGGCTTATTCTTTTCATTTTTCATTACACCAGATCCAGTATGACATAGCTGAAGGGTCTGAGGTTTGGGCCACTTGAGGGATCTATGGGGCTTAGGATTCAGCAGGTCTTAAATGCTTCCCCTGCCCCAAACCCTCTGTTTCAGGGCTTGATGGTGCCTCCTGCCCAGAGCTTGGAAAAGTTACTTTTTTGAACTACAACTCTCATCAACACAATCCAGTGGCCATGCTGGCTGGGGCTGATGGGAGTTGTAGTTCAAAAAAAGTAACTTTTCCAAGCTCTGCTCCTGCCAACAGAAGAACTCCCCAAAGGAGAGTTGGGACCATCGCCATGGCAGAGTCCCACACCAGCTCCTCTCCACTGACCATCAACATTGGGGGGGAGGGCAGGGATAGAGTTACAGTCACTTTCTCCCTTTTCTTGCACACAGGAGTGCTTCTTCTAATGTGCTGCCTACTGTGATACTGTGATTTAATTGTTTTTATCGCTGTATTTAAAGGTTGTTGTAACTCACTCTGGGACCTCTGGGTGAAGGGCGAGCAACAAACACTGATGATGATAATGATAATGATGATGATAATAATAATGTATGCCCAGAGAGAGAATGCTCCTGTTCAGAACTATTGTTTTTAACTTGAAGGCAAAGGGTATGCAGATTTGATTGATCAGTTATTCATATAAGTTTTAACCAACCAATTAAGACTGCAATACTCTATGCACACTTGGGAATAAATCCTATTGAACTTAATAGACCTTACTTCTGAACAGGCCTGGGCTTTAAGAAGATAGCTCATTAATCAGGTGGCAATGCTAGAATGGTAGAGTAATGTGCTCCTGGTAAGCTTTGCTTACGAGAAGTCGGACACTGCCATTTTGCACTAGCTTCCAGCTAGTAATTTGGGGCAGACACATGGCAATCTTGAAATTAGTTACTGGACTTATTTACATAGGAGAGAGGCTGACTGACAGAACTGGGCCACTGAGGGATCAAATATGTTCAAGAGTGAAATGTCTCCCAATAGGCTAATTCTACATACATTCACCTTTGTTGAAGTCTCAGCACTTGTCTTCCCTAAAACTCTGCCACTAGTATTAGCCAAGAGTCTGAAATCAACATGAATGCCTCTATCCCTGTGAAATTCTGCATCAGCATTTCTTACATGGAAACAATTCTGTTGGAATGCTCAATATAACGCTCACGGACTCCCTCTGCTATCACTTCCCTGAAAATAACACAACTTGAGGGGTTTTTTAACAGAAAAGGGAGATTTATTTATTAATAATTCATGAGTTCTCATCGAACATGCACGAAGCAACGGTGCTATTCAATAGAGAATACTGTCATCTGTCACTGTTTTATTTGACATTTACACTTTTTTTTCTTGGTATTGCAAAAGTTTCTTGGATGGCACACTAAGAATGAAATGAAAAAACAACAACACTGTGCACTTTCTTACCTGGTAGTTTCTGTTTGTTTCAGAATTCTGTATGTCAGTTAATTGGGGCTTATGGTAGCCACATCTCCCATATCAGCCACACTGAAACCTAAAATCTGATAGAGATAAAACAGAGTCCTGAATGGATGAGTGAAAGACTGCTTGGATAAATAGATGGCCAGGACAACAGTGAACGAACGATAGATTTGCTGTAGATAAGTGTACAAATAGGCTATGAAACAGAGAAAACAAGTAGTAGCTGTTGTGAAAGAAACAGACACAAATGAATTGCCAATGCTGATGCCAAATAAATATTTATAAATGGCATCAGAGGGAGGCCCAGTAGTATAAAATTGCAAGCATGAAGAGGGCATTTAACACAATGACATTACAGAGTTAGGAAGGTTTAGCAATTTCTTGCTAATATTAGACTCATGAAAATCTTTCTGCTCTGTAGGCTAGTTATTATTTATAAAAATTGCAGAACCAGCTGATACATTCATAAGCTAATTATTGTAGCAGCTGGGTATACATGGTGCAATATGTCTGAGGCTGTGAAGTATCACAGATTTCTTGGGACCTGCTGTGGTGCGTGTGTGTGTATGCACTATAGAAGGCTAGATCCTTTAATCTGATCAGACAAGCAAAGTGTTTCTGGGGAAACTGGATTAATATTTCCCTAAATAACAGGAATGTGATTCACCTTCAGAACTGAGCTCTGCTAAACTGAGCCCTGCCATTAGCTTATGTACCCTGGGGAATTGCGGCGTTCTCAGGTGTCCAAGGATGGGATCTTTGCCTGGTAACTTCCTTTGCCAGAAATTAATTTGGTTTGCTCATATCTGCACACATGGTCACACTGCAGGCTAGTTTTCTCCTTAATAGCTCCACGGTCAAGACCTTGCAAGTTGCTTGGCAAATTGAGCACTATACTTCCTAAAGACTAATGGCAGAGAGCACATAGTCCATAATGAGGCCTACAGTGTCAGGCTAAGTGACTGTAATGAGTGTAGATTATAGCAATGCTTATCAATCAAATGCAGCTGACTGTTGTGTGAGACATTCCAAGATCATAAGCAGTCAGCTGTCATTGGTCTCTTTTCAAACTGAACCTTCTCCCAACACGACTGCCTCCTTAGACAGACTAGTATGTCTTCTTGGGGTTCAGATCACTCAAAACCCTGACTTTGAACAGCTGTAGGATTTTTCTTGCCCTTAAAAAACAAATGTTTCTGTAAGATTGTAAGTCTTGTGCTTGAGTTTCCCTTGGGAAGTTTTAATCATACCTGCTGGAAACATTTGAAAGGGTTCAATTGGAGACTTATTTGGATCATTAAAAAGGATGGAGAAATAGGTGCTTATTTCATCCCCCTGCCCATGGCTTACATTTCAAGAATTGTTTCCTTTGAAGGGAGGACCCCCAGAGAAAACACTTGGGAGCTGAGAATGTTGTTGTTTGTTTTAAATTAGCATTAAAGCGATATGGGATTTTGGGGTGAGGGGAAGAGAATGTTTGTGGAAAGTCAGATACCACCTGATTCTGTGGTTAGCCACACATACCATCTAAAATACCAAATACAGATATTTATTCCAAGCAAATAATTAGATATCTTCTTTTCATATCTCTCTCCCCCTTCTAGCTTACTGCAAGAAAAGATCGGGTCTGCACAAATGTGGCCTCTCACTTGTAAAAACAAGGCAGTGTTGTGTTACAGATTAGTTTATAAATCCCCAGTGGCTTCACAGTTCAGTGCCTACAGCTGCTGCAGATGGGCCTGGGTTTTTGTCTCTTCACTGTGCTGCAGCCGGCAGTTGAAGGAGAAAATGGAATGATCAGGTTATTAACATGTAGGCCGTGAGGAAGAGGCTGCACAATGAGAACAGCTGGTGTTGCTGTCTTGGCTGATGCAGCGGAGATAATCAAATCTTGCCTTTCCCCCCCTTCTCCTTTTTTTTTTGGTAAATGCAGAAGACACAGTGGAGAGATAGACATACAATGACATGATATTATATGAGGTTTTTTTTTTTTTTTTTTAAACCCACCTTGCATCAGGTTGTTGTACCAAAATCTTTCACTTCCTTTTGGGGCCTGTGTCAAACCTTTCTGTTCAGGTACCTTCATATACATTTTTGAAACAAGGCATCTTGAACCTCACAAATAAATAAATCAAGCTCTAAATAGTAACGTGACACAATCCCATTGAAATCACTGAGGTCTTCTTTATTTCAATAGAACAAAGAAATGCTTTAATGTCCTCTTTGTCTAAACCCTGAGCTATCACTTGAAATGGTGGGATATAAAACTGTCAAAAGTCTTTTACTGAATGAGAGTTGGGAAATGCATGTTTTCATGTTGCTTCGTTGAGTTGAGTTTACATTGAGTTTACTCTCATAAAACCACAAGAAAGGGATGATTCAGTCACTATTATGCAACGCTGCTTGCAGGTGTCAACAAAGTCTTTTTGCACCAGGCTTTGCAGTATGTAAAAACCCATTTGGTATAAGTGGCTGAGGGTGAGAAAGTTGTATTGTCTTTCTGCCCCATGGTTTACATTACTCTTTTCTTATAAGGGCATAGGCAATATGCCCCCCTGTTTATTATGGGGAAATTTTGTTCATGATTTCCCAATAAAATAAATTGCAGTGAGTGAATTGGAGATGAAAGTAGGAGAAGATGGTGCTGCTAATCAGTTGGCTCCTGCAGTGTCTGCTAAAGTTGTTGCTCTGTTGGCTACTTGGGGGTTCCCAAGGAAATCTATAAAGTTTCCTTATAAACAGAGTTCCAGGAAACTTCCTAGATTCTTCAAAGTATTTGAAGGTAGGGTGTTCACTGCTTTTGAGGTTTCTCTACTTCTGGCTTTTAGCTAATGCTTATAATCAAGGCATACCTTCCCGGGATCTCTCCTTTGTGCTTTTAAAAATTACTGTGGGACTGGGAGAGAAATTTGTTCAGTTCACTTTTTAATTTGAACTTGCTGAATTTGCACTTCCTGAATCTTCTCCTTCAAAACTAGCACATCTTCCAAATTTGCAGTGCAGTTATTCAACCAAAGAATATATATCTATAAAATGTGAATGCAAAAATGTATTTATTGGAGAAAACAGCTTGCAAAAATGCATAATATAAGCAGAATTGCATACAAACGTGTATATTAAGAGAAATGTGCATGAAAATGTGCATGAAAGAAATTCTTTTTGATATGGAAATAGGGCAAATTTAAGAATGGAAAATGATAAACTGAGAGAAAGCAAAATTGACAGATTGCTCCATCCTAAGCTGGCTGTAGAGCTGGAAAGATATGTCAGTTTTAGTGCTCTCAATTCCTTATTTTCCAATCTTTTTTTTTTTAAATCCTCATGAAATTTCTCCTAATAAACACATTTTTGTACGGAGTTTTGACTAATGTATACATTTTTGCAAGCCATTTTCATCACATAAATGCATTTTTGCATATTATTTTCACTCATATATTCATTTTTATGTACGCTTTCCCCTATCACATACATATTTGTAAACATTGGTTGGTGAACTGCGTCACAAAATTCGAATACGTGTGAATTTTGAAAGATGGCTGTGTTTTAGCACAGTTTCAGAAAGTGCAAATTTCATAAATTCAGCTTGGAAGGCAAACTGAATCAAAATTCTCACCCATCCTTAGCTGGCTACCTGGTAATGATCAGTTTAGAGTGGGGTTTATTTTTCTCCTGATTGTTTTAGGAGTTCCTCTCAAAGTTTCTCTCAAGTGATTAGCCCTGCTTGGATCCTGTCAGGGTGACAAATCCCTTCATATCAGCAAGTGTGCACACATGCACACACTCGCTCACTCATAACTGGTGGTGTAAATAAAATAAATAATAAATATATTTATAACTGGTATAAGATCATATCCTATCCCGCTCACCCAAAGCCCTGCAGATTTCCTTGTATGAGTTTTCACATTGGGTGCTCAGTATTGTGCCACAAGCTGCCTCTACAGTAGAGGGAGGTTAAGGGTTCCCATTTGGGTCACAACTGAGATGCAGTGAACTATATATATATATATATATAAAAGAGTCAAAAATTTCCATTAGAAAACATATCACAAGCACACTATATGTATTTCCTAGGTAACTTGCAAGACACAATTATAATTACCAAACAGATATGCTCAGTTTGTAGTCATTCTAAGCACTGTAATATAAGCTATGTTAAATGAGTAGTAAGCATTGGAAGTGCCACCTGCCGCCCTGGGCTCCTTCTGGAAGGAAGGGTGAGATATCATCATCATCACCATCACCATCATCACCATCATCATCATCATCGTAGCACAGTAGAAGAAAAAGTTCCTTCAACAGAACCAAGCAATTATGTTGCTCACCTGTTTACTAGCCTTTAACCTGTCAATTATTTTGACTTTCCACTGCAGGGCTGGCTATGTGAGCTCCTCCGTTGGAAGGAAAATCCAAGTCCGGAAAATCGTACACTTTGGGAAAATCTGTGCACCATTCGGCGCTTCCTGAATCTTCCCCAGCATGAGAGGGATGTGATCTATGAAGAGGAATCCAGGCATCACCACAGTGAACGCATGCAGCATGTTGTCCAACTTACCCCTGAGCCTGTGCAGGTCAGTGCTCTAGTTGTCCATTCTAAAACGATTCTTTGTCCTACATCAGCTACTAAAGGAATGAAAACACAAACAGTTCCAGTATCTTCCAGATTTAGAAGTACAAAACTTCCTTCAATGCAAGATTCCTGGGTTCCCTTAGGGATCAGGATTGGGATGTAAGAAGTGTGTGTGTGTGTATTCTTGAGTCTGTGTTATATTACAAAGAGATCTAGCCAGCCAGCTGCAGACTGACATGTTTCAGGGTTATGTCTTTGCATTGCCATCTGGGTCACTGTCCAGTGTTTTTTAATGCATTCTTCTGGGACAATTTAGTAGAATAATGTTTAGAAAGTGGCAGTACTCCATTTTACATTTTCTGATTCAATTTCCAAGTTTTGAAATAACCTGTGTTGTTAGACCAGGGAAGGTGCTGAGAGGTGAAGCAGATCTCTCCCCACCTAAAAAAAAAAAATACTTGTTTTTATTAAATTCTATATTTTCCTGGGTTTTTTCCTCAGGTGTGTATAGGAAGAGTCAGCAGAGTATCTGTTTCTCTAACCCTCAGATGGCGATTAAGTAGACATTTCATTTGATATAAAAACCACCCCCCTTGAAATTTAGGCTCTAATAACAGATGTAGTTTTTCTTTTAGAGCTGGCATTTGTTTAATGGTTGACCTCGATAATTTAGCCTGCTTTTGAAACTCTTCAAGCACATCATTTTTTGCATAGTGTGTGTAGTTTCAAGTGACACATTACACTGCATTGCATTGCAATGTGATGCATTTGTATTTGTCAGCAAGTTACAAAGCCTTGAATTAATTATTTATTACAATCATAATATGAAAAATGAAGAAAAATAACTGGAACCACCTGGCAGCTTCATATAGCAAAACTCTGGAGACTCTCCAAAACAGTTGATACATTCGATCTGTGTTTTGGGGATGCTGCACTTAAGGTATTGTTGTGCCTATCTGATATGTCTCCTGTGTTTTGTTAACGTGATGCTAAATCGTGATACTGGTTTGGCGATGAGGATCTCTACTACGCCGTTAAACAGAAAGAATCTGTGGCAGCTAGGATCAGATGCATAAAACTGAAGCCATCACACTTGTGCTCATTGGGGTTTCATTGTGGTTGTGTGCGACAGTAAGGGTTCTGCAATCTTTTGCCAGCAATAGTTTTAGCAAATATATTTAATCCATTTAGTATTTTCTGTGTTTAAGCTCATCTTGATTCTTCCAAAATGTTGCTTTCCATAGCTGAAGTACTTTTAAAGGAGTCCATGTTTTATTAATATGCATGGATGTTTGTCTTTCTCCCACTTATCTCTATTTACTTGCAACAATCAAAATTTTAGAATGTATGTGTAATTGTTTTATTTTATGTGATATCACATTGCAAGATGAATAATGAATGTCAAAGATGAGTTTGAAATCCAATTTGTTTCCTTACCTGTGAGGATGGAGACTGCTCCAATAAATAATAGTTAGTATAACAGCAATAATTTAGAATAAATGGATATTTCATGTCTTCCATCCTGTAATAATAGTTGTGTTTCCTGGTTTCAACCAACTTTATGAACTTGAGATCACCCACTCAAAGGGATGAATGATATCACTGTCAATGAGCAACACATCCTTTCCTTCTCAAGTGATTAAAGATCTAATCCCAGCCCTAATTCCAATATCACTCTTCCATTTAACTCAATGAAGCCATGCAATCAAATGTTAAGTCAGGGCATTCACTTTATCGGTTTTGGTACTGAGACTGATGAAGCTGTCAGAAGCCTGTTGTTGGTTCTGCCACTCTTAGTGTTGAGAAAGAAGAAACAAAAGTTTGCCCTTAAAAGTTCAGAGATCCATGACTCTGATAATGCAGAGAGAAAGTAAAATTAATCCTCAAAAACAAGACTTGTATCCAAAGTAGTGCTAAGTCTCTTCCATTAGCGCAAGGATTTATGCCTGCATAATGGAACTTCCCCCCGTCTCCACCCTCCCACACCCCCTAAACATATCCTGGGTTTTCTGCCAACTCTACAGAGCAGATCTGGGGATGGTGGAGAGGGTCCACTCACACAGGGAGAAGCAGGGGAGAAGTTCCATTGCACAAGCATAAATCCTTGCACTACCGGAACAAGGGCATTGGATACCACCCATGCTACTGAAAAAGGTTATTTGCTATGAAAGGTGTCAGGATTAGCCTTAACAGTTCACATTTCCTGGTTTAGTCACTTTTGATAGCTGGCATTTTTATACAGTTTGCATTTAGTAAACCTCACAAATGTATACTGCTTTGTATGGAAGGTACATTGGTGAGATTGAAAAAATGCTTAGACCTACTAGTGGACACTAGTGTGTACATTTCCTTGTTTAGCACACACTCCACAAAAGTACTTTTAGGGAAGGGAAGGGTAGGAAAGGAATGGGAGAATTGCAAGACTTGTTTATGTTTTCACTGCAATTCAGTGGTGAATCATGGAGAATATTATTAGGGAAGCAAAGGACTTACAATACAACTATTCAGTGTAGTGTGGCTACTTACTATTATGTTTTGCACATGTGTAGTTCTGTTAGCTATTTTTGTATTTTGGAGTTAGGACATACAGCCAGTTTTATACAGTTTTAAAACAGTCTATTTTCCATACTTCTGCTATGCCTCAGGTTTTTTTTTAATATAGCTTGTGAGGCTTTCCTAATTAGTTAATAGTTCTGTGTATTTCTGGGTGCAGCATGTGTCTTCTGAGCTGAGGCCCAAAGCCTCATGTCTGTCAGAAGCCAACAGTATGGCTAATATCTGTTGCATAATATTATCTACTTCCCTTAATGTCATATTTAATAAAGAGCAAAAGCATACTGGAGCTACTAAATGTCACCTGTTTTCTCTTTCACTGCTATTTTCATCCAGTTTCATTTCTAAGAATTTTTATTTTGGGATATTTTTTTGTTTGCAATGCTGTTCACAAACCTAGCATAGTTTACTAAATAAAGTAGCAAAGGTTAGGTGCTCTTCTCCACAATTGTGTATCTGCACAGGCCTGCATTTTGGAGATCTGATTATATTTCTGTAATGTCCTCTTCCTATTAAAATATTAGAATTGTATTCTGAAAATGAGTAGCAGTGATTGATGCATATGCATTTATCCCTCTTTTCTTTCCCCACATCTTTAGATGCTATGAAAGAGAAAATTTCTGAACAGAATATACTATAGGGCATATGTCATGGCCACTGCTCCTTAGGAAGTGGCATTGCTACAAAACCATAATCAGAAGAGGGAGTCCCATTTGCATTCATGCAATTATAAACAAAACTCATCTAAAGGCAAGACTGAATTAAACAATTATGTAGCATATTGAATAAGATTAAAATACCTAGATCTGCAAGACTTAAAGAAAGCTAATTTATTGGCAGTTGTCAGTGAAGAACAACAATAAGGCATTGTTAGACATTGTTAAGATCCTCCGTGGTGCAGAGTGGTAAGCAGCGGTAACACAGCCGAAAGCTCTGCTCACGGCCGGAGTTCGATTCCAACAGAAGGAGGAAGTCGAATCTCCGGTAAAAGGGGTCGAGGTCCACTCAGCCTTCCATCCATCCGTGGTCGGTAAAATGAGTACCCAGCATATGCTGGGGGGTAAAGAAAGGCCGGGGAAGGAACTGGCAATCCCGCCCCATATATACGGTCTGCCTAGTAAACGTCGCAAGACGTCACCCTAAGAGTCGGAAACGACTCGCACTACAAGTGCGGGGACATCTTTACCTTTTTTTTTTTAAGACATTGTTAGAAATTGTATTGCCAACACTGAGTAGTCTTACGTTATATGTATTCCTCTGTTTAGTGTGTTGGAACTAGCACAAAGTGAACTGGAGAGAATCCTTGGGCAGTTTATGTAAGCCAATTCAGTTTTGTTAAATTCTTCCCTGTCACCCTCCCCTGACAATCCAATACTTTTGTTCTCATCATTGTAGTATGTTGTCTGATCTCCTGTTGAATGAGGAATTTCTTGATTTGTAGCTCAGCCTCTTAGCCACTATACTACATCATGTCTCATGTCCTCTCATCAGTCACGCTAAACCTGCATACAAATTAATCCTAGCAAAGTATCCAAGCAATCCTATGTTGCACTGCCATTTTCAGAGGGTTTTGACTTGCAAGTCTCGCTCTGATTGCCCAGTTTGATAGCAGAAAAAGTGTCTTGAGCCTTTAAAAAAAGAAGCAGAGATGCAGTGGTACTCCAACAGGTTAATTTCTGGCACAGATACTGTAGTAATTGCAGACATTTATCCCAGATGTTCTTTATGTGCAGTTCTGAAACAATTCACAACTGTGTGAGCAAGTTAGTGGAGAAAGCAAAGATGAAATGTGCAGGAAAATGCACACCAATGTGAATGCCTGTCAGTACTGCATTACTCTCAGTGAGATGCACACTCTAATATGAATTCTCATCCAGTACAACTTGTCATCCATAATCATTTAACTAGAGCTAGTTGGGATATATATGGAAACACATAAAGTGCAACATAAACAAGCAAAACAATACTTTTTTAGCTTGTAGCTAGTACATTTTATGACAGACAGATCCAATTTCTTTCTTTGCAAATTGTGCATGTAGTCACACATCAAGACAAGGAAGCAAAATGGAATGGCAATAGTGGCACAACCAGCAATAGTGCACCTGCACTGTGTATATAAAATGTTAGCATGCTTATTCTGGGACCACTATAATAGGCATCAGTTCACACACCAGCTTTAAACGCACATGTGCAGAAGTTATGGCTAAAATCAAGACTATTCAAGAAGAATCACAGACTTTGTGTCATTACTCCATGGAAATAAAGGGACAGGGGAAAACATGCTAAAATAATATCCAGTCCTTTGTTTTCTATCAAGTTAAGGTTTTCAGGCACTGTATAAAATGTCCAGTCTACACAACATTAAGGCAGGTGGACAAAATGTAGTTATGGTGAAGAAATTATTTTACTGGTAGATAGATAGCATTAGTCATACTTAGAGTAGACCCACTGAAAATAATGAAATTTAAGTAATTTGTCCATTTATTTCAGTGTATCAACTCAAAGTATGACTTCATTTATTTATTTAAAAAACCTTTATCCTGCTATTCATCCAAAGATGAGAGCAGGTTGCAACAATAAAACATCACACAAAATGAATACAATAAAAGATTAAAATCAATCTAATTCAAAATAGACATCTATCTAGTGTATCAAATTTCTCTATTCCAAGGTTCACTAAAAACAAAAAAACTAGGTGGAAAAAGCGGGTTTTCTATTGGCATCTAAAACTGAACAAAGTTGCTGTCCACACACCCTCCAAGAGGGTTGCATTCCATAATAGGAGTGCTATTGCTGAGAAGACCCTCTAATAGGTATAACTCAGTGACTTCTCAGTGACTCAGTGATTTCTGATATAATAGCTTTTTGAAGTACACAAGTCTACCCTTTAGACATAGAAACCTACAGAAGTCTCGGCATGCGTTCATTTGTATTAAATTTGTAAAATGCTTTTTAAAAGTACAGCACAAGAAACTATTATATGGTTAAAACTTAGAGGAAAAGCCTAGGCAACAGATTAAACTCTAATTAAAGGCAGAGTACATTTAGTTTAATCTTGTCTAATATTTTCCAGTATGTATGACTCATAAGAATGAGGGTTAGGGAGATATAAATATCCTTTTTCCCAAAGGATCATCCTGTCCTAAGTTCCAGCTTGCCCAGCATGACCCCTACCTTTTTAAAAAAAGATTATTCATTCTCCTTCTTAAAATATTTTTTATTACTAATATACCACCAAAGTATATTGTCAACTTTGGTTACAGTACTTACATCACTTAATTGATTGGTCCAGCATAATATTTTTGAGACAGGGCATTTGAGGCCTCAACAAATTAAAGCTATTTTAATGAAAGGGTTATAAAATTAAGTCAAATGCTCAAAATAAAACCTTTGCCTTCTTGCTGCAGTTGAGTTGCCATCTTTTTGAAAACCGATTCCTCACCACTTGAAGAAATGTGTGGCTATGCACTGTGGTTTGTGTTTTAATGAATGTTTGACCACTTTTTAAAAAATAAGCTCTTTTTGGACATTTTATGACAGTTTATAGAAGCTTAGAACCCTTGTTCCTGAAAGCTTTGCACGCATTTTGACAAAACCAATAAGCTACATCTAATGGGTTGATGAGGCCCTTTATATTTGACTCTGAAATATCCAATAGAGTTTCTTATGATAGATAGTTATTACAATTGCAGTGGAAAGCCACTGAGATTTTACTTTTGGAGCCAACCCTACCTATTGTGCCATTTCAGCTGTTTCTGTTTAACATGGATTGCTAATGTGGCTAGAAAATGCTTCAGATTTTTATTAAGACTATGACTGTAACTACCATTATAATCGTAGTATAACTGACGTTGGGAAGAGGAGAAACTTCATTTGTTCTGTATTACAGTTTATCATTTAATTTTATCCTGAAAGTTGTAGGTAAAGTATCTTAGATTGTTTTGTCAATTTTGAGAAAGTTATCTATTTCTGTGACTCCTCAACAAAACTCATAGAGAAGTCTGTAAGAAGGTACCCCTATAATGTGTTGGTCCCAAGCTATTTTGGCCTTTAAAGGACAAAGCCAGCATCTTGATTTTGTCCCCAGAAATGTACTGGTAACCAGTGCAAACTTTTCAATGCTATAATATGTTCTCTGCAATTAACCTGGGCAACTGCATTTTTACCTGTTTCGATCTTTGAACCATATAGACACTCATTTCTAGAAAATGTCAGAGCTGAAACTGTCCAAGTTGGATTATAAACTCTAAAGACTATATAAGAATACGGCAGAATCATGAAACAAGACGAGCCAGTCAGAAAACTGACACCAGTGTCTCAATCCCACATAATTTTTGTTATGCCTCTTTTAACCATTATGTGAAAATACACATTAAGTCCCTGTTTTTGGATTGTATAGTTTTGCTATGACAACAAAGAACAGTACACACCAGTCGGGCATAGTTTCTGGGGTAGCAAGAGGGTTGGGCACAGTGAAAGGCACAAAGTGGTAAGCTTTCTGGGCCAGATCATGCAGTTGATCTGAGTCACCCTGTTTGTCGAATCTGTTTTTCTAATTGGCAGCATGGGTTGGCTGTAACATAGTAGCTGTTCAGTTGTTAATAATCTGATAATCTAATAATCCATTTTAGAATGGATTATTTATATTTTGGAAGTTTATTGCTTTATTTAAAATTGTTCTAAAAGAGGTAAACAATTTGGGTAGTTTTAAAACTAGATTCCTTTTCAATAAAAACATAGGATTGGATCCAGACTTAGGTCCCTATACATTTAAAGCACTATCATATCACTTTGAACAGTCATGGCTTCCCCCAAAGAAACCTGGGAAAGAGGGACTGATCATTAAACCATGCTGGGACATCTAGCTCTGTGAGGGGAATAGAGATCTCCTAAGAACTCTCAGCACCTTTAACAAACTGATTCTTTGGGGGAAACGATGACTGTTTAAAGTGGTATGTTAGTGCTTTAAATGTAAGGTGCAGATGTGGCTTTAGAATAGATTTATTGAAATCAATGGGACTGTCATGATTAGCTTAAGTCCCATAGATTTGAGTGGGTCTCCTTTAAGTATGACCAAGCTAAGATCCAGCACATAGTTTTAAAAACAAATGGATTCTTTCCACTTTTACAGGAAAGTATTAAAAGGGGTGCAAAGTCTATTATTGTTCATTGTTTAGTCTATTACTGAACAAAGTTGAGATCCACAAGCCAGTTAAGTAAGAATATTTGACTTTGAACTGTTGCTGTGTCATTGATTTCAGTGGGACTAAAAATCCACACTCTCTGGCTTAATTGGACTGTTGCTTGGGACGTATGACTGCGGCACTGATTCTTGCAAGTTGGCCTGTAGAGTGCTAAAGTGGAGTGCCACTTGCCTTTCCCCCCATTTTACTTTTCTTTTCACAAAATATCTACATGAAATCACTGGAGAGATCAGCCAGAGAACTGGAGTGAGATGTTAACCAATGTGTTGATGATACACATTTCTACTTTTCTTTTACATCTGATCTGGGAACAACCGTCTCAGTTGTTTATCTCCTCTGGCTTTAAGTGGTGTGTGTCCCTTTGGAATCTCCAAGTCTGAGTGTTTGTGGCAGCCAGGTCGTGTTACTGCAGTTTTGTGTGACATGCTGTCTGTCCATTTTAGGCTAGTTTTAACCCTAAAAGCCCTAAAGGGCCCATGGCCAACATATCTCAGGTCAGTACTGCTTCTCCCTGTATTAGACTGTCCCCAAATAATGGGAGTAGAGTGTCTTACAAGGGTTTTCTAAAACAGGTTCACCACACAAAATATTCCTTCAAGACAATTGAGTAGCCTTCAAGACAAATTTTAACCCCTTTTAAAAGCGGCAATTTAACTGTTTATTGCTTTTATTGCTGTTTTCAGGTTTGGGGTATTATTTACTACTACTACTGTTATTATTATAGGGGATCCAGAGATGTGTTGCGTAAGTGAAAAGGCACTTCTGCTTGTGTAAGGCACCCACCAAATTCTCTTGATTTCCATGACCTGCTTTGGCCCCTGGTGTCCCATCAAATATCCTTTCCGCAAACTGATTAAGAGAGTGGTCCTGTCAGGAGCCCTGCCAGCTAGCTGCAGCCAAGAGGCAGCTTTTTCTCTTTCTCCCCTTCCTTTAAAATTTTTTCCTTCCCATTGACTCCAAAGGGAGGGAAATTCCTATGCCAGCCCTAGATGAAAGAGTTTTCAGCTCTTTTCAGGAGTATATTGGGGAGAACAAAGAGGTTTCGGTTGCTGCAGATCCACTGCCTCCCGGATAGGGTTGCCATATTGCCCAATTAGCCAGGTTTTACCCCAATTATAGCCCTGCTCCCCGGCACCCACTTAGCCCTTTAGGTGGCCTGGATTTTCCGGGCTTGCGCTGAACTGCAGATATTGGCAAGGAGAAAAGAAGAGAGGTGCACGGGGAGGGCAAGATGGGTAGAGCTCAAGGCTGACACCAGCACACATGCATGCACGCTCCGCCTACCTACCTCTCCCTTGACATAAATGCTGGTCACACTGTGGGTGCAACCCTGCCATCAACCAAGATGGTGGCTGAGGTTTCCCTAAGGGGCTGATGCCTCTGCCACCATCTTGGTTGATGGCATGCATGTGTGCTACGTGTGTGCATCCCTGCCGTCAACCAAGATGGCGGCAGGGGCATCAGCCCATTAGGGAAATCTCAACCACCATCTTGATTGATGACAGGGTTTCACCCACAGAGCAACCAGCATTTATGTCAAAGGAGAGATGGGTGGAGCATGCAGGAGGGCGCTATGGTCCTGCACAGTGGGGGAGGGTGCCTGGAAACTCCCTCTTGTGATCTGCAGCAGGGTCGGGAGCCTGGATTTGTGGGACTGGACTATGGCAACCCTACTCCCGGACCACCCTGAACACCCAGTCTCCCCTATTGCAGGACATCTACAACTGGTAAACTTTCTGTGGACAAAACAGAGGGCGTCCTTCAGATGGCTTTAGGATTCTCCTTTAGGGCTACACTCCTACACACATTGGGAATATGTCCCATTGAATCCATTGGATCATATTTCTGAGTAGACATGCATTGGATTGCATTGTAAGACAGTAAAGGGCTGTCTATACACATATTTTAAAGGCCCTTCAGCAGTTAAGTGCTAATTATTAGTATTTATTATTCATTTTACCTCATATAAGCAGAAAATAATTTTGTTTCCTTTTGAAAGTAAAAAATGTTTTTCCTGTTCATCTGAAATTTTAATAGTCCTCAATAAATAAAATCATATCTAATAACGTAACTGGTTTTGCTTGGCACTGTGATCTAGATGCATTGCAGCTCTGGAAGCATAAATAGTTACAACATTCTAAAGCCTAGTCCCTATTTGCTAAATATACTTGGCTTGCTTTAAATTCCTCTGTGTACAGTCATTAATATTATCCTCTTTGACAGCATTTAATTAAAGTGCTTTTCTCTATTCAGTTCATTAAAACTTTTCTTTATATAACACTTTTTAGACACTTGAATGCTAAGGAAGGCCTTTCCAAATAATTTCTCTCTGTTTGTTGTAAATTGTTAATTAAATTTAAATTAGCGTCTTCTTGATATTGGTTGGAGAATAAAAAATCAGTACCCTTTTATTAGACATTTTTTTTAGGTGAAAGTGTACATATATATGGAAGTGTCTGACTTACACAACTCTTTGTCGGGCTAAAAGAGCTAATTCTTAACACAAAGACGTGGGTGTTTTTGTTTTACTTTTGAGTATGTTGAGCCAGAACCCTAAGTCTTCTCACTATAATGGCAGAAATGGAAGCAGGTATAGCAAGTGGGATATAGGTATTCAGGATAAGGTGAAGCATCACAGTCTGTTACTTCATCCCAGCATTCCATAACTGCTCAAAAGTCCTGGATACATGATTGAACTAACATGGTGGAGCCAGTTTGATGTCAATCAGGATCCTGTGTGATTCCACCCATCCTAGTCTTTCCCCCTCCAGAAGCCAAACATGCCTCTTCAGTGAAAAATCTGCTGTATGGGACAGTGGAATTTTCTGTGCCAGCAACGTTAGGGCTGAGACATCAGTTCACAGAGCACTTAATACCTGGACCAGCAAAGTTACTATTACAATGAAAGAATAATACTTTATATAACCTGTTATTTGTATTTGAAAAAAGTTTTGAGTTTAAATTCCATATATGCAACTTTAAAATGTAAGATTCATTTTAGTACAACAGCTAATGCATCAAAGGGAAACAGCCAGGCTAGGAAAAATTATTGCAAGCAAAACCTACTTTTGTTCGTGAATAACAAATGTCCATGTGCAATGATTTGTGATCTTAAGACCCTTGGTAGCATCCATATGGCTACAATGAGGGCATTTTTTTAATATGTTAGGCAAGTCACATGCTATGATCAGCATGTACAGTTCTCTTGTGAAGATCCAACACGCTTAGATGTATTTTGAATTAGTTATCTAAGGTGCTGAGGATCATTTTTTGAAATGTTAATCTGCAATGTATTCTGAGAAAAAGCAATCATAATACCACGTAAAAACATGAGGAGACCCTGCTGGATCAGGCCAATGGCCTATCTAGTCCACCACCCTGTTCTCACAGTGGCCAACCAGATGCCCAGATGGGAATCCCACAAGGAGGACCTCCCATCCTGTGGTTTCCAGCAACAGTTATTCAGAAGCATACTACCTCCAACCATGGAGGGAGAGTATAACTTTCATGACTACCAGCCACTGATAGCCTTATCTTCAATGAATTTGTCTAATCCTTTTATAAAGCCATCAAAGTTGGTGGCCATCACTACCTCTTGTGGGAGCGAATTCCACAGTTTAACTATGTGAAGAAGTACTTTCTTTTGTCTGTCCTGAATGTTCCAACGTTCAGCTTCATTGAATGCCTACACGTTCTAGTGTTATGAGAGAGGGAGAAAAACTTTTCTGTATCCACATTCTCCATGCCATGCATACTTTTGTACATTTTCATCATGTCATCTCTTATTCACTTTTTGTCTAAACAAAAAGCCCCAAATGCTGTGCCTTTTTCTCATAAGGGAGTTGCTCTGTCCCCTTGATCATTTTGGTTGCCCTTTTCTGAGCCTTTTCTAACTCTACAATCTCTTGTAGATAACCGCCCTGGGCTCCTACGGGGAGGAAGGGCGGGATATAAATCGAATAAATAAATAATAAATCAATCAATCAATCATTTTTCTTACATTTTGTATATTGAGCAATATGAATCATCCCTGCATACTAAATTAGGGCAGACATTATAAAAGGTAAAGGTAGATTTTAGGAACTAATCCTACTTAGAACATTTGAACTGTGCATTTCTATTTTTCAACTGTTTCATATTGTTCATTAATGTCACATTTTTAATAACCCAAAGAACTAATACGTTGTGATGATTTGAATCATTTCAGTATGGTTCTTAGTATGTGCAGATTTGTTGGGAAAATATGGGAGGGGGAACAGTTCAGTATTAATAGATTATTGACAGCTTAATGTCTTGGCACCTAGACAGCCCATAAGGTATAATAAACAGGAAGCTGTCTGATGTGAGAGCAGTCAATAGTATATTCAATCAGAACCTTTCAGTTAATTGCTAGTTGACCTCAGATATTTCCTTTACTAAAAGTACTTTCCCTAATTCAAGCCTGGAAGAACCTGCAAGGAATTTAATACCCCGGGTATTATTGTTGAGATGCAAGAGAGTAGACTTTAGTGCTTTAATTCATAGTAGCAAAGTATATACAGAACAATAACTTCACAAGATTTAAAAATATTGCACACTTACAGGCCTTTGGAGTGTGCTCTGTTATTTGTTATTTATTTATTTTATTTATTATTTTATTTATATCCCACCCTTCTTCCCAGCAGGAGCCCAGGGTGGCAAACAAAAGCGCTAAAAACACACCAAAACATCATAAAAACAGACCTTAAAAGACTGTATTTGCCCGGTGTTGAGGCTTGCTAAAAAGTAAATGGGGCAGGGAAAGGCCATAAAAGCCCTAAAGTCTGGGGAGGATGCATGCTGGATAGGGGAGTTGAAACAGGACTACTGGGCAGACAAGGGGGTAAGGCAAGAGTCAGAATGGTTTTAGAGAGTAAGCTAGAGTAGGCAGGCCATGGAATGAAAAGCAGAGACAATGGGTGAGAAAGGCAAGGTACTGAAGAAAGGTGGAGCAAAGTGCAATGCAAATCCTTAGGTACAGGGTTGAGAGAACAGTAGGTGCTTTCTACCAGAAAGAGTGGGGACTTGATATTGATGAGGGCTATGGTCCGTGAAGTTAAGTGGATGCAGAGTTCTCAAGTCAAGACACTGAGAGGGCTTCTCTATCTTCAAAATTGATATAGAATGGAAAGTTGGGACTGTCCCAAGATGTTTTGTTTGAGGCACAAAATACAAATAGGAAACTATCTTTTTTTTTAAAAAAAACCCTGACAATCTGATGCCCATTAATGGCAAACACTCCATTTTAAGCTAAGTCATTTGGAAGTATTCTGCCAGGTGTGTCTTCTTCTGATACTCTGACCTGAAATTCTTAAGGGGTGTAGTAAGCACCCAAAAGAAGCATGGTGGCTGCAGTGCATATATTGCTTTTAATGCCCAGCCAACCATTTGGATTAATAATACATACCAATGGTATCTACAAGTGGGGAAAAATCCCAAATTTTAGAAAACTTAATTTGGTCCACGCTAGTATTTCAAGGAATGAAAAGGAGAAACTCAAGATAAATCATTTTGGGAATATGTCTATATTCCTATTTTCCATCAAATTGACAATATCGGTAGAAATGAGGCAGGCAAATAACTACATTAAAAGGATGATGGTTGATCCATGTGCATTTTGTGAGGTGGGTCATTTGGCCCAGAGAAGGAGGAGGAATGGGGAATTGATTAACTACAGGAGGCAGAAAGTGTAGACAAAGAAGTGCTTGATAACAGAAATATGTTGTTTCCCATGAGCCAGTGTTTTTATGTTTTATTCAGATCTAACTATTCATAAGTTATGAGCTCAGCATGCACAAGAAACAAAGTCTGGCTGCCTAGTGTTTTAAGTACTCTACTTAGCTTCTCTAATTTTTGGGGCTGCATATCTTAATATGATCTAGATAATCTACAAAGGCAGGCAGGCAGGAAGCCACAAGGGCAATTCCTGACCCTGACTAACATTAAACCATCTGCTCTCTTGGGCAGGGGGGCTGCATGGGGAAATTTGTAAGAAATAAATCTACAATCAGTCTTCTTCCCTTCCTTTCCCCCCACCAACATCAACGTGTGTGTGTGTGTGTGTGTGAGAGAGAGAGAGAGAGAAAACGAGTGGTCAGAGAGATTTGGATCATCAGTAATAGTTTGAGGCTGCATTTTGATCTGGGATTTATTACATTATTTTTCCTGATTATAATGCTAGCGCTTCTGTCCTAATATCTAGTGTTCCTTTCACACTGCAGTACCAGCTGTGTTATGGAACAATGGTTCTTTGATCAATATACATCCATGTCGTGCTAAATGTCATTCACATCAGTAGGTGTGGTGTGACACAACAGTGGATGTCATTGGACGTGTCACCACCCCTCACTCTTTATACACATGCACACTTCCTTGTACCAGAATACCACCCCAAATTTTGTTATGTAAGGAGCAGTGGCATGATCCTGAGAAAACCACTGGGAAAAATAAAACACCAAATTCCCATGATTTTCTGGGTTTCAAGGCTTGCAGACTGATGTTTTTCTGGAAGCAATTAACATGAAAGTGAGCCAATTACTGCTATGTTCCACTAGATTTCCAGAAGTGGCTTTTACATCATGTGAAATTTCAAATAAAATGTGGAAATTATCAGGTAAGGACAGTTGGGAAATATGGAATAAAATGCTGTGTGAATGCATCCCTCGTGTAGGTTTCTTTATGAGAAGGAGTCTTAAATAATGTGACAATGAGGACAGCCTCCATTACTGTTCATTCATCCAGGGGACTTTTAACTTGGACCAGTATGTCTCCACATTACATAAGGAACATCTTCTTGGGGCTCGCCCAGGGCTAATTTTTTTTTGGATGTTGGGTTTACACATTCATTATGCCTGACATCTGTAAAGCACACAAGATCTGTGCTAATCCCTTTGCTGATCCCTGCTTGCTCAAGCAGCATCTGAGGACTAACAGCACAAATTTTACAGTTATCTGAGCCAGTTTATACCCTTTTCCTGTTACTGTTACCTGTTCTAGGTTTATGTGAAACTGTGCAATAAGTCGTGCATGAAGATGGTGTCTTAGCATTGTCTATATAATTGAAAATAGTGTAAATATAATATTCCTGCTATTTTTCTATGCAACATTTCTTATTGTAGTGAAAAATTGTAGTGAAGTTCCTCAGAACCATAACACAGATCTCAACCTATATAAATGCAAGCAAAAAGAACATATGCTCAACTCATTGCCTTCCCGGATTATCACTCTATTGAGGAATACATGCACAGTTGTTACTCAGCTGTTGAGGAGTTCAGTTAGTTCATCTGCTGCAAAGAAACAACATATTCTAAGTACTTGGACTGCAGTGGGCTGACAGTGAGAATATATGGTGGAGGTTTCCCCAGGAAGCCTGCCCACTGTGGATTAAAACGCTATATATTCTGAAGAGTATTGAGCACCTTTTGGATAGAGTCCATGTCAAGCAACCCCTCCACCATCAAATTCAATGGGACTTATTTTAAGTAGACATTTATAAGATTGGCTTGTGATGCGCGTATTTCTCCTAAATGTTAGCAAGAGTCCGGAAAGAAAGATTGATTCTTACTGCACTAAATTACATTAGTTGTACAAACGGGATAAATAATATTTTCAGTTAAAGGGGAAATCTAAGACGCTTAACCTAAGAATCAAACAACAGTTTATATACCCACTTGAGTGTTAAAAATCAGATCCGTCGGGACCTTGACTCCAACATTGTAACAGTTGAACCTAATGAGGTGTCCAGAACACAGTCTTGTCCTGTTTTACTGGATGAGTTTCAGTTGGTACAGCTCGAGGATGTGGACAAAGTGCTTGGACAGGTGCGGGCGACCACTTCTGCTCTGGACCCTTGCCCCTCGTGGCTAATAAAAGCTAGCAGAAATGGAACAGCCGGCTGGGCCAAGGAGGTGATTAACGCCTCCTTACGAGAGGGAGTGGTCCCACTTTGCCTGAAACAGGTGGTAGTGAGACCGCTCCTAAAAAAGCCCTCCTTGGACCCTGACAATTTTAACAACTATAGGCCGGTAGCAAATGTTCCATTTCTGGGCAAGGTTCTAGAGTGCGTGGTCGCTCACCAACTCCAGGCTCTCTTGGATGAAACTGATTATCTGGATCCATTTCAATCCGGCTTTCGGCCGGGGTTTGGTACAGAAACAGCCTTGGTCGCCCTGTATGATGACCTCTGTCAGGAGAAAGACGGAGGGAGTGTAACTCTGTTGGTTCTCCTTGATCTCTTGGTGGCTTTTGATACCATCGACCATGGTATCCTTCTGGGGCGACTTGCGGATTTGGGAGTTGGAGGCACTGCTTGGCAGTGGCTGTGCTCCTATCTTGAGAATCGTCTCCAGAAGGTGATGCTTGGGGAACATTACTCGAGTCCCTGGGTGCTCTAATATGGGGTCCCGCAGGGCTCAGTTCTGTCCCCCATGCTTTTTAATATCTATATGAAGCCGCTGGGTGAGGTCATCAGGAGTTTTGGAGTGCGTTTCCAGCAATATGCTGATGATACGCAGCTCTATTTCTCTTTTTCATCTTCTTCAGGTGAGGCTGTTGCTGTACTGAACCGCTGCCTGGCCGCGATAATGGACTGGATGAGAGCTAACAAACTGAAACTCAATCCTGACAAGACTGAGATGCTGTTGGTTGGGGGGCCCTCTGCCCAGATGGATGATGTCAGACCTACCCTAGATGGGGTTACACTCCCCCTAAAGGAACAGGTCCGTAGTTTGGGGATCTTATTAGATCCGCTCCTGTCACTCGAGGCCCAGGTAGCCTCGGTGGCACGAAATGCGTTCTACCAGCTTCGGCTGGTAGCCCAACTACGACCCTATCTGGACAGGGAGAACCTAGCCTCAGTTATTCATGCTCTAGTAACCTCTAGATTGGATTACTGTAATGCTCTCTACGTAGGGTTACCTTTGAAAATGATTCGGAAACTTCAGCTAGTGCAGAATGCTGCGGCCAAAGTTCTTACTGGGATGAAGAAATTCGACCATATAACACCTGTTCTGGCCCAACTGCACTGGCTTCCAATATGTTTCCGGGCCAGATTCAAAGTGTTGGTTCTTACCTATAAAGCCCTTAACGGCACTGGACCGCAATATGGAACGCCTCTCTCGCTATGTACCTGCCCGTTCACTCCGCTCGACTTCCAAGGCCCTTCTCCGGGTCCCAACTCATAGAGAGGCCCGGAGAACAGTAACTAGATCTAGGCCCTTTTCGGTGGCGGCCCCCGAATTATGGAATGCCCTCCCAGATGAGATACGCCTGGCGCCTTCTCTGTCATCTTTTCGGCGCCAGGTAAAAACCCACCTCTTCGCCCAGGCATTTTAAGCTTATTTTAATTTTATTTTATTTTTATTTTATTTCTGTTTTAAATATGTTTATAATTGTATGACGCAATACTCACCTGCTTGTATTTTAAATATTGTGATTTTATCTTGTTGTACACCGCCCTGGGAGCTGTTAGCTATAGGGCGGTTTAGAAATGCAACTAACTAACTAAATAAATAAAAATCATGCAAGAACTTCTCATTCCGGTTCCAGAAGGCATTCAGGCTTGAAAAGTTACCTTGGATTTCAGCTATAGTCATTAAAATTCACAATAAACAAACATAGACCCGAACAAAGACCATGTGATAAATTACATACATAGGGTTGAATTCAGACTAAGTTAGTTGAACTGGGACAGTCAAGTCATAACTAACTTGGCCCCCTGATTTCAATGGGACTTACGTTTGACCAATGTTGTCTGGATCCAACCATACAGTGGAGTTCCAACAAACCACCTTAAAAACTTTAGAAGTGGCCACCCACACTGTACAAGTTGTTGCTGTCAGTTAAAAAGCACAAGGCAAGAAGAGAAGCAAGTAGCTAGGGATTCTCTGGTTTGCATTCATAATAAGCTTCATTTTGCCCATTCTATCTAATTCAAGTATTGCATCATGGTAGTTCTTAAATGTTGGAAACATTTCTTCATAGCTTTCAGTGTAGGACATCCATTATATAAATAAGACAACCTAAGCTGGACATTAGTCCTGTTTAAGGGATGGAAGGAGTTGTCAATCTCAGTTTTCTCTGTTTCTCATTTTCCCAATCTTAAATTCAGTTCTCCACATTCCTGCAGCAATTTGCAAAGTTTTTTAAAAATCCTCATGAAAATTCTCCAGCTTTTTAGTGTGAATTTCTTCTAATTAACACATTTTTGTGGGCAGTTTGAGTAATGTACACACTTTTGCAAGCAATCTTGTCATATAATGACTTTTATATGTTATTTTCATGCATTCATTAATTTTTTATGCACATTTCCCCCAGAGCTTGGAAGATTACTTTTAAAAAGTAATAAATTACAGTTACATGGCCCCAAAAAGTAGTAATTACCTTTACAATTACAATTGCTCTGAAAGTAACTGATTACTTTACTTCTCCTCCAAAGTAATCACTACAATTACATTTCAGTTACTTAGAAAAAAACACCTACAAGGTGCTGGCCTTGGCTGCTGCACATCTAAGTAGCCTAAAACAACATTAAAAATAAACAAACACATACAGAGGTGGTAGAATAATTATTTTTATTCATAAGATAGCAATGGTGATCTCTCTGCTGGTAAGGCGGGGGGAGGGAGGCTGAGGCCACTACTCAGATATTTGCATGTCAAACCAAGTGCAACCCCCCCACTCAGCCAGCCAGCATAATCTCTCTCACTTAACCACCTCCCAGACCTTGCCCTGCCACCAACTAAGGAACACTCACCCAAGCACACATTTTCCCCTGAGATGCAAAAAAGTTAAAATACTGCAAATGCAGCACAGTAGCCAGAGAGGGTGGTGGAGGCCAGTTTGTGTGCCAAGTGCAAACACAGTATTCTCTCTCTCACACACACACACACGTTGTCATCTTTCACCTCCACAGTTCTTTATCTCCATTCTGCTGCTGCCTCCTTCTCCCCCTTTATCCATGTTCTTGACCTCCGGATCCTTTTCCCCTCCACTCCATTCTTCACCACCACTATCCATTTTTTAAAATAATTGTTTTCTCCACTCCACCCCATCTCACTCTGCGCCTCATCCCTCGTTGCCTTCTACCCATCCACAGAGCATGAGGAAAGAGCGACACTGCACAGAAGCCCAGTTTGAGGCACATGATTTTCATCCACAAATCAGATGAGCAGAAGACTTCCCCTGCTCCCCCCCCCAAGTAATGCCCCAAAGTAATTCTGGAAACGTTACAATTACTTCACAAATGTAGTAAAATTACTCCTAGTTCTATTACAATCAAAATGTAAAGGAATTACCCACTCGTTACTCAAAAATGTAATGAATTACAAGTAATTCGTTACTTATAACTAGTTACTTCCAAGCTCTGATTTTCCCCTAACATATGCATTTATGTAAATGTTGTTTGGTTGGCGAACTGCATTGCAAAATTCAAATAAGTGTGAATTTCAAAGGATGGGTCTCTTTCATGACTCATACTGTTTCAGAAAGTGTGAATTTGATAGATTCAGCTTGATATGCAAACTGAATAGAATTTTTCACCCATCCTAATACTGTTCCGCACCCAATATTACCAGTATCCAAAGACTAACAAAATGAGAGTCTTGCAGAATTATACAGCCACGAGAGTGGCGGTATACTATAGCCAGCATGGACTCTTCACATTCTGCAATGTTAAATTGAAAATACCCACCATGCCATACTTCCCATAAGCTCATTTCAAAACAAAACCTTACAAAACTTATAGTCCTTAATTCAGAAATGCTTGCTTAACAACCCTCTTAAGTTTTCATGGCAATACACAAAACATTCAAAGAGAATCTAGAGTTCAAAGTGTAAAACAAGAGGAAAAAATCCATATTCCAGTCAATGGTTTCGTAATTGGATGAAATTAATTAAAAATCAGCCATGTTCACAGAGTACCTGTAAACCTATTACTGATTTTTCCCCATACTCTGACCTTCATATTCTGCAGTTTAAAAGTTAAAAAAATGCCTGGCTTATGTTTAATTAATTTTACGAAATTTAACATTGGAGTCAATGATAAGCATGGGCATTCTCAGTAAGAATCAATTGTCAGTGTTCTGAAAGCCAGACTCACAGCGGTTTGGCTTGGCTAATCAGATGGCCACACCCACACAAGACATTTATTTCACCCTAGACAGTCATGGCTTCCCCCAAAGAATCCTTGGAAGTCAGAGCTTGGAAAAGTTACTTTTTTGAACTACAACTCCCATCAGCCCCAGCAAGCATGGCCACTGGATTGGGCTGATGGGCGTTGTAGTTCAAAAAAGTAACTTTTCCAAGCTCTGTTGGAAGTATAGTTTGTGAAGAGTACTGAGACTTGATAGGAGACTCCTATTCCCCTGACAGAGCTCTAGTGGCCATAGTGGTTTAACAGTCAGCCCCTCTTCTGGGGATTGTAGCTCTGTGAGGGGAATAGGGTGTCTCCTAGCAACTCCTTCCTCCTTCCCCACGATCAGTTTTACCTATCCCAAGCATGATCGCACAGGAGTAAATCCTATTGAACTCAGTAAGCATACAGATTATCAGGCCTGCCTTTCCTCTCCCTTCCTGCTACCTTCTTCTTCTTCTCCCCTCTTCCTTTTTCCTCCTCCCTTGCCCACTCCAGCCCTCCCTCCCTCCCTCCTCTGTCTCCCCCCCATGGTCAGTTTTACATATGTTAAGCATGATTGCAGGGGAATAAATCCCACTGAACTCAATAAGCATGCAAATGATCAATCCATTCTCAGCAAACCAATCAATCAATCAATCATTTATTACGGTCAATGACCAGCACTATAAAATGTTAAAACAGCAAACAATAAAACATGTCAATATTATACAGAGAAGGAAACAAATGGCAGCAAACTTGCACAGGATCCCATTTCTTACCTCCGGGATTAAAAAGCAGATAATTTCACTAATAGGCAAAAAAACACACCTTGCGGTTTAAGAACATACCTATAGCCAACAGATATTTCTATCAAACTCTAAAAATGAGGGAAATTGGGCAGCTATAGTGAATGCACCAGAGGAGCAGGAGATTTGATCTCCTCTCTGAGATATTGTACTGCCCTACAAAATTTGTAAACATGCAAACACAATTTGGGTTGGTCTTTAACAGTCCAATCCACTTCCTGTGTAGCTTGGAAAAATTTGGTAACATGTGCCATGTTAAGATCCGCAGGGTCTACCAAAGGCTTCTTTAACAAAGGTCTTATCACAGCCTTCAACAATGTTGTCATAGAGCCTTCCCTTAGGGAGGTGTTAATTAAATATGCTAACCAGTCAGCCACACACACTCTGGCAGATTTAATTAACCAGGATGGGCAAGGGTAAAGAGAGCAGGTAGTGGCCCTCATTTCTCCCAGAGTCCTGTCCACATCCTCAGGCTTTACAAGCGAGAAGTATCCATAGAAAGATGACCAGAGGAAGCCTCGGGGACATCTGGCACAAATGTAGTTAATAAGGAGTCCAAGTCAGTCCAAATGCGGGCAATTTTATCTGCAAAGGTGCCTCACAAACATGACACAATGAGCAACTGAGGGCTCAGAGTCTAATGTAGGCCAGAGCCCAAAAGACCCTGGACCACCCGGAAAAGCATCACCGGATGACACTGAGCAGACGCAATGGTGGCAGAGAAGTGAACTCTGCCATGATAGGCTTGAAAATGAGCTTTAGCCTGTGTTCAGTCAGAAGCAGATTGCGTTTGTCTCTATCGTCACTCTAGCCATCGTCCCTGCCATTTCATCAGGCCCAAGGTTTGAATAAACGAAGGTGTATTACAGGCCTTCCTTGGTGGGAGAGGGTGCTTTGGAGCGATAGTGTCTACTGCTCGGGTCACCTCCGTATTCCAGAGATGTACTTCGGCAGTATCGCCATGCTGGGAACATCCCAAGAGCATTCAGGAAACCATCCGGATCCATGAGTTTCCGGGGGTGGACCATCTTAATTGGCCCTTCACTCCTGCGAAGGTTACCGGGGGCACAAAATCTAAACCTTGTCAGGTGGTGACAATTACACTGTTTTAAGGACTCAATCACAAGTAGACAGCCCTAAATGGCTTTGGCTCCACATTGCTTGGGCCCCATATTGCTGTAAGAATGCCTTCTCCCCTATGTGCCAGGCAGGACATTATGATCTGAATGACATGCTATCCTTGTTGTACCAGTTTCCTTGGAGATGGTGTGTCTGTCGGGGGAGAGGGTGATGGCCCATGAGAGAGCAGTCTCTGTGGTGGCCCCAAAACTGTGGAACTCCTTTCCTATAGAGGTTTGTTGGGCACATCTCTTTACAGCTTTAGGTGGTTATTGAAGATGCACCTCTTTTCCTTGCCCGTTGACAGCTGAACTGTTGTTCGTGTCCCCCTATATATCACCTGGTTTCATTGATATATATTGTACTGTATGGCATTTTGGGGTGGGGTTGATTTTATTTATTTTATTGTATTATGTTCTCTTTCTCTAGATGTAACTCGCCCTGGAACCTTATGGTGAAGAGTGGATAACTAATACATTAAGTAATAATTATTATCCCAAAGGATGACAATGATTTGTGTAAAATACAAATTTCCTTTATTCAATGTTATGCTAAGATTGCAAACAGTTGTATTGTTTCAGTTTGAGGTGTGTTAGTATTTTGCCTCTGACTATGGTATCTGAATGTAATGTTTCTGTTATTGAGGATATTGGTGGTTATATCTTCATAGGAAAAAAATATTCTGAATAGTATTTGCTTTGCATAGATCATTTATCTGTACCATTCAGGTTTTCCTGATCACTGAATGCTCCTATTGTAAAATTTGAAAACCCCTATTGTAAAAAACAACAGAAGAATTATGTATTGCCAGCCTGAGATAGCTGTCTTTCTGTGATTAATCCAAGTACATCCTCCTATTAAATAAATCAAAAAATCTTTTTATCTAAATAGCTGGAGATTGACAAGATCAAACTGCTCTGGCTTAAAACCTCATGAAAATATATTGTGCCAAAATGAAATACTTACTATACGGAAAGTGAAATAGCCCCCATAAAACCCAAAATGTGGGTTTTAAAAAATATTAATCTGACTGAAAGCAGGGACTCTTATAACTAAAACATGTCTGGGTTTTTAAACGTTTGAACCAACCCTCTATTCCTCCCCCCACCCCAACACAGACACACCAATTTAAACCAAGCATGTGTCAATAACTTTCCAACACAGACATATTTGTTTTAATGTAGCAGAATTATAGTACCATCATTTGAAAAGATAACGTCAAAGTTCATAGTCTACTAAATCAATTACATATTTATTTTATTTAACAGCATTTGTATACTGCATATACATATATACATACATATACTCACTCTCTTTCAAAGGATTTACATCCCCAGGAGGAAAATCCATTTGGGATCTGGTATACTTTTTCAGTAAGATAAAAGACAGATTGAATCAAGTTTCTGATTTAGGTATTTGCAGAACAACAGTGCATACAAATTGGTCACTATAACAATTAAAACATTGCTGTGCAGATACACCTTTATATTTACCTTGGAGCTTAATCTAAACCTCTGATCATACTGCCCGCATGTCCTTTGCTTATATCCACTTAGAGACAAAGGGGGAGCAATTGTGAAATTTATAGTTTTATGTCTGGCAGTCTCTGTAGACTAAACAAAATCATTTACTTGAAGACAGTAGCCCAGTTCAGACAAAACAAGCTAATTCCAATCAACCATGGTTTTATGAGGCGGGAAAGGCAGGGGGAGAGAGCATAAGAACAAGGTTGTTCTCAGTCCAATAAACCATGGCTTATCAGATCAAGAGAGGTACATTAGAATTGGACTAGAGTTAAGTGTGCTAGATTTGGGGCTAAGTGCCAAGAACTTCTCAGAAAGAGACAGGAGTAATTACTGACCAGGACGGTGTTTCTCTGTGGCATGGAAAGTAAATGTCCACAATGTCTGGTTAATAGGCTCATAAATATAATAACTTGCCATCCTAATAAATACAATACACAACTTTTTGAGATATTTATAATATTTTACCTGACAAATATGGTGTTTTATCCCCATGGTTTGCTCTTCTACATAGCAAAGCAGGCTTTAGTTTGTGCTTGATAGATTGTTAAGTCTAGAGCCTGAACTGATTTTAGCCTTCTGTTTTAATTTTACCTCTTTAAGTCCCTTCAGTACTGCTCCTCTAAATATATATGTATACGTGTGTGTGTATGTATATATTGTATTTTATGTATTTTAATTTATTTTAATGTTTTTGTGATCTTTATTGTGTATAATTTTATTAAGTATGTGTTTGATTTTATTGTAAGCGCCCTGAGTGCCCTATTATAGGGTGGAAGGGCAGGATAGAAATATTTTTAATAATAATAATAATAAAGTGAAGACTTTAACAAAATATTCATATTAAACCCAGATTTCATTTTATATCTGATTTTCCTTAAAACAACCATGAAATAGAAAAAAATCTAAAGGATTTTTTAAGAAGCTTTTTTATCCACCCTGCTTGCATGCACTGTTCTGTCTGCTTCCATACACACTGTATAGTCTCAAAATTGTGCTGTTCACATGCAATCTCCATAATTTCTTCAGCTGATCCACTCCCAAGATATGCATGACTGCTAACAAGGCAGAGAATGAGGGACAGACTTTGCGTGTCTGCCCAATATTTTTACCAGAGAGGACATTAACATAAGAGATAGGAATGCTTGCCTATCTGTCAGCACTTCCTGCAGCTGATTGTCAGCTGGTTCTCACACATGCCCATGATTTCAGTGAAAAGACAACTGGTATTTTGTGGAAGGGAACTTCAGGCAGTGATACTGTTTGACTGATAGTGGCTCTACAGATCTCCAGCAAAGGTGTTTCTGGTTATCTGCTTCATGACTGGAGATGCTGGGACCTGAACTTGGGACCATCTTCATGTAAAGCATGGCTCTGCCACTGAGCTATGGCCCTTCTTCTGCCTCCAGTTCTTTGCATTGCTTTTATTTCTTAGGGTCACCTAGCTAGCACACTTGGAAAAATTAATGTAGTGCCTAAAATAGATATAGATAGAGAAATATTCAGTGCTGTTTTGTTTTTAAATTCTCAGAAAAATTGGGAACATTTGAAGATAAATATCATTTTTGAAAAATAACCCCAAAAGAGATATCCTGCCTTGATGAAATTAAGTTCAATGTATATCATACCTTGGTAGTTCAATTATCTGTGATACCAGTGTTTAGTGCATGAAGCAATTATTAAACCCTTTTTAAAAAAAGGCAATACACAAAAAATGCCAGTAGCATTTTGGTTACAATATTAAAGGAAGCTAGATGAAAGTGAACATATATATACCCATGTCAGACTTCCTACCATTTTGCACGCTCATATTGATTTCTTTTGACATGGTCTTCATTTATTGAGTACTATTTTTTTTAACTCCCCTGTCCATAACAGTACACGCTGTGAGCAATTGTAAAAGGAAGCCAAGGTATATTAAACCTGCCTGAAGTCAAAATGTAATCTAACACCTGTAGTCTGTAATTTGTCATCACTTTATAGATAGTTTTTTTCTTGGGGGGGTGCATTGCATTTTTTTTTTTAATAACAGATTGAATTTTCCTGAGCTTGTAACCTTAGGATACTCTACAGTCCAAGAAAAGTGATGGAACTAAATCACAGCATTTAATGCAGTTTTATTGCATCAAGGTGCAAAATCACAGTTCCAAACAAACTCAAAGAAAATACTTTTTTTTTTGGAGTTCTGATGGAGCGCTGCCCTGTTCAGTTAGACACAAACATATTTCATGACAAAATAAAATCTTAACCACTGCTCTGAAAGGAAAAACAAGCACAGGTGCAAATTGTAACTTCTGCTACAGTTTTTCATGTAGACATTCCTAGCACCTAGTAAAGGTTCTTGGCAGAAAATTCTATCTAATTAACACTCTTGCCAACAAGACGCCCAGACTAGGATTGTGTTGAAAGGTGCAGATTATTTATCAAAGCTTTGTTGTTATTGTTGTGCTCTTCTCTGTAGATAAGGTATGGTACCGTTCTCTCTGGGTATGTTTAGCACATCTGCAAACATCTGTTTCAAGAATGTAAACAGACAGTGCTTTCTATTTCAGCGTAAACGTACACTTTGAAAGTGCAGCATTTAAAGGTGCTTCTGTAGATGTAACACTCTCCGCATCTGAGATACCTGAATTAGTTGTTGAGAATTCGTGAACATGGGCAGTTGATTGTTTTTTGAATCTGGGGCGTACAGATGATGATCATATGTGTTCCTCATCTCCCAGTGGGAGCATTTTGTCCTGCGACTTTTCAAGAAACCCTGTGCTTTTCAACTGGTGGCGGTTTTAGGCTAAGTAAACTTGCTAATATTGCTAGGATCATAGGAAGCTGCCTTATACTGAGTCAGACTTATTGGTCCGTCTAGCTCTGTTCTATGTACACTGACTGGCCGGGGCTCTCCAGGGTTTTGGGCAGGGGCCTCTCCCAGCCTTGCCTGGAGATGCCGGGGATTGAACCTGGGACCTTCTGCATGCAAGGCAGATGCTCTGCCACCGAGCTATGGCCCTTCCTTCATTTTAGCCGTCACAAAATGGAATATAGCATATGTTTGGAATCGGTGTACAGACTCTGTGAAGCTGTGGCAATATCTCTTCTTCATTTGTTTTTAGCGTTCTATATCTCTGTCCTTAACTATAGCTTCTGTTTTTTCTACAATGAATTCCTTGCTGCCTCTTCTGACACTGTATATAGCTGCATGGGTCCCTTTTGCTTTAACCCTCTCCTCCTTCAAATCCTTAAAATCCCACTGCACATGCAGAATTTGCCCTAGTTCATCATAGCCACATCTGTTTCTGATACCAGGTAACTCTTCCCTCCCACATTATTTTATTTATTGTTATTTCTGTTATTTAATATTCCTCTATTAAGGCTTCCCAGAGCAACTAACAACCAAGTTAAAACAGGAGAACAATCAAAACCAATCAAACAAAACAATAATGTTAACCTATAGAGCAGCCAAAAGTCTCACAGTTAAAACTAAGTGAAAAGATCCTAAAAGACTCAGTACCAGATATGTCTCCCTGGAGTGAGAATTCAAAACCTGAGGAACCACCGCCTAAAGGACCCTCTCTCCAGTCACCATCTGTTTTGCCTCTGTAGGGGAATGGACCCAAAGAAGACTCCTGTGGATGTTCTTAGTACTCAGGCAGGTTCACTCGGAGAAGGCACCCAAGTCCTAAGCTCGTCAGGGTTTAAGGGCCAAAAGCAGCACTTGGGAATGGACTGGGAGCCATTTGTGTTCACACAGGCAAGATAATGTTCCATGTGACCAGTGCTAGTCAGTAGTTTAGCTGATATATTTTGAACCAGCTAAAGTTTCTAAGAAGCCACATAGAATGCATTTCGGTGGAATAAACAAAATGTTGTCAGAGCATTCATGATGTTATAATAAGTCTCTCATAGTTGCCATGCAATAATACAAAAGATTACAAATGTATCTGTAAAATAGTTAAAGGAACAGAAGGATTATGCTCATGCGGCATCAGAATCGACCACCCCACCACCAATTCTCTTTCTCCCTGCCCAGCAGGAATGCTATAGAAGCTTTGTCAGCAAATGAATGGTGCACTCTTGCTACCCTTCTTGGCTGCAACTGTTCTGACGCCTTTCAGCAATGTACTCCATGAGCCATAGGGAAACAGTAGGGTCCATTTCACATGGAACTCTTTCCCTATATGCCTATACAAACATTGTAGGAAGTATAATGTACGCAATCATGAACATGGCCAATGCTCCTGTCTGTCACATTATAGAAGCTGTGACTGGCATCCTGCTCATAGCATATCATAACAGACATGCATGTGATATTGACATAGGGTGTTGTATGTTGGATTCTTTTCTATATACATGTGTGGCCTATGTAGGTAAATGTCAATGCCATGTGTGGAGTAGCCCTGAGAGCACGTTCATAGAAAAGTGGCTCACCTGTCAGAGCAACATTATAAAAGTGATTGCCAAGGAATAAGATTCATGGCCCTAGATGAGATGTATTGGAATTTACAGTACCAGTTCTATGTTGGACCACAGTACCAATTCTACTTCAGAAAGTAAAAAAGTAAATCGCATTGTAAGTTACAAATTTTGAGACTTGAACATTGTAGAAATGTGGTTTCTGTTTCCAGACAGTTTATAAATGCAGTACGTTTTGGTTTTTTCGCAAAGTTAGTCTAGATAAAACTAGCTAATGGATATTAGACATTCAAGGAAATGCATATATATTGTTGCCTTGCTTTGTTTCAAAGTGCAACACAGGTCTTTCTTTCATGGCTACTTTGCCTTCTCTTAATCCTATATGGAGAAAGGAAACAAAAGTTACTTGAGTCTAGGTAATTTAATACTGTGAAAGCCAACCTCAGTCATACTCAGAGTAGGCCCATTGATTTTGATGGGCTAAAGTAATTTTAGTTCATTTACTTCAGTGGCTACATCTACTTTGAGCAGAACTGATGTTGGCTTTCAGTCTGTGTTAATAGCTGAATATAACACCCCAGGTCAGCTCCTATGAATATTGCCCACAGTTCACTTTGGAGGTGGGGAGCCACAGATGGGCTCTTTTTCATCTAGTTTACTCAAGTAATCTTCATGAAGTTTCAGCTACCTGCAAGATAGAGCCGCAATCCCCACTATTCCTCAAATAATGATTTGCTAATAGTTTTGAAAGGACACAAAACTTTTTAAAGCTCAGTCATCTTCAGCTTCTTATCCTCCATCTGTACCCTTTAATAGCAGACCAATATGCAGAAATATCGCAGGAGACGTTTTTGCTAACAAAAGTTTCACATGGTTAATTTCCACATGTCAGATAGCTTTTAAAGGCAGAGGAACAGGGTTGTTTTCTTTTTAAAAAAGATCAGCTGCACACCAAAAACTCTTGGGTGGCTACTGACAGCAATGGAAGATCAATAGTGGAGGGCACACTGACTTTCAGAGCAGCTAGTCCACTATGAACTATTCTTCTCACTGGGGAAGCTCTGATCAGTTTTCTAAGAACTCTAGAGTCCCCTGGAATACAGTTTGAAACCTCTGCCGTAGCTTATTACAAGTTATACAGATCATTCCCATAATGATATACTACATTATATATTTTCCTAAACTTAATCATTCCATATCATACTTCCTTCCCTGCAGGCGTGTGCTGTTATTTTTTACACATGGTTCCCAGCTGGATTTCATTGTGGCCTTCAAAACATATTGCAATGTTGTGTGATTTAATAGGAGTCACTTATCTTTTCAAAGTCAACTTCCATCATATTAGATATCTGTATGTTTTCTATCTGAATAGGCTAATATCTCAGAAAAGTGAAAATTAATACCTATGAAAAGTGTGTTTTTTTCCAAAAACAAAACAGTCCTGAGCTTTAGCTTTTCTACACAAATGTAGATGCCTTTTCAATATTAAAGTGGATATGCATTAGAGAAGCAGAAACATTTGAGACCTGTGGCTAGAGAGAACAAAACATGTTTCAGTTCAGATTTGCAAGGAGATGGGAAATGATTTGGGGATGAAATAGGAAGTCAGTTCCAGATGGTCAAAACTGAAGAGAAGACTTGCTTGTGCTGATGGTGGAGTAAAGGGTGAAGTGAAAGCAGAGAGATGAAGGCACGAAAGTCACATCTCTGTTATTATCCTGGGCATAGTTACTTAGAAGTTAATTCATTTGACTTATTTCTTAGGAAGAATGTTTAAGACCCTCTCAGACACTATAATTTAGAGTGAACTCATGACAAGGTAGTCATCAGAAGCTAGCAGCGCATGTAGGACTCACTCAGCCCAGATACTGCAGCATCTTTTGCTTTTTTTGCTTCCACAAGCTGCATGAAATCTGGCTTATTTGTTAACTGACATGAAACCAGAGTGCCCTGATTGGGAGGGAACAGGGAATGCTGGCTTAGTACAAGCCTGGATCTTCATGCTGAAGCTGGGTAGCCTGCAGGGAAGAGTGCTTGGTGCTGATGCTTATTCCGGGTTTAGGGAGCCCGGAGTGATTGTCTGAACTGGGTGCCATCTTCATATATGCATTTGGATTGGAGCCTGGATCAATTGTTCTTTAGATAAAGTTAAAAGAACAATTTAGGCAATAAAGAATTAGATGCATTTGCCTGTTTAAAATGTTATGTACCCCTTAGTTGTAACACTAAATATGGTGTCAGAGAAAACCAAAATAAGCATTTCTTTAGTCAATAAATACATTGTTTTGAAACTGATTTAGGAAGCCTTCCATCTCAAATGTAAACATTTTAATGTCATGGATGTATTATTTTGTAAATCCCAGGTATTCAATACTTGTCAGGATGGCTTGTTTCTGTTTTTCTAATTTCTAGCCAACTGTAATTAAACGTAGAGCCCTTCCTCTCTTTTGTGATCTATTATTGTTGCTGCATGCCTTCAACCTCTCTGATAAGTGATACTTTGAGAAGCTTTGTACATGCACCTATTTAAAGTGCCATGCTTTCAGGACTCTTTCACACATGAAATTTCCCCTACTTAAAGTCAAATGTGACACCAGTATTTATCTTGCTGTGAGTATTTATTTATTTATTAATTAAATTTATTAGTCGCCCATCTGGCTGGTTGTCCAGCCACTCTGGGCGACGTACAAGATAAAAAACAATACATTAAAACGTTAAAATTTAAAACCATAACAGTAAAAACCTAACCCACCCCAAAAGCCTG
Organism: Rhineura floridana; assembly: GCF_030035675.1. Lineage (NCBI taxonomy): Eukaryota > Metazoa > Chordata > Lepidosauria > Squamata > Rhineuridae > Rhineura > Rhineura floridana. The sequence goes on from NC_084481.1 coordinate 21,003,541, forward strand.
CCTGAAGAGCCAGGTCTTCAAGGCCCAGCGGAAGCTCATCATAGAGGGGGCATGGCAGAGATCATTTGGGAGAGAGTTCCACAGGGTGGGGGCCACTATTGAAAAAGCCCTCTCTCTAGTCCTCACCAGTCTAGCTGTTTTAACCGGTGGGATCGAGAGAAGGTCTTCTGAGGCTGATCTTGTTGAGCAGCATCCCTGACGATGCTGGAGGCGCTCCTTCAGATAGACTGGGCTAAAACCGTGTAGGGTTTTAAAGGTCAAAACCAACACCTTGAATTGGGCCCGGTAAACAACCAGTAACCAGTGCAACTCCTTCAGCACTGGAGTGATGTGATCTTGCCAGCGGCTGCCTTTAATCAGACGAGCCGCCGCATTCTGTACCAGTTGCAGCTTCTGGACCATTTTCAAGGGTAACCCCACGTAGAGCGCATTACAGTAGTCTAGGCGAGAGGTGACCAGGGCATGTACCACCAGTGGGAGCAGATGGTTGGGAAGGTAGGGGCGCAGCCTCCGTATCAGATGGAGTTGATACAGCGCTGCCCGGCTCACAGCCGAGACTTGAGCCTCCATGGACAGCTGGGAGTCAAGAATGACCCCCAGGCTGCGGACCTGGTCTTTCAGGGGCAATCGTACCCCATTGAGCACCAGGTCCACATCCCCCAGCCTTCCCTTGTCTCCCACAAACAGTACCTCGGTTTTGTCAGGGTTCAGCTTCAGCTTATTCCTTCCCATCCAGCCACTCACCGACTCCAGGCACTTGGACAGGGTTTCTACAGCCAACCTCGGTGAAGATTTAAATGAGAGATAGAGCTGCGTGTCATCTGCATACTGATGACATTGCAGCCCAAATCTCCTGATGATTGCCCCCAGAGGCTTTATATAGATGTTGAACAGCATCGGGGACAGGATGGAACCCTGTGGCACCCCACAAGTGAGAGGCCAAGGATCCGAAACCTCATCCTCCAATGCCACTCTTTGGTACCTACCAGAGAGGAAGGAATGGAACCACTGCAATACAGTGCCCCCCATGCCTAACCTCTTCAGGCAGTCCAGGAGGATAACGTGGTCAACGGTATCGAAAGCCGCTGAGAGATCAAGGAGGACAAGGAAGGTGCATTCGCCCCTATCCCACGCCCTTCTCATATCATCTACCAAGGCGACCAAGGCTGTTTCAGTCCCATGCCCAGGCCTGAAGCCCGATTGAAATGGATCCAGATAATCCGCTTCCTCCAAGTGCGCTTGCAACTGCTTTGCCACCAGTATATGGGCTGAGAAGCTATCACCTAGAGAAAATACAAGATAGATAGTGGAGCTTTGCCTGTTTATACCTGCTGAGGGGCTGCTACTCTGTTTATAGGGAGCCACTATATGACTGCATTCTTTTAGTTCTAGTTTCATTTCATCTATTCAGCCATGGTTAGTAAAACAGCATGGTAGAGGACCAGTGCCAGCTCCTCCTCCACACCGTGCAGATAAATTCCAGGCCTCGGTCATACTCCACCGTGCTGTTGCAGTACCATCACCATGGTTAAAAGTACAAACATTTAGATTAAGCTTAGAAACGTAACACGAAACGAAAAACTTTGAAAAGAATAACTGATTATCTTGTGAATAACTGGCATGTTGCAAGGTAGTCAATGTTTTTCATTTTGAGGGGCTCTTCTCTTCTCCTTTTTAATTGAAAGAGTTGCTCTAACGTGTTGTTTTTCTGAGCCAATTTATTTATAGCAAATAATTGTAACATCCTTTTTTGTAGATGGGTTAGGGTCTGTTCCTTTAAAACAAACAGATCACCCAAGAAAACACTGGCCTTTAAACCTGAAGAGTACAGGACCTACCATGTAGCTGCTTAATGAAGTTAGGGAATGGAAGGACTTCTTTTTTCTGCAGATGGCAGCATGTTGCGCGGGGCCAAATACACACGGCATTGTTGAGAAATGAGGGAACCAGAGTGCCAAGAACATTTATTTCACCTTGTTATATTCTCTAGGCTCCGCTACTGTTGTATTCATTAGGACATAAGCCACCTTCCATCATATCAGAAGAAGAAATATATTTATTGAATCTTCAAGGCTCATAGTTGGGGAGAAGACTTTAAATTCCACATTTCTCCTGGTTCAGGTGTATGTACATACTTGCTTACCCCGCGTTACAAATGGTTTCATGTTTTTCCTCTTAACGGCAGGGGTTATAACGTTTTCCTGTCTATTAAGGTCTAAAATCCTCATCTGATTTGCCCTGTGAGTTTACGTTTAAAGAGAATTATGAAAGCTGTGGTAAACCATTATTGTTAACTCTGTGCAATGCTTAGAGGGTGATTAAACAACATATACATGTGTAACTTATCTCTCATAGAGAGATGCAGAAATAAAGAGAGAACAAATACTTTATTGACATAACTAGGTTTTCCAAAATAATGGATTTTAGGAATTGTATGTATATATATACTAAGGATGGAAGGATCTGTCAGTTTCAGTCCTCTCAGCTTCTTATTTTTCTGATCTTAAATTCGGTTCTCCATATTTCTGCAGCAATTTGCTGTTTTTTTTACAAAAAAAATCCTCATGAAAATTCTTCAGCATTTTAGTGTGAATTTCTCCCAATAAATACATTTTTGTATGCTGTTTTGACCAAGGCACACATTTTTGCAAGCAATTTATCCTATTATACTGCATTTTTAATGTTATTTTCACCAACATATTCATTTTTCTGCATTTCTTTTTCAATATATGCATTTTTGTAAACATTGCTTGGTTAGAGAACTGCACTGCAAAATTTGGATAAGTGTGGATTTCAAAGGCTGTATTTTGGTTATCATATTGTTTCAGAAAGTGCAAATTTGATAAATTTGGCTTGAAATGCAAACCAAATCGAATTCCCTCCCATCCCTACTATATTCCTTCTTTTAGTCTGTAATAAATTATGTATTTCTAATAAAATTTCATCCCATCATCCAAAGGTATATTTCCCTGGAGGTTTTATTTAATGATTTTTAGGAAATAGTTCTGAATTCAAATCTGCTGTTTTAGTACAGTATTGATACACATGTAATGTTATGGAATCCTCATGTAACATGTTACAGACTTCCTCACAGATTCCTCTGTTTTGAGGGCGGGCCCTAGTGATGTCACAGGGCAGGCCCGAGTGATGTCACGGGGCGGGCCCGAGTGATGTCATTAAGCATGATACATTAAGCATCAATCACAGTTGCTTGGAGCATACAATTAAAAAAAATCTGATTGGAAATTAAGATAGAAGTCTTAGCTAAAAGATGGAGCCTGGGTAGGGAACATTTAATCTAGCCTACTTGCTTTCAGCAAGAAAGGTTAAGTGCCTTCAGGCCAGGCCAGTCACCAGAAGGCCACTGCAGGGACAAAGGAGCCTAGTGTTGTGGAGATGTTAGATGGGAGCTTTGGGGAGTAAAGATGGATGCTCCTGAAGGCTGCAATTCTAAACACACTTACTAAGGGATTAAGCCCCATAGAACTCAACAGGACTGACTTCTAAGTAGATATAGTTTGGATTGTGCTGTTGGTAAACCTTGACTAGGGTTCTTTTGCAAAGACATCCATATCCTAGCAGGGTTGGCAACCCCCTGCCTGGAATACCCTGCCCTTATCTTTTAACGTGGCTGCTCCAAACTTTTTTTACAGATTTGACCCTTCAGAAAGAGGTTTGAGAAATGAGTAAGAGTAAGAAGTATCTTTTAAAATTGTTCTTTTCAATTCACTCTTGAATGCACATCATACCTAGGGCAGAACCACACCATTCATGTAAAGCACATTCAACACCCATTTGAAGCACATGAATCCCACCACAGAATCATGAGAACTGCAATTTGTTAAGAGTGGTGAGAACTATAACTGTGAGGGGGAAATGACACTTCCCAGAATTCATTAGGGGAAGTCATGCGCTTTAAATGCGAGTTGGATATGCTTTACACGTGTTGTGTGAATCCACTTAATAAATTTTGCCTGCATGGAAATTGTTTTAATTAATTTTTCAAAATGGAAATGAGCTATAAACTGTAGTGGGTGACCATGGGCTACTCACCATCTCTCAGCCTATCTGCCCCTCAGGATGAAAACAATGGAGAACCATGACTACCCCAAGGCATACTTAAAATGTAAAGGAAGTATTGTACAACCATAGTATGCAATTGGATACTTATAGGGACACAGCATGACAAAACTGGGTGGAAGTAATGAGTGGGGTACCACAGGGCTCGGTCCTGGGCCCAGTGCTCTTCAACATTTTTATTAATGACTTGGATGAGGAGGTACAGAGCATGCTTATCCAATTTGCAGATGATGCAAAATTGGAGGGCATAGCTAATACCGTGGAAGGCAGAAAGAAAATTCAAAGGGACCTTGATAGGCTGGAGCATTGGGCTGAAAACAACAGAATGAAATTCAGCAGGGATAAATGCAAAGTTCTACACTTAGGAAAAAGAAACCAAATGCACAGTTATAAGATGGGGGATACTTGGCTCAGCAATACGACATGTGAGAAGGATCTTGGAATTGTCGTTGATCACAAGCTGAATATGAGCCAACAGTGTGATTTGGCTGCAAAAAAGGCAAATGCTATATTAGGCTGCATTAACAGAAGTATAGTTTCCAAATCACGTGAAGTATTAGTTCCCCTCTATTCAGCACTGGTTAGGCCTCATCTTGAGTGCTGCGTCCAGTTCTGGTCTCTGCACTTCAACAAGGATGCAGACAACCTGGAACAGGTCCAGAGGAGGGCAACAAGGATGATCAGGGGACTGGAAACAAAGCCCTATGAGGAGAGACTGAAAGAACTGGGCATGTTTAGCCTGGAGAAGAGAAGATTGAGGAGAGATATGATAGTACTGTTCAAGTACTTGAAAGGTTGCCACACAGAGGAGGGCCAGGATCTCTTCTCAATTGTCCCAGAGTGCAGGACACAGAATAATGGGCTCAAGTTGCAAGAAGCCAGTTAGGAAAAGCTTCCTAACTATTAGAGCCATACGACAATGGAACCAATTACTAAAGAGGTAGTGGGCTCTCCAACACTGGAGGCATTCAAGAGGCAGCTAGACAGCCATCTGTCGGGAATGCTTTGATTTGGATTCCTGCATTGAGCAGGGGGTTGGACTTGATGGCCTTATAGGCCCCTTCCAACTCTACTATTCTATGATTCTATGAAAATATTTATATAAGCATGACTATCAAATATGTTTATTATTTATACAACCTGTAAAGATATTTATAGTGCAATCCTATATTTGTTTACTCAGAAACAAGTCCCAATGTATTCAATGGGGCTTACTCAACCAGGGAAAACTGTACCCCGAAGTGATAAGGAACTTGTTTTTTTAGCAAGTCTTTTAAGTTGAGACCTTATTACAGTCTGTGTCTGTGTTGGAATTGCTTTTTAATATGTTTTTTAAACCTTTTCTTAAAAAAATATGTTTTTAAAACTTTTAAAGATGTTTTTAAAGATGTTTTGTTTGAACATATTTTAAAGTCTGTTTTTATGATTTTAAAAGTGTTTTTAGTGCTTTTGTTTGCCGCCCTGGGCTCCTGCTGGGAGGAAGGGCGCAATATAAATCAAATAATAAATAAATAAAAATAAATAAACTTTATTCATTTTTTTAAAAAATCAGTATTTGTTTCCTACATAATAAAAACTGTGATAAACCCTGCCTAATTTCTTTAAAAATAGGGTTGGAGGGGGAGAGAAAGATTTACAACACAAACACAAGTCTGCGCTATGTTTACTCATAAGTCCCATTAATTTACAGCACAATCCTAACAATGTCTACTCAAAAGTAAGTCCTAATGGAGTTCAATGGGGTTTACTCCAGGTACATGGGATTATTGGAATTGCTTTACTCCCAGAAAAGCAGATATTGGATTAAATACTTTCATATTTCATAACCCAGGGTCTGACTCTTGGACAGAAGAGGAAAAAAACCGTTAAGCCATATTACTTACGCAGACTGCAAAAATCTTAAAGCCACCATTTTCTGACATTGAAATTAAGCCTAGGCATGCCTGGATCAACAAGTCACAACCCTGGCTTCATTGGCTACAATCCTGAAAGGGCCGGGTTACAGCCAGAGCTTTGAAAAGTTACTTTTTAAAACTACAACTCCCATCAACCCCAGCCAGCATGGCCACTGGATTGGCCTAATGGGAGTTGTAGCCAGAGCAAGGAATTGTTTAGAGATCTGTAAAAAACAGCCGTGTGGGGGCGGCGGTTGATGTTTTGGTGTATATCTCGGGAACCATACCACCTAGAAACTTTTTTTTTTAAATTGAAGCTGAGAGTCTGGAGATTAAGGGGTGCAAGCCGGAGAGCTGAAGCCCCCCCCCAAAATCAGAGACTCCAGCTGAAAACCGGAGATTAAACAACATGAGGGCAATTCTGGCCAGAGGTGAGAAAAGCAAGGGTGGGGCCGGAGTCTCTGGCCATTTGCCGGAGACCTGGCATCACTATGCTTAAAGCTAGAATATTTTTTTTGTGAAAGTCCTACAATGAAACACTGATCTCTCTGGAAATGTTAAGGCTATCATAGAGTTGAATCCAATGTTATTCAAGTGGAGCTTTGCTCATGTAACAAGACGTCTCCCTGCTGTGGCTCTGTGCACCCCAATCTATTCAGAAGGGTCTCCCAAGGGTCTCGGGACCAGTTCTGGGGGGCATGCAGAGGGTAAGAGGGAGAAGAATAGGAAACCCCACTGCATGAGTGCAAGTCTCTTCCACCCGGGCATGGACACAGATACAGTCAACAGAGTATTACAGTAAGAAGGGCTTCCAGGACAATCACGCCAGCATTATTACCCTCATTCACATATTGTACCATTCACTGGATATAAAACAAGTCAGGAAAAAACCTCCAACAACACACACACATACACACAGAGAGAGTTTCCATCAAGGACCAACGTAGCTGGACTCTTTAGGACCAGTTTATATGCTTCTCTGGACAGTGGCTCCTCTGCATGATGAGCAAGTGGGCAATCCACCCACTGACCAACAAATTTTATTTATTTATTTATTGTATTTGTATACCGCCCCATAGCTGAAGCTCTCTGGGCAGTTTACAGTAACTAAAAACATCAAAAACAAATATACAAATTTAAAACATCTTTTAAACAGGATGTAATGTCTGCATGGGGTCCACGGATAAAGTTGTTAATATGTAAACCTGAGTCTCACAATTCTTTGACCCCCCAAAAAGGAGGGGGCATTGCATGATTGGGCCCATCTGCAGACACGGCTTTACGTGTGGAGCGTTCACGGCAGCCATTACCTTGCGTGTGGAAGACGGAAAAGGAGTGTGCTCCTCCTCCATGGAAAGAGGATCCCCAGCCCACGAAAGTGTGCACTTCCTCTTTGTTAGTAGACTTGCATTATACAGAAGGGATCGAACGAGAAGAAAAAGTGAATGGGAAGCATAGCTTTAGGGACTTTTGTTAGCGTTATGAAGATGTGGCTAGAATGGACAAGGGTGTACTCTTTTGGTGTTTTTAGTTTTAAATGACTGACAAGCTGGTTGGTGTTTCATGTATTTGTAAGTTGCTTTGAGGCTTTTTTTTTGAAACCAATAAATAAATATAATAATGTATCAGTTTTATTACACAGACGTTTTGGGTCATGGAAGACTTCCTCTAAATAAGTATGCTTTTTATTTTTATTTTTCAGGTACTTCATAGACAGCAATCCCAGCCAGCAAAGGAAAACTCACCTCCAAGAGAAGAGGCTCCACCCCCACCCGTGGAGGACACATGTACCAAAAAAACAAGATCCCGTACTAAAATTTCTTTAGAGGCTTTGGGCATCCTTCAAAGTTTCATCCATGATGTTGGGCTCTATCCAGATCAGGAGGCCATCCACACTTTATCTGCTCAGTTGGATCTGCCTAAACACACCATCATCAAATTCTTCCAGAACCAGCGTTACCATGTAAAACACCATGGGAAGCTAAAAGAGCACATGGGAACTGTGGTGGATGTGGCAGAATACAAAGATGAGGAGCTGCTGACTGAGTCAGAGGAGAATGACAGTGAGGAGGGTTCTGAGGAAATGTACAAAGTGGAAACTGAAGAAGATAATCCTGAAAAAAACAAGGCAACCGCTTCAGAAACTGACCAGAGATAATGTGAAAACATCAAAGGCAAAGCAATACATTGATCCGAGCTCCTTTTTTTCCCCTTTTCCTTTTTTCTTTTAAAAAAAACGTGTTTTGGGTTTTTTCAGTGCACATAAGAGTATGTGCAAATTGAAAGATTATTTTGCATAGCCCAATCAGACATTCCCTTGTAACAGGCACTTGAGTTAATTTTATGTTTGACTGAGACAATGTTAATTGTAATTCATGTATGATTACATCATCATTAACCTTGCACTTGTGAAAGGAACCTCTAGCAAGTTACAGGAAGAAACAGACCTATGAAATCAATGAAGGAAATGATAACAACATATGTGTCTGTATATATATTTTATATATGTATAAAATATATATATATGAACTTTTCATGGGACATAATTTTACAATCTGAAAGTATAGACTGTGAAATGAGCTCGTTAAAAGATGAGTCTTGTTTATGTATTAAAAAACCACTTCACAATGAGTTGCTTTGGCTTTTAGATTAACTGCTGCCTGCTCTCAGGGTGTGGTTACTATTTTGAAATACCTATTTATTTTCTGTTTATCCCTGATATTTTTTAATTCTTATTGTGGCTTCCACTTTGGCAGCTTAATGGGTAATTTTTGAGGTATGCGTTTAAAATCCTAGAGCAACACTGCCAAAAAATAAAAGTGAGCGAGAAGTTGAGAGAAAATGGGGGACAAAATCAGGGCACCTTAACAAATAAAATCCCAAACCTAGTAACTTTAAAAAACTTTAGTACACGATGCACACTTCAAGTCATGGAGCATGTTTTGTTCTTTATAATTTCTGTAGCAAACGGATGAATTTTCATGGACTTTGCAGTGAAAAAAACCAGTGCACAGTAGAATTTGCTTACTAGAATGGTCTTTATGAAAAGTTGCTTTTATGAAATTTAATGTGTGGAATTATACATTGAGTCCCATTTTTTAGTGGTATGTGTTTTGGAGGTGCAGACCATCTACACTGTTGCTGTGCAACTGCTGTCAGTTTCAGTGGGGCGTGTGCAGCTGCAGTTCTTGTTCCTTTGCTCCTCTAGTGTTTGTCTGATATTAATGTGTAGGGAAATTATTCATTATATATGCTGAAATTGCTTTTCAAGAAAGCTTTCACAAATGAAATCATAAAACTATATCACATCTATCACTCTGGGCAAGTTTGATTAGTTCTTAATCAGTCAAAGGGTCTGACGGTTCTCTGGTGCTGAATTTCCTTCTGTACCTCCTTTAATTTTGTGTGTGTGCTGCATTTCGAGTCTTAAGGCTCATTATCTCAATGAGACGAAACATTGTCAGCCAACGGTCTCCCAAGGTATGGTCTTCATGCGGTGCATGACAGACTTGGTGGGAACACATTTTCTGAACTTGCTGCAGTTCTGGGTAGTAAGAGCAAACCAAGAAATTTCCGTGTAGTCACTTACTTGTCATAAACTGAAACCTTTTCCCAGCGACCTAGCATAGCAATTCCATTACATAAAGCAGAACTAATGCTGACTGACTCTTCAATAGTTCAAGCATTAAAGCTGCAATTTACTATAGTTTCCAACAGGTTTTTGAAGCCGTGGTGACACCAGCAGTGTTGCTGTTCCTCCACATTTTTTAAAAAAATGATATTTTGACTTTCTTCTTTATGTGTCTAGGTGGCTATTTGGATTTTTAAACTCATTGGTAGGCTTCCTTTTGACACGTGCTTTGTAACTTTTAACAAAGACCTCATGCAATATCACTTGGAAAGCTATTTTATGTTTCTTGCACAGGTATTGTAATATATAACTGTTAATACTATTTATATATTTGAAAGGTATAAAAGGCAGGCATTAAAACAATTCTCTGTATAGATAGTTCCCAAGAACGTAACAACATACAGGGAGACGACGTGTTGCAATACAAGCTAATTCTAGCTGCTCAGTAACCTCTAGAGTTTTTAAAGGGACTTTTCCAAAATCAATATTTGAAACCCACAGCATATCTGTATCCATTTCATATATCCTTGAAAAAAAAAAGTTGGCTTGCCGACTTAAACTTTTCTCCCTTTATTTCTGTAGTATGCTGCAGCTTTAATCAAAAATTCAGTAGGCGCTGCTTTATGTTCTGTTTTGAGTTACTCTTTTTAATCTGTTATCAGAAACTCTTGTTGAAATCACTACATATATGTAATATGGTCAACACTCATAAGGTTATTCATCTCTTTGATGGCATCAGCATTGGTTTGTTTTTTAAAAACACTTCAACCAAAAAAATTAGTAGGTATTTTTTTCAATGCTGAGTCTTGCCTTTTTTTTCCACTGCCAATTTTTGCAGTGGTTCTTCTAAGTGAATCTGTGGGCATTTTCGCCTGTGGTCTTGCCAGAACTTTGCGAATTACAATGCATATATGTCTATTTATTCAATATTCATCATATAATATCTATTTGGAAAAAGAATCTTTTCTTGTAGTGCCTCTTAACAAAGCACAATTTCCGCCTTTTTTGTGAAATAAGAGAAAACTAAAAAAAAATTGTGTTATTGCGGTATCAACAATGTGAATGAGGATTAACATATTGTAAATGTTCTTTTTCCATGTAAATCAACTTGATCTTTGTTATCACTAAGTGATAATTAAATTTTAACTTATGTGCATTGTTAGTCTGTTAGAATTTTTTGGTTGTTGAAATAAAACACATTCAGTAAATGACATACCCATTTGTGAAGTCATTCTTTGGGTCATTCCATTTCCCTTCCCCTCTCCCTGAATTGAAACAAACAAAAATAAATCCCATTCTTCTATTAGAAATGTGTTATAGGCAAGTACATTTTTCCCTGTCCATGTTATCTTGCAAACAGCTTTAGAAGTTTTACTTCTTTAAAAAAGCAGCTTCCCATTCTGCAGGGGTAGGTTGGGTTGGTGGAGTAAGAGTTCTTCTGGACATGCAGAGAATTACATTATGATAGCTAATGTTTTTAGGTCAGCCTATCAATTCAAACTCAAATTCACTCCATAAAAATGAATGGTGGTATTAGCTTATCCACATGTGCATGTTGTGCTTAAAATATATGTTTTTTCTTCTTTACTTGGAGTGCATGCAATGCATATGGAGAAATATACTCACATAAATATGGATGAATGTGAAAAATAAGTTCAGCTGCCTCTTGGCAAATTGCAGCAAGATTGGCAGATTGCAGCAAGCACAATGAAATTAAATAATAATGATAATGATAATAATAATAATAAGATACATTTATTTTTATTATCCCCCTCTCACCTGGTGTGTGGGTCCTGAGGCAGATTACACAAGTTAAAAATAGAAAATATACATAAAAACCAAACAAATTTAAAAATACAAAGCATACTAAAAAAATCCATAAAATCCTTCAGATCCTTAAAAATGTCAGAACACAGGGTTAGAAATTCAGCCAAATGCTTGAATAAAAAGGTGAGTCCAGCAGCCATCTATCAATGGGATTGGGGGTGGGTGATCTTACCTCACAAAGGAGGACATTCCATAGTCTAGGGGCTATGGCAGAGAAGGCTTTGTTGGAACTGTTCACCAGTTGGGCTTCAGATATAGTAGACACTTGCAACAGACCCTCTTCCCTGATTCTTGTGCAATGGCCGTGTCAAGTGTGAGGAAGGCGGGCAGACACATACCTTGGTCCCAAACTGTTTAGGGCTTTAAAGGTTAAAATGAGCACCTTCAATTGTACACAGAAGCAAACTGGTAGCCAGTATAGCTCTTTTAGCCAGGCATTATGTGCTCAAAGCGGCTCTTTCTGGTTAACATCCTAGCAGCCAAATTTTGAACCAGCTGAAGCTTCTGAGAAGTCTTCAAAGGTAGCCCCACGTAGAGCACATTACAGTAATCTAGGGCATGGGTGAGAGTGGTCAGATCTGAGTATCCAAGATAGGGCTGCAGCTGGTGCAACAGCCGAAACTGAGCAAAAGCCCCCCGGCCACTGCCACTACTTGATCTTCTAGCAGCAAGGCCAGATCCAGTAGGACTCCCCAACTGTGGACCTACTCCTTCTTGGGGAGTGCAACCCCTGCCAGAGTGACCCAACAACCCCAATCCTGGATAGCGTTTCTGCTCACCACCAACACCTTTGTCATGTCCAGATTTAATTTCAGCTTGTTCACCTACATCCAGTCCATTACAGCCTGGAGCCCCGGATCCAGTACCTGCAACTGCATCCTTGGGATCTGATGTGACTGATGTAGAGCTGGGTATCATCAGCATACTGCTGGCAACCCAGCCCACATCCTCAGATGACCGCTCCCAACAGTTTCATGCAGATGTTAAATAGCATGGGGGACAAAATGGAATCTTGCGGAACTCCAAGGGCCAAACAGTCAAATGACAGTCCCCCAGCACCTCCTTCTGGACATGACCCTCAAGGCAGGACTGGAACCAGTCAAAGACAGCTCCTCCTAGCCCCGCTCCTCTAAGGCGGTAAAGAAGGATACCATGGTCGATGGAATTGAAAGCTTCTGAGAGGTCCAGGAGAACCAACAGGGATGCACTCTCCCTGTCTAGTTCCTGGTGTAGGTCATCCACCAAGGCAACCAAAGCAGTTTCAGTGCCATGACCTGGGCAAAAACCAAACTGATGTGGGTCAAGGTAATCCGCTTCATCCAAGATAGATTTGCTGGTCAACTGGTTCCTCATGCTTATTTCTGTTAATAATTTAAAAACACCCACCCATAAACACTCCTTGAACATAATAAAATGATTTCTATCAGAGACATCTAACTAAAGTGTATTATAAAGGAATGCTAGAATGAATTAGTTCACAATAATTTGGATTCTTGTTGACTCAAAGTCTGAAAAAGAAGTTTGAATTCAGTCCTTGGAAGACAGAAATTATTTTCTTGAAAAATGAAATGGACTGCCTATGAATGGGGTGTTCATAGTAAGCGGTATTCAGAGGGGGTTTACCATTGCCTTCCTCTGAGGCTGAGAGGCAGTGACTGACCCAAGGTCACCCAGTGCGCTTCATGGCTTCATGGTTTTAACCAGCATACCATTCTAACTTTTCATATATATATTTTAGAGAGGTGTGACCTGGTGTGTGGCTTTGATGTGCTACATGTTGATGACAATGTGTTTGATTTTAATGTGGGTTGGTTTCTCTGTTTTCACATCTTGTATTTTCTGCATGCGGCCTTAATTTTAAAGTTATGTGCCATTTTCTCTTCCACAATTGCCAAGTCTGTAGCTTTACAGGTAAATGTTTTTATCTGGGGTTTTAAGTAGATTAGGAGCCTTTGCTTCTGCCTAGTGCCCCTTAGAAGGTTTCCTGTGTGTTTTTAACCGACTAGGCTAGGAGGGCATTTTAAATCTTTGTCTTTATTTAATTAATGCGAACATTTATAACCCATCCTCCAGTGGCCCATCAGCGTTCCCAGTGAAAGAAGTCAATGAAACTGATTGACTTCTTTTTCTGTCCATAATCAGAGATGAACATTCTTCCCCTGTGTCATGGTCAGATCACCATCTGGTAAACGTAGACTTCTCGATGCCACACACCCTCTGCAAAGGCACAGGACCTATTAGAATGGTCCGCCCCAGGCGTCTGATGGATCCAGAAGGATTCCTGATTGCCCTAGGGGAATCGGAACCTGCTGAAGGTCATTCAGTCGAAACCCTGGTGATGGACTGGAATACAAAGATCACCAGGACATTAGACCGAGTGCCCCCGAAACGTCCTCTCCCCCTGGAAAGATCCCAGACAGCACCATGGTATGCACCACGGTTGCGTGCTCTGAGACAGGAGGTGAGACGACTAGAGCGCCGGTGGCGTAAGTCCCGCTCCGAAGATGCCCGGACACAAGTTAGAGCAGCAGTAGCTGCCTATCATGTGGCAATAAAGGCAACAAAGAAAGATTACTTTGCTCCCTCTATTGCATCAGTAGAATGCTGTCCCAGGAGGTTGTTCCAGGTGGTCCGAAGCCTGGTCGGTCCAGTTGCTCAGGAACCCTTGGAATACTCAAAGGCCTCCTGTGAAAATTTAGCAAAGCATTTTGCTGATAAAATCGAACATCTAAGAAGCTCGATTTCGCATACCGTGAATGCAGATAGTGGACCAGAGTTGACCAGTCATAATGTGATCCAATGGGATCGGTTTCGGTCTCTTCCTTCTGAGGATGTGGACAAGGTGCTGTCAACTGTGAAACCTACCACCTGTCTCCTTGATCCATGCCCGTCATGGCTCTTGATGAGCTGTAAAGAGAAATTGGGCGAAGGGATCAAGGCGGTGGTAAATGCATCGTTGAATGAGGGTGTATTGCCATTAGCCCTCAAGGAGGCAATTATAAAGCCCATCTTGAAAAAGCCCTCCTTGGATTCCCAAGATTTAAACAACTTCCGCCCAATTTCAAATCTACCATTCTTGGGCAAGGTCATTGAGCGAGTGGTGGCCAATCAGCTGTCAGCGCACTTGGATGAAACAGATTATTTAGATCCATACCAATCGGGTTTCAGAACTGGACATGGAACTGAAACAGCCTTGGTCGCTCTGGTGGATGATATGAGGAGGGCATTAGATAGGGGAGAATCCACCTTTCTTGTCCTCCTAGATCTCTCAGCGGCTTTTGATACCGTCGACCACGGTATCTTGCTGGATCGTCTGGAGGGATTAGGAATAGGAGGCACAGTATTAAACTGGTTCCGTTCCTTTCTTTCTGATAGGCACCAGCAGGTGGCATTGGGAGATGAGGTTTCAGACCCTTGGCCCCTCAATTGCGATGTGCCACAGGGCTCTATCCTTTCTCCCATGCTATTTAACATCTATGTAAAACCGCTGGGAGCTATCATCAGGAGGTTTGGGCTGCAGTGCCACCAATATGCGGATGACACTCAGCTCTACCTCTCATTTAAGTCCTCACCAGAGTCGGCTGTGGAGACCATGTCCAAGTGTCTGGAATCCATGAGTGGATGGATGGGAAGAAACAGGCTAAAGCTGAATCCTGACAAAACGGAAGTACTGCTCGTGGGAGACAAGGGGGGGTTGGGAAACATCGACCTGGTATTTAATGGGGTAAAATTGCCCCTGAAGGACCAGGTCCGCAGCCTCGGGGTGATCCTTGATTCCAACCTGTCCATGGAGGCTCAGGTTTCATCGGTGTGCCAGGCAGCTTGGGGTCAATTGCGTCTCATACGAAGACTGCAACCCTATCTTCCTGTCCACCAGCTCCCACTCGTAGTACACGCTCTGGTCACCTCTCGTTTAGACTACTGCAATGCGCTCTACGTGGGGTTGCCCTTGAAAACAGTCCAGAAATTACAGCTGGTACAAAATACGGCGGCTCGTCTACTTACGAACACCCGCCATTATAATCATATTACCCCAGTGCTGTACGATCTACTCTGGCTTCCAGTTATTTTCTGGGCTCAATTCAAGGTGTTGGTATTAACCTATAAATCCCTGTATGGTTTCGGCCCAGTATACCTGATGGAGCGCCTCCAACGTCATAAATTGTGCCGCCCTACAAGATCTGCCACTCAGGGCCTTCTCTCAGTCCCGTCAACTAAAGTGATTGGGTTGGTGAGGACTCGGGAGAGGGCCTTCTCTGTGGTGGCCCCCACGATTTGGAACTCCCTCCCAATAGATCTTCGACATGCCCCTTCCTTATATATATTTTGCCGAGGCCTGAAGACTTGGCTTTTCCATCAGGCCTTTATGAACTTGAGACTTCTAAGGTGAACTAGCTTCAGAATTGTATTACTGACAACTTTACTAAATATTGTAATTTTGCATTGTGCTGTACTGGTTATATTGTTTTTATTGTATCATATTTTACCATGTATTTTATCGTGCTTTATTGTACGCCGCCTAGAGTGGCCATTGGCCAGATAGGCGGCCTATAAATTAAAGTTTATTATTATTATTATTTATTAACATTCTGCTGCCAGAAATATTAGCCTTGGAATCAGGGACTGGATTTGGGGCAGTCCACTGTTGATCAGGAATTGAGAGAAGTCACTGTCACTTAGGACAGGGGTAACAAACATGGTGTCCTTCAAATGTCATGGGCTACAATTCCCCGTAATTCTTGCCTATTGTCTATTGGCCATGCTGGCTGAGGCGATGGGAGTTGTAGTCTAAAACATCTGGAGGGCACATTGGCTATCTGTGACTCAGGAGGTGGAGATACCTTTGGGGTTTAGATGAGCATTTAGTCTTGCTTGAAGGTGTGGGGTGACTTTTGGGGTATGGATGGTCTTGCCCAAGTGTGGGACTTCTAGATGTGGAAGGCATCAGCCCTTGAAAAAGTGGTAAGTGGGTTTCAAGTGAGCAATCTTGCCCAACTAAGAACTATTAATATTTGCCCACATATTTATTATTTATTTGTTACATTTATATCACACCTTTTTTTCACCATAGAACAGCCTTTCCCAACTAGTGGGTCACCAGATGTTGTTGGACCACAACTCCCATCAGCCTCAGCCAGCATTGCCAATGGTCAGGAAAGATGGGAATTGTGGTCCAACAACATCTGGTGGCCCACTAGTTGGGAAAGGCTGCCATAGAACCTGAGGCGGCATACATGTGGTTACCAGGTGGTCTGACCAGAACCAGACTTGCTTAGCATCAGCAAGGTGAGGGCCCCATGTGCCTTCAGACCATACCCATGGCACATACACAGAGAGACACCCACACCAGATTTTCCAGGGTTCTAAAACACATGGGGACCCTTCACAAGTAGAAAAGACTCCCACTTCACAATTTTGAGAGCAATGTCAGTGATGACGGGATGCGGAGCTAGTGTGCTTGTCTCCACTGCCCCCTCATGTATTTAGTGAACTCCTTTAATAACACTGGAAGAGGGCTCCACCCATACACATTCAGACAGCTCAACAACCTATATTAAGTTGCAGCCCAGACATTCTAAAATTCAAGTGACACAGCAGAAATTGCAATGAATGCAGCTAACCAGCACTTGCAGTTTCACTCTCTACAAAGGGGAAAATATAGTAATGGTACAACAGGACCATAGATGACTACACCAAACTTGTGATCGCTTCATCCAAACAAAGCATATCCCTGCTACACTATAAACCACTGCATAGAAAAGCCAAACATACGCACTCTTCAACAACAGCTAAATCATCAACAGGAGGCCAAATGTACATAATACAAAAATACTTTTTTTTTTAAAAAAAGGAAAACATACAAAGGAGGGCTTAGCCAAAACTGTTACTACCTCTGCTCACTACAGCTTAGTGTTTTGGGGCTCTTGATGGGCAGTGGGAGGAAGTTCAGGTTGAAACTTTATATAACAGCTGTTTAATGGCCAACTTTTGTCAGTTATTTTAAAACATGAATTCCTCCGCATGCATTTCTAGGCTTAGATTCCCATAGCAGTTCTTTTTGTTTGTTCCATTTGGCCGTGTGCGCGTTTCCCTTCAAGCAGTCCTTTGTAAACCTTGGAAAGCACCCATCAGGCAAGTTGAGGCTTAGTAGTCTAAATGGTAGGCTGTTTGCTTCCTGAGCAAATTGATGCACTGCCTTCCAGCATATGGTCCAAGGATCGCATAGAGTTAATAAGATCCGTGGATCCCCGCATCTCACAGGAGTCCCGTTTTTCACCTCTGTAGAGGTGTGTGGGAGGCAGTTATGCCATTCAGGCTTGGTGGGACCCTGCAGTGACACACAATGGTGGCATGGCTTCGTTGCCCAGGAGTCTGGGAGGGCCCCACCTCCTGATGGCCAATTGGCAGCACTGGGTGACTTCAAGGGGTAGAGCCTTGGTGTGTATTCTGGACCAGACAGATAGCCTCTTCCATCTGGTCTGCTCTGGGGCCATCAACACAGGCCCACATTTGTGGCTTTGGCGTTGTCAGGTCTGATATTCCCTACCAACCCTTCCTTCTTTTTATTGTTCTTATGGTGTTCTGTGGAGTGAGGTCAGCCATGGGTTCATAGGGCTGGGAAGGAATTTTGCCCATAGGCACAAACTGGGCCAGGCTCTGTGGGTTTTTTGCCTTTTTCATAGAATAGTAGAGTTGGAAGGGGCCTATAAGGCCATCCAGTCCAACCCCCTGCTCAATGCAGGAATCCAAATCAAAGCATTCCCGACAGATGGCTGTCTAGCTGCCTCTTTAATGCCTCCAGTGTCAGAGAGCCCACTACCTCTCTAGGTAATTGGTTCCATTGTTGTATGGCTCTAACGGTTAGGAAGCTTTTCCTGATGTTCAGTCAAAATCTGGCTTCCTGCAACTTGAGCCCATTATTCTGTGTCCTGCACTATGGGACGATCGAGAAGAGATCCTGGCCCTCCTCTATGTGACAACCTTTCATGTACTTGAAGAGTGCTATCCTATCTCTCCCCAGTCTTCTATTCTCCAGGCTAAACATGCCCAGTTCTTTCAGTCTCTCCTCATAGGGCTTTGTTTCCAGTCCCCTAATCATCCTTGTTGCCCTCCTCTGAACCTGTTCCAGTTTGTCTGCATCCTTCTTGAAGTGCGGAGACCAGAACTGGACGCAGTACTCAAGGTGAGGCCTAACCAGTGGTGAATAGAGGGGAACTAATACTTCACACGATTTGGAAACTATACTTCTGTTAATGCAGCCTAATATTGTTGTTGTGTAAATTTGTATATTTGTTAGCAGAGAACGGCAACGGTCTGAAATGCATGTGTGCCAGTGTGTGCGTTTACCTAAGAAAGCAGGCTTTTACCGTACATTGAGATCACTGAGACTTAAGACTTAGTAAAATAAGAAAAGCTACTTTATTTATAGAAATACATAGTAGATAGGCATACCTAGCTCTAACTAACTAAGTAAGTTGGAGGTGCAACACTCAGATTTGGGAGTCGCCCTCATGGCTTAGGAGAGAAAGAGCAGAGACAAAGGTGTCTCCTCTCTCTTGGACAGTTGAAGAAGAGAAGAGAGGAAAGGGTGGAAGGAGGAGATGCAGATAAGCTCCCTAAGACATATCAGTCTAGCGATGGAAGGAAGTCAGTCAGAGCATCACCGGTAAAGGTAATGAAGCCTATCCATCTGGAGGGCCCTAACTCTATCTCCCTTCTGGAACATAAACAAAAAGAACAAAACAGGAGTTGCTCTTGCCCCACTTCCAACAAATATAGCATTTGCCTTTTTTGCAGCCACATCACACTGTTGGCTCATATTCAGCTTGTGATCAATGACAATTCCAAGATCCTTCTCACATGTCGTATGGCTGAGCCAAGTATGCCCCATCTGATAACTGTGCATTTGGTTTCTTTTTCCTAAGTGTAGAACTTTGCATTTATCCCTGCTGAATTTCATTCCGTTGTTTTCAGCCCAATGCTCCAGCCTATCAAGGTCCCTTTGGATTTTGTTTCTGTCTTCCACGGTATTAGCTATGCCCCTCAATTTTGTATCATCTGCAAATTGGATAAGCATGCTCTGTACCTCCTCATCCAAATTGTTAATAAAAATGTTGAAGAGCACTGGGCCCAGGACTGAGCCCTGTGGTACCCCAATCATTACTTCCGCCCAGTTTGAGAAGGAACTATTGATAAGCACTCTTTGAGAATGATTCTGGAGCCAACTGTGGATCCATCTGATAGTTGTTCCATCCAGCCCACATTTAGCTAGTTTGCTAATCAGAGTATCATGGGGCACTTTGTCAAAAGCTTTGGTGAAGTTGAGATATGTCCACAGCATTCCTGCAGTCTACAAGGGAGGTTAAAAATGGTAAACAATGTTGGCTCCTAGTAATCACTGCTTTGTTTTCAAGGTGCTTACAGACTGACTGCTTTATAATCTGCTCCAGAGTTTTTCCAGGGATTGATGTTAGGCTGACTGGTCTGTAGTTCCCCGGTTCCTCCTTTTTGCCCTTTTTGAAGATAGGGACAACATTAGCTCTCCTCCAGTCATCCGGCACGTCACCAGTCCTCCATGATTTCGCAAAAATAATAGACAGCTGTTCCGAGAGTTATTCAGCCAGTTCCTTCAATACTCTAGGATGCAGTTTATCAGGCCTTGCCACTTTGAACACGTTCAAAGTGATTAGGTATTCCTTGACTGTTTGTCTATTAATCTCAAGCTCCAATCCTGCCCCTTCTACTTCATGTTTCCCGGAAGGGTCATAGACCCTTTTTTGCGAGAAGACTGAGCCAAAGCAGGAACTGAGCACTTCTGCCTTTTCTTTGTTATCTGTTACCATTTTGCCATCCTCATTGAGTAGCTGTGCCACCATTTCTTTTCTCTGTCTTTTACTATGGACATACCTGAAGAAAGCTTTTTTGTTGCTTTTAGCATCTCTTGCTAACCTCAGCTCATGCTCAGTTTTAGCCTTCCTGGCACCATCCCTGCAATTCCGTGATACCTGCCTGTACTCTTCCTTTGTGGCCTGGCCTTCTTTCCACTTCCTGTATGTGTCCTTTTTTGTTTTCAGGTCATCTCTAAGCTTTTTGTGAAGCCACATTGGCTTCTTCTGCTGTTTCCTCCCTTTTTTCTTTGTTGGAATTGCTCGCCATTGCGCTTTTAGAATTTCCTTTTTTAGAAACTCCCACCCATCTTAGACTCCTTTTCTCATTAGGGTCACTTGCCATGGAACCATACTTACAATTGTTCTGAGTTTATTAAAATCAGCTTTTCTGAAGTCCAGGGTGTGCATATGGCTACTCTCAGCTTTTGCTTCTGTTAAAAGCAAGAATTCAAGTATGGTGTGGTCACTTTCCCCCAGAGTTCCCATAACTGGTACTTCATCCACCAAATCATCTTTATTGGTTAGAATCAAGTCCACGATAGCTGATCCTCTGATTTTCCTCCACTTTCTGTAGGAGAAAGTTATCTCCAACACAAGTCAGAAATTTCTTGGAGGCACTGTGTTTGGCAGAATTTGCCTCCCAACAGATATCGAAATAATTGAAGTTCCCCATTACTACTACATCATGCCTCCTCAAAACACTGGCAATTTGCTTTTCAAAAGTTACATTCCCATCTTCTCCTTGGTTGGGTGGTCGGTAGTAGACTCCAAGCACCACATTCCTTTATTACCTGCCCCATTAATTTTAATCCAGATACTCTCGGTGGATCTACCAAGCTCATCTTCCTGTATTTCTGTGCAGGGATATATATTTTTAACATATAGCACAACTCCACCTCCCTTTTTATACCTTATGTTCATTTTGAACAAGTTATATCCTTCAATTGATGTATTCCAGTCATGGGAGTCATCCCACCAAGTTTCAGTTATACCTATCAAATCGTATTATCCTTCTATATTAAGAGTTCAAGTTCGTTCTGCTTTTTAAGAACATAAGAACATAAGAAGAGCCTGCTGGATCAGGCCAGTGGCCCATCTAGTCCAGCATCCTGTTCTCACAGTGGCCAACCAGGTGCCTCGGGAAAGCCCGCAAGCAGGACCTGAGTGCAAGAACACTCTCCCCTCCTGAGGCTTCCGGCAACTGGTTTTCAGAAGCATGCTGCCTCTGACTAGGGTGGCAGAGCACAGCCATCATGGCTAGTAGCCATTGATAGCCCTGTCCTCCATGAATTTGTCTAATCTTCTTTTAAAGCCATCCAAGCTGGTGGCCATTACTGCATCTTGTGGGAGCAAATTCCATAGTTTAACTATGCGCTGAGTAAAGAAGTACTTCCTTTTGTCTGTCCTGAATCTTCCAACATTCAGCTTCTTTGAATGTCCACGAGTTCTAGTATTCTGAGAGAGGGAGAAGAACTTTTCTCTATCCACTTTCTCAATGCCATGCATAATTTTATACACTTCTATCATGTCTCCTCTGACCCGCCTTTTCTCTAAACTAAAAAGCCCCAAATGCTGCAACCTTTCCTCGTAAGGGAGTCGCTCCATCCCCTTGATCATTCTGGTTGCCCTCTTCTGAACCTTTTCCAACTCTATAATATCCTTTTTGAGATGAGGCGACCAGAACTGTACACAGTATTCCAAATGCGGCCGCACCATAGATTTATACAACGGCATTATGATATCGGCTGTTTTATTTTCAATACCTTTCCTAATTATCCCT
Organism: Rhineura floridana; assembly: GCF_030035675.1. NCBI lineage: Eukaryota > Metazoa > Chordata > Lepidosauria > Squamata > Rhineuridae > Rhineura > Rhineura floridana. The sequence continues at coordinate 21,025,642 of NC_084481.1, forward strand.
AGCATGGAATTTGCCTTTTTTCACAGCTGCCGCACACTGGGTCGACATTTTCATCGTGTTGTCCACTACAACCCCGAGGTCTCTCTCCTGGTCGGTCACCGCCAATTCAGACCCCATGAGCGTATATGTGAAATTAAGATTTTTTGCTCCAATATGCATAATTTTACACTTGTTTATATTGAATTGCATTTGCCATTTTTCCGCCCATTCACTCAGTTTGGAGAGTTCTTTTTGGAGCTCTTCGCAATCCCTTTTTGTTTTAACAACCCTGAACAATTTAGTGTCATCAGCAAACTTGGCCACTTCACTGCTCACTCCTAATTCTAGGTCATTAATGAACAAGTTGAAAAGTACAGGTCCCAATACCGATCCTTGAGGGACTCCACTTTCTACAGCCCTCCATTGGGAGAACTGTCCGTTTATTCCTACTCTCTGCTTTCTGCTTCTTAACCAATTCCTTATCCACAAGAGGACCTCTCCTCTTATTCCATGACTGCTAAGCTTCCTCAGAAGCCTTTGGTGAGGTACCTTGTCAAACGCTTTTTGAAAGTCTAAGTACACTATGTCCACTGGATCACCTCTATCTATATGCTTGTTGACACTCTCAAAGAATTCTAATAGGTTACTGAGACAGGACTTTCCCTTGCAGAAGCCATGCTGGCTCTGCTTCAGCAAGGCTTGTTCTTCTATGTGCTCAGTTAATCTAGCTTTAATTATACTTTCTACCAGTTTTCCAGGGACAGAAGTTAAGCTAACTGGCCTGTAATTTCCGGGATCCCCTCTGGATCCCTTTTTGAAGATTGGCGTTACATTTGCCACTTTCCAGTCCTCAGGCACGGAGGAGGACCCAAGGGACAAGTTACATATTTTAGTTAGCAGATCAGCAATTTCACCTTTGAGTTCTTTGAGAACTCTCGGGTGGATGCCATCCGGGCCCGGTGATTTGTCAGTTTTTATATTGTCCATTAAGCTTAGAACTTCCTCTCTCGTTACCACTATTTGTCTCAGTTCCTCAGAATCCCTTCCTGCAAATGTTAGTTCAGGTTCAGGGATCTGCCCTATATCTTCCACTGTGAAGACAGATGCAAAGAATTCATTTAGCTTCTCTGCAATCTCCTTATCGTTCTTTAGTACACCTTTGACTCCCTTATCATCCAAGGGTCCAATTGTCTCCCTAGATGGTCTCCTGCTTTGAATGTATTTATAGAATTTTTTGTTGTTGGTTTTTATGTTCTTAGCAATGTGCTCCTCAAAATCTTTTTTAGCATCCCTTATTGTCTTCTTGCATTTCTTTTGCCAGAGTTTATGTTCTTTTTTATTTTCTTCATTCGGACAAGACTTCCATTTTCTGAAGGAAGACTTTTTGCCTCTAAGAGCTTCCTTGACTTTGCTCGTTAACCATGCTGGCATCTTCTTGGCCCTGGCGGTACCTTTTCTGATCTGCGGTATGCACTCCAGTTGAGCTTCTAATAGAGTGTTTTTAAACAACTTCCAAGCATTTTCGAGTGATGTGACCCTCTGGACTTTGTTTTTCAGCTTTCTTTTTACCAATCCCCTCATTTTTGTGAAGTTTCCTCTTTTGAAGTCAAATGTGACCGTGTTGGATTTTCTTGGCAATTGGCCAGTTACATGTATGTTTAATTTAATAGCACTGTGGTCACTGCTCCCAATCGGCTCAACAACACTTACATCTCGCACCAGGTCCCGGTCCCCACTGAGGATTAAGTCCAGGGTTGCCATCCCTCTGGTCGGTTCCATGACCAACTGATCTAGGGAATAGTCATTTAGAATATCTAGAAACTTTGCTTCTTTGTCATGACTGGAACACATATGCAGCCAGTCTATGTCCGGGTAGTTGTGCTCTGCACATTAGTATACAGAATCAAAGACTATGTGATTTATGGCTTGGCTTCCTTACTACATTTTTCTGAGGACTGTTACTGGGCCCTATTAGAGCCGATCTCTGTTCCCATTACTGTGCACAAGTCTTCATCAGTCGTTACCACCAAGTTTACATCTCCCTCCCCCTTAGTTTAAAGCCCTCCTGATGAACTTCTCCATGCTGTGGCCAAGCACATTCTTCCCAGTCCTTGTGAGATGCAACCCATCACTTGCAAGCAATCCATCTTCTAGGAAGCATAGTCCGTGGTCCCAGAATCCAAATCTCTCACAACGGCACCACCTTCGTAGCCATTCATTCACATGGAGTATCTTTCTTCCCCTTTCTATTCCTCTTCTAAGTACTGGAAGGATGGATGAAAAAACTATCTGAGCCCCAAAGGCCTTGCATTTCCTTCCCAGAGCTTCAAAGTCTGATGTGATTTCTTCATAGCTCCATTTGGCAGTATCATTTGTTCCCACATGGATGAGGAGAAAGGGATACCTGTCGGTGGGCTTGATGAGTGATGACAACCCTTCCATCTCATCTCTAATCCATCCTCCTGGTAGACAGCATACCTGGCGAGTCCATGGATCTTCTTGGCATACTTGGGTTTCGATCCCACGGAGCAGGGAGTCTCCTACTACTAGTACTCTTCTCTTCTTGTTGTGGGGCGTGGTTTCATTGCCCCTGCTTGATTGAGCTTCAGCCTCTTGCTCATTGTTGCACGGGGTCTCCTGTAATTCTTCCACCACAGGCTGTCCTCCAGTCTCACTGGTGAGTGGTTGGAAGCGGTTCCATAGTTCCACTGGTGAAGGGTGTCTTTTAGCTCTTCTGCTCCTAACTGTCACCCTTTCCCACGAAGTTTCCTCCACTTCGTTGTTCCTCTCCAAAGCAGCCTCCTCTTCTGCTACCACATGCTGTTGCTCTTCCACCTCCACTTTGCTGCTGTTGTTCCAGCATTCTGTCTAAGAACTCTTCATCTTCTCTTATAGTCCTCAGTGTGGCCACCTGCCATTCTGGGCCTCTCAGTTTTTCTTCTAACAGTGCCATAAGCTTGCACTTGTTGCACGTGTACGCCATGTTGTTCTCAGGCAAGAAAACAAACATGGCACACACCTTGCAGATCACAACCACTGGAGTATCCTTCCCATTCATACTCTCTTCTACCTTTTGTTTCTTTCTAACGACTTGTTTTGGAGTGGCCTGTGCTTTCTCCTGTCCTACTTCAGGGTAAACTTGAGAGTCCCTCTGGTATGCCGTGCACTGTACAAGGAGAATTAGTTTTGGTTTTTTTTAGGGACCTCCCCTGTTGAGCTCCTTTGTCAAACTCCTGTTTGCTCTCCCTGTTTGCTTGCTCTGTTTGCTCAGTCTGAAAGCTGGCTTGCTTGTATCTCCTCTCCTGTGGACCAGCTGAGACAGCTCCCTCTGCTCTGCTCAGTTAGGAGTCAGGAAACAGAATGAACGTCCCAGCACACACAGCTGCTGCTTGTTGCCCTCAGCAGTACTCAGGCCATGACCTTAAGCCAATAGCTATCAGGCCACACCCCTTCCAATCAAGCTGCTATGGAGCCCTTCAGAGCACATGACTTAGAGCACACAGCTTCACAGCCCTCTTGGCCTTTTTCTTTTCCTTGCTACATCTCCTTTGTCAAACTCCTGTTTGCTTCCTCATTACAATTCTGGAAAGGCATGACTAGTTTATATCTGTCACTTCTTTGCAGGCAGGAGAGGCATTGACAAGATTCACCATCCACTGAAGCAGAGGATGGGCAACCCGCTTCCCACTGGGAGGGGAATCCCCCCGAGGGCTAAGGGGGCAGACAGGCTGCCACCCTCCCAGGTTGTTTGAGGGACCCACAGGGGTGGTTCACGCCATGGTGGACCCATGGCGCAGGCTAACTCTCTGTAGGTGGTTCTAGCACTTGGCTTGAGACCAGGACATCGGCCCAGTAGTTGGGCTGGCCAATGGCTGGATCCTTGCCCTGTGTCATACCAAACGTCTGTGCACTCTGACCAATAAAGTTGTGGCTCTGTGACATCCACATCACCCTCTGCATTCGTTGATTGCTCCAGTATCTCATGCTTGTCACTGTGCGGGGACGTACAATAAAACTGTGCGATAAAAATGTGACAGTAAACAGACGGAAACATGGAAACTAGTAGCAATCCACAACAAAATCAGTCTGACTAGGTACTAGCTGTGTTGGTATTGTTGGCACAATTGCGTCATCTAAAACAGACAAACAAATAAAAACCCATGAAGTGGTTTGTACCTCTTTCTTCTGGAATCTTTTTCTCCGCTTCAAGTTTAGCAGAGCACAAAACAGGCTGTGTGATAGTTACTGTGTGGAGTATCCGTAAAGGCAGTTCCTTGTATGTTGGGGATTCCTTTTCTGCTTGGCTCAAGGGCTCTCAGAGCTAAGATTACATTTATTTATTTGTTACATGTCCAGACTTCTCTGCACTCATGTGGATTCCAGGGTAATATACAAAAGGTATGAATAAAATTAAACATGCCACAAGAATGGGAGAATATGATAAGTAAAACAAACAATTATAAAAGTAGTGAGAGGTGGTTACAAACACCAGAGCAGACTAATAGAAGTCTTTCCTTTTTGTTCTGGCCTTTTGCTAGTCCTGGAATAAAAGCCAAGTCTTTTCCCCCTCCTCACTTGACTGAGCCGTCCCTTTAACAGGGCAAAAGTTGCCCAGTGATGACAGCATTTTCTCTTAGGGACACTTCCTTCCTGCATTTTGAACATTCACATAGGGAGCTGGCCCAAAATGGCTGGCGATACACATCTTTGTAACATCCAAACAGTCAGATTTAAATTTGAAATGAGGCTCCTGACGCTGCTTTGCATTTTGCATGACTTATGCTTATGTCTGGCTGTCTCCTCATTACAGGGATACATGTCTTTGGCCATTGTTGGAAGAGGCCCTCAGAGGACACTTGACAAGAACATGGCCTTTCCCATAACAAAGCTGCAGACTATATAGACATATAGAGGACTGCCAGTCTAACACGTGCCAGTGCTCAAATCTCTAAGTCCACCTTTGGCCCTCCAGAGGTTGTTGGACTCCAACTACCATCAGCCCCAGCCGCCATGGCCAACGGTCAGGGATGATGGGATCAGTAGCGACTGGTGGGCCTGTGTTGTGCTTCTGGCTTCCCAACATTGTGTGTCACTGCCGGTTACCGAGAGGGGGAGGGGAGGGGCAGTGAGAAGCTCGGTGCAGTGCAAGTACAGCATTGGGAATGGTGGTTACCGGCTGCAATATGTGGCGTTGGGAAGCCAGAAGAGCAATTCAGCCTGACCCGCACAGCTCCACTGGATGCTACTGGATGGGAGTTGTAGTCCAGCAACATCTGAAGAGTCACAGGTTCCCCACCTCTGTTCTAAGGAACTTGCTAGTGTAATGTATCATGTCTCAGATTAGTAGGACTCATGCTAGGAACCAGCGACATTTCCAGTTTCAGTTGGGGGCAAAGAGGTATCGGGGGAGGGGGAGATGCATGGCAAAGTTAGACAATTCCCTCCACAGTGAGACTTTCCAGGTACAACACCAGAGGGTTTCCTTTCCTTTGCATAAGAGAAAAGCGAAGACTTAGGCAGCAGTCCTAAGCACACTTTCCTAGGAAGAAGCACCACTGAACTCACTGGGACTTGCTTCTTAGAAAACACCCATAGGACTGCACTGTAATCTAGGAACAGAGGAAGCTGCTTTACGCCAAGTCAGGCCACTGGTTCATCTAGCTCGGTATTGTCTATGCTGACTGGCAGCGGCTCTCCAGGATGTCAGGCAAGGAATCTCTCCCAGCCCTACCTGGAGATGCTGGGGATTGACCTTGGGACCTTTTGCATGCAAGGCTCCTGCTCTGCCACTGAGCTATGGCCTTTCCCCATCGCCCTGGGCTTCTGCTGGAAGGAAGGGCGGGGTATAAATAAAATTATAAATAAATAAAATAAATAAATATAAACAAGCAGAGCACATTGGAAGAAACCAAGCACTCCGACAGCAGTGCCCTCCAACTCTGTATCAGATCCCCAGACAGCAATTTGTGCTGCACCCAAGTTTCAACGAATTCTACCTCAAAGCTCTCAGCTCTCCTTCTCAAATGCTAAACAAGGTGCTTCTCTGGCCCTCTCCTTTGAGCTCTGAGAGTGTCACCTTTTGAAGGCCGAGTTCCAAGTCCAGGAGCACACCCCATCCTCAGTCAATATTGTAAGGATCGGTAAGGTTCTTTTCTTAAAGTCTTTGGTCACCTATTCACAGAGAGAAAGAGAGCCAAACTCATGACAACATTCAAGAGTAACTTGCCAAAAGCTGTCTATTTTAAGAGCATTTGTTGTAGCTATTTTTAATGAGCAGAGAGAACAGTAGTATTGAGTAGCAATCAAAAGTGATCTGAAATTCAAAGGATTTTGCTTTCTTACCCTTCCTAAGTGGTGCCCATGGATTCACTTTGATTTCTGTGGGGAATGACTTTAACCCGAGAATAACAATCCTCGTAACAACTCATGTTCTTGTTACCTTGTTGATTTCTGTGGGATTTTAACGAGATCCTTAACTTTTGCAAAATAGGAATGGGCACTGAATCTTGATGCATCAACATCTCACAATTTGAGGAAGAACTACTGCAGTAGATCAGTAATAAATAAATATATAATAAAAGAGGCAAAGTTTTAAAGGCTCTGCAAAGAACTGCTGGTCCTTTTTGTAAGTTCCAAGCAAGCTAAAAAAAATAGCTGCTTTGAATTTGTCACCACACAAACAGAGCTTTATTGAAGAGGAGGGGGTTTGTACAGGAAAGCACGCTGAAAAAAAACCCATATGGATACTTCTTACAAATCTTCAAAAATGATAATTTGGTAGCTACTATGGCAGAAATATTTTTATTAATCATGCTTCTATTTCACCATATTTTACCTGCTGCTGTTGTCTCTTGTCAAACATATTTAAGTCTCGCAGACATATGTATTTCCATTTTAAATTGAATGTGAGTGGAAAAAATAAACATAGAACTGTTTTGTTAATTATGGTTGCGAGCATACTGTCTTTTTTAACCTACAATTCGTTATTAGTTTTGTACTACTTTTGCAAACATGAAGAGGAATAAGCCAAAACACTCTGTATTGATCAGTTTGGGACCTCTGACACCTACTTTTCAGATGCTGAAAATCCACCGAAAGTGGATTGAAAAACAATAATCATACAAAAAAGCTCCCATCTTCATTCAGAATAGCACACTGTGTTGACTTGTCATTCATTTTTTTAAAAAAAACAAAACTTGTCCATTATAACACAAGTCAAGGAGGAAACAGGTGATGAAATTTAGAAGGCAGGAGTCATGAAAGCTTGTTTGTGCAAAATATGTAGCAACCTTAATACAAGATTCACTAATAGGCAAAAAACATTGCGGTTTAAGAACGTACCTATAGCCCACAGCTATTCTATCAAACTTTAAAAAGCAGGGAAATTGGGCAGCTATAGTGAATGCACCTGGGGAGCAGGAGACCTGACCTCCTCTCTGAGATATTGGACTGCCCTACAAATTGGTCAAAATGCAAACACCATTTGGGTTGGTCTTTCACAGTCCAATCCACTTCCTGTGTAGCTTGGAAGAATTTGGTAACATGCCTCTGAGCATATGGTGAGTGGTGGCAACACTTGCCATCTCCAAAGATAGAGAATTATATTTTTGTATGTTTCTTGGTGTTCTTCTTACTTTGCTTCTTTCCTGTGTTATTAATGTTTCTACAGAGAATCTACACTAGAAAATTTTATTTCCCTCATTATTCATCCCAGAAATCTGTGTCAAATTTATTTTTATTAATTTCAAATCCTTTTTATTGGTCAGTGTCATATGATGGTGAAGACAGCCTTTTGTGTTTCAAATTGGAGGTTATGTTCTATTTCTATTTTGGGTGCATTAACAGTGGAATTTGGACCTGCAGTTTGATGAAAAATCAGACTGATTCCAATATGTTGCTACTTCAGCAATGACTCTAGCTGTTGGAAAAAAGAGGATGCATATTTTCAGCCTGCTATGTTTAAACCATTTAAGGCAAGGTGGGCATGGTCAATTAAAAACACAGAGCACACCTAACATTTAGCTAGAATATATTTCACCTCCCGCTGTTTTATCTTGTGCAAATTGAGACACTCCTGAGGTCCACTGGAGACTATTCTGCAGAAGTCAGTGCCATTATTCCACAATTATGTTTGGAGTTTTTTTAGTATAAATTTTGCCAAGAGTTGCTGTACTTCACATATTCACAGATATAGAAACAAAAGAAAATGATTTCCTATAGGAAACTTCACTAAAATTGCAAAGGAAATCAGACATATTCAAAGTGACCATCTGAACTATATCAACTGTCTTAACTGTTGCTTCCTCCCTGCTAAAACAAGATCAGCACAGCACGTGTCTTCTTTCTATTCTTTGGGCTGATTGCAGGTGTTGCCACCACTCACCATATGCTCAGAAGCACATGTTACCAAATTCTTCCAAGCTACACAGGAAGTGGATTGGACTGTGAAAGACCAACCCAAATTGTGTTTGTATTTTGACCAATTTGTAGGGCAGTCCAATATCTCAGAGAGGTGTTCAGGTCTCCTGCTCCCCTGGTGCATTCACTATAGCTGCCCAATTTCCCTGCTTTTTAAAGTTTGATAGAATAGCTGTGGGCTATAGGTATGTTCTTAAACCGCAAGGTTTTTTTTGCCTATTAGTGAATTTCCCTGCTTTTTAATCTGGGAGGTAAGAAATGGGATCCTGTCCAAGTTTGCTGAGAATGGATGGATCATTTGCATGCTTATTGAGTTCAATGGGATTTACTCCCCTGCAATCATGCTTAGGATAGGTGAAACTGACCACAGAGGATGGGGAGGGGAGGAGGAGGAGGAGGGAGGGGAGGAAATGCAGAGGGGAGGGGAGGAGAAAGGGAGAGGAGAGGGGAAAAGCAGGTCTGATCATTTGCATGCTTATTTTCAATGGGATTTACTCCTATGCAATCTTGGTTAGGATAGGAAACACTGACCATGGGGGAGGAGGAGGGGGAATGGGAAGGAGCGTATTGGAGAGGGGCAAAGGAAGGTGGAGGGGAGAACAGGTTTGATCATTTGCCTGCTTATAGAGTTCAATGGTATTTACTTCCGTGCAATCATGTTTAAGATAGGTGAAACTGACGATGGGGAGGAGGGGGAAGGGGAAGGGGAAAGAGGGGATTGGAAGGGGATGGGGAGTGAGGGGCAAAGGAAGGGGGAGGGAAGGGGCAAGAGGAGGGGATAGGAGGAAAGAGAAGGGAGGGTGGGTTTGATCACTTGCATATTTTTTGAGTTCAGTGGGATTTATTTCTATGCAATCATGTTTGAAAATGAAAATGGACTGCCTTCAAGTCAATCCCCACCTATTGCAACCCTTTGAATAGGGTTTTCATGGTATTCAGAGGTGATTTCATCATTGCCTTCCTCTGAGGCTAAGAGGCAGTGACTGGCCCAAGGTCACCCAGTCAGCTTCATGGCTATGTGGGGATTCGAACCCTGGTCTCCCAGGTTGTAGTCCAACACTAACCCAGGGAAGGGGCAGGGAGTGGGAGGGGAGGAGATTGGGTGGGTGGGCACTGGGCAGAAGGAAAGCCCCTTTCCTTTCCAAAAGGAAAACATTGTAAACAGAATCATTCTTTTTCAGGCTTTCCCTCACCTTTTTATTCTACAGCAGACACATGTAGCCTCCCACCCAAAGTTAAACCAAAGCTTTCCCTGGCCACATCCACACCAGGCCTTTATTTCACTTTGGACAGCCATGGCTTCTCTCAAAGAATCCTGGGAAATGTAGTTAGTGAAGGGTGCTGAGAGTTGCTAGGAGACGCGCTGTTCCCCTCACAGACCTTCAATCAGAATGGCTGACTCAGGGGAATAGGAGTCTCTCAGGGGAATAGGAGTCTCCTCTCAGCACCCTTCACAAACTACACTTCCCAGGATTCTTTGAGGGAACATGACTGTCTCACATGAAATCAAAGTCTGGTGTGGGTGTGGCCCTCTGATTAGGCAAGCCCAGCAGCTGTGAGGCTTTTAGAACTCTGACAGTTGGTTCTTACTGAGCATGCTCTACGCTATCATTGGGTCCCAGCCAAAATTTATTAAATTAATTAAAAATCAGCCAGGCATTTTTTAAACTTTTAAACTGCAGCAGATGAAGGTCAGAGTATGGGGCAATGTCAGTATTAGGATTACAGGTACTCTGTGAACATGGCTGATTTTGAATGAATTTCAACAGATTATGAGAACAGAGAAAAAAGTCCAAAAGGGCTCTGAGGTTTCTCTCTCTCTTTTTACACTTTGAACTGTCTATTCTCTCTGACTGTGTTGTGTATCGCCATGAAAATTGACAGGGTTGTTAAGCAAGCGTTTCTGAGTTCAGGCCTATAAGTTTTGTAAGGTTTTGTTTTGAAATGAGCTTATGGGAAGCATCAGAATGGCATGGGGGGTATTTTCAATTTAACATTGCGGAATGTGAAAAATCCCCGCTGGCTATAGTATATAGCCACTCTCATGGCTGTATAAATAAGTGAATTGAAAATATGCTATGGATTCTCCTGGTGCTGGATTTCTGTGCTCCCCGGTATGAGATATTTCCCTTTTACATACTCAACGTCTTTCTAGGGATGCATGAGGATTTTGTTTGATCTGCTTTTTAAGTGAGCCAGCCTTAGTCACATTTCTAGGACTAGTACATGGCGTGGAATGCAGTTATCTCTTGGCTTTCACATGTCTCATTTTGCAATACAGTTCTCTGTTCAAAAATGTACCAATGTCTATAAAAATGTGTATTTAAGCTTAAAATGTGAGCAAAAGTGTGCATCATATGCATCATATGTAAGTATTCTATCATATATACAAATGTGATTTTAGGGTAACGTGTACCAAAAATGTGAAATTTTGTATTGTTAAAAACATTGCAGAATGATGATGAAAAGGAATGGAATGAGTTTATGAATGAAGATTGTGTGACACTGACATGATTATGTCCCCTCAACCAATGGAGCAAGTTGGTCATAACTATGCACGAAGATGGACATACTAGATTGTATTCAGTGTTAGTCATACTTAAAGTAGACCAATTGAAATTAATGGACATGACTAACTGGGGTTCACTGATTTCAGTGGGTCTACTCTGAGTAGAATTTAGTTGGATACAATACAATATTAAACAGATATCTCATGGCTTGTTCTTCATCCATGATAATTCTTCCTGCCTTTGCAAACTGAATGACAGATATGCATACCAGCAAACTGAATGCTGGTTCAGTGATGAGTTTCCTCATACTTCAAGGCTATGTGTGTGTGTTTAAAAAAATGAAAACTGCTCCAGTGATTGCATGTATGTAAGGGTTTCTTGATGGTGCCTATGACTGTGTGCTGTCCACTGCCAGCTTCCTTAGCAAACATGAAGATCCACTTACTTGTCCCATTTGTCAATCTGGAGAGGGAAGAACCTTTTTTAAAAAAACAAAACACATTTATATGTTTTTAAAATAACACCGTGTGATATTTGCTCAATACAACTATAGGTGGAGAACAATATTTGTTTCATTTCCTGAGGAGGAAAATAATGTCTCTTATTTATCCTAGCAGAACAACACCTAGAATCCCATATGTAGATGGTGACCACCTCATGGATGGCTGAATATGAGGATGACTTTGCAGTTCAGTGGTATTCAGTGAGCTGCAAAGTCATCCTTGTATTCACTCATCCTTGAAGCTCGGATTTGTTTAGTAAGTTTTTCTGTCAAAGTGTTTTGCCAAACCTAACAAAACCATCCTTGTCTGGAGCCTCCATTCAATTCAGTTCACATTTAAAAGCAAGTTTGCCCATTTCAAAATAACATGGGAACTGAAACACAGCCATCCTTTGAAATCCATACTTTTCTGAATTTTGGAATGCAGTTCGCCAACCAGTGTTTACAAAAATGGATATATATGGGGAAAGTGTGCATGAAAATGAATATATTAGTGAAAATAACATACAAAAATGCATTTTATTAGGAAATTTGCAAAAATGTGTACATGAGTCAAAATTTCATACAAAAATATGTTTCTTAGGAGAAATATGCACTAAAATGCAATGAATTAATGAGGATTTGTTTTAAAAATTGCAAATTTCTGCAGAAATGTGCAGAACTGTATTTAATATTAGAAAAATGAGGAGCTTGGAGAATTGAAATTGACACATCCTTCCATCCCTACTCACCTCACATGCCAATCAGAGCAGATGTGATTCTATATAGCATTTAAAAGAAAAGAAGAAATGTTTAGCTCCTCCAGAGCAGTCCTGTCTTAATTTAAAACACCACCACCACATTGGTGCCAGTATTCCCATTTTGTTTACACACATAGGACTAGTTATTTTTGAAGGGACTCTTTTTAAGAGATAGGATAATTTTATTGTCTTCCTACCCACCCCACCTCTTTAAATTATTCTTTCATCCAATTTCGTGGGGCAAAATTCATTGTGCAATTTACACATCAGCAGACCTATGAGGTAGTCCTTTTAGGCCGTTGTCCCAAATTGTCACCCATACAACGTCCCCCAAATTTCAGCCAATTACCACTTACCATTTTTCCTTTGGAAACAACCCCCCCCCCCCATCTGGGGCATGAAATGTCCCAGAAATGCATTGGGGTGTATTTACTACTGTTAGCAGATTGGGACAGATAAACAAACAGCACTGTAGTCAAATGCACAGAAATACTCTGTCTCCTCTGAATACATGTTTTGTGGCTCTGGGTGTTTGGGAAGCACATTTGTTCTGACACAACAGACACAAATGTTATCTGGGGTCAAAGTATCAGCCTACCATACATTGGAAATGTCATTGCTGCAGCCCTTGATGATGTCTCCAGGTTGCATCTGTGCCGTATTGTGGGTGCCCTCACAGAGAAGGAGAAGAGAAGAAGGTGGCTTGCTGACCTCAGATATATCAATGACTGGATCAAATCTGTTTTAAGAAAGATCTTTGGCTTATGGAGTACTAGGCAGGATATAGCTCCTTCAAGCTGAGATTGCATTTGCTCTCTGTGTGGTCATGAATGGACCTTCCTGGCCAAGTGGCATGTGGGTGAGTGATTGACAGAGAGAACCTCATTTTTCTGCTTCACTTTCCATGCCTGATGCTCAGCGGTACTGTTGTCTGTCTTCTTTTCAAAGGGTGGATGGCTCCACCACAGACAAGAGAGTGAGACCTTTCAGGGTGCAAGGTGGCATTTAATTGCCTGCTGGCCTAAGCACAGGAAATGATTTGTCATGCTAAAAGCCAAAGGGCAGGCGAGAAGGGTCCCTGTGTGTGATATCCCACAATTAATCTTGATGCTATAAAGCTGCTGTCGTCAGAGCTGCAGTTGCATTTCTTCTTTAAGATACTTGTTGCCAAAGCTGGCATTTTAAGAGATAATTCAAAAGGGATGTCTGGATTACAATGAGCCTGCGAAATGTAATGCTGTGTGTTAATTTCACATGGAAAGGCCAAGCGGACTTGTACAAATTTGAGTGGTAGCTGTTTTCCATTTCCCTCCTTTTGATTGTTGGTGCTCATTCATCCCACCCCCGATCAGAAACCTCTTTACATTCTCGGTGATCAATGGGAATAGCATTATAAACAGGAACATGTGACAGTCTTTTGCATCACACCATCAGGACAGAAGAAATAAAGACAATGGCACTGAGCTGACCCAGCCAGAAGAAAGTATGTACAGAAAGCCAGAAAGAATTCCTTTAGGCTGGAGTTGGCAGTGGTGCTTTGCCAGTGAATCCCTCTTCTTGTTTCACAGTTGCAGGAGAGGAGGAGAGACAGAGCTGTGTCAAGTCTGTACCAAAATTAGAATACCTCATGCAGATAAAAACTAGTTGCATATTTGAGGTTGTTTTGCCTAATTCAACCTCCAGCCACAGAAAGTCGACTTGCATGGACTGGAGGGACTGGGGCAAGGAAAGGCAGAGTGGGGCAGAGCGGGAGTAGTTGGCATGCAGCACTGTGCCTTGCAGAGGTCACAGTTTGCAATTCTGGGCCTGCGTCTGAATCCCACGAGCGCACATGCTTTGCAAAAGTTCCCTCCCAGGTTCAATCTGTGGCATCCTCAGGAAGGGCTGGGACAGTTCTGAAACCTTCTCCTGCCAGTCAATGTTGGTAGTCTTAAACTGGATTGGTTCAATGCTTTTGTCTTCAGCAGCAATCAGCCAGATGCTCATGGAAAGAAGAACATGAAGAAGACAGTCAGACCGTGTGGAACACACTTAGAAGCTTCCCTGTGATCGGGAAGTCTGATAATGCAGGGCTCCCATTCATTGGGAGGCCGCCAAGCGGATTCACCTGAACATGCTAGAAACCTCCTCCAGATCTTCCTGATCAACGCAGGAAGGTCACAAATAGAGCAGGTAAGGATGGGGATGTGTGGGCGGGGCCAGGGCACACATACACACACACGGCTTTATGAGTTGTTTCAACATAGGTATAATAATGCCTGAATAGGGCCATATTAGCTATGTAAGATGAATAGGTTGCACAGTAGTTAGGCGTAGACCCTTGCATCAGACTTGGCATGGGAGGTCATACGAAAGGCAAAGCAGATGGGAGCAATGTGATGGAAATTAGCTGTACTTTTAATGGTCGGTCAACTAACTTCATATCTGAGGCCTAAGATCCCTTTCCCTCATCTGTCTGTCTGCGAGAGGGGTGTATGCATGTGTTTATGACAGCAGAACCTCTCTTTCATTACTTTGTTATCTTATTAGCTAAGTGATGCTAATGAGATTTTTGGAATATCTGAGGGCAATTGCCTCTTTCATGTGAGTGACTTGTGAATGGGCAAGAGAAATGTCTGACATCTTGTGAAACTAGGCATGATTGCTCAGCACTCCACAAGTGTCAAATCTCAATTCCCTTCTAAATTGTGATTTCCTGTTGGCTTGTGCAGGGCTTTTCCCTCTGTTGGCCACCCAACAGGGACTGGTTCACGTTTTCCAAAGTAGATTACCTCTCCTTTTTCCAGTCAAACCATTGTCACATATGAAAAGACAGAGCCAAGGGATTCAAAATACGTACTTTGCGTGCGAGAGAGAGAGAGAGAGAGAGAGTGCCCGGGGAATCATGGGAAGGTGACTTCCTCCTTCTGTTTCATGTCTTTTTTCCTTCATATAGCCCAACTCAGTTAGGCATGGGTCAGTGCAGAGATGGGGAACTTGTGCCCCTCCAGATCTTGTTGGATTACAACGCCCATCATCCCTGACCATTTTCCACTTTGGTAGGGGCAGATGGGAATAGGAGTCAAACACCATCTGGAGGACCATTGGATTCCCATCCCCAAGTTACTGCCTGTGTTTAGGATGAGTTTAATATCAGACTGTTTTGCCTGCAACCAAGGACTGAGGGCTTGCTGGTTGACTTCTCATGTAGCAGTTGCATTTTCATTTCTATACATTCAGGGTGTTTTTTTTTTGAATATTTCTTACTTTCTACTTACAAAGTTTAATGCCATATAAACTCTGGTCCCATAAACAGGCCCAGCTGCAGCGGGCAGCCAGATGGGGCACTGGCCAAGGGCCCAGGAGCTCAAAGCGGCCCTTCACCGTCCTGACCAGGGTTGCCAGACCCGTGCGCCTCACCTGGATTCTACAGGTATTTTGCCTCTGGGCAAGGAGGTAAATCTCTAGGTGCCCTACCACAAGCTGCTGCTGCTTCTGGAGATAGAGGTCCCTGCCCTCCTCCATGCTCCAGCGTTGTAGCGTGAAAGATGTCACGCCATGTGACACTCTGCCTGCTTGCCTTTCACACACATGGAGGTGGCTTTCTTGGATTGTAGTGGGTGGAGAAAAGATGGAAGCCACCACTTCCTCCTTGTCTCTCATCTTCTTCCTGGGCACTGATTGCTTGGTGGAAGCTTGGCTCAGCACATGGCTACCGATTCAAGCAGCAACCACAGATTAGCAAGCAAAAAGCAGGTGGCCAGAGGTTTTTTGTTTTGTTGATCACCATGATGATGAGGAAGGAAGAGTGGTTCCCACTTTTTCTTCACCCACTCCTATCTGAGAAAGCTGCCTCTGTGTGCGGGAAAGGCAGGCAGGCAGGCAGAGCAGATGATGGCTGAGGTGGCAGATGTGCAGCAAAATGAGGAGGAGGAAGTGGCAGCAGTGCTGAGCTTCCAGCAGCAGGAACAGGTTGGGATCTGCCAGTCCTACCCTGGAGGGGGGAGTAAAGTGAGATGGCAAAAGAGGGTGAGGTAAGGAGGCCTCATAGGCAGGGGCTTAATGGGCAGTGGGCTAGTTGACCCTTCATCAGTGACACCCGGACGCCCCTCATTGGCAATGTTTCGGCTTCCCAAACAAAGCACTCCTGATGGGGCTCCCTCACACTCCACAGAGGGCCTTTGGGGGAGGCAAGATGCTGATGATGCTGATGATTAGGCTAAAGCCAACTAAATCTTACTTATGGCTCATCTACATGGGAGCATTTCTTCATCGCAAATACCCTGCATTTACCTTTGTTACAGATTTGCACCATCTGCAGTTTCTGCTCCATATCAGCTGCCAATCGGTTTTTCCCATTCACACAAGTAGGTGTTCCTCTGGGAAAAATTAGTCTCACTGTTTCTTTGTGGCCCCACCCTCTAATTATACATTTCCACTCCCTCTGGTTGCTAAGTGATCAACCATACTCAGTCTATTATACCAGCTGCAGTAGGTTCCTTTAAAAAAAACCCAGAAGAGCAAATATCTGTGTTTTCCCTGCTTATGGTTGGCAGAATACAGCTGAAATACAAATCTTTGTCTGAGCAATGTTACACTTTTGTGTACAAGTTAGGGGGTAAAGAAAATAAAGGCACTGTTTGCAGCAACATAAAAAAGGCCAGCAAAATGGAGGAGAGCAGCCGGAAGTTGCTTGGCAGCCTGACAGGAAACAAAATGAAAGAAGGGAGGAGATAGTGGGCATGGAAAGGGGAAACAATTGACACACCCATCTAAAAGCATTGGAGCAAAGCATCTGCAACCACTAGAGAAATGGAGATGATTTTTTTCTCTACTTTTCCTATTGTCAGCGGATTGGGTTAGTATGCATTTACAGGGGAAAAACTAAGTGATAGCTTCTGTTTGTTGGTAATGTCATGTGAACCATGCAAATTTAAAGGAGATGTGAGTAGCACCAAACACACAGTAAACCACCATGTCAATGAGCCCTTAGAGAGCTATATGGGTCAAGGTGTGCTTTCCTTTAAAGGGGTGGGCCATGAAGCAGGAAGAGTTGGTTTGAGAAGGAAAGCAAGGGGACAAGGGCCCCCCTGATTGTGCCCAGGGCCCCCCAGAAACCTGGAGCCGCCCCTGCTTATAAATATATACAATTTTACTTTTTTATTATTTTTGAGTTTGTCCCTGGGTTTCTGTTTACCCTGCCATTCCTATTGCATATCCCATGCTACCAAGGACACAGAACAATTCCTTTAAAAAGGGGGGTGTTTTGTATGTTTTAGTCTCCCCATAATTATAGAGGTCCTTTTTGGTTTTTAAGAAGTGTCCTAGCAGCCTGGGAATTACTACATAGTGACAACTGTTGAAGTTTTTATCTGTAAGTGTGTATGTGTGTGAGACTGGACCCCACATTTGTTCTGTGTTTTTCATGAGGGGAGAAAAGATTGATAAATGATGGAGTCTTTAGGCATGTCTAAAAAGAAAACTTTCCCCACATGGAAACAATTGAAAGTGCATGAAGCAGGTGAAGCAGATGGCAAAAATGAGGGAGTTTTGAAGCCTTTTCAGGTAGCAACAATGGTTGATGGGCTCTGAGGACATTATCATGGGTGGTGACAATTCCCCCCTTCTTTTAATTTAATATTTGTCACTTCCTGATGTGGTGGCTGTGACTGTGGCAATGGAGTTCCTCTTGGCAGCTAATGTCCACCAATTCCTCACCTTAGAATGTCCCTAATTCCCCCTCAAACCCTTTGCAAACCCTCAGATTGCCTATAGTTTTGGGAGACCGTTTTCATCCCTCCCTTCAGACAAAAAAAGGTTTGAGCTGAAAGTTTTCTGGGGAAGAACTGTCAGCTCCACTGAAGTAGCAATATAGCTGCATTTACAAAAATAATTATAATTTACAACTCTACCAATGTGACTTGTGGAACTGGAAATGTGGGGAGGCCTAGTCATGTACGCAATGTGGCACAGGGGCGCTAAATGATTGCAATTAGTCTTGCCAGCCATCTTGTCACAAAAATATTGATGCTGGTTGACTTTATGGAGAACTAAACCAAACGGTTTTATTTCCAGTCAGTCTCTCATACATTGATCTAAACCCTCATCTAGGATGGATCAATGTGCATTTGGAGATCAGCATTCCAGTGTGGCTGCGAATGCTAAATGTTTCATTGCAGGTTAAAATCAATTAGACAAGCACCCCCCCCCTATGAAATGTCATCTCCATCCATCGAGAGTTCAAGCTTTTGAGTTTTTAAAGAGCTATATATATTTTCCAATGAAGACTGGCAAAACATTTTCTACTTTGACGCTAACGGACGGAATGAACAAAATCATAACACTGTTCTAATAGAAGGTGTGTTTGAGGCCTGTTCTGAATCATATTTCCAAGAGGAAAACCGGTGTACTCTAGAGCCAGGTTTTCCTGACAGAACGTGACAGTGTCTATGTTGGAACAGATGAAAAACGCAGATTGCACACGGTTTGCTTCTTCCAGGTGAGATGGTTATTTTGAGGTGGAGCCTGTTCCCTTTTTGGTCAACTCTCTTTGCTATACTGCAGCTATACTGAGCTAAAATGGGGACACGGGCAATCTTTTTCACCACAGAACAATACGTCAAGCATCTCTCTCTCTCTCTTTTCATTACGAAAATGCTTTCACAAGCAATGCCAAGAATACATTTTAAAGACTTGTGAGTACAAGTAATGAGGCACACAATACGCATAATTCTTATAATCCCTAGACATGTGGCCTTTTCATCTGAAGGATGCAGCGCATGTCCATTACCTCCTCTTGTGAGTGACATAATCTTAAAAATCTGCTTCATTGGTAATATATGGTCATTGTTGCTGCAGACTCTATGCCACAGATGGGGAACATGTGACCCTCCAGATGTTGTCGGACTGAAGCTCGCAGTCGTCCCTGACCATTGGCCATGCTGGCAGGGGCTTCCGGGAGTTGGAGTCCAGTGCTATTTGGAGGGCCACAGGTTCCCCATCCTTGCTCTATTATGTAGAGTAACACACCATCCTGGCTGCCTTCCCAGAGGTATCTTGCCATTTCCAGGTTCTGGAAAAATGTCACATATGAAAAAAAAAGAACCATACATTATGTGATTACTGTGGCCTTGAACTCATGCAAGACAACTGTTTTGCCAGGGGTTGCATCTTACAGCAGACCACACAGCTGCAGTGATGCGTGGCAAAGTCCATCTTAATTGCAGCAGAATGATACAGACAACCAAGTGCTCATGAGGTGAGACAGCTCAACCCCAAGTAGTCTGATCAATTGTGCGGGCAACCAACCAAGAATTTAAGTGTGTCTTCTTATGAAGTGAAGTGATGCCTATAATGGTAACAGTTGTACTAGGCTCCATTTATTTATTTATTTTAGAACCTAAGGAAAAGGACTTTCTGTTTCTTTTCAAAGTGCTGCTGATGTACAGATTGCTATATGGGGCACGTCATGGAGGGGAGAAATGAGACGTGACAGCTGAAGACTCCTGTGTTAGAATTGGGTTGCAGTTGAATTTCTGTGCAGCAGAGGATGGAGGTGACATAAAATTCAGAAGGTCTGGGGAGCAGACCCCTTTCCTTGCAGGTACTCCACCTGCCAACAACCATTTCTTCCCAGCCCATTTTCTTTTTTGGGGGGAGGCGTGGCTGGGATGGGAAAAGAATTCAGCACCCACAACCTGCTTGTTTCTTCTGTACTTAAACCCCTCCCCTCTATACACACACACACAGTGTGGCAACCTGGCATGGCCACAATCTAACAGACAGATTGTGCTGCTGCCACATATAGTGAGGCCTCTTATGAGTGAGATTGTGCCCAATCTGTGGGAGGTCAGATGGGCAAAACTGTCAGTTTTGGTTTCTTACTTTTCCAGACTTAAGTTCAGCTTGCCACAGTCCCACATCAGTTTGCAATTTTTTAAAAAATGGTCATGAACGCTCATCAGCATTTTAGTGTGCATTTCTTCATATATATATATATATATATATATATATATATATATATATATATATATATATATTTGCAAGCAATTTCCCCTAAATATAATATACTGGTATGGTTTTTTTGTTGCTAATACATTCATTTTTATGCACACTTTCCCCTATTCTACATACTTTTTGCACCCAGTTTTTGTTTTGGGGGCTGCATTGTAAAATCTGCTGAAGAGCGAACGTTGAAGGATGGCTACATGTCGGTTTGCATATTGTTTTGGGAAATGTGAATTGGGCAGGGTTAAACCCAATTTCTCCCTCATCTCTAGTGAGTGCTGAAGAGCCATGGCACCATCACCTGACTGCCTACTACAGAGGGAAGAATTCCTCAGGGTGACTCGTTTTGCTACCCTTCTCAATGTGTAGCAGTGCCAGCAGGAGAGACCTTTGTGCCAAGCAGTTTCAGAGGCCAATGTCAAATCCATAAAGACTGCAGCTGGCTTTAATTTTTTTTTTTTTTGCTGGAGCTTTGCCTCAGTCTCTAATATTAATGACAGTGCTTTGTCAACATGAGTCCCTCGCAATCTAAGGCCCTGCCAGTTCTTGCTTTTGCATGCTCTAAGGCTACAATCCTGTACACATTTCTCTGGGAGTAAATCCCATTGAACCTAATGAGTCTTCTTCTGAGGAGACTCGCATGGGGGTGCAATGTTTATTTATTTATTTATTTTATTAAATTTATATCCCTCCTTTTCTCCTAGAAGGAGCCCAGGGGGGCAAAGAAAAACCCAGCACCTTTAGAAAAAAACACTCTAAAACATCCTTAAAACAAAAGACTTTAAAACATATTAAAACAAAACATCTTCAAAAACTCATTAAAACAAAGCATCTTTAAAAACATATTAAAACAAAACATTTTTAAAACGTTTTAAAAAAGCTTTAAAAATATCTAAAAAAGCAGTTCCAAAACAGATGCAGACTAGGATAAGGTCTCTACTTAAAAGGCTTGTTGAAAGAGGAAGGTGTTCAGTAGGTGCCAAAAAGATAATATTGAAGGGGAGGGAATTCCAAAGGGTAGGCGCCACTATACTAAAGGTCCACTTCCTATGTTGTGCAGAAAAGACCTCCTGATAAGACAGTATTTGCAAGATGCCCTCACCTGCAGAGCAAAATGATCTATTGGGTACATAAAAGGTAAAACAATCTTTCAGGTATCCTTTTCCCAAGCTGCATAGGGCTTTGGACACCAAACCCAGCACCTTGAACATGGCCAGGTCGCTAATGGGCAGTCAGTGTAATTCTTTCAGCAGTGGTGTCACATGTTGGCGATATCCTGCCCCAGTGAGCAGTCATGCGGCTGCATTTTGCACCAGCTGCAGCTTCTAAGCCAACCTTGAACCAACATCAAAGGCAGCCCACATAGAGTGCATTACAGTAATACAACCTGAAGGTTACCAGTGCATGGACAACAGTGGTCCAGACTACACCAGACCAGAAAATCCACAGCTGTATTACCAGCCAAAGCTAGTAAAAGGCACTCCTAGCCACTGAGGTCACCTGGGCCTCTAGTGACAAAGATGGCTCCAGGAGCACTTAACGCCTTAAAGCTGGAGTAGCCAGTATGGTGTACCAGGATGGTTCAGTTGTTGGACTGTAATGCTCATCATCCCTGACTATTGGTTATGCTGGTTAGGGTTTGATGGGAGTTAGAGCCCAACAACATCTGGAGTACACCATGTTGGCCTCTCTTGCTTTAAAGTCTAACACATGTATTCCTGCTTAATCTTTCATCTGCTCCACACAGGAGAGCCAGAGTGGTGTAGTGGTTTGAGAGTTGGACTAGGACCTGGGAGACTCAAGTTCAAATCCCCACTCAGTGCAGCAGTGGTGCTCACTGGGTGATCTTGGGCCAGTCACTTTCCCTCAGCCTAAGCTGCCTCGCAGGGTGCTGTGAGGGTAAAATGAAGTGTGTATGGGGGGGAGAACCATGTATGCCAGCTTGAGCTCCATGGAGGAAAAGTTGGACAGAAATGTAATAAATGAATAAATAAATAAATAATCCATGAACATTCATGCTATAATACATTTATTAGACTTTAAGTTGTTAGAAGATGCTTTGTTGCTTTTGCAACAAGAGGTTAACATAGCTATCCCTATGGAACATATACAAAAAGAGACTCTCTTCCATTCCTAGGGTATGCAATTCTTTGATATGGATATACATTTGCCTCTGAATTAAGATACAACTAACTTGTTTGAGAGGACAGTCTGGCTCATTGCAACATTTGTCACTCTGGGCATAGTTTGGCTGCTTAGATCCTGCTGAAGACCATGACCTAACGGTGTGCAGGACTGGAGCCAGTATAACACAGAACTGTGTGAGATAGTGTAAGGAAGTATGGTTTATCCAAAGTTGCCCAATGAGTGTAATGATTGAGTGGGTATTTGAACTTGGCTGGGTGTGCTGAAGGGGATCTGTGCAAGTTTCCATAAGATGCCTTCATTTTCTGTATGTGGTAATGCCCTGTGTAGTTTTCTGCATATCCAACAGAGGATTCGTTTCCATTCACCACATGGGGGAGGATCTCACTGTGGGTTGTGCCCTGAGCAACTGTTTGCAGTATCCAAAGGGCTGCTGGATCAGGATGTAAATCTCTGCCTCATTTTCTCATTGATAAAGAAGTATGTTCTGCAGGAAAAACAGATTCCCTGGAGGCCAATTCTATTGGTTAAGCTGAGCCATTATCACATTGCTTGTATATATTTGACAACATACTCTATATCTATTAAGTCACTGTTTTCCAGGAGTTCCAGGTGTGCCTTTTTTTCTGCATGAGTCTCACCACTACCTTAAAAAAAGCAACTTTAATAGTTTTGTATTACATAATAATAAAAACAGCTATAAAGAGCTAGAGACTTACTATTTGGCATTGGGCAGCTTATTACTTCTCAGCCTCAGTTCTCTTTCTTTGAAATGGAAAGAAGAACTTAGAACATAAGAAGGGCCTGCTGGATGAGGCCGGTGGCCCATTTGGTCCAGCATCCTGTTCTCACAGTGGCCAACCAGTTGCCTGCGGGAAGCCTGCAAGCCGGACCTGAGCGCAAGAGCGCTCTCCCCTCCTGTGGTTTCCAGCAACTGGTATAATTGCAGCGTACCCTCACAGTAAAGCTGGGGAACAGGGAAAAGTACTCACCTGCCCTGAATTTAAGGACTGGATTATAGATGCTATTGGTGGTATCCAACTAAACAGTTGTACAGGTGTGGGGAATTATTGGCCCTCCAGATGTTGCTGAACGACAGCTCCTATCATTCCTGGACATTGGCTATGCTCACTGGGTCTATGGGAGTTGTTGTTTAGCAACATCTGGAGGGCCAATGGTTACCCAAACTTGCGTTAATGCAAGGACATTTAACTGTGCAATGGAACTTCCTTGTGCTGTCCTATCCCCATGTAATAACAACCACCCTTCACCCTGAAGTCCCAGGGCAGATTATAACCATTTAAAATACATCCTTAAAAACCATTTTAAACAACTTACAATCACAAAAATTGGGTGGGCCCTAAAAATCTATAACTCTCATGTGTCAAAAACCAGGGTAAAGAGGTGTACCCCCTGCACCCCCAGTAAATCTGGTCTGGAGGGCTGGGGAACCCTCGGAACATATTTAGAGGGTGCATGTGGGGTGCAGGGAGAGGAGAGAGCAGGGAAATTTGACTGTGCAACCTGTACTAGGATTTCAGTCCTAACAATAAGCTGTTCTGCAAATGAATGTAGCTTCCCTTATAGCTGCAGGTGAGTCCAGCTATGTCCAGTGATGTTGCCAGACAGCAAATCAGTTGCATCCTAAATCAGGTTTTGTTCATGAAATCCATGTCCTGTAAAAGTTACGGGTGTTAGAGTTCAAGTTGCTTATGAATTTGGGAACTATTAGTTTCTTGGTGTGCCTGATGGAACCCAGAACCCAAAGTGCTAACAGGTTGTGTGTTCTGTGAGCAGACCTTCCCTGCCTCTGTTTTCCAAACATTATTCCATGGTCGTGCATGCCTCACCTTTCCTGCCCTTGTCATACTCTGTGCTAAATATTAGTGCAGGGCTGAAAGTAATAACAATAAAAGGGAAGACAAGGCAGAGAAAATATTAGGGAGCATATTAAGAAATTGACCTGCTTCTCTTTGGTATTTAATAAACAGAGAGTCCTTGGAACAGTAGAATCCATTCCGCTAATTGGTTATTGGCTTTTCCCGAGTGAATAAATCCACTTTAGAGTTCTACCAGGTTCAGGAGACCCTAATCTGGTCAATGAGCCTTTGGTGATGAATGAAAATTGTTCATTCATTTCAACTGGACTTTTTTTTAACATTTCAAAAAAAAATTGTGGGTGGCTTTCCTTTTCTGTTTTGCCCTGATTTTGAGTCCTCCTGACTAATGTTCAGAGCTGTTAGAATTTAAGATTAAGTTAATGTGATGCTATCCAGGTGTTATTCCCCAAAGAGAGAACACGGATACAGCATGGCTGGATGCTTAGCCCTGCCCCTGAGGCTACACGAATTCCCCTGGCCTCTCTTGTATATAGGTTGAAAGACTGAAGTGGGGAGCCTTTCGTATCTATGGAGACTCTCGGTGCAATTTAACAACCTTGACTGCACAGGGAGCCTTTTGGATAGAGATCTGGAAAGAATCATGTGACCTCAGGGATGTTGCTCAAAGAGCGGCCGTGCAGCCTGCAGGATATATGCTCTGCATTTGGGGAGCAACAGCCAAATAGCGCTATTGCATTTGGGAATGCCACCCAACAGAAAGAGGCAAAATGAGATCAAACTGACGGAGCATCTTACCTAGAAAAAGAACCCAGGTATATTCATACCAAAAACTTTAGCTCTCCTCAGATCTGAAGCTATTTCTCACAAAGTGAGCGCTATTTTTCATGGCTTTTAAGGAGAGACAGTCTAGAAAGGGAAAGAGTTGTACCTCAGCAGGAGAGCACATGCTTTGCATGCAAAAGGTCCCAGGTTCAGCTTCCAGGTAGGACTGAGAAAGACTGTGTGAAACCCTGGAAAGCCACAGACAGTCAGTGCCAGGATCCAAGGGGCACCTCCTCCACTTTAGCTGGAGCATCTCCAGAGGCCTCTAGGGAGGGGTCCTGATCCCCACACTGGACATGCCAGTACGAAAAGAAGGGAGGCAAGCATCGAAGGGCAGGCCCAAGAGCAGTGGAGGCTGGTGGCTCCATGTCAGTGGGGCAGTGGAATCCGCTCTGAGGTTTAGTCCCAACTTTCAAGGAGTTGTCCAAGATGTGCAACCAAAGCATCTTGGACATCTCTTTGAAAGTTTGGGCTAAAACCTGGAGCAGATTCCATTGTCCCACTGACATGAAGCCACCAGCCATCACTGTAGGGGTCATTAGTCCTGATTCACCAGCTGCTCCTCAGACACCACATCCTCCAGGGGACCTTCCTTGTCTGAATCCCAGCCCACTTGCCACAAGCATGGCCAGAGTCCCAGGGACACCCCGAAAGCATCACTGTGTGGAAACCACACAAAGCCAAAGGGGCCTCCCTCTCTTCAAGAGTTAAGATGCCAGTTGGCCTCAGGCACACCTTCTGAATCCTTCCTAATCTCTGGTTGGCAGGGAGGAGGGCGAAATTTCAGAGGATCTCAAGACTTCTCCGAGCATCAAGCATTTTTTCCCTTCTGAGCACTTCCTCACCTTACTGGTGAAGGCATGCCACACCTTCCAGCTGTCATAGGAACAGGCCAAATGATGCATGATAGAAGTGTATAAAATTATGCACGGCATTGAGAAAGTGGATAGAGAAAAGTTTTTCTCCCTCTCTCATAATACTAGAACTCGTGGGCATTCAAAGAAGCTGAATGTTGGAAGATTCAGGACAG
Source organism: Rhineura floridana (assembly GCF_030035675.1). Taxonomy (NCBI): domain Eukaryota; kingdom Metazoa; phylum Chordata; class Lepidosauria; order Squamata; family Rhineuridae; genus Rhineura; species Rhineura floridana. The sequence goes on from NC_084481.1 coordinate 21,051,615, forward strand.
ACAAAAGGAAGTCCTTCTTTACTCAGCACATAGTTAAACTATGGAATTTGCTCCCACAAGACGCAGTAACGGCCACCAGCTTGGATGGCTTTAAAAGATTAGACAAATTCATGGAGGACAGGGCTATCAATGGCTACTAGCCGTGATGGCTGTGTTCTGCCACCCTATTCAGAGGCAGCATGTTTCTGACAACCAGTTGCCGGAAGCCTCAGGAGGGGAGAGTGTTCTTGCACTCGGGTCCTGCTTGCGGGCTTCCCCCAGGCACCTGGTTGGCCACTGTGAGAACATGATGCTGGACTAGATGGGCCACTGGCCTGATCCAGCAGGCTCTTCTTATGTTCTTATGTTATGTTCAAATCAGAGGATTCAGTAGTCCTCCCTGCCCCACACAGTCCACCCAAACCTCTTGTTGGTTCCCTTTTTACCAGGTCATGGACAGCTCAGGATACCGGCAGTAGATGCACTTGTGGTGGCTCCCCTTTCTATGGCAGTCACCTTCACAGATGGAGGAGGAGAGGGAGACCAAAGGGACCCTGCAATAAGAGGATGGAGGCTTCTTTGTGCAAAGAACTCAAGATATCCACTGCAACTTTCTGAACTTCAGCCACACATTCAGTTTTCACCATGACAGTCTACCTCTGGGTGGAGCTGGACAGTTCTGAATTAGATCTTCTCCATCAAATCAAGAAACGTGATGAAACACATGGCCTGGATAGAAGCCAGTCTCCTACTGATAAGGGTGAAGCACCTGGTGGGAGTTTCCAACAGTTTAGTGGACTGGATTCAGCAGGACATCAGTCCAAGATTCAGAAGGGGCTCTCACCTCTCGTATCTTCAGAAGTTTAACCTGTCATTTTGGTCAACCCATGGCAGACCTGTTCGCAACCCTGGAAAATGTTCAAATACATTTCTCTCAAAGTATCAATGTCCAGGAGCCAGTAGTACAGTTGTCCAGGGTCTCTGGGAGTCTTAGAGCCCTTACCTTTTTGGGAGCCAGGTCAGGTCCCAACAGGGACCCTATATCTCCAGTGTCCTTTGAGCCAATCAGCATGAAAAGGGAGTGTGTTACCCACTGAGAAGAGTCTTCTAACTTGCTTCCTTGTTGTTTCCTGCTGATTGGAACCAATGAGAGTGAAAGGAAGTGACTCAGCCACTGAGAAGGATTTGTCTTAACCCAGCAGCAAAAAAGCCCCCAGAGAGAGTGGTGGTGGGGAGCCTTCATTGTTGTAGGGCTTTCTGGGTCAGTTATGCAGGTCCTAATGAGTACCAATCGCAAACAAGTCTTTATTAGTTCCTACTTCAAAGCCATGTTGTAGACAGTGAGAATTTCGTAATTGCAGAAGAAGAGAGAGTGAATCCTGATGTCTACAAACACATCTACATCATCAAGCAGTTGGGTAGCAGCAGGAGATAAATGTAATTCAAGCAATATCTCTGACAGTGAGAAAGGACAGTCAAATGGGGAAGTGACAGAGAAGCAGAAAGCAGTGTTTTTTCTTAGGGAAGTCTCCTTACCTTTTCTTCTGTCCTAGGTCAGTCCATCTGAAGGAGCTGAGCTAGTATAAACTTGATGTTTGCAGGGCCTAGATACAACAATGGACTCCAGAAAATTAGAGTTCCTCTTTGTCTCCTTTGTCGGCAGAGGTTAGGACACTAGCATTTCTAAATCCACAATTTCCAGGTGGATTAAGGGTGGTGATGGCTTACCTGAGCTTGGGCATACCATACATTTCCTCAGAACAGGGGTAGGGAGCTTTTTTTGAGCCTGAGGGACGCATTCGGGGGGGCCACATGCAATTAGTGGATGGGGCCAGGGGCAAAAGTAGGTGTCTTCCCAAGCAAAAGTAACACTTTTGTGCAATAGGCTGTAATCCAGCCATGTAAAAGCCAGAGGTTTCTACACACACACCCCTCAAACAAGCAAGCAACAGGCATTATCCCAGTTCACGGACATGCTCTGGTCAGGCAAAAGCACGTGAGGGTATAGAGAAGGGCAGGAAAGGAGTGCGGCCTGAAGAGAGTCCCGAAGGCTGGACAGAGTGGCTTGGAGGAGGGACATCTTTGGACCATGGCCAAGAGGTTCCTCCCCGCCTTAGAGGGGTGGCTGCCTCAGTGGCTCTCAATGGAAGTTATCCCATCTGTAAGGAGGTGATGTGGATACACATTTATGACACATTACAACACTCTTCTTTTTCAGCAGAGGCCTCTATTTTCGCAGAACCTTCTTTTTCTACAGAGATGGTTGTAACCCACAGAACTCCGGGGAAGCCTCAGGAGAAAATAAATTACCATACATTTCTGTTCTCTCCCAGTGGACATTGGGCTCACTTCTTCCACAGTCGGAAAGTATTGGAGCAAATGAGCAGCTTCTGCTTCTGCCATACATGTTGGAGGCACAGGAATTCCATCACCTCTTCTCCCTTTTTGCCATACACAAATTATTCCATGGACCCTTCCCCCTTTTTACTATCTCATTCCTTGTTCAAATGTTTTTTTGAGGTGAATAGGTTAAGGATATGTTGATGTAGTTGTTTTTTTTTTTTTTTACAATAATTTTTATTCAAATTTTCATAAAACAAACAAAACAAAATCATAAAACATTCAAAGACAAAAAACAAAACAAAACAAAAATGATTAAACAAAAAAAATAAAATGTTGACTTCCCATTTGTCGCAGATCAGTTATAGGTCTACAATATATAACAATCCTGTCTCTTAAATTATATTATAAAATCACTTTCCTCCAGTAGTTATCTTAATTAATCATCAAATCTCATAAACATTACTTTATTCTTTCCACAAAAAGTCAAAGAGAGGTTTCAATTCTTTAAGAAATATATCTATCAATTTTTCTCCAAATAAACATGTCGATTAATCCATCTCAATAATAATAATAATCTTATTGTCATAACCATAGTCCAAATAAACATATCGATTAATCCATCTCATCAAAATCTGTTAGGTCCAATAATTTCAATAGCCATTATTCCATTATCCATATTAATTCCATCTTCCATCTTCAATAGTCCTGTTAAGTCCAGTAATTTCAGTGTCCAGTCTTCCATTATCAGTATTCCATAATAATCTTGCTGTCATAGCCATAGTCATATAATAAGAGTCTGATGGGAATTTCCTCTATCCCAAATATTTTCTTGCCGATTCTGAATAAGTTGCTGAAATATTGTTGTAAAGTCATATCTCTGTTCTTCTTTTTTACAAAATGCACTGGCTCATCTCTTGAGAGTTTTTCCATTGTCACATGGCTGCAGTTAATTCCATAGATTTTCTCTATATCAAGCTCCATCACGTCATTCCAGTCCAGAAAATTATCCAAGCCATTGATAACTTTATCTCTAATATCTTCATTGATTTCTTCAGAGATAACGTTCAATTCCAAACAGTAGATTTTATTTCTAATATCCATAAACTCCAGATCTTTTTCCAATTCCACATTTGTTCCAATCTCCAGGGCTTGTATCTTCCCTTTATTTTTTCTTTTCTCATCTCTGATCTCATTCTCCTCTCTCACAGGATCCCCTATTTCTTTAAGCTCCTGCGTCATTTTACTCAGTTCAATTTTCAGCTCCTTACTGCCCTGTCGCAGGGTTTGTTTCGTTATCTCAATCTCATCCATTATTTTCTGAAACATAATTACTTCCAGATTCTCAGCCACTTTCTTGATTGCCATTTTTAAAACCACGAAAACAAAACAAAACAAAAATAAAGAAGAACCACTTCTTATTTCAGCAACAATTGGGTTAATATTCCAGGCTTGATGACATCACAGTATAAACAGAGCAGCCTGCCTTATCTCTCTATGTTCAAGAATACAAAACAAATTTAGTTCCCAGCATCAAAACAGTTAGTGGCGTTGTGAAGAAGCAGATTCGTCAAAATAAAATAGACCAAAAAGAGAATAGTCCCAGACAATATAATGTTCCAAAGTTCATATTTTTTATTTTTTTCTCCTCGGAATAGAAATCCCTCTTCTGTTTATATCTTTAGAATGCACTTCCAGGACAGCTTTTTGCAATAGAAGCAGAGATAAGCTGTTAATTTCGTGAATAACAGAGAAGAGTTATAGCTCACCCAGAAGTTCTTTAAAGCTGATTCATTTGACAAATCTCTTTTTGCTGCAACAATTTAAACCAAGTAAAAAAAAAGATAGAAAGAAGGGTGCTTGCCTGTTAGTCCGTTTTCTCTTTGAAGAAAAGATAAACGTGTCGCATTAATCAGATAGAGCTTGTTCGGAAGTCCGTCCGGCATTGCTGGCTGGACCTTTTCTCATAAATTAATGAAATCCAGTCCTCCCAACAAAAACAGGCTTTTGAGGTTGGTCTCTACGTTTCTCCCTGCCCGGGAGAAATTTCATCAGTCAAAAAAAAATGTTCTGACTGATTTATATCTGAATAAGCTTCTTCTGAGGCGGGAGCCCGTCTCAAAAGCAGGCACAAGCGAAGTCACCCTTCCCGGAAGTCCGGATATGTTGATGTAGTTGTGTATGTGTGTGTGTGTAGTTGTGTTTTTTTTACAGCGAGGGGTAGAAGGGGCTGCTTCTGCTCTTCTAGCCCAGACTGGGAGGGCAGGGTGGCCCCTTTCCTGAAAGAAACCAGAATTTGGCTTCTCCTGCCTATCTGCTCCAAGGAGAAGCACTTTCCTGATACTATTGAATGGCCTCTGAGAGCCACAGAGAAACAGAAATTCATGGTAAGAAAATTTCCATTTTCTCTATTACATCAGCTCATCCTAATCTAATAATTTGATCACGATTAAGCCTATATGAAGCTGGACACTTTCCATTTTTCTAGTCCAGAGCAGCCTTTTCCAACCTAGTGCCCTCCAGATGTTGTTGGACTACAACACCCATCACCCCTGACTGTGCTGGCTTGAGCTGTTGTGATTTGTCACTCAAAACATCTGAAGGGTACCAGGTTGGAAAAGGCCGGCCTAGAGGGTGGCATTTTTAGAGCAGATCTTCTGCAATCCAATGCAAGCTGGCTGTCAATGACTAGGTTTTGGATTTTTAGCTCTTTGTCTGCAACTGTGGCCTCTCTATGGCATTGGGCTTACTCAACCCAAGTTTTTAAACCTCCTTGTGAAGTTAATGATGGGCTGCTTGAGCACAGCAGTTCCTGTGAGGCTTGGGAGTGAGGAAAGATATGCAGAAGTTATTTGTGGCCTATCCATCTGGAAACCTGGGCTCCTCCCTCTCAAGTAGTGAGTCACTTCCCCTCTCTCTTAAAAAATGTTCCTTTTCCATTTAGCTTATGATTAACTGATACCTCACCACAACAAAGTAGTTTCTGAGGCAATATGTTCCGTAGATAAATAAAATGCATTGCATTGTAAAAGCACAGATTAACAACCAAGGGGAAGAAATGAAGACACAAAGTGTAAAGTTTATCCGTTGCCTCTGCCCCCTCCCCTTAAATCAAGAGATTCTCAGCTCTTGAGTATCGATAGCTTGTTTGCGTTGGATTTTATGAGATACACGCATACCAAACGGCATTGGGTTAAGACGACGAGTAAGCAGAAGGAATATGAGACCGTAGCTTGGGTCAGAGAGCCTTTGGTGATTAAATGGAAAGGTTTAATTCATTTTAACTGAGCATTTTTCTCCCAGTCACAATCCCATCAACTGTTTAGCTCAGCCCAAATCTGGACAAAAAAGTGTAGCTTGACTTAATTCTGTAGTTATTTCCAGAGTGGTTTAACTGTCAATCCCTTCTCCCAGGGAATTCTGGGAACTGTGGGAGGGGAATACGGGCCTAATAACTCTCAGCACCCTTAACAAACTACAGTTCCCAGTATGCTTTGGAGAAAACCATAACTGTTAAAATGGTATGATAGTGTTTTAAAGGTATGGTGCAGATGTAGCCCCAGTCTGCTTTCTATAACAGCACCCAAAATCAGCTGCCTGATTTGGCCACTTTACCTTGCCTCAATTGGTAAAAAATATAATCAAACATGGATGTGGTATAGGAACCCTTACGTCAAGGCACACTGATGAAATGTACAGCCAAGAGTAAGTATGTTCTAGTGTTTGTTTATACATAAAGCGATTTGCCATTGTCCTCTTTTCTAGTTGTCTTTTGAATATAGATTACTGATCTTGCCAGTCACTTAAAAGGTACTTGACCTCTGAGTGAATTGTGCTCTTTTTTTCCACTGGTACTGCTATAAATCCATATTATAGTTTCATCAAAGTCAGTGGTGAAGCAGAGAGCAGCTCTGTTTTGGCTTCAGATATCACAGTTTCCAGGGATAGGTTTATACTTCACAGTAAGGGCAGAAATGCCATAAGGGGTCAAGGAGGTGAGGCATAGATTGTGAAGTATCCAATTGTTCCATTTCAATCAGCTCTTAGCAAAGCCTGTTTTCATTACAGATTCCAAATGAACAGGGCAACAGCAAGGGGATATAACTCAATGCTAGGATTTAAAGAAGAGTCATGCTGAAATTTGTAGGGTCTTTGACCCCAATTATCAAGTCTGACAACTGGGCTACCTGGTTGCAGTGTCCTAATGTGACACAAGGGATAGCTCAAATATCCCTTCTGCTGGTCTTGCAGTAGAAGTCCTCAGGATAACCTCCTCAGGGCTCAGGGGTAGAGCAAATGGTCCCAGATTCCTGGCATCAACATGTAGCACCGGGCTAGATGTCTCCCTGAAATCCCAGAGAGCTGCTGCCAGTTAGGACAGACAATATGAAACTACTTGGGCTAATGGTGTAGGTTAGGGCAGCTTCCTATGGTTGGACCTTGTTTGGAGAACACCAGAATTTATATTTGTCTAAGTGGATACCTCTATCAAACACCCATTCATAGGCACACACAGTCTTGAGCTTGGAAAAGTTACTTTTTTGAACTACAACTCCCATCAGCCCCAGCCAGCATGGCCACTGGATTGGGCTGATGGGAGTTGTTGTTCAAAAAAGTAACTTTTCCAAGTTCCTTGCGTATGATTATAGTTTACCTTTATTTTTAAAATCCTCTGGTTTTCCTTATTATTTATTTATTTATTATTTAATTTGTATCCCGCCCTTCCTCCCAGCAGGAGCCCAGTGCAGCAAACAAAATGCTAAAAACACTTTAAAACATCATAAAAAGAGATCTTAAAATACATTAAAACAAAGCAGCATTAAAAACATTTTTAAAAAACAACTTTAAAAAAGGGTTAAAAGCATTAAAAAACATATCAAGCAATTCTAACACAGATGCAGACTGGGATAGGTCTCAACCTAAAAGGCTTGTTGAAAGAGGAAAGTCTTCAAAAGGCGCCGAAAAGATAGCAGAGATGGCGCCTGCCTAATATTCAAAGGGAGGGAATTCCACAGGGTAGGTGCTGCCACACTAAAGGTCCGTTTCCTATATTGTGCAGAATGGACCTCTTGATAAGATGGTATCTGCAGGAGGCCCTCACCTGCAGAGTGCAGTGATCGACTGGGTATATAAGGGGTAAGACGGTCTTTCTGGTATCCTGGTCCCGAACTGTATAGGGCTTTGTACACCAAAACTAGAACCTTGAACTTGGCCCGGTATTATGTATTTTTTATACTCAAAATGGAAAAGCAGAGGATTGTAAAAAACAAAGTACACTACGATTACATGCAAGATTGTGTTGTCATCAGTGTGACCATGTTTGGGCCTTGATAGGACCTGAATTATCCCTGCAATGTATTTTCATGTGTTTAGGCTACAAGGTAGCTTATGAGATATGTATGCAGCACACTCATATGCTGCATGATTACTTGGAAGTATGTCCTTCAGTTCAGCAGGGTTACTCTCAGACAAGTGTGGATAGGATTGCAGTCTTAGCCTCATATGTACATGATGCAAATGTATGAAATGGTAGCCCAGTGGGCCTTTTAGAACAGGAAATCCTCTTATGGTCTCTTAGAATGTTGGGAAATGGAGATGCTAAAGGGGGACACACACTGTTAGGCCCTACCACAAGTGGCTTTCTTCACAGCAAGGTTTTAAATGTCTGTTAGGATAGCCCTTTAGACCAAGATTTGCCTTGTATATGTGATTTTTTAAAAATTCCAATCTGTTTCTGAGTTGCTCTGTGCTCTCACTACTTTGATCTGTGGCTTGGGTTCCGAGCAGCTCTGTATAAAATGAAGTGCTGTCATTCCCATTTACTATAATGTCAAATCTAAAAATGGCCATAACTTTTCTCCCTTTTGGCCAAAGTGGTTTGAATTTTTTGGTAGAGAGGCCCTTCCAGAGTAGATTAAGCCTGCCAAATTGCAGATAAATAGGTCCAGGGGCTTTTGTGGGGGAAGTAAAAGAGATTCACTTTTCTCCATAATCCCTTATGTGTGTGTGTGGGGTGTGTGTGTGAGTGACTTTCATTCTTGCTTGTACTTTTTTTTTTTTTTAATGCAGCATCACACCAGCCTTTCTGGTATTGGCCTGTGGCTTCTAGTAGGCCTTATAGGCTTCCCAACTGGTTTCCAATAAGCCTTACAATGTGAGGCTGTCTGGAATGCTGCTTGTGGAATTCTAAAGAGCTTTGGTTTGGTTTTGCTTTTCATTACAGCAGAGCAATGTAGGATTCTTTAAAAGAACGTAAAGAAGCATTTAATTTTTTAAACAAATACCTGCTTCTGTGCTTTAATAAAAAACAACCCAGAACTCTTCAGTGCTCTAGAAGCAACATTTTGGACAGCCTCACGTCTTGCAAATCCCATGGGCCTAGAGAAATATAGAGATATATGGGAAATATGCTATAGCAGAGTGACACGAGGCTTTGTGGGGGCCCCAGTATGATTTGGTGGGGGTATTTATATAGCAATTTGACTTGGGAGGGGGAGATCCTCTAATAATTTCATTTTTGCTTCATTATTTGCCCCCTCCATCTGATGCACTCCACTAGCCTCAAGGCTGCAATCCTGCACATGCTTTCCTGTGAGTAAGCCTCATTGAATACAGCAGATCTTACTTAAGAACATAAGAGCCCTGCTGGATCAGATCAAAAGCCCATCTATCCAGCATCCTGTTCTCACAGTTGCCAGCCCAGAGTAAACTTCTGAGTTTACTTCTAAGTAAATGTGGTTAAGATTTGCCTGCACTGCACCCTTAGAAGATTTTTAAAAAAGTTTTGATATAAATTTGTATCTCAGAGTGCTTATTGCTCATGACATTGAACAAAATTAACTCTTCGCTCATCAAAATTCACTCTTTGCTCAGCACAAACTTTGAAAGAAAGAGTCCTATTTGTTTATTTCCACTCCAAAATGTTAATTGATAACTTAAGTGAACGTAATTGTTTTTAGCTGTACTTATGCTCTAATATATCATTACAAGCTATTTTTAAAAGCTGAGTTTCATAATAAGAATAGAATAAAAAGGCTCTGCCTTGAATTATTAGCTGACAGCTGTAAGATCAGAAATACAAAACCTAGACCTAAGCCAGAGAAATCTGGGTTGAAGTCACATTTATCTAACATGACCAAAGATTGAAAAATGAACCTGACTTCATATTGTGTGTGTGTGTGTATGTGGGGGGGGGGAAGAGATCTAATGCTTGAGTATATATACACCACTAAATGTTTTCCAGATGTGCTGTCTATTAAGTGCAATAACAAGATCCGACTACTGTTTAACTTGAAGGCAAAGTTGATTTTAATTTTGAACAAACAAGTAGGGGGCCACAAAAATGGTAAGAGGTGGAGATTGATAATGGAGGTTTGGGGCTTCTAACCATCCCTCCACCTGATCCTGTTTACCTCCTCTCTCCCACTCTTTCTCTTAAACTTTCCTCAGATCACCCCCTCTGCCCCACCCTGAGATCCTGGACTCACTCCCCTTTCCTTTCATCTCTTACACCTCATTTTAAGGGCCCCTCAGACATCATGTTTTTAAAGTGTGCATTCATCCTCATGATGTTATCAGAGTGGTGATGGGCAATCCCGTTTTCAATATTGTTTGCGCCTGGAAAGGTTTTGTGGCGGACATACCCCTACATTTCCAATTGGTGTGTGTCCCTTAACCCCCTGCTGAGATCCTGTAGCTTTTTCTACCACAAATGTTCTGGATTATTTTTTGCCTCACATTTGTTATGCTATAGTGCCAGAGTACCCCTCCAGGCAGCAATAGCACAGTAACATTGGGAAAGCATTGCAGAGCATCTAATAAAACAGAGTGATGTGTGGACGGACCAGTATAAATCCACCACTAATGCACCATTATTGCATTACAATGCAATACAATGCATTACACCTGCCAAACAACACCTGTCTGGAAGGGCCCTTTGGCTTCCCTACTTCCTGCCTGCATTGGAAATATGTGAAAGGAGTATTCAGTGGCTTCCTCTAATAAAAGAAGAAAGAGAATTCCTCCAATAAAAGAAGCAGCTCCCTAGCAATGGTGTTTAAGAAGACTCAGTGGGGCCATATTGGCTGTTCTTCTTTAGCCCCAGTTAATGCAACAGACCAACCTCATAGGGCCAGTGCTAGGGTGCAGCTCTCCTACTGCAAGGGATATTACTTGGCAGCATGGAGAAACCACAACTCTCACCCTCCCTGGGCAATTCCCTGTCTCTTCCTCTATGCACCAGACTGCTGGTCTTCAACCAGCCTATCTCCAGCCTGCACCTGCAGACTATCTCTGGCCAATCTGATTATGATATATTTTGAAGCAACAGGCTACTTTCAACACACTTGTCTGTCCCAAACCCTGAGGTTCTGGCAGTCATGAAGCCAAATCAGAGTGCAGGCAATGCTTCCTGCTCTCACTCTGAATGGGCAAACATTTTCAACCAGTTTTGCAGCCTCTCCCTCCAATGATGTCTCTCTCTGTGTGTAAGTATGTAAGTACATTCATTTCAAGAGCGCTTTTTAAAAGCAAAATTTCCTCCCCAACTCGGATTCCAGCTTCGCTCTAGATGGCCCCATGACGCTGAACATAAGTTTGGCCTTTCATGTTTGTTTATGTCAATAAATCTTCCTGCAGTGACCAACTTGATGCTTGTCTCTTCCCTTTTGGTCTCCACCTTCAAGTACTGTCATCTTCTCCCATTCCCATAATCACTTGATGCAGCAGTCATTACACGATGAACATGCTTGTGTGAACTCATCCATTTGATGCCCTAAAACAGGGTTGGCTAACTTGAATCCCTCCAGGTGTGGTTGAACTCCAGCTTTGGCCAATGCTCAGGGATAATGGGAGTTGCAGTTTAATAAAATCTGGAAGGTCACAGGTTAACCCAGCCTTTCCCAACCAGTGTGCCTCCAGATGTTGTTGAACTACAACTCCCATCTTCCTGACCATTGGCAATGCTAGCTGAGGCTGATGGGAGTTGTGGTCCAACAACATCTGGAGGCACACTGGTTGGGAAAGGCTGGGTTAGCTGCTGCTGCCCTAAAAGAAATAAAAACTCTAAGATCTTAGGAAGAAAACCTTTGTTCCTGAACCCAGTGCCCCCAAACACTTAAGGGCATGCTTACATTCTGTAAGAACTAGGAAAGATCTATGTTCCTTCTCAAAGTGGGGGGAGGTAACAAGTGGGGTACCACAGGGCTCAGACCTGAGCTCAGTTCTCTTCAATGTTTTTATTAATGACTTGTATGAGGAGGGAATGCTTATCAAATTTCCAGATGATACAAAATTGGGAGGGATAGCTAATACCCTGGAAGACAGGAACAAAATTCAAAGGGATCTTGATAGGCTGGAGCACTGGGCTGAAAACAACAGAATAAAATTTAATAGGGATAAGTGCAAAGTTCTACACTTAGGAAAAATAAACCAAGTGCACACTTGTAAGAGAGGGGATACTTGGCTCAGCGACACTACATGCGAGAAGGATCTTGGAATTGTTGTTGATCACAGGCTGAATATGAGGCAACAGTGTAATGTGGCAGCAAAAAAGGCAAATGTTATTTTAGGCTGCATTAGCAGAAATATAGTTTCCAAATCACATGAAGTACTAGTTCCCCTCTATTTAGCACTGGTTAGGCCTCATCTTGAATACTGTGTCCAGCTCTGGTCTCCGCACTTCAAGAAGGATGCAGACAAACTGGAACAGGTTCAGAGGAGGACAACAAGGATGATTAGGGGACTGGAAACAAAGCCCTGTGAGGAGAGACTGAAAGTACTGGGCATGTATAGCCTTGAGGGGAGATATGATAGCACTTTTCAAGTACTTGAACAAAGGAGGGCCAGGATCTTCTTGATCGTCCCAGAGTGCAGGATACGGAATAATGGGCTCAAGGTATAGGAAGCCAGATTTCAGCTGAACATCAGGAAAAAATTCCTAAGTGTTAGAGGCGTACATCAGTGGAGCCAATTACCTAGGGAGGTGGTGGGCTATCCAACACTGGAGGCTGTCAAGAGGCAGCTGGACAGCAATCTGTTGAATATTCTTTAAGCTGAATTCCTGCATTGAGTGGTGGGTTGGACTTGATGGCCTACTCTTCTATGATTATATGATCTGGTACATTTAAGTTGGATGCTATATTTTCCAGGCTCAGAACATTGTAACTAGAATGGGACTCAAAAAACTCTAGGATGAATGAACTCCTCTTGATAGTGTGTGTGTGTGTGTGTTTTAATTCACTTCCTTTCAGCAAAATTTGATCAGAAACTGGAATGTGTTAGCTGATCAGGAAAATAAGAAGAAAAAAGAAGGGACCTCTGAAGATTGTAATAACCCTGCAATAAAAAGGCTATAAAAAGAGAGAGGTACTTGACCAAATTTCCATTATGTTTTGGTACTCTCTTGAAATAGAGGTAGAGACGCCCAGTCATCTTCCTTCTAAATACTGAGTGCCGCATCTGTTTTTAAACCCAAAATAATACCTTTTGATTGGAAGGATTTCAGTAACATTATTTGTGCATTTTATTGAGGCAGAGGTTGCAATTATTAGCGTCACTAGGAATTTGGGACGTTTAAACACAGTCTTTAGTTCGTTGCAGAGCAAACCACATCCCTGGGCAATTATTGTTCTATCTAAATACCTTCAAACCAAGCTCTGAACCAGCAATGACATTTGTTGCTGGTGATCTCTTTGTAAATTAGGATTTGCAATGTAAATGTGGGGCAGAGGAGCCCAGCAAAGCCTAGGGACAGTGGGGTGAATGCCTATGAGAGTGGGTGCACATTTAAGAATGAGGTCAGCATCCAACCGATGGCCAGAATCTCTAGCCCTGAGTGAAACCTGTTGGTTGCTGTCAGTTAAATGCCAGTATGTCAGCCATGGTGAATGAATGCTAGGGGTGGGAACCCGAGGTTTTCAACCCGAGGTCTTCATTCTCTCATGGCCATCCTTATGTGTGTGTGTGTGTGTGCGTGCGTGCGCGCCACATGCTAGGTTTGGGTAAAGCCAGAGTCAAAAGTGGACAGAACAATGGCTGTGACTCTTATCTTTTATACAGTAGGCTACATTCTCTCCATGCAAAAGTCAAAGGTTTCTACACAAGCTTGCACGCACACATGCACACACACACTTTTAACAACCCTCCATCCAGGCAAGTAAGAAGCATGATTACAGTTCAAGGGCACATTCCAGTAAGACAAAAGTCCTGGAGCAGGGCACAGAGGATGGCTGGAAAGGGGGTGTGGCCTGCGGAGCGGGACTGGGAGTGGCCAGTGGAGTATCCCAACTTGGGCCAGATAGAGGTATGGAGGGGGACATTCAGCCTCTGTGTCTGAGGTTCCTCACTTCTGACTCATCTAGGGTTGCCAGGTGTCTGGTTTTCACCCAGAGACTCCTCTCTGGGTGACTCACCTTAATCTCCGGCTCTTAGCTTTCATTTTTAAAAAAATAAGTTTTTTGGTGGTCTGGTTCAAGAGATATAAACCAAAATGTCAGCTGCCTCCCCCACTGCAACTTCTGTTAGCACCAGCTGCTCTAATCCCTGCCCTTTCAGGTTTTAGCCAATAAGTGGGTTGTGATTGACAAGGCTTGTTGCCCCCTAGCAATACCTAAATCCCATTTCAAGTTCTGAGAACAGCTTCCTTTTCCTGCTTGTCCTACATCAGGAATTCAGTAAATTTATAGCTTTCAGCAGCATAAGGAGTACTTTCTCTGTACAGGATGGGGACTTGCTTCTGAGTAAACATGCATAGGATTTCACTACAACGGAAGATCACAGCAGGATCTTGGTGGGCATACACAGTAAACAATTTTAGTTATAATAAAAGTGTGCATGCAGTTTTTTTTAATTACTTGCAAAAATGGCATATATATATATATTATCTTTCAAATAATTTTTGAACAGAAGTTTTTAAAACTGTACATGGTACAGTGTTATACTTTTCTAATTAAGGAGTCAAACAAGTTTAAATTTTATTGGACTGTTGAAGAGGGCAGTTTATTTGTCTTATTCATAACCTGTTTTGAAAATCTTCCCAATATGAAACTTTTCTGGGGATGAAGCTGCAGTGCTAATTCCACATATCTGACAGCTAACCCCACTGAATTCAGTAGGACTTACTTTTGAATAGACATGGTTAGGATTGTGCTGAAAATCAGTGGGACTTTTGAGTGAACATAGAAAAGGATTGTGTTGTAAATCTTTCCTCCTTTAAAGCAGTTAGGCAGGGCTTATTTAGGTGCCCCTGCTTTTATTTTGAAGGAAACTAATACTTAAAAAAATGTTCTGCAATGGCCAACTGGTTTTTTTTTTTTTTTTCCAATAATTTTTATTCAGATTTTCATAAAACATACAAGACAAAATCATAAAACATTCAAAGACAAAAAACAAAATCAAAAATAGTTAAACAAAAAGAAAAAAAGAAAAGAAGAAAAAAAAAAAAACAAATATAAAAAATAAAGAGTAAAATATTGACTTCCCATTTGTCAAAGATCAAATCAGTTATAAGTCTATAATATATAGCAATCCTGTCTCTTAAGTCATATTATAAAATCACTTTCCTCCAGTAGTTATCTTACTTAATCATCAAATCTCATAAACATTACTTTATTCTTTCCACAAAAAGTCAAAGAGAGGTTTCAATTCTTTAAGAAATATATCTATCAATTTTTTTTTTCCAGATAAGCATATCGATTAATCCATCTCATTACTAATTATGATAATCTTATTGTCATAACCATAGTCAAAATAAACATTTCAATTAATCCATCACATCAGAATCTGTTAGGTTCAGTAATTTCAGTAGCCATTGTTCTATTATCTCTATTAGTTCCATTTTCCATCTTCCATCTTCAGTAGTCTTGTTAAGTCCAGTAATTTCAATATCCAATCTTCCATTATCAGTATTCCATAATAATCTTGCTGTCAAAGCCATAGTCATATAATAAGAGTCTGATGGGAATTACCTCTATCCCAAATATTTTCTTGCCATCCATTCTGAATAAGTTGCTGAAATACTGCTGTAAAATCATATCTCTGTTCTTTTTTTCAAAATACACTGGGTCATCTCTTAAAAGTTTTTCCATTGTCACATGGCTGCAGTTAATTCCATAGATTTTCTCTATATTGGGCTCCATCACATCATTCCAGTCCAGAAGATAATCCATGCCATTGATAACTTTATCTCTAGAGTCTTCATTAATTTCTTCAGAGATAACATTGAGTTCCAAACAATAGATTTTATTTCTAAAGTCCATAGACTCCAAATCTTGTTCCTGTTCCACGTTTGTTCCAATCTCCGGGATCTCCTCTCTCACAGGGACCCCTATTCCAGTCTCCAGGGTCTCCTCTCTCACAGGGACCCCTATTCCAATCTCCGGGGTCTCCTCTCTCACAGGGACCCCTTCCAGGGTCACCTCTCTCACAGGGACCCTTATATCTTTAATCTCCTGCTTCATTTTACTCAATTCAATTTTCGTTATCTCAATCTCATTCATTATTCTCTGAAACATAGTTATTTCCAGATTCTCAGCCACTTTCTTAATTGCCATTTTAAAAGAAAAATATAGGAAAACCACTTCTTATTTCAGCAACAATTGGGTTAATACTCCAAACTTGGTGACATCACAGTATAAACAGAGCAGACAGCCTTATCTCTCCAATAGTTAAGTAAACAAAATGCAGTTCCCAGGATCGAAGCAATTAATGGCAATCGTCAAGAAACAGATTCGTCAAAATAAAATAGACCAAAAAGAGAGTAGTCTCAAAACAGTATAATATTTTTCAAAATAAAAATCTGGAATAGAAATCCCTCTTCTGTGTGTATCTTTAGAATGCAAATCCAGGACAGCTTTTTGCAACAAAAACAGAGATAAGCTATTAATTAGTGCGTAGCAGAGAGAAGTTACGGCTCCCCAGTGAGATGTCAAAAACCGATCAATCTGGCAAATCTCTTTTAAACAGCAACAATTTAAGTCAAGTAAAAGAAAAATATAGAAAGAAGGGTGCTTGCCTGTTAGTGCGTTCTCTCTTAGAAGATAAGATGAACGTTCGCTTTAACAGATAGAGCTTGCTGTTGAAAATCCGTCCCACCTTCGTCGGCTGGACCTCGTCCCATAAATTAATGAGATCTGGTCGTCCCAACAAAAATAGGCTTTGAGGTTAATCTCTTCGTTTCTCCCTACCCGGGAGAAGTTTAATCAGTCAAAAAAAAAAGAAAAAACTGACTGATATATCTGAATAAGCTTCTTTTGAGGCAGGAGCCCGTCTCAAAAGCAGGCACAGGCTAAGTCACCCTTCCCGGAAGTCTCGCCAACTGGTTTTGACAATAAACTATTATGTGGGGCAGAGCTTGGAAAAGTTACTTTTTTCAATTTCAGCTCCCATCAGCCCCAGCCAGCATGGCCACTGGATTGGGCTGATGGGAGTTGTAGTTCAAAAAAGTAACTTTTCCAAGCTCTGTATTTTCCAGTGTGTGTGTATATGGAATACTTCCAACAACCCTGTGAGGTAGGGTTGGAAAACAAGGCAGCTCACAGCAAGAAATAAAGCCTTTTAAAATCCAATAACCATAATACAAAAGAGTTGCAAAACAACTTAAAGTGGCATGATTCTGAATTTTGAATTGGGTGAGTGAAGTTCCTTATCACTGAATTGCAGTCTCTGCATGCTTCCTTGTTTGAGTAAGCCCCACTGAATACATTGGGACTTGCTTGGGAGTAAACATGCATAGGATTGCACTATAAATATCTTTACAGGTTGTGTAAATAATAAACATCTTTGACATTCATCCTTATATAAATATTTCTTCATACTATGTCTTGATATGTATCTGATTTCACACTATGGTTGTAAATTATTATTTACAAATTATTTTTTCCTCTACATTTTAAGTGTGCCCTTCTTCCTTACGGTGATCAGGGTCCCCCCTCTGGTGTTTTCACTCTGAGGGGCAGATTACACTGAGAGATGGTGAGTAGCCCATGGTCACCCAGTAAACTTTGTAGATTATTTCCATTTTAAAATTTAATTAAAATGATTTATATGTGGGCAAAGTTTATGAAGTAATGCAGATCCACATAATACATTAAAGCACATCCAACCTGCATTTAAAGTGCACGATTTCCCCCAAGGAATCCTGGGAAGTGTAGTTTCCCCCTCAGTTATCATTCCCACCACCCACAACAAACTACAGTTCCCATGATTCTGTGATGTGATTTATGTGCTTCAAATGTATATTGAATGTGCTTTAAATGCATGATGTGAATCTGCCCTAGTATGCTGTGCATTCATTAGTGAACTGAAAAGAACAATTGTAAAATAATTTTAAAATAGGGCTGTAGCTCAGTGGTAGGGCACATGCTTTGCATAAAAATGTAAATGCACTGCCTTCAAGTTGATTCCAACTTATGGCGACCCTATGAATAGGGTTTTCATGAGGCTAAGAGGCAGTGACTGGCCCAAGGTCACCCAGTGAGCTTCATGGCTATGTGGGGATTCGAACCCTGGTCTCCCAGGTCGTAGTCCAACACCTTAACCATTATACCACACTGGCTGTCTCCATGCTTTGCATGCAAAGCCCCAAAATTCAATCTCTGGAAGAGATTATTGCCTGGAATCCTGGAGAGCCAATGCTAGTCCATGTCATCAGTACTGAGCTAGATGGTTTCAAATGGCGTGACTCAGTATAAGGAAGATTCCTTTTTTTCTCAAAGAGGAAAGAGACCCAAGGGCCACAGGGACTCCGAAATTTATTTATGTGTTTTATTTACAACTTTTTTATATAGGTTTATTGTAAAAATCCTCAAAATAGATTATAGAAGGAATTGAAACAATAAAATTATTGGTAAAAACAGTTAAAGACATGTATTTAAAAACTTTCAAAATAATAAAACCAACAGTGAGTTTAAAACAGATAAAAATAGCTTCTACATGCTTGAGTAGGCTTGCCTAAACAAAAATGATTTTAGCAGGTGCCAAAATGAGTACAATGAAGGCGCCTGCCTAATGTAAACAGGGAGTTCCAAAGCATAGGCACTGTCACACTAAAGGATCAATTTTGTACAAGAGCAGAAAAGTACTATGTGGCACCCGTAACACGGAAAGCACACCTTGAGCTTGGCCTGGTAGCAAATTGGCAACAAGTGCAGATTTCAGAGCAGAGGTATTATGTGCTGATAGGGTCTCACTCATGTCAGCAATTGTGCCACAGCATTCTGCACTAACTGCAGCCCCTGGGTCAGATCAGGTTGCATGGGGATTTCTGTGACCTTGGCTGCCTGGCTGCCAGGATTTTTTTAGTTTTGGTTAGGTACCCTGACTGGTTATGGGATGCTGAGACTTATAGGAATCGTGTTGTGGTTGGTGTGGTTTTGGATTTAGGTAATCATCACTGTCTTTTCTTCTTCTTTTCTATTTGCATTTCATTTACCTCTGTATGAATTGCCTCTATTTGCAGTTCATTTACTCCCTTACATCTATAGGTGCAACAACAGTGGTTCCATGTGGTCAGCTCAACCCCCTTAAACTCACTGATGATGCACCTTGTTATTTGCATGATGGTTTGTTTCTCGCCTAACGTAAAAGAGAATTCACATGCTGGGAAGCGTGGCTTCAATTGCTGTTGTTTCCAATCTACTGCCTGTGAAGTTAGACCAAACCATGTATGTTTTCTCTCTGTCAATTATTACTCACTGGAATTGGGTTGGCTGTCAAAGTGAGTTTATAGCAGCCCAGAGTAGGCAGGAAAGAGTAGACAATCTTTGTAACTCTTACTCATTTCTCAAACCTCTCTCTGCAGTGAAGGGCCAAGTCTGTAAAGAAGCTTGGAGCAGCCAAGTTAAAAGGCAGGCAGGGCATTCCAGGCAGGGGGTTGCCAACTGTGCTTTGATATGGATTTCTTTGCAGAGGATCCCTAGTCAAGCTTTACCAACAGCACAATCCGAACAATATATACTCAGAAGTAAGTCCCGTTGAGTTCTACGGGGCTTAGTACTTTAGTAGTCCCTGTGGTTAGAATTGCAGCCTTCAGGGAATCCATCTTTTCTCCTGAGTGCTTGCATCTAACATCTCCACAACACTAGGCTTTCTTCCTACAATGGCCTTCTGGTGACTGGCCTGGCCTAGCCTGAGGGCACTTAAACCTTTCTTGCCAGAAGTAAGTAGGCTAGATTAAATGTTCCTTACCCAGGCTCTCTAAGCAGGTGAGAAGGAATGATCCCATCACTTCAGCTGGACCTGGAAACACCCTCATTTAGCTAAGATTTCTATCTTAATTTCCAATCTGAGAATTTTTTTTGTTTGAGTGGTATGCTCCAAGCAATTTTGGTTGATGCTGAATGTATTATGCTTAATGACATCACTAGGGCCTGTCCCTATGACATCACTAGGAGCCTCCCTATTACATCACTGGGGCACACCCCCATGACATCACTAGGGGCCACCCCTGAAATCTCAGGGTTTGGGATGTTTATGACCTGACCACCCTGATGTAACCCATCAGACAATTTCAACTGGGTGTAGGTGTGGGTGTGTGGGTATATCACAGCACTTTGTGTGAGCCTGGCTCTGAAATGAAGCCCTATGGCTCTGAAAAGGCGAGGCAGGCTTTAACCCCTCACATCCTGACCCTTTTCTAGTTTGGATCAATATGGGGACTACAAAAATAAAGATATGCCCATTGCAGTGTCCCTTAGGAGGGTTACAAATCCTGAGGACTACTGCTCTAGAAGGTGCTGTTACTCTCTTCTCAGCAACACTGCCAATGGACCATCCAGAATTCAAAATACCAAAAATGGGTTGGGGGTGAGGAGGAGGGTGCTTTCCAAGTAACAGGCTGTTCCCTCCATAATTTTCACAGCCCATTTTGGTTTTGAGCTTATATTTATTTATTTATTTTATTTATTATTTTATTTATACCCCACCCTTCCTTCCAGCAGGAGCCCAGGGCGGCAAACAGAAACATTAAAAACACTTTAAAACATCATAAAAAGACCTTAAAATACAATTAAAACAAAACAACGTTAAAAACATTTAAAAAAACTTTAAAAACATCTTTAAAAAGGGTTAAAGATATTAAAAGACATATTAAAAGCAATTCTGACACAGACGCAGACTGGGATAGGTCTCAACTTAAAAAGCTTGTTGGAAGAGGAAAGTCTTCAAAAGGCGCCAAAAAGACAGCAGAGATGGCACCTACCTAATATTTAATATATCACTGGAGGCTGCTCCATTAGGGAGAATAGGGCATTGCCTCAGTCTGCCCTAGCGAGCCCCCACCTGCCTGCCTTCTTACTTACAGCCAGTACAGGGAGATAGCACCGGCTGTCAGCTTCCTCCTTAATCTCAGTGCTGGTAAAACTCAAACACAGACATGTACGGGGACAAAACCTGCATTAGTTGGCTCTGCCTGTCATTGGCTCTGGTTCCATATACTGTTGGCCTCCTGCCTTACACCCTACCAATCTCATGGACACCAGTGACTACTGATATATGCACATGTGCACATGCATACACTAGTGAGAAATTTAAAAAAACGAATAAGAAAATAAATTCAGTAATGTCAATTACCAGAATGAGTGCTGGAAAGAATAAATACCCAAGCCTGTTTCATCAGGATACAAGAAGCTGCCTTATACTTAGTTCAGACCAATGGTCTCTTCAGCTTAGTATTGTCTACACTGACTGGCATGCAAATAAGTCAGTGTCCTCTCTCTTTCTCTTTCCCCATCTCCTGCCCAAGATTCTGGGTTGTATACATCAAGGTCCTACTCACAATAAGCTCATTTTAATTAATGAACCTGTTAGTTATTTCTCTTAATTTCAGTGGGTCTACTCTGAGTAGGAGTACTATTGAATACCACCCTCTATGTCCTTATGGTGTCACCAAAAGAGGCCAGCCCATTCTGGATTGGTGACTCAAGCGTTAATTTCACATCCATTAGACCTTCCATTTGGGGAGAAATAGAAACACTGGCATAGGAAAATTAGCTGTTTTACAATGAATGAGTGCAACTGCAAACAGCAGTACAGTAGGGCCCCACTCATATGGCGGGTTATGTTCCAGAAACCGCTGTAAAGTGGAACTCATTGAATAGAATGGCACGCGATGCCCGAAAACTGCCATAAAAGCGGAACAAGGGCCGTATGAGTGGGACTTGTGTCTAATTGAGACCACTGTATTAGCGAAGCGCTGTAAAACGAAGTGCTGTAAAGTGGGGCCCTACTGTATTTATTTAGAAGGCTCCTATGCCACACTTCAGGAACAACTCTTAGGGTGGGAAGGAAACAATATAGATAAAACTAACAATGAATCAAGCAACAGGAATCAGGAGGTGAAGAAGAAACCATAAAACTCAATAAAACGAATAAAACAGGGCCTACGGCCAGTTTACGCTAGATGGTAATTAGCCCAAATAGCATCAAGGTTGGATCAAGGTGGACCTCCACAGGGAAAGCATTCACAGATGGGGCACGACAACCAGGAATGCCCAGTCACCACCCACTTGACTTCAGAGGGAGAAGGGACTCAGTAGATGACAGCAATCAACTGTGTTGCTCATTGACATTAAGTCCTATGTTGCATCAGCATGGACTCTTTCTTTGTATTCTCTCTTACGCTGATCCTATCTCCCTACATGAACCTGCCCGGGACTTGAGATCTTTAGGTGAGGCCCTTCTTGTGTTCCCTACACCTTCGCAAGCACATTTGACGCGGACACAAGATAGGGCCTTTTCGGTGGTTGCCCCTAGGTTGTGGAACTCCCTCCCGAGTGAGGTACGATCAGCTCCCTCCTTGCCGTCTTTTTGGCGACAAGTAAAGGCTGTTTTATTTCAGCGGGCATTTGGGACAGAGAACAACCAGGATTAATGTCTTATAGGCTTGGTGATCATATTATATGATTTTATTATTTTAAATTGTTCGCTGTTTTAACTTTTATCTTATAGTTTTTAATTTTCCCTTATAGTTTAATTCTTTTTAATAATATACTCTGTATGTTTTAATGATGTTGTTTTTAGTTGTAAGCCGCTCTGAGTCCTATTGGAAAAGGGCAGAGTAAAAATAAAGTTTTATTATTATTATTATTATTATTATTATTATTACACTCTGAATGTGGCTAGGGTTGTCAGTTTTGTTTTTCCTGGAAGAGCTCCCCAGCCTTTCATATTGTCATAGCAGGCCCAAATTCAGCAGGTGAAGCTTTTTGCCCATCATTGCATCACAGCTGATAAATTTCTGTCTGCAATACAGCTATTAAATGCTTTAAACCAAAGAAAAGCTAGTGGCCCTAAATGTTGGGATGTGAAATGACTTAATGGATCCTCCTTTGCTGTCTTTATTAGATGGACAATAAATGTCAAATGTAGCCAGTCTGGTACCCTCCAGATACTGGTGGACCACAACTTCCATCATCCCTGAGTTTTGGCCAGGCTGGCTGGGGCTGATGGGAGTTGGAATTCAACATTACACCACATTGAATACCCTTGATATATGTGACAGGTACCTACAGGCCTCTTGGAATGAGAAATGCGAGAGGTTAGCAAGGCATTCTATTGTATATTGTCTGGTTTAGTAATTACTGACAGCAGTAGCAGATGCCATAGTGGGGGTCACCTCCACTCACCTGACCTCCACTTGGTTGCATGAGTTTGGTGTGGTCCTCATCCATGCCATCATGAGCCAGGGCTGCCACCACTCAGCTGGGAACCAGACAGAAGGTCCCACCCCCAGAACAACCACAGCCAAGAAAGAGCTTTCACCCTCATTAGCATTGCTGGTGGGGCGGGGTCCTGTTGTGCCCACTGAGCCACAATAAAGGACTCCTGACGCAAGGGATGGGCAAATCTGTCCACATGAGTTTCCTTCAGCTTCTCATTTGTCCTCTCTTCAGTTCTCCATATTTCCGCATCGATTTGTGACCTTTTAAAACGAAAAAATCCACATGAAAATTCATGAGCATTTTAGTGTGGATTTCTCTTAATATATACATGCTTGTATGCAATGTTGCCTAAGATAGCACATTGTTGCCAGGTGGTTCCCCCTAATATAATGCACTTTCTATGCTATTTTCAAGAATATTTGCATATTTCTGCACACTTTCCCCCTAATACATGCACTTTTGTACATGTGACTTGGCTGGAAAACCCCGCCACAAAATTCGGAAAAGTGTGAACTTCAACGGACGGCTGCATATTGATTCAGAAAGTTATAATTAGGCAGATTTGCCTTTAAATGAGAACTGAATTGAATTTCTCCTCTATCCCTCTGGAGCCCCAAAGCTTAACTAGATCTGTGGAAGCAGTCAAGGGAGAAACCAGAACTGGAGTCTGGGGAAAGGTTATCTCAGCAGCTTCTTCAGCAGCTGCCTTTGGGACAGGTGGGGAGAGGTGTTATTATCTATTGGGGAAGGGCCATAGCCCAGGGGTAGAGCATCTGCTTTGCATGCTGAAGATCTCAGGTTCAATAACCAGCACTTCTAGGTAGGGCCAGGGATGGGAACGTCTGTCAGTTTTGGTTCTCTCTTGTTTCTTATTTTTGCCATTTTAAATTCAGTTTCCCACATTTCTGCAACAAAATTCTCCAGCGTTTTACTGCGAATTTCTCCTAATAAACACATTTTTGCAGGCAGTTTTGACTAATGTACACATTTTTGCGAGCCATTTCTCATAATGTATTGATGAAATAACATGCTTCCATGTTATTTTCACTCATGGATTCATTGTTATGCATTGGTAAACATTGATTGGTTGACGAACTGCATCACAAAATTCAAATAAGTGCAAATCTGGAAGGATGGCTGTGTTTCGGTTCTTGTATTTTGGAAAGTGCAAGCTTGATAGATTTGGCTTGAAATGTGAACTGACTCAAAATTCTCACCCATCCCTGGATAGGGCTAGGAAAGACAACCTGTCTAAAAGCCTGGAGGGCTGCTTCCAGTCACTGTTGAGTTGACAGCACTGAGCCAGTTGGTCTGATTTGGTTAGGGGCAGATTCCTATGTTTCTAATGGGAGAAACCAGTTTGTTTCTCAACAATATGGTGTGAGCCATGTTTTGGATGGATACTTTTTCAAGAAAAGGTATAACTAGGTACCTATTTATTAAGGATGGTGGGTATTGTTGTGTGAGGTATATGTACCAGGCCAGCTTCTGGTCAGGGCCTGTGTTTGTGTTTTGTATGTGTGTGTGTGAAAAACCCCTCTTGTGGTGTTGGCTGTCAGCTAAGGGCAGGTCTTCTCAGTGACTCACAGCAGATCCTGGCTTCCTGCCTCTGGATGGACACCCTGCCATGGCCCTGTGGCTGCAGCACACAGTCTGCTAGGCAGTCTGCAGGTGCTTTGCAGACTGCCTAGCCTGGAACTAGCTTGCAGTTATGCTGTCAAAGTCATTTAAGCCTAATACCTTGTGACAACGGACTACCTGTAATGTGATAATGGGCTGAAAAAGCTCTGCAAAATTGATGGGCTCCCTCCTCTCAGAAGGAAAACGTCTTATGTGGTGAAGCTATAACCCTGCAGGATGCCCGTCGCCTTTCTTCATCCTTCTTGCTAATGAGGAGTTGCTCTTTTGACATTTATAAGTAGGACCTGCAACACAATATTCCTGTGTGGAGTGCTCCTGTTCAGGGTTCTAGACAGCCAGCCAGCCAGCCAGCCATACCCTCTTGTTGGATATTCCATTCCATTCCCCTCCTCTGGTTTTCCTATTTTTACCCCTCTCGACAGTCCAGGGCTAACTCAAGACATTTTGTTGCCTGAGGCAAAGACGAAGAAGGTGCCCCTCCCCAATTCCACATATAGAAGCTGACTGGACTGGCTGTTGACTCTTACTTCAACACTAGAAATGGGATAGTATCTCCCCAAGGCACCTGAAGGCAACAGGCTAGTTTAGGGGGTACAGGACAAGCTGTGTGGCACACATAGGTCTGTCCTCTAGTAGCAGGACATGCTAGCCTCCACAGACTGTCACCTGAGGTGGTTGCTTCACTCTGCCTAGTGATAGGGCCAGCAGTCCATCAGCATCCCATGCCCACTGGACATGTTCAGTCCTCAGTGGTCTGTTTTGGGCCCCACCTGGCAAGCGTAGGATCCCCCCGCATATATTTTGTTGTACTTCCACAAACCTTCTCCCATGCCTGTTGATACCTCCCTCTTGCATGTGGATGGTGCCATTTTGGCTGCATAAGGATCCGCACCCATGGAATTCATTCACTTTTAGTATATAGGATAAGCCTGTTTAACTTTCCTTATGCTTCTAAGTGCCTCTTACGGGTATGACCAGTGGTGGCTGGGGCCCACTGACACTGGTGGGGCAGAAGGCAGAAAGGGCAACAGAAGGTGGAACCAAATCCAGTTAAATGAAGACACAAATAAGGCCACATCCACACTACACATTTGTTCCACTATTATTCCGCTTTAAAGAGTCCCCCAAAGAATTCTGGAAAGTGTAGCTTGTGAAGGGTGCTGAGAGTTGTTAGGTGACTCCTATTCCCTTGTGACAGAGCTCTAGTGTTGTCCCAGGAGGTTGTTCCAAGTGGTCCGAAGCCTGGTCGGTCCAGTTGCGCAGGAACCCTTGGAGCACTCTAAAGCCTCCTGTGACGCATTTGCAAAACATTTTGCTGATAAAATCGATCGTCTGAAGAGTTCGATTCCGTACGCCGTGGACACAGGAAGCGGGCCAGAGGCGGCCAGTTGCAATCCGGTCCGATGGGATCAGTTTCTACCTCTTCCCTCTGAGGAAGTGGACAAGGTGCTCTCTACTGTGAGACCGACCACCTGTTTGTTTGATCCTTGCCCCACATGGCTCATTATGAGCTGTAAAGAGAGACTGAGCGAAGGGATCAAGGTGGTGGTAAATGCCTCCTTGGAAGAGGGGGCACTGCCATCTGCCCTCAAGGAGGCTGTAATAAAACCCATCTTAAAGAAGTCCTCCTTGGATCCCCAAGATTTGAATAACTTCCGCCCAGTCTCTAATTTACCATTTTTGGGCAAGGTGATCGAACGTGTGGTGGCCAAACAGTTACAGACACACTTGGAGGAAGCGGATTATTTAGATCCATTCCAATCGGGCTTCAGGACTGGACATGGAACTGAAACAGCCTTGGTCGCCCTGGTGGATGATTTGAGGAGGGCGTTGGATAGGGGTGAATACTCATTCCTCGTCCTCCTGGATCTCTGTGCGGCTTTCGATACCGTCGTCCACGGTATCCTTTTGGATCGCCTGGAGAGATTGGGAATTGGGGGCACTGTGCTACATTGGTTCCGATCCTATCTCTCTGATAGGCACCAACGAGTGGCAGTGGGGGAGGAGGTTTCAGACCCTTGGCCTCTTAATTGTGGTGTGCCACAGGGCTCTATCCTCTCTCCCATGCTATTTAATATCTATGTAAAGCCGCTGGGGGCCATCATCAGGAGATTTGGGTTGCAGTGCCACCAATATGCGGATGACACTCAGCTCTATCTCTCATTTAAGTCCTCACCGGAATTGGCTGTGGAAACCATTTCCAAGTGCCTGGAGTCCGTAAGTGAATGGATGGGAGGCAATAGGCTGAAACTGAATCCCGACAAGACCAAGGTACTGCTTGTGGGAGACAAGAGAAGATTAGGAGATATTGACCTGGTGCTGAATGGGGTCAGTTTGCCCCTGAAGGACCAGGTTCGCAGCCTCGGGGTCATTCTTGACTCCCAGCTGTCCATGGATGCTTAGGTATCAGCAGTGAGCCGGGCAGCTTGGTATCAATTGTATCTGATACAGAGGCTGCGACCCTATCTTCCGGTCCATCTGCTCCCGTGGGTAGTGCATGCACTGGTCTCCTCTCGCTTAGACTACTGTAATGCGCTCTACGTGGGGCTACCCTTGAAGACGGTCCGGAAATTACAGCTGGTACAGAATGCGGCGGCACGGTTGATTACGAATAGCTGCCGGCGGGATCACATCACCCCGGTACTTGAAGATCTACACTGGTTACCAGTTGTTTACCGAACCCAATTCAAGGTGTTGGTTTTAACCTTTAAAGCCCTACACGGTTTCGGTCCAGTGTATCTAAAGGAGCGCCTCCAGCATCACCAAGTATGCCGCCTGACGAGATCAGCCTCTGAAGACCTTCTCTTGGTCCCACCAGTTAAAACAGCTAGACTGGTGCGGACCAGAGAGAGGGCATTCTCGGTTGTGGCCCCCACCCTCTGGAACTCTCTGCCATACGATCTACGCCATGTCCCTTCCTTGGTAGGTTTCCGCCAAGGACTAAAAACATGGCTATTTCAGCAAGCATATAGAATCCCTAGTTAATTGTAGTTTTATAGTGTACAGATGGGGGTAAACTGAATATGTTATAATTTGTATTATATGTGTATTTTATAACTGTATTTTAAATTTAATTATGTATGCCGCCTAGAGTGGCTGTTCACTCAGCCAGATAGGTGGCCTAAAAATAAAATTTTATTATTATTATTATTATTAGTGGCCAGAGTGGTTTTACAGTCAGCCCCTCTTCCTAGATAATTCTGAGAACTGGAGCTCTGTGAAGGGAATAACTGCCTCCTAAAGAACTCTCAGCACCCTTCACAAACTACACTTCCCAGGATTCTTTGGGGGACTATTTAAAGTGGAATAATAGAGGAATAAATGTGTGGTGTGAATGTGGTCACATTCTAGTTTTGCCTCCCTCTCCCTCCTTTCTGAGTTCTATAATGGCAACACGACTAAAAAGAAGGAAGGTGACAGCCAGTGTCACCCCTCAGATGCATGTAAGAAAGCAGCCAGGTGGAGGCTGGCTCAGGGCAAATTGAGGTTGGTAGAGCAATGGACAAACCTTCACTGGGTATGACTCAGAAATCATAAGTGTCGTCCTGGATCAGGCCAAGGTCCATCTAATCTAGCACCATTTCCAGCAGTGGCCAGCTAGACGCCACTGAGAAGCTTAACCAGAAAGGCATGAAGTTGACAGGCCCCTCCCCGCCCTGGTAGATTATTCCAAATATCCAATATTGAGAGGTACAGTATGTAGCAACCAGCGGCCCTTCAGATGTTGCTTCATTCCAGCTCCTATCATCCTTGGCCCCTGGCTAAACTGGCTGGCAGTGATGAGAGCGGGATTCTAGCAACATCTGGAAGGCCACAGATCCCTGGAATATAGCCTCTGAACGTGGAAGTCTCAAGGCTGGCAATTGACCGATCCTCCATGAATTGGTGTAATCCTTTTAAAAAGCCACCTAAGATAGTGGCTATTGCCACATCTTTAGATGTCTCTAAATGTCTTTTAGGCTGTTGCTTATCCTGAAATTGGAGCCCTTTAATTTGCTTTGACTATTTGTTTACATACCCAAGGGATTGGGTTGAGACACAAGCAAACCAAAGGAGAGGGAAAAAGAGCCCTTGGATAATTACGGGATCTGGCTTAGCTTGTTTCATCTTAGGGATGTTTTGTTTATAGAGGACTGATATACAATAGCACCTTCATTACCTTGGATATGTAAAAAAGAACAAAGTTCAGATTTTGCTGCAGCAAATAAGGGACCTAAGAATGGCCTAAAAGGACATAGAAACATGAACTGATGCCGAGAACCCTGAAGAGATACCTTGAGATCTCTTTGGCTCTGTAGCCATGCCTTCCTTTTGTTGAAATAATTTCTGTTTAGAATGGGGAGAATCTGTTGTCCTTTCCCTGGCTGCATCTAGGACACTTTTCTCATCTGAACATGTTTGGATAGTATCAGAAAATAACCATAGTGGCTGGGGAGACAGAACACACGAATATAAGATGCAAGGAAAGTGATGGCCACCTAGAGTTACTTAATGGTGGGACCCTAAATATTCAAAGCTTATAAAATAAAGGGGGGAAGGAATCTCTTCATAGTATATAATAGATGGTGTAAATGAGAACTGAGGTGCAATGAAATGTTGTAGTGTCTCCTCACCTCCTAACAGGAGTGCTCTTCTTCAGAGTTTTAGCCAGCCATTTAATGCCATCCTGTAGGATACTCCATTCTACCACCACCTTTCCCCACTTTTCTTTTCCATTTTGAAGGTCAATATTCTATGGCTACTGAGCATGTTCTTTTTTTTGTTGTTGGAATTTTGCCCTATTTGGCTTTTTAAAAATATATTGTTTGTACTTCTGTAAAACTTGAGGTTCTCAAGAACATGTTGATACCTCCTCCTGGTTTCTTAGTGGCTCTGTTTTGGCTTCAGTCCCATCAGCACTCACCACATGAGTTCACCATTAGAAGGAGTGATGATAACAATACAGATTTGTCTGAACACAGTGTTGATGTCTGTATCCAAATGACTAGCTAGCCTAGGCTGCAGCCCTATGTATACTTTCTAGGGAGTAAACCTGTTGAACTCAACAGAACTTACTTCTGAGTAAACATACATAGCATCTGGCTGTGCAGTTCAGTCACCGAAGGTTGGCAGGTTTTTGAAGAACAATTCCTGTATAGACTTCCAGTGAGAAGTAAGTTAACAACACTTTGTTTCAAGCTGTAAAAGCTAGCATGGTCTTTTCCACCAAGATCATGTTATTAGACAAGCTAACCATGCAGTCCGGAACTGAGGATCTGATGGATATGGTTGGAACAGATAGGGAAGGGATGGAAGTGGAATGAACAGGAGAAGAACATGAAATCTTCCCATGAATAAAAAAAATCTAGTTTGACTACCACACAGCATGTTATGTAATTCCTTAACATAGGATTGGATCCAGACTTAGTCATGCTTAGAGTTGACCTGTCAAAATCAGTGGGACTTAAATAACTCACCAGAGTAGAGACCTTTTCCCAGTCTGCTGGGATGTAAAACATTTTTAAAAGATATGTTTAAGATGCTTTATTTTTAAGATGTTTTTAGTGTTTTGTGTCTTGTTTGCTGCCCTGGGCTCCTTCTGGGAGGAAGGGAATAACAACAACAACAACAACAACAACAATAATAATAATAATAAAGTCCCATTTCAATGGGTGTCTTCCTCTAAGCACGGCTATGTCTGGATCCAACCCATTGTCAATATCTCGGACAAACAGTTCTTTCAGGCACTGGAGGAAAACATTCCAGTCCTACACAGGCTGATTCTGGGATGTCTGACAATCCCAGTTCTAACCTCTGCAGTAGCTTTGACCCACATGCTGCTCGCTGTCACATCTGTTGACTTATCTTGCTCCTTAAAAAGGCCATTAACTCTGGGTAAATGATCCCTAGGCTGTTTTTAGAATAATTAAAACCAAAAGGCCAATAGTTACTATCAGCTGTCTATCAGTAAAACTTGTGTCTCCAAAATGTGGGTTCAATTTCTTGTTGTTAAAAAGCATAAAGCCATATGTGGAACATTATCACGCATCTTTGTGAAATTAGCAGAACTATTTGAAAACCCCCAGTCTGTCTCTATGGAGCTGCAGCCCTCCCCTCTGCTCCCGCCCCCTCTTCCATCTTCCCCCGAGAATATCAGGTGAAAGTACTTGCAAACATAAGTGCTGAGGTGGCTGTAAGTTGGCTGCTTGCAAACATTCAAGTTTGAATGCTAGAGATTACATGGAAAAGCTGAAATCCTCCTTGGAAATCAAGAATGGTTGGCTAACTAACAGAGAGATGGTCTGGAACTCCATTTTCCTTGCACGTACATATGCGGATTCCTGTAGTGTTAGGCCAGGCAGTCTGAGCCTCTCAAACAGCCATCTGCTCTACCAATGAGCAAAGGAAGTTTCCTTATGCTGAGTCAGACCATTAGTCCACCTAGCTCAGTATTGTCTACACTGACTGGAAGCAGCTCTCCAGGGCTTCAGGCAGAGTTGTCTTCCTCTGCTCTGTCTTGAAATGTGGGGATTGAAACTGGGACCTTCTGCATGCAAAGCAGAAGCTCTACCACTGAGGTAATGGCCCTTCCCAACTGCAAAATATTCAAGTCCTGCAAGAGACATGGTCTCCTCAAGCTGCACGTTCCCATACTAGATGTGAGAGTCAGTGACCATAAGCACAACTAGGAATATGGGGGGCAAAGGCTGTTAGGAGTAAGGGAGTAAAGGTGGTATTTCTTTTTAGGGGCTCCATATTACAACTCTCTCATAGTGTTAACCTGTTTCTCAATGAAGACGTTTAGAAAGGAAGGACTTCTTGGCCATTGCTTCCTTCACAAGGAAAGGAGTTGGGGCTTGAGAGAAAAGGTGGAGAATGGGAGCTAGTTAGCGCCATCTTCTCCACAGCCCACTTTCTTTCCGTGGAAGAAACCTCCCTAGTGAACTTGGGAGAAAAGGAACCTAGCCTTTCATGCCTCTTGAAGAACGTTTGAAAAGGGACTAGTATAACTATATGAATATTTTAAACCATTTCTAAATCTCTAGAAGTAGTGTGAATTTACTGGCTTCCCAAAGTAGAGATTTGTGTGTGTGTGTGTGTGTGTGTGTGTGTGTAATTTTGTGTTCTTTTAATAATGGACAGGAAGACAATGGACAATATTCAAGTAAATACTTGAGCTAGGGAATGCAAGGGGATCCTGCCCTCTCCTCACCCCCACATGGTCCACTCTGTCTCCACATTTGCTGTGGAGGGTTGGGGAAACCCCCAGAACTCATTGAGGGGTCCTGAGGGGGAGGATAGGAGAAAAAAGTTCTGTTGTGCAAGGAAAAATCCTTGCACTGATGGAACATTTAACGTAGTGCTGCATTGAATGTAAGCCAAAGTAATGCTGAACTTCTAGCAGGCTTGCCAAGAAAACATGGCTCATGGCAGAAGATTGTTGCCATCACTTTTGTGTGTGTGTGTCATGAAGGCTATTTATGTGTTTGGTATTAGACTGTTGACAGACATAGTTGCCTTGGGATGGGGAAAAGTTTTCATATTGGCTTTCCAGAACAAAACAATGGTTTCTTTTGTTGATTAGGATTGCAAGAAGGCATCTATTTCTGTTCTATCTGCACATTTGTTGCATGCAGCACTGCTTCTGTTCCACTGCAGTTCAGTTTCCAACAAAAACTTTGTTATTTATCTCACTGTTCATTGAGGCAGACTTTTAAGTAATTAATTACATTATCATAACATTATTCTACACCATTCATTTCACTGCAAATGTCATTCATTGCAATGCAAAGGAAACACAATGCAACTGCGGGGGGGGGGAGATTCTGAATTACGTATCATTTGCGGACTGAAAACAACAATAGCAGCAAATGCCCATCATATTTTCTGGATTGATTTCTGTTCCAGACATGGGATAAATAAACAAAACCAGCCATTTCCATCAGAATCCTTCGACATCCCTATTGTTGATAGTTTTGACTGCAATGTCATGATGAGGGGAAAAGAACACTAAGAGGGCTTTGGAAGCAAATACACAGGACATTGTTTGACCTGACTCTTTTAAAAAACTGCTTTGCAGGATCAGACCTGGGGTCCATCCAGTCCTGCCCAAGTGTTGAAATCGTCTGGAAAGGCATCTCTCTCAGGCCCATCGGTATCTGAGGAGTGTTTGGTGGGACACAAGAGAGGGGCTTCTCAGTGGAATTTGGAACTCTCTCCCAATGGAGACCCACATGCTGATTTCCTTTCTGTAGCATCAGGCAAAACCCTTTTTATTTAGTCAGGTCCTTGGCCTGTCTAGCTGCCTCGATTTTTTTAATATAAGGGATCTGAGAATGTTATGGACGTTATTGATGTTTTTATTGCTGGTTAGTTTTATCTGCTCTTCCTTTTATTTTATTATTTGTTTTTAACCTCTCGTGCTATATTTTAGTATTGTCGTTAGCTGCCTTGAATACTAGATGTAGAAGAAAGGCAGGAGATAAAACGAAAATACAGCTACTAATGGTGATGATGCTAACCTTGTTTCAGTGACACACAACCTGGTGACCTCTTGTGCGGATTGCTCCAATGCATGGGACTGCCTTTGAAAATGGTCCAGAAACTACAGTTGGCCCAGGATATGTTTGCAAAAATGCTAACTAAGACTGGATATGAACATATTTCATCTGTACTTTGTCATCTTTGCTGGTTCCCAGTGTGATTCTAGGTCCCTTGCAAACTACTGTCTTTGGTCTTTAAGGCCTTTCATGACTTGGGATGTCAGAATTTTAAGGATTGCCTCTTCGCGTATGTTCCTAACTGAATCCTGGATCTTCATCTGAGGTCTTTCTTTGACAGTTCCTGCCAAGTGAGGTACAATGGGTGGCTATGAGTGAAAGGGCCTTTTCAGTGGTGGCACCATAGGTGTGGACTAATGCCCTCCCTAAAGAGGTCCACCTAGTACCTACATTCATGTATTTTAATGGAATCAAGCAAATGCAATTTTATTTTTCCAAGTCTTCTAAATCATTAGCATTGTTTTAGTTCTATAGATTTTTTATTCTCTGTTTTCCATTTTTGTTTTCTCTCTTTTTGATCTTATTTGGTATTGTTTTAAACCTGTTTAATTTTGTTGTGTTTTTATTGTATTGTCCTATCTTCAGCTTGTTCTTTTTCCCGCCTGTGGGCCACCCAGGCAATGTCTTGTTATAGATGACCTATAAATAATGTGAATAAATGCATGATGATGATGATGATGATGATACAATAATAACAGTAGTATTTAGAAAGGTGCATTTAGGAAGCTCACAAGAAGGGTGTGACTCAACAGCCCTCCCTTGTTCATCCCCAGCATTTGGTCAGTGATGGGCTGGTCAGTGATGGACAGGTGATGTAAAACACGTATCTGAGGAAATTGAACAAAAGATATATGCATAAAAGATGTTGGAGAAATTATTTTTGTCTGCTTTTCAAGTAAAAGTGAACAACAACAACAGCAACAACCTGTTTTGATTGACTGAGCTGATTCAGCAAATGTAAAACCACAGAGCAGTCAACCCTGCATTTACAGCCCCCGTGAGGTTTTTCATGCGGCCAGCTCAGTCCCAAAGTATAAATGATCCTCCCACTGTTGGTTTCTGGCTTGTTTAAATTTGTCCTATTCCTTTGTTTGAATCTCACAATATGATGACCTTTCATACTTAACATATAGTGATTATTTTAACTGCAATGAGAATACTTTCTCTTTAAGTGTTCATATTCTAGGGCACAAATTTTGATTTCTTCTACAAGCCAGACTTTTTCTTCTTTGTTTGAGAGATTTTTTTCAAAGGCTCTTGTCGTGAATCTCAAAACCATCTTCATTAGAAATAAAGTAGAGTTTTATGCAAAGTAGACTGGACCCAAAGAATTTGCTCATATTCCAAGTAGTTCTTTCCAATTGTTGAATTTGTGCCTGTCTTTCCCAGATATTTTTTAACTTGAAATGTGCATCCCTGTCCATGTGAATTTTTAATACTCATAGCCATATATGTGTAAGATCATGACAAGCCTGTGCAAACCTTAGGGATAGGGGAGAAAAGAATTTGCTTCACTTTTTAAAGCAAACTAACCGAACTTCCTGAATCGCCACACAAACAGAAACACAGCTGTCCTTTGAAATCTGTGCTTCTCCAAATTTTGTGATGCAGTTTTCCAGTCAAAATAAATGCATACAAAATAGCATATAATAGGGGAAAGCATGAACAAAAATGCTTAATAACCCCCCCCTACAAAATGCATTATTTTATGAATATTTTTATATTTATATTAGGCAAAGTTGCATATAAAATGCATATTATAGGAGAAATTCACATGAACCTTCATACGTATGTTATGTGGAGTTTTTTTTTTAATTTCAAACTGATGTAGAAATGCGGTGAACTAAACTTAAGACTGAAAAAATGAGATAGAGTAGCCAAAATGGACAGATTTGTCCATCCCTTGTAAATGCCATGCGGTTTCTGTTTTGACTCTCATGCAGTGCAGGCTGGTCCTTTAGGGCTACTAGGACTGAGCCATACCAAGTGAAATGCCCAGCAATTTGTTTAAGTTTTTCACAAAATCTCAAAGCCACACTCTTTCCTGTCCCACACATTCTTCCACAGTCCACCTCATTGCAGAGAGAGTCCTGGATACTTTTATGTCCTGTTCTCTGTACCATTTAATCCAAAAGGGTTGCTATGGCGAAGAGGTTCTACCCATTTGTCTCCAGGCAGAAATGCCATGTGATGGTTTTTTTAAATTTACCAGTACTACTTGTTTATTTGTCTCTGTTGTGCAGTTTTCACCTCCCTCCTGTTGCCAGTATCTAAGCTTAACTAGGCTACTTTATAAGTAGACCCAGGAACTGTTCTGAGCATAATCAGAGCTGTTATCTTGAAGGGCACACCTCAAAGCAGGCTTTTTTTAGGCAAGCAAGGTAATGCAAAAGTTGTTAGTTTGATCAGCTTGAGGTTTTAAAAAATTGTTACCGTTTGTTGTCAGAGAGAGCGAGCAACAGTGGACAGTGTGAGCCTCTTTATTTAATAAACATTTATCTGCTCTCTATGTTACTTAAATATTTGCATGCATTGTTGTTACTGGGCTGGGGAATATTATTGGAGGCTTGGGAGGAGAAATGGTGGTGTGTAGTCTGTGCCCCTACAGTTGAGGGACGGTTGGGAGGGGGGTAGCTGGTGATGGTGAGTTATTTTCCAATTCCCCCACATATCCACGCTCTATGTGCTTGGCAGTTGTCCTCTTCGTCTGCAAGCACGTTTCCTCCCAAAGGCTTTTGGAAAGTTGAGAGCAGGAGGTTGCAGTAAGTTTTCACTCTCCCAATGTCCCACCCACCTCTCTATTCTAAAAGCCCACAGGATGCTTTTCCTTTCCATTTTACCTGTAAAAGTAAATAGTAAACTTTTTTTAAAAAAATCATTAAAAATGAAAGCAAATCACTCTGTTTTCCACAGTCCTCCCCCCGTACAATAATCAGGTCAGATTAAGATTGGCTGAAGCCTGGGAGCTGCATTAGTTTGCAGGCGGGTGGGCAGAAAAACACAGCCCTTTATTATTGTTTAATGATAATAATAATTTATTAAATTTATATCCCACCCTTCCTCCCAGAAGGAGCCCAGGGCGGCAGACAAAACACTAAAAGCGCTCTAAAACATCTTAAAAACAAAAGACTTTAAAACTTATTAAAACAAAACATATTTAAAAACATATTAAAACAAAATATATTAAAAATATCTTTTAAAAAATAAAACAGCTTTAAAAACATTGTAAAAAGCAGTTCCAACACAGATACTAACTGGAATAAAGTCTTTCCATAAAGGGATGTTGAAAGAGGAAGGTCTTCAATAGGCGCTGAAAAGATAAGTGATGGTGCCTGTCTAATATTTAAGGGGAGGGAATTCTAAAGGGTAGGTGCCACAACACTCAAGGTCCACTTCCTTTATTGTGTGGAACGGACTTCCTCATGAGATGGTATCTGCAGAGTGCCGTGAGCAACTGGGTATATAAGGGATAAGATGATCTTTCAGATATTGTACAAAGACGCTTCACTCTGGTTAAAGAAACGGAAATTTGATGCCTATGATACAAGCACTAAGTCTCCTTTTGTATTTTATTCCTCTTTTGATAGCTCAACAACAGCCCTGTGAGGTAGGTTAGCAAGAGAGTATGAGAGCAAGTTTGGAATAGTGGTTAGAGTATCAGACTAGGACCTGGGAGACCAGGGTTCAAATCCCCACTCAGCCATGAAGCTCACTGGATGACCTTGGGCCAGTTACTGGCTCTCAGCCTAACCTTCCTCTGTTGTGAGGATAAAGTGGGGAGGGAGAGAACCAGGCATGCTACCTTGAACTCTTTGGGGGAAAAGGTGGATTATAAGTGTAACAAAAAAATAAACCAGGAAGTGAGCAAAAACAATTAATTTTGACTTTAATTTGTGAAATTTCACATCCTCAGAGTATTTTCTTTCTGTTTATCAAGTTTGACAAAATATTTGTGTTTTGCTTAGAGTTGTGAAACTGCACATGCTCAGGGTATTTTTTGGAGTCCACGAAAGGTTATGCCATAATAAATTGTTAGTCTTGAATTTAGCACAAGACTTATTTTGTGGTACCTCATTTAATGTGTTTCTTTCTAGGAGAAGGGGGCCCTGTTTTGGAAACTGCATGAGGGCCGCCAGCCACACTAATCTTGCCTTGATGATTGCATAAGCTTCATGGATTACCAAAAATGATGCATCTGATGAAGTGGACTCAAGCCCAAGTAAGCTTATGCATTCTTGAGTCATCAGGGTGGTAGTACTGTTCAGTTGTTTTGCTAAAATTGTACTGTGACCTACTTTACAGAGGTGTTGTGAGGATAAAAGACTATAAAACACTTTAGCAAATTTAAAATGCTATTACAAAAAGTAGGAAGCTACAGGGCATCGTTCAAACCAGAGTGTGCAGAGCCTATGTATAGTATAGTAGTATGGATTACAACCTGCCTGCAAAGCACCCCCCCCCGGCAAGCCTGTCCCAGGAGAAAGCCACACATTGGATTTGCTGAGGACCTGCATGTAAAGTCCAGTGTGTGAACATCCTAGTTGTGTCCCAGATTCTTTTTTCTTTGTTTTTCAGATTTTTTTTCCTCTTGATTTCAAACCTGCATCCTCACTCCTCCCCTAGTTCAAAATCAGGGACAGGCAGGCTGGATATAGTTGTTTTTAATTTTTTTATTTGTTCTTATTTGTCATTATTACATGTACATTCACTCCACCTTTCCTCCAAGGAGCTCAAGGTGGCATTCATGGGTCTCCTTTTCTCCTTTTCTCAACAATCCTGTGAGGTAGGCTAGGCTGGCAGACAGTGAGTGATTGGCTCAAGGTCATACAGTGAGTTTCTTGGCTGAGAGGTGATTTTAACTGAGTCTTCCAATAAATTTCCCTGCATTTCATTCCACATTCTGGGAAAAAAAGATGGGGAAATGAAGAAGCTGCAGGAGGGAGAAAATAATATTTCCCCATAGGTATAATGTATGGTTATTCTGGCATTAGTCCAAATTAGAAATTGTGACAGCAGGGACCCCTCCTGAACCAACACTTAGGTACTAAATATTTTTTTTAAATGGCAATGTTTAAGTGTCCACTATTTCTTTCAAAGGAGGAGGATGGGGAGAGAACCAGAATACGTGGAGACCACACAACTTTTCTCCCAGCAAAGAAGCCACTGTGGCAGGAGGCGCACCAGACATCACATGCCTTTGTGTAAGGATATAACATGCCACTTACAACATTTTACATGTAGACAGCTATGTGATTAATTCTCACAGACAGAAATCTCATCATTCAAGGGCCTTATGTAGCTTATGTAGCAATACTGCCTATTGGTTGCTCTACCCTGTCCAAAATTATGCACAAATAAGTCCCACTGATTTTACTGGAATCTGCTCCCAGCTAAATGCGTATCAGATTGCAGGCAGCCATACAATTCCAGGTTAGGTATGTTTACTCAGAAGTAAGTCTCTCACTTTTCATGTAAGTATGCATAAGATTGCAATTAGGGATGGGAAAGAAATTCAATTCAGTTTGCATTGAAAACCAAGTTGATCAAATCCACACTTCCTGAAACAATATGAGAACCAAACACAGCCATCCTTTGAAATTCCCACTTGTCCAAATTTTGTAATGAAGTTATCCAACCAAGCAATGCTTACAAGAATGCATAGATTAGGGGAAAGTGTGCACAAAATGAATATATTGATGAAAATAAAAATAAAATTTCACTATATTAGGATAAATTGCTTGCAAAAAACATGAACACTAGTCAAAACTGCATATAAAATATATTGATTAGAAGAAATTCACACTAAAATTCTGAAGAATTTTCATGAAGTTTTTTTTTAAAAAGTCACAAAGCGCTGCAGAAATGTGAACAACTGAATTTAAGATTAGAAAAATGAGAAACTGAGAGAATTGAAATTGACAGATCCTTCCATCCTTAATTGCGATCTTAATCTGATTTTTTTTAAAGATGATGACATTTTAAACCTGTGATCAATGCAGGCATTGATGAATTGTCCCAAATGAATGCTAATTCCATGTTTACATGATTTATTTTTTAAAAATAGAACAGGAATATTTTTAAAATAGAACAGGGACAAATAGAATTTGCTTCTTACTTAGGACTTACAAAACAGGACTCATGAAAATGTCTAAAGCTGTGAAATAGTTAATAGCATTCTGCAAAGTCTTGTCCTTTGGCTATTAATGTGGCAAGGAAATCAGTTAGGCAAATTGCCCAGAGTGCTGATGCTAAAGACCTATAATTAACATATGACCACTCCTGGGCTACATAGCAGTGGGTAATAAGAATGTGATGATACTCATCTATTTTCAGATGATTCATGCCCTTCATCCTGAAAGTTTATAAAGTGGGGGTGGGGGGTGGGACTCCTTCAATTAAATCTCTCAGTTATTCTCTGGGCTGTGGACAGAGCCATTTTAAGTAACAGTGGGTGGTTGCTTTTCAATGTCCCTGTCTTTAGCAAACATGTGTTGACAGATATCATTCAGTCTTCAGAGATACAGTCGAATGTGATTGCATGTGTATGTGTGTGGGCACGCACGCTGTTGTTTTCAATAATCGGGTCTTGCTTAATGCAAGACTCCTGCACTTTTGCCCTTCCACTGGTATGAAGTGGCCTCTTCCAGTGATGCCATTTGATCCTGGTAGAAGTGAATAAAAATCAGGAGGAGGGTCTATTTGTTTTCACAGAAAATGTATCCAGCAGACACAACAGTCATAAGCACTTCTTAACTGTAGCTACTTAGATGTTTTCTGAATTGGAGGAAAGTTTTTCATTTTGTCTCAGGATTCTCTAGGACAGAGGGCCTGTGGTCCTGAAGATATTATTATTATTACACTAATTTATTTATCACCTTTCACATGAATCTCAAGGAGATTTACACTGAAAACATATAAAATTGGCTTAAAAGCAATATAACCCCCCCCCCTAAAGGTTTAAAAACAAATGCCAAAGGCAGAGACCTTTAATTTATTTATTTTTAACATTCAGCCAGCCGGAAAAGCTTGTCAGAACAACAACAAATCTTCAATTGTTTTTGGAAGCGATCAACAGTGGATGCCTGTCCTGTCATATTGTGGGACTCCAGCTACCATCATCACCAGCCAGCATGGCCAGCGGTCAGGGAGTTGTAGTCCAACAACATCTGGAGGGCTGTAGGCACCTCAGCCCTGCTGTTGGAAGAGTGAAACAAAAACAACTATATATCTCCATGTTAACAGGAGAAGGAATACTCCCCATTTCCTCAAATGGTCCAGGTTCAGCACTTACATCGTATAGGTTGCAATTTTCACCCCACTTACCTGGGAGTAAGTGATGATGAGGTTGGGGCTGCATGGCTGCACTGGCAGAGCCAATTGGGTGTTCCTTTACCAGTTTCAGTTTACTAACGGTACATTAATAATAATAATAATAATAATAATAAAATTGTATTTCTAGGCCGCCTATCTGGCCGAATTAACGGCCACTCTAGGCGGCGTACATAGAGTAAAATATAGCATAGAGTAAAATATAACATATAATACAAAACAACAATAAGTATACTCAATCCAAACCTACCCCCATCATACAAAAATTTAAACTAAATTAGACAGAGGTCTCGAATGCCTGCCTAAAAAACCATGTTTTCAGTTCTCGGCGGAAGCCTGTCAGGGAGGGGGCATGGCGGAGATCATAAGGCAGAGAGTTCCAGAGGGCAGGGGCCACAATTGAAAATGCCCTCTCTCTGGTCTGCACCAGCTTAGCTGTTTTGACTGGTGGGACCGAGAGAAGGTCTTGGGAGGCTGATCTCATTTGGCGGCCTATCTGGTGATGCTGAAGGCGTTCCTTTAGATAAACTGGACCAAAACCGTGTAGGGCTTTAAAGGTTAAAACCAACACCTTGAATTGGGTCCGGTAAACAACTGGTAGCCAGTGCAGATCTTTAAGTACTAGAGTGATATGGTCTCGGCGGCGGCTGTTCTTGATCAGACGTGCCGCCGCGTTCTGTACCAGCTGTAATTTCCGGACCGTCTTCAAGGGTAGCCCAACGTAGAGCGCATTACAATAGTCTAAGCGAGAGGAGACCAGGGCATGTACCACCCGTGGGAGCAGATAGACAGGGAGGTAGGGTCACAGCCTTTGTATCAAATGTAATTGATACCAAGCTGCCCGGCTCACCACCACGACCTGAGCCTCCATGGACAGCTGGGAGTCAAGAATGACCCCGAGGCTGTGAACCTGGTCCTTCAGGGGCAATCTTACCCCATTCACCACCAGGTCAAAATCACCCAACTTCCTCCTATCTCCCACAAGCAGTACCTCGGTCTTGTCGGGGTTCAGCTTCACCCTGTTTCCTCCCATCCATTCACTTACGGCCTCCAGGCACTTGGAAATGGTATCCACAGCCATCTCTGGTGAGGACTTAAATGAGAGATAGAGCTGAGTGTCATCCGCATATTGGTGGCACTGCAGCCCAAATCTCCTGATGATGCCCCCCAGCAGCTTTATATAGATGTTGAATAGCATGGGAGAGAGGATAGAACCCTGTGGCACACCACAATTGAGAGGCCAAGAGTTTGAAGCCTCATCTCCCAATGCCACCCGCTGGTGCCTATCAGAGAGATAGGAATGGAACCACTGTAAAACAGTGCCTACT
This sequence comes from Rhineura floridana, assembly GCF_030035675.1. Lineage (NCBI taxonomy): Eukaryota > Metazoa > Chordata > Lepidosauria > Squamata > Rhineuridae > Rhineura > Rhineura floridana. The sequence goes on from NC_084481.1 coordinate 21,093,429, forward strand.
ATTCCCATTCCCCTCAGGTGATCCAGGAGAATACCATGGTCAACGGTATCAAAAGCCGCTGAGAGGTCCAGGAGGACGAGGAATGTATGTTCACCTCTGTCCAACGCCCTCCTCAAATCATCCACCAGAGCGACCAAGGCTGTTTCAGTTCCATGTCCAGTCCTGAAGCCCGACTGGAATGGATCCAAATAATCTGCTTCATCCAAGTGTGCCTGTAACTGAGTAGCCACCACTCGCTCAATCACCTTGCCCAAGAATGGTAAATTGGAAATTGGGCGAAAGTTTGTTCAGCTCTTGGGGATCCAAGGAGGACTTTTTCAGAATGGGCTTTATTATTGCCTCCTTGAGGGCTAATGGCATTGCACCCTCTTCCAAGGAAGCATTCACCACTGCCTTGATCCCTTCGCTCAATTTCTCTTTACAGCTCACAATGAGCCATGTAGGGCAAGGGTCAAGCAAGCATGTGGTTGGCCTCACATTAGAGAGCACCTTGTCCACTTCCTCAGAGGGAAGGGGCTGAAACCGATCCCACTGGACCGGAATGCAATTGGCCAGCTCTGGCCCACTACCTGTGTCCACGGCGTACGGAATCGTGCTCTTCAGGCGCTCGATTTTATCAGCAAAGTGCTTTGGCAAATTTGTCACAGGAGGCTTTAGAATGTTCCAAGGGTTCCTGTGCAACCGGACCGACCAGGCTTCGGACCACTTGGAACAACCTCCTGGGACAACACTCTGCAGACGCAATGGAGGCAGCAAAGAATTCTCTCTTCGTTGCCTTCGTTGCCACTTGATAGGCAGCTATTGCTGCTCTAACAAGTGTCCGATTGCCGTCAGAACGAGATTTCCGCCACCGGCGCTCTAGTCGTCTCACCTCCTGCCTCAGGCCCCGTAAGCGTGGTGTATACCAGGGTGCAATCTGAGTTCTATTCAGTGGGAGAGGACGTTTTGGAGCCACCCAGTCTATTGCCCTGGTGATCTCCCTATTCCACTCCGTCACCAGGGTTTCGACTGGGCAACTTTCTGATGGCTCCACAACTCCCAGCGCATTCAAGAATCCTTTTGGCTCCATCAGGTGTCTGGGGCGGACCATCTTAATGGGTCCCTTACCCCTGCGGAGGGTATGTGGCAGTGAGAAGTCCATGTTCACCAGATAGTGATCTGACCATGACACGGGGTTCAAAGAAACAGCCCCCATTTTCAGAGCACTTCAGAGCATTCACTTGATGTAAACAATGTGGGGACACAACTGAGCCTTCTTAGGGTAATGCACGTTTAAGGAAATAGATTTTCCAGCATACATTTGGAGCGAAAGAGAATCAGGGGTGGAATTCTAACTCAAGGAGAAAGTAGGCCCTGGACCTCACAACTAATATGAGTCTCTGTACCAATCCAAATTGACACAAGCTCAAAACAACATATGTGTGCAGATCCAATGACACAACCACATGATCTCATCCACAGACTACACATCAACTCACAAAACATATAGGATGATGTCCAACACTAGTCATGCTCAGAGTGGACCCACTGAAATCAATGGGTAATGCATATATAGGGGTGGGGTTGAAATTCAATTCAGTTTGCATTTAAAGCCAAATCTATCAAATTTGCATTTCCTGAAACAATATGGGAACCAAAACCTAGTCATCCTTTGAAATCAGCACTAATCCAAATTTTGCAATGCCTTTCTCCAACCGAACAATATTTACAAATATGCATATATTGGGGAAAGTGTGCATAAAAATGAATATATTGGTAAAAATAACACAACAATGCACTATATTAGGATTCATTCATTCATTGGTGATCACTCCTGGCCGAGTAAGATTGTCTTCCAAGATAATTTGGTTGGAAGACGCCTGGGCGTGAATTTGTTTTTTGTGGGGAGATCGGCGCACAACAATCAGCACACAATCTTGACAGAAAAAGGCTTTGATCCAGTGGCATGAATACCATGACAATTGGAAGTCTTTTATCTGCTGCAGCCTTCATCCGCCTTCATAGCCGTTGTAACATACAGATTGTTATCCTCTGCCTGTTCTGCCGTTGAGGACATTATTGGATCATTCTTTGTCTGGTTCCTCTCCTTTGACCTTCCCGCCATGGGTGACCCTGCTGGGAGGACATGACTTCCAATGGCATTGCTCACAAGGTTCATTGGAACACACAAGCTCACTCACCACTACAAGGTGGTGATCCATCGAGTGGGTATAAATTGCAGGATAAATTGCTTGCAAAAATGTGTGCATTAGTGAAAACTGCATACAAACGTGTTTATTAGGAGAATTTTGGAGCAAAATGCTGAAGAATTTTCATGAGGATTTTTTTTAACAAAATTGCAAATTGCTGCAGAAATGCAGAAAAATTAGAATTCCATCCCTTTGCATATCCGTAACAGATTGTCAAGGAGTTAAACATTTATAAAACGGACAAATTGTTCTACCCTATCTTAGAAGAGAGGCAAGAAAAACATACCCATTTTATAGCTGGAGCACATTAATGAATCTGAGATGAGTTCCAAGGGTAGTGAGTAAATCATTGATAGACAACTGAGTCAAACTTTTACCGTACAGCAGATCAGTCAAGAAAAGTGAACCAAGAAGCCACAACCACAGATCCATTTTGCACACATGCATTTGGTCAAGGAATTAAGCATGTAAATCCAAAGACAGGATTGTTAGGGCCTAGTAAACATGCCCCAAAATTTCATTTCATTGCCTGAACATTTTAACTGAGGCTCTCACCTACTAAATTTGCCTTTCCCTTGCAGAAACATTAGTACAAACTGCAATATTACTGTAATTATAGCCCTGTTCACATGTTACTTGAGTGTAGGGTAGCCATAGCACCTATGAAAGCATTCAGTAGTGCCCTCAGTAGGTTGACCAGAGCCTGAGCTTTCATTTAAAAACAAAATGTCTCTAGTAGGGATGCGTGAGAATTTCAATTCAGTTTGCTGTTTAAGCCGAACCGATCAAATTTCCACTATATGAGAACTGAAAAGCAGCCATCTTTTGAAATTTGCCCTTATCGGAATTTTGCAGTTCAGTTCACCAACCAAACTATGTTTACAAAAATGCATATGTCAGAGGAAAGTGTGCATAAAAATAAATATATGAGTGAAAATAACATGCATACATATGATGAGAAATCGCTTGCTTTGTGTACATAGTCAAAACTCCCTACAAAAATGTGTTTATTAGGAGAAATTCACACTAAAAAGCTGGAAACTTTTCATGAGGATTTCTTTTTTAAAAATCGCAAATTGCTGCAGAAATGTGGAGAACTGAATTTAAGATTGGAAAAATGATAAACTGATGAAACCAAAAATGACAGATCTTTCCATCCCTAGTCTCTAGCCCTCCTAGAAAAATGGTTATGGAGCAAAATGTGCAGATACCCTTCTAAGTGGTTTATGTGGAATAACTAGCCTGACTGCTCATGGCCATCAGTGTTATTAAGGCATGGGTGCAGTCAGAGCTCTTACTGCTTAGTGAGTTGTTTGGACACCAGGCAATATGAAAACTTGGGGTACTAAAGAGCTGCTGCTTTCCCCTCCATTTGAATGCACTTTAAAAATGTGAACTGAATCAAATTTCTCACCCATCTCTACCTACCTGTGGTGGCGTGAGAAATATTTATAGGTGCAACCTTGATGGTAGCACCAATTTTCAGGAAAATATACCAATAAGTTGGGACCCACAGTAGGGTTGCCAGGTCTCCGTTTTTTTGCCGTAGTCTCCGGCAAAAGGGGGCCGTCTCCGGCCTCCGGCCATAGTCTCTTTGAAGAGGACTGATCTCCGGCTTTTTAGCCGTCGCCAACACCTTCAGCTGTGGTGCACAGGCGCGGCTGTAACAGCCCAGGCGCTCCCAGTGCGCAGGCGCTAGAGCGGGCTCGCCGTGAAGCCGTCGTCACGGCGCCTGCGCGAGACAAAGCTCAGCTAGACTCAGTGCGCATGCGCAGCAGCCCTGGCGTGCAGCTCGGCTCGGGAAGAGGCAGCGGCAGCCTCCGCCTCTCCATGTCCGTGCCTGCCGCGGCTCCTCTCCTACCTGCATGACGACGCGCTGTGCGTCCCCAAGGAGGAGGTAGCCTTTGCCCTGGCCCTGCGCTGAGCTGCCCGCCCGTGCCCCACTCCTGCCCCAGCTGCTGGCCCACGTCCGCCTGCCCTTTGTCCACCGCTTCGCCCTCCTGGAGCACGTGGAGGGCGAGCCGTTGGTGGTGCACTCCGAGGCCTGCCTGCGCCTGGTGGTCGAGGTGCACCTCTTCCAGGCTGGCCGCCTGGACCGCCACAACCACGGGCCCTGCGCCCGCCTCTGCCCGCGCCCCTCCACCGGCCTGGCTGAGATGGGGCTCAGCAGTCTCTGGCTGGGGGCCCCATCGCGGCTGCTGCCACCCAGTGGCACCCACAGCAGGAGGGGTGAAGCAGCCGGCCGTCCTTTCCGGAGCAGCAATGGGGCCCATGCGGCCTGGCAGCCTCAGCAGGAGACGTGAAGAGGTGGAGGCCAGGCTGGGCCGGCTCCTTCTTAGTCCCGGAGCCGGTTCCCCTCCGGAAAGGATGCCTGCTTCACTCCTCATGCTGTGGGCGCCGCTGGGTGGGAGCGGCCGCAACGGGGCTCAGCAGTGGCGGCGGCAGCCGCAGCATCTCTGCCTGAGGGGCCCCATCAGCTGCGTTTACTCGGGAGTAAGGCCACTGCATTCAGGGTTAAATCTTCTAGTCTACAGCTTTTGAGATGTAAAATAGGTTTAGGTACAAGGCATGATATGGTTTTATTGAGAGGACTTCAGTTGGCATAACAACATGCAGACTTTTGAATTGCACAGAGTTCTTCATCAAGCAGAATTAAGGTCACTGAGTTAAAGAAATCTTCATCGATCAACCAATGAGTTTTAATCAATTAAGTAATCAATTTAATGTGCATCAGTTTGACATGCAACAGGTATAACAATAGTTTTGAAGAAAGCAAGTGTACTTCCTTTGGTTTTTAACGGTGCATGTTAACAGCAGGTATTGATTTAGGGAGAACAAAGAGTGAATGCCTTTTCTAAGATGATGTTGGTCATCTACAGATTTGTATTAAAAATTATGTATTTATTTATTTAAAAAGAGAGTTGCCCAATTAACCAGGGATGCGTTTTTAGTCAATTAAAAAGGTTTTAAAACAATCTCACTAATTAATCATTCAGAGGTTGCAGTCCTGGGCAATTAGTATCAGGAAAAGGAAGCAAGGACACCACTAGATGCACAAGATTTATTATTTTTTACTGTCCATCATGTTTAGAACAGAGTTATTCCTGTCTTACTCTTCTCACGCTGTTGCAAAATTATTCAACTATCAGTGTCATATGTAGCTTATGTAAAGCTACACAAGAATCCATTTCCAGCAAGGTGTAGACTCTCCTACTTCTTCTGATCAGCAAATAAGCCTAAATATCACTTCATCCCCTCTGGCTTATTGGTGGAAAGAGCAGGGCTGTCACAAGATTAGTGAAATATTAGGTGGTTAACTAGATGGGTTTTAGTCAGTAAATTAGCTTTACCAGTTTTGAACCAGCACTACATAGCTGCCCTTTTAAACTTCTGTTTGGTCTGCAGCTATTGACAATTGATTATGCATAGCATTATGTTTGTCACAAAAAGCTTCACCTGCTGCTTTCTGTACATAAGATCTCTGTTAAGGGGACACAGAACAGGGCAAGCTGGTCCATCTCCTTCCCCCCCCCCATGGTATATAATCCTAGCTCCTAATTTAAGACAGCAGTCTCATGACTAGGATCATGAGAGAGCAGGAGAAAGTCATTCCTGAAGTTTAGGAGTAGCCTATTCACAAAATACTTTCAAGGAGCCTTGTGACACCTTTAAGACAAACCAATGTATTATGGCATAAACTTCGATGGATTCATAAGTGTTCACTGGGCTTGAATTCACAAAAGCTTATGCCATAATAAATATGTTAGTCTTTAAGGTACCACAAGACTTTTCCATTGTTTTTACTGCAAGAGACAACACAGCTACCCCTCTGGAATTTTGTACAAAATACTTTGGCACTTCAAACATAATCCATCAGTAGAGGTTATACTTAAAAGTACAATGCAAGAATCCAAGTGTTCTGTTTAACCAACTGTCTTTTGTATTCAGCAACGTTGTTGTTGTTATGTGCCTTCAAGTAGATTACGATTTAGGGTGACCCTATGAATCAGTGACCTCCAAGAGCATCTGTCATGAACCACCCTATTCAGATCTTGTAAGTTCAGGTCTGTGGCTTCCTTTATGGATCAATGCATCTCTTGTCTGGCCTTCCTCTTTTTCTACTTCCTTCTGTTTTTCCCAACATTATTATCTTTTCTAGTGATTCCTGTCTTCTCATTATGTGTCCAAAGTATGATAACCTCAGTTTCATCATTTTAGCTTCTAGTGATAGTTCTGGTTTAATTTGTTTAACATGGCTGCAACCATATCTACTCAGAAGTAAGTCCTATTGTGTTCTATGTGGCTTAGTTCCTTAATAAGCATGCTTACTGATGCTGCCTTCAGGGGCATCCATCTGTGCTCCCATCTAACATCTCTGCAACACTAAGCTCCTTTCTTCCAATAACGGCCTGGCCTGAGGGCACGTAAACCCTTCTTGCAAGAAGCAAGTAAGCTAGATTAAATGTTCCCTAAAGGCGTTGAACTGTGACCTGGCAGACCAGGGTTCGAATCTCCACACAGCCATGAAGCTCACTGGGTGACCTTGGGCCAGTCACTGCCTCTCAGACTCAGAGGAAGGCAATAGTAAACCACCTCTGTCTGAATACTGCTTACCATGAAGACCCTATCTGGGATCAACTTGAAGGCAGTCCATTTCCATTTTGCATCACCCTAAGCTTGTGAGAAAGAATGACCTTGTCACTTCAGATGGACCTAGGAACACTCTATTTTAGGTAAGATTTCTATTTTAATCTCCAGAGAATTTTTTTTGAATGGTATGCTCCAAGCAACTGTGGTTGATACAATGTATCATGTTTAATGATGTCACTAGGGCCCGCCCCGTGATGTCACTAGGGCCCGCCCCATGACGTCACTAGGGCTCGCCCACATTTTCTCAGGTTTTTGGATGGTCCCGACCTGGCAACCCTAACCCACAGCCATGCAGGGTCCTGGGGCAGACTGCCTCCTTCTGCACCCCTGAGGATCTCAAAGAAATGGCCATGCAAGGGAAGGCATGTTTTCCTAGAATGCATGTGTTCCACTTTGATGGGACTTGCTCCCAGGTAAGTGGGCATAGGATTGCTGCTTCAGTGCTTTACTGTCAGTCTATTGCATTGCAGTCTGATTTTAGCCCTAGCAAACGAAGCCTGCACAAAGAAGTGTTTCTGTGACCAGGTCATGCTGATAGTATTCGCTTCCAAATCTCTGGCAGGTCACTAGGCAAAAGAGAAGGCCCAGAGAGTAATCTGTTGGAGCAGCACACGGTCTTCTGGAGAAGCAAAGCAATTTTGGCTGAGCTGTGTGGATGCGACACCAGTAGGAACCATATGTAAGTTGTTCTGATGACAACCACCACAATATGCTGAGACATCAGTACCTAACATGGATCTCTGACTAAAAGCATGAAATACATACATACTTTTGCATTTCAGTTTAAATTTCTAAAATGGCACCGGGGGTGGGGAGGAGAAAGAAAAGTATCCTCAATCTGTTTGAAAAACAAACCTGGGACTATTTAAATGGAGAAACATCAGCTAATAAAACTGTTTAGAGAAAGTGAGGAATCCCATCTCCTTTGCATCACTTGCTGTTGTTGATTAAGTTTTTCGATTAACTGTTCACTTGCAAAATCTGGCCTGAGTGCTGTAGGTAGTAAACGCTGGAAGACATTTTGTTGAAAAACCCAACAACATCCCCACCCACTCCTAACATCTGAGTGATCTGAGATCCTTGTTTTGAAATCATTACACTGGATGGCTTTTAACTTGTATGATACAGCATGCATACATCTCTCTTTCACATGGCTTTATCTTTAGGTAAGCAATGGCTTAGTAAAAGCATCCATTAATTTGTTCATCCCTTTTCAGGCATTATGAATTGGGGTAAACATGTGAAGGTGAGGGGGAAGCAGTGGGGATGAGCATGCTCATTTCTCCCCTGCTGCTGTTCTTGTTGGGCTCCCCTTGCATTTGGGAACCCTGGAAAATCAGGGTTCCAAGATGTGCAGGGAGCTTCCACAGATACAAAAGATTGCAGAAGTTTGCCTTCCATGAATTGGAAGGCATTGAGAGCAACAATGGGGGTGGAGCTAGCATGCTGCTCTCCTTTATGTATTTATGTTATCCTAATTCATAACACCTTCAGAGAGTGTATTATATCCCAAAGGAGCCGAGGGCAGCAAACACTAAGCATGAATACTCATCACTGGTCACACACTCAGTGAGTAGCGGCCTTGGATGGAGGTTCCCACATTCTGGATCAACAGTTGTGGGTTGAGTGAAGCATATACTGTGGCCGTGTACATGAAAGTCAGGTCAGGGCATTTGCCTCTGTATATAATATGTCCCTTCTCTGTCAGACTGAGCAGAAGTTGATGGCTCCCACAATTCAATACAGTGTTAAACATGCTGAAGCTCCTTGATTTCAGCAGGTTTATTTTGGGGGAAAGTAGACTGGAGCAAACTTAAATGGCACCATGTGTGATAGGTTCTTCCAGATTTAATGCTGGAAGGAGCATGGCAAGGAATCCTTTTCTAGGGAAGCGTGGAGGTATATTGAAGCATGAGACAATGAAAAGGGGGTAAAAACCAGTGCCTGGTGTTCTTTAATGGATGGTAAAAATAATATATGTTATCTCAATAATAGATGGTTGCCATCTTATGGTCCCTCTTTTGGATAGCAGCATTTCATTTTGGAACATATGAGATTAAAAAAAAAAAGTAGAGGCAAATGTCAACGTTGACTCCTTGGCTGTGTCCAAACCATATTTTAATTGGAAATGTGTACTGCCTTCAAGTCGATTCTGACTTATGGCGGCCCTATGAATAGGGTTTTCATGAGGCTGAGAGGAAGTGACTGGCCCAAGGTCACCCAGTGAGCTTCATGGCTATGTGGAAGCAGACACTTTGAACCTATAGTTTGTGCCGTTAACCATTTTACTACATCTTTTTTGCATGTATAAATCTATGGTGTGGCCGCATTTGAAATACTGTGTACAGTTCTGGTTGCCTTCCCTCAAAAAGGATGTTGTAGAGTTGGAAAAGGTTCAGAAAGGGGCAACCAGAACGATCAAGGGCATGTAGCGACTCCCCTATGAGGAAAGGTTGCAGCATTTGGGGCTTTTTAGTGTAGAGAAAAGGCAAGTGAGACACAACATGATACAAGTGTATAAAATTATGCATGGCTTGGAAAAACGTGGATAGAGAAAAGTTTTTCTCCCTGTCTCATAACATTAGAACTCATGGACATTCAATGAAGCTGAATGTTGGAAGATTCAGGACAAACAAAAGAAAGTACTTCCTCATGCAGCACATAGTTAAATTATGGAATTCACTCCCACAAGAGGCAGTGATGGCCACCAACTTGGATGGCTTTAAAAGAAGATTAGACAAATTCATGTAAAATAAGGCTATCAATGGCTACTAGCCATGATGGCTGTGCTCTGCCACCATTGGTTTCTGAAAACCAGTTGCTGGAAGCTGCAGAAGATGAGAGTGCTCTTGTCATCAGGTCCTGCTTGTGGGCTTCCCATGGGCACCTGGTTGGTGTGAGAACGGGATGTTAGACTAGATGGGCCACTGGCCTGATCCAGCAGGCTCTTCTGCTGTTCTTATGTTCTTTAACTGATGGCCACAAGAAATTATGCTGTGTGGGACTACAAGTCCCTCTTTTCTTGTGATGGGCATCCTTTCTTTTTAAATGATTAGGCACTGTGTCTCAAAATTAAGTTTTATTTTTGCAATGCAATGGTATGTCAAAATATTTCACAAAATGAAGTAATAAAAGAATCCGGGAAACAGATATGTCAAAATGGGAAAAAACCACATTTTAACTTAATGAGCTGATGAAATGTGTCAAAACAATGATTTGTGCATAACATCAAAATCACACTTTTACTTTTGAGAGAAATCTAAAAGTTTTGACATTTCAATTTTGACACAACACTTTTTTCCAAAGAGGGAAAGAAAGGATGATAGAGGAAGCAGAATATATATTTTTCCTAGTGAAGTTGACATTAGCATTTGTATTACTAGTATTTACATTTTTAAAAAATGAGGGTGGGATGAGAAGGTGCTGGAACTTTAACAGACCTCTGGGAATGCAAACCACTGATGTAAAAAGAGCTGCTAATCCTTCCATTATTGCAAATGGTTAACCAAAAGAAAAATACATTTTCATATTAGAGATGCCACGCATTTTTAACATGCACCAAGCATATCACCCCACACAAGTGTAAAAGTCACATCCTCTGTTCAGTGGTGCCTGTGGGCTGATGAATAGGATTCCACAGCCCAGGTGGGGTGGAAATGATCAGCCACAGAGTGACAGATGAGAGGGGCAGTGGCAAACAGGCACTGTGTCAACACTTGGACCAGTATGGGCATGGTAGGGCTCACTGGGACTGAGGCAAGCTGGCACAGCATTCTTTTTTTCTGACTGGCCAGGAGGGCATATGGGTACAGATGCTGAGTTTACTATTTTTACTTTAAATTATATTGGACAGAATCCAACAAAGAAAAAAAATCCTCATGAAAATTCTTCAGCATTTCAGTGCAAATTTCTCTTAACACATTTTGGTATTAGTTTTGTCTAATGGACACATTTCTGCAAGCAATTTCTGCAGCTGGTTGGAAACAGAGCCTTGTGTTTCCAATCTTTTAAAAGAGTGATGAGCAAGACCCAGGAAATTATCATCCCATAAGTCTTTTAGATGTTTCTTCCAAACTGTACATTGGGTACATCTTTTGAACAAATTGGAAGAATGGGAGGAAACAAATCATATCCTACTTCCTGAACATCGTGGTTTCAGAGAAGACCAAAGTACAACTGACCATTGTGTGACTCTGAATCTAGCATGATGGAGGCGCTGTGGGTAGGTGGTTCTCAAGTCCAGATAAATGGTCAATTGCCTGCTTTGGATGGGTTTGTACTCCATCTGAAAGAGAAGGTTCATAGTCTGGGTGTGCTCCTGGATCCATCTTTGTTGCTAAAGGCCGAGGTGACCTCAATAGCTTTGTTGTTGTTATGTGCCTTCAAGTCGATTACGACTTATGGCGACCCTATGAATCAGTGACCTCCAAGAGCATATGTCATGAACCACCCTGTTCAGATCTTGTAAGTTCAGGTCTGTGGCTTCCTTTATGGAATCAATCCATCTCTTGTTTGGTCTTCCTCTTTTTTTACTCCTTTCTGTTTTTCCCAGCATTATGGTCTTTTCTAGTGAATCAGGTCTTCTCATTATGTGTCCAAAGTATGATAATCTCAGTTTCATCATTTTAGCTTCTAGTGATAGTTCTGGTTTAATTTGTTCTAACACCCAATTAGTTGTCTTTTTCACAGTCCATGGTATGCGCAAAGCTCTCCTCCAACACCACATTTCAAATGAGCTGATTTTTCTCTTATCCGCTTTTTTCACTGTCCAACTTTCAAATCCATACATAGAAATCGGGAATACCATGCTGGTAAGACAGCTGTGGCCATTTCTGGACCAGGATAGCTTGACCACTGTTGTCCATGCATTTGTAACCTCCAGGCTGGATTACTGTAATGTGCTCTATGTGGGGCTGCCCTTGAAGTTGGTCTGGAAGCTGCAGCTAGTGCAAAATGCTTGAGTCCAACATGCTCTAATTATGCATTTTTAAAAAGATGGAAAACTCCTCAGATACCTTTCTAAATTGTGTTACTTCAGGTTACAGAACTGCAGTGAGTGGGTCTCCAGAAAGTGCGCTGTCTGATAGAGCCATCATATTAAGTTCAACATTTTCCAGGTGGTTCTTCGCTGTATAAAAATGGACACTGTAGAGCTTCCTATTTGGTTAATCTTACTTTTCCTAAGCCTGGGCAAGGCTTTATGGCTATCCATTTTCAGAGTGTACCTTGGGCCGTGATTGATGGCTGATATCATCAGACTCCACCAGCCCAGCAGTGATCTCTTTGTGGAACCACCAAGATAGAAGATTTTTCACATTACATTTTATTTTGTACTTGGAACTTCATTTTAAGTTGCTGGATACTATTTTATTGCGATTACGCTCACTATCTATTGTCAGATGCTGACTTTTTGTGTGTGTGTGATTTACAGACTGTCTCTTTTTGTGCTGGTTGATGCCAGGATTTGTTCAATAGTGCTTTCACAGAGAGTGAAACTCTGGTTTGTTGATCAATTTATTATTTATTTTATTGTTGTTTCATCCTTTGTTTTATTGCTTGTTTTTTGTATCCCTTGTTTTATTGTTATTTTTCTCTTCTCCCAGGCATTTTAGCATGTGTATTTAAATTGCTTTTTAAAAAATGTGTTTTTAAATTTGCATATTCGTTTTTCATGTTTTTAATTGTTGTAAACCACCCATAGAGCTTCAGCTATGGGGTGGTACACAAATGCAATAAATAAATAAATATTTTTAAAAATATGTTATGTTATGTTTTATTTCTAGGCTGCCTTTTGGCCAAAAAGGCCCCCAAGGCGGCTTACACACAAATAAAAAACACAAATACAAAATCAAACTAACAAAATTATAGCATTTCGAAAAAGCATCAACAGCTATCCAAAAGCATTCATCTTCCTGGTAAGGGACAGTGCCCAGAAAAATGTCACTGAGAGCAGGGGTGGGGGGCAAGGCAGATGGAAAACTTGCCCCTTAATGGTCCCAGCACAGTCTCACCCCTGCAGCAGTACTTCTCAGTCTGCAGCTCCTCCTGATAAGGCCCAGGCAGAGGGGTGGGGCAAGGCAGGTAGAAAACCTGCCCCTTGATGGTCCCAGCAGTTTCATCCCTCATAACTGATTCTGGCTTTTATTCATTGTTTTATATGCATAATTTTTTCTGTATTGATATTTGTAAATTTCATTTGTCACCTATCTTTGAGCCTTTTTGGATTTTTGCAATGGCCTTTGGCCACACAAGCAATGAAAGTTTGACCTGACCTGACTTTATTCAAAGTGTACCTCATCTTTACACTCAGTGACTCCTGCCTCTGGTTATCTTGAATCAGCAGTTTTTACATGTCATAGTTCAGCCCAGAAGTCTCCAAAGTGTGCTCAGCTCTGACCAGTAATAAATCAGGACTGAAAGGATCCCATATGGTATATTTGTATGGTGCTTAGATAGTGGAGTCCTTGTTTGTGCCATGTCTCCAAATCCTAGAACAGCAGAAAGGGTTATATTATTATAAATGATGAATAATAGTTGAAAATGTAACCTGATATGCTAGATCCTAGGGAGCCATCCAGACAGAACTCCCACAGAGTGTCAGCCCAGTGTTTGTAATGGCTGCGGGTGACCTGGGCTGGTTCTGGATCAACTGAGGCCAAACAGTGCACAGACAGCCCCCAGGAGGCCCCTTTGTATAGCTTCCCCACATTCCGCTTGTTGCTCTTAGCCTGAGCTCATCTGTATCTTAGCTTTATTGGATGCTTGTGAAGGAAGCCTTCACCCCGTCTCCCTGCAGTTTTCCCAGTTTAAAACCTGCATGAGTGTCTGGGCATCGTTGGAAGACTCCCATTGAAGCTGGCAAGACAGAAGCAGCCGGCGTGTAGGATTGCAGCCCATATCTGCATCCCACCTTCTGCCAATGCATGCAGCTTCCCACTTGGTTCAGATCCTGGGGCCGTTACTCATCTTGACGTCTCAATCTTTCAACAAGGCTGGTCACTCCGCCCTGAGGCACAGCAAGACAAATTTGATGGTAAACACCAGAAGGCACCGAAAGTGCTCTTTTGGGGACTGGGAAAAGCTGAGCGAGTCAAAAGTTGAAATACTTGTGGTTGGGTTTTTCCCCTATTCGAGGAACAATTTTTATTGTTTGATGCACCATTACCCTCTTAATTCCCATTTCAGTGGCTTCCATTCATGCTAGAATTAAAAGGAAGTTTCTGGTAATTCCACCCCCCCTCCCAAAGTGATGATCTTTTCCAGTTCCCCCTCCCCTTTAATAAACAAGTGATGGTGAGCCAGGGGGCTATAATCCAACCATCTTATGCCCCCTCAGCTCAGTTTTTAGTACTGACTAGCCTATTTTCAGGAAATAACCCAAATATTTATATATGACTCTTCCCAGGTAGGCCAGTGTGAAAACAGTTCATGAGCTGGCTGTGGAAAGAAAGAAAAATATGCTTCCTTTAGCTTTGGTTTCTGTGAATTAGATGCTGGAGTGTTTTATTTCCCCCTTTTTCTTTTTCTGGGCTTAGCGGAAAAAAAGGATCTGGCTGTTAGAGATGAGATGATCTGCAACAAATGATCAAAAGATCTGGTTTTCAGGTTTTCGGTCATGTACCCTCTTTTGAATGTTTAAAATATCCAGGTCCTCCTGCCAAGGCATGTTATAATTTAGTTTCATATGAACGTTGCTATATTCAAACTGAAAGTCCAGCCCAAGACTTCCTGGACCACTGGGCTGATGTGGTTAACCTCCAGGATAATAGAAGAGCACATTTTTTCCCCTTAGTAAAAAATAGGTTATGGTGCGAGTCACAGCACGGTGCCATTTCTCAAACTCACTTAGTGAATTGTAGTGGCTGGCCCCATATGATGGCGCCTAGCCAGGACATGCTCTGGCTTCTCTAGGGTCCCACATCAGAGTGCAAAGTCCTGGTTTTGGCCCTGGCTCAGATGGTGAGCAGAGTTGGGACACATAATGAAAGAGAACGATAACCCTGTATTTCCTCTTCTTGAACAAACAGTCCCCTGACCACTCGGACAGAGTGTCCGTTCTGGACAGGGACTTTCTGGCTCTTCACTCCTTAACCCTTAAGGGGCTGGTTCCAGGGATGCGGGGGTATGTGTGTTGGTGAATGGAATGTCTGAAGTGGACTCACTTGATCTGTACCTCCTGGACTAATGTGGTGGATTGGGGTGGGTCCGCTTTATTTTATTTACTATTTATTGAGAAGATTTGTAAACTGCTTAATCAAAAAGCTCTCCGAGTGGGGTCCAAATAAAACTGTAGCTAAAACATACCTAAAGTTTTCACAAGAATTTTTTAAAAAAAGAAATACATAAAACCATCATCATTAAAACATAGTTTAAAAACAGATGCATGTAACCTGGGTCACATCCACACAATACATTTAAAGAACTCTTATACCACTTTAACAATCATGACTTCCCCCAAAGGATCCTGGGAACTGTAGTTTGTTTAAAGGTGTTGAGAGTTGTGAGGAGACATTCACAGAACTACAATTCCCAGCACCCCTAACAAACACTCTTTTGGCACTGACCTCCCCCGTCCACCCATTGAATGTGTTGGTGGATAGGAGGCCCACTGGTGGTATCCCACTGGTGGAAGCCAGTGAAAGTCCTAAAACAGGGCATTCTGAGGGTGGGGAGTGGTCGGGATTAAACTGGTCCTGGATCAGCTGGCTCTGAAGCTGGTCTTGCTGCCATTGTCTGATGGCTTTTGGACTAATTGTCCCGCCCTCCACCTTCTGCTGTGACTGCTATGAGTGGCCAGTCTGCAGATGCCGTGATGGCTCCACTGCTACCACAGAGCTCCACTGATAGGGGTGGGTGGGGGCTTGCATTGCATGCTAAATTAGAATTTGTGCATGTATTCATGACAAGGCAAATCAAGGGCTGCTGACTACAGATGGTAGCCTCCCTGGAGTGGCTCACGTGCACAGGAAGAGGGCCAAAAACCACCTGACTCTGAATGCTGGCAAGACTGAGGTGCTGTGGGTGGGTGATTCCCGAGTCCAGATAATTGGTCAATTGTCTGTTTTGATTGGGTTGTACTCCCCCTGAAGGAGCATGTTCAAAGTATGGGGTGCTCCTGGATCCATCTCTATCATTAGAGGCCCAGGTGACCTCCGTAGCTAGGAATGGCTTTTACCAACTTTAGTTGGTAAGACAACTATGGCCATTTCTGGACTGTGATATCCTGACTGCAGTGTCCATGTGCTGTCAATCTCCACATGGGATTGCTGCAATGTCCTTTGTATGGGATGGCTCTTGAGGTTGACCTGGAAGCTGTACGTAGTGCAGAATGTGGCAGTTTGACTGTTCACTAAGGCAGAATATTGCCATAATATTATTCCACTGGTGATAGAATTACACTGGCTGCCAATTACCTACCCAGCTAAATTCAAGGTACTGGTGAAAAAGTGGAAATGGACTGCCTTGAAGTCGATCCCGACTTATGGCGACCCTATGAATAGGGTTTTCATAAGAACATAAGAACATAAGAAGAGCCTGCTGGATCAGACCAGTGGCCCATCTAGTCCAGCATCCTGTCCTCACAGTGGCCAACCAGGTGCCTGGGGGAAGCCCGCAAGCAGGACCCGAGTGCAAGAACACTCTCCCCTCCTGAGGCTTCTGGCAACTGGTTTTCAGAAGCATGCTGCCTCTGACTAGGGTGGCAGAGCACAGCCATCTTGGCTAGTAGCCATTGATAGCCCTGTCCTCCATGAATTTGTCTAATCTTCTTTTAAAGCCATCCAAGCTGGTGGCCATTACTGCATCTTGTGGGAGCAAATTCCATAGTTTAACTATGCGCTGAGTAAAGAAGTACTTCCTTTTGTCTGTCCTGAATCTTCCAACATTCAGCTTCTTTGAATGTCCATGAGTTCTAGTATTATGAGAGAGGGAGAAGAACTTTTCTCTATCCACTTTCTCAATGCCATGCATAATTTTATACACTTCTATCATGTCTCCTCTGACCCGCCTTTTCTCTAAACTAAAAAGCCCCAAATGCTGCAACCTTTCCTCGTAAGGGAGTCGCTCCATCCCCTTGATCATTCTGGTTGCCCTCTTCTGAACCTTTTCCAACTCTAGAATATCCTTTTTGAGATGAGGCGACCAGAACTGTACACAGTATTCCAAATGCGGCCGCACCATAGATTTATACAACGGCATGATGATATCGGCTGTTTTATTTTCAATACCTTTCCTAATTATTGCTAGCATGGAATTTGCCTTTTTCACAGCTGCTGCACACTGGGTCGACATTTTCATCGTGCTGTCCACTACAACCCCGAGGTCTCTCTCCTGGTCGGTCACCGCCAGTTCAGACCCCATGAGTGTATATGTGAAATTCAGATTTTTTGCTCCAATATGCATAATTTTACACTTGTTTATATTGAATTGCATTTGCCATTTTTCTGCCCATTCACTCAGTTTGGAGAGGTCTTTTTGGAGCTCTTCGCAATCCCTTTTTGTTTTAACAACCCTGAACAATTTAGTGTCGTCAGCAAACTTGGCCACTTCACTGCTCACTCCTAATTCTAGGTTATTAATGAACAAGTTGAAAAGTACAGGTCCCAATACCGATCCTTGAGGGACTCCACTTTCTACAGCCCTCCATTGGGAGAACTGTCCGTTGATTCCTACTCTCTGCTTTCTGCTTCTTAACCAATTTCTTATCCACAAGAGGACCTCTTCTCTTATTCCATGACTGCTAAGCTTCCTCAGAAGCCTTTGGTGAGGTACCTTGTCAAACGCTTTTTGAAAGTCTAAGTACACTATGTCCACTGGATCACCTCTATCTATATGCTTGTTGACACTCTCAAAGAATTCTAATAGGTTACTGAGACAGGACTTTCCCTTGCAGAAGCCATGCTGGCTCTGCTTCAGCAAGGCTTGTTCTTCGATGTGCTTAGTTAATCTAGCTTTAATAATACTTTCTACCAGTTTTCCAGGGACAGAAGTTAAGCTAACTGGCCTGTAATTTCCGGGATCCCCTCTGGATCCCTTTTTGAAGATTGGCGTTACATTTGCCACTTTCCAGTCCTCAGGCACGGAGGAGGACCCGAGGGACAAGTTACATATTTTAGTTAGCAGATCAGCAATTTCACCTTTGAGTTCTTTGAGAACTCTCGGGTGGATGCCATCCGGGCCCGGTGATTTGTCAGTTTTTATATTGTCCATTAAGCTTAGAACTTCCTCTCTCGTTACCACTATTTGTCTTAGTTCCTCAGAATCCCTTCCTGCAAATGTTAGTTCAGGTTCAGGGATCTGCCCTATATCTTCCACTGTGAAGTCAGATGCAAAGAATTCATTTAGCTTCTCTGCAATCTCCTTATCGTTCTTTAGTACACCTTTGACTCCCTTATCATCCAAGGGTCCAATCGTCTCCCTAGATGGTCTCCTGCTTTGAATGTATTTATAGAATTTTTTGTTGTTGGTTTTTATGTTCTTAGCAATGTGCTCCTCAAATTCTTTTTTAGCATCCCTTATTGTCTTCTTGCATTTCTTTTGCCAGAGTTTGTGTCCTTTTTTATTTTCTTCATTCGGACAAGACTTCCATTTTCTGAAGGAAGACTTTTTGTCTCTAAGAGCTTCCTTGACTTTGCTCGTTAACCATGCTGGCATCTTCTTGGCCCTGGCGGTATCTTTTCTGATCTGCGGTATGCACTCCAGTTGAGCTTCTAATATAGTGTTTTTAAACAACTTCCAAGCATTTTCGAGTGATGTGACCCTCTGGACTTTGTTTTTCAGCTTTCTTTTTACCAATCCCCTCATTTTTGTGAAGTTTCCTCTTTTGAAGTCAAATGTGACCGTGTTGGATTTTCTTGGCAATTGGCCAGTTACATGTATGTTTAATTGAATAGCACTGTGGTCACTGCTCCCAATCGGTTCAACAACACTTACATCTCGCACCAGGTCCCGGTCCCCACTGAGGATTAAGTCCAGGGTTGCCGTCCCTCTGGTCGGTTCCATGACCAACTGATCTAGGGAATAGTCATTTAGAATATCTAGAAACTTTGCTTCTTTGTCATGACTGGAACACATATGCAGCCAGTCTATGTCCGGGTAGGGCCTGTGGTAATTTTGCTCTTCTGAATTTATATCCTGTGCCCCTGCTCTCACAATGCCTACTTCTAGGCCTACCCCTTTTAAAATTTCATCATTTCTTTCGTTTTTATCCCAGGGGGGAGGTTTATTCCGAACTGGACCTTTCTCAGCTCCTGTCGGGTTTACCCCCTCAGTCAGTTTAAAAGCTGCTCTGCTACCTTTTTAATTTTAAGTGCCAGCAGTCTGGTTCCATTCTGGTTCAAGTGGAGCCCGTCCCTTTTGTACAGGCCCGGCTTGTCCCAAAATGTTCCCCAGTGCCTAACAAATCCAAACCCTTCCACCCGACACCATCGTCTCATCCACGCATTGAGACTGCGAAGCTGGGCCTGTCTGGCTGGTCCTGCGCGTGGAACCGGTAGCATTTCAGAGAAAGCCACCTTGGAGGTCCTGGCTTTCAGCATCCTACCTAGCAACCTAAATTTTGCTTCCAGGACCTCACGGCTGCATTTCCCCATGTCGTTGGTGCCAACGTGCACCACGACCACTGACTCCTTCCCAGCACTGTCTACCAAACTATCTAAACGACGGGCGATATCCGCAACCTTCGCACCAGGCAGGCAAAACACCTTGCGGTCTACACGCCCATCACACACCCCACTGTCTATGTTCCTAATGATCGAATCACCCACTACAAGGATCCCTCCACCCCCTGGAGATATATCCTCGGCACGAGAGGATAGCTGCTCATCCCCCAAGGAATGGGTCCCTTCTAAGGGATTGTTTCCCTCTTCCTCAGCTGGATGCTCTCCTTCCCCGAGACCATCGTTCTCCATGATAGCAGGAGAGCTATCATCGTTGGAGTGGGACACAGCTATAACGTCCCTGAAGGCCTCCTCCACACACCTGTCTGCCTCTCCCAGCTTTTCCAGGTCCGCCACTTTGGCCTCAAGGAAATGAAGTCGTTCCCGGAGAGCCAGGAGCTCATTGCACCGAGAGCACACCCACGACTTCTGTCCAACAGGCAGATAGTCGTACATGCTGCAGGCGGTGCAAAACACTGGAAAGCCCCCACACCCCTGCTGGCTTCTTACCTGCATAGTTTTGTTTAAGGTTTATTACGTCAATGGGTTGGAGACTGCGGTTTAGTTGAGGTCAGGGAACAGACGGGCAGAGTGGGGGGCCCTGGCCTCCTCGCCCTGCTGCCGAACTCACTCTGCTGCTTAACTCGCCTTGACGCTTCGTCAGCTGGGGCTCCCTCTAGCTCGTGGAGGTCTTTCCCTATCTTTCCTGGACCAGAGGTGGTTTGCCATTGCCTCCCTCTGAGGCTGAGAGGCAGTGACGGGCCCAAGGTCACCCAATGAGCTTCATGGTTATGCGGCGATTCGAATCCTGGTCTCCCAGGTTGTAGTCCAACACTAACCACTGCACCACACTGGTATACAAAGCCCTATACACCTTGGGACCAGGAAACCTACAAAATCATCTCATCCTTTATATACTTAACCAATCACTGCTTTCTGCAGGAAAGTGCAAGCTGCAGATACCTCGCATCAGGAGGTCCTTTGTGTAAGATGTAGGAATCGAGGGTTTAGCGTGGCAGCACCTACCCTCTGGAACTCCCTCCCCTTATATAGACAGGCATGTCTCCAGTGTCTTTTAGGTGCTTGATGAAGACTTTCCTCTTTCAACAAACCTTCTAAGTGGATATTTTATCGCAGTCAATATGTGTTGGACTTGAAATTGTTTTTATAGCTGCAATTGTTTTAACTGTTTTTATATATGCGATCGTTTTATGCATGTTTTCATTATATTGTGAAATTGCTTTGAGATGCTTATAGGAAGTGATTCATAAATGAAAGAAATCAAGAAATCATCATCATCATCATCCCTGAGAATGACAGGACATGATGATGTACCATTGCTATCAAGGAAGTTGTATGGGGGGATGGGGAACATGTTTGCCCCCATGGACCCAGCCATGCTTTTTTCCTATACAATGTCCTTGGTAGACCCTCTGGAGGAAAAACATGGCTGCCCAGGGGTCCCCAGCTTCAGACTCCATAAAAGTAAACAGTTGTAGCTGAACCCCTGAGAGTTCACAATACATGATAGATAGGCTGTGTCTGGCTTTCTGGATACAGGTCATCCAGGTCTGCTTTAGGGGAATTCTCTAGATGCCAAGTGACCTAATAAACTTGAAGAAGAAAAACTTGGATGTATCTGTCACAGTGTGCAAGTTCTGATATAACAGCTTGGTGGGCTTTAACTAATTCTGAACTAATTCTGCAATGAAATGAACATGGAAGTTAATGTTCAAACATAAACATTTTATGGTGTAACTCAAAGTCCATTAAGTCCGTGCAGGTTGGTAGTATCAGTTAATAATGATCTTGTCTGATCTTAGATGCAAAGGAATCCTGTTTCACAGTATATCAAATGCCAAAGTCTCCTGTAATTTTGTGGGCTCCAACAGTACTGCAGTACCCTAGAAGGGGAAGGAATAAATTGTGGTGTTTTTAGTTCTCTGTGGATATCTTTTGGAGTCAGCAAGGCATATTGTCTGCACTGATGGAATTAATGTGAAGTGCCTAAGGCAACAAGCATTCTCCACCCCACTCTGCTTTGCTTGCATCAATGCAGCAGGTTGTAGTCCTTCACTCAGGGATGGTGAAGCTTTGGCCCTCCAGATGCTGTTGGATTCCAACTCCCATCAGTGCTAGACGATGGGACCATTGGTAAGGGATGATGGGAGTTGTATTTCATCAACATCTGGGGATCCAGAGTTGGTCACTCGTGTCTTAAATGAAGGGCCAAGCTCCCTTTTGCACTCCAGCATGAGTAAGGATAACCGAATGGTTTAAAAGTAATTAAATAGTTAATAGAAAGAGTCACTTTAAGCAGGGGCATTTGAGAGCAGGGGCCCTACCTGTTTAACCCTTTCTCAGATGTTGCATTTGGAGGACTGAGAGTACCTTGTCGAACTCCATCCAGTATGTTCAAAAGGCTGACGTGAGTTGTTAACAGACTTCCCAATACACATTCTTAACAAACACTCATTCCACCCACCCGTTACCAATTGCGCTGTGTATGTGCATGTGCACTTCTCAGATGGTTGAGGTTGCTGTCTGTGTTTGTTTGCAGTAGAAGCTCACCAGTGCATAGATGCCAATGGATGTGGCTGTCTTTCATTTGCAGTGGCAGCAATCTCTTGCAGAATAGATTTGAGAAAGCCAAGCAGAGCACATTGGAGTTCTTGGTGCAGGGAAGGAGGGCTGGGTGAGTGAGAAACAGGGCATGTGCTTCTCGGGTTGACTTGAAGGTCCTGCTCCTTGGTTTCTCTTCTGGCAGGCAAACACACAATTGTTGGCTTTTCTGTCCCACCGGTGTGCATACAGAAGAGGCACTTGCTGCAGCTGGTACGAAGTCAGTCTTCCCTCAACCTTGTGTCCTCCAGATATTTTGGACCTGAACTTCCATCCTCCTTGGCCATTGGCCATGCTGGCTGGAGCTGATGGGAGTTGGAGTCCAAAACGTCTGGAGCGGGTAACCAAGTTGAGGAAGACTATATTTTATTTATTTATTTATTTATTATTAAATTTGTTAGTTGCCCATTTGGCTGGCTGTCCAGCCACTCTGGGCGACGTACAAGATAAAACAGTATATAAAACAATTAAAATTTAAAAACAGTAAAAAGCTAGCCCATCTGAAACGCCCGCCTAAAAAGCCAAGTCTTCAGGGTCCTGCGGAAGCTTATTATAGACGGGGCATGGCGTAGATCACCTGGGAGAGAGTTCCAGAGGGTGGGGGCCACTATTGAGAAGGCCCTCTCTCGAGTCCTCACCAGCCTAGCTATTTTGACTGGTGGGATCCAGAGAAGGCCCTCTGAGGTCGATCTTGTTGAGCGGCATCCCTGTCGATGCTGGAGGCGCTCCTTCAGATAGGCTGGGCCACCACCGTATAGGGTTTTAAAGGTTAAAACCAACACCTTGAATTGGATTCGGTACACAACCGGTAACCAATGCAACTCCTTCAACACAGGAGTGATGTGATCTCTACGGCGGCTGCCTACAATCAGACGCGCCGCTGCATTCTGTACTGCATTCCGAACCGTTTTCAAGGGTAACCCCACGTAGAGCGCATTACAGTAGTCTAGGCGAGTGGTGATCTGGGCATGTACCACCGGTGGGAGCAGATGATTGGGAAGGTAGGGGCATAGCCTCCGTATCAGATGGAGTTGATACAGAGCCGCCCGGCTCACAGCTGAAACTTGAGCCTCCATAGACAGCTGGGAGTCAAGAATGACCCCCAGGCTATGGACCTGGTCTTTCAAGGGCAATCGTACCCTGTTAAGCACCAGGTCTATATGTCCCAGCCTTCCCTTGTCTCCCACAAACAGCACCTCGGTTTTGTCAGGATTCAGCTTCAACTTATTCCTTCCCGTCCAGCCACTCACCGACTCCAGACACTTGGACAGGGTTTCCACAGCCAACCTTGGTGAAGATTTAAATGAGAGATAGAGCTGCGTGTCATCCGCATACTGATGACACTTCAGCCCAAATCTCCTGATGATTGCTCCCAGCAACTTTATATAGATGTTAAAGAGCATTGGAGAAAGGATAGAACCCTGTGGCACCCCACAAGTGAGGGGCCAGGGATCTGAAACCTCCTCCTCCAATGCTACTCTTTGGTATCTCCCAGAGAGGAAGGAATAGAACCACTGCAATACAGTGCCCCCAATACCTAACCTCTGCAGGCGGTCCAAGAGGATAGCGTGGTCAACGGTATCAAAAGCCGCTGAGAGATTGAGGAGGACAAGGAAGGTGCCTTCGCCTCTATCCCACACCCTTCTCATATCATCTACCAAGGCGACCAAGGCTGTTTCAGTCCCATGTCCCGGTCTGAAGCCCGATTGAAATGGATCCAGATAATTCACTTCTTCCAAGTGTGCTTGCAACTGTTTAGCCACCACCCGCTCAACTGCCTTGCCTAAGAATGGCACATTTGAGACTGGGCGAAAGTTGTTCAGATCTTGAGGGTTCAAGGAGGGCTTTTTTAAAATTGGTTTTATTATCGCTTCCTTGAGCACTGATGGCATTATTCCCTCTTCAAGCGATGCATTTATCATCAGCTTGATCCTCTCTCCCAGTCTATCTTTGCAGCTCATAATGAGCCACGAAGGGCAAGGATCAAGTAAGCAGGTGGTCGGCCTTAGAGTTGAAAGCACCTTGTCCACTTCATCAGAAGGAAGAAGCTGGAACCGATCCCACACCACCGAAGCAACACTGTTCACCTCTGGCTCACTCTCTGTATCCACAGTGTATGGAATCTAGGGAGAAGGCAAGAAGTCATTGTTTTGGGCAGGGAATATGCCCACCCTTTCTCCAGAATGAGAAGTTCTCCACATCATGGTTGACCCAGAAGTGCATGTAGGCTTGTGGCAGCTAGAAAATAAATTGTGAGGCCCAGATGCTGCTCAGGACCATGAGCTTGCTATCCCCACCTGGCAAGATTCTGCTCTCGTTGTCATTCTCTTGAATTCTGTCCTCAATTTCCTTCCCAGCTGTCTTTTTTTCCATCCACATCCAGCTTCTCAAGTCTTTCTTTGTAAGGTTTCCCTTCCAGACATTGCACAATCCTTAGTGTTCTCCCAGTTCTCTCCAGTTTGCCAACATGCTTCTTGAAACTATGAAGTGTACATGACTCAAATAGAAGTGTCCCAAGTGTGATGTCTCACCAAGGCTGAGGAGAGCAGAAGTTATATTCCCACTGAGCATTGATTCTGATGCTTCTGGGAACAGTCTTCAGTGTGGGAATGGCATTCTTAAGCTTCTGCATTACTATGTCCAATTAAAGTTTTGCCATTCCTACTTCTTGGCACAGTGGGACATTCCAGCAGCAGCTGGAGACTTGAGATTTTCTTATGATCCAAAATACATACAGGTTGAACAGATGGGAAGCAAGCATGTAGGCAGGCACCATTAATGTACAAGCAACTGTCACTAGAAGTGCCCTCACAATTTGTAATGTTACCTAAAGTTTTGAATGGGATACATGAGAAGGACTGTGTTACAGAGGAAATTGCAACCAGAAAGACTGCTGCTACTTGGAGTAATAGGAAAGCCTTTCCAGTCCTGTTTTAGTTACAAATACTAGGTAAAGGTTCTGCCACTTTGGTGTGTGCTTTGTACAGTGCTCAGCTCAAGCTTACTGCTGATTGCTCCATATGTGTGGACTAGGGATGGAAAGCTCAGTCCGTTCAGATTCTCTTAGTTTCTCATTTTTGCAATCTGAAATTCAGTTCTCCACGTTTCTACAGGAATTTGTGATTTTTAAAAGAAAAAAATCCTCATGAAAATTCTCCAGCATTTTAGTGTGAATGTCTCCTAATAAAACACATTTTTGTAGGCAGTTTTGACTAATAAACACATTTTTGCAAGCCATTTCTCATCATATAATGCATTTTTTGTATCTTATTTTCACTCATATATGCATTTTTATGCACATTCCCCCCCCCATACTCTTTTTTGGAAACATTGATTGGTTGGCAAGCTGAATTGCAAAATTCAAATAAGTTGTGAATTTCGAAGGAAGGCTGTGTTTTGGTTCTCATATCGTTTTGGAAAGTGTGCATTTTATAGATTCAGCTTGAAATGTGAACTTAATCAAAGTTCTCTCCCATCCCTAGTGTTGACTAGTATCAGGCGCAAAGGGTACAGCCTTGCTCCTCCTGAAGGCAAGTGCACATCTTGCCTTTGTCATGAAATTGTTTGGTGGCCTTAGGCAAGCGAGTGTCTCTCAGTGTTCGCTTTCCATCTGCAGTATGTGGATAGTAATAGCGCTGGTGTTGTGGTTAGAGTACTGAACTAGAACTAGGGAGACTCAGGTTCAAATCCCAGTTCAGCCATGAGGTTCATTGGGTGGCCTTGAACTGTTCACTTTCTCTCAATCCTACTTACCCCCTAGGGTAATTTTTTGGGTGTGTACCAGATTTTTTGGGAAACCAT
The DNA here is from genome assembly GCF_030035675.1 of Rhineura floridana. Taxonomy (NCBI): domain Eukaryota; kingdom Metazoa; phylum Chordata; class Lepidosauria; order Squamata; family Rhineuridae; genus Rhineura; species Rhineura floridana. The sequence goes on from NC_084481.1 coordinate 21,119,347, forward strand.
GTACACCACTGCATTTAGCTTCTTGGAGAAAGGGTGTAATAAACAAACAAAAAATGACCTGATTTACATCAGGGACAGCCATGGTGCCACACTCTAGATGCTGCTGGACTACAGCTCCCTTAATTCCTGACCATTGGGTGTGATGGCTCGGGAGGGGGCTGATGGGAATTGCAGTCCAACGCAACATCTGATAGGCTACCTGTGCCTTGCAGGGCTGTCATAAAGGGATCATGTAGTGTTAATGCTATAAAGTACTAGACGAGTGAATGCTAAACAACAACCAAGCAGTAGCTTTCATTGACTGAGCAGGACTACAAACAAAGAGAGCAGCAACTGTGTTTTTCTTTCTATCTAATGTCCACACACACACACACACACACACACACACACACACACACACACACACACTTACTTCTGTCTATGATGAATGGATACCATTTGGTGGGGCTTTGTTTCTGTTAGCAAACAGCAGCATGCAGGGGTATGGCTATCCTGTAGTGCTCAGAGAGATCTACAGAAATCCAGAACCATGGAGCGCTCGGGTCAACTAAAGTCAGCAGGACAGGGATAAGACCTGTAATGCTGGCCAAGAGGGACTGATTCAGCAAAGCATCCTGGGTGCCGTTATAAAATAAAAAATCTCCCCAGTTCCAAAGGAGAGCAGCAATGCAGTATTGCTGGTGGTGCAGACAGAGAGTCAGTGGGGAAAATAGGACGTACACATGAACATCTGCTCCAACCCCCTTGAAAAGTAACCATGCAGCAGCGTGGGAGAAACATCTGCGCAGTGTAAAGTAAACGTCAGCTCCTGCAATTCAGGCAGGTTGAGTGGAGAAAGACAAAGGACAGCTTCAAAAACCTTGTCAGGGGGATGACTGTCTTTTGCCAATGATGAATGCAGCGTGGGCAGCCAGCAGTCATAGTGTCTAGGTTAAGATGTCCACTGACATCTCATGGGCAGGGTCTGAAAGATCCTCCCCTCCGCATCTTTAGCCCAATGTTAAGAAAGAAAGAAAGAAAGAAAGAAAGAAAGAAAGAAAGAAAGAAAGAAAGAAAGAAAGAAAGAAAGCCAAACAGTGCACTTGAATCCCTTGTATTTGTTACAATGACAAGATTTGATAAATAATAGTATTTGCTGTTCTGGCATATTAAATATTTAGCAGGACCTATTTTGCCATCTGTTTACAAGGAGTCTGGGAAAGGAAGGAAGGGGATGTCTGAAACTCTTAGGCTCAAACACCACACATTACACGTCAATTGTGTTTTCAGTTCAACATCACCCTCTCTACATTCCTTTTTCACCCACAGGGAGAAGATCAGAGGACTCACAAGGAGATATCAACTAGGGAGCATCAGGATGCCCATGTTAATTTAATTGTCCTCCTATTACCTGCGGGTGATTCCTGACCCAGGGCTGAAAACTCGGCACAACCTGTGTCACTGGATAAGTATGATTATATATATATATATATATATATATATATATATATATATATATATATATATATATATATATATATATATATATAATCAATGGTGTGGTTGTTATGTGTTTTTGGGGTTTGAAATGACTGCCCTATATATTGTTGTTGCAAACTTTCTTTTGTAAGCCACCTTGTAAGAGAGTTTCCCCCCCCTCTTTTCTGAAAGGTGGGATATAAATCTATTAAACAAAGAAACCAGTTCAGAGTCTTTGGAGATTTATCCTCCAATTTGAACCTCAGACCAGTCTTAGTGTATGAATAAAGTTTCAGAATCTATTTACAGATAGCAACCAGCAACAAGTGTTGTGGCATGTCCCATTTCTGAGTTTTTTGTTACTTCTTATGATGCAATAAATCCATCACCAGGGATCCATCTTCTCTCACTGGCTTTTGCGCTGGTGCCTATATATATCTGTATTTATGTGTTTGGGATACTGGGAGCAGATTTGATATAGAAGGGCCTGCTCTTCCTTTGGCTAAACGCATTTGAACACATCAGGTAGTGACAGCTGAAGTGGTATAATGGTACCACCTCTCAGGGTTCAGCCCAATCTCCTGAGGAGACCTCATCTGAGGAGTCAGCATGGCACCCGGCACAGTGGGGGATTCTGAGGAGCCTCTGAGCAACTCAGTCCCAGGGACATCTTGCCACCATCCCTGAAGACCACACACCTCCTCCTTCTCCTCCTCCTCCTCCTTCTTCAGCATTTGCCGAAAACTGTACACTGAGGTTGTGAGACACAACTAAGTTCTGCAACTTAGGGGCTGTAACAGAGAATGCCCTCCCTTGGACTACTCCCCAAGCTTCTGAGAGTGGCAGAACTACCTTATTTTTACCCCTGACTCTCCCTCTTCACCTTCTCCCCCCTCCCAAAGTCCAGTGGCTGAAATGGCAGCACACGAGGTTGGAAATCCAGGGCTGATGTCTACTTGCCAGGAGCCATTACCATCAAGTGTCTACTTGGGAGGTGGAAGCCAGAGACGAACTAGGTTACCTTGTAATCCCAGCAGGTAACCAGGAAGAGGTTGAGGTAGCTGTAGAGGTAGAGATCTCTCAGGCTCTCCTGGGCCTGGCTCCCTGTAGGTCTCTTTGAGCAGCCCTACTTTCAGCTCTTGTGTACCTTTACCATGTCTCCACTTTTCATCTCAGTTCCTGCTATGGGCTTTAGTATCCCTCTAGCCTCAGTTCATCTGTGTGGTGGATCCTGTTTCCGTACCAGCTGTACCCATGCTCCTGTTTGAGCCCCACATCATCAGACCCCAGGTAGGAGGAATTGATATTGGGCACACTCACATCTACTGCTACTGCTTATATTGTGTCAGAGCATCCTTTTTTCCATCTGGTAGCAGCCCCTTTTGGATTCTAGGCAGTGGCCTTTTCCCTAGTCCTGCTTTCTGAAGGCCTTTTAATGTAAGATGTTGGTGGCTGAACCTGGGATCTGCTGAACCTGAGATCTGCATGCATCCCATCATTCAATGCTGATTCCTCCCCACGTTATGATTATACATCTTACGAAAATAGAAAAGATGTTCATTAGGGTAGCCATTCAACAATTAGGGTCACCTACTTTTACAGAGGAGAGCCAGTGTGGTGTAGTGGTTAAGGTGTTGGACTACGACCTGGGAGACCAGGATTCGAATCCCCACACAGCCATGAAGCTCACTGGGTGACCTTGGGCCAGTCACTGCCTCTCAGCCTCAGAGGAAGGCAATGGTAAACCCCCTCTGAATACTGCTTACCATGAAAACCCTATTCATAGGGTTGCCCATAAGTCAGAAGCAACTTGAAGGCAGTCCATTCCATTACTTTTACAGAGGACAGTCCTCTGTTTGAAATCACCCTTGATTCAAAGGGCTGTCCAGACAAAATCTGGCATAAAGATGAAGACTCCGAAGAAGGGAGAGCTGGGGCATTGAAGTTGACGATCCATAGTAAAGCACCTGGTTAGCAGACTATATGGGTGCACAGGTTACCTGGTCAATCTTCTCCACTGTGCTGAGATGTATTTAAATGATAGAGATTAGTGCCAAATTTGTATCTCTACATTTTAATTAGCACATGCAAATTGCCATTCCCCTTTGTCCTCTTGTTTCAGTGATGCATTTCCTCTTTGTTGGTGATGCATAAGAGGCCACCTTAGCAACATGGAGCCTGATCAGAGCCCAGGAAGGTGAAGGACAAAAGTCATAGATCATGAGGTGTTATGACATGACTCGATACCTCTGCTGGGACCTCAGGGCTTGCTGTACCTGAATGCTTGCTATTCGTATTATCCCTGCTCCAGCTCCCTATCATCTAGGGCTGAGGAATTTTCAGGCTCAATTTGGCAGCAACAGTGCTCCAGCAGAAAACTCCTGGCCCTCCTGGGGGAAGATGGAGAAAATTCACCCAAGCCAGATTACCTATGCTCCAACAGTCCCTGTTTTCTGAGATGCGTCCCTGATAAGTTGCTGCCCTGACTGAGTGATTGCCTCTTTTGGGATGCCTCGATAAAATGTTGTTACTCTGAAATGTTAGTGTTGCTGTTCTCTAGAAGTTCTGAGCCTCGAGTTGGAGACTGCAACGTATCTCTGCAACACACGCATAGACATACATGCATGCGCATGAGCATGAACACTAAGGCACCCTGCCGTGCACAGTCTGTCACTTCACACACTGCAGCTGCTGAGGTATATTTTGAACTGTCGATAACAGATTGTGGGACAATTATGGGTTTTTCTAGTATATTTTTACCAGAAGAGCAACAAGCCTTTTGGAGTTTCAGTCAGTGGAGGATAGGCTATTGCCGAGTAAATGAATATATTCATAAGACCTCTTCGGGTATTATGCCTGAACAGGGGATGTCAGCATGGATCAGGGTGTGTGAGGCCTTGCATGCCAGCCTAACCCCCAGCATTCCCTGTGTGTCAGCTGTGCCCACCTTCTCCACTCTGGCCCCTACTGTGTCTGAAGGGGGCTTCCAAGCAAATTTGGCTGAACACTTAGAAGCCTCCTTGCAACTGGGAAACCTGATAAGGCTGAGAAGTACAGCATCCTGTCCCTGCTTGCTCCATCCGTGACTTTCCTGTATTGAGCAAGAAGGTCTGAAAGGGGCTTCTCAATGAACTCGGTTGATAATGTGATCCACATTATTAGGAACCCCACTTGTGGGAAAGCATATTGAGGGTGCTTAAACAAACACAGTTAGACTTCTCCCCCATGGGAAGGCTGGGGATGAAGCAGACAGGGAGATTACAGGTAAGGCTGGCATGTGCAGTCCTGTGGCCCCAACTCATGGCATTGGACCTGAACAGGACTATCATGATGAAGAGCTTTCAGCCATTGTTTTCATGGAGGGGCCTGGGCTTGTGAAAATAGGGTATGAACCGTTGCCTAGCCGCGATAATGGACTGGATGAGAGCTAACAAACTGAGGCTCAATCCAGACAAGACTGAGATGCTGTTGGTGCGTGGTTTCTCTGATCAGGTGGTGGATATACACCCTGTCCTGGACGGGGTTACACTCCCCCTAAAGGAGCGGGTTCGTAGTCTGGGAGTCTTTTTAGATCCTTCCCTGTCACTTGAGGCTCAAGTAGCCTCAGTGGCACGGAATGCATTCTACCAACTTTGGTTGGTAGCCCAACTACGTCCCTACCTGAGCAGGGAGGACCTCACATCAGTGGTACATGCTCTGGTAACCTCGCGATTGGATTACTGCAATGCGCTCTACGTAGGGCTGCCTCTGAAGACAGTCTGGAAGCTACAGCTTGTGCAAAACGCGGCGGCCAGACTGATAACGTGGACCAAGCGGTCCGAACACATAACACCTGGCCCACTTGCACTGGCTTCCAATATGCTTCTGGGCCAGATTCAAAGTGCTGGTTTTAACCTATAAAGCCTTATACAGCGCGGGACCACAATACCTGCTGGAACGCCTCTCCCGATATGAACCTGCCCGTACACTACGTTCTACATCGAAGGCCCTCCTCTGAGTTCCGACTCATAGAGAAGCTCGGAGGGTGATAACTAGAACTAAGGCCTTCTCAGTGGTGGCCCCCGAACTCTGGAACAGTCTCCCTGATGAGGTGTGCTTGGCACCGACGTTACTGTCTTTCCGGCGCCAAGTCAAAACCTTCCTCTTTTCTAAGGCATTTTAATCTAACTTAATTTAGTTTTAATATGTGTTGTAATTGCTTTTAGTTTTCTTATTCTTTTACATTGTTGTTGTATTTTACTATGGAATTTTTGTATATTTTTGCACTTTGTTGTACACCGCCCAGAGAGCTATGCTAGTCGGGCGGTATAAAAATCTAATAAATAAATAAATAAAATAAAATAAATAAAATAGGGGTGCCAGAAGAACTTTTCTATGTAAAGTTGGAGGTGTGAGGCTGGAGGACAGTGTTTGTTATCAGGTGTGTCCCTATGCTATGCCTTTGATGGGTCTCCTAGATATGCTGCCTCAGTGACAGCTTTCATTATAGACATCCATGGACAATCAGGTCATGTGCTGGGTCCATCATTGGACTGTGCCTCATGGCTTTGGACACTGATTCCTCCGGGGAAGAGGTCATGAATAGAGATGTGTTGGACTGGAGAGGAGGATTTCCTTACCTCTTTGGGAGTTCCAGTACCAGAGGAGCCTGTGATGCCAATGCTTCTCTAGCCTGGTAAACAAGCAGCACCATAGTGATGAAATAGACTTTCCCAAGCATATTCCATCTTCCATTCATGACACCCCATTGTTGTTATATGCCTTCAAGTTGATTATGACTTATGGTGACCCTATGAATCTTTTTTTGATATATTCATAGGGGTTTCATGGTAAGAGGTATTCAGAGGTGGCTTACCATTGCCTTCCTCTAAGCCTATGGCATCCGGTATTCCCAGGTGGTCTCCCATCCAAGTACTAACCAGGCCTGATCCTGCTTAGCTTCCGAGATCTGATGAAATCAGGAATGTTTAGGGTAGTACGGCGGTAGGTGGGGACACCCCATTAGCTGCCATCTTTCTCATTGTTTACTAAATACACATGATAACCCCCAGAAACAAGCCTGCTCTTGGTGATCTGAGGCCTCTTTATGATATATGGTACCATGGCATGAAAGGAAAGCTAGATGCTGCCCTGCTTTTGGATCATCTTCAGACATCTTAGCTGTTATCAATAACAGGAAGGTAGAATCAACGTGGTCTAGCAGTCAGGAAATGTTGCACTTAGGTGATGAGTTTGGCATGTTGATACTTGCTTAGTAATGACTGCATTGTGTGTTGTGCAATCAGCATACCCAGCATGGAACTTGGTGATGTATGCATAAGTGTCAGGATCATTCCAGGTACCTTTGAATTCACCATACAATAGTGGACATGGATAACAGAGGGAGAAATTGTCAGGATCTCCGCTGTCAGTTTAGATCTTGCTAACTCATCTACTCTGAATTCACTGGGCTGCTGCTTTTTCTCATCTGGGCTTCTGTAAACCCCCAAGCTTTGTGTCCTCTCCTGGATAATAGTGAATCCAGGGGATTCTGCAAGGACAGAGAAGGTTGAAATTCCTCCTTGGCATAGTGTTGCAAGAACATGACACTTCCTCTCTCACACAACAGAGGTGTACTGCTGAAGCCATGCAAATGCAAAAAAGAAAACCGGGAAAAAGGCCTTGCAGTGTAGAAATATATCTGCTGTCTTTGAGAGAACAAAGTCTGAGTAAAGCATTAACGTGGGCGCTAACCCAAGTCACACATGGGAATGCTAATGCTGTCTCCCTTACTGACATAAAGTGTCCTTTTTTACAGCACCCCTTAAGACCTAATACAAATATTAGCCATCATTCTCCTATTAATTATTGTTAAAGATTTAAAGGATCAGGGACTCTAAACCAAATGGCTTGGTCATTGTGGGAAAGGTAAGGAAGGATTTAACTGTGTGTGAAGGGACAGTGTGCAGTTGTTCTTTCTGGATCATGGCTGGCTACCAGCACTCAATGATGGGGTGGCATGCATATAATTAGAGTTCAGAAGGAGCGTTTTTACAGGAATGAAAGAGGTTATGGTGCTCAACTACGCCACAAATGCCAGTCTCTCTCTCTCTCTCTCTCTCTCTCTCTCTCTCTCTCTCTCTCTCTCTCTCTCTCTCTCTCACACACACACACACACACACACACACACACACACACACTTCTTTAAGAGATCTACTTATAAGAGTCTCCCATCCAGGTCATGATGCAGTCCACATCTGCTTAGCTTCAAAAGTGTTTCAGCATATAGAGTGCTCTCTGGCTATCATTGGACTCCTTTCAATATCTATCTATCTATCTATCTATCTATCTATCTATCTATCTATCTATCTATCTATCTATCTATCTATCTATCTATCTATCTATCTATCTATCTATCTATCTATCTGTCTGTCTGTCTGTCTGTCTGTCTGTCTGTCTGTCTGTCTGTCTGTCTGTCTGTCTATCTATCTATCTATCTATCTATCTATCTATCTATCTATCTATCTATCTATCTATCTATCTATCTATCTATCTATCTATCTATGAATTGCTTCTCATGAAACATTCTGAATAGCAATAAAACCTATATAAAAACTATTTCAAATCCAATGCAAACTAAGATAAAAGCCGCCACTTAAAAGCATTGTGGGGAAGATCTTCCACAAGCACTGAATAGAAATGGCACCTGTCTGATACATTGCAGGAGGGAGTTTTGACAGGTGATACTGCCACACTGGAGGCCTGTTTCTCACATTGTGCTTAATGGACCTCTTGATGGGATGGTGTCTGCAGGAGTCTTTCTTTTGCAGAATGCAATGATCGGTTGGGTATTTATTTTATTACATCTATATCCCAAGTTTCCTCTAAGGAGCTCAGGGCAGCATACATGCTTCCATTTTATCCTCACAACAATCCAGTGAGGTAGGTTTGGGTGAGAGGCAGTGACTGACCCAAGTTCTCCCAGTGGGCTTCATCCCCTGAGTGGGGATTTGAACTCTGATCTCTCAAGTCCTGTTCTGACACTCTACCTGCTAAATTACACAGAGGTATTGTGATCCCAAACTGCAGAGGACTTTGTACACCAGTATAAGTGCCTTGAAATGGTACTATGCAATAAAAGGTTTTTATAGACATTCATCCATTGTTGTTTTGCTTTGAATGGACTTTTTGAAAATGGTGCTGGGGATGGTGAGAGTATTTCATGGATGAACCAGGGAGGATTGTTTCAGCCTTTCTGATTCCACAGCAAACATGGCTGACTTATGATTTTCCCTCTTCTTTTAAAAACAGCCCCGTAAGCTTAAAACAGGAACAGATGCCAGGTTCCCTTCCATCCACTGGAGGGGGAACCATTAGTGCGTGGTGTGCGGGAAATAGGGAGACAGAGGGAGAATGGGGAGGGGAGAGCAGAAGACAGTGTGGGTAGTGGCTGCTTGGATCTAGACCTATGACCTGGCCATGCTGCCATCTGCAGAAGCCCTGCCCTCCAGAGGTCCACTCAGCACTGGTTAGCCTAAGAGCATGGGGACCTCATTGCTCCAGAGTACAGGGGTGGGGTGGGGTGGCAGATCTGTGCATTTTGGTTCTCTCTGTTTCTCATTTTTTTCCAACCAGTTGTCCAATTTCTGCAGCAATATGAATTTTTTTTTTTAATCCTCATGAAAATCCACCAGCATTTAGCATGGCTGCATTTTGGTTCAAGTATTGTTTTGGAAAGTGCCAAATGGGCAGATTTGCTTTTAAATGCAAACTGAATAGAATTTTTCCTCTGTCCCTATAGTCTGGAGTGGAGACTTCTCTGTTTGAATGTAGTCCAGTTCACCATCTTTCTTAGCTCATGGCTTGTACTCAAACAGCTTTGCAGGGAAAATGTCGCACACCTCTCAAAACAGAGGCATTGGCTTTTGGGTGAAAGGTGTAGAATTGGGAGCTGCTGCAGCATCCATTACTTTGGCAGTGGAAACAGGCACTCTGAGGCTTCTTCCTCCAGTGGCATTTGGGTATTGGGCAGAGTCTATCATAAGGGGGGCTTTTTCATGAACCCACAGAGGGGCTCCTAATGGACCTTGTAGGTATGAGCTCACAAGCCAGTCCACTATGGGGACTAATGTTCCAATGGTTCCCCCACATGGGTGTTGGTGGGCAGTCACTGTCACTCACACTATCTGCAATCTTAAGCAGGTCACCCAGTGGGTGGGCTAAAAAGTTCACTGTCAGCAGAGAGGCTACCTGCAACTGTTCCTGCTTGCATAGTGCCAAACTCATAGACACAGAATGGAATAAAGTTGGGATGGAATGATCTGTCCATTTCGGTCCTCTCAGTTTCTCATTTTTCTAATGTTAAATTCTGTTCTCCACGTTTTGGCAGAATTTGCATTTTTTTTAAAAAAAAATCCTCATGAAAATTCATCATCATTTTAGTGTCGATTTATCCTAATAAATACATTTTTGTAGGCCGTTTTGACTAATGCACACATTTTTTACAAGCAATTTATCGTAATGTAATGCATTTTGTATGTTATTTTCACCAATATATTCATTTTGTGCACACTTTCCCCTCATATATGCATTTTTGTAAACATTACTTGGTTGGAGAATGGCATCGCAAAATTTGGACAAGTGGGAATTTCAAAGGATAGCTGTGTTTCATTTCTCATGTTGTTTCAGAAAGTGCAAATTTGATAAATTCAGCTTTAAATGAAAACAAAAATGAATTTGTCCCCCATCCCCAGCCTAGTTTCAAACAAGCCTTGCCTGTGTGGCACCCCCCACATCTCTACCCTTCACTGCAGGCACAAAATGAGGAAGATTCACCCTATCTTCTGAGGTGGTGAACCCTGAACTCTTACATGGTGTTCCAGTCTATCGCCATGCGGATGCGCATGTGCCCACAGAGGCCTTGCCTGCACCAACAGGGTCCCTGCTTCCCCCCCTGCTGAAGTTGGGCTTGAAAGAAGTGTTATTTCAAAGAAGCACAAAGAATAGGTTTAGGTGTGTGCTTGGTTGCAGGGCATTTGTAGTGCTCACAAAACTTTCTCCAGTTTGCAAATGTGCCCATGGTCCCAAAAAGGTCCGCGACCCCTGCCCCAGACTCTTCTAGCATTGGTGTGCAGCTCTGTCCTATGTATGTTTACTCTGAAGTAAGTCCTGCTACATTCCAGAGAGTTTTGCTCTAAGTGAGTGTGGACAGGATTAAGCATAGGAGTTCCTTCTTCATTGGGTTCTGCAAAAGATGCTGATGTGGGCCGAACAGCATCCAGTCTGCACTCCAATTTCTTCAATCAGCTGAAGTTGATTACAGGATCATCCCTGAAGCTGTAATGCTTAAGGCTTTCGTCTCACAATCCTTCACGTATGTGGAGAAAATGTCACTCTCTACTTCTGTTTCTGGCCTTCTTGGACAACATAATGCGATGGAATCCTTGGGTTGTATCAGATCTACTCAGAGTAGATCCATTGAAATTAATGGGTATGAGTAACATAAGCCCATTAATTTCAATGGGTTTATTCTGAGTAGAACTAGTTGGATACAATCCTCTCTCTCTCTCTCTCTCTCTCTCTCTCTCTCTCTCTCTCTCTCTCTCTCTCTCTCTCTTGTGTAGAGAACCTGAGGTCCTCCAGCTGTTGCTAAACTACAACCAGAGCTTGGAAAAGTTACTTTTTTGAACTACAACTCCCATCAGCTCCAGCCAGCATGGCCACTGGATTGGGCTGATGGGAGTTGTAGTTCAAAAAAGTAACTTTTCCAAGCTCTGACTACAACTCCCATCATCCCTGGTCATTGGCCGTGCTTCTTGGGAGTTGTTGTTCAAGCAACATCTGGAGGTCCAAAAGTCCCCCACACTTGATCTAGCTAATCTAGCCACTCACTCAGATTTCAGAAATCAGCATTTAGTTATTACAACTGACTGGGAGCTGTTATTTCTGAAGAAGGAACCAATCAACAAATTCCTGTTGTAGATCACAATTATCCTTAAAAGCCACAAGGAATGCATAATCACTTTTCTCAGAGATTTCTGTAAGGCAGAAAGAAAAAAAGTCTGAACTCTTTTTAGAACAAACATCAGAAGGGGGCAGAAGCATTTGAAAATGAGCTTGAGTGTGTGTGTGTGTGTGTGTGTGTAGGGGAGGGATCATTTGAAGGGAGCTCCAGCAGGTAACCTGGATAACATAAGAGCCTCACCTGGCAGTCAGCAGCGTGACATGCTGGCTGGAAAACAAAACTTGGCACTGGTCAAGTGGTGAGTGCAGCATGAAATTGCCACCAATTTGACATTAATTAGACACCTATTGGATGGCTGTGCAGGCTTTAAAGACCGTCTGTGCTCAAAGCTGCTTTGCTTACCTGAGTTTCCATAGGCATTTCTTTTTGTTTTTTAAAAAAAGGAATCTGGAATCATACCAGGCTGAGGTAACATATAATTAGTAGAGGGATTTTGAGACAACAAACACCATGGTGCTTCTAGGGCAAAGGTAGAAAGTTAAGTCAAGTAGAAATATGAACTGAGAATAGCCACATCAACAAAGTGAAAAGCATTTATTTGGAGGAGGTGTTATCTGACTGGACAATTTTCAAAGGGATTTCTATTTGCAAGTCCCTCCCTCCCTTTGATATGCAATGATTTAGTGCTGCAGTGAGCAAATAAAATAAATTTAAAGTGTACCTAGACGGCTTGTCAATTCCATCGTCTGTAATGAAGAGTACTTCATGGGGTGGGTGGGAACTGTTTCAATGGAACTTCATATTTTAAACCCGTCATTAAAGGATTAATTATATAGATTAATAAATTGGGATTGCAAGCTTTAATCAATTAATCAACAGTGTAATTAGTTTAATAGAATGGCTTTAAGGGTTGGCCTGATTAATTGGTGAGTAAATAACAGCTCTAGGACTTGTGACTTTTGAAGGGCGGGGGGAACTGATTTTCCGTAAAATGCCAATGGATATTCTTTCATTCATATAAATATAGTGTCTTTAACCTATGGATAGGGAACCTCCAGCCCAGGGACCAAATGAGGCCCTCCAGGCCTCTCTATCTGGGCCTCAGGGTTCTTTCCCAAGCTGTGCCCTGCACCGGTCCTGCCTTGCAACCTCTTTATTTTTGCCCAGCTGGAATGTGTCACTGAACTTTGATCATGCTCATTGCTTGCCTGGATGTAGGAAAGAGCTTACTGGGTGATCACAAGCTTACTGTACAAAGCTAAAAATCACATTTGTTGCTGCCCTCCACTGGCGTGTGGCCCCCAGAAGGCTATCTAGAAGGGAATGTGGCCCTCAGGCTAACAAAGGTGCCCCACCCCTGCTTTAACCTTTTGTTTGTGATAGCCTGTTAAGCCAGGGGTCTAGTACAGTCAACCCTAAATGGCCACAAAAGGGTTCAGGCCCTAGAAAAGCTGGAACAACGAACCCTGGTTTAATATATCAGCACCTTGCCAATGCAGTATGTTTTTAGTACAGGGTTGTTTGGCTCAAGTCTTTGTTCACGATTTCCCAAGGCTTAAAAATGTGTATTGCATTTAAAAATAAAAATAAAAAAGAGGAACTTCTCATGCACTTCACTCCCTCAGCTAAACATAGAGCAAGGGGTTTGGCATGTGGTTTCTGAAATGGCCTGATCAGCGAGAAATACAAATGATGAACTGGGCAGTTATTCCACATCCTTGTTTTCAGAGGCTTCTCAGAACAAATTAATTGAGCAGCCAATCTGTTCATCAAAGGGTAAGCCCTTTCAGACATCACAAAATTTAGCGGAGAGAGTCACTCTTTATTTAGCAACAGAGTTCAAATAGTTTGTTTATTAAATATGTGGCTGTGGCTGCCAGACAACTATGATTCTGGGAACCTGAACTTTAAAAAAATCAATTGTTGCATGGCTTGTGATTAAAGTCATGGGAGATGGCAGAATTCTTGGAATCAGAATGTGTGGCTGCGTGTGCTTGTGTGTGTGTAATCTGTCTTTCGCTATGTGTATGTACCAGAGCTTGGAAAAGTTACTTTTTTGAACTACAACTCCCATCAGCCGTAGCCAGCATGTGCTGATGGGAGTTGTAGTTCAAAAAAGTAACTTTTCCAAGCTCTGGTATGTACTGCCTTCAAGTCAATTCCGACTTATGGCGACCCTATGAATAGGGTTTTCATGAGGCTGAGAGGCAGTGATATAAAATGGGATGACTGGCCTGGCTATATTGAGGTTATGCCCAGAACGTGTGTATATACTGACTTTGCTCTTAAAAAGAAAAGAAAGAGCATCTCTCTTGACAATATTACGAAAGATAAGTATCAACCTCTTCTGAAAAGCATACAGCTGATGGTGGCATCCTGCATCTCTACCAAAGGAGAGTCTGTAGCTCAGGGGCAGAGCTTTGCATGCAGAATGCCCACAGTTTCTTTCCTTGACATCTCCAGTTAAAAGGAGTGGGTGTTAGGGGAGGTTTCTTCTCTGCCGGACACCCTGAACAGCTACCACTAGTCAGAAGAACTGCAGCTCAGTGAAAGAGCAGCTGCTTTGCATACAGAGGGACCTAGGCTCAATCCTTGGCATCTCCAAGTTGGGCTGGGAGAGAGCCCCGTCTGAAACCCTAGAGAGCCACTAACAGTCCATGCAGACTATACTGAGCTAGAACTTTTTATGTTTTGATGTTCCTAGTTTAGGCATCATTGGGCTTGATGGTCTGACCTGGTATAAGGTCCTGAACTCTGTGACCGACCGTACCTCGTCGCTTTCACCACTAGTCCAAAGCACTCCCCGTGACATCTGCTGCTGCTGGACTTACAAAGAGAGGTGATATGCACCACATCTAGTTCCTTGCCATCCTTTGTTCCTGCCTAACACTCCACTTTTGAGATTTCCCAGGGGAAAACTAGTACACTATATTTTTTAAAAAGATAGAAAGGGGCACAGCCAGTTTCAAAGAAGTCTAATGCTGTCCCTCTTCTTAGTCTAATGCTTGCCCTCCTTCGTCTCCATGATCAGGGGGTATTTCATTCGGTATATTTCTCTGAGTTTTGAAATACTGTGGATTTGTATATCTGCACATGTGCCCCTTTGCACATGTGTTAATTTCATGTGTAGAAGCCAAGCCGAGGCATTTGCTGCCCTGGGCTCCTACTGGGAGGAAGGGCGGGATAGAAATCTAATAAAAATAAATAAATAAATAAATAAAATTTCTTGGATTCCCCTCTCAAATCATCCCCTTTTGTTTGCTTCAGTATATGTGCGCATACTGTTTTTCCAACACACTACATCTAAAACATTTGGGCCTATGTTGGCCATTCACATTGCAGGTTTTAGAGGCACACCTCAGATGTTGCAAGTGCACGCCTGAAAATGTACAACATGCACCTAAAATGTAAATGCATCAAAGACATGCATCATACATCAAGCTGTTACTTTGCTGAAGCTAAGAAGGTCTAGGCTTGCTCGGTGCCTGGATGGGAGACCACCTCGGAACCTTGCATTTCATTATGGTGGGAACTAGCATAACTAGCATAGCCTGGCAGACCTCTTGTTAAGGGACTGTGATTGTAGCTCCCTCGAGTATACACTCAGTGATCAACATACATGTGCCTCTCTGCATGTATGTGAGTGGAGGAGGGGAGAGAAGTAATGTGGTGAAGAAGAAATGGCTCAGTACAGAGACAGCAAGCAACATCACAAATTAAAAGATGGGATGGTCCCAATGCAGCCTAGGTCAGAGCTCTGGATCATTCTTCAGAATCTCCCCAACTAGGCAGGGTTCTGAACTGATGCAAAAGGGCAATTGACATCAGTGATCTCATGTCCTGTCCTCCGAACACCTGGCTCTTTCCATCTGGAGCTGGAGAAAAAGGTAGAAACTAGCACAGGCCATGGTGAATGTATGAAGGAAATGGGTTCATGACAAGGGGCTTTCTGGGAATATATAAGAATGTCCCATCACCTTGCTGGGAATAGCAAAATAATTCTGGGTTAATGAAACAAGACAGAAAATTTATTTGGCAAGGAGAGGGGGGAGGAGAGAATATTTAAAGTGTAATAACACCTACGTTTTATATTCCTATCCATCTCAGTCTTTGCAATTCATCTGATAGCTCAAATACTATAAATTTAGTTGAAGATAACAGAACAGATGGGAAAAACATATGGTTTGTAGGTAGTGTGTGGTAGTTGGTATTTGTAGTACATTAGGGGAATTTATTTTATTTTCTCTGTTTTCTAGTATAACTTTTTCCCCATAATTTGTCAAGCACATTCTTTATACAGTTAGATGATGCTGGGATTTTACAAAATTCTGCATTAAATGGAGCAGAGGTTTTGTTTGTTTATATCAGTGGCTTTTTCTTGCATCACCCATCTTCAGTCTTTTGTGCTTTGAAACAGATGCAGCTCTGTGATCTAATCTGGACCTGGCAAACAGATCCAGGTCTCATTCGTGGAGTAATTCTTCATTCATTTTTAAAAATCTAAATCTCTCAGTAATAAAACCAGTGGTCAGTAGGGATGGAAGGATCTGTCGATTTCAGTTCTCTCAGTTTCTCATTTTTGCAGTTGGAGATCTCTACATTTCTGCAGCCATTTGCAAATTTCTTAAAAAGAAAATTCCTCTGCATTTTAGTACGCATTTCCCCCAGCACATGCATTTTTGTATGCAGATTTTCCTAAGATACACATTTTTGCAAATAATTTCTCCTGACATAGTGCATTTTGTATGTTATTTACACTAATATATTCATGTTTATGTACACTTCCCCCTAATATATGCATTTTTGTAAACATTGTTTGGTGGGAGAACTACAGTGCAAATTTCAAAGGATGGCTGTGTTTCAGTTCTCCTATCGTTTTGGAAAGTGCAGATTTGATAAATTCAGCTTGAAATGTGAGCTGAATCAAATTTCTCCCCCATCCCTTGTGGTCAGTGTTTGCTACATAACTAAGCACAATGCATTTTGGGCTTATGCTCACTATGAATCATGCTCCTCACAATGCAGAGGGGTGCAGTGGGAAAGTGGGAGATCCCATATCTGCCTTTAGTAACACACCTGCTTACCACATCAATGTAAAGGAGACACAGAGTTGTTTTTTGCTGGCATTGGTTTCCTGGAGGCATTTTGTTACGAAATGAAGGAGTGTCCCTATCCTTTATGCTTCAGTGAGAGGAGCCTGCCTCTTGTAGAGCTACATGCTGAATGGGGATGTCAGGAGTGTCATGGCTGGTTGACACAGTCCCTTAGCATGGAGGCTCTACCTGCAGTGGAGCACATTAAGAACATAAGGAGATCCCTCCTGGGTCAGACCAAAGTCCCATCCAGTCCAGGGTCCTGTTCTCACAGTGGCCAGCGAAACCCCTGAGCAGGCCACGAGAGCAGTAGAACAACTGATATCCAGAGGCATGCTGACTCTGACAATGTTGGCAGAACATAACCATCATGGCTAGTAGCCCCTGATAGCCTTATCTTCCATGAATTTGTGTTATCTCTCTTTAAATCCATCTGCATTGGTGGCCATCTTGGAGGAATGAATTCCACTTTTTAACTATTTGCCATGTAAAGAACTTCCTTTTGTCTGTCCTGGATCTCCTTGCTGATAGCCAGCGATGACAACAGAGAACTAGATGGTACTAGTGGCATGACAATTAATTCTCCTTCTTTGGAGATCTTTTCTGTTAATCAATAAAGTGGTGGCTCTTAAATCCATTTATGGAGTTGTGCCCTTCTTCCTGTGTGCAGTGGAGGTTGGTCCATTGGGGCTAGTGGGGCAGTGCCCCACCAACCTCACTCTGCCCTCAGTTAGTTCCCGCCTGCCTGCCTCTTTACTTAGAACCAGTCCAGGGGTTGGCCCTGCCTGTTAGCTTTTTCCTCCTCCTTAGTTTCAGTGTTCCCCTTCAAGAAGTCAGCTAGGAGAAGCGGTGGGGGCAAAACTCTTATATTGGCTCCAGCTCCCCCTACTGTTTAGATTCCTTGCCCTCTGCCCTACTAGTCCCAGTGGGCACCAGCCACTACTGTCTGGGTATGTGCGAAAGGGATAGTGAAGCACTGGTTTCATCTGGTCCACAACCTGCAACCACTCTTCAGCTAGCCAGCTAGTGACTGACACATTGAAATCTCATAGCTGCATCTTGCACAGCACCCTCCAGTAGTCATGGCTCTGGGAGGGCTAAACATGATGAGCAGACAGTAGGGATGTCAGAGAATTCCGACAAAAATGGAAATGGGAGTGGAAATTCGCTTATTCATCCCATGTCCAGAATGGAAATCAATCAAGTGAATATGATCAGTATTCATGGTTTTTGCTTTCAGTCCGCAAATGATACATAACTGATTACATCCCCCCCCCATTTGTATTGTATTTCCTTTGTACAGCAATACCTCAGTTAACAAATCCTCCAGGAAAGAAGCTTCTTTTAACAAAGTTTTTTGGGGGGTGCGGGGCATGCACATACTTTAACATAGTCAGAATGTGGCTCCTTGTCTACTGGATTGCAGCTACTGCAGGCAGCTCTGTCATGCATGGTTGGAAATGGAGTTCCTTGCCAGGTGGCAGAGGCACCTTCGCAGTAAACAGTGCTTTGGGTGCACTGGAAGCACTGTTTACTGCAGACGTGTCTACTCGAGCGCAGGGGAGGATGGCAGAGAGAAAGAGACCAAGCACAGGGTAGTGGTGGCAGAACTCTGTTCAAAGCTCTAAAGCAGTGGTTTCCATCCTGGGGGTCGTGACCCCCTAGGGGGGCGCAAAGTAATGCAGAGGGGCTGCGAACAGTAAATAAAGGATTTTTTCCCCAAAAAAAGCCTTCATTCCCTGGACACTGTCTGCTCTCCACTGCCGCTGCAGATGACACCTCCCCCTTGCTCCAACGAGAGGGGAGGACTTTTGCTGAGGTGCTAGCACATCTTTCAGGCACCCCGAAGGTAGGCATCTGCCTGTAAAACATGTGGCAGATGCAAAAGAAGGTTGAGGGTAGAGCTACCAGGAAGAGGGGATTACTATCACCAGCTCCCAGCTCCTTGCACTGCAACTGCTGACAACACCCTTACTCAGAACGAGTGGAGAGGGCTTTTCGTGAAGCAGAAAGAAGCAAGGCTGCGAGGAAAAGCTGTTTTCCCCCTTTCTTCCTGGCAGCTAGCCTGCCTGCCTTTCTTGGCTCTTGATTCACTGCCATCTCCTTTTAAAAATTATTCTTATTTGCAAGGCCGTCCAGATCTCACCTTCAGCCCAGATGGAGCCAAAGAGCAGTGAGGAAGCTCAGGACCTGCTCGCCCCCCATCTCTGAGGCTAACTGTGTGTGCCAGTGTACCCCCTTTCTTCTACCTACACTGTGGCCCCCAAATCTCTCTTTTTAAGATGCTGTGGAAGTTGAGGGCTTCCCCCCTCCCATGTGCCCAAATGTATGCATGCCTGCAGATGCTTGCAGGAGGGGCAGGTGTGTCTGTGTGTGTGCATGCGCTGATCTGTCTTCTGCTCCACTCTCATTCCCCGCTAACCAAGTAATCAGTTCTGGTGATCATCCCAAGGCCTAAAAGCACTACCTCTCCCTCCTCAACCTATCCACCCTTTTGTCTTCACAATCTAGCATCCCCACTACCACCACATTGCTTTATTATTATTATTATTATTATTATTATTATTATTATAAGCTCAGCAGATTGGCTGAGGCTGGGATCCACATACTGTAGCTAAAATGTATTTATTTATTTAATTATTATTGTATTTATATCCACCTTTCCTCCAAGCTGCTCAAGGTGGTGCACATGGTTCCCCCCCTTCCTTTTTATCCTTACACTAACTCTGCGAGATAGGTCAGACTGAGATAATGTGTCTGGTCCAAGGTCACTCAATGGGCTTCATGGCTGGGTGGGGATTTGAACCTGGATCTTAGTCCAACACTGTAATCCACTGGTGTTGGTAGACAAGACTGTACATCTTTGGATGATGTGTATGTGGGGGAGGGGGATACCAATTTGATGAACCTTTGCATTAAGAAATGAAAGCAACACCTCCCTGTCTGCAGGGAGCTTTTTATGGAAAGGCATATCTGGAGATGCGATTTTGCACACACAATTTTTTCAACTAACAGAGGCTAAAATTACAACTAGCATGGGGGGTCATGAAATTTTTTGAGCTTATAAAGGGGGTCATAAAGGTTGGGAACCATTGCTTTAGAGTGCTATAGCTAGATGCTACAGGATAAAAGAAAAAAGGCAAGGCAGGTATCCCTGGATGCATTTTGGAAGAAGCCTTCAAGTGGTCTGTATGCAAGGCTTACCTGACATGATTGTTTCTTTTCAAATATGCATATTGTAAGTTTTGAATAAAAACTTTGCTGAAATATGTCGAACTGCTCTTCTTTTTTGTGGTGTAGGAACCTACCCCTATTCTTTCCATGTTATCCCTACCTCTGGTACCAAAGTCTCTGTTAAAGAAGTAATGTCCAAGAACGCATGTACTTTGTTAACTGAGGTGTTATTGTACTGAAATGAATAAGATGGAATAATGTAATGACAACATAAGTTATATTCTTTATGTAATTAATCATGTAAATGACATAAGGTACACAATTTCGCCGTTACAGACAGTGACATGAATAATGTTGTTTTTGGCAGAAGACGACCTGTATCAGAACCAAAACATGCTGCGTGTGACAGATACAGGGAGGAATGGAAAACGATGCCTTCTTGAATCCCTAGCAGGCAGACATCCCATCCTCAGCTGTTTTTTATTAATCAAACTGATGTCTGAGGCTGCGCAGGATTGGGGATGCTTAACCCTTTCCTCCTTGCCATTTTCCCACTCCCCAAAGTTGCTTCTGTCCTCATTTGCGCATACCTTTGTTTTTGCTTTGATGCGTATGTTTTATTTTGATTTTTGGACTACATTTTATGGTGCAAGGGAAGCATCAAAAAGCAAAACATGTTGAAATACAAATACATTTATACAAGCTTTGTTGTTATGTGCCTTCAAGTCGATTATGACTAATGGCGACCCTATGAAGCAGTGACTTCCAAGAGCATCTGTCATGAACCACCCTGTTCAGATCTTGTTAGTTCAGGTCTGTGGCTTCCTTTATGGAATCAATCCATCTCTTGTTTGGCCTTCCTCTTTTTCTACTCCCTTCTGTTTTTCCCAGCATTATGGTCTTTTCTAGTGAATCATGTCTTCTCATGATGTGTCCAAAGTATGATAACCTGTTTCACCATTTTAGCTTCTAGTGACAGTTCTGGTTTAATTTGTTCTAACACCCAATTATTGGTCTTTTTTGCAGTCCATCGTATGCGCAAAGCTCTCTTCCAACACCACATTTAAAATGGGTTGATTTTTCTCTTATCTGCTTTTTTCACTGTCCAACTTTCACATCCATACATAGAGATCGGGAATACCATGGTCTGAATGATCCTGACTTTAGTGTTCAGTGATACATCTTTGCATTTGAGGACCTTTTCTAGTTCTCCTCTCCAGTCCTAGCCTTCTTCTGATTGCTTGCCTTTTGGTTAATGGCTGTGCCGAGGTATTGATAACCCTTGAGAAGTTCAATCTCTAAAGGCACATAAGGCCAGTTCCCTGCTGAGCTAAGCAGGGCCAGATGTGGTCAGTGCCTGGATGGGAGACTGCCTGGGAACTATATGTAAATCTGCCTTGGGTTTCATGAAAAAGAAAGGTGGGGTATAAATGTAATAAATAAATAAATAATAAATAAAGCTACATAAATCTTCTGTTGTCATTACTTTAGTCTTCTTGACGTTCAGCTGTCGTCCTGCTTTTGTGCTTTTCTCTTTAATTTTCATCAGCATTCATTTCAAATCATTGCTGGTTTCTGCTAGTAGTTATACAAGCTAGTATGTTCTTTTCCTTCATTAATTCACTGCAATGGAAGATTGATTCAATTAATGAGAAAGAATTATAGGGAGGAATCACATAATTAATTTTCCCATTTCAAAACTTTATAAATGAGATCCATCTTTCTATACATTTATCATCTTAAGAGTTATGTGAAACTCTCTTCTGATCAGGGATGGAAGCCTCCCTCAATGTTGGTTCTCTCCGTTTCTCATTTTTCCACTCTTAAATTCAGTTCCCCACATTTCTGCAGGAATCTCCATAAAATTCTTTTTTTAGTGTGAATTTCTCCTAACAAACACATTTTTGTATGCAGTGTTGGCTAAAAAAGGTAAAGGTGTCCCCGCACTTGTAGTGCAAGTCGTTTCCGACTCTTAGGGTGACGTCTTGCGACGTTTACAAGGCAGACCGTATATATGGGGTGGGATTGCCAGTTCCTTCCCCGGCCTTTCTTTACCCCCCAGCATATGCCAGGTGCTCATTTTACCGACCACGGATGGATAGAAGGCTGAGTGGACCTCGACCCCTTTTAGCGGAGATTCGACTTCCTCCTTCCGTTGGAATCGAACTCCAGCCGTGAGCAGAGCTTTGGCTGTGTTACCGCCGTGTTACCGCCGCTTACGGAGTGTTTGCTAATGTACATATTTTTTCTCCCCATCCCTACTTCTGATATATCAAAAAGGAGAGTTAATTGTAATATGGATAGCGTAGTTCAAAGCTGAAAGAGAGAAATCAAGGTTTAGACAGTTTGGCTTCTTTAAGGAGGAGAAGAATATTGCCTGAGTCTAGCAATGTCTGGCAATTCAAGTCTCTCAAACCAAACAGAAACTTTCAGAAGAGGAGGAGGCACAAATGTTGAAAGATTTGGATATACAGATATAGCTATATAGATAGATGATTATATGTAATCATTAAACACTTGTACATGCTTCTTTTGAAAGGGATGTGTAGATCCGGAAATGCTCACCAGGTTTAGTTTCTAAAACTGACCTGCCTTTTCAGCTGCAATCCAGTCTTTTATATTTAAATAAGGCTTCACAATTAAAGTTTTGACAAAATCAGGCATTCCTAAACTCTGATCCAATCAACAGTGACTAGCTCCCCATAACTCCTGTTCTCCATCTTTACCTGCATTCTTGGGGTCCCAGGTGTATCTGATGATTTGCTACTGAATAAATTTCCAGACGCTTTCTCAACTTGGCTCAAAAAGAAGTGAAACATTTAAAATGCAGCTTGGTTTTGCTGCTGCTCAGATGTTCTGAATCAAACCGACAACCTGTCCCTTGATTTCTCTGTCTGTCTACCTTTTCGATTAACCAGAAGCCCCTACCCCATATAAAAAACTTCAACCCTTTCTTTTCACCTCGGGCCCTAAAAGCCAAATGCTCTTTTCTGTTGAAGCAAGCGTTAGTTGATTAATCAGCCAGAACTTTAATGACAGATTAAAAATTGCCCTCTGCTTAATCAGTGGGGCTGACAACAAAACAAAAGCAACCAATGGGACCTGACTTGAAGGACGCAGGGTATATATTGGCCCTCCTGGCTTGCCATACCAAGAATTGCCTGTGACAGTTCCCAGACACGATGCTTTCAGGTTCAGTTCTGCATTCTAAGCTGGAGCCTGTTGCATTGTTTTTTTCCTTCCATAATCCATTTGCATTAAAGATGATTTTGCTTATGCATTCTCTGTGGGCCTTTCTCTACATGACACATCTCACAGAGGCTGGCTTTCTGTCTCATCTCTGTCTTGCTTGCTCCAAGCTGGAGGGCTGGCGGTGTCAGTTCCAGGTTTCTGTGGATGCACCCGTCTTCTGCTCACTTCAGCTCATACTGCCCGCTCATTTGCTTTTCCCTCTGAGCACAATCTACAACACCTTCCAGGGGAAGAAAACCAGGTATGCAGAAGAATGCTGCTCTTTTTTTTTTTTGCTCCTTTCACTATGTGAAGGGCTCAGTGGTACAGCATCTGCTTTGCATGCAATAGGTCCCAGGTTCATTCCCTGGTATCTCCAGGGAAAGATCCCTGGCTGATACCACGGCCAATCAGAGCAGACAATACTGAGCTAGACGGACCAATGGTCTGGCTCAGCATAAGAGGCAGCTTGGGGTCAGCAGGGCTGCATAATACGTTCTCATGCTCAGGGATATTGTATTGAAAAAAACCCTTGGCTTTCCCCATCAGTTCATGGGGGTTGCCATGCCGTTGATTTTCTGTACAATCTCCCTAAGACTGAAGTTGCATCATCGGGTCTTGCCCCTTCCAAGAAGAAATGTGTTTGTGTTTTAAATGCACGCAGTCAGAGCTGCACATGCCAGCCACTCTGAGTAGCTGCTATCTATAAAAGAAAAAGGGAAAAGGAAGGCTCTCGGACCACCTCGTAAATACTTTTAAAACGTAAAAGGCAGTCAGAATGAGAAAGGAATTTGCTTGGCCTGTTTTTCCAATGGACCAACTTGATCCAATGTTTCCAAATGTACATTTTTTTTAATTTAACCAACTTTATGCCCCGTTTGATTGGAATAAAGCAGGTTATAAGAAATATGAAAATTATCAATAAAAACAGTTAAAAACAAATGATTTAAAACATTTAAAAGAGAATTAAAATAAAAAGTACACTTCAAAAGAGATATTTACTGATTGGATTACATATCCAGATTTTGCAAAGTCTTTCCGGTACACATAAAAATACATCTTTTCCTTAAAAGATATGTACAAAATGCATCTTTAATTTTTAATGCACTGAAAAGTGCATATTTTACATTAAAAAGTTGCCACAAAATGCATACAAAAGGTCATAATGGCACACAGCAGGCTTGAATGGGATGGGACAGACAGATGATTGTGTGCCAGTGAGACCTAAATAAGATGGAAATTAGCTGTTTGGCTCATTCCTGTTGGTAGAGGGGAATTTTGGGGGGAGAGTGCACTCCCCCTGTTACAGTTAGGTGTCATCTTTGCCCTCTTCAGTCCTATTAAGAACTCTGAAACAAAGCAACATCCATCTGAGAATGGGAACTTAGCATTAGACTTGACAAAAAATGAAGAAGAAATCAATAAACACTCCCTTAAAAAAATCAAAATGATTTGTTGTGATATGGTTATTTTAAAGGAACAAACTCTTCTTGTTACTCCCTGCCCACTTAGTTTGAAAAGCAGGGTCAATTTCAATCCCTGGAGCTGTGTGCAGGGTGGATTTTGTACTTTTACAGCTGCACTTTGATAACGCAAGAGAAAAAATAATCCTTTATAGCCCATGATTATCTGGTTGCAGTTTATTAAAGATATAAATGCCAGTAATTTTAAATGACTGTATTAAGTTGTCCTTGAAAGAAAAAAAAAGGGGGGGGCAGACATCATACAGAAAACAAAGGAAAGGTTTTATGAATCTTTCTGGTTGGGGCACAAAGACGATGCATGTTGAGGGGTTGCTTGGTTTTTAAGGTGTGTAGACAGTGGCTGTTCAATAACATGGACAAAATGCATTTGTGTGGCTGGCGTTTATGAACTCTGCAATCTCTGGGCAGAGATTATAAAAGACTAAATGCCATGCGCCATCGATAATCTTAAATTAGCATTTCAACTCTATGAGTGTAGTTTAGCTGATAGCTCCCATTGCAGATCGGATGGCAAGCTGATGTAGGCAGCAATTAATAATAATTGTGTGTTTGTGAAACAATACTGCCACAGTGTTCTGCATAACTCTTGCTTGGAAGAGAGTGTTATATCGACAGCAGTAACCTAAAAGAGCTTCTTTCATTTAGCTAACTACTAATTGTATAGCAAGTAGAGAAGAAAAGAACATTTGCATAAAGATATATCGTTGTGTTGTATCCAGTCAAATACTTTGGAGAAACACTGCATTTAGAAGCAACTCACTGGATCCATGGAAATAACACAATGGATGTACAGAAGGGGTGGGGAACCTCTGCCCCTCCAGGTATTGTTGGACTCCAACTCCCATCTGCCCTAGTTAATATAGCCAATGCTCAGGGATAATGAGATTTGTAGTTCAGCAACATTTGAGAGCCACACGTCTCCTCCCCCTGCCACAGCTGTATAGCTATCTTAACTTTTTCCTTATGAAAATCCAATAATTTGGGAAATTTATCTGACAACACTTTTCCTGTCTCAGCCATTAACCAGGGACCAAGGTTATTTATCTATGAATGAATGAAGAGAAGGCAAAAATGAGTGTATTAAAAAGCTGGTTTCAAAATTTACCAGTGCTAGTTCAATGTGGTAAAATAAGATTTCTCTATGCTCAGGAAACCTCAATAACTGTATATCTGCTGAAGAAAGTTACTCCACAGTAAGAGATTAAATTAAAGAAGAATTTAGATTTCTTATTTATTTGGGTGGTTCCCCCAAGGAAGGATATTTGTGTTCAAAACATGTTGGTACATTTGGCAACCAACTCATCACTAAATCTCACTTTCCACTGTATGAACCTTTCTGGAAGTCTATGAGAAAGGACTTGCTCTGGATCTTGTCGTCTTTGGAAATTAGAGATAGTGGTACTTGGAGTAGGGCCTTACTGGGTATGCTGTCACAATCATGGAACATCTTCCTCAAGTAAGCCCAGACCACTACCTCAGCATCTACTTTCTGTTCATCAGGGTGAGGTTTTTGGGGATGGGTGGGAAGGGGAGAGAATATTGATGTTGCTGTAACTTGTGTAATTTCTCACTTTAATATTTTAATATTTTACATTGTTTTGGAGTGTCTTATGCAGGGATGGTTGGATCAGCCTCTTTCTTTTCCATGTCAGTTTCACATAAACCCAATCATAGTTTCATTCTCGTTTCTTTTTTGTGGATTTTTAAAAATGTGCATTTCCCACTAAAATATATGTTAGTATGTTTTTCCAATGCATTTCCATTAAAATACAGATTTTTGTACACATTTCTCCATAAGATATGCATTTTATGCATATTTTTGAACTGAAATTGCGTAACAAAATTCAAAGTGAATTTTGCACCTCAAAATTGAGAAAAGTGTGTAATCCGATTGACAGCTATGTTCCAATCTGCAGATAAGTTGTGGCCCAGCCAATTAGATTGGTTTAAAATGCTTTAAAATGCAGACCAAACTAATTTCTCCACCATCCCCTGAATTATAATGTAGGAAAGAGATTAACAGCACAATCCTTTATATGTCTACTCAGAAGAAAGTCCCATTGAATTCAATGGAATTTACTCCCAGGGAACTGGGTCCAGGATTGCGGCCTTACATTGTACTCTTATGCACACTAATGTGGGAGTAAAACATATGGAAATCAATGGGATTTACTTCCAAGTAGGGGTGTAAGGATCCATCAATGTTGGTTCTCTCAATTTCTCATTTTCCAACCTTAAATTTGGTTCTCCATGTTTCTGCAGCAATTTGCATTTTTGGGGGGAAAAAGTAACCTGAAAATCTTCAGCACTTTAGCGCAGACTTCTCCTGATAAACATATTTTTGTCTGCAGTTTTGACTAATGTACACAGTTTTACAAGCAATTTCTCCTTCCATAATGCATTTGTTTATATTATTTTCACTAATAATCATTTGTATACACATTTCCCCTTAATATATGCACTTTTGTAAGCATTGTCTGGTTACACATAAGTCAACCTGCAGGGATGTAGGACATTGTCACGACAACATCCCCAAATTTCAGCCAGTTACCACTTATCGTTTTCCTTCTGGAAACAAACCAACAAAACCCCACTGAGCTGAGGTCCAAAGACAGTCCAGAAATTGTGTTGTTTACTCAATATGCACAGAGAAGTAGCCAACATATACTGCTCAGAAAAATTCTTCCTCCTCTTAATAAGTGTTATTTAACTCAGGGTGCTCTGGTAGGTCAAGCATACCTGTGGTGACTAGAGATGGGAGTGAATTTCTGCATTTTCGGATTTGTTACCAAATACTGTTTGAATCCATAAATCCTTTATGTCTTCGGATCACATTTGACTAATGTTTGCGACTGTCAGCGACACCAGCTTTTTAAAAAATAAATCCGCGGCTAATTTGACATCATTCTTAACGTAACCAGCTTTGCTCTGAAGTGCAGCAATGTCTATTCCTTTGAAGTTTTGTCTCAATGAGGTGATAACAATCGCCATTAACATTTTTGGTCAGCACCACAGTAACCTGAGGCAAGAGGCAGAATTGACAGGTGATGATCTACCTAATTTAAATTTAAATAGAAAACCCAAGAGACCATCGGTAGAAAGATCGCCAACAGCATTAGCAGTTTTGTTAGCTATTACAAGCAGATCAGAAATAGCAAAACAAAAAACAAAACCGAATAATGGGCTCAAGCTGCAGGAAGCCAGATTTCAACTGGACATCAGGAAAAACTTCCTAACTCTAAGAGCCATACGCCAATGGAACCAATTACCTAGAGAGGTAGTAGGCTCTCAGACACTGGAGGCATTAAAGAGGCAGCTGGACAGCCATCTGTCGGGAATGCTTTGATTTGGATTCCTGCATTGAGCAGGGGGTTGGACTTGATGGCCTTATAGGCCCCTTCCAACTCTACTATTCTATGATTCTATTCTATGAAAACAAAAAAACGGGGGAGAATATGTTGCAGATTGGCACCACAAGTCAGTTGCAAAAACCAAAACACGGACTAGAACCAAAAAGCGAACCCTAACCCTAGTGATGACAAAAAAAGGGAAAAAAAGAAAACAGAAGGAAAAAAAGGTCTTTAGAGAACAAAGTGATCCAATCCTTCCACTGGAAATCTCATTGGGGTTCAAATATATCCCAAAATCAGCCAGTGTAATTTTTTTTGTTTGCTGGGTCTACATTCAGTTAAATGCAAACTGAATCAAATTTCTCCTCCATCCCTACTTCCAAGTAAATATGCTTAGGATTTTTCTGACACACGTTAATAAGTGCATGCATAAATGAAACGTCCTCATTTCTTCATGCTTTTTATTCAAAATATCCACTGTGGGTTGTTTTGAGAGCTTCTTGCGGCCTGCTAGAGGTCTTGACTCACGACTGAGGGAATGTATGGTGTAAAGTTCTGGGCCTCAAGTCATTGTGTGACTCTTGTGTGGGCTAGCGTGACTCTTTCTGTCCATGTTTCTATGACCTCAGGCAGCCACAGCAACTATCACAGTGTCCTGCATGATCGATAGATAAAGAATCATTACGTTTGGGGGTGTTCCCAGTTGTATCCAATGTGATGTGCAGATTCTGATAATTAATTGCACACATTTTTTGCCATCACTTTAAAGAAGTCAACTCTGACCCAAACCTCAAATGAAAGTCTGCCAAACATCAGACTGATGTCATAGGCCGAATGATTAAAAAATGCACACCAGAGTGACTCTTTGTATGAAAAACCAGGCTCTCAGGCTGGGAATTTCTTTTTCAATTCAATTGCCAATTAAGAATGTTTCTGTCAGACTGAAGACCACACAGTCAAAATATCTAAACGGTTGATGATGCATACATGGGAAGATGGCAAGACATTAAACTCTCTTATTTTGTTAACCCTGCAAAAGTCAGCCTTCCATGACTAGTGCTGTTGTTACATTTTCCCCAATGAAGTTGTGGGGAAATTGCTAAAGACCTGGATCTTTGTTCAGAAGGGGAATTGCAACTGTGTCTCTTGCCCCACTGTGAATTTCATGCAGTTCCCTGGCCTCAGACCCCCTCCAACGTCCATGTGTTGGGTACTGACAATCTGAATAGAGCAATTCTGCACACACTGAACTCAGGCAATGTGAAATCCTGCATGATTCGGTTTGCCGACTGCCTGGAAACTGCACACAGAAGCTTCCCCTGTTCAAATATCCATATAAACCCTGTGGATGCTGGGAGGACAGGACTGGGGAGCTCACATCGTTGGGGCAGTGCCAGCAGTGTGGCTCTGCTGCACTGTTTATGTGTGGTGTCCCTTTTCATGGATGGGCTTCAGTGTTGTTGGAGTTAGATGAGATCTTGATCCACACAAGCGAGTACACAGTGATGCTTAATGTCAGTACCAATCCATCATCTCCTCTATCTCTCAGTTCCTTCATTGGGGTGTGTGTGTGTGTAGAACATTGCAGCATCCAGTCACCAAGGTGTTGATGAGCTATATTAATTTTGGTTGCCTTCCTGGTGTTTTCTTTCACATGTGCATATACAGCACTTGAACTCTCTACACCTGTTGACTGGCCCTGAATGTGCAAGTTGACTGGCCCTGAATGTCCACTGGAAACCTTTCACCCTTGATATTGTAGTCATCAAGAGATGTACGAGCATGCGTGAAACAGTCCCGTGTCTCCTGTGCATTTAAGAAGATTAAAAGAGGATGTTTCTGAATGCCATTTTCAAGCTTATTCCCTGAAAACTTGTTCCCTGAAAACTGCTGTTAGATTCCAGTTTATCGTGGTTGAAAACGTCAGTATGCAAATCAACCAATGACATTACTTATCAGTGGCTTGGGTTTTAAGTATCCCTTCTGTGAATGGAAGGGCTCCTTTGGTTTGTAGAAGAGCTTTCGACCCAGATGAAGCTATAGGAGGGGCAGTAACTTGGACCAATTAGTATTTTAAAGTGAACCTACCTAATTTGCACTTTTCAAAACAATCCATAAACTGGCACACAGCCATCCTTTGAAATGCACACCTCTCCAAATTTTGCAATGCAGTTCACCAACCAAAATAATTGTACAAAAATTTATATATTAGGGGAAAGTGAGCATAAAATGTGTATGTTGGTATATTATGTGTATATTATTTATTCATTCATTCATTTATTACATGTATATCCCACCCTTCATCTTGAAGAAGCCCAGGGTGGAAACAGTTAAAAGCATTCTAAAGCACAGTTACAGTTAAAAACATCCTTTCATCAGTGATTTTCAGGTTGCCAGGAACAGCTTGCAAATATGTGTATATTAGGCAAAACTACATACAAAAATGTGTATATGAGGAGAAATGCACACTAAAATGCTGAGTTTTCTGTGAGAAGTTTTTTTTTTAAAAAAAAAGCAAAGTGATGCAGGAATGTGGTGAACCTCCCAACTTCCACGAGCGCTTGTACTAGGGATGGACAAATGGAGAGAGAAAAAAGAGAAAGTGATAGACACCAAAACTGACACATTTGTCCATCTCTAGTAGAAGTGCTAGTGGAAGTTGGGGGGTGATTTTTACTGGTTCCTCCTCTCCCCCCGTCCCTAAACTGTTCTGGATTGTCCTTCAGTGCTCTAGAGGAGATTTGGGAGGGCACATGGGCTTCGGAGGGAGGGAGACTTAACAAAATCAGCCTTCCTTCTGCCAATGGGAGTGTTCCATGAGTGCAGTCCCATTCACAGGAAGTTAGGATCCAGGGCATTGTGTATGTGCAGCTAGACATTTAAGACCACATGATCTTTAATAGGAGGCTTTGGCAGAAACACTGCTGAACAAGGAACTGAACAAACAAGTTTGGATTTCTGGGATAATCTTAGTATTAGGACCCCTCTCATTCAGTTTTACAAAAAGTCATTTAAATCTGAACAAGGATATAACATCAAATTGCACTCCATGTCCTTTTGTTCCAAAGACCGCCAGCTTTTACCACAGCAGACTCTGGAGCTGTCCAACCCACTTCAAAGCTGAATGTATGTCAACAGCTATAGAAGTCTGTGGCAAAAAGAGTCCAGTTTCTTTAATAAGGGCATTCATTTTTACACATAGAGTTCAAGTAGCCTTTAAGTGTCTCTCACCATATTTACTTTAACAGCCAACCATTCTTAATGCTGGAGAGAAAGTGGCAGGGAGGCATTTGCCATTCAAACTTACATTCTGACCAATGCTGGTTAGACATCCACATTACAAACCTGCCTAAAAGATGTATTTGACTAAAGCATTCATGTACACCATTATATAAAACTTAAATCCTTTATCCAGAAAACACAGCAATAGATAATCACAGCAAGCGAGGGATGGATTGGATGGATGGACGAAGCTATTTCTAGTCTTTGTCAATATTGCACGAGTTTATCCATCAGTCCAGATGGAGGATAGAGGGTGTGTGTGTGAGTCTGAAGAAATTAGCTTACTGTATAAAGGTAAAATTCACATTTATTGCTACACCCACTTTTGCCTCTGGCCTTGCCAATATTGGCATATGGCCCTGCAAGTTTGCCCTGAAGGGGATGTGCCCCTTGGGTAACCCCTATGGTAACCAGTCACTTCTTTTTATGCCTGGTTTGAATGTGTCAAAGACTGTTTTCCAGCACTCTCCCTGTTTCTAGACTACAGTGATCCTATCTGCTGGATGATAGACGTGGAGGAAAATCTTTCTGTAGCTTTTTGTTGTTCAGCTCTGTTGAAATCACCGAGGCGTCAATCACTCCTGCGCTGTGAAAAGTGTTAGCATTCAGGGACTTGCTTCCCCCCCCCTTCATTTTCTAAAAATAAGAGCAGAAGCTATTTCATTGAAGGTTGCCAAATGATTTGATAGCATTCTTTCGCTGATTAACTCTCTTGCGTTGAACTGGTAATTCAATTGATTCCTCATCGATTGAAATAACTTTAAAATGACACCCTAATATAGGCAATATTTTGTGGATATTTATTGGACTGTTTCTGTCCATTAAAGAAGTGGCAAATCATTTTTAGTTAGAGAGAGAATATGGCAAGCGTGGCTTGAGTAAAGAGGCAAAAGGGAATGCTATTGTGTGGTGTCAAGCAGGGCTGTTGCTAGATACTTAAAGAACATGGGGCACAGGTCCATAATATAAATGTGTATAAATCTGCATCTATTAATTTATACGTGTGTGTGTATATATATATATATATATGTATATATATATTTAAAAACATTTTTTGTAGACTACTGTAATGCGCTCTACGTGGGGCTGCCTTTGAAGACTGTTCGGAAACTTAAACTGGTACAAAGAGCCGCAGCCAGAGTATTAACAGGGGCTGGTTACAGGGACCATACAACTCCCTTGTTACAAAAGCTCCACTGGCTGCCAGTTTGTTTCCGGTCACAATTCAAAGTGCTGTTTTTGACTTTTAAAGCCCTATACGGCCCAGGTCCAGGCTATCTGTCAGACCGTATCTCCCTATACGAGCCTGCCCGGGCCCTGAGATCTTCAGGAGAGGCCCTTCTCTCAGTCCCAACACCCTCGCAAGTGCGATTGGTGGGGACGCGAGATAGGGCCTTCTCGGTGGCTGCTCCTAGGTTCTGGAACTCCCTTCCTAGGGAGGCATGCAGGGCCCCCTCCTTGCCATCCTTCCGTCGGCAAGTAAAGACTTTTTTATTCCGACAGGCTTTTGGGATAGACGGTGTTTAGGATTGGGCTTTACAAGGCTTGTTTTATTTCTTTATATTATTATCTGTATTATTTTAAATTGTTTTTAGATTTTTAAGTGCCCTTTACAGTTTTAAGGTTGTGCATAGTTTAATTGTATTTTAATTGTATGTTTTTCTATGTTTTTAACTATATGTAGTTTTATCTGTAAGCCGCCCTGAGTTCCAGTTTGGAAAAAGGGCGGGGTAAAAATAAAGTTTCAATTCAATTCAATTCAATTTTTAACAAGGAAGGGAAAGTGGCAGGAGAGGTCCAGGTCTTGATAGGAGTTTAGAACTCTGCCTAAGTTTTGACATTGGCCCATCTAGCTCAGTAATGTCTACACTAACTGGCAGCAGCCAGGGGTATAGTCATCCAGGGTCTCAGGGGGTCTTAGACCCCTTACATTTTTGGGAACCAGGTCCCATTTTTAGCAAGTTGGTGCCTGAGCATGTCCAACACCTAACAACAGTATTGGAGGCCTTAAGAAAAGCAGGCCTCACAATAAAAGCTAAGAAATGCCAGTTTGGACTAAAGGAAGTAATCTATTTAGGACATAAGGTGGGGAGTGGGAAAATCACCCCCTTATGGAGCAAGGTGGAGGCAATACAAGCGTGGCCGATCCCCTTAACCAAAAAACAAGTAAGGGCATTTCTGGGTGTGGCTGGATTTTATAGGAAGTTTGTGAGAAATTTTGGGGAAATAGCAACCCCCTTGCATGAATTAACAAAGAAGAAGTGTTCTGAGCATGTGGTATGGACGGATGAATGTCAGAAGGCTTTTGATCTGCTGAAGCAAGCCTTGTGCCAAAATGGCATGTCTCTAGCATGAGCCGATCAGCATGAAAGGGGAGTGTTTTAGCCTCAGAGAAGAGTCTTCTAACTTGTTTCCTTGTCCTTTCCTGCTGATTGGAGCAAATCAGAGTGAAAGGAGGTGACACTCTCCCTTTTCATGCTGATTGGCTCCTAGGAACATCTGTTGTGGGAGAAACACAGGAAGGATTGAAGAGTATGGAGATGATGATGGAGAAAAAGCAGGTGACAGACTTTGCAGTGGAAGAGGGTAGACACAACCAGGACAATGTGAGAGGAGGGGAAGTAGAAAAGGAGGTGGGGTGGAAACATGGGCTGAAGACAGGTCTCTCTCTCTCTCACCTGTGGGGTGCCGCAGGGCTCCATCCTCTCCCCGATGCTATTTAACATCTATATAAAGCCGCTGGGGGCTATCATTAGGAGTTTTGGGCTGCAGTGTCACCAATATGTGGATGACACGCAGCTCTGTCTCTCATTTAAATCTTCACCGAGTTTGGCTGTAGGAACCCTGTCCAAGTGCCTGGAGTTGGTGAGTGGCTGGATGGGAAGGAATAAGCTGAAACTGAACCCTGACAAAACCGAGGTACTGTTCGTGGGAGACAAGGGAAGGTTAGGGGATTTGGACCTGGTGCTCAACGGGGTACAATTGCCCCTGAAAGACCAGGTCTGTAGCCTCGGGGTCATTCTTGACTCCCAACTGTCCATGGAAGCTCAGGTCTCGGCTGTGAGCCGGGCAGCGCTGTATCAACTCCATCCGATATGGAGGCTGCGCCCCTACCTTCCCAATCATCTGCTCCCATCGGTGGTACATGCCCTGGTCTCCTAGACTACTCTAATGTGCTCTACGTGGGGCTACCCTTGAAAACTGTCCAGAAGCTGCAACTGATACAAAACACGGTGGCGCGCCTGATTAAAGGCAGCCGCCGGCGAGATCACATAACTCCAGTGGTAAAAGAGTTGCACTGATTACCCGTTCCTTGCCGGGCCCAATTCAAGGTGTTGGTTTTGACTTTTAAATCCATATACAGTCTCAGCCCAGTCTATCTGAAGGAGTGCCTCCAGCATCATCAGCTATGCCACCCAACAAGATCAGCCTCAAAAGACCTTCTCTCTATCCCATCAGTCAAAACAGCCAGACTGGTGAGGACTAGAGAGAGGGCTTTTTCAATTGTGGCCCTCACCCTGTGGAACTCCCTCCCAAATGATCTCTGCCGTGCCCCCTCTATAATGAGTTTCCACCAGGCAGTGAAGACCTGGTTCTTCAGGCAGGCTTTTGGGGTGGGCTAGATTATATCGTCATTGTTTTCAGATTTTTAATGTCTATTATATTTGTATGCCTATTTTGTATATCGCCCAGAGTGTTTGGATAGCCAGCCAGATGGGCGACTAAGAAATTCAATAAATAAATCTCTCTCTCTGCTGCACATCCTCCAGTTTGTTTGTTTGTCATTTTCAATCCAGCAGCAAAAAAAAAAGGGGGGGGGAGAGATATGTAGTTTGGTTCCAGCCCAAAGCCAGGAATAGGGGAAGAAGAGGAAAAGAGAGAAAAATACATTCAAGGGTAAGGGAAAAACATGTGTGTTTTTGTGTGATGGCGTTTCACTTTTAATGATGTTGTATATATCTGTGCCATGCATGTTAAGGTGAAATACAAATAAATATGGTTAAAAATGTGTGTGTGTTTGAGGTGCAGCCAACACCAAAGGTTAGAATAATATCCATGCTTAACTTTTCCCCTAAAACTAGTAAGTTCTGCCCAGATGCAATTAATCTGTCTTAGTGTGGTAGCCAAGAAGGGAAACTCAGCAAAGGAAGTTCCTTACCTTACCACTCCTTACCGATGCTGCTGCTGCTGCTGCTGATGAAGCACTGCCTGAATGGGCTAAAACTTCTGTCTTTTTCTAGGTATGTGTGGAAGGGGCAGCAGGAGACACAGGGAGAGAGAAGAGGGTGAAAAATTCCTTCTTGCCTTCTAAAAGGTGGCAAAGTTCAAAAGGTGTACAAATTCCTATGAAAGGTGAGTGGCCTGCTTACAGTGTGTGAATTCCTTCATTTAGGAAGAACAGATTTTGTTTTATCCCAGCCATAAAAAAGCCCCCAAAGAAAGAGTGGGGGCAAGCCTTTACTGCAGTAGGACTTTCTGAATCGGTTACGCAGACCCTAATGAGTGTCAATGGCAAATAAGCCTTTATTAGTTCTGCCTTCAAAAAGCCAAGTGGGGGAAAGTGAGAATTCTGTAATTGCAGAAGAAGAGACAGTGAACCCTGATGACAGCATCCCATCTACGTCATCAGTTTGGTAGCAGCAGGAGATACGCAGATGCTGAGTTCAGTAATTCAAGCAATATCTCTGACAGTGAGAAAGAACAGTCAAATGGTGACAATGCCAGGGAAGCCAAAAAGAGTATTCAAGCCTGGCCAGATTATTCTATAATCTTAGGAGGGGGCGTGGCTGTGAGGGGGCGTGGCTGTGACTGTCCTGCACTTCGGAATTTGGTACTACACTACTGGCAGAGACTCTCCAGGGTTTTCGGCAGGGAGTCTTTCCCAGGCCTACCTGGAGATGCCAGGGATTGAGCCTGGGACCTTCTGCATGCAAAAGGCAGATGCTGTGCCCCTGAGCTTTTGATGCAAAAGACCTAGGCTACCACCTAACAGCACCCTTGGTATCAAGTGAAGAGAGGACAGTCCTTTGTATTATTTGATGGCTTGCTAATGGCTGTGGTGGCTAACTTGTTTTTCTGGAGCTAGCTGGAGATTGCTCCGTGCCTTTTGATGACCAGAAGATGCTTCATTGATACATAGGTGTATCTACCTACCTAGACATTTGCTGGCTAATATTTAGAGTAGTGCAGGTGCAGACTGAAGATGAAATCGTAATCCGAGAGTTGTCTGCTTCTTCTTAAAATAGGTTTTTTATCACAGACATCTCAGTAGTGACTGGTGGTGGTGGGGAACCACACACCTGGCCTCCCATGAGTGGTGTCAGTCCCATTTACTGGGCAGGGGGAGGTGCTGGGGAGGTCACTGGCTGAGCCAATCCCTCCTGGTAAGCAACAGCGACATCATTAATGGGAGGTCAGATGAGCAACACTGTCCTCCCTGCCAGCCACCAATGAAGCAACCTATAAGTTTCCAATGGCCTTGCCTCATAATGAAACTGGCCCTGGGACTTCCTATTACTCAGGGAGGATTGGGATGATAGGCATGTTTAAGGCAATGCTATCAATATTGCAGACCCTTTTAAGGAAGATGGATATGGATAACATTGGATTTAACCTGCGTCTGAAATCTTTGACCAATTACCATATGCCCCATTTTAAACATTTCAGGCTGTAGTGTGAAGCAAGTTGTGATCCTGAGTTTATGGTGGGGGGACGACGAATGAATGCCTGACATGCATCCCTGATTCATAATGAGGATTTGGCAAAGATGTGCCTGGCTGTAGCTGTGGTATCACTGTGGGAGGAGAGAAGATGTTGGGAAGATGTTGGGGGGGGGCAGAGAGTGATCCTGGCCTGCAGATTCTTAGTTGGCAGAAACTGGAGTTTGTAGAGCAACACAGCACATAGGCTGAGCCGGTATGGTGTCGAGGCTAGACAGAGTGTAAGATGGGTATAGATTCAATTTCTCACTCAGCCATGGAGCTCACCAAGTGTCAAGGTTCAGCTCTGTCCAAACCTGCAACCTGAAATCTTGGAGAACCTTTTGGCATTTTGGAAAGTGAAAGAAAAATACTGTGATACGTGTGAAATGAATGACTGATTAACGGAAAGCTGCGTGAATCCCCTGGAAGCAAATCAGGATGAATGCAGGATGGATGCTAATGGTCATGTAAGGACCTCACAAACAAAATCAAAACAAATGCTCAATAAAGACCCAATATAGTCTAACCTCTGCTTTGTGCAAGCAAATCAGGGTGAATGCTCAGTAACCAGATTGCTTGGAGGAGGCCCTTTACTTTCATGCTCTCCTCAGTGTATTCACTGACAGCCTATTTATTTATTTATTTATTTATTTATTTATTATTCAATTTATATACCGCCCTTAGCGAAATAGCTCTCAGGGCGGTGAACAAACAAAATAAAATACAATATATCATAATAAAAATACAAAAACATATACAAACAAACAACGAAAAGCACAGCAAAAACAAAATAAATACTACAAAAATTAAAATACAGATTAAAAGATTAAAAAAGTTAAGAAGATTAAAATGCCTGGGAGCATAAAAAGGTCTTTACCTGGCGCCGAAAAGATGGAAGTGTAGGCGCCAGGCGTACCTCTTCGGGGAGGCTGTTCCACAACTCAGGGGCCACCACAGAAAAGGCCCTAGATCTCGTAACCACCCTCCGGGCTTCCCGATGGGTTGGTACCCGGAGGAGGGCCTTAGATTCTGAACGAAGTGAACGGGTAGGTTCATAGCGAGAGAGGCGTTCCACAAGGTATTGAGGTCCCACGCCATGTAAGGCTTTATAGGTCAAAACCAGCACCTTGAATCTCGCCCGGAAGCAAATAGGAAGCCAGTGCAGACGCGCCAGTACAGGTGTTATATGCGAAGACCGACTGGTCCTCGTCAATAATCTGGCAGCTGCGTTCTGCACCAGCTGAAGCTTCCGAACTGTCTTCAAGGGCAGCCCTACGTAGAGCGCATTACAGTAATCCAATCTTGAAGTTACCAGAGCGTGGACAACGGAGGCGAGGTCGTCCCTGTCCAGATAGGGGCGTAGTTGGGCTACCAGACGAAGATGGTAAAACGCATTCCGTGCCACCGAGGCCACTTGGGCCTCGAGAGACAAGGAAGAGTCGAGAAGAACCCCCAAACTACGTACCTGTTCTTTCAGGGGGAGTGTAACCCCATCCAGAACAGGGTAAGCATCCACCATCTGAGCAGGGAAGGCGTTCACCAACAATGTCTCGGTCTTGTCTGGATTGAGTCTCAGTTTATTAGCTCTCATCCAGTCCATTATCGCGGTCAGGCAACGGTTCAGCACATCAACAGACTCACCTGAGGAAGATGAAAAGGAGAAATAGAGCTGCGTGTCATCAGCGTACTGATGGCAACGCACTCCAAAACTCCTGATGACCGCACCCAGCGGCTGCATGTAGATGTTGAAAAGCATGGGGGACAAGACCGATCCCTGGGGGACTCCACAATGGAGAGTCCATGGTGTCGAGTGATGTTCCGCAAGCACTACCTTCTGGTGACGATCCACGAAGTAGGAGCGGAACCACTGCCAAGCAGTGCCCCGACACCCAACTCCGCGAGTCTCTCCAGAAGGATACCATGGTCGATGGTATCAAACGCTGCTGAGAGATCAAGGAGAATCAACAGAGTCACACTCCCCCTGTCCCTCTCCCGACAAAGGTCATCATACAGGGCGACCAAGGCTGTTTCGGTGCCAAAACCGGGCCTGAAACCGGATTGAAACGGATCTAGATAATCGGTTTCATCCAAGAGCGCCTGGAGTTGGCTGGCAACCACCTGCTCCAAAACCTTGCCCAAAAAAGGGACATTCGCCACCGGTCTATAGTTATTCAGATTATCTGGGCCCAAGGAGGGTTTCTTTAAAAGAGGTCTCACTACTGCCTAAAGCCAATATACTGTTTGCTCTGGAAAAGAGAGGGATTTGTATCCTCCACTTTTCTTGACAACAAAGGAAGCCCTAAATTGTGCCTTCATCAGCTGCCAACATACAAATGCTGTCACCAAGGTGGCAGTTATAGAGCTTTGAGGATAGAATGCTCAGAGGGGCTTCCTTTGCAGAAGCTAAGTAGTGGTGGTACTGTCCTCCAGGTTCAGGCCATGCGGTGCCAATGTGTCCAGAGAGTAAATCCAGCGAGTGTCTGGAATTTTCCCTTGGCTCCTGAAACCATCTGTGAAGCAATAGGCTACTGCTAAAAGACATCCTTTATATCCCCTCACAGCAGATGTTGAGCCATGAGGGGGTAATCTTGGCATTCACAATTTGGCCGTCCATTTTTTTTCCTGTGAGAAAATACCTTTTCCTTGTCAATTATTTAAGGCATCCTGTTTCAGATGGGCTCCAAATGATGACAATTAATGTTCCCCTTAAAGAGACAGGCTTGGTCTTCCAGATGCCCTCAAAATGCTAGTTTATAGGGCCCATCTACGAAATAGTGATGAAATGCCCCAACTTGGTTCATTTGTACCCCTGCAGGAGAGTCTAGTCTCCCAGCTGAAGCACCAGGACTGTGACTCAGACAGTGCAGAAAATAACTGGCACTGGAAAGCACTAAGGTGACAGCCTGCAGTTGTAACATCAAACCTGTAACATTGATCAGATTTATGTACCTCTAATGGAAATCATGACTCTGTAGATACTGGATCTGTATATTGGCTTTTGGGAACGCTTAATTCATTATTAAACTAGATAGCAGAAGGTGTCAAAACTGTCTAGCTAAAATGTTTTATAGCCAAATCTCTAGCTATGAACAGAAATAGATGATGGGCAACTTCCATTCAAAGACAACTTCCCTAGCAAGTCATTTTTCACGATGAGAGAATGATGTGTGAAAATTTGTTGTGTGTATAGCTTGCACACCTGGTTGGCTCCCCACAGATCCCTTGTTGTCATGAAAGATGTTGTTTCCTCTCTCTGCTATGCACACTGTCATCTTAAATGTGTCCGACTGTGGAGTTCAGCTACTAAAACTATTGTGAGCTCTCAGCAGTTTTGCAGTGAGGGACAGCCTGGTTGCCTGCCTTAGTTTGATCTGATTGCAGCTACTAAGCATGAGTGGAAATTCAAGGTGAGGGATTTTTTTTTTTTAAGAATGGAACCAGCTGTGAATTCCACCCTCTGACTTTGGCTCATCCTTAATTGCCATTCTGGATGGCTTGCACACATGCAATGACTGCATTGAGGGAGAATAAGCAAAATCTGAATGTGTGTATATACAAATATATTTTAAAAAACCAAATTCTGGTGCCTAAATAGCTCGATTGGCCTAGGTCCTATCAGAAACTTAAATATTGGGGCATGCCCTGGAACAGCTGCCCAGTTGGACTGAAAGAGTCTAGAGAGAAAATAGATTGGCGATGTGATCATGTACAGGTGGGGAACCTGTGTTGGACTCCAACTCCCATCAGCCCCAGCTAGTATGGCCACTAGTCAGGCATGATGGGAGTTGTA
Source organism: Rhineura floridana (assembly GCF_030035675.1). NCBI lineage: Eukaryota > Metazoa > Chordata > Lepidosauria > Squamata > Rhineuridae > Rhineura > Rhineura floridana. The sequence continues at coordinate 21,159,854 of NC_084481.1, forward strand.
GTCCAGCGACATTTGGAGGGCTACAAGTATTACACCCTAATGTACACCCAATAGGGAGCCATAGCCAATCTCAGGTCTCTGATCAGTACACCAACTATTTGCCACATTTTTAGGTGTATGCTTAAAAACCCTTAGGTGTACACCTAAAACTCTGTGGGAAGCATCCCTGAGTTGTCAACAATGAGAATGTCAAAGGTCTCAGTCATTTATAGTTCATATAAAGGCTCCTGCCAATGTATGCCCATTCTTGGACATGTTCTTGAGTTTCCCAATAAGAGGTTTGTGAGATAGCCTGAATTAACTTTCACTTTCACTTGTTTGTGTGGACGGGGTGGGGAGCCTGTGGCCCTCCAGATATTGTTGGATTACGATTCCCATCATCCTTGATTATTGGCCATGCTGGCTGAGTCTGAGATGGAGTCCAACAGCTTCTGGAGGGCCACATGTTCCCCATCTCTGTTGTGATGAAATGAACTGCATTTGTGTCATAACAGTGCTGGCCAAAGTAAGTCCTAGGAAAATCCTATCTTCAGAGACCTAGGAGGAATTTTCAGAACAGTATTCCTCAGTTTCCATGAAAAGCTTCTCTGATGTGGGCCGATGCTTGGGTGTGTGTGTGTGTGTGTATGAATGTGAATTAGAAAGAAGTAGCAATTGCATTTGGGTTCTCATATGCAGGAATGATTTCAGGAAGGGCAAATTAGGTAGGTTCACCTTTAAATGCAAACTGAATTGAATGTCTCCCCCCATCCTTAACTGCATTATACGATCAGTGTTTTACTTAGCATTGCGTTTGCATCTTCTTTAGCGGCTGCTCTAGGTTTGTGTCAACAATCTCTCTCTCTTTTTGTCATTCTGTCAGTTATTGGCAGTTATTTGAGCTAATAGTTTTGCACATCTTCACATTAGGTCTCTGTGTGAACAAGATTTCCTTTTGTTGTCTCTAATACCATCCTTAGAAATAAGTACCAGCTAGTGTTTGAGCCTTTCCACCTTTTTTGCATTTTAAAAAGATGAGATACAAAACTAACGAGGCAAAAGTGATGCTTGGGTTTAAAAGTGTGTGCTCTCTCCCCCTCTTTATATATGTGTGTGTGTGTGTGTGTAGATAGAGAGAGGGGGGATACATATTCCTAGCACTAAACATGATTAGAACATAGTATGGATTAATTGCTCCGCCAAATGTCATTCCTATAAATCAAATCTGTTTTGTGACATATGAGTGAAAGTATCTGAATGTTTCAAAGTCATTAAAATATCTGCATAATTTTAAAAGCTGCTAAACATTGTTCTTATTTACATTGTAGGCTGGAAGGGAATGGGGTGAAGGAGAGGGAATGTTTACTGTGCTAATGGGAACTTGAGTGACACATTCTTGTCAAATGCTAATTTTTACATCAACCCTTTGACAAGGGTGTTTGCAACAAAACTTATGCTGTGTTAAGGAATACAGGGCCAAAACCTTCTATCCTTGATCATTCCTCCCCACCCCACTTGCAGGCAAAATGCCCTGATTTTTAACTTTGAATTTATGCAGGAAGAATTGAAAGGAAAGTATGTCGTGTAATGTTTTTGCTTTCAGCCTGTATCACGTTCACCACTCCCTTATATTACCGGGCTAAGTTCAAGATGCTGGTTCCAGTGTACAAAGCCATATGCAGCTTGGGACCAAGATAAAAAAATCAACTCGCCCCTTAAATACCCAACCAGTAATTAAACTCTGTTGGAGAGGGCATGATCCTACAGATTATGAGGAAGTCCATTCTGTACAATATAGGAACTGAGCCTTTAGTGTGCCTAATTTAGCCTTTAGGTTTGTTGGGGAAAAGTCAGATAGCAGTGGAGCAGAGAGGCAGGGGAGAAATTTGGTTTGGTTTTCATTTTAATGAGGACCTATCTAACTTGTATTTCCAGAAACAATATATAAACTGAAATGTCAAAATTCTCCAATCTAAAAAAGGTGAACAAAAATGTGTATATTAGGAAAAGTATGCATAAAAATGCATCTATGAGTGAAAATAGCATACAAAATTTAGGGAAAATTACTTGCAAAAATGTGCATATTTGAAGAAATGTGTGCTAAAATGCTGATGAAATTTTGTAGTGACTTTTCTTTTTTTAAAAAAACTACCAAATGATGTGGATATGTGGCAAACTGAACTTAAGAGGGTGGGGGGAGAAACCGAAACTGACAGCTTCACCCATACATATTGGCAAAAAAGTTGAATTTCGACTAGGATGGTTCAGAATTCCTAAATTCAAGCATTTTTTAATTTTAAAATGTAGTTTTCCATGTGCAAATTTAAACCTTTCCAAATACCAATATAAGGTATTCTACAAGAATTATTTCACATTTATCCCAAACCAAACCAAATAAGAAAATACAAATATTGTGGCAATCTCTGTTTTCAAATTTTGTTTCCCAGTTGGCACCACCAACCTATTATTCAGTTATTAATTAATTTGTATACTGTCTTCTTTTTTAAAAGAAAGAAAAAACATCCCATGGCAATTCATAAAAGTTACAAAGCAATGCATAGCATCAGCCTGGAGAACAAGGAAAGGTTGCTTGCAGACTGGCCAAGAGGTTGGTCTCCAAGCAATAGCTCTGAGCCTCTGAGACAGAGATCTCCCTGACCATCTTCACTTGGGGTGCCTCCAGACTGTCAGTATTTTGTGGGAGAGATTCAAGCACATAACAGAACTTTAGGTTTGCATATTTAAAGTGGATTAAAGTGCTCTGTTGCCTTTGCACAACAAATCCTCCTTAAACCTTTTTTTGTAGTTAGGAAAGTGATGGGGGAATGCATTGAAAAATGTGAGATGAACAAATGATTAACCAGGAGATGTGTAAACACCCTGAGACCAAACCAGGATGAATGTACAATGAATGCTCATTGACGTATAACCACCCTGTAATCAAATCAGAACAAATGCTCAATAAAGACCAGACATAGTCTAACCACCATGTAAGCTTTGTGCAAGCAGGATGAGTGCTCAGTAAACAGGTCATCTTGAGGAGATCTTGGATCTCTGACAGCCACAGATCCACATGTGAAGCAGAAGCATGTGTGGACAGCTTTCCCTGAATGGTACTACTTCAGCATGCAGACTGTGGAGAGAGCAAGTGGCTTGTCAGAATCTTCTCTTCTCCAACTTCCCTGCACATTGAAACCTAGCACTGAAGAGAAAGGAGTTTTTGTTTTTATGTGGGAACATTTAAACATTCCTTCATAAGAACATAAGAAGAGCCCTGACGGATCAGGCCAGTGGCCCATCTAGTCCAGCATCCTGTTCTCACAGTTACCAACCAGGTGCCCATGGGAAGTCCACAAGTAGGACCTGAGTTCAAGAGTACTCTCCCCTCCTGCAATTCCATCAACTGATATTCAGAAGCATGCTGCCTCCAGCAATGGAGTTAAAACATAGGGTTAGTAGCCATTAATAGCCTAATCCTCCATGAATTTGTCTAATCCTCTTTTAAAGCCATCCAAGCTGGTGGCTATCACTGCCTTTTGTGACAGTGAATTCCATAGCTTAATCATGCACAGTATGAAGAAGGGTTTTCTTTTGTCTGTCCTGAATCTTCTAACATTCAGCTTCATTGGATGTCCCCAAGTTCTAGTGCAGGTGTGGGGGACCTTTGCCCCTCCAGAAGTTGCTGAACTAGAACTCCCATTCGCCCCAATAAGCATGATCAATGACTAGGGATGATGGGATGTGTAATTCAGCAACGTCTGCAGAGACAAAAGTTTCCCACCCCTGTTCTGGTGTTATAAGGGAGGGAGAAAAACTTTTCTCTAACCACTTTCTCTACAACATGCATAATTTTATACATTTCTATCATATCACCTCTTACTCGCCTTTTCTCAAAACTGAAAAGCCCCAAATGTTGTAATGTTTTCTCACATGGGAGTTCCCCTGCTTGCTGAATGAAGTGGTGCTGTCCATAAAAAGCTATACCACATGACACTGAACTCTCTCTCTCTCTCTCTCTCCTTGAGCGTTGCCTTCCTCTCACTTTATGCCTTCCCGTCAACCTGCTGTCTCGGGACTCTTCCAGACACCCTTTTTATGGTGATTTCATGATGATCTGTCCTCATGACAGTATTGGGATGGCTATATGCGATCCCACTGTTTGTCATTGCAAAAGTTTCAGGGCAAGTGTACAGCATGTCCTGTAACTTTTCATACCACAAATGTTCCAGTTTATTCCCCCACACTTTGTTGCGCTATAGCACATGAGTGACCCTCCAGATGACAACCACACAATAATATTGGAGGGGGCATTGTGGAACAGTTAATAAAGCAGAGTGATGTGTGGATGGTCCAGCAGAAACCCACTACTAATGCACCATTACTGCTTCAGTGAGAGGTAGCAGAATACTACACTACCAACAACAACACCAATCTGGAGGAGCCCTGAAAATACTTGTCTTGCTCCTGTCTGTTTGCTGTGTTGTTCCTGGGCCTAGTCCTTTCTCAGCTTTGTGCTAGATATACACTAGTGTGACCTCCTGCAAGTCCCTGCTTACATTCCCAGCCCAATCCTGCCAAACCCAGCTCCCAGAAAGACCCCCTTGAAAACTTCACTGTGTTGCAGGCCGGCTGGTTGTCTCAATCTGATTCCATATGAAACAAATGATAGTTGATACTAACTTGACAAAGGAGGGTTTAAAAAAAATTTTTTTAGCCATGCGAATTTCCACAGGTGGGATGATTTCAGAAAAGAAAAAAAGAAGTAAGGTGGCTATGTCCCTAGGCCTAGCCTTGATAATAAAGATAAGCTGATGCTGAGATAAGCAGAGTGCATTGCTGCTTGGTCCTTATTTACTGCCTCCTTTTTATTGCCATCGGAGGAGTTAAGGTGCTGTTACAAAGCAGCTAATAATCAGTTAATTATGAACTTTGCAAAGAGGCACAGGGAGCTGTGAAGCATTAAATACAAGGAGAAGGCAAAGAAAAGAAGCCACTCCATTAGACTTTGGACTTCACAAATGCATGCGCCTTTTCAGAGCTATGTCGCAATAATTACTAATAAAATAAATAGATGGCTAACCAGAGAAACTGATAATTAACGGAGAGTTTCTGCTGAGTCTTAGGCAATCGGGTGAGGACTCTCCAAGGCGGGCCTGGCGTGTCCCTGAGCCAATCCACACGACATGAAATGTTTACAGGAGACAATGGCGCCCCTCGGGCCCCATCTTCTCTGAAAGCTGCCAGAGATGTGATTCAGTGCGTATGTCTTCCAGTGAAATTCAAATCTATAATTTAAATAATCTGAATGTTTGAACCCTATCTGCTGAATAAACACACAAAGGAAGTCTTTAGACCTGTAATCACTGACTTCTTAACAGGGGCGGCCTTCTCCCGGCCAGACAACTGCAAACAATTAGGGAAATTAGTGGCTCCAGCCTCACCATCAGGCTTCATGCTTGTTTATAATTTAATCGAAGAAAATGTCAAAACAGTCAAGGGTTGAAAGAAACAAGATGCATTTTTGAGATGAAATTAAAACTGCCAGGCTGCAATATTGGGGATGTTTGTTTAATAGCGTGTGATCCACAGCATGGATCTGATTTTCGGGAATTTATAATAATCTGTATTTTGTTGTGTGCTGAGAAACAAAGAGCATCATGTTTTTTCTCAAAGGTAGCCCTCTGTGTGGAAGGCAACTGTACCACAGTAGTATTGCTAATAATCATCTGGGACCTTAGTGAATGTATGGCGAGGGGGTATGATGGGGAAGGGAGGGAGAGACAAAGGCTGAATGAACTGAGTGGGGAGGGAACTCATGAAGAGCATAGAAGGGTACATGTGTACATTTCACACAGGGTGATTGCTGTGAGTGAGCCCTGTCCAAGCAAATATTGTTTTGTGGTGGTTTACAGGGTGCTTAGGTTCACAGGTTCACCAAGGAGCATGTTGTGTACATTTCTCCATTCATAAAAATCTGGGAGTCAAACTGACCCTGGACACAAGTTTGAACCTTTATATCACCACCCCCTCTTCAGAACAGAAATGAACCATTATTTGAAAGTCTTTATTGAACCTTAACTGGAACGGAATGATAAAACAAAAACATTCAGAGTTACCAGTTCGGAATGAGGGCTTCTCCAAAAAAAGTAAAAAGGAACCACTCCCTGGCTCCAACCAAAATGAATCATGAGCCTGTAGAGCTAATACATGGGAGGATATTTACACATTTCATGTTGGTCTTGACTTCCGTCCTCTCAAAGGACTAAGAAACAACAGGAAGAATGAAAATGTGCCCCCTTTAAACGCTGAGAGAGTGCAATCCAGTATAATTGAACAGTACAAATTAAAAACATGCTACAGATTTAATACTGAACGTTCTAGCTATATTTATTTTGTGCATGTGTCATAGTAATTTGGAGCTATGGCTGAAATCAAGATAGACACACCATGCTGTGAGTCACAGTTAAGTGTTCTCATCTCGACTGGAACTGAACCTGTTCTGCAAGTGTGCCGAAGAGGTCACCAAACCTTTATTGGTCTGAATTGAAACCCAAATTGGAATGTCAGCTAAGCTGGACCAGGAAAGAGCCAAAGTATTTACTGACTTGACTCCTTGCATAAAACAGATGGGTACATCAGGTATCATTACTCACAGGACTCAAGCTAAGTTTGAAAGAAAGGAGTATGCAGCGCATTGGTTTGACATTTGCTGGAGTCACTTTAGGACTGGGGCTTGCATATCTCGCCCCAAAATCAGACCCTGGTTTCTGAGCAAAATCAGTTTGATAGTCTTGCATCCAGTGGCCCCATTCCTAAATATCTATAGAATTTATTTCTGGTGGGCTAATGCACACCTCCAGTGTGACTTTATATTATGTTTTGTAATTAATGGTTTGACTGGCAAGAATTGCACAGACTCTGTAGGGAAGACAGACCTTCTCTGCTGGGATTTAGATGCAGAAATGATCCCCTCACAGCACAGTAGGTGGAGGGAAAACCTGTGGCTGGCTGTTACTTTCTTTGCAGCTGCAGAAATTCTCACTCATTATCTTTGTGCACTGGAACATAGAAAGCAACCCTGTGATCCACTAGGAGGTGTTTGAACTGTCGGCAAAGTGACATCCCCATAGAATTTCATACAGGTGACTACCATGAAGGAACGACAGGGGAGAATTCTGCCTTGAATTCATGCTTGACTGACACAAAACTCTTCCTTTTTTATTTTGTAAACTTATATAAGACAAACTGTGTAAATAAGAGCCGGATTTGGAATTGGTACAGTAATTATGCTCCCCTGCAAACATCTTTGATAAACAGGTGCGGAAGCGTCTCTCTCTCTCTCTCTCTCTCTCTTTTTTCAAAGGCTCTCAGATGTCCTAGCCATCCTCCTATTTAAAAACCTTTATGTGATGTTTTATTCGTTGCTGAAACTGCTGGGTAATGAGGGTCAGAGTGTGTGTGGGACTTTTACTATTTTTCTGTCTTCTTTGTCCTATGCTGACAGCCTGTGTGGCAAAGTGGTTAGAGTGCTGGACGATGACCTGGGAGATCAGGGTTTAAATCCCCACTCGGTCACGAAGCTCACGGGGTGACCTTGGGCCAGTCACTGCCTCTCGGCCTAACCTCCCTTCAAGGTTGTTGTGAGGATAAAAATGGAGAGGAGGTAAAACATGCATGGCACCTTGAAGGAAAGGAAGGATATAAATGCAATAATAAATAAATAAATAAATAAATAAGAGCCCCGAAAGAGGAGATGGTAGAAAGCGTGGAGCTTGATGGCCAGCGATTTTTTTTTTTAAGTGCAGTTAGGGATGTGCAAAAACATCTTTGAGAAATTTCACTAATCTTATTGAAACTTCTCATGGACACTGAAGCCAATTTCATTTGCAGGATGATTAATATTCAGCAGAGAGTGGCTCATGAAATCAACTGTGTGTTTTTTTTCTTCCCAGAGAAACTTAGGCTCAGCCAAAGACATGGATATGTTGTGGGGTGCCTTCAGTGTTTGAGAAGGAGCACCCAAATTTGCTTTGAATATTGTTTTAGATGAAAACAAGTGAAAACAACTGGAACAATGTCAGGATCATTAATGCTTTGATTCCATTTCAGAAATAAGACCAGGCAATTCAAAAGTCCAACATCTGAGAGGAAATCCAGATGAAAAGAATTTTGGAAGCATCCCTAATCCTTCTGAAGATGAAATGAAAGTAGGGAAGAAGTGGCCGTAAAGTGCAGAGAAGCCCCTCCCACTGCTTGATGTGAAGTGAGAAAGAATTGGACCAGGGTCAAAAAGAGGGCTCTGGCAGGGTCAGTCTTGCCTTCAGCGATGCAGTTAGATCATTTTAGAGGCTGGGCATAATAGTCTTACATTCTCTCTCCCTGCTGTTTAGAGTTTCATGTGCAGGGATGCTTCCAGGTTTTTGTGGGTCTTTGACTACTGGTTATTGATGTATTTGCAGGATTTAATTCCATTTATCAATATTTCAAAGCATTAAAAACATCAGCAACCAAAACAATGCCAATTGTAAATGCAATTCCAATTGTTGTTGTTATTATTTAGATTTATTGCCCACCCTTCACCCCAAAGTCCCAGGGCAGGTCACAACAGATTTAAAACTTATCATTCAAAACAGTTAAAGAAACCTAAAATCACATCACAAAAAACAGATTGGTTCCTAAAAATATCTGAGATGTCAGAGGCCAGGGTAAAGAGATGTGTCTTCAGCATTCGCTGGAAACTGTACAGTGAAGTTGCCAGACGCTCCTCAGTGGGGAGGGAGTTCCATAACTTAGGGGCTGCCACCCAGAATGCCCTCTCCAGGCCACCCCCCGCTCTTCTGAGGGTGGTGGAACTAGCAAAATATGCTCCCTCTGATGTCAACACCCGAGGGGGTCTGTAGGGAAGGAGGCGGTCTTTCAGATATTTGGGCCCTAAGGGCTTTAAATACTAATGTGAGTACCATAAACTGGGCCCAGAAACAAACTGGAAACCAATACGTACAAGCAGTTAAAATAATTCTATATATAAAAACAAAAATGATTTCATGTGTCAAACCCATTTCAAATCCAAATACAGATGGATAATACATCTCAGCATAAAAGGCTTGTTAAAAAAGAAAGGGCAAAACTGCCTACAAAAATATGTTTTATTAGGAGAAATTCGCACTAAAATGCTGGAGAATTTTCATGAGGATCCCCCCCCCCCCCAAAATCATAAATTGTGGCACAAATGTAGAGAACTGAATTTCAGATTGAAAAAAGAGAAACCGAGGGAACCAGAATTGACAGATCTTTCCATCCCTAGCCACCACACAAAAGGCCCAACTCCTATATTGTACAGAACAGGCCTGCTGATGAGATGGTGTCTGCCGTGATCAATTGGGTATATAAGGGGGAAGATGATCTTTTAGGTATCCTGGTTCCAAGCTGTATAGGACTTTATACACCAGAATCAACACCTTGAATTTAGCTTGGTAGCCAGTGCAATTCTTTCATCAGCGGAGTAACAGGGTGGCTATAGTCTGCCCCAGTGAGCAGCTGAGCTGCTGCATGTTGCACTAGCTGCAGGACATTGTTGGGGTTCCTTTGGCACTGCCCCTTCAGTGCCAGCCTTTCCAATTTTTAAAAAAGACCTGGTTCTGCCCCCCTTCCCTGGCTCATTCATGCTGCTGTGCCGAGCTCTGGGCTTTCACCCCCAAATCCGGCACTGATGGCAGCAACAGCTCCCTTTTCTCCATGCCTCTTCCCAATCCCATCCATGTCCTCCTTTTAAAATGTGTGCTGCTGTTATAGCTCTTCAGACGCCATATAGACAGCAACATTTCCAGAGTCTGGTAAATGATTTTTGATTTTGACTCTCTTTGTCAAAGCAAACGATCTTATCATATTGCATAAACGTTTGGGAAAGTCCGTAATAATAATGGGCTAAGTATTAATTGTGTCGGTAGTGAATGTCTTAGCGTGTGAAATCATTTCTCTCCAGTGAAAGTCAAATTGTTCAGCAATTATCACAGTTGTGCAGTCATGCACCATTAATTTTTAAGCTCAAGAACAGATACATGCCTTCAGTGAGCAGCCAATATTTATAGTGTGTGCATGCCACAGAACTCCTCAGAAATGTTTTCCTCTTGTTGACTGAAAGGTTTGTTTTAAATTGACACAGGCTTTCCCTATATTACTGTGGAAAGAGGGTTCTTGTAGCTGAGAAGAAATGGAAACTCCACGGACACTGTCAGTACTTAGATTGGGCTAATAAGCTTTAAGTAAACACCAAAATAAGAAACCAACAGACTACGTATGTCTGCTTGTTTCACGATGAAAAAAATAGGCATCATTGATTTTTCTTATCAAACTAGTGAAACAATATGTTTCATGAAACTTCAGATTTAACCATTTTCTTTGATCCTCATGTTAACATGTGAAGTCCTGCCTTTAATGGAAGGGACCAATAAAAGCATTCATGGTTTGAATGCAAGGGGGCAATATTAATAGGTGGATGACTGGCAGTAATTCAAACCCACAGGTTTCATCCATACCTTCTAAGACAAGATGGAAGGGGTTTATAATGTTTGGCTACTCCTGTTCCAAGAAAATCAATGTGATGTTCTCCAGATGTCAGCATGGCCAGTGGTCACAGATGATAGCAACTGGAGTCCAACAACATCTGGAGACCACCACATTTACTACCCCTGGGCTAGAGTGATGACAAATCCAGGCTAGATTTCATCTCCATTCCAAAGATGGGTCATTTTCCCACCTTTCACTATGGCTGCATGCACACTAGTTGCTTCAAAACCAGCCAGGCCGTTTCCTCTGGCTTCATTTTGAAACAATTCTGCCCACAGCTGGACACATCTCCCTTCCCCACTGCTGATTAGGACTGCCCACAGCAAAGTGCCGGGCCAATCACTGTGCCTGCCTGAGCCTATAGCATAGTGCCTATAGCATAATGGCAACGGGATTGATGGTCTATCAGTTGTGACATCTATGTGAAGCTGGCTTCGAGGTATGAGCTCTTGAGCTGCAACTTCTGAGGTGGTGGAATTTTATGAGTGCCATGTGTCCCAGTGTTCAGAAAACAGAGATGGAGATGAACTGAAGCCAGCACAACCGCAAATGTGTCTCTCCCCTTAGTCAAACTTGTAATGGGTGACATCATGCTCCATTTCTGATTTAATGTAGGATTGAACCCATTTAATTAAATAAGCAGATTTTCTGGTGTCCCCCCCCCAACCTTTGATCATTCAAAACACTCTGAAGGAGTGTTTATATAATATTCACTAATAGGCAAGAAACTTTGCGGTTTAAGAACATACCTATAGCCCACAGATATTTCTGTGGAACTTTAAAAAGCAGGGAATTTGGGCAGCTATAGTGAATGCGCAAGGGGAGCAGGAGACCTGAACTCCTCTCTGAGATATTGTACCACCCTACACATTTGTCAAAATGCAGGCACCATTGGGGTTGGTCTTTCACAGACCAATCCACTTGCTGTGTAGCTGGGAAGAATTTGGTAACATGTGCCTCTGAGCATATGGTGAGCGGTGGCAACACCTGCCATCTCCAAAGATGGAAAATTATATTTTTGAAGGTTTGTTAGTGTTCTTCTTATTTTGCTTCTTTTCTGTGTTACTACTGTTTCTACAGAGAATCTAATCTAGAAAATTTAATTCCCCTCATTATTCATCCCAGAAGTCTGTGTCAAATTTATTTTTATTCATTTCAAAGCCTTTTTATTGGTCAATGTCATATGATGGTGAAGACAGCCTTTTGTGTTTCAAATTGGAGGTTATGTTCTATTTCTATCTTGGGTGCATTAACAGTTGAATCTGAAACTGCAGTTTGATGTAAAATCAGACTGATTACAATACGTGGCTACTTCAGCAATGACTCTAGCTGTTGGAAAAAAGAGGATGCATGTTTTCAGCCTGCTATGTTTAAACCACTTCATTTAAGACAAGGTGGACACGGTCAATTAAAAACATAGAGCACACCTAGAATTTTGCTAGAATATATTTCACCTTCCACAGTTTTATCTTGTGCAAATTGAGACACTCCTGAGGTCCACTGGAGACTATTCTGCAGAATAGTCAGTGCCATTATTCCACATTTTTTTTTGGAGTTTTTTTAGTGTAAATTTTGCAAAGTGTTGCTGTACTTCACATATTCACAGAAACAGAAACAAAAGAAAATTATTTCCTATAGGAAACTTCACTAAAATTGCAAAGTAAATCAGACATACTTAAAGTGACCATTTGAACTATATCAATTGTCTTAATAATGTAGGTTCCTCCCTGCTAAAACAAGATCAGCACAGTACATGTCTTCTTTCTATTATTTGGGCTGATTGCAGGTGTTGCCACCACTCACCATATGCCTATTAGTGAATTTCTCAGCTTTTTAATCCGGGAGGTAAAAAATGGGATCCTGTGCAAGTTTGCTGAGAATGGATTGATCATTTGCATGCTTATTGAGTTCAGTGGGATTTACTCCCCTGCAATCATGCTTAGAATAGGTGAAACTGACCACAGGAGATTTGGAAGGGGAGGATGAAAAGGAGGATGGAGGGGAGGAAGGGCGGAGGGAAGGAGGGGGATGGGAGCAGGCAGGAGGGGGAGGGGAGGAGAAGGACAGGTTTGATCATTTGCATGTTTATTGAGTTCAGTGGGATTTACTTCTGTGAAATCATGCTTAGGATAGGTAAAACTGACCAGGGGGAGGGAGGAGGGGAAGGGGGAAGGGGAAGGAGTAGATTGGAGGGGGGCAAAGGAAGGGGGAGGGGAGGGCAGGTTTGATCATTTGCATGCTTATAGGACATGACCTTTTCACATTTACTGCCATGGCTGATTTTTAATTAATTTCAACAGATTATGAGAATCTGACAGAAAAAAGTCCAAAAGGGTTCTGGGTTTTTTCTCTCTCTTTTAAGACTTTGAACTCTCTGTTCTCTCTGACTGTTTTGTGTATCACCATGAAAATTTAGAGGGTTGTTAAGCAAGCATTTCTGAGTTCAGGAGTATAAGTTTTGTAAAGTTTTGTTTTGAAATGAGCTTATGGGAAGCATCAGAAGAGCATGGGGTATTTTCAATTTAACATTGCAGAATGTGAAAAATCTGTGCTGGCTATAGTATACAGCCATTGTCGTGCCTCTAATGCATTAATTAATAGTATAGTGTGTGAACGTCCTGAATCTAGAGAAAAGGAACAGGGCACATGTCTGCTTTTGAATTTTTAAGTGTTTATTCTTCTCTGCAGAGTGACATAGTGTGTAGCATTAAATCTTTTAAATACATGCATTTGCAACAGATTGCATTGTGAACTGAACTCAATCAAGCACTTTTGCAGACAGACAAGGTGAGCAACACATATTGTTATGTGCTCTCCACTTCCTCAAGAGGTGAGAAGTTCCAGGGGCTACGCTCTTGAAGTTTGTTTCCTTCTGATGAGAGAGCACAGACCTATGCTGTCTTTGTAATCGCTGTTTTATTTACACAATAAATCAAATACACAAACACAGCACAAGTGGAGACGGACAGGAAACTCCCACTGCAGCTTCACCCATCTTGGTTGTCCACCTCAAAGACACCCACCATGTCTGCTCTGCATTACAACAAAATGACAACCAGGGAGGGGGGGAACGCATCATGGCATTGCGTGTAATGTTGGTGTTTGGCTCCAAAGCACAAAAATGTTGTTGAAGAGTCATCTCAGACAACCAAAGCCTCAGTAGGCAAAATGTTAATACCCTCTTGGGGAAAAAGTTCCTATGGTTTTAATACGAATTTCCCAATTTGCTTAAACAATAATGGCAGGGCGGCTCTTGTGTAACCCTGTCGGCTTGCTTGCTTTTACTTCCCCTCCTTCTTCTCAGAACATGAAAATGCTGTATTGTTTTTCTTAAGGACATGACCTTTTCACATCAACCCATCATGTGTTTTTTTTAAATGTTTCTGCCCCTATTTTCACTGTGGAATTTATGAGATGACAAAGAAATGCATTAAGAACTCCAAATTAAAAGAAAAGAATTTGACACGGCTGCATTTCCAGGACCCATGTGACTCTTACTAGTTTAAGGGGGGGGACAGAAATTCTGCCCATTCCCTCTCTCTCTCTCTCTCTCTCTGTGTGTGTGTGTGTGTGTGTGTTGGAATGGAAATGAAAGCTGCAAGCAAATAATCCTCAATTCTTCTGTTTTCACTTTTTGCTTAGCAGTTAAATCTTGTGCACTTAAATCATAAGCTTAGCAGTTAAATCTTATATAGGCTTTGCAAAGAGCTTTTCATCTAAAATGATGCCATTGACATACCATTCAACTCAATGGTATCATTTCCTTTAGTTTAAAATGATGTCAGTTGCTATGTTGCATCCCAGTCTAGACTTTTAGGCAGTTGTCTAGCAGATCTTTTTATCTGTGTCTTAAGAGATTGGGGTTGCCATTTTTCTTTTCTTCCTGGGATCTAGTGCCTTTAAAAACTGAGCAGCTGATACTGTGCAGATCAAACTTTCCTGCATAACTGTGTTTTGCATGCATTTCTGCTAATGATGCATGCTGTTGATGGCTTAGGATCCTTGTCAGAAAAAAAGTTGGCTCTCCTAATAATGACCTAAAATCCTTCTGAGAATCTGATCTTAAAAAAAGCAATTTGCACATCTTAGGGCTGTCTTGTTAACCAAGGGATCATTGCACGCACAATGTCCATATTATACATATCTGGATATGTCCCATATGTGAAAGTAAATGACGCCTCACTCACCGCGCAGCTGATGAGCGAGGCATTGTTGCAGTTGGGGGCGAAGCTGCTGCCTCAGTCTTCCAATGGGGCAAAGTCACGTGTCACGTCTATTACGCGTGGGCGACGTGCAGCGTGAAGGGGCAGAGTTTAAGGGCCTATTTAAGCCCAGCCGCCCCTTCCTACCCCCTCTTTGCTCGCACAACGTCGACGGCGAGGGACAGGACGGAGAGAGCGGAGAGAAGAGCGGCGGTGGCGGCCATTTTGCTGATGACGTCGGACAGAGCAGCTCGGATTCAGAGCTGCTGCGCAGTTACAGCGGCCATTTTGACGCGGCCGTGTGGTCGGCGCCATTTTAGGCGCTTGATTCGCAGCGCACGGAGCCATTTTTTGGGCCGATTCAGGCCTCTTTAATTCCCTCATTTTGGGCATGGGCTGGAAGCAAGGGTGGTCGCGTGCCTGGAGGAGCCTCGTTAAATGGGCCTACTCGGCCAAACGCAGTGGGCACCAACCCACCCCCCAGCTGGTAGGGGAGGGAGACACAGGGTGCGCTCCAGCAGCACCACCTCAAGGCTGCCTGCCAGCCAGTTAAACAAGAACACAACACTTATATATTTGAATTCATACAATTAGATAGATTCTATTGCTTATGAATACATTATAGGTGTTACAGGTTTTATACATTTATCAGTGTCTTCTAGCAGTTCATATTGCATTGTTTGATGCTGATACTGTTTGTGTATTTACAGTGGTTAGCTAAGGACGGCAATAGGCTAATTCCACCAGACAGTCAGGGGCTTGTAATAATAAGCCTACTTTGGCTGTGGTGATTATTGATAAGTCAAGGCCTGCACTAAGTGTTTTGCATCATATGGTCAGTGGCCTTTAATAATAACAATAATATTGTCGTTACTATTCTTGTCGGCCAAGGGTGGTATTCAGTAGTTATGCCGTCCAAAAAAGGAAAAGGGGGGGCAAAAGGTAAGGGCCAGGCTGTTAGACAGCCACAAAAACGCCCTCCCCCGACGCCTGGCTCTTCGGATGAGGATGAGGTGCCGCCATGGGCTGCCATCCTGGCGCACCTTGAGGCTTTAGAGCAGCGGGGGAGGGTGACACCAACCCCGGCTCCTGGGTTATCACGGCCTGTTTCAGAGCAGGCGGCCACTCCAGGGACTTCCACTGGGGGGGCTACCAGGCCAAAGCGCACGAAAGCAAAGGCTCCAGGTGGCTCAAATATGGGGCAGCGGCAAGGGGCTAACAGTAATATCCTTGCTTTGATTTTAGCGAGGCTTGACGCTCTTGAGACCCGCCCTGACTCTACCCAGATAGTGAGTGATGGGCCAGTGACTCCTCCTGTGCCAACAGCGGCGATAGGGACTGGAGGAGAGGTGGCGACACCCCAGACTGGAGTGACATCAACAGCTGTGGTGGACTGCCCCGTTGCTGGTTTGGCTGCGCCGCTGGTGGGAACAGGTGAGTCTGCCAGGCCTACTCAGGCAACTGGGTCGCCAGGTTGGGGATGGACTTCTCAGGGTCCATGGGTCACCAGTCCAGGGACGGTGTCTGGTACTCCTCCTAGACTGGAAGTAGGCGGTACTTCTCAACCACCGCTCCAGGTCGCATGTAGTCAAATTTGGCAACATGCAGGCAATGAACAGGTGATGGCATCTGCTGTGCCACCTGGCAGGCCGGCTCTAACGGCCACTCAGGCGGAGGAACAGCAACTGTCGACTACAATGGCAAGTCAGGGTAATTTGTCTGACCCATTGGGGGCTGTTGCAGCTAATGCTATACCTTTTGGGGAAACGTCCATCACCTTAGGCTTCCACCTGCTCCTTTTGACGAAAGAAAAAAATTGGTGAGGGGAGTATGTGGACGTCTTTTCCCTATTATATAGGGAACAACCTAAGAGGGACAAAGACAAGGATGCTGGGGGCGATGTGGAGAGGCCCAGACGTAGGATGGTGGACCGCACATGGGCCAATTGGTTGTCAGCGTATTTAATATATGCTGGAGTGCTGATGGAGAGACAACCCCAAAAGGGTCTGTCTCTCCTAAAGTACTTAGATATAATCTACAGGGCTTATGTGGAGTTCTCAGGACTGGAATGGCTGTCTTATGATGAGGCATTTCGTATGCGGGTGGCATGCAATGGGTCTCTGCCATGGGACAAAAAGGAACAAGAGCTGTGGCTGCAGTTTATGACTGCGGCCCGAGCCATGACGGGTGACAGGTGTGATAGTGGGCACCTAATGAGCAGGCAGTCGACTGCTACCCTTCCCCGCGCTAATGTGGGGCAATGGGTTCAACAACGGCTGCTGTGCTGGGATTTTAGTTCCCAGGGAGTCTGCACATGAAACCCGTGTCGTTTCTGCCACGAATGTCCCATTTGTGGGGCAGCACACCCTTGTACTGCCTGCCCCAGGGGCAGGTTTTATAGAGGAGGTAACGAATCAACAGGGAGGTAGAAAGCTGCCTCCACTTGGGGCTGCTCAAGGAAAAGGGCCCCTCCCCAATTAAATTGCAAGTTTTGTGGACCTTGTTTGCTGGCTACCCAGCAGTTGGGGATGCACATTTTCTTTTCCAGGGGGTTTTGTTGGGCTTCTGAATTCCTTACAGTGGGCCAAGGGCTGCCTTCATGTCCCGAAATCTAAAATCTGTTATGGGCATGGAGGCAATTGTACAAATGAAAATTGACAAAGAAGTGCAGGCAGGCCGGGTGCTTGGCCCGTTCCAGTCACCCCCACTCCCTAACCTCAGGGTATCCCCACTAGGTATTGTGCCCAAGAAAGCAGCAGGTGAGTTTAGGCTAATTCATCACTTGTCCTACCCGCATGGACTGTCAGTTAATGATTTCATTCCTGACAGTCTTTGCACAGTCCATTACACCTCCTTTGACGCTGCAGTGCACATGGTGCATAATTGTGGCCGAGGTGCATTTATGGGTAAGTGTGACATTAAATCAGCTTTCCGCCTTCTGCCCGTCCACCCTGCAGACTTTGAGCTGCTGGGTTTCGCTTTTGCTAATAACTTCTATATGGATCAAGCATTACCCATGGGATGCTCGATCTCTTGCGCAGATTTTGAGCGCTTTAGCACCTTTTTGGAATGGGCTATCAAGTGAAGGACGGGTCTGAATTTGGTGGTACATTACCAGGATGATTTCTTATTTGCGGGGGGGGGGGCGGCGGGCACAGATGAATGCCTACACTTAATGGCACGTTTCCAGGACCTAGCAGAGGAATTTGGGGTTCCGCTAGCCCTGGAAAAGACTGAAGGTCCAGCCCCCGTTCTGACTTTCTTGGGCATTGAAATTGACTCTAGAAAGCAATGCTGCAGGCTGCCCCAGGAGAAGCTTCTAATCCTCCATAGGAAGATTGCAGAAGTTACAGGCGCAAGGAAGGTTTTCCTTTCCACCCTCCAAGAGTTGGCAGGGCACCTAAATTTCGCATGCAGGGTAGTGGCAGCTGGCAGAGCATTTTAAGGCGTGTTTATGATGCCATGGTAGGGCTGTTATGACCCCGCCATAGGTTTCAGGTTACAGCGGCATTGAATGCCGACCTGGCAGTGTGGTCCTCCTTCTTACAGGATTTCAACGGAATATCCTTTTGGAGGCAGGACCGACTCTTGGAGGCTGAGTTACATGTTCAGTCCAACGCGTCTGGAGGTTATGGCTTTGGGGTAGTCTTTGGGTCTTCCTGGTGTAAGGGTCAATGGTCAGAGACATGGGTGCAAGAAGGCTTAGACAAGGAACTGACCTTTCTGGAATTCTTCCCTATAGTGGTGGCTACATTTATGGGCCGAGAGGCTGAGGAACTCTACGGTCCATTTTTGGTGTGATAACATGGCCATGGTCCATGTTATCAACTCTCTTACATCTAGGAATGCCAGGGTTATGAGCCTTGTCCGGGCTTTTGTTCTCCAATGCCTGCATTTCAATGTTCTCTTTCCGGCACGGCATGTTCCTGGCATTGACAATAGTGTTGCTGATGCTCTGTCACGGAACCAGATGGACAGTTTCCATCAGCTAGCGCCGATGGCCAGGGCTCGGCCGGAAGCCGTGCCCCCTACGATTTGGGAGATTGGAGAGCAGAGTCGGAGAGGGCCATAAGCCTTTCCATTGCCCCCAGCACGCTCACCAGCTACCAGAGAGCAGGTAGGGCGATTCAGGAATTCTGGGCTGGCAAGGGCTACGCACCAGAATGGCCTATTCCAGTGAGTCATCTGCTGGAATTCCTGGTGGACGGCAGGCAACGTGGGCTGTCAGTCCGGGCACTGCAAGGTAAGCTGGCGGGGCTTTCCTTCTTAGCAAAGGCAGGTGGTTTTCAGGATTATGCAGGGGACTTTAGGGTCCACTGCATTTTGGCAGGGTGGGCTAGAGAGCATCCTGCCACGCCTGATTCCCGTCGACCTATTTCAGTCGACATTTTAATGGCCATGAGTGGCTAGTGGGACACACTTTGCTCCCCCAGCTACGAAGCCTCACTATTCCAGGCAGTGGCCCTTACGCTGTTTTTTGGTGCTTTTCAAATTGGAGAAGTGGTAGCTGGCTCAAAGCGAGACTTATCTTGTCGTGCCCTTCAATTTGCGGACATCTCCATGGAATGGGGTTGTGCTTGCATACATCTGAGAAGGTCTAAGACGGACCAGAAGGGTAAGGGAAGGCACGTCAAGTTGGCCCCATCCACAGTGCCTACCCTCTGCGGGCTTTACAAGCATTTTTGGCAGATAGGGGATCTGGGGATGGATATTTATTTACCCATGCAAGTGAGGTTCCCCTCACGAAATACCAGTTTTGGGCATTAACAAAAGCATTGCATAGGCTAGGGTTTGACCCCTCACAGTTTGGAACCCATTCATTTAGAATTGGAGCTGCTTCTACGGCAGCCGGTCTCAGTTTTCCCCAAACAAGAGTACAGGCAGTGGGACATTGGTCCTCTGGTGCCTTTAAGGGCTATATTCGCCCCTTTTAAAGGGCTTGGGAATGCGGAAGCCTAATAAGTTTTATTTGTTTTGACAGGTTGCTGGACGGGGAGGGAGCAGACGCGCATCCTCATATGCGGCCACAGCATGATTTTCTGGGCAGCCCAGAGGGCAGCGAGGTCGAGCATGGGCTCGCAGCTGGGCCTCAATCGTTGGGCTACGGTACAGTGGCTTGGCCGGCGAGGAATGCATTGGGAGGGGCTCCTACCCACTCTGTTCCAGCAAGATGTAGTGTGGACAACTCCGCAGGTGGTGGTCATTCACCTGGGTGGTAATGACCTTGGTTTGCTGCAAGGCAAGGCCCTCAGGGTTCAGGCATGTAAGGACATGCAGGTGTTAAGGCAAAGGTGGCCTTTGGTATGTCTGCTATGGTCAGACATGCTCCCATGTAGGGTGTGGCGTGGGGTATGGGATCCATGGGCAATCGATAGAGCACGGAAGAAGGTCAACCGGCAGATTCGGTTGGCTCTTCTTGGGCACGGGGATTTAGCCATTCCGCATCCCCATATTCAGCATTTAGAGGTTGAACTATACAGGGCCGATGGTGCTCACCTGTCTGACGCAGGTAACGACTTCCTCCTGAAAGACCTGCAGAGGTGTCTGCGAGAGGTGCTTCTCGGCAGTGGGGTAGAGGGGGACTAAATAGAGATTTGTCCCCCTTTTGTGGCAGGAAGGTGCAGGAAGGGAAATAGGTAAGGACAGCTAGGTGGCCCCCGTAGGCACCTTTGGAGGTGATTGGCGGTTTCGAAGGCCTGTCTGTCAGAGCTTTCCGGCTTGAAGGCAGGATATGGGCTGCCTCTGGGGCCAACTTATCTCATCTACCCAAGGGTTATCCAACCCCAGATGGGGATGATGTAGGAAGGCCCCCCTACTCACCTACAAGCTGTGGCCTGGGTAAGGCGTAAGCACATGGGCTTGCCCTTCCGCCGGCAGGGGCTGGTCGCCCTAGAGCTGTATGGCAAGATACTTGCTTATAGACAGTTCCCGCACCTAGATTTCCTTCTGCACGTCACTTTAAATTGGGTTTTTGTTTACTGTAATTTAATAAAGTGGCCCTTGTTCAACACAAGCTGATGTCTCTGTGTTTTATTTTGCCCCTCAACTGCAAATTCTAGTAGTGTCAACAGCCAGTGCACTTTCAGAGTTCCAAATGCCAACTCTGGCAGGTCAGTGGAAATGGCTTCCATATAGTTGCTCACAGCATGTGGAAGCAGGGTTCCATGTGCAGACTGCCTTGCTGGGTGTGGCCTATGAACGTGAAAAAAGTGCTGCCTGGGATTAAAGAAGCAAAAGCTGCTGGGGCCACTTGCATGATGCTGTGTGATGTGTGGGAACTGTACATTTTCCTCATAATATATAGTGTTGTCAGCTTTTATTTTATTTATTTATTTATTGCACCTGTATACCGCCCCATAGCAGAAGTTCTCTGGGCGGTTTACAGCAATCAAAAACATTAAAACAAATATACAATTTAACACACCTATTTTAAAAACACTTTAAAACACAATTTTAAAATTTAAAACAATATAAAAACAATTTAAAACATATGCTAAAATGCCAGGGAGAAGAGGAAAGTTTTGACCTGGTGCCGAAAAGATAACAGTGTTGGCACCAGGTGCACCTTCTCAAAGAGATCATTCCATAATTTGGGAACCACCACTGAGAAGGTCCTCTCCCTTGTTGCCACCCTCCGAGCTTCCCTTGGAGTAGGCACCCGGAGGAGGGCCTTTGATCTTGAACGTAGTGTACGGGTGGGTTCGTATCGGGAGAGGCGCTCCATCAGGAATTGTGGTCCCAAGCCATGTAAGGCTTTATAGATCAAAACCAGCACCTTGAATTGAGCTCGGAAATATACAGGCAGCCAATGCAAGCGAGCCAGAATCGGTTTTATATGTTCGGACTGTCTGGTCCCTGTTACCAATCTGGCTGCTGCATTTTGCACAAGCTGCAGTTTCCAAACCGTCTTCAAAGGCAGCCCCACGTAGAGTGCATTGCAGTAATCTAATTTGGAGGTTACCAGAGCATGGACAACTGAAGCCAGGTTATCCCTGTCCAGATAGGGACGTAGTTGGGCCACCAACCGAAGTTGGTAGAAGGCACTCCGTGCCACCGAGGCTACCTGAGCCTCAAGTGACAGAGATGGTTCTAGGAGAACCCCCAAGCTACGAACCTGCTCCTTCAGGAGGAGTGCAACCCCATCCAGGACAGGTTGGACATCCACCATCTGGTCAGAAGAACCACCCACTAGCAGCATCTCAGTCTTGTCTGGATTGAGCCTCAGTTTATTAGCCCTCATCCAGTCCATTGTCACAGCCAGGCACTGGTTCAGCACATTGACAGCCTCACCTGAAGAAGATGAAAAGGAGGAATAGAGCTGCGTGTCATCAGCATACTGATGGCAACACACTCCAAAGCTCCGGATGACCGCACCCAACAGTTTCATGTAGATGTTGAATAGCATGGGGGACAGAACTGACCCCTGCGGAACCCCATACTGGAGAGTCCAGGGTGCCGAGCAATGTTCCCCAAGCACCACCTTCTGGAGCTGACCTGCCAAGTAGGAGCGGAACCACCGCAATGCAGTACCTCCCACTCCCAACTCAGCTAGTCTCCCCAGAAGGATACCAATGGTATCGAAAGCCGCTGAGAGATCAAGGAGAATCAACAGAGTCACACTCCCCTTGTCTCTCTCCCAACAAAGGTCACCATACAGGGCGACCAAGGCTGTTTCCGTGCCAAAACCAGGCCTGAATCCCGACTGAAATGGATCCAGATAATCGGTCTCATCCAAGAGTGTCTGGAGCGGGCCTGCCACCATTCTTTCCAGGACCTTGCCCAGGAATGGAACATTTGCTACTGGCCTATAGTTATTAAGATTTTCTGGGTCCAGGGAGGGTCTCTTCAGGAGGCACATGTTACCAAATTCTGCTAAGCTACACAGGAAGTGGATTGGACTGTGAAAGACCAACCCAAATGGTGTTTGCATTTTGACCAATTTGTAGGGCAGTACAATATCTCAGAGAGGAGGTCAGGTCTCCTGCTCCCCTGGTGCATTCACTATAGCTGCCCAATTTCCCTGCTTTTTAAAGTTTGATAGAAATAGCTGTGGGCTATAGGTACGTTATTAAACTGCAAGGTTTTTTGCCTATTAGTGAATTTCCCTGCTTTTTAATCCGGGAGGTAAGAGATGGGATCCTGTGTAAGTTAGCACCAGCAGTAACAGAAATAGTTCAGCAGTGTATTTTAAATGTTATATTACCATCAAGAATGCCTTTTCTTTTACAAGAGGGTTAGTGGCACAGAACATGCTTTGCATGCAAAAGTCCCCACATTCAATACCCAGCATCTCCAATTAGGGCTGGGAGAGATCCTTATCTGAAACCTTGTCAGTCAGTACTGAGCTAGGAACGTCTATTGTTATAGGAGAAGGCATTAAAAAGGATCTTATTCTCAACCCAGCAGCAAAAAAAGAAGGAGGGGCATGGCTGTGACTATCATGAAGAGACCCTGCACTTTTTAATTTGCTACTGCACTACTGGTCGCAAACAGAAAAACCACTTGGCCACCTCATTAGTGTAATATGGTATTACACTAACTGCAAATGTTTGATGCCCCTGCAAATGTTTGATGAAGACCTTCTGTTCTCTGCAAAGATGAAGAGGAAAATCCCTTTTCCCTATACAGCAAAGGCTTTCACAAAAGTGGAAAGCAGTGGCCAACACAGCACTAATTTCAGATGAGGGCTTCAACACAGGACTAATTTCAGATAGTGAGTGAGTGAGTGAGTGAGTGAAAGAGATTTAAGATTAAACAACCAACAGCTAAATTCAAGATTAAAGTGTTGAAAACAAAGAGTCGCATTAAATCTCAAAATAACTACAGCAATGTTATGAGCACAGGTCAAACAGCCATACACACTTCGAACAAAAAGCATTTGAGCGTTTGTCATTTATAAACCCATTTAAGGATTTATACCACCAGCATCAACCCAAACACAAGAAGCCTCTACTTTTCTCCCATGAGTGGAAAAGCAATGATCCCTCCACCCATTGCCGCCCTGGGCTCCTTCTAGGAGGAATGGTGGGAT
The DNA here is from genome assembly GCF_030035675.1 of Rhineura floridana. NCBI lineage: Eukaryota > Metazoa > Chordata > Lepidosauria > Squamata > Rhineuridae > Rhineura > Rhineura floridana. Next base: position 21,183,632 of record NC_084481.1, read on the forward strand.
ATAAATTTAATAAATTAAAGAAATAAATCAGCTGCTACAGTCAATTTAAAAGTTCTTTTCAAAAAAGAAAAAGAAAAAACAAAACCAAGAGACTGAACAACACTGGACTACACTTCAGGGTTGTCATACACAACTCCCTCTCAGCCCCCCCCCCCAATATCTGTACAGCCATACTAGGCTACTTTGCAGGGTTGCTGTAACTTGGCTGCTGTAACCTATTTATTTATTAAATTTATTAGTCGCCCATCTGGCTGGCTGTCCAGCCACTCTGGGCAAAGTACAAATTAAAAACATACAAATACATTAAAACTCTCAACAATAATAATAAAACCTAACCCAACCTATGCATTCTCCAGCACTATATCCACCCCTCCCCACTGCTGCACTATGCATATACTAATGATGTGTGTGTGTGTGTGTGAGACAGAGAGAGAGAGAGAGAGACAGACAGAGAGAGAGAGAGAGAGAGAGAGAGAGAGTTAAGATCCAAGAGCTAAATTCAGGATTAAAGTGTTACAAACAAAGAGTCTCATACAATCTCAAAATAACTACAACAATGTTATGAGCACAGGCCAAACAGCCACACACACTGCAAACAAAAAGTTTTTGAGCTTTTGTCATTTATAAACCCATTTAAGGATAGGGGGTGGGGAGTGGCAGGGCAATTGAGCCAGCAGAAAGAGCAGGCTGCGGGAGACAGCGGGGGTGGGAACACACACACACACACACATCACCGTCACTCACCTCCATTCTGCTGCTGCCTTCTCCGTCATCCTTGCCCTGTGCCTTTCTCCCTCCACCATCCATTTCTCTCTCTCTCTCTCTCCTAACTGTCTGGCTGTCCATTTCCTCCCTCGTGCTTCCTTACATAGAGTACGAGGAAAGAGCAACGCTGACCAGAAGGCCAGTGTGAGTCACATGTAGGGCTGCCATATTCCAATTCCACAAATCTGGGCAGGCTGATTTGCATATTATGCAAATTATAAATTAGTTGCATAATTTGCATAGTATGCAAATAATGTCCTGATTAGGCAAATTAATCATATTAAAAGTTGCATTGTCCAGTTTTGTTTTGTGCCTAACAATTACCACCAAAAACTGGGGGAGGATTTGAAGATTTAAAAAAATCCTTCATTTTCAACCTTAAATCCCTATTATGGAATATTTATTTATTAAGAGGATTTATATCCTGCCTTTCCACTGTTAAAGAAGGAGTTCAGGGCAGCTTACAAATATAAAAACAATAAAAATGCACAATCAATGTAAAAAACAATAAAAACATAACAAACATAAAACAAGTCAATGCAGCACTATAAAAATCATACAACTTTTAACACAGATAGAAATCAAGATTTCAATATTATCAGTTCTGTCAATCATCTTATCTAAAGGGAGCATGTCTGAGCATGTAAGAAGTGTCTTTAGTACACCGATTCTCACATATCCGATCAGAGAGAGGGGAAATGGAGCTTTCTATGATAAAGGCTAGAACATGATGGAGACCTGGGTGATGGCACCTCTTTTTGAAAAAAGAAAATAAAAATGCAGTGAATTCTAGAGACCTGGCAAGCTGTGGTAGCATTAGACAGGGTAGCTGTTCCATTCCTTAAGGGGGGAAGGTTACACCCCCCACTGCATCGAATATATGCATAGAGAGAGGGAGCGCCTCTGTGAGTATGTATATATATATATATATATATACACATGCGTGTAGGTATACGTGCACACGCACACACACATCCATCCCTAGGGAGATGGAAGTAGGGTGATCTTTGGTGGAGAGATACCTGTGAGTCATTTTGAAGAAGGGTATGTATAAAAAAAATACTTTTTAGCCTTTTCTGAATTGCTGAACAGAGGCTCTGTCAGGCAACAGGGTGAGTGAGGCTGCATTCCAATGCAACTTTACTTAGGAGTAAGCACCATTTAACAAGGTGGGTACAGGGCTGAAAAATGCAAATGCTAGTATCACTGCCTTTTCTACAGAGAGGTTTGCTTTTATATCTTGTATCTGTTCAGGGGAGGGAGTGTTTAGTGGAATCAAACCCTTTTATTCCATCCTCCATGATGATAGGCAGACCCTCCCATTGTATTCACCGCTTAAGACACATATCCTGAGAAACAGGCAACTGAGATGAAAGCTGCTTCTCCTTGCTGACGCAACCAGAAAGTGTATGGGTAAGGGGTGGAGCAGCTGCATGTGTTGATCAAGTGGGCATGTGCAGTTTTCTAACCTGCTAGATTCTGCAGATGCAGCAGGCAAGCAGACTAAAATTCTTCATTTTTCCAGGACAACTGTGGTGTCTCTCATTGGCTAAGAACAATGGAAGGCGGGAATTAGGGTTGCCAGGTCAGAAGCATCCCAAACCCTGAAATTTCAGGGGTGGGCCAGAGGAGGTACTCCTGAATGATGTCAGGATGCCTGAGCGATGTCACAGGGATGGGCCCTAGTGCTGCCATTAAGCATGATACATTAAGCATCAGTCACAGTTATTTAGAGCATACAATGAAAAAAAAACATTTTTCTGATTGGAAATAAAGGTAGAAATCTTAGCTAAAATATGAAGCCCAGGTAGGGAACATTTAATATAGCCCATTTGCTTTCAGCAAGAAGGGTTAAGTGCCTTCAGGCCAGTCACCGGCCATTGTAGGAAGAAAGGAGCCTAGTGTTGTGGAGATGTTACACTCAGGAGTAAAGATGGATGTCCCCGAAGGCAGCAATTCTAAACACACTTACTAATGGACTAAGCACTATAGAACTCAACAAGACTTACTTCTGAGTAGATATAGTATGGATTGTGATGTTGGTAAACCTTGACTATGGATCCTCTGCAAAGACATCCATATTCAAATAGGGTTGGCAACCCTGTGCCTGCAGTGCCCTGCCCGTATCTTTTAACATGGCTACTCCAAAATTCTTAACAGATTTGACCCTTCAGAAAGAGGTCTGAGAAATGAGTAAGAGTAAGAAGATTCTCTACCCTTTCTGTCTACCCTGTGGGCTGCTATAAACTCACTTTGACAGCAAACCCAATTCCAGTGAGCAATAATGGACAGAGAGAAACACATGGTTTGGTCTACTTTCATAGGCAGCAGCTTGGGAACAACAGTTGCAGCCACACTTCCAAATATGTGAATTCTCTTTTACCACTATTGGGCAAACTGTCATGCAACCAACAAGGTGCATCACCAGTGGGTTTAAGGGGGTTGCCCTGAGCACATGGAACCACTGCTGTTGCTTCTGTGGCTGTAACAGAGTGAGGTTAAAGATAAGTGAAATGCAAATAGAAAAAACAACAACACAAAAGGCAGTAACACTTTCCTAAATGCAATACCATACCAACCACAACAAGATTCCTATGAGTAAGGCAGAAAACTCAGCATCCCACAACCAGTCAGGATTCATAACCAAAAACCCAAACTAAAAAAATCCTAGCAGCCAGTCAGCCAAGGTCACAGAAATCCCCATGCAGCACAACGTGACCTGGGGACTTCAGTTAACGCAGAATGCTGCAGCACGATTGCTGACATGAGTGAGATCCTATCAGTACATAATACCTCTGCTCTGAAATCGGCATTGGTTGCTGATTTGCTAGCAGGCCAAGTTCAAGCTGTGCTTTCCATGTTATGGGTGCCACATAGTACTTGTTCTGCTCTTGTAAAAAATCAGTCCTTTTGTGTGGCAGTACCTACGCTTTGGAACTCCTTGCCTGTTGACATTAGGCAGACGCCTCTTTTCAACACTGCTAAAATCAGTTTTCTTGAGGCAAGCCTCTCCAGGCATGTAGAAGCTATTGTGTTTTTAAATCTGTTTTTAACTCATTGTTGGTTTTATTATTTTGAACTTTTTAAAATATCTGTCCTTAACGCTTTTGCCAATAATTTTATTGTTTTAATTCTTTCTGTAAACCGCTTTGAGATATTTTTTACAATAAAGTGGTATATAAATGTTGTAAATAAAAATACATCAATAAATGTTGGAGTCACTGTGGCCCTTGAGTCTCTTCCCACTTTTAGGAACCAAGGAATCTGCCTTATACTGACTCAGGCCATTTCGTACCATCTAACTCAGTACTCATGACATGGACTAGCATTGGCTCTCCAGGATTCCAGGCAATAGTCTTTTCCAGGAATTGAATTTTGGACCTTGTATGCAAAGCATATGCCCTACCGATGAGCTACAACCCACCCCCTGTTTAAAAAAGTATCTTTTAAAAAATTTCTTTGCAATTCACTCTTGAATGCACATCATACCTAGGGCAGATCCACATCATTTATTTATACCACATTCAACACCCATTTGAAGCACATGAATCCCACCACAGAATCATGGGAATTTTCATTTGTTAAGGGTGGTGAGAACTATAATTGTGAGGGGGAAACTACACTTCCCAGGATTCTTTAGGGGAAGTCATGCACTTTAAATGTGAGTTGGATGTGCTTTAAATGTGGTGATCTACTTAATCAACTTTGCCTGCATGTAAATCATTTTAATTAATTTTTCAAAATGGAAATGAGCTATAAAGTGTACTGGGTGACCATGTGCTACTCACCATCTCTCAGCCTATCCTCCCCTCAGGATGAAAACAACAGAGTACCATGACCACCCCAAGGAAGAAGGGCACACTTAAAATGTAGAGAAAAAACCATCTACAACCATAGTGTGAAATCAAATACTTATTGGGACACAGTATGAAGAAATATTTATATAAGCATGACTATCAAATATGTTTATGAATTACACAATCCGTAAAGATATTTATAGTGCAATCCAATGTTTGTTTACTCAGAAGCAAGTCCCAATGTATTCAATGGGGCTTACTAAACTGGGAAGTGTGCAGAGAACTACAGCCTCAAGTGATAAGGAACTTGTTCTTTCAACAAGCCTTTTAAGTTGAGACCTTATCCCAGTCTGAGTCTGTGTTGGAATTGCTTTTTAATATGTTTTAAGCCTTTTCTTTTTTTAAAAAAAATGTTTTTAAAGCTTTTTAAAAATGTTTTCAAAGATGTTTTAATAGATTTTAAAGTCTGTTTTTTATGATGTTTTAAAGTGCTTTTAGTACTTTTGTTTCCCGTCCTGGGCTCCTGCTGGGAGGAAGGGCAGGATATAAATCAAATAATAAATAAACTTCATTCACCCAACCCAAAATTCAGAATCATGCCTCTTTAGGCTGTTTTCCACCTGTTTATTCTTGCTTTATGGTTATTGGATTTTAAAGGGATTTATTTCTTATTGTGAGTTGCCTTGGTTTCCAATCACCAACCCAATCACAGGGTTGTTGGAAAGACTCCACACACACACACACACACACACACACACACACACACACACACACACACACACACACACACACACACACACACACACACACACACACACACACACACACACACTGCAGATGTATAAATACAGCCCATATATTAGTTTATTATCAAACCAGTTGGTCATTGCAAAAAATCAGTATTAATTTTAAACAAATCAGTATTAGTGTCCTACATAATAAAAAACCTGTAATACCTAAGTAAGCCCTGCCTAATTGCTTTAAAACAGGACTGGAGAAGAACAGACAGAAAGCTCCCCCCCATTTTTTGACTCCTTCCCACTCCATTCTGCTGCTGCTTTCTCCCTCCATGAGCCATTTTCTCTCTCTCTCTCACGTGCTTCCTCACACGAAGCCAGCTCAGCAGAAGGCCAGTGTGAGTCACATGTCTGTTGCCCACCAATCACAGGAGCAGACTTCCTCTGCTTCCTCCAAGTAACTGGAAGGGGAGGGGGAGGGAGAGTGAAACGAAAGAACTCTTCTACGCATGCGGTACGTTATGATACACTGTAATGCATTTTTTAATAAATTAATTAAAAATAAACCATGCCGTTTTTTAAATTTAAACCTACTACAGATGAAGTACTGTGTATGGGGCAAGCTCAGGGATTTGATTAGGGATACCTTACAGTCATCTCTGATTTTTAATGAATTTCAACAGATTATGTCAATTTCTCAAAAAAAAAGTCCAAACGGCTTCTAGTTTTTTCCCCTCCCGTTTTTCACTTTAACCTGTGGATTCTCCGTGGGGGGGGGGTTGTGTATCACCAAGAAAACTTCCAGAGTTGTAGAGCAAGCGATTCTGAACCCAACAGTATAAGACTTGTAAGTTTTTGTTTTGAATTGGGACTATATAAAGCACCAGAAAGAGGTGAGGGTGGTATTTTCATTTAACATGGTAGAACGCGAAAAATCCCTACTGACTATAGTATACAGTCACTCTTGTGGCTGTATAATGATCAGGCTTCTTGTATCCTGGTCTTTACAGAGTTCAGAGTGGCTATTGAACGTTTTCTAGTAATGAAAAATGAGGGCAGCACATGTAAGAACAGTTTTCATGACAACATGAGCAAATATGAAAAACATCAATTTCATGTCTCGGGGGATATTATTTTACTAAGGCACTGAGATCTTCTAGTAAATATTATCTAGAAAGAGCAACTGCTAACAGTACATATGTCTAAAATAAAATGCATGTACAGTAACCTCAAAACATGAAGAATGCAATCCAAAGGCAACTCTTTGCCAGTCTCATGTGGGGTGAGCCCCCTCCTCTTGTTGTTATATTAGATGCCAGAGAATCCAAGGTCTCAGCCAGAGAGCAGTTTTGTTGGTTTGTATTTTATTCTCTTGAAAAAACGAGGTGGTGGTGGTGGATCTCAGAAGTTGGAATTAGCACTTCTGTTTTCTTTTTTAAAACTGATTGAAGATGCCTTGAAGGATGCCTTCCAGTATTGTGAATTTGTTGAAACTGTATAAACTGTAGGGTGGAACACTATTTTTTCCTGTGGTTACAGAACAGGTATCATTTCTCTACAACATAAAAATAAAAAGCCAGCATTTTTATCAGTGGATTGATATGTATCACTGTAGCACCTACAAATCTTGGCAATGCAAGGATGAATTTTGTCCACTGGAAAGTTTTGTTACTAGTATGGTTGTCTTGCCAGTACATCATTGGTGAGAAAAGCACTCTGAAGTATGCCTACATGGAACAGTTCAGACTTGCTTGCCTTTTGAATGCAGAGCATTCAGTTTCTTTGTTTTTTAAACTGAAATCAATTTCATCTAACGCTAGACTGCAGTTGAATTTTCCCTGATGAACTACTGGGTGGAGCTCAAAACCCTGTTAGGACTAGGGAAAGGTGAGAAATTAGATAAAAGCAAACTGTACCTCTGACCACTCCGCAGTTGGCAAGTTCACTATCTTTGCAGACCAGTCTTGTTTGTTACGAGCTTCTCCTGCTTTTCCTGAAAAAAAGATTTCTTTTTTTAAACCCAACAAATATAACATTGTTATCAATGACATCTTTGATCTGAGCTGCTGAAATGTGTATTCCTTTTAATGTCTGCATCATTGAGGTGATGATGGTAGCCATTAGCATTCCAGCTTGCCTCTAAGCACTGACATTTTGTCCCCACATCCTAGATGTGCAATCACTGGCCATGATTATTTATTATTATTTATTTATTTAAAATATTTCTATCCCAGCTTTCTGCCCTACAATAGGGCACTCAGGGCGGCTTACAAAAATAAAATCAAACATGCGCATAATAAAATTGTAAACAGTAAAATCACAAAAACATTAAAATAAATTTAAAATACATAAAATGCAATTAAAATACATAAAATACAACACAGACACACACACACACATATATAGGGATTGGTACTAAAGGGACTACAAAGGTAAAATTTAACACAGAAGGCATAAAATCAGTGTCAGGCTGTACCTTCAATCCCTCAGAAAGGCTCTCCGGGACAAGATCGTTTTCAGAAGTCTCCAACAGGGAGGGAGCAGAGTGAACTTCTTGGAGTAGAGTATTCCAAAGCTTGGGGGCCACCGCTGAAAAAGGTCTCTCCCATGTGCGTGTCAAACTAACATCTTTCACTCCAGGCACGCAGAGGAGACCAGAGGCAGATGATCTTAAATTGCGGGCAGGTACATATGGGCGTAAGTGGTCCCTCAAGTACATTGGTCCAAGGCCGCTTAGGGCTGTAAAGGTCAGAACCAGCACTTTGAATTGGGCCTAGAAACAAATTGGGAGTCAGTGGAGTCGATAAAGTACAGGGGTAATATGATCCCTGCCCCATGCTCCAGTTAACATTCCTGCTGCTGCATTTTGAACCAACTGCAATTTCCAAACCGTTTTCAAAGGCAGCCCCACATAGAGTGTGTTACAGTAATCAAGCCTCGTTGTCACCAATGCACTATGGCCAAGTCAACTGCGTCCAGGAACGGACGCAGCTGGTAGACCAGTTTGAGTTGACCAAAAGCACTCCTGGCTACCGCAGCCACCTGATATTCAAGCAGCAGGGCAGGATCCAGGAGGACTCCCAAACTCCGGACCTGCAAGCGGAGTGCAACCCCATCCAGAACAGGTTGCAACCCCATCCCTGATGCAGTTTTCCCCTTGACCAGCAGTACCTCTGTCTTGTCTGGATTACGTTTCAGTTTGTTAGCCCACATCCAGCCCTTCACAGCCTCCAGGCACCGGTTTAGGATGAATATTCCCTCCCTGCAATCAGGTGGTAGGGAGAGATAGAGCTGAGTGTCATCAGCATATTGATGACATTGTACTCCAAATCTCCTGATGACCTCTCCCAGCGGTTTCATATAAATGTTAAAGAGCATGGGAGACAGAATGGAACCTTGCGGTACCCCACAGGCCAACGGCCAGGGGCTCGAGCAGTAGTCTCCCAGCACCACTTTCTGGGTCCTGTCTGTCAGGTAGGACTGGAGCCACCATAAAACAGTGCCTCCTAATCCCATCCCAGCTAGATGGTCCAGAAGGATACCATGGTCGATCGTATTGAAGGCCGCCAAGAGGTCCAGCAGCACCAACAGGGATGCACTCCCCCTGTCTGATGCCCGGCATAGGTCATCAAGCAGGGCGACCAAGGCGGTCTCTGTCCCATGGCCAGGCCTGAAGCCTGATTGAAAAGGGTCTAGTTAGTCTGATTCATCCAGGAGAACTTGGAGCTGAGCAGCCACCACCCTCTCAATCACCTTGCCCAGAAAGGGGAGATTAGAGACTGGGAGGAAGTTGTTAGGATCCGCGGGGTCTAACGAAGGCTTTTTTAAGCAAAGGTCTTATCACAGCCTCCTTCAACAATTTTGGCATAGAGCCTTCCCTTAGGGAGGTGTTAATTAAATATGCCAACCAGTCAGCCACTCCCCCTCTGGCAGATTTGATTAACCAGGATGGGCAAGGGTCAAGGGAACAAGTAGTGGCTCTCAATTCTCCTAGAATCCTGTCTGCATCCTGAGGCTTTACAAGCTGAAAAGTATCCATAGAAAAATGACAAGAGGAAGCTTCAGGGACATCTGGCACACCTGTAGTTAATGAGGAGTCCAAGTCAGTCCGAATGCGAGCAATTTTATCTGCAAAGGGCCTCGCAAACATGTCACAGCGAGCGACTGAGGGCTCAGAGTCTAATGTAGGGCCAGAGCCCAAAAGACCCAGGATCACCTGGAAAGACATCGCCAGATGACACAGCACAAGGTGGCCTTATACGGAGTCAGACCATTGGTTCATCTAGCTGAGCATTGTCACTGACTGGAGGTGGCTCTCTAGGCTTTCTTTCCCAGTCCTAACTGGAGATGCTGGGGATTGAACCTGAGGCCATCTGCATGTCAAGGCCCTATACGTACACTCAATACCTATACCTATATTCAGAGGTGCTCTACATTATTACTACTCTCTATGCTCTGGAGCAATCAAATGAGATGCAGGTGGGTGATCACAAGCTCAGATTATGTTCTGTTTGTCTTGGTTTTAAGATAAGTTATACCACTGCTCTGCTTGCATGTATTCCCGATAAATCTCAACCATGGATTAAAGTTATATTTCCTAAGGTTGAATTTGCCTATCTGTAATGAAATCTGATTTCTTCTCTTGAGCCTAACTTAAACTCAAGCTCTGCTAACATAATTGCACTCTTTGCTTTGCCTTTTTAAAAGATATAATAATCCAGAGCTTGGAAAAGTTACTTTTTTGAACTACAACTCCCATCAGCCCCAGCCAGCATGGCCACTGGATTGGGCTAATGGGAGTTGTAGTTCAAAAAAGTAAGTTTTCCAAGCTCTGTAATAATCTGTGTTTGTACTTTGTGTTTTGTTTAATGATGCTGTGGGGATGCTTTAGCCCTGAATTTAGACTGCATGCTTTGCATATCAGGTCCGAGGGTCAATGCTAGGCATCTCTGTGCAATGGATCTTTGTTGCAACCTGATGCCTGTGACTTTGTTGGTGCTAGCAGTAATGGGGTAGGTGGCCCCATGGGCTACCTCAGAATGAGGCAGCCCTCTATCTCAACAGTAGCCTCCGTGGTGCCTCCAAAGAGGTTATTGGACTACAGCTTTCATCAGTCCCAGTCAGAATGGTTGATGGTCAAGGATAATGGGAGTTGTAGTCCAATTACATCTAGAGCAGTGGTTCTTAATCTTTTCCACTGCCAGCACCCCTTGGATTTCCAAAATATGCTCTCGCACCCCCTGAAAAAATACCATTCATTTTTAATTTTATTTTATTTTAATGTGTGTTTTAGCTTCTATTTAAATGAATTTTTAAAATCTCTTGAACAACGCCTCGCGCCCCTAGAAAAAGTGTCTTGCACCCCAGGTTAAGAACCACTGATCTAGAGGGTACCACACTGGCTGTCCCTACTCTGTATCCTTAACACCCATACGTGGGTCCTGTGAGGCCTGAATGGAACAGACAATGGGGATGTACCTTACAATCTGGTTAACATTTTCTTGTGACTTTCCCTATTGTTTTCTGTCTACGGGTTTTTATAAGCCAGGTTTTCTGAGCAGAGACTATTTCTGCCTATAAAGAGGATTTTCATCTTTTTCTGTTTCTTTCTGGTTCTATGTAATCATTAACATTCTTAACCTTGAGAAGCAGAGAGATACCCATTCAATTGTTCTCCAACCTTAAGCACGCACGCACGCACGCACACACACATTCCATTTATTCCACTTTCCCTCTATTTTTCAGTTGTATTGCATGGGCTGTATTATTAAAATACAAAGTGATAATGCTCTATTATGGATGAGAGCTACCAAAGTGTTAAAAGGAGAGGGGGGACCCTCAAAGGGTAATGCTGTTACTGTGAAGTTAACAAGGTCATATTGTACGCCATGGCAATTTTATAGTATATCATAGAAACAATGTTTACAATTAAAAAAAACACATCAAGACAAAAGGGCATCTGGGAGAGATGGTCTTGGTTACACCACCATGAACCACGAAGGTAGCTTTGCTGGGTTGAGTAATATGTATGAATGTAAATTAACAGACTCTTCAGCTGCAAGGAGCTTAATTTGCCAGCGTTTCTCCAGGGTTTCAGGCAGGGATCTCTCTCAGCCCTACTTGGAGATCCCAGGGATTGAACCAGGAACCTTCTGCATGGAAGGCTGAGACTGCCGTGCCTCATATCACTGCCCTGGCAGCAACAGCAAGTCCCATGGGCTCCTACTGGGAGAAAAGGTGGGATATTATTATTATTATTATTATTATTATTGAGAGTCAGTGTGGTGTGGTGGTTAAGGTGCTGGACTAGGACCTGGGAGACCAGGGTTCAAATCTCCACACAGCCATGAAGCTGGGTGACCTTGGGCCAGTCACTGCCTCTCAGCCTCAGAGGAAGGCAATGATAAACCCCCTCTGAATACCGCTTACCATGAACACCCTATTCATAGGGTCGCCATAAGTCGGGATCGACTTGAAGGCAGTCCATTTCCATTTTCCATTATTATTATTATTATTATTATTATTATTATTATTATTATTACAACAACAACAACACTGAGGGCTCATCTGCACTATACATTTAAAGCAGCATCATTCAATTTTAAACAGTTATGGCTTTCTGCCCGGGAACTATAGTTTGTTAAAGGTGCTGAGAGTTGTTAGGAGACCCTTATTCCCCTCACAGAGCTAGATTTCCCCCAGAGAACTCTGGGAATTGCAGCTCTCTGAGGGAATAAGGGTCTGCTGACAACTCTCAGCACCCTTAACATACCACAGTTCCCAGGATTCTATGGGAGAAGCCATGACTATTTAAAGGGGCATAAGAGTGCTTTAAATGTATAGTACCTGATGGGGTCTAGCAGACAGGAACATGAGTAAGGCCTCTTCTCAAGATTCGGGTCTGAATGTATTGGAGGAGACACTCCTGGAAGGATTGAAGTCCCATGTTGTTGAGTGCTTCATACACTAAAGTCAACACCTTGAATCAGACCTGGCAGCTCCCAAAGTTGTTTTAGGTTATCCAGAGTTTTAGCTTTGCTTTGAAACTGGTGAATTCTGTCAAAGAGTCACACTTCATTTGAATAAGAGGCAGGTTGCTTTGTGACACAGCACTTCTTCTGAACAAAGCAAATCTATAACATGACCCGACACTGAGTTTAATGTCTAGATTTCCAACTTGGAGAATACATGTTGCTAATGAGTTGCAGACACAGTTTATAACAATAACAGTTTCATACAATATTCACAAGAACAATGTTCACCGAAGAGGAACAAGAGTCTTATCAGATTGGTGACTTTCTCAAATATCATGTTCAAATTTTTATATCCTTTTAAATTAAGAAATATGAGAATGAAGTGACCAGATGTTCAAGCCTTCTATCTTTAATCTTGTGTGACGGTGAGGATGCTTAAGCATGTGCCTGTGACAAGACATGCTTTTCTGTGGGTCGGTTTAGTTTGATGCAACTTTATTTTGCTTCCTGGGTAAGAAAGCTTCATGCATTCCGTGAAACTCCTTGTTACTTTTATAAGATACAGGTGCAGCGACTCTCACAAATCACAACTATGTCTGAACTGGAGGGTGGTACAGGTGGAAATACTAGAATTACTACACACAAGCTCTGTTGAAGTATTATGCCTGAACAAGGGATCACGAGATGAGCAGCGGGCTTGGAGACCTCCATCTCCCCCTCCCCCAAATGTTCCTGTCTGCACCATCCCTGGCCTACCTGCATTGAGCAGGACAGTCTGAAGGTAAGAAGCTGGTGTGCACTTGGTCATTGGGGGTGGAACCGATGTGACGTTCCTGCCTGAACAGGGTCACAGGGTGAGGGTTTTTTGGGAATTCTAGACCTGTTTCTGGAATCTTGCCAAGTACAAGCTTTCTGTGGGGACACGCAGCCTGTATTTCTCCCATGGCACAACTGGGCAAACAGAAGAACCACTGAAAAGTATTTTTCCCTCAGCACCCAGACCCTACAGTTTACCACTGTCAGCAGCCTCAGGGATGGGCAGTTGCCCAACATGGCCAAAATGGGACTGCATGTTTCGCACACGTTGGTTGCACTTTTCTTAAGAAGCATCATTTGGGACCATTTCAGACCTTTAGCCAGCAGCTAGGAACATAGGAAGTCGCCTTATTCTGAGAGAGACCAGCTGGTCCATCTAGCTCACTGCTGTCTACCTTGACTGGCAGTGGCTCTCCAGGGCTTCAGGTGGGGAGTCTCTCCCAGCCCTACCTGGAGATTCCAGGGATTGAACCTGGGATCTTCTGCATGCAAGGCAGACACTTTCCACTGAGCTATGGCCCTTCCCTAATACATGCTGAGGAGTCGGAACAAGCCTGCAGGGCCACTAGCAGCACACGGCATAGTTGGGCATCTTCTCCGCCTGCACTTGAGCTAGGCCCTCCCACTTTCTCCTCTTCCTTAGCTTGAAGTGACCTGCCATTTTGACATTCCTAGAACTTCTACATGGGAGTATTGTGGAAATGTCAAAATGGCAGGTGTCTCGCTGGTGTCCACCGCAAATTGAAGTAGCATTGCTCCCTCTTGCAGCAGTGCTGCTTTTAGTGGTGAGCCCACTGGGTGAATGGGGGAGGGCACATCACACTTGAAGTTTGCCTTGCAGCCAGGCTGGCTCCTCCACGAGGATGTGCCTGTCTTCTGCCCACATCCTTGCTTCAGCCCTGCCCAACCTGCCAAGCTTAGGCATATTACCACCCCACAGTTGCCTCCTCCTCTGGACTGATCCATGTGTGGTTTTGCCCACTGCTCCATCCACCCACTCTTTCTGTGGCTTACACTTTGGATGAAGGCAGATATGCATTTAAAATGTGTTGGAAGTATTTTGAACATGTATTCTCTGTCTTGAAAATAAATGAGTGTAGTGGACCGATGTAGACTGGGAGAGACTTTGGTTTGAATCCCAGATTCCTCCCCCATCCCTTCCACAGCATTCTTGCCAACCATTTTCAAGTCCCGTAGAACTTAATGGGAACCACTGATCCCAGAGCCCACTTGTGTATGCATAGCCCAATCCCTTCATCTGCATAACTCCATTCTGGGTTCCACCTTTCTAGCCACATAGTGTAACCAGGGCCTTATCTGCACTATACATTTAAAGCAGTACGACAGCTGGTATAGCACAGTGGGGAGGAGAGCCTGGCAGGGAGTCCAGAGTCTGTGAGTTCAAATCCCCACTTAAGAACATAAGAACATAAGAAGAGCCTGCTGGATCAGGCCAGTGGCCCATCTAGTCCAGCATCCTGTTCTCACAGTGGCCAACCAGGTGCCTGGGGGAAACCCGCAAGCAGGACCCGAGTGCAAGAACACTCTCCCCTCCTGAGGCTTCCGGCAACTGGTTTTCAGAAGCATGCTGCCTCTGACTAGGGTGGCACAGCACAGCCATCATGGCTAGTAGCCATTGATAGCCCAGTCCTCCATGAATTTGTCTAATCTTCTTTTAAAGCCATCCAAGCTGGTGGCCATTACTGCATCTTGTGGGAGCAAATTCCATAGTTTAACTATGCGCTGAGTAAAGAAGTACTTCCTTTTGTCTGTCCTGAATCTTCCAACATTCAGCTTCTTTGAATGTCCACGAGTTCTAGTATTATGAGAGAGGGAGAAGAACTTTTCTCTATCCACTTTCTCAATGCCATACACTTTTATACACTTCTCTCATGTCTCCTCTGACCCGCCTTTTCTCTAAACTAAAAAGCCCCAAATGCTGCAACCTTTCCTCGTAAGGGAGTCGCTCCATCCCCTTGATCATTCTGGTTGCCCTCTTCTGAACCTTTTCCAACTCTATAATATCCTTTTTGAGATGAGGCGACCAGAACTGTACACAGTATTCCAAATGCGGCCGCACCATAGATTTATACAACGGCATTATGATATCGGCTGTTTTATTTTCAATACCTTTCCTAATTATCGCTAGCATGGAATTTGCCTTTTTCACAGCTGCCGCACACTGGGTCGACATTTTCATTGTGCTGTCCACTACAACCCCGAGGTCTTTCTCCTGGTCGGTCACCGCCAGTTCAGACCCCATGAGCGTATATGTGAAATTAAGATTTTTTGCTCCAATATACATAATTTTACACTTGTTTATATTGAATTGCATTTGCCATTTTTCTGCCCATTCACTCAGTTTGGAGAGGTCTTTTTGGAGCTCTTCGCAATCCCTTTTTGTTTTAACAACCCTGAACAATTTAGTGTCATCAGCAAACTTGGCCACTTATAATAATAATAATAAACTTTAATTTATAGGCCGCCTATCTAGCCGATGGCCACTGTAGGCAGCTTACAATAAAACATGGTAAAATACATAAACAATAAACAATATAGCTAGTACAGTATATATAAAATTACAGTGTTTAGTAGATTGTTTTTACAGTGCTAGGACTAGTTCACCTTGGAAGTCTCAAAGGTCGTAAAGGCCTGATGGAATAGCCAAGTTTTCAGACCCCGGCAAAATATATCTAGGGAAGGGGCATGTCGAAGATCTATTGGGAGAAAGTTCCAAAGCGTGGGGGCCGCCACAGAAAAAGCCCTCTCTGGAGTCCTCACCAACCTAGCCACTTTAGTCGGTGGAACCGAGAGAAGGCCCTGAGTGGCCGATCTTGTAGGGCGGCACACTTTATGACGGTGGAGGCGCTCCTTCAGGTATACTGGGCCGGAACCGTGTAGGGATTTAAAGGTTAATACCAACGCCTTGAATTGAGCTCGGAAAACAACTGGAAGCCAGTGAAGATAACACTGGGGTGATATGATCATAACGGCAGCTATTCGTAAGTAAACGAGCCGCCATGTTTTGTACCAGTTGTAATTTCCGGTCTGTTTTCAAGGGTAACCCCACGTAGAGCGCATTGCAGTAGTCTAAACGAGAGGTGACCAGAGCATGTACTACGAGTGGGAGCTGATGGACAGGAAGATAGGGTTGCAGCCTTCGGATGAGACGCAATTGACCCCAAGCTGCCTGGCACACCGATGAAACCTGGGCCTCCATGGACAGCTCGGAATCAAGGATCACCCCAAGGCTGCGGACCTGGTCCTTCAGGGGCAGTTTTACCCCATTAAACACCAGGTCAATATGTCCCAACCCTCCTTTGTCTCCCACAAGCAGTACTTCCGTTTTGTCAGGATTCAGCTTTAGCCTGTTTCTTCCCATCCATCCACTCACGGATTCCAGGCATTTGGACATGGTCTCCACAGCCAGCTCTGGTGAGGACTTGAATGAGAGGTAGAGCTGAGTGTCATCCGCATATTGGTGGCACTGCAGCCCAAACCTCCTGATGATAGCTCCCAGCGGTTTTACATAAATGTTAAATAGCATGGGAGAGAGGATAGAGCCCTGTGGCACACCACATTTGAGGGGCCAAGGGTCTGAAACCTCATCTCCCAACGCCACCTGCTGGTGTCTATCAGAGAGAAAGAAACGGAACCAGTTTAATACTGTACCTCCAATTCCTAATCCCTCCAGACAATCCAGCAAGATACCGTGGTCGACGATATCAAAAGCCGCTGAGAGATCAAGGAGGACCAGAAAGGTGAATTCTCCCCTATCTAATGCCCTCCTCATATCATCCACCAGAGCGACCAAGGCTGTTTCAGTTCCATGTCCAGTCCTGAAACCCGATTGGTATGGATCTAAATAACCCGTTTCATCCAAGTGCGCTGACAGCTGATTGGGCACCACTCGCTCAATGACCTTGCCCAAGAATGGTAAATTTGAAATTGGGCGAAAGTTGTTTAGATCTTGGGGATCCAAGGAGGGCTTTTTCAAGATAGGTTTTATAATTGCCTCCTTGAGGGCTAATGGCAATACACCCTCATTCAAGGATGCATTTACCACCGCCTTGATCCCTTCGCCCAATCTCTCTTTACAGCTCATCACGAGCCATGAT
This sequence comes from Rhineura floridana, assembly GCF_030035675.1. Lineage (NCBI taxonomy): Eukaryota > Metazoa > Chordata > Lepidosauria > Squamata > Rhineuridae > Rhineura > Rhineura floridana. Next base: position 21,200,839 of record NC_084481.1, read on the forward strand.
GGGCACGGATCAAGGAGACAGGTGGTAGGTTTCACAGTTGACAACACCTTGTCCACATCCTCAGAAGAAAGAGGCCAAAACCGATCCCATAGGATCACATTATGACTGGTCAAATCTGGTCCACTATCTGCGTTCACGGTATGCGAAATCGAGCTTCTTAGATGTTCGATTTTATCGGCAAAGTGTTTTGCTAAATTGTCACAGGAGACCTTCAAATATTCCAAGGGTTCCTGAGCAACTGGACCAACCAGGCTTCGGACCACTTGGAATAACCTCCTGGGACAGCACTCTGCTGATGCAATAGAGGCAGCAAAGTAATCTTTCTTTGTTGCCTTTATTGCCACATGATAGGCAGCTACTGCTGCTCTAACTTGTGTCCGGGCATCTTCGGAGCGGGACTTACGCCACCGGCGTTCTAGTTGTCTCACCTCCTGCCTCAGAACACGCAACCGTGGTGTGTACCATGGTGCTGTCTGGGATCTATTCAGGGGGAGAGGACGTTTCGGAGCCACTCGGTCAAATGTCCCGGTGATCTTTGAGTTCCACTCCATCACCAGGGTATCGACTGAATGACCTTCAGCAAGTTCCAAATCCCCAAGCGCAGTCAGGAATCCTTCTGGATCCATCAGGCGCCTGGGGCGGACCATTCTAATAGGTCCTGTGCCTTTGCAGAGGGTGTGTGGCATCGAGAAGTCTACGTTTACCAGATAGTGGTCTGACCATGACACAGGGGTAAAAGTAATGGCCCCCAACTTCAGAGCACTTTTCTCCTCTCCCAGGACAAATACCAGGTCGAGAGCATGACCGGCTACATGGGTGGGCTCAGTATTACTAAGGTGCAGTTCCCAGGAAGTCATGGTTTCTAGGAAGTCCCGAGGGGCTCCATTGAGAGTGGCCTCGGCGTGCACATTGAAGTCACCCATCACCAACAGTTCTGGGGACAACATGCGCACTCCCGAGACCACCTCTAGCACCTCGGCCAGGGATTCTGCCGTGCAGCGAGGCGGGCGGTACACAAGCAGGATCCCTAAACTGCCCTTCGGGCCCAACCTCCAGTACATGTAGTCAACAAACTTGGTCCCACGGAGAGGAGACCTGGCAAAGACCAAGGACTCCCGATAGATGACAGCCACTCCCCCTCCCCGCCTTCCTTCCCTCGGCTGATGTGCATAACGGAAACCTTGCGGGCACATCGCCTCTAGAATAGGTGCCGAGGCGTCGTCTAGCCAGGTCTCCGTTATACATGCCACTTCACTGCTCACTCCTAATTCTAGGTCATTAATGAACAAGTTGAAAAGTACAGGTCCCAATACCGATCCTTGAGGGACTCCACTTTCTACAGCCCTCCATTGGGAGAACTGTCCGTTTATTCCTACGCTCTGCTTTCTGCTTCTTAACCAATTCCTTATCCACAAGAGGACCTCTCCTCTTATTCCATGACTGCTAAGCTTCCTCAGAAGCCTTTGGTGAGGTACCTTGTCAAACGCTTTTTGAAAGTCTAAGTACACTAAGTCCACTGGATCACCTCTATCTATATGCTTGTTGACACTCTCAAAGAATTCTAATAGGTTACTGAGACAGGACTTTCCCTTGCAGAAGCCATGCTGGCTCTGCTTCAGCAAGGCTTGTTCTTCTATGTGCTTAGTTAATCTAGCTTTAATAATACTTTCTACCAGTTTTCCAGGGACAGAAGTTAAGCTAACTGGCCTGTAATTTCCGGGATCCCCTCTGGATCCCTTTTTGAATATTGGCGTTACATTTGCCACTTTCCAGTCCTCAGGCATGGAGGAGGACCCAAGGGACAAGTTACATATTTTAGTTAGCAGATCAGCAATTTCACCTTTGAGTTCTTTGAGAACTCTCGGGTGGATGCCAGAATTTGCCTAGAATTACAGACTTTCAGAGACAAGCTATTAATGGTCCTATTACGTCAAGAGAGATATCTGAAGCTATAAACAAAATTAAATTAGGAAAGGCACCAGGACCAGATGGGTTATCTGCAATGTATTATAAATGTTTGGAGGAAGAACTCTTACTACCTTTACAGTCTACAATGAATCTTATTCTGCAAGAGGGAAAGATACCGGATAGTTGGAAAAATGCTAATATAACATTAATACCTAAAGAGGATTTGTCAGTTTTTATATTGTCCATTAAGCTTAGAACTTCCTCTCTCGTTACCACTATTTGTCTCAGTTCCTCAGAATCCCTTCCTGCAAATGTTAGTTCAGGTTCAGGGATCTGCCCTATATCTTCCACTGTGAAGACAGATGCAAAGAATTCATTTAGCTTCTCTGCAATCTCTTTATCGTTCTTTAGTACACCTTTGACTCCCTTATCATCCAAGGGTCCAATTGTCTCCCTAGATGGTCTCCTGCTTTGAATGTATTTATAGAATTTTTTGTTGTTGGTTTTTATGTTCTTAGCAATGTGCTCCTCAAATTCTTTTTTAGCATCCCTTATTGTCTTCTTGTGTTTTTGTCTTCTAGTGTTTTTAAACAACTTCCAAGCATTTTCGAGTGATGTGACCCTGTGGACTTTGTTTTTCAGCTTTCTTTTTACCAATCCCCTCATTTTTGTGAAGTTGCCTCTTTTGAAGTCAAATGTGACCGTGTTGGATTTTCTTGGCAATTGGCAATCGGGTTTCCCCCCTCAGTCAGTTTAAAAGCTGCTCTGCCACCTTTTTAATTTTAAGTGCCAGCAGTCTGGTTCCATTCTGGTTCAAGTGGAGCCCGTCCCTTTTGTACAGGCCCGGCTTGTCCCAAAATGTTCCCCAGTGCCTAACAAATCCAAACCCTTCCACCCAACACCATCGTCTCATCCACGCATTGAGACTGCAAAGCTGGGCCCGTCTGGCTGGTCCTGCGCATGGAACCAGTATCATTTCAGAGAAAGCCACCTTGGAGGTCCTGGCTTTCAGCATCCTACCTAGCAACCTAAATTTTGCTTCCAGGACCTCACGGCTGCATTTCCCCATGTCGTTGGTGCCAACGTGCACCACGACCACTGACTCCTTCCCAGCACTGTCTACCAAACTATCTAAACGATGGGCGATATCCGCAACCTTCGCACCAGGCAGGCAAAACACCTTGCGGTCTACACGCCCATCACACACCCCACTGTCTATGTTCCTAATGATCGAATCACCCACTACAAGGATCCCTCCACCCCCTGGAGATATATCCTCGGCATGAGAGGATAGCTGCTCATCCCCCAAGGAATGGGTCCCTTCTAAGGGATCGTTTCCCTCTTCCTCAGCTGGATGCTCTCCTTCCCCGAGACCATCGTTCTCCATGATAGCAGGAGAGCTATCATCGTTGGAGTGCGACACAGCTATAACGTCCCTGAAGGCCTCCTCCACACACCTGTCTGCCTCTCCCAGCTTTTCCAGGTCCGCCACCTTGGCCTCAAGGAAATGAAGTCGTTCCCGGAGAGCCAGGAGCTCATTGCACCGAGAGCACAGCCACGACTTCTGTCCAACAGGCAGATAGTCGTACATGCTGCAGGCGGTGCAAAACACTCGAAAGCCCCCACACCCCTGCTGGCTTCTTACCTGCATAGTTTTGTTTAAGGTTTATTACGTCAATGGGTTGGAGACTGCGGTTTAGTTGAGGTCAGGGAACAGACGGGCAGAGTGGGGGGCCCTGGCCTCCTCGCTCTGCTGCTCAACTCGCTCTGCTGCTCAACTCGCTCTGCTGCTCAACTCGCTCTGCTGCTCAACTCGCTCTGCTGCTCAACTCGCTCTGCTGCTCAACTCGCTCTGCTGCTCAACTCGCTCTGCTGCTCAACTCGCTCTGCTGCTCAACTCGCTCTGCTGGGGCTCCCTCTAGCTCGTGGAGCAGGCTCCCTCGCTCGGGTGCTCTGACTTTATATGTGTGGCTGGTTCCTCCCAGCTACTGCTGCCAGCCAATGATGTGTTACTTGAGGCTGATGGCTATCAGCTGGGGCTTAACTCTTTAGTATTCTCTCAGGCTTCCTTCCTGAGCGAGGGGCGGGGCTGTTTAAGCTTTTGGCTGCTTTTAATCTCAGCAAAGGGCTGCGCCTTCCAGGCAAGTCTTTTGTGTTTGTTGTTTTCCCACCTAGAACAGCCTGACCTTTCTTTAACCTAGGGAAACAGAGCTTGTGGTTGTGTTTCAGGAAGGCTGAAGCTGTCCTTTTTAGCAAGGACTGAGCTGACTGTAAATGTACAGTGCAGATGGGGCCTAGAAACCAGCATTTATTTATTGAATTTATTTATTTATTTTTATTTAAATATATGGTTATGAAATGCATTGCTGAAAGTATCATTTAAATGCTGCATATCTTTCCCTTTATTTCCAATGTCCATATGGTGTGTACCAAAACACACCAGAGGTATCAGCAGGCTTAAGTCTGAATAGGTACAAAAAATCTTTCAAAAGTAAATACAAAAATACCTAAGAGTGGTGAACCGCTAAACTACACAGTGAGGCCTTGTAGTGGCCACAGATTACTGACTGAATTTTTTTAGGAGGAGGACAGAAAATCAGCAGCAGGGCAGGGAGTGAAACGAAGTAGCTGGAATGCTGAACAGCTGCACTGCAGCAATTTGTTGCAGGTCCCTTCTTGTCCACCTCTAAAGGTAATGGCATTTGTCAAAAATTACAGAGCCAGGCCATATGCTTTTGGATCTATAACCCACTAATGATGGCAAAGCTCACACCCAGAAGATAGGAAAAGGTGCTTCTTAACCATCCCTACCCTCTTATCCAAACACCATCAAATCAGAAAGAAGAAAAATGCCTGCTAATTCAAACAGTCAGTTGGGGGATCGCTGACTCCCATTTTAAGCAATGTGATTTGCTTTAGGGTCTGTAGCCTAATTCTTTCCTTTGAGTTAATTAAAATATGTTTGAGTGTGACAGGCATTTCAACATCTCTGTGCAACCCAGCAGGAAGTGAGCTTTCCCCCTCCCCCTGCCAAAATGCTCCTCCATCAAGAACAGAGGAGTCTCTCCCTCTCTCCGCTCAGAAGAATTTTACTACAATGCTGCAAGGTTGTTTACCTTACCTCCTTCACAAAAGATAATCCAACAAATTACATTAATTATAAACCAATATGTTCTGTTCAATTCCCCCATGAGCCAAACCTGGGCATGAGCATCTGCTCTTCTTTTCTAAGCTGGGTTTTGAGGACAAGATTCACAACAATGCTCAATCCATAATTAACAGAAAAATTAAAGATGCAACATCCTTTGCATCCGCCTTTTGAGGCAGTTCTGTTTCAAAAGATGTGTCGCATTGTCCTGGTAACTTTTCATTCAAATATAAGAAAGATTCTATTGTTACCTCTGGTGGAGGGGTGTTCTATTTGTTTAAAATATTTACATTTGTGTGGAGCTCAAAATAAACATGAAAATCTTTTCCATATGCTGGTGGGGTGGGGTGGTTCATAAATTTCCTTGTGTGGTACACTTTCCCCTTGTCTGACTGTTCCATTGTGGTTCCCTCCGTCTTCCACTACCACATTCTGTTCAACCAAAAATGTGGCTTATTCCATTATTAAGTGTATTGTTTACTTTGTGAAAAAACAATTTGCAATATGCTCTTTAATGAAGCTGTTTATTTGTGAGGGTTTTTTTTTTTGCTAATCCGATTCTCTGACTTCCTGTTTTCGTCCGACCTTGTTATTGAAGACGACTCACGAGAAATTCTATGTGAAAGTTGTGAATAAGGATAGGGGAGAAATTCCATTCAGTTTATGTTTAAAGGTGAACTTACCTAATTCGCACTTTCCAAAGCAATAGGTAAACCAAAACACTGAGATCCTTCAAAATGCACACTTCTCTGAGGACAGTGCAGTTCTCTAGCCTAGTAAATATGTACAAAAATGTACATCCTAGGATAAAGTGTGCTTCAAAATGCATATATTAATGAAAGCAACACACCAAAATGCTAGGGTTGCCAGGTCCAGGGCCTGAGACTGATCCTGTATCTTTAGGAGAAGAGAAAGTCAGCCAAGTGCTGGTGTTTTTGCAACCCTGTAATGGGAAAAAACACAAGGTGGAATTCTCCTTCCCCCCTGCACAACTTTTCAAGATACAGAAGACCTCTTGGTTGCCTGGAGAAGCCTCCAAGAGGTCTTCTGTATCTTTAAAAGTTGTGGAAGGAGGAGGGAGAATTCCACCTTGTGGTTTTTCCCATTACAGGGTTGCAAGAACACCTGCACTTGGCGGACTTCCTCTTCTCCTAAAGATACAGTATGCCCCTGAGCCTGGCAACCCTACAAAATGCAACAGATTAGGGAAAATTGCTTTGCAATTTAACTTCCTGCATTGAGCAGGGGTCTGGACTTGATGGCCTCATAGGCCCCTTCCAACTCTACTATTCTCTGATTCTATGCAAAAATTGGTATATTAGGGTATATTAGGGAAAAATACTAAAATGCTGGTGAATTTTCATGAGGACCTTTTTAAAAATATAAATAAAGTAACAAACCAATGTGGAAATGTGGAGAATTGCACTTCAGATTCCAAACATGAGAAATCAAAAACTGACGCGTTCACCAAAACCTAGTTGTGAACAGTTGTTTATGCCAAGCATATCTATATATGACAGTATCTGCAAACGTGTGAGCACAGTGCCTAGTAACAAAATCAAGCTTTTGGTAGCCTTAGGCAGTAATTTCTGAGCATCCCAATTTCTTCCTACATTTTATGGAGGGCGGGCCAGGAGGAAGGCCAGGTCTGCCTGCTGGCAAGCTAAAGAGGCAAACCGAGGATGAAGAACAGCACAGTACTAGGTCAATCCACTTGCCCAAGGACTGTCATTTGGGAAGGGCCATCGCTCAGGGGTAGAGCATCCGCCTTGCAAGCTGAAGGTGTCAGGTCCAATCCCCGGCATCTCCAGGTAGGTCTGGGAGAGAACTCTGCCTGAATTCCTAGAGAGCCACAGCCTGTCAGTGCAGATGGACCAATACTGAGCTAGATGGACCAATGGTCTGATTCAGTATAAGGCAGCTTCCAATGCTCCTGTGTTCCTATCCTATGGCGGAGGGAACTAATGAAGGTTCCTCTCCCCAGCAGCACTTGCTGGGATGAAGATGGAGAGGGGCGAAGCAGCAGGAAGGAACTCTGGGCTGGCAGAGGCCCGACCGATATGCATTGCCGCCGCCGCAACTTTGTCCCATCCCTGCCCTACTGCCAGTGGGAGGGCACTGCTGTCACTACACACACACACTTGTGTGCAGCTGCTACAAGGAATGAGGACATACAAACACACTGGGCCTTATACTGTATAGCGTGAGACAGTATCTATGGGAGATTTGGGGCTTTGGAAGGGGAAAAAGGAGCTGAAGGCTAAAAGGCTTAGTCACTTAATGTCGCTTATTGAAGAGTGTCACTTCACTACCTTCCATCTAAGTAGGACTATCAGGTCCTAACCTGAGAGAGTGGATTGTTTATCAATAAAAAGATTAGGTCTTTTCATGCCATCTCTAACACACACCTTTCTCTATGCAAGAGGCATCCCAGGCTGCTCCTGTGGTTGCTACAACAGGGTCAGGTAAGTCCAGGTGTATTCTGTGAGGACGTATATGGAGAAGATGTAGGCTGCCTTTGTTGAGGTTGTGAGTCTGTAGGGAACTGGGGGCTTCACTCAGGCACACATAGTCACCCGGGGCAGGCTGTGACTGGGCCTTGAGCAAAAACAGATCCAAGGCATTGTTGGGAGCAAAACACCAACACTTATTATAAAAACACCAGGGGGGGGGAGGCGATAGGCAGAAAGGCAACCTATTCTTCCCTCACTGATTCCTTCTTTAGTAACTATATTCATTCATTTGTTCATATTCATCCATTCATTAATTCCACCTGTTTCATCTCTGCACTTTTAAAATCTTACTTTCCTCCTCATTGTTGACAGCTGTGCTCCATTTCGCCCACCAAGCTGAGAAGTGGACCAATCCCGTTCCGTGCATGCTGGTTCTTTGGGCGGGGTCTCTCTCCAGCATCCTGCCACATCTCCCATCAGAGCCAGCTGTAACACGGCCAGATTGGCATCAAGTGGAGCCAGTCCCGGTGGTCCCCAACAGATAGGTTTATGGACACATAAGCAGTCTGAGGCCTGGAGACCAAAGAAGATAGATCTAACAACTGCACATTTTATCACAGCTGCTCATGCTGAGAAAAAGAAAAAGAAACTGGGGGGGGAAGCGATTAAAAAAAGTGGTGATTCATAAATAATAGTAGTAGTTGTATTTATTTATTTATTACAGTCACAGACCAGCAAAGTTATATAGAACATGTAAATGATAGTTGTAAAAATGACATAAGAGCAAAATACAGTTTTATAAAATTCCCTCTCTCAGGAGGATAACGTTTTTTCCTGATTTGCATTGAAATCATAATAAACTTAGAAATCCTTTCAGTGATATAGGAGGACACTTCCCTTAAACAGTTTAGTACCAAGGTTATGGAGTTCATAAATAATCAGAGAACTTTTTAGTGGATCAACAGAAAGTTCTTGCAAAAAGGGGAAATGGCCTTCTCTTTGAATGGATTAACCATTAGGTTGGTATCCCATGATTGCTGTGCAGCCACACTATTTGCAAAGCTTCTCCCATGCCCATGGTTCCACTAGAAGGTCAAGAGTGTCAAGGAAGGGCCAAATGCAAGACCTGAGGTGGGAAAACCGGAATCATAGTGGTGCAGGGATATATTTGATGTAAGGCATGAGCCAGAAGATTTGGTTGATGCCTGTGGGAGTAGTTGAGTTGGGTGCAAAGTGGTGAAGGCATGGGAGACAGTATAAAAATTTAAGAAGAGCCTTGCTGGATTGGGCCAATGGCCCATCTAGTCCAGCATCCTGTTCTCACAGTGGTCAATCAGATGCCCATGAGAAGCCCACAAGAAGGACATGAGTGCACGAGTACTCTCCTTCCTGTAGTTTCCAAAAACTGGTATTCAGAAGAATATTGCCTCTGACTGTGGCAAGTAGCCATTGATAGCCTTCTCCTCCATGAATTTGTCTAATCCTAATTTAAAGCTATCCAAGTTGGTGGCCATCACTGCCTCTCATGAGAGCAAATTCCATAAACTATGCACTGTGGATTGGTTTGAAGAACCAATCTGGCTGGATCTGGTGGATGGGAGAAGGCTATGAAGGCATTGTATTGGTGGTCTGTTTCACATCTAACTAGAACTAGGAGAGGAATACATTAGACCAGTCAGGCAGTCAGGGAGGTGGTCAAGTAAGGAGCCAAGCTAGACCAGGACAGGGGAACCTGTGGCTCTCCAGATGTTGTTGGACTCTACCTCCCATCTGATGCAGGAAGTGGGGCTGGCCTGAGGCAAAGAACATATGGAAACCAATTGGATTGGCAGTTGAATCTTATTTTGACACTGGCGATGGGACAGTGCCCTCCTGAGGGCAGCAGGCTAGCTTAAACAGTATGGGTCGGCTGTTTCCCAACACCTTCCATTATGTGCCGCCTGAGGCAGCTGCCTCATTCTGCTGAATCAGCCTTTTCCAACCAGTGTGCCTCCAGATGTTGGCAATGCTGGCTGAGGCTGATGGGAGTTGTGGTCCAACAACATCTGGAGGCACACTGGTTGGAAAAGGCTGTGCTGAATGGTAGGGTCAGCCCTGTCAGGAAGTATGGTCAGTGGTCAGGGTTGATGGAAGTTGGGGTCCAACAACATATGGAGGGACATGGGTTCCCCATGCCCACTCTGGGGTGGTTATATACTACATCAGGTGGCCAGACATTGTGCCCAAGTTGCAGCAGTCACTCTATAAAGACAGTGAAGTAATGCATTCTGGTTCTGTTGTGAGCTACCATGTTTCCAGATTTAAGTGAAAAGGGGCAAATGAATTTAACTGAAAAAAATTAACTGAAAAGGGAAATGCAGGACTCTCTCTCTCTCTCTCTCTCTCTCTCTGTGTGTGTGTGTGTGTGTGTGTAAAATGATTACATTAGGCCAATAACACACAGTCTTATGGAACCCCAGCACTGTGGAAGTAATAGGACTATAAAGCATTTTTTATATTATTGGATTTTGGAGCCATTTTGGAGTATTAGGTTATTAGATTTCTCTTCATTTACAGTTCACTTTAGGGTTGCCTGCTTGAGGTTTTCCATTGTCTGATCTTAGGTATACATAGCATTCTTCTGATTAGATTTTTCCCCCTCTCCTCATTTTTTTCTTTTTGGGTAACGCTGTACAGCAATGTATTAATTACATGTGAGGGTGGGGAGATTGTTTGGGGGTTTTTTTGCATTTGCTTTGGAGTAAGCTCGGTTTCTAGAGGATTAAATGACATTTCTACATGTGTAAGGCATTCAATAAATCTGAGTGGCATTTATGGTATGATTTTGTTTTTATTTATTTGCAAAGTGCAACAGGGTATATATCACTGAGACCAGAGTGAGAGGCTGGCCCACAGGAGACAGCAGCCAAGAATAAACTAAACAGAAACAAATTAAAATGAAAAGCAGTAAACGCTAAAATGCAATTTTGCTTTGGTTTTGTTTATTTTTTTTTTACTGGCTTACAAAAATATGGCTGATATCAGCTTAAAGTCTCAGCCCCTCATCTCACGTTGGACTAGCGCCTGGATGAAGAACCTGTGGCCCTCCATGCGTTGTTGTATTCTAACTCCCATCAGCCCTAGACAGCATGGCCAACAGTCAGGGAGGGTGGGCGCTGTAGTCCAGCAAAATCTGGAGGGCCTTCTCTGTGGTACTGGCATGAGAGTCAAGGGAAAGTCAATCCTTGGCATAATTGGTGGCGTTGGAGGCGCTCCATCAGATAAACTGGGCCGAGACCGTATAGGGATTTAAAAGTTAATACCAACACCTTGAATTGGGCCCAGAAAACAACTGGGAGCCAGTGCAGATCGAACAGCACTGGAGTAATATGCTCCCGGTGGCGACAGTTTGTAAGTAGTCGAGCCGCTGCATTTTGTATAAGTTGTAATTTCTGGACCGTTTTCAAGGGTAGCCCCATGTAGAGCGCATTACAGTAATCCAAATGAGAGGTGACCAGGGCATGTACCACCAATGGGAGCTGGTGAACAGGAAGGTATGGTTGCAGTCTACGTATGAGGTGTAATTGATACCAAGCTGCCCGACTCACTGCCGAGATCTGAGCCTCCATGGACAGCTTGGAATCAAGAACAACCCCAAGGCTGCGGACCTGGTCCTTTAGGAGCAATCTCACCCCGTCGAACATCAAGTCAATATCTCCCAACCTTCCTCTGTCTCCCACGAGTAGCACCTCGGTCTTCTCGGGATTCAGCTTCAGCCTGTTCCTTCCCATCCATCCACTCACGGATTCCAGGCACTTGGACAAGGTCTCCACAGCCAACTGTGGTGAGGATTTAAACGAGAGATAGAGCTGAGTGTCATCCGCATATTGGTGACACTGCAGCCCAAATCTCCTAATGATTGTCCCCAGCGGCTTCATATAGATATTAAATAGCATGGGAGAGAGGATAGAGCCCTGTGGCACACCACAATTGAGAGGCCAAGGGTCTGAAACCTCTTCCCCCAATGCTACCTGTTGATGCCTATCGGAGAGGAAGGAACGGAACCACTGCAATACAGTGACCCCTATTCCCAACCCCTCCAGGCGATGTAAAAGGATACTGTGGTCAACAGTATCAAAAGCCGCTGAGAGATCGAGGAGGACAAGAAAGGTGAATTCTCCCCTATCTAATGCCCTCCTCATATCATCCACCAGAGCGACCAAGGCTGTTTCAGTACCATGTCCAGTCCTGAAACCCGATTGGTAAGGATCCAAATAATCCGTTTCATCCAAGTGTGTCGACAGCTGATTAGCCACCACTCGCTCAGTGACCTTGCCCAAGAATGGTAAATTTGAGATTGGGCGAAAGTTGTTCAGAACTTGGGGATCCAAGGAGGGCTTCTTTAAGATGGGCTTTACAATTGCCTCCTTGAGGGCTAATGGCATTACACCCTCCTCCAGGGATGCATTAACCACCGCCTTAATCCCCTCGCCCAATTTCTCTTTGCAGCTCATAAGGAGCCACGACGGGCAAGGATCATTCAGACATGTGGTAGGCTTCACAGTTGAGAGCACCGCCCCACAAGATCAGCCACACAGGGCCTTCTCTCAGTCCCGCCAACTAAAACAGCTAGGTTGGTGGGGACGAGAGAGAGGGCATTCTCAGTGGCGGCCCCCACTCTCTGGAACTCCCTCCCGTATGATCTTCGGCATGCCCCTTCCCTGAATGTATTCCGCCAGGCCTTGAAGACCTGGCTTTTCAGACAGGCCTTTGGGACTTCCGGGGAGGGTTAATCGCTATGATAAGTTGCCTAGTACTCTGAACTGTCATTGTTTATAGTTTTATAGTTTTATCGTTGTATTGTTTTATTATGATGTATTTTATTGAAACAAAGATGTATGTCGCCTAGAGTGGCCATTGGCCAGATAGGCGACACAGAAATTAAATTATTATTATTATTATTATTCCTGTGCAGCACTGGTGATAACAGTCTAGGCCTTACAGTGGTCGCATGTCCTGTTTCATAGAGGACCATCAGAAGATAACCCTCTATTTGAAGGCCTCCTCTGTTTGACAGGCTGTCTAGTTTAAAGGTAAAGAACCAGAAGATGGGAAGGCAGGGGCCTTGAAGTTGCCCATCAACACTTTGCACCTGGAATGCAGATGGAGTAGGCAGTCACACAGTTCACTTGGTCACAGGCTCCCCCAATATGGTGAGATGTATTGTATTTCTATTTAAATTAAGTACTTATTGCTAATTTTGCAAGTATAAATATAAATTAGCATATGTCTTTTTTTGGCAAAGCAGTTTCAGTGGGTCCTATGCTGCTAGCACAGCATAAGAAGGCTCCATCAAAAACTAGAAGCAGCCCACTTAGGATTGTCTGGTTGGTTAAGTTATGCAGCTTGCCCAGTTCAACACATCCACCTGCACCCAAATTTCTGTTTATGCCCTTCAAAATAAGCAGATTTCTAACTAGGAGCGCGCTAGTCCACTAGGAAAAAGAAGCCTGATCAGCATCAACCTCATAATTCTGCTCAAAACTCACCGTACACCTCCTAAACTTGGAAGCAAAACCCATTACATTCACCGGGACTTTTTTTCAACTAAGTGTGGCTTGGATTACAGCCATGATTCTCTGAGTACCTAGAACAGGAATAGGGAAACTTTGGCCCTCCGGATGTTGTTGAACAGACAGACTCCAACTCCCATCAGCCGGAGCCAGCATGACCAATTGTCAGGGATGATGGGGGCTGCAGTCCAGCAAGACCTGGAGGGCCACAGGCTCCCCACCCTTGATCTAGAGCCTCTGAGTCAAACAGCAGTGATGGCACAGACAAGATCAAATGGTAGAGCTCCTTCATGCAAAACAGGATAGAAGATAGCCAGCATGGATTTTTCGCATTCCGCAATGTTAAATGGAAAATACTCCTCATGCCATTCAGCTGCTTCCCATAAGCTAATTTCAAAACAAAACCTTACCAAACTTATAGTCCTGAACTCAGAAATGCTTGCTTAACAACACTCTAAGTTTTCATGTCGATTCACAAAACACAGTATCAGAGAGAAGTGAGAGTGCAAAATGTAAAACAAGAGGGGGGAAATCCAGACTCCTGTTGGACTTTTTTCTGTCAGTGGTCTCATAATTTGTTGAAATTAATTAAAAATCAGCCATGTTCACAGAATTCCTGCAATCCTATTTCTTACCTTGCCCCATACTCTGACCTTCATCTTCTGCAGTTTAAAAGTTTAAAAAATGCCTGGCTGATTTCTAATTAAAGAAATTTAACATTAAAGTCTATTATGTGGTTGGGCATGCTCAGAAAGAGCCATCAGTGTTCTAAAAGCCAGACTCACAGCTGTTTGGCTTGACTAATCAGGTGGCCATACCCAGGACAGACATTTATTTCACTTTTGACAGTCATGGCTTCCCCCAAAGAATCCTGGGAACAGTAGCTTGTAAAGGGTGTTGAGAGTTGTTAGGAGACTCCTATTCTCCTGACAAAACTCCAGTGGCCAGAGTGGTTTGACAGTCAGCCACTTTTCTGGGGATCTCCTAATAACGATCAGCACCCTTCACAAACTACAATCATTTGGAGGAATCGGACCAACGCCCATTGGACCTTTTCCCCATTTGCCTGTGCAAGCTGCAGTCCGCCCTTGGCTTCAGCATTGTGGAAAGATATAAGGTGCAGAAATATTGTTTTTCAACAGACTACTTTGCTGTTCAGGATGGAGCCCTGCATCCTTTTGGTCTCACATCCTAAATGTTAGCATGGCAGAGTGGGAGCTGCTACAGCACTACTCCTTCACACCCTGCCAACATGAGAAGGTCATAGAAATGGAGCCCAATGTCAATCCTATGCTGGCATGGGGAGGAACTGCATTGTGGGCTTCTGAGGTGGCTTCTCACTTCACCTCATGGTGTGGGAAAGACTGGTGCTTCTACAGCTCCTGTGTTACCATGGTAACATAATCCCCCAGTCCTAATGGCACTGGAAGGTCCTCTAAACCTCTGCAATGACGTAGCAGGATGCTTTACAGTCAAACATCCATAAAATGTTACCACCATTATTGAATCCAACAATGTGGACCACACGTTAAGAACAGAAGTTACCAGTCTGTATTGTGTCAGAGGTATTTGCACAGGAAACAGTAGTTTACCCGAAGACATTCTTGAAGAAAATGAACAGTGCTAAAGATGGTGCAAAGCTTTTAGATGCACCAGCTGATATGACATGGAGGCTGGGAGGGAATCCAACCTCAAGTGTAACTATCAGTAACATACTGAGTGTGAAAGCAGCGCACATACATCGAGCTTTTCCTTAGCTACCAAGCTCAGTACACGTCAGTTTCTAATCTAGTTGTGGAGTTCTCTGATGCTTTAGAGGAGCAAGAGAAGAAAAATCCAATAGGAGAAAATTGCTTCTTATCCTGGAAGGTACTACCAGACCTCCTGCACTTTTTTACCTTTTGTTTTTTTCTTATGTTTATGTTGCTTTTAATTTTACGTCTTATTTTGTATTTAATAAACATAACATTTTTTACTTTTTTATTGTAAGCTGCTGAGAGAACTTTGTTATGAGGCGGCATGTTGTAAATAAAATAACTTAGGAGATTAATATCACTTTCTCTGTGATCCCCATACTCCTTGTATTGTTAGAATTTTAAGGTTTTAATGTGAATTATATGTTTTTATGTTGTACGTCGCCCAGAGTGGCTGGTAAACCAGTCAGATGGGCGACTAATAAATTTAATAAATAATAAATAAATAAAATACACTTCCCAGGATTTTTGGGGGGAAGCTACGGCTGTCTAAAGTGAAATAAAGGTCTGGTGTGGATGTGGCCAGGGACAGCTTTGGTTTAAATCTGAGTGGGAGACTACACGTGCCTGCTGTAGAATAAAAGGGTGGGGGAAAGCCTGAAAAACAATGATACTGTTCACAATGTTTTCCTTTTGGAAAGGAAAGGGGCTTTCTCTCTGCCTAGTGCTCACCCACACAATCTCCTCCCCTCCCCCTCCCTCTCCCTTCCACATTGCTCCCTACCCCTACCCTTTCTCCCCTTCTCTCCCCCTTCCCCCCTCCCTGCCCCTTCCCCAGGTCATTTTGACCTTTCCTAAACATGATTGTACAGGAGTAAATCCCACTGAAGTCAAAAAGCATACAAATGATCAAACCTGCCCTCCCCTCCTCCTCCCTCCTATCTCCTCCCTATTGGCCCTTCCCTCACCCTTCCTTTGCCCCTCCCTCCCTATCCCCTTCCAATCCTCTCTCCCTCCTTCTCCTCCTTTCCTCCTTCCCTCTCCTGTCCCCTCCCCTTCCTCCCCCTCCATGGTCAGTTTTGCCTATTCTAAGCATGATTGCATGGGAGTAAATCCCATTGAACTCAATAAGCATGTAAATGATCAGACCTGCCTTTCCTCTCCCCCTCCCCCCTCTTCTCTCCTTCCCCTTTTCTCCTTCCCCTCTCCTCTCTCTTCTCCTTTCTTCCTCCTCCCCTACCCTCTTCAGCCCTTCCTCCCTCCCTCATGGTAAGTTTCACCGATCCTAAGCAGGATTGCATGGGAGTAAATCCTGCTGAACTCAATATGCATACAAATGATCAAACCTGCCCTCTTCCTCCCTTCCCCCTCCTCCCGTCTGCCCTTCCTCCTTCTCCCCATGGTCAGTTTCACCTAAGCATGATTGCGGGGGAGTAAATCCCATTGAATTTAATAAACATGCAAATGATCCATTCTCATCCTCCTGGATTAAAAAGCAGAGAAATTCACTAATAGGCAAAAAAAACCCTTGTGGTTTAAGAATGTACCTATACATAGAAGTAGACAGACATTTACAGACATTTCTACCAAACTTTGAATAGCAGGGAAATTGGGCAGCTATATTGAATGAACCAGGGAAGCAGGGGACCTGACCTCCTCTCTGAGATATTGTACTGCCCTACAAGTTTGTCAAAATGCAAACACAATTTGGCTTGGTCTTTCACAGTCCAATCCACTTCCTATGTAGCTTGGAAGAATTTGGTAACGTGTCTCTGAGCATATGGTGAGTGCTGGCAACACCTGCAATAAGCCCAAATAACAGAAAGACTTGTGCTGTGCTAATCTTGTTTTAGCAGGGAGGAAGCAATAACATTAAGATAGTTGATATAGTTCAGATAGTCAGATGTTTGATTTACTTTGCAATTTTAGTGAAGTTTCCTATAGGAAATCATTTTCTTTTGCTTCTGTTTCTGTGAATATGTGAAGTACAGCAACACTTTGCATAATTTACACTAAAAAAAACTTCAAAAACAATTGTGGAATAATGGCACTGACTATTTGGCAGAATGAGGAGTATCTCAGTTTACACAAGATAAAACAGTGGAAGATGACATATATTCTAAGAAATTTCTAGCTGTGCTGTATAACCATGCCCACCTTTCCTTAAGTGGAGTGATTTCAGCATAGCAGGATGAAAGCATGCATCTTGGGCAGGTCAAATTTGTTTTTTCCAACAGCTAGATTCATTGTTTAAGTAGCAACATATTGTGATCAGTCTGATTTTACATCAAACTGCAGTTTCAGATTTAACTGTTAATGAAACCAAAACAGAAATACAACATAACTTCCAGTTTAAACACAAAAGGCTGTCTTCACCAGGACCAGCGCCAGAGGGCAGCCAGGTCAGGCCCTGGCCAAGGGCCCCTGGATCCCAAAGGCACCTCTGAAGGGACCCTCTATAGGGTGGGTGGGTAGCACTCCCATTCCGCAATCCGTGGCAGCATTGGCTCCTGACCCTGCCATAAATTGCAGAGAGGGAGCTCCCAGGCACCTCTCCTACCATCCAGGCCCATGATGGCTGCCTGCATGTCCCACCTACCTCTCCCACTGTGGCCCTTGAGTCTTTTTCCATTTTTGGGAACAAAGCAATCTGCCTTACATTGACACAGGCCATTCGGTACCATCTAGCTCAGTACTGATGACATGGACTACCATTGGCTCTCCAGGATTCCAGGCAATAGACTTTTCCAGAAATTGAATTTTGGACCTTTGCATGCAAAGCATATGCCCTACCACTGTGTACCACCGTTCCCCTGTTTTTTTAAAAAAATCTTTTAAAATTGTTGTTTTCAATTCACGAATAGAATCATCATACCTAGTGCAGATCCACACCATTCATTCAAAAGCACATTCAACACATATTTGAAGCACATGAATCACACCACAGAATCATGGGAACTGTAGTTTATTAAGGGTGGTGGAAACAACAATTGTGAGGGGTAAACTACACTTATCAGGATTCTTTAGGGGAAGTCATGCACTTTAAATGAGAGGTGGATGTGCTTTAAACGTATTGTGTGGATCTACTTAATAAACTTTGCCTGCATGTAAATAGTTTTAATTAAGTTTTTAAAATGGAACTGAGCTATAATGTTTACTGGGTGACCAAGGGCTACTCACCATCTCTTAGCCCAATCGGCCCCTCAGGATAAAAACAACAGAGGGGAACCATGACCACCCCAAGGAAGAAGAGCACGCTTAAAGTGTATAGTAAATAATGATGTACAACCATAGTGTGAAATCAGATACTTGTTGGGATATAGTATGAAGAAATATTTATATAAGCATGACTATCAAATATGTTCCACGAGCTAGAGGGAGCCCCAGCTGACGAAGCGTCAAGGCCCCAGCTGACAAAGCGTCAAGGCGAGTTAAGCAGCAGAGCGAGTTCGGCAGCAGGGCGAGGAGGCATGGGCCCCCCACTCTGCCCATCTGTTCCCTGACCTCAACTAAACCGCAGTTTCCAACCCATTGACGTAATAAACCTTAAACAAAATTATGCAGGTAAGAAGCCAGCAGGGGTGTGGGGGCTTTCCAGTGTTTTGCACCGCCTGCAGCATGTACGACTATCTGCCTGTTGGACAGAAGTCGTGGGTGTGCTCTCGGTGCAATGAGCTCCTGGCTCTCCGGGAACGACTACATTTCCTCGAGGCCAAGCTGGCAGACCTGGAAAAGCTGAGAGAGGCAGAGAGGTGTGTGGAGGAGGCCTTCAGGGACGTTATAGCTGTGTCCCACTCCAACGATGATAGCTCTCCTGCTATCATGGAGAACGATGGTCTCGGGGAAGGAGAGCATCCAGCTGAGGAAGAGGGAAACGATCCCTTAGAAGGGACCCATTCCTTGGGGGATGAGCAGCTATCCTCTCGTGCCGAGGATATATCTCCAGGGGGTGGAGGGATCCTTGTAGTGGTTGATTCGATCATTAGGAACATAGACAGTGGGGTGTGTGATGGGCATGTAGACCGCAAGGTGTTTTGCTTGCCTGGTGCGAAGGTTGCGGATATCGCCCGTCGTTTAGATAGTTTGGTAGACAGTGCTGGGGAGGAGTCAGTGGTCGTGGTGCACGTTGGCACCAATGACATGGGGAAATGCAGCCGTGAGGTCCTGGAAGCAAAATTTAGGTTGCTAGGTAGGATGCTGAAAGCCAGGACCTCCAAGGTGGCTTTCTCTGAAATGCTACCGGTTCCACGCGCAGGACCAGCCAGACAGGCCCAGCTTTGCAGTCTCAATGCGTGGATGAGACGATGGTGTCGGGTGGAAGGGTTCGGATTTGTTAGGCACTGGGGAACATTCTGGGACAAGCCGGGCCTGTACAAAAGGGACGGGCTCCACTTGAACCAGAATGGAACCAGACTGCTGGCACTTAAAATTAAAAAGGTAGCAGAGCAGCTTTTAAACTGACTGAGGGGGGAAACCCGACAGGAGCTGAGAAAGGTCCGGTTCGGAATAAACCTCCCCCCTGGGATAAAAACCAAAGAAATGATGAAATTTTAAAAAGGGTAGGCCTAGAAGTAGGCATTGTGAGAGCAGGGGCACAGGATATAAATTCAGAAGAGCAAAATTACCACAGGCCAAACCACAAGTGCCAAAGACACTTGAAGAGAGACACTGCTTATAAGTGCCTGTACGCTAATGCTAGGAGCCTGCGAACCAAGATGGGAGAACTGGAGTGCTTGGTCTTAGAGGAGAGTGAGCATAACGGAGACCTGGTGGAATGGAGAAAACCAGTGGGATACGGTTATCCCTGGATATAAACTATATCGGAAGGACAGGGAAGGACGTATTGGTGGCGGAGTTGCTCTATACGTGAAAGAAGGCATTGAATCCAGCAAGCTCGAAACCCCAAAAGAGGCAGACTCCTCCACAGAATCGTTGTGGGTGGTGATACCATGCCCCAGGAGGGACTTAATACTGGGAACGATCTATCGTCCCCCTGATCAAAATGCTCAGGGAGACCTGGAGATGAGATATGAAATTGAGGAAGCATCCAAACTAGGAAATGTGGTAGTAATGGGTGACTTCAACTACCCGGACATAGACGGGCCGCATATGTGTTCCAGTCATGACAAAGAAGCAAAGTTTCTAGATATTCTAAATGACTATTCCCTAGAATTCAAGTTGGTCATGGAACCGACCAGAGGGACGGCAACCCTGGACTTAATCCTCAGTGGGGACCGGGACCTGGTGCGAGATGTAAGTGTTGTTGAACCGATTGGGAGCAGTGACCACAGTGCTATTAAATTAAACATACATGTAACTGGCCAATTGCCAAGAAAATCCAACATGGTCACATTTGACTTCAAAAGAGGCAACTTCACAAAAATGAGGGGATTGGTAAAAAGAAAGCTGAAAAACAAAGTCCAGAGGGTCACATCACTCGAAAATGCTTGGAAGTTGTTTAAAAACACTCTATTAGAAGCTCAACTGGAGTGCATACCGCAGATCAGAAAAGGTACCGCCAGGGCCAAGAAGATGCCAGCATGGTTAACGAGCAAAGTCAAGGAAGCTCTTAGAGACAAAAAGTCTTTCTTCAGAAAATGGAAGTCTTGTTCGAATGAAGAAAATAAAAAAGAACACAAACTCTGGCAAAAGAAATGCAAGAAGACAATAAGGGATGCTAAAAAAGAATTTGAGGAGCACATTGCTAAGAACATAGAAACCAACAACAAAAAATTCTATAAATACATTCAGAGCAGGAGACCATCTAGGGAGGCGATTGGACCCTTGGATGATAAGGGAGTCAAAGGTGTACTAAAGAACGATAAGGAGATTGCAGAGAAGCTAAATGAATTCTTTGCATCTGTCTTCACAGTGGAAGATATAGGGCAGATCCCTGAACCTGAACTAACATTTGCAGGAAGGGATTCTGAGGAACTGAGACAAATAGTGGTAACGAGAGAGGAAGTTCTAGGCTTAATGGACAATATAAAAACTGACAAATCACCGGGCCCGGATGGCATCCACCCAAGAGTTCTCAAAGAACTCAAAGGTGAAATTGCTGATCTGCTAACTAAAATATGCAACTTGTCCCTTGGGTCCTCCTCCGTGCCTGAGGACTGGAAAGTGGCAAATGTAACGCCAATCTTCAAAAAGGGATCCAGAGGGGATCCCGGAAATTACAGGCCAGTTAGCTTAACTTCTGTCCCTGGAAAACTGGTAGAAAGTATTATTAAAGCTAGATTAACTAAGCACATAGAAGATCAAGCCTTGCTGAAGCAGAGCCAGCATGGCTTCTGCAAGGGAAAGTCCTGTCTCAGTAACCTATTAGAATTCTTTGAGAGTGTCAACAAGCATATAGATAGAGGTGATCCAGTGGACATAGTGTACTTAGACTTTCAAAAAGTGTTTGACAAGGTATCTCACCAAAGACTTCTGAGGAAGCTTAGCAGTCATGGAATAAGAGGAGAGGTCCTCTTGTGGATAAGGAATTGGTTAAGAAGCAGAAAGCAGAGAGTAGGAATAAACGGACAGTTCTCCCAATGGAGGGCTGTAGAAAATGGAGTCCCTCAAGGATCGGTATTGGGACCTGTACTTTTCAACTTGTTCATTAATGACCTAGAATTAGGAGTGAGCAGTGAAGTGGCCAAGTTTGCTGACGACACTAAATTGTTCAGGGTTTTTAAACCAAAAAGGGATAGTGAAGAGCTCCAAAAAGATCTCTCCAAACTGAGTGAATGGGCAGAAAAATGGCAAATGCAATTCAATATAAACAAGTGTAAAATTATGCATATTGGAGCAAAAAATCTTAATTTCACACATACACTCATGGGGTCTGAACTGGCGGTGACCGACCAGGAGAGAGACCTCGGGGTTGTAGTGGACAGCACGATGAAAATGTCGACCCAGTGTGCGGCAGCTGTGAAAAAGGCAAATTCCATGCTAGCGATAATTAGGAAAGGTATTGAAAATAAAACAGCCGATATCATCATGCCGTTGTATAAATCTATGGTGCGGCCGCATTTGGAATACTGTGTACAGTTCTGGTCGCCTCATCTCAAAAAGGATATTATAGAGTTGGAAAAGGTTTAGAAGAGGGCAACCAGAATGATCAAGGGGATGGAGCGACTCCCTTACGAGGAAAGGTTGCAGCATTTGGGGCTTTTTAGTTTAGAGAAAAGGCGGGTCAGAGGAGACATGAGAGAAGTGTATAAAATTATGCATGGCATTGAGAAAGTGGATAGAGAAAAGTTCTTCTCCCTCTCTCAGAATACTAGAACTCGTGGACATTCAAAGAAGCTGAATGTTGGAAGATTCAGGACAGACAAAAGGAAATCCTTCTTTACTCAGCGCATAGTTAAACTATGGAATTTGCTCCCACAAGATGCAGTAATGGCCACCAGCTTGGATGGCTTTAAAAGAAGATTAGACAAATTCATGGAGGACAGGGCTATCAATGGCTACTAGCCATGATGGCTGTGCTGTGCCACCCTATTCAGAGGCAGCATGCTTCTGAAAACCAGTTGCCGGAAGCCTCAGGAGGGGAGAGTGTTCTTGCACTCGGGTCCTGTTTGCGGGCTTCCCCCAGGCACCTGGTTGGCCACTGTGAGAACAGGATGCTGGACTAGATGGGCCACTGGCCTGATCCAGCAGGCTCTTCTTATGTTCTTATATTCTTATGTTTCATTTTTTATACAACCTGTAAAGATATTTGTAGTGCAATCCTATAATTGTTTACTCAGAAGCAAGTCCCAACATATTCAATGGGACTTACTCAAAAAGGGAAGCATGCACAGAACTGCAGCCTCAAGTGATAAGGAACACCCACCCAACCCAAAATTCAGAATCATTCCACTTGAAGCTGTTTGACAACTGTTTATACTTTTTATGGTTATTGGATTTTAAAGGGATTTATTTCTTGTTGTGAGTTGCCTTGGTTTCCAGTTGACAATCCTACCTCATAGGGTTGTTGGGAAGACTCCATGCACACACACACTGGAGATGTAAAAATATATAGACCCCACATAATAGTTTATTGTCAAAATGAGTTGGTCATTGCAGAACATTTTAAAAAAATAAAATCAGTATTAGTTTCCTACATAATAAAAGCAGTGATATCTATGTAAGCCCTGCCTAATTGCTTTAAAAAATAGGATTGAAGGGGGAAAGATTTACAACACAAACACAATCCTTTGCTATGTTCACAAGTCCCATTAATTTACAGCACAATCCTAACCAAGTCTACTCAAAAGTAAGTCCTATTGAATTCAATGGGGTTTAGTCCGGGTATGTGAGATTAGCATTGCAGTTTTACTTTCAGAAAAGCAAGTATTGGATTAAAGCTTCATATTGGGAAGGTTTTCAAAACACTGCCCTCTTCAATAGCCCAGGAAAATTTAAGCTTGTTTTATTCCTGAACACAAGAGAAAAAAAGACTTTTGGTACTGGTAAAGGTATATACTTACTCAATTTATGAGATTTTCAGATAAACAAGAAAAAACAATAGTTGTCAACCTTTGCAATGCAGTCTAGGTACTGCCTGGAGGCCCAGAAACCCCTTGTCAATCACAACTTCACTTCACTTATTGGCTACAAACCTGAAAAGGAGGAGTTAGAGCAGCCAGCTAAGATATCATTTCATGGAAGTTGCGGGAGGTGGCGGCTGACATTTTGGTGTATATCTCGGGAACCAGACCATCTAGAAACTTGATTTTTTTAAAAATGAAAGCTGAATCTGGAGATTAAGCTGACTCACCTGGAGACCCAGAGAGGCCCCCAAATATCCAAAATCTGGACACCTGGCAACCCTAGAGAGGAGGTCAAGTCTCCTGCTCCCCTGGTGCATTCACTATAGCTGCCCAATTTCCCTGTTTTTTAAAGTTTGATAGAAATGTCTGTTGGCTACAGGTGCTTTCTTAAACTGCAAGGGGTTTTTTTGCCTATTAGTGAATAGCCTTTTACTGTGACAAATTCCACAGAGGGTAGCAGTGTTGCTCTGTTGCAAGAAAAGCAGCAAGGTCTTATGGCACCTTGAAGACTTATTGCAGCATCAACTGCCTTGGCCAGGGACAGGGGAATGCTTGGACAGTTGCACAGAGAGGTCATCTAAGTGGGCCGGAGCACAGGATGCTCCCTTATGCTAGGTCAGATTATTTGTCACTTAGCTCAGTAGCCTCTCCTCTGACTAGCAGTGGTTCTCCTGAATCTTAGGCAGGGGCCTTTCCATCATCCGTACAACCAATAACAATAGTACCACTACTGCTACATAGATTTAATTAGTTCATTGGTTATTTTACACAAGTGTCTCAACAAAACCCAAATAACTAAAAGCAAAGCACAATACAAGGTAATCAAAGCATTCCCTCCATCCACTAATACAGATCTAACTGAGGCAGCCCCCAAAGGCAGGGGGGGAAATCACCAGCTGCTGCAACAACAACAAAAAATAACACTCAGATGGCTGGGAGAAGAGATATTTCTTTGCATGTCAAAGTTGGTGCCAGGCAGGCCTCCCAGGGGAGAGCCTTTCATAAATAGGACCAGGGAAGCGGGGAGGCACTACTGAGAAGGCTCTTTCCTTCATTATCACCTTCTGGACAACTGCTAGAGGGCACATGTAGAGAAGGCATATTTTATTTTGAAAGCTGGCAATGGAACCTGGGACCTATTTCATTTATTTATTTATTAAATTTGCTAGTCACTTTTCTACACACAAATGTGCACCCAAAGCGACTTACAGTTAATAAAAAATAAAAATAAAGTAAATGATTAAATATATATGAAAAGTTGCAAACAAAAACAGTACATAAGGCGGTGGAGCAACCCTTCCCATGAAGGCTACTCAACAGCAGCCCTCAAAAAGCCTTCCAAAGTTAAGAACCAAATGCCATGGAGAAGAAAAATGTTTTTGCCTGGCGCCTAAAGATGGATAATGATGGCACCAGGTGTACCTCCCTGGGGAGAGCGTTCTACAAACAGAGGGCCACCACTGAGAAGGCCTGTTCTTGTGTTGCCACTCTCCACACCTCCTTCAGAGAGGGCACATGAAGAAGGGCCTCCAATGCTGGGTCTGGGTTGGTAGGTACATATAGGGAGAGGCGGTCTTACATGCAAAGCATGTGCTTTAGCACTGGTCTATGCTCCCTCCTAGGGTATATAGAGTGAATTTCTACATGCAGTTGATGGATTTCCTTATCATATGGCCAAATCTCATTCCTTCCATACGGTTGGTGCTTTGGATTACATTGTGCTGTTTTTTACTGTGTGTGTGAGTTTAAAGTTTTAGCTACTCTTCTTTGATGCCTGACTATTGTAAGTTGTTTTGAGATTCATGTGAATCAAGAAATCACTGGGTCATTTAACATGTAAATAAAGCAGTGACACATCTGAGGCCATCATATTATTGGGGATGCTTGAATAATTCATAAAAGTGAAATCTTTAAGCTATCTGGCCTGAATTTCACTTCATAGACTAATACATAGATCAGAACACAGTTATCCTTCAGTTTTCCCACCTCTCCAAACTTTGTGAGATGACTCCCAGCTCAGAAAAACCCACAACAATTAAACATTCCAAAATGCACATTTCAGGGTAAAATGCATAAAAAAGTGGATTTTTTTGGTGGGAAATGCATCCAAAGGTAGTGTGAATTTTTGTGTGGTTAAAAAAAAATATCACAGATTGATGCAGAAACAGGATGGAATGGATTTATGAATGAGCATATGTGAAACTGATACAATTCAGAAGCAGACTGATCCCTGCATCATCACTACATGATGTTATAATACTGGAAAACTGATCCTCACTTTCCTGCAACAAAGGCTGCCGACGCTGGGTTTGGAGTCGAACGCCTTGTTAACGTAACATTAGGAATGGCAACACCTTGTAAATTGTAAAATTTATGAAAATAAAAAATGGATGGATATTTAATGATGCCTCGCTGAAATGCAACTTAATTGCTCAAGTATTATATTATTTATAAAACACAGAGAGCAATTTATCATGTTTGACCTTAAAAACAGATTTGGAGCTGTGAGCCACAGAAGTGGAGCCATGTCCCATCACAGGAAGACGTTGGCACCATTTCTGTCTAGGCTTTGGGGTCATCATCATCTCAATACTACAGTGAGGGAGGACAGTTGTATCTGTACTTGCTCTCCAGCTCATTTTGGAACACCATCTGGACCTTTAGTGTGGCAGCCCCTACCTTGTGGAATTCCCTCCCCTTAAATATTAGGCAGGCATCATCTCTGTTATCTTGGAAGACTTTCCTCTTTCAACAAGACTTTTAAGTTGAGACCTATCCCAGTCTGCTTCTGTAGTAGAATTGCTTTTAATGTTTTCTTTAATAATATGTTTTTAACACTTTTTTTTAAAAAAAGATGTTTTTAAAGCTTTTCTTAAAATGTTTTTAACATTGTTTTGTTTTAATGTATTTTAAGGTCTTTTTATGATGTTTTAAAGTGTTTTTAGTGTTTCTGTTTGCTGCTCTGGGCTCCTGCTGGGAGGAAGGGCGGGATATAAATCAAATAATAAAAAATAATAAAATAATAAAAAATCTGGGGTAGGCTCACAGGTACAACCCAGAACTTGCTGCATGTGCGTGTATGTGAATAAACGTCTCCCCAAAGAAACTCAGAGAATGATTTGAGAGAAAGGAGGGCATCATTGGAACCTCTCAGTAGCAAACTCCATATTCAGAGGAGACTAGCTAGTAGTCTTTTTTGTGCATCACCTACAGGCTTAGTCTTTGCCAATCAGGGATCCATCATGGAAAGGCTATTATGGAAATGATTAAACAGAATTTTGCTAGGTAGATATTGTACTTTTTCTTCAGGACTGCACTTTCTTAACATTCCAGACAAGACATTCATGTACATAAACCTTCTATGGTAAAATTGAATAGTCCCGCAGGGGTCAGAACTGAGGTCCCTACTTCCGATCAAGTCTATAAAAAGAAATGCATGACTATGTTTTCTATTAACAGCAACAAAAGTTCATATCCTTTTGTGTTTTTGAAATGTCTCCATTACTGATGAGTTTTATTAGCACTGAATCAACCTAGTTTTATAGATGCAACAGCACACAGAATGGCCAGCTGCCACGGCAACCTGGGCCTGCCAAGGCCATACTGCTATGCAGCTTGTTAGTTGCAAGTCTGTTACATGTAATTAGTACTAGTGATAAGCAAACCTCACCCCAAGTATACACTGGATTTTGCGGAAACTAAATTTATTTATTTATTTATTTCATTTTTACCGTCTTTCTTTTCATGAAACCCAAGGCGGCTTACATATGCTTCCCAGGCGGTCTCCCATCCAGGCACTGACCAGACCTGACCCTGCTTGCAGGGATCTAGCCTTATGTGCCTTCAGACCATAGCCAGGGACCGATGAATGATACTACCAAACATTTCCCAGACATTTGACGGCATAATCTTGACCCCAAATAGGATCTGGAGAACACTGGGTTTTCTCTCTCCCTGATCACTCTCTTCCCTTTCAAAAATGTCCCTTTCAACTGGGTCAGCAGTCAAGGTATTATATCCAAATAAGCGTGAATGGCTGTGTCTCGGTTCTCATATCGTTTCGGATTATACAAATTTGATAGATTTGGATTTAAATGCAAACTTGGTGTAACAAAGGCAGAATCTTGGGACCCTGGGAACCATAGGAATTATAGTTCCCATGGTTCCTGGCATGGATTCTGACAGCATGCTACTATGCATGCTTGCAGCAGTCTCTAGGTCACAGAGGTCCTCCTACGGTACCCACCCTGCTGCCACATCCAGATACATTTGTTAAAGGGGATGAGATGGCAGAAAGGACCTGTTGGCTTGAAACGAATCCATTTCGATACTCTCATATTTAAAAAGAAGTCTTGGCATGGGTGGAAGCTGAGCTGTGAAGCAACAGCTCTGAAACAAAGCCCAACATGTTTCAAATCCTTTCTCAGGGGCATCTGATCTAGTCCATTTAAAGAATGGCCAAAACCACCTTCCATGCTATCACTATCTCTAGCACAGAATAACCATATCATTTGACATCTCTTGCTGCCTTCAGGAACATAACAAATCTGTGGTATAGGCATGCCACACACTTGCCAAAATATGGAAAACAGGTTGTCTTGAGAGAGCTTCAAGGAATCTGGTGTCTAGGAACGTACATGAACTTGCCTCAGTCTTTCCAATGTTCATTCACACTTTCATCTGCATAGAATTGCAGTGTTATTCCACATATCTGCTTCTCCACTGACTGGTGCAAACTCTACTGTTCTAACAGAGCTCTGAGTATGCAGCCTTAGCTACTTTACATAGATAAATTGGGTAAAAGACTGTTTATATCTCAAAATGTGTGATCCCAAATTCCTAGATTTCCAAGCAAAGATTTCAGAAATGGCGTTTGTTTTTGATACTCAGGCATCCTCCAGATGTTATTGGACTGCAACTCCCATCATCCCTGACCATAAGACCTGTCATATGGTGCTGATGCAAGCTGGAGTCCAACAACATTTGGACAGCACCACATAAAGTATCCCTACCCTAAGATGTTCCAACACATAAAACCACATCTATTATCAGCTACTTAGTCATTGCATTGAAAAAAAGTTGGGTCAAAAGCCCTTGGTAGACTATGCAAGGTGTTAGATTTGTTTGCTTTCCATTTAGTTTCTTTTTTAAAAAAATGAGAATCTGTTTATTTTTTCTCTCCAGCAAGATAATGTAGTGTTACTTAAGGAACTACCTTTGGGCATCTTAGTTTGTGAGTGAAGGTTTCATTAGAGTATGAAGTGCCAATGAAATAATGTCACACTGTATAAAGGTTCAGCATTGACTAATCTGTTGAATAATCCATTTAAATATGTTATTTACCTTTAACATTATTGAGAAGAAAGAAAATGGCATGTGTGCTTAAGTTAGCCTTCAACTTTTCACACCTGTATCATATATTATTCTTAAGAGTGACATCTTCTGTTGCTATGGAAACAATTTTGACATTAAAAGGTGTTTATTGCTGGACTATCAAGAAAGTGATTCTGAAAGAAACAGAAAAGGTCAAAATATCAGAGTAATTCATATTACACGATACGTTTCAACACATACCTTCAAAGATGGAATGAAATGAGCTATCACTGTTTGAAAGGAAGCACTTAAGCTTGGTCCAAATATACTCTGACAATAGCTGAATATAATAAGATGATGAAATTACAATCTTATTTATGCCATCTTTGTATGGCATTATATTTCCACCCCCTACTGTTTAGTCTTGCCATGCTCCATTTCCACTGTTACAGAGTATTCATGTGGGCATTTCTCTCTCTCCTTGCCCCCCCCGATGCTATCAATGATATGCAATATGCTATTGCTTTTATACTGTTTTTATATTGTATTACTGTATTTTATTATATTGTGTTTTAATGATTTTGTATGTTGCCTAGAGTGGCCATCGGCCAGATAGGCGACACAGAAATTAAATTTATTATTATTATTATTATTATTGCAGTAGATCATAACTGGACAATGGGGGTCTTTTGAAAGCTCCAACACAAACAGGATGTGCATTTGTTTTGGAATGAATGGGAAATTGAATGGAATGGGGGTCCATTTGGTTCAATTGCCATTTGTCCTGAAACAAATACAAAGAGAAACAAATGGGAGTTCCTCTTTGGGACTCCCGCTCATCCCCCTTGAGTATGGGGGACACACTCGTTCAAGGGTTGGGAAAGCCTACTGCCTCTGATGATGGCAGCAACGGCAGAAGTCTGCCATGGGGTTCACATGTTGCATTGAGGTACTGGATAGAATTCACATTCCTACTATTAGGCTCATTCAGCAAGCATTAGAGAAGTTTTTTTTTAATTTAAAAATATTTTGAACCCTTTACTGTGAGGGGGTCTTAGGCCAAAATGTGGCACATAACTAGTGGCATGGTTCCAAATACCCACAAGAGCACCTCCTCCCCTTTGCCCTAGTCAGGACATGACAATCTACAGGAGAAATTCTTCTTGTGCCGTCATCTCCCTTGAAGGTGTGAGGGGTGATGACTTGAGAGATGGCCTTCTCTGTAGTGGCCCCCAAACAGTGGAACTCCCTCTGTATAAAGGTGCATCAAGCTCTATCACTTCATAGCTGTAGGCAACTGTTAAAGATGCACCTTTTGCCGTTGGTCTTTGACAGCTGAACTATTGTTGTTCACACATAGTGTTGTTCACACACTATTGTTGTTGTCACACCTTGTGATGCAGCATCAGATTTAAAGATAAAGGAGAAATCTCTGAGTTACAACTGGCTGCCCTATCTTTCTCAGGATTGCTCATGAACTAGTTTTAAGTCCCATTCTTTGCTGTTTTAAAATCCCATTCTTTACTACTTCCAGTTGCATTGACAATCTAACTGCAAAACTAGCCAGGACACTCAAAATATCTTTGCATTTAACATGTACTTTAAAAAAAATGCAAATAGCAGCTGCAGGGAGTGGGGGCACTGATAATTATTAGGATTGCTATAGGCCAGGAGGGGATTTTAACCCATTCCTTTGCTCTTGGGGTCCTAATGGAAATCCCTCCTCTGACATTTTATTTGCACTAGGATGCTATTTGCATTTTTTATTAAAAAAAAGTGTGCATTAAATGCAAATGCACTTATAACATCACATCTAGATTTGCTTTTAGTAAAGGTTTTGCTTACTAAATTTAAATAATAAGACCATTATATAAAAGATCGGGAATACATCAGGTGTTGCATTCAATGGATAGCATTTGGACAAAGGCAAATACTCAACTTCACCCAGACAACTAACTGCAAAAAAGGACTGCATCATTTCAGGCAACACCCCTTCTCAGTTTGTTCCAGTCTCCCTACACCTGCAAGCAAATTTCCTTTGCAATGTACTCTGTGCATATCCTACCAAGACCATAGAGATAATAAAGTGATGGCCATTTTACGAAGCACTTTCAGGAAGCATATCAGAACTGGGAGGAGTATCTCCCATTAATATCAATGGACTAATTATGTGATTAAATCCTCAAGGACTGCAATGAAAACTGACCTACTTAGATTAATGGTGTTGCTGCTAACACAGCCTGCCTCTGAAGGCTATGCCACAAGACTTCATTCCAACATTTCAAAATAGGCAGAAAAAGGATATTCTTTGACATGTCAAATATACTCCTCATTTAAATGGTACTTTAGGAGTAACAGTGATATAGTTGGAATCTATAGATGACATTTCCCTTGAGCAATAGGATTACAGGTACTCTGTGAACATGGCTGATTTTTAATTAATTTCAATAGATTATGAGAACTCTGACAGAAAAAAAGTCCAAAAGAGGTCTAGGCTTTTTCTCTCTCTTTTTACACTTTGAACTCTTGATTCTCTCTAACTGTTTTGTGTATTGCCATGAAAATTTAGAGGGTTGTTAAGCAAGCATTTCTGAGTTCAGGCCTATATGTTTCATAAGGTTTTGTTTTGAAATGTGCTTATGGGAAGCATCAGAATGGCATGGGGGTATTTTCGATTTAACATTACAGAATGCAAAAAAATCCATGCTGACTATAGTATACAGCCACTCTCATGGATCTATAATAACAGCCCCTATAAGATCTACCAATGCTGTTTTGTTTCTGTATTATACTTAAATCAGGGACAGGAACCTGTGACCCTCCAGATGCGGTTGGACTACAAGCTGTCATCATCCCTGACCATTAGCCACAGTGACTAAGGGCTGAAGGGATTTGGAGTTCAACAACATCAGGAGGGTCACAAGTTTCCCCATTTCTGACTTAAATGGAGGCCTCCCAAAATATTTTATGGATGCCTGACTAGGTCCAACTTGTGCAGAGAAGAAAGTGGATAATGTTTTGGGGAAAGTTTCCCAGCCTCACTGTAGTTCTGTGCGTCCACTGGCAGACACTGGTGATGTCCTTGCTTTGTTTTCTGAAGGCATGGCCACCTTGGGCACCGGTGCTTAGCTAGGCAGCTAGCTTCTGGGCAAAGTCAGTTTTAGGTCTTGTGTAGGGCTACATGGGAAGAGCCACAGCTCAATGGTAGAGTACAAGCTTTGAATGCAGGAGGTCTGCAGGTTCACTCTCTTGCCTCTAGGTAGAGCTGTGAAAGGATCCTGCCTGAGACCCTGGAAAATCCCTGCCGGTCAATGCAGTCCATCCTGGGCTAGATAGACTAATGATCTTTCTTGTTATAAGGCAGCTTCCTGGAATATGCACAATTCCTGCTGTTACTTTTATTGAAACGTACGTTTCACACCGTTTATTTAATATAATATATAATGATGGATTGGGTGAGTTCAGTCACACATAAGTATGCTAATTTCATGGTTAGCAAATATGCTCAGCAGAAAACTGCCACTGAGAAAGCCCTACATTGGACTCATGGAAGGTTTGAGTTGGTTGGGTGAATGGCCTTACAGCACTGGAAACATTGCTAATTAAAGGGCAGAGGGCCCTTGAAACAATGCTGCGGGCGGGTGAGCTTCCAGGTTTTATAGGCGTTGAGCAAGGGAATAGTTTCCTGCTGTGATTTCCACCTTTCAAGCAGAAAACAAGGAGTTAAATGTTGGTCAACTAGTAGCCTCTCTCAGCAAACATTGTAACTCTGCATATGTTTAGCTCTCTCTGTCACACAACCTTGGACATTTGAATTTCTTTTATTGAGAGAGAATGTTGACCAGGATGGTCGGGGTTATCTCCTGGCTTTCAGTGGGTTCCGCAGGATTGCTGGTCCGCATTCTTCACAGGGAGAGAGACCTTGGTTCAACACCTGCTCACAAACCGTGTTAATGTAAAAAGAGGTAAAGAGATTGTTATCTTTATGGCATTGAACAAAGCCAAATCCTTGAAGCTAAGGACACTAGTTAATATTTTAAATAAAGCCTGTGCAAAATGCAGTCTGTTTTTTAATCTGTAAGCTAGGCTAAGAAAGATTGGCACAAATTTATCCCAGCTGTAACTACTACCACTTCAATGGAGTTAAATTAATTAATTTCAATGTCTTTCCTATTCCATTCCAAGAATGGAGTCTACTGGATCCTTAGTTCATGTTATGCTTGCAAAAAATTGCAATAATATATTAGTTTTCATCACAATTTATATATATATAATGCAGGCTTGGATTTTCCATTGTTGCATTGTTGTTGCAACAAAACAACAAAATACAATGACTCCTGTTTGAATAATAGCAGGATGTGTCCTATTGTGAAAAAAACTCCCAACAAAATAGCAAAATAGTTTGAACTTAATCCTAAGTAAAATTTTGCCGAGCAGATTCTATATTGCAGGCCTTGATTCTAAAAACATGTAATCTAAAGTATATTGTATATTCATGCATATGTATATTCCTATGATATACATCTAAACATTGGGGGGTAGGATCTGATGGGAATATTATTAATACCCTTAAATAACCTCACATATTAAATTATTTTTAAAAGTATTGAGCAACAATCTAGGGGACATTGAAATCAATAGGCACAAATAACCCTAACTGAACCACCTGCTAGATGTTGCCTTTCACTCCATCTTTGCAAAGGGTGAAACAGAGAAAAGCTTGTATATTTCAGAAACTCCTCGTGGGGTTCCTCTTGTTGAAGAATCTCCTCCTCGGCTGTATCCTTTTACA
Source organism: Rhineura floridana (assembly GCF_030035675.1). Lineage (NCBI taxonomy): Eukaryota > Metazoa > Chordata > Lepidosauria > Squamata > Rhineuridae > Rhineura > Rhineura floridana. The sequence goes on from NC_084481.1 coordinate 21,234,224, forward strand.
TTTTCCCCATAGAAGTGAATGGATGCCATTTACACAACAGTATGAACAGGTATATCATTGGAGTTGCTGTTTCCCCAATTGTGCTGCCAGGTGCAGCCTGTTTTCTTTGTCTCTAGAACTCCATAGAAGCCATGGGGGTGGGGATGAGTCAGACCTTTTCTTCCTAGCCATCCTTTAGATATTGTTTCTTGGTCACACCAGAGTGTGACAAAATGTTGGAATAATGGGATGATATTTTGGAGGTTGGCTTCTATATACCTGTAAAAAGTGTTTGATTTTTTTTATGAGATGATGAGATAATATTGTTTTGTTTATAATACTTAATGTTAAATTAATCTGATAATGTACTGAGCTGTCTGCAGTCTCCTTAAGAGATTGAAGAACTGGTCAGTATAATAGATTAGAGAAATACAATAATATTAAATTTTACAGGCCTAATTGTTTTGTTTTAATCTGATTTCATTTGATTATCTGTATATAAGTAGGGTAAATATGTCTGAAGCCATTATGTCATGAATCACAAAGCTAATACCATTTAGCATTTACTGTACATGGAGTAGATATTCATAGGAGTCTTCAAGAGATCAGGGGATGCTTTCATTTTGCTGAAAGCTTGTACTGGATAAAACGATCTAAAAGCTAAAGCCATGATTTGTTGCAGAGTAGCGAAATTGGGAATGGAACATCTGAGTGAGCCTTTGTGTGTTTGAATCTTTGCTAAATATTACACCTTCCCTGGAATTAGTCAGACAGAGACTGTAAGCTTCAAAATAAGAAATAACTATTTTATTCTGAAAGTACATACTTGATAGGAAGAGTTCTACATCTAGCTTACTAGCTAAGTTGGAGATGCAAACACTAAGCCTAGTGTTTGCCCTCATGCTTGGAGTAGAGGGAGAGACAAAGAGATGTCTGCTCTCCCTCTCAAGCAAAAGAAGAAGAAGGAAGGAGGAAGGAGATGCAGTCAACATCCTATGCATATCAGTCTAGCAGGAAGGGAGAGACAGCAGGAGATCAAAGGATAGGTATTAGCCTAGCAATCAGGAGGTCTCCTCTCTAGCTACCCTTTTTAACCCCATGCAACCTCAACCCACAAGTTGGAGTTGAACCACATATGCCAACACCCCTTCTCAATGAGAACTTGGTTAATTCTACAAGGTTCATCTTGCCTTGTAGCTTCTGGTGTCAGACTTTGCCCAACGGCTTGGTCAATGCATCAGCTGTCATCTCTTCTGTTTGGACAGTAGGTCATCTCTAGAAGTCCTTTCTTACATCTTTTCGGTAGTGGAACTTCACATCGATGTGCTTTATGCAAGAACTTTGTCCTTCTGATTCCATGAGTCTTATGCAGGCTTGATTGTTCTCAAGTTCAGATATGCCTAAGTCTCCTAGAAGCTTGCATAGCCACATCATTTCCTTGCATGCTTCGTCAGCTGATACATACTCTGCCTCTGTAGATGAGTGTGCTACAGTCTCTTGCTTTAGATTTGTCCAGCAGATAAGCGACTACCCGTAATAGAACAGGTTTCCACTGGTTGACTCGTGATCTTTGGTGTTTCCAGCCCAGTCAGCATCAGTGTATCCCAGAAGTTTGGGATCTTGAGTAGCTGATAGCTTTAGTTTTAGGTTTGCAGTGCCTTTCAGATATCTTGCCACTCTCTTGACTGCTTCCCAGTCTTTCTTGGTTGCCAAACTGGTTTTTCTGCAAAGGTATCCCAATTCTGCTGCCACGTCTGGTCCGGTTATTGTCCTGATGTATAGGAGTTTCCCTATAGCTTGTCTGTACCTTTCGTTGTCTTCCCAGGGTTGATTGTTCTGGTTTGGTTTCAAGTATCCTACTTCCATTGGTGTAGGTGCTGGATGTGCATCCTTCAGTCCTAGACTCTCAAGTAGGTCTTGAATCTTTTGTTTGTTGGTTGGTTGGTTCAGTAGAAAGGATCCATCTTCCTCTCTTTCAATTTGTATTTCAAGGTAGTATGTGATGTTACCTAGACATTTCACTTCAACTTCTTTGTTTAGACTATTTACTAACTCTTGATTGTCTTGTGGACTCTCATAAGCCAGTAGTAAATCATTTACATAAATCAAAATATAAGTCCATTTGTTGTTCTTGAATCTACTGTACAGGCATTTGTCTGCTTTGCCTCTTTTAAAGCCTTCTTTCAAGAGCATTTGGTTCAGTTTGTCATTCCATGCTCTTGCAGCCTTTATTTCTAGATGCTCTGCTCGCATCTTCCTGTTGGCAGCGACACTCAGGAGTGTCCTGATTGTTGTATGCTTGACTACAGCTTCAATCTCTTTCTAGGTCTCTGGCTCTGGAAGTTCATCATCAAGGTAGGACAGTCTCAGTGGAGGTACACCTCTGTTGGTGTGGTTAGGGCATCTTGGTGCAGGATTCTCTGCTGCCCCTTCTGGATGTGCAGGTTCCCCTTTGTGCTCAGATTCCTCACTGTCCTCCAGTCCTGGCATGTTGTTGTAATCTGCATTACTGTATGGTATTTCTACTTTGTCTTCTTCACTGTCATAGTCTTGGGATGGTGCCCCTTCTGGTTGAAATGCACCTTCACCTTCATCAAAGTAGACAGCTCTTTGGATTTCAATTTTTGCAATTTAGGATTCTGTATACTTTTTGTTTTGTAGAATATCCAACAAAGATTCCTTCTTTTGTAGTGTTGTCCAATTTGGTTCTCTTCTGGTGTGACTGTACACTTTTGATCCAAACACCTTTAGATGGGCCAAACTGTGTATGCGTCCATGCCATAATTCGAATGGAGTCTTGTTGCCATCCGCTTTTGTTGGCAAACGATTCTGTAGATAGGTGGCAGTATACACTGCCTCTCCCCAGTGTTTCTGTGGGAGATTGGCATCTTCTAGCATTGATCTCACCATCTCAATAAGGGTTCTAGATTTTCTCTCCGAGATGCCATTTTGTTCCGGGTTGTGAGGTACAGTGGTCTGATGCTCAATCCCATGTTCATGCAGAAACTCCTGGGTAGCATGAGACCTGTATTCTCCTCCATTGTCAGAAAGTAGTATTTGTGGCTTTCTCTGGAATTTAGGGTTCACCATTGCAATATACTCTTTGAGTTTCTGAAGCATTTGCCCCTTCTCTTTGAGTATATAGATTACAGTGAATCTTGAGTAGTCATCAATAAAACTAACAATATATGGATTTCCAGCATTTGAAAGTATTGGCATTTCACAAATGTTGCTGTGACTCAATTCTAGGGGGCACTTAGTCTTCCTTTCACTCTGCTTAGGAAAACTTGGTCTTGTCCCTTTAGCTTTAACACAGCATGTGCATCTTCCCTTTCCTTGGCAGGGTTCAATTTTCATGCCTTTTGCTAAATTATTCTTTTGAAGGGTATTAATTTTAGCGATGTCTCTGTGTGGTAGCCTTCTATGCCATAAATGCAAAAATGGCTTATTACAACAGTCCTTCACAATATTAGCCTCTGGACTTTCCTGATCAATTTCATACATTCCTTTTCTCTTTGTAGCTGTGCATATAATTACACCATCTCGAGAAATCGTGCAGAAGTTTCCTTCAAATAGCACTGAACATTCTTTACTGGTTGCCTCACTGACAGAGATCAAATTATTAGAAATCCCTGGAGTCCGGAGTGCATTTCTAAGGAAAATCTCTTTGGCACCACTTGGTGTTTGGCAAAACAACATTCCTGTTCCTTCCCCCTTTATCAGCACTTCTCGTGAGTCAGCAACTTTAACTGAGCCTCCATGTGGGGTTAGACTTTCAAATAGGGCTTTTGCATTTAGCATATGGGCAGTTGCTCCACTGTCCACATAGATCTTATTATTATTATCAGAGCTTGGAAAAGTTACTTTTTTTAACTACAACTCCCATCAGCCCAATCCAGTGGCCATGCTGACTGGGGCTGATGGGAGTTGTAGTTCAAAAAAGTAACTTTTCCAAGCTCTGATTATTATTATTACATTTTTCAACATGAGTAACTTGTAAGCTGTTGAAATCTTTCTTGTCTGTTGTTTTAAATCCTTTATTTTGTCCTTCAGACTTCCCTTTCTTGTCGCACTGATTTTTATGATGAGTCAATGAACCACATAGAAAACAGCCCTTGGCTTTAACACCTTTTGACTGCTTCTTTTGTTCTTCAAATCTGGCATTTGGCTAGAAGTCTGTTTCCGAAGGGATGAGGAAACAGTGTCCTTCCCTGTAGCAATTTTCTTGCTTTGCTGAAAGAATTGTTCTCTAACTTCTGATACAATTTCATTCAGAATCCTTTGCTGTTGTTGCAGTATTAGGCAGAAAGTACTCATTGATTCTGGGAGGGAATCTAGAAACACAGCAATTTGGGTCGGTTCATCCAGCTTAGTGCCGCATTCTTCGATTCCCTGATTTAACTCCATAAACTTAACTCTTCAGATGCTCTTCAAATGAGTCATTCATTTGCAAGTTAATAAGATTTCATAACATTGAAATTAAATGGCCTTGACTTTTTGGGTTGTGGTTTGACTCCAGGGCAATCCACATTTCTCTGGCATTTTTACAGGTAATGATCCAAGGGATTTGCGAGTTACTTACGCACTTCACTATGAGATCTTGAGATCTTTCATCTTTCTTGGTCCAAACTCTCCTTGTTCCCTCCAAGGCTTCTTGTCCTGGTTCTGGGTTTTCAATCACTTCCATTAGCTTCTGTTGCTTTAAGTGACATCCCATGCAAAATGACCACAGCTTCCAGTTTCCAGGTGAAAGTTTGTCAATGCTTAGCCATTCTTCCATTGTAGCCATCCTTGAGAAAAAGTCTAAACTATTTACTGACTAAACTCCGAAGGTCTTTGCTAGCTTCCTTGATTTGCAACACAAAAGCTCCTTTAGTTACTCAGATCTCCCCTGCATGTCTGGGCCCAGGGCCGGCTCCAGGTTTCTTGGGGGCCCTGGCCTTACGCTGTCAGAGGGCCCCTTGGCCCCACCGCTTAAACCACACCCTTCCATCTTGGCTCCTCCCCTTTAAACTTAAAATCTGGTTAAACTAAAACAAAGAGAACCAGTGTGGCATAGTGGATAGAGTGTTGGACTATGACCTGGAGACCAGGTTTCGAATCCCCACACAGCCATGAAGTGCACTTGGGCCAGTCACTGCCTCTCAGCACTTGGGCCAGTCACTGCCTCTCTGCCTCAGAGGAAGGCAATGGTAAACCCCCTCTGAATACCGCTTACCATGAAAACCATATTCATAGGGTCGCCATAAGTCGGGATCGACTTAAAGGCCATCCATTTCCATTTTCCAAACGAAAACAAAATTTTAGTTATGATATGACAACACCTTATTGTAAAACCAAAACCAAAAAACTTTAGTATCTCATTAGGTGCCTTTTAAATACCTCTAAGTTATACAGTTGACAAAAATTAGAGATATAACTTACAGTGCAATCCAATACATAATACTCAGAAGTTAACTCCATTGGATTCAATAGAACCTACTCCCAGGTAAGTGTGTATTGGATTGCAGCCTTAATCTGCAATCCTATGCACTCTTACCTGCCACCCTGGGCTCCTTTGGGAGAAAGGGTGTGTGATATAAACTGAATTAATAAAAAATAGACTGATTGGGACTTATATCCAAGTAGACATAGGATTGCACTGACAGAGATAGAATTGAGACATAACTTAGATGTAAACAGAAAATGTGCATAACTTAAACAACCATCATAAATTTTACCTCTTCCCCTGCAATTTTCAGAAAATTAACAGGCAACTAAAACACGTTCTGCCCAGTTTTTTCAGTAGTTCTTGCCTCCAGACCATGAGAAAAGCACACATGCTGGGCCAGCAAAGGGGAGGCAACCAAAGGACTTCTGCCAGATCAGAGACAGGCAAGACAAGAGAAGACTTAGTAGCATCCACCTACCAACAACAACTCCAAGGAACAGTACAAGAAAATAACACCACCGCATGCAAATACAGAACTCCTTAAGTTCATCTGCACGCTACCTCCACCCACTTCAGGAAGGAACCAGCACAAGAAGCCAGCCCCCTTTCATAACTCTCTTCACCATGTAATAAAGGAACAACACAGATATTAATTTTAGAAAGGGAGTGAGACAGAGGAAGAAACAGCTCCCAGTGAAAAGTGTTTGTTCCTTTCACTGGGGCTGCAGTCCTATGCACATTTGCCTGGGAGCGGGGAAGCCCTATGAAACTCAGGCACACAAGGATTGTAATTTTGTGCGTTTGCTTTCAAGTTTGCTTCCTCCCCCTCTAGCCTGTCCTGAGTCCCTGCCTCTACACATGCATGTTGGCAAAGCCAAGCCCCCTCCACCTCTTAAGGGGGGGTAGGGAAGAGAAGCATCACCAGCCTGAGCCTCTCTTGAGCCTTGATCCAGGCACGTGTTGAAAGCAAATGCAGCAGTTCCAAAAAGGACACATGTGAATGGGCTTTCAACATCACCTCCTTCCAAAGGCTAGGCTTGCCCTTGCAGCGAAGGACTTTAGAAAAAAGCCATTAAAAGTTTGCAAGGTGGTATGCCAAATATACATGAACAGGGGCAGAGATTTTTTGTTATTTTTTTATATGAAAATGAAATGGACTGCCTTCAAGTCGATTCCGACTTATGTTTTCATGGTAAGCAGTATTCAGAGGTAGTTTACCATTGCCTTCCTCCGAGGCTAAGAGGCAGTGACTGGGCTAAGGTCACCAGTGAGCTTCATGGCTGTGTGGGGATTATATATATGAGGTCTGGTGCTACTCATATATCAATAAATTGAAAAAAGCCCCTGCCTTCTTCCTGCACCCCTCCCCCTTTGCTACTGAATTTGTGATGAACTTTTAATAAAAAGGGGGAGAGAAAATATGACTTAAAATACTTGCTTTGCAATAGGGTCCCTTGCCTCACTGTGCTTTTGCTGGCAGCTGCTATTGCTTTCCATTCCAGCAACTGGAGCGCCCCAAAAGGTCTTCCTTGGGCCCTTTGAGTTTGCTCGAGAGCCGGAAGTGTATGCATGCCTCTCCTTCTTGCTCGATACGGTGATCCCTCTTGAAGGAGGAGAAGCATCCCAGCCGATTCTGAAGGGAAAGATCAAGGCTTTGAGGGGAAAGAAGATAGAGGTGGCGGCGGCAGCAGCAGCAAAAAGAAAAATGCAACTAATTATAGCACTCCAAAACGGCTTCCTTGTGCCTTTTGCAACTGCTCCTCTCTCAGTAACACAACAGAGAGCCGGAAGTGTATGTGTGCCTCTCCTTCTCCTTCCCTCTTGGAAGAGGAGGAGAAGACTAGGCATGCACAGAAGGAGGAAGCTTCCGAGCTGGCTCTGAGGGGAAAGATCAAGATCAAGGCTTTGAGAGGAAGTATTAAGGTGGCAGTGGCAAAAGGAGGAGAAGCGCTGGGGTGGCAGGGATGGGCTGAGGCTGGTGAAAGGGCCCTGTGAGGCTCTTGGACCCTCGGCCAGTACCCAACTTGGCCGCCCTTTAGAACCGGCCTTGTCTGGGCCCATAACCTGTTGCAGAGTAGCAAAATTGGGACTGGAGCCCACAAGTTGGAGCTGAACCACATATTCCAACATGATTCACCCAAAGTTTTATTGATGATGATGGTGGTGGATATTCATTTTTAATAGAATACAATTGTGCTAGTCAATGCTTTTGTGTTTAGTAACACAAAATAAATAGTAAATAAATATTTTTTCACTAGGGGCTCTGCCCCTGCTTGCTTCGCTCACCAACCCCCCTACTGTCACCAAAGCTCCCCTTTCCACCAGGTCAACAAAGCCCCCCTCTCCCTTTCCATCCCTCGATTGCCAAAACTCTCTCCTCAAGCCCTGGGTCACCAAAGCCCCTCTCCCCCTTCCTACCCCCACATGGTTCACTGAAGCTCTCCCCCCTTACCCCTCAAAGGTCATCAGAGCACACTTACTTCCCCCCAGGGTTGTCAGACTTACCCCATGGGTTGCTGGACCTTTGCTTCATTCTCCCCCCATGGGTCGCCAGACCTCCCCTCTCTTCTTCCCTCCTCCATGGGTCACCAGATATCCTCTCTCTCCTTCTCTCTTCCACACTGGTCACCAGATTTCCCTCCCTTCTGATGGCCTCCCACCTACCTGTTGAGGCTCAGACCTAGGCTTTGGCTGCTAAGCTCTGAACCTCTCCCGCTCCTGGTGCCATATTTCTTTTTATGCACACTTTCCCCTAAAATATGAATTTTGGTAAACATTATTTGGTGAACTACATTGCAAAATTTGAACAAGTGCACATTTTGGAGGATGGCTGAGTTTTGATTCTGATAGGACTGGCGCTCCTGCTGAAGCCCTGGTCGCTCTGTGGAATACGGAGATGACCCGGGCTGTAAACACGATCGCTCCTGCACGCCCTCTCCTGTGTAGAGCTCATACAGCTCCATGGTATACTCCGGAGCTGAGAGCGATGAAGCAAGATAGGAGGAGGCTTGAGCGGAAATGGAGACGAACTCCCGACGGATACAATTATGCGCTGGTTAGTGCTTCGACTAAGCTCTATGTAGGAGCAGTGAAGGCAGCTAAAAAACATCATTTTGCTGCCACTATTAAATCATCTCTTTGCCGCCCAGCGGAGCTCTTTCGAGTTGTCCGGGGGCTTCTCCATTCAAACCCTCCGGACAGGGTGGAATCATCGGAGGCCCGCTGTAATCAGTTTGCCGATCACTTCCAGAATAAGATCTCATGTATCCGCCGGGACCTAGACTCTCAAGTTATAGCAGTAGATCCTAGTGAGGTGTCCGGAGCACAGTCTTGTCCTGTTTTGTTGGATGAGCTTCAGTTGGTTCAACTCGAGGACGTGGACAAGGTGCTTGGACAGGTACGTGCAACCACTTCGGTACTGGATCCTTGCCCCTCCTGGCTGATAAAAACTAGCAGGAATGGAACAGGTAGCTGGGCCAAGGAAGTGATAAATGCCTCTTTACGAGAGGGAGTGGTCCCGGGCTGTCTGAAAGAGGCAGTGGTGAGACCACTCCTGAAAAAGCCTTCCTTGGACCCAGACAATTTTAACAGCTACAGGCCAGTGGCGAATGTTCCATTCCTGGGCAAGGTCTTGGAACGGGTGGTTGCTGGCCAGCTCCAGGCGCTATTGGATGAAACTGATTATCTAGATCCATTTCAATCGGGTTTTAGGCCCGGTTTTGGCACTGAGACAGCCTTGGTCGCCCTGTACGATGACCTATGTCGGGAAAGAGACAGAGGGAGTGTAACTCTGTTGATTCTCCTTGATCTCTCAGCGGCTTTTGATACCATCGACCATGGTATCCTTCTGGAGAGGCTCGCGGAGTTGGGAGTTGGAGGTACTGCTTGGCAGTGGTTCCGCTCCTACTTGGCGGGTCGTCTCCAGAAGGTAGTGCTTGGGGAACATTGCTCGACACCGCGGGCTCTCCAATATGGGGTCCCGCAGGGGTCAGTTTTGTCCCCCCTGCTTTTTAATATCTACATGAAGCCGTTGGGAGAGGTCATCAGGAGTTTTGGAGTGCGTTGTCATCAGTATGCTGATGACACGCAGCTCTACTTCTCCTTTTCATCTTCTTCAGGTGAGGCTGTCGATTTGCTGAACCGTTGCCTGGCCTCGACAATGGACTGGATGAGAGTTAACAAACTGAAGCTCAATCCAGACAAGACTGAGATGCTGTTGGTGGACGGGTTCTCTGATCGGATGGTGGATATATACCCTGTCCTGGACGGGGTTACACTCCCCCTAAAGGACCGGGTTCGTAGTCTGGGAGTCTTTTTAGACTCTTCCCTCTCACTTGAGGCTCAAGTAGCCTCGGTGGTTAGGAATGCGTTTTACCAACTTCGGTTGGTAGCCCAGCTACGTCCCTATTTGAGTAAAGAGGACCTTACATCAGTGGTACATGCTCTGGTAACCTCACGTTTGGATTACTGTAATGCGCTTTACGTAGGGCTACCTTTGAAGACAGTTCGGAAGCTACAACTAGTGCAAAATGCGGCGGCCAGATTGCTGACAAGGACCAAGCGGTCCGAGCATATAACACCTGTTCTGGCCAGCTTGCACTGGTTGCCAATATGTTTCCGGGCTAGATTCAAAGTGTTGGTATTAACCTATAAAGCCTTATACGGTGCGGGACCACGATACCTTGTGGAACGCCTCTTCCGATATGAACCGGCCCGTGCACTACGTTCTGCTACGAAGGCCCTCCTCCGGGTTCCAACTCACAGGGAGGCCCGGAGGGTGATGACAAGATCTAGGGCCTTCTCAGTGGTGGCCCCCGAACTATGGAACAGTCTCCCTGAGGAAGTACGCCTGGCGCCGACTCTGCTTTCCTTCCGGCACCAGGTCAAAACCTTCCTATTCTCTGAAGCATTTTAAGTTACATTGATCTAATTTTAATAATGTTTATTGTATTGTTGATTGTATTTTAATATTATTTTGTTATTCATTGTATTTTTATACTATTTTATGTTCACCGCCCAGAGAGCTATCGCTAGTCGGGCGGTATATAAATTTAATAAATAAATAAATATTGTTTTGGAAAGCACAAATTTGATAGATCTGGCTTGAAATATGAACTGAATCGAAATTTGCACCCATCCCTAGTATGTATGCAGTTTGGGGAGGGAATATGTTTTACAAAAAAAACAAAACACTTGAGGATCTCTGGATCAGTGTAATGAATCATTTTTGTGTAATCCTGGCAAAGTTTAGCAAAAGAGAAAATGCTGTGGCAGCATTTAAAAGCTCGGTCATGCTTCCTCCCCAGAGTGTGACCAACATTCCCAGGGAACTCTGGGGAGTGAGCCATTTCATGACTGAATGCTGTGCTCCTGCTGCAGCTACGGAAGCCAGCAGTAGTAATGGTGGGTTAAAAACCCTTGAAAGGAGAAAACTTAGAAAGCCTCCACCATGGTAAGTGCCCCCTCCTGCCCTGAAATAGTGGGAGGGGGGAGGTTCCAGAATCACCACCCCCTAAACAGTCACTGAAATAGCCCTTCCAAATTTGCCACCTGCAAAAGGGTAAACTTGTCCCTCCCCACAGCAAAATGCCTCTGTGCCTACAATGTAGAGCAGGGGTAGCCAACATGGTGATCTCCAGATGTTGTTGGACTACAACTCTTCGCAGCCCCAGTCAGCATGGACAATGATTAGGGATTATGGGAACTGTAGTCCAGAGGTGGGGAACCTGATCTGGCCAATGGGCCAGATCCTTTCTGCTACCCCTCTTGGACCAAATTTGACAGGTGGGTGGAACTTCAAAGCACCATGCAGGGTTTGCAAAGAGCGGGGACCAGCTGTGCAACTGAGTTCCCATTGGAGCCTTGACCACACAGCCAATCCAGCTGCATCTGTACCTGCCCCAAACCTGATGTCACATCTGATGCCAGGTGTGAGGCAAGTGCATGTGGTTTCAGGAAACAGCCTCACGGGCCAAATTTGGTCCATGGACTGGAGGTTCCCCATCCCTGTTGCAATCCAACAATATCTGGAGGGCACCACATTGGCTCCCTCTGATGTGGAGAAATGATATGTCATGGGTTGCTGTACTGTTAATACTGATCCTGATACAGGGTCAGTACTCTGGTGGCACCTAGAAATGTGAAGGCCCAGAAACAAACCAGAAAAATGTGGAGAAAACCTGCCCTCCCGGGTCTCATTTTTTCAGTTATTTGGGGAGGGGGAACAGGAAAAATCTCCAAGGAAAAACAGTTCCTCCCCCTTTCCCTCCCCCCCATTTTTCCATTTCCTCCCAGGCCTTCAACATCTCTAGTGGCACCTCTCAGTGATGGCATAATAGTTCAATGGACTGAGCTTAGATGCACTTGGACAAGTCCCTCTCTATTATGACACACCCATATGGTGTGGTTCTGGGAATCACCCTATCCCCACAGCCCACATATAAAAACTGAGGTGTTAGCCCACATTCCCTCCCCATCTGTGTGCTTGATAGGAATGATCAGTGAAGAAACTGGAACATGGTGTGGACTTACCAATATCAGGACATGGCTGTGTCATGGGAAATGAGACCATGACTACATCTGTGGACTACCCATGACCGGCAAGGTCTTGGAGACTTTCCAAGATCTAAACTTAGGAAAAATTCAGTCAACAAATGAATGAACCATTTTTCGTCTGCATCTTGAACATTGTTGACAAGCTAGATTTTCCTTTTATCTTGAAATATGTCATTAAATATGTACGTGTAGTTGTTAGCTAATCCATGGTGGGTAGTGAAAATATTAAAATTTAACTTCTCCGTGCTTCATTTCTCTTTTACTAGGACAAACAAAAAATCCCAGAGTGACCCAGAGGCTGCTTTATACATCCCCAAATTAGAGCAATGCTTTGCTGAATTGTATTCTAGATCCTCAACAGAACCCTCCTGGCTCCCTTAACTTTTCTCCATCAATGGAGCATGTGTTTTAAATTGTTTTTATATTGTTTTGAATTCTAAAATTGTGTTTTAAATTGTTTTTATAATATGTTCTTAAATTGTGCATTTGTTTTAATGTTTTTGATTGCTGTAAACCGCCCAAAGAGAGCTTCGGCTATGGGGCGGTATAAAAATGTAATCAATCAATCAACCAATCAATCAATCAATCAATTAATCAATCAATCAATCAATCAATTAATCAATCAATCAATGGAAAGCAATGAGAGATGAGATCCTCTGTTTAGACTGTTCTGCATTTGCCAACATATGTAGATGTACAGAATGATCTCTCTACTTTTGATCAATTTTAATGTTGTATTATTGCTTAATTGCAACCTAGATGAACAGGTTTGAGGTAGTTAATAAGATACACTTGCTATCTTTCAACAACTTCAGTAATGTCACTAGGCATTTCACAAATGGCTTCAAAGTCGATCACCCAAATTGGCATGAGGAGATTGTTAAGACAACTGGGAACATTTTGTGATAGGGAACATTTGCTAATTAACTACTCCAAAACTAATGTAGTAGTATTTGGAAATAAAAATAAAACCTATGCTTGGAAAATAAAGGATAAGCCCATTAAACAATGTCGTAGCTACAGATATTTGGGTCTCACCTTTAACAACAAGTCCACATAGAAACCACACTTTGAGTTGATTAAACTGAAGGTTAATCATTCCATCCAACTCCTACTTCGGTTTTTCAAATTCAAAGGAGGTAGCCTGATCCCCCCTTTCGTTGAGGTCTTCCAAAGGAAAATAATCCCTATGCTCCTATATGGGTCTGAGATCTGGGGTCACGCCAACCTTTTCACCCTAGAGAAGGTACAAAATTCTTTCATTCGATCTGTGCTGGCAATGCCAAAAGGTACCCCCATAGCTTTTATGAGGGTAGAGGCAGGCATTCTTTCTTTAGAAGCCATGGCCCATGTGGCCTTAGCTGGTTACTGGCTTAAATTGGTTTGCATGGCTGACTCGCACCTGCTGAAAAAATGTCTGCTCGAACAATCTCAAAACCTTACATATAACAGCTGGCTGACTCTGTCGGGAGGATGAGCTGGGCTCCTGGGGGGTTGGAAGAAGAGGATTCAGATGGCTGGCAGAGGGAGGAGGGAGGAACTTACCCTCTGTGGAGCGAAGCCGCAACAGAGGACATGCCAGAGATAGGGTCGCCTAGCAACGGGGAGCCTGAGAGCCTTGAAGTTTTAGAATCCCCCCCAGACATTCCCAGGCCCTCCCTTCTCCGCAGCTCAGAGCAAGAGGGAGGGCTGATCACAGCAGAAAGGCGGAGAGATGGTTTACCCTCAGCTCCTTCTTTATCACCCATAGTGGAATCGGACACTTCAGAAGAGGAGGAGGTGATGCCTCCCCCCTCACCACGCACACGCAGATGGTTGAAAAGACAGGAGAGAAGGGGGGGAAGGCGGGCAGTACCTGAGGGGGAGTTAAGGAGGAGCAAAAGGTTGTGCGCCCGTTTAGCCCCTTCTTAAAGAACAGGCGGGAAGCAGCCCCTTGCTCTGTCAACTTTCTCCCAATGTCGCAGGACCTGTATCCCTGTATTGCTTCATGAGAAAGTGCAGTCTTTGTTTGGACATTACTCTAATAAAACACGAATTAACTACAACCTCTGGTCTGGTTCCTGAGTCGCATCCTGGGCCTGACAGCTTGACAGAGCCACCTAAATCACCCTCAACGCTCTCTTCACTTGACTGGGACAAGATGTCAAAGGGAGCAGCGGGGGGGACGGACCCCACTTCTGAGACGGAAGAAGTGAAACTCTTGAGGACTAAGGTAGCCGAATTGCAGACGGATGTCCAAGCCCTGCTAGCAGCAGTCAAGGCGCTGAAGATGGATAATCAAACCTTGAAGGCCACGATAGACCAGCTGCAAACAGCCCCTCCAGCTGCTGCAGTAAAGGTTCCCATTGGATTGCCCCCAAAATACACGGGACAAAGTGATCAGTTGGCAACTTTCGTGGCTCAATGTGAGTTATATCTGGATGTCAGGCACATGGAGTTTCCAGACGATGGGGCTAAAGTGGCCTTTGTGATTAGCCTCCTGGAGGGAGAAGCTGCAAAATGGGTGACTCCGTATCTCGTGAGAAAAGATACTGTCTTAAGAAGGTACAGAGGATTTATACAGGAGGTGACCGAGATGTTCCAAGACCCGCAAAGAGCTGAAACAGTAGCGCGGCAACTAGGCGCTCTGAAGCAAGCTAAAGGGACTGTTTCCGAGTACACTAACGCTTTTAAAATTCTGTCCCAGGAAACTGGTTACAATGACGCCGCCCTGATGTTTATGTACCGGAGTGGATTAAATGCTGAAATCCTGGATGAGTTGGCCAGGACCTCCCCCCCGCTGACCTACCAGGGCTCATCCGGCTATGCCTACAGATAGATCACCGGATGGAAGGAAGGCGCCTGGAAAGGAAGCAGGAGGTCCCGAGATACTCAGCCTCGGCATCTCGCAGCAAGACCCTTCCCTCTGCAGGAATGGCAGGTAATGCAGCTGAGGGACAGGGAGGGGCTAGGCCAAGACTGTCGGAAGAAGAAAAGGAAAGACGATGCCGAGAACGTTTATGCTTTTATTGTTCAAAGCCGGGCCACGTGGCCAGAGACTGTGGACTAAAAGGGGGGAAAGCTGAGCCGTCGGGAAACTAGAACACCCAGTCCACGTGCAGGCCGGTGGACTGGGGGCAGCGTTGTATAAAGGCCCCCCAACGATCCAACCTCCCTCAAAGGGGGTGTTGGTCTTGCCTATTCAGATTACAACTTCCAGAGGAGTGGTGTTTAATTCCACTGCCTTAATTGACAGTGGAGCCTCCACAAATTTTATTGATGCAAAGTTAGTCAAGCGTCATGGAATTTCCCGGTGGAAACTGAACGCTCCCCTAGCTGTGGAGACTATCGATGGGAGACCCCTGAAGTCAGGAGGGGTGACACAAGCCACGGAGGAAGTGAAACTTCAAATCCCCGGGCACGAAGAGTTCATTTCGCTATACGTGTCAGATCTCTCGAACTTTGAGGTGATTCTGGGAATGCCCTGGCTAGCAAAGCATGAACCCACAATAAGTTGGAAGGAGGCGGTGGTGTGGTTCACCTCACAGTATTGCCAGGAGAACTGTCAACCTGAAGGAATCAAGAACACCTTAGCGGGGGCAGTGCAAGAGATCGAGCAAGTGACCCTGCCGCCAAAGTATGAAGAATTCAAAGATGTGTTTGATGAAAAGGAGGCAGAGACTTTACCCCCCCACCGCCCTTACAACTGTGCGATTGATCTAGTGCCAGGAGCCAGCATTCCATCAGGGAGAATCTACTCTCTCACAGAGATTGAGAGGGAGGCCCTGAAGGAATTCCTGGATAAAAACCTGAGACGAGGATTCATACGCCCCTCACAATCCCCTGCTGGAGCGCCACTATTGTTTGTGAAAAAGAAGGGGGGGAACTCAGACCCTGTAACAACTATCGCGCATTGAACCAGATCACCATCCCCAACAGCTACCCGCTGCCCCTGATCTCAGAGTTGTTGGACCGACTGCGCTCTGCAAAAATCTTCACGAAGTTGGATTTGAGAGGAGCGTACAATCTGATGAGGATGAAGCAGGGAGATGAATGGAAAACAGGGTTCTTGACCGCTTATGGACAGTATGAATACCTGGTCATGCCGTTCGGACTTTGTGGAAGTCCAGGAATTTTTCAAAAATTCATGAACGACGTGTTTAGAGACTTGTTGGACACATATGTAATCTGTTACTTAGATGATATCCTGGCGTTCTCAAAGAACCAGGAAGACCACGACCAGCATGTGAAGACGGTGTTGCAGAGACTGAGAGAAAATCACCTGTATGCTAAATTAGTCTCTAGACTTCCTTGGATATCGAATCTCAGCGGAAGGCGTGGAGATGGACCCAGGGAAAGTAAGCTGTATATTGGACTGGGGTCAACCTGTCACCAAAAAGGATGTACAACGGTTTTTGGAGTTTGCCAATTATTACAGAAAGTTCATTCCAGGGTTTTTCAAATTGACAGCTCCTCTGACTGACTGCTTAAGGGGAAAGAAGAAGTTTCAATGGACAGAGAATGCCACCCAGGCCTTTGAGGAGCTGAAGAGAAGGTTAGCTTCTGAGCCCATTCTGCACTTTGCTGACCCGACCCGCCCTTTCATCGTGGAAGCAGATGCTTCAGATTTTGCTATCGGGGGGGTCCTTCTGCAATTAGACCAAGAAGGAAAGGAGCTGCACCCCTGTGCGTACTTCTCTCGGAAGTTAAAGCCTACAGAGAAGAATTACACAGTTTGGGAGAAGGAGCTGCTGGCCATCAAGGACTCTTTTGAAAACTGGAGACAATACCTAGAGGGGGGCCCTCGTCAGATCGAAGTGCGCTCCGACCACAAGAACCTGGAAAGCCTCCAAACTGCCAGAAAGCTGAACCAGAGACAAATAAGATGGTCCCAGTTCTTCACCAGGTTTAACTTCAAGATCACTTACCAAGCCCAAGCCAAAAACCAGAGAGCTGATGCCTTGTCCAGACAGCCACAGTACAAAGAAAGTGAATCCGAGGACCAGCCTCAGTATGTGATCCCGCCAGAGAAATTAATGTTGGGATCATGCCAGTTTTCATGGGAAGAGGAACTCAAAAAGGCACAACAAGAAGATGCAGACGTACTAAAATATGGGCAGGAGACGGGACAAAGTCAAGACTCAGAAGTAACCTTTCACTGGAGGAATGGACTATTATGGTTCAAAACAGCCAGATATGTGACAGAAGGAGAATTAAGGCTCAGAATCCTACGCCAGTGCCATGATTCCATCACAGCGGGACACTTTGGGATTTACAAGACCATTCAGAACGTGGCCAAGGACTTCTGGTGGCCTAAAATGCATAGGGATATTGAAAGCTATGTAAAGTCCTGCTCTGTCTGTCTGTGGACAAAAACACAAACAGGAAAACCAGCAGGACTGTTACAACCGCTACCTGTCCCACATGAACCCTGGAAGGATCTCTCCATGGATTTTATAACTGATCTACCCAAATCCCAAGGAATGACAGCCGTTTTAGTCATGGTAGATCTACTCACCAAAATGGCGCATTTCCTCCCTTGTGCAGGGGCCTTAGAGGCTAAGGAAACGGCCAAGTTATTCATCAAAGAAGTCTACCGACTGCATGGGTTGCCAAACAGTGTAGTCTCAGACCGAGGAACTCAGTTCACAGCCAAATTTTGGAGAGCAATGTGGAAACAGTTGCAGACGGAATTAAAACTCTCCTCCGCCCATCACCCCCAGACAGATGGGCAAACGGAACGCTTGAACGCCGTTTTGGAAAGATATTTAAGAAGTTATGTGTCCTATCAACAGACTGACTGGGTATCATATTTGCATTTTGCAGAGTTCGCCTACAACAATTCTCTACACTCCAGCACTCAACAAACCCCATTCTCCGCGAATTACGGATTCCATCCTAAAGTCTTTCCAAGCAGATCAGAAGGAATGCTGGTACCGGCAGCTGAGGACTTCCTAAAAGAATTGCAAGCGGCGCAACAAACACTGAAACAGCAGTTAAACAAAGCCAAAACAGAGTACAAGTGAGTTGCTGACCTGCACAGGAAGGAGCCCCCCCCCCTTCAACCAGGAGACCAGGTATGGCTGTCCACCCGCTTCCTCCAGATGCCGGGCAAATGTAGAAAATTACAAGACAAAAGGGTGGGTCCTTTTGAAATAGAAACTCAAATTATTCCCGTGGCGTACCGGCTGAAGCTACCTGACATGTTTAAAATACATCCTGTGTTTCATCGATCCCTCTTGACGAAAGCTGCCCCTCCCAGTGAGCTGCGGCCAGAGGAGCCTCCTGGGTCCCCACTCCTGATAAATGAGCAGCTTGAGTATGAAGTTGAGGAAATCTTGGATTCCAGGATCAGACGCCACAAGCTGCAGTATTTGATTCACTGGAAGGGCTATGGAGTGGCTGACAGATCATGGGAAAATGCAGATGATGTGCATGCTCCAGAGTTAGTAAAACTTTTCCATCAACGTTTTCCTCACCGCCCCAAGCCAGACAGGGGGAGGGGGGCACAGCTTGAGAAGGGGGATGGTGTCGGGAGGATGAGCTGGGCTCCTGGGGGGTTGGAAGAAGAGGATTCAGATGGCTGGCAGAGGGAGGAGGGAGGAACTTACCCTCTGTTGAGCGAAGCCGAAACAGAGGACATGCCAGAGATAGGGTCGCCTAGCAACGGGGAGCCTGAGAGCCTTGAAGTTTTAGAATCCACCCCAGACATTCCCAGGCCCTCCCTTCTCCGCAGCTCAGAGCAAGAGGGAGGGCTGATCACAGCAGAAAGGCGGAGAGATTGTTTACCCTCAGCTCCTTCTTTATCACCCATAGTGGAATCGGACACTTCAGAAGAGGAGGAGGTGATGCCTCCCCCCTCACCACGCACACGCAGACGGTTGAAAAGACAGGAGAGAAGGGGGGGAAGGCGGGCAGTACCTGAGGGGGAGTTAAGGAGGAGCAAAAGGTTGCGCGCCTGTTTAGCCCCTTCTTAAAGAACAGGCGGAAAGCAGCCCCTTGCTCTGTCAACTTTCTCCCAATGTCGCAGGACCTGTATCCCTGTATTGCTTCATGAGAAAGCGCAGTCTTTGTTTGGACATTACTCTAATAAAACACGAATTAACTACAACCTCTGGTCTGGTTCCTGAGTCGCATCCTGGGCCTGACAGACTCGGACCAAATCTCTACTGTCTGTATATGGGATAAGTATAGAATCTCCTCCTTCCCACTTCTTGAGACAGGCGAAGCAGAATCTAAAGGATAGAATTCTTCTATATGCAAAGAGATGGGATCTTTATGCCTCTACTCAGTCCTCTTTCTCCCTTTGGTACCCCATTTTTAAAACTACCTTTGCCATGGAGAAATATTTCTCTTATCTAAACGTGCCACTGTTGAGAAGAGCCTTCACGGCTCTTTGTTTTCAATCAATGCCCATAGCTGTGCTTGAGGGGAGATATGCTAAAACTCCAATTCATCTGCGTCTGTGTATTTGTAAGTCTGGTGAGGTTGAGGATGTTGCCCACTACCTTATGAGTTCCCCTCTGTATAAAGAGCTGAGGTCTAAATTCCTCTCCCTGTTCATCCGCTCTCTGGTGAATAGGCCTCCGCTAGAACAAGTTAGTGTACTGTTAGCTGGTGGAGACGTTTTTTTAACTTGTCAAGTGGCAAACTTTGCCCTTGCTGCAGGCAAAATTAGGTCCAAACACCTAAAGCAAATTCTAGCCTAGGCGTGTTATGAATGAATCTTATTTTAATTTGACTCTGGACCAGATATTTTAAATGACAAGCTGGTGCCACGTTGATATATCACAACTATGGACTTTATGTGGTCCAATAATTTTAAGGGTACCTGCTATTTTTTAAATATTTGTATTTATAGATGCTATAGTCAATTTTGTACCTTGTACTCCATACTCTGTATTATATTGTGGCGGCCGATGGCCATGAGCAATAAAGTTATTCATTCATTCATTCATTCATTCATTCATTCATTCATTCATTCATTCATTCATTCAAATGGCTTCAAAGAAATGCCTTCCATTTCTTAGAGTTCTCCTCCCCCTGACAAAATATATAAATAAATGAGAATTTTACATTGAAGGGAGCCAGTTGTAGAGGAGCCAGTCCTCCCATATTCAAGGCTAAAACTTCCTCCCACTAAATTACCATTATAATCATTTTAACCCTGATGAAAATACAATGAGCAACATCCAACATTACACAAGCTGATTTCCCCTTCTTGTCTGTCCCCTGTCCCCTGTCCAAACCTGCTCTGGACATTCCTTCAATCCTCCAGAGCTGATTTTGATCATGTGGGGGGGGCTGCAGGGGAGAGGATGGGAAGAAGACGTTCTATTGCACCAGTGGAAGTCCATTCTGCTGGTGGGCAGACACAATTGGATATCACCCAAATACAGTATACATAAATGCTAGTTCTCCAGTTCTACGCCTTTGTCACACTCTGGTCTGACCAATAGACTGAACTTAGGACATGGATATGCAAGACAGGATGAACTCAGGTCTCAGTGGTTCCAGTTCACTTCCGAGGGACAAAGTAAATGGACTAAACCTTGGTAGCTCACAGCTCTTTCCTCGGGAGTATTCAAATAAATCAGGATATCATCCAAATACACTATCATAAAGCAGTCCACAAAGTCCTGAAAGATGTCATTCATAAAATTTTGGAAGACTCCAGGTGCTCCCGACAACCCGTATGGCATCACCAAATACTCAAACTGACTGTAACGGGTCTTAAACGCAGTCTTCCATTCATGACCTGCCTTAATCCTCACCAAGTTGTAAGCTCCTCTCAAAGGTCCAGTTTCGTGAAAAATTTGGCGGAACGCAACCTCTCCAACATTTCCCTAATGAGCGGCAGCGGGTAACTATTGGGGATAGTGAGCTGGTTTAGGGCTCGATAATCATTACAGGAATGGAGCTCCCCCCCTTTTTTCTTCACAAACAGCAGGGGTGCACCAGCTGGGGACTGTGAAGGATGAATGAAGCCTTTCTTCAAATTGGCGTCCAGAAACTCCCTTAACGCTGCCAACTCTGGTTCAGATAGAGAGTAGATCCGCCCGGCGGGGATGCGTGCCCCAGGCACCAAATCAATGGCACAATCATAGGGCCGGTGAGGAGGGAGTTGCTCCGCTTCCTTTTTATCGAAGACGTCCTGAAAACTCCCATACTTGGTGGGCAAAATTATCTCCCTTGGGGGAGACGCCCCTGCCAACACCTGTGGCTCCTCTTCAGGCTGGCAATGTTGATGGCAGTACTTGGAGGTAAAAACCACCACAGCTTCATCCCAAAAGATTGTGGGGTTGTGCCTAACCAGCCAAGGCATACCCAACACCACCGGGAAACGCGGCAAGGACGTCACATAGAACGACAGGTCTTCCCGATGCCCAGGGACCTTCACTTCCATGGACTCAGTCACCCGAGTCACCCCCCCAGACTTCAGTGGCCAGCCATCTATAGTTTCCACTGCCAACGGCTGACTCAGTTGTCTTGTGGGAATAGTGTGGTGTAGCGCCAACTCTCAGTCTATGAAACAAGAGGATGCTCCGCTGTCGATCATAGCCTTGGCTGAGAAGCTCTCGCCTGAGGATAGGGTGATGCGAATGGGCAACAGAAGGGCCCCTTGCGAGGGAAGGGGTCGTAACGGAGGCTCAGTGTCTGTAGCACCCCCCAACTCTCTAGCCTCTACAAGAGCTGGGATGTGAAGTTTTCCGGCGGCTGGGATCTTCTGGTTTTGGCTGCACAATTTCTGGTGAGGTGTCCAGACTTTCCGCAATAGAGACACAGTCCTTCCCTCCGGCTTCTTTCCCTCTCCTCCTCTGTCAGTCACAGTCTAGCCCCCCCAATCTGCATGGGTTCCTCTCGCAAGACAGCAGAGATGCCAGGATTGGGCACGGGGCGCGCACGGGGCAGCGGAGCAGCAACCTGACTCCGTGAAGGCTCCATTCTTCGCTCCAACTTTCTTCCTTCTAAGCGGCTGTCTATCTGCAAACTCAGTTGAATCAAACCCCTCAGTGAGTCGGGGTGTGTGGAGTGCGCCAGTTCATCCAACACTTCTGGACTCAGTCCATTTCTGTAGAAGTACATCAAGGCTGGGTCATTGTACTCCGTCTCCTGAGACAAAACATGAAAAGCAATGGGGTTTGCCCTACAGACCCCCTTCCCTGTCTCAGGGTCCCTAACTGGCGGGCAACCGTCTCCTTCCTCTGGGGGTCTCGGTACATGTCCCCCATAGCATTCTTGAAGGCGTCAAACTGGCGCAATATTGGTCGTTGCGAATCAAATACGGGGTGGCCCATTTTGCCGCTTCTCCTTACAATAAATTGATGATGAACGCCACCTTCGCGTCATCAGTTGGGAACTCAGCTCTGCGCACCTGAATGTACAACTCACATTGGGCTAGAAACGTGGCAAACTGTTCACTCTGGCCCCCGTATCGCACGGGGAGCCCCACTGGAGACTTCACAGGGGCTGCCACCCCGGGGGGCGCAGCCTGGACTTGGGCGACCAAGGCATGGAGATTCTGGTTATCCACTTGCAAGGCTTGCGTTGCGGCTCTGAGGTTTTGGTTCTTGGCTTGTAGGGCTTGCGTAGTCACTCGGAGGTTCTGGATCTCAGCATACAAAGCTTCCATGGTGATAGGTACTCCCCCTCTTGCTCCGTTCTGGTCCATGTCATCCGCCATAGGAACAGGTTTGAGTAGGGATGGTGATTGAGTCAATCTGTCCCGTCCAGAGCCAAAAGAATGAGGCTGGAGTGTGTGTGCAAGTAAATCTCGTTTTATTAGAGTAATGGATACATCAAAGGCATTGCGCTTCATTGGAAACCCTATGCTAACTCACTAGAGTCCCTAACTATACTCTAGACATGCTCTGCAGCGTGTGAAGGAAGTTGACTCAACGACCCCCCACTGGGAGCGGCAGGCTTATATAGGAAATGTTTTCGAATGTAATCTCTGACTCCTTCGTAATTCCTGTCTTTGCCCTGTCCGTTTCTCGCGGCTACGGGAACAAGGAGACAGGGGATGCGCATCCAACGGCTCATCTGAAGACACCTGCTCCCGAGCAATGGGCTCGAGGTCAGGGGACGGTGCCACACTGGAATCCTCCTGGGAACTGCTTGGTAAAGGAGGAGCTGGCACTGTCTCTGAAGCTTCCCCCCACAAGTCCTCTGCATCAACTGGGGGCGGTGCGCTTGGCTCCTTGGAAAGGGCGTTACTCGTGGGAACTGGCTGGAGAGCAGGCTGCCCCCCTCCCGCACGATCCTGCTCAGACACAACAATCCCCAACTCTGCTTCTTCTGGCTGCAGAGGTGCCTGAAACTCATGCCTCCCCCCTTCCTGTCCCTTCTGAGTTGGCTGCAGTGCAACACCCAAGTATGCCAAGAAGATCCATGGACTCACCAGGTATGCTGTCTACCAGGAGTTCAGATTAGAGATGTGACGGAAAGGTTGCCATCACTCATCAAGCCCACCGACAGGTATCCCTTTCTCCTCATCCATGTGGGAACAAATGATACTGCCAAATGGAGCTATGAAGAAACCATATCAGACTTTGAAATTCTGGGAAGGAAACTCAAGGACTTTGGGGCCCAGATAGTTTTTTTCATCATCCTTCCAGTACTTAGAAGAGGAGTAGAAAAGGAAAGAAAAATACTCCGTGTGAATGAATGGCTACGA
This sequence comes from Rhineura floridana, assembly GCF_030035675.1. Lineage (NCBI taxonomy): Eukaryota > Metazoa > Chordata > Lepidosauria > Squamata > Rhineuridae > Rhineura > Rhineura floridana. The sequence goes on from NC_084481.1 coordinate 21,257,845, forward strand.
AGGTGGTGCCGACATGAGAGATTTGTATTCTGGGACCAAGGGCTATGGTTCCTGGAAGATGGACTGCTGGCAAATGATGGGTTGCATCTCACAAGGACTGGGAAGAATATGTTTGGCCACAGCATGGAGAAGTTCAACAGGAGGGCTTTAAACTGAATCCTAAAGGGGAGGGAGATGTAAACTTGGTGGTAATGACTGATGAAGGCTTATGCACAGTAGCAGAACCAGAGAGATCGGCTTCAATAGGGCCCAGTAACAGCCCGCAGAAAAATGTAGTAAGGAAGCCAAGCTATAAATCACATGGTCTTCGATGTCTGTATACTAATGCACAGAGCATGGGAAACAAGCAGGACGAACTTGAACTCTTAATACAGGAGGGCAACTTGATAGGTATAACTGAAACTTGGTGGGATGACTCCCATGACTGGAATACAGCAATTGAAGGATACAACTTGTTCAAGAAGAACATAAGGAATAAAAAGGGAGGTGGAGTTGCGCTATATGTTAAAAATATATATCCCTATACAGAAATACAGGAAGATGAGCTTGGTAGCTCCAGCGAGAATATCTGGATTAAAATTAATGGGGCAAGTAATAAAGGAATGTGGTGCTTGGAGTCTACTACTGACCACCCAATCAAGGAGAAGATGAGAATGTAACTTTTGAAAAGCAAATTGCCAATGTTTCAAGGAGGCATGATGTAGCAGTAATGGGGGATTTCAATTATCCCGATATCTGTTGGGAGATAAACTCTGCCAAAATTTCCAAGAAATTTCTGACTTGTGTTGGAGTTCACTTTCTCCTACAGAAAGTGGAGGAAGCAACCAGAGGATCAGCTATCCTGGTCTTGATTCTAACCAACAGAGATGATTTGGTGGATGAAGTGGCAGGTATGAGAACTCTGGGGGAAAGTGACCACACCATACTTGAATTCTTGCTTTTAACAGAAGCGAAAGCTGAGAGTAGCCATACGCGCACCCTGGACTTCAGGAAAGCTGATTTTAGTAAACTCAGAACAATTGTAAGTATGGTTCCATGGCAAGCCACCCTAATGAGAAAAGGAGTCCAAGGTGGGTGGGAGTTTCTAAAAAATGAAATTCTAAAAGCGCAATGGCAAGCAATTCCAACAAAGAAAAAAGGGGGGAAACAACAGAAGCCGCCAATGTGGCTTCACAAAAAGCTTAGAGATGACCTGAAAACAAAAAAGGACACATACAGGAAGTGGAAAGAAGGCCAGGCCACAAAGGAAGAGTACAGGCAGGTATCACGGAATTGCAGGGATGGTGTCAGGAAGGCTAAAGCTGAGCATGAGCTGAGGTTAGCAAGAGATGCTAAAAGCAACAAAAAAGCTTTCTTCAGGTATGTCCATAGTAGAAGACAGAGAAAAGAAATGGTGGCACAGCTACTCAATGAGGATAGCAAAATGATAAAAGATGACAAAGAAAAGGCAGAAGTGCTCAATTCCTACTTTGGCTCAGTCTTCTCGCAAAAATGGGTCTATGACCCTTCCGGGAAACATGAAGTAGAAAGGGCAGGATTGGAGCTTGAGACTGATAGACAAATGGTCAAGGAATACCTAATCATTTTGAATGTGTTCAAATTGGCAGGGCCCGATAAACTGCATCCTAGAGTATTGAAGGAACTGGCTGAATAACTCTCGGAACTGCTGTCTATTATCTTTGCGAAATCATGGAGGACTGGTGACATGCCGAATGACTGGAGGAGAGCTAATGTTGTCCCTATCTTCAAAAAGGGCAAAAAGGAGGAACCGGGGAACAACAGACCAGTCAGCCTAATATCAATCCCTGGAAAAATTCTGGAGCAGATTACAGTAATACCTCGCATTAATGTACTCAATGGGACCAAAGCGAGTACGTAAACCGAACATGTCCTTAAAGTGAAGCACTACCTTTTAAAACTTTATTTATTTATTTATTTATTTATTTATTATATTTCTATACCGCCCAATAGCCGAAGCTCTCTGGGCGGTTTACAGCATAAAAACATTCAGTATACAATTAAAAACATATATCAAACACATTGAAACAACATAACAAAATAACTAAACATAGTTAAACACATGGACACGACAGACACAGTCCTAAAATGTTAAGTATAAAAACGTATTAAATCAGTTAAAATATTAAGCTGTTTAAGATGTTAATGTTAAAATTACTAAAATTAAGATTGTGAGTGATAGATGTAGGTGTTAAAAGTAGATATTAAAATGTTAAAATGCCTGGGAGAACAAGAAGGTTTTTACCTGGCGCCGAAAGGATAACAATGTTGGCGCCAGGCATACCTCATCAGGGAGAGAATTCCATAATTCGGGGGCCACCACAGAGAAAGCCCGTTTCCTTGTTGTCACCTTCCAGGCTTCTCTCTGGGTGGGTCCCCGAAGGAGAGCCTTTGATGTTGAACGTAGTGTATGGGTAGGTTCATATCGGGAGAGGCGCTCCATCAGGTATTGTGGTCCCAAGCCTTTCCTTCATGCGGAGCCTCAAAGCCCTGCGCTAAAGCCTCTGCTGCTGCACTGCCGTGCCTCCCAGCTGATCACGATCGTGCCTCCCAGCTGATTTGCGGTGGCACGATTGCATCTATTTCCACCCCCACGTGCTAAAGCCTCTGCTGCTGCGCTGCATTTCTGGAGAAATACAGGCATATGGAGCATGTACATTATAGTGAGGCGACGTTAAGCGAGGCGACGTTAAGCGGGGTATGCCTGTATAAAGCAGTCAATCTGTAAGCACCTTGAAAGCAATCAGTGATTACTAGGAGCCAACATGGATTTATGAAGAACAAATCCTGCCAAACTAATCTCATCTCATTTTTTGATCGGGTAACCTCCCTTGTAGACTGTGGGAATGCTGTGAACATCATCTATCTTGACTTTGGCAAAGCTTTTGACAAAGCGCCCTATGATATTCTGATTAGCAAGCTCGCTAAATGTGGGCTGGATGAAACAATTATCAAATGGATCCACAGTTGGCTCCAGAATCGTACTCAAAGAGTGCTTATCAATGATTCCTTCTCAAACTGGGCGGAAGTAATGAGTGGAGTACCACAGGGATCAGTCCTGAGCCCAGTGCTCTTTAACATTTTTATTAATGACTTGGATGAGGAGTACAAAGCATGCTTATCAAATTTGCAGATGATACAAAGTTGGAGGCATAGCTAATACCATGGAAGACAAAAAGAATATTCAAAGGGACCTTCATAGGCTGGAGCATTGGGCTGAAAACAACAGAATGAAATTCAACAGGGATAAATGCAAAGTTCTATACTTAGGAAAAAGAAACCAAATGCACAGTTATAAGATGGGGGATACTTGGCTCAGCAGTACGACATGTGAGAAGGATCTTGGAATTGTCGTTGATCACAAGCTGAATATGAGCCAACAGTGTGATGTGGCTGCAAAAATAGGCAAATGCTATATTAGGCTGCATTAACAGAAGTATAGTTTCCAAATTGCGTGAAGTACTAGTTCCCCTCTATTCAGCACTGGTTAGGCCTCATCTTGAATACTGCTTCCAGTTCTGGTCTCTGCAGGTTCAGAGGAGGGCAACAGAGATGATCAGGGGACTGGAAACAAAGCCCTATGAGGAAAGATTGAAAGAACTGGGCATGTTTAGCCTGGGGAAGAGAAGACTGAGGGGAGATATGATAGCACTCTTCAAGTACATGAAAGGTTGTCACACAGAGGAGGGCCGGGATCTCTTCTTGATCGTCCCAGAGTGCAGGGCACGGAATAATGGGCTCAAGTTGCAGGAAGCCAGATTTCGACTGAACATCAGGAAAAACTTCCTAACTGTTAGAGCCATATGACAATGGAACCAATTACCTAGAGAGATAGTGGGCTCTCCGATCCTGGAGGCATTCAAGAGGCAGCTGGACAGCCATCTGTTGGGAATGCTTTGATTTGGATTCCTGCATTGAGAAGGGGGTTGGACTCGATGGCCTTATAGGCCCTTTCCAACTCTACTATTCTATCATTCTAAATGTGCACTCTTCACACTTGTACATGTGAAGAGGCAGCTTGTGCCTGTATTCTGTCAATTTCAGTTTCTTTCCATTTGTCAATTTTCCGCTGTTCTCCACTCTTCAACATCGGTTTGCTAGTTTTTAAGCTCAAGAAAATTCACCAGCATTTTAGTGCACGTTATTCCTAATACACATTTTTGTATCCAATTTTGCCTAACATACACATTTTTGCAAAGGAATTTCCCTTCATCTAATGCATTTTTGTATGTTATTCCCACCAATATAGGCATTTTTATGCATGCTTTGCCCCAATATATGCATTTTTGTACGCAGCACTTTGCTGGAGAACTCCACTGCAAAATTTGGAGAAGTGTACATTTCAAAGCATGGCTGTGTTTCAGTTTTCATATAGTTTTGGAAAGTCTGCGAAGTTGGTAGGTTCGCCTTTCAATGCAAACGGAATCGAATTTCTCTGCCACCCTTAGTTCAATGTAACACGTGAACAGACCTCCAGAGTCATTCGGAAGTCCACATTCCTAGGAGAAACTCAGATCATGCTAATCAGCAGAGCCATCCTCCTTATCCAAGACACACACACACACACACACACAGGCATATGCAAGGCATAAAAGACAAAAGGCACGAGAGCATGAAAATGTATTTGTGTTATCAAACAGTAAACACTATTCCACCAGGTGCACCACATGCCTGTTGCTGAAACACACAGCTCCAGATTCAATTCAACAAATCAAGAATGGCCTCTGCTGCCCCCCCTTGTCAGAAGGCAGGGCTCTCTTCTATTGTCATGAAACACTCACCCACTCTCACGGAAACACATGCTGCTTGGAAAGACAGCATATTTATTAACCCACACGCTCAGCTTTCCTTTAATAAATGTGCTTTTGATTTATTTATATATATTTTTGGTTTCCATTTGCAAAAATGACAATAAAATAAGCCATACATCTTTTTTTTTTTTTTTTTAAAGAAAAGTGCTGGAAGAAAGAAAGTCAAATGAAATTAATGTTTTTGATTTCAGTTCCAACAGTAATGCTTCACTGGATGTAGAAGGTAAATAAACTCTCTGCGTAGGTGACGGTCTAATAGGAAGTGGGTGTGCCTTCCCTGCACGGCAAAGCCTGTCATGTGGTTGACATGTTGCACTCCTCTTAAACCCACACTTGGCACAAGGACCTCGTTCGACGTGGCGCTCTTGGCAGAGCGTGCTTGACAGAGCCCCACAAAGTGTTTCTGACTTTGAAATGAGAGAGGCATTCATGGGCTGGTTCTCCTTGAGACAATATGGGGTTTGGCAAAGCCCAGCACCACCACCACCACCACCACCACCACCACCACCATTGGTCGAACCCATTTATTAACAGTGGAAACAGAGTTTGAGTTTTCTCAGTGACACGGCTCTCACTGTTTTCTGATGGGAGCTTTTTGCAGTTGAAAAGCTGCACAGGATCATCTGGAACTGCTTAAGTGGAAAAACACACACACCCCTAAATGATTTTAAAGGAAGTATTCCAAGCCTACTCTCCCCTCACTTTTTCTCATCATGATTCAGCCTCTAATTGTTGGGCTGAACCTCAGCGCTTGTTCTGTCATTCAGAGGAGACTGACCAATCACAATATCAAATTAAAGGCAGATCCAGCCCCAGCCCCCGCTCCCCAATTAGGACTCAAATTGGTACTTGCACCACTTGCATCCAGACAATGTGCGGTTTCCTAGCCCACAGTAGAATATTGGTGCATCTAGCTTGGTATTTTCTGCACTGATTGGCAGCCAGCTCTCAAGGACTTCAGACTGGAGATGTTCCCAGCCCTACCTGGACATGCCGGGGATTGAACCCAGGATCTTCAGCATACAAAGCAGGTGCGCTACCACCGAGCTTCTGTCTTCTGAGAAATTTCAGATCAGCTCTAGTCTGAAGTGAATATCGAGAACACACCTAGGTTTTTTGTCTCTTGTAAGACCCAACTGCTTTCAGTGTGACTAACTGCCATACCAATTACATGTAATACCAGTTCCTGGAAACTGCAGGAGGGGAGAGTGCAGTTGCACTCTGGTTCAGCTTATTTATTTATTTATTTATTTATTTATTGCACTTTTAGACCACCCTTTAGCGACAAGCTCTCAGGGCGGTGTACAACAAGCTTGCGGGCTTCCTGTACGCATCTCTTTGGTCACTGTGAGAACAGGATGCTGGACTAGATAAGCCACTGGCCTGATCCATCAGGGCTCTTCTTAGGTCCTTATGCTTATTATGGTCATGTGTACCTTCAAATGACATAGGGCACTACATCAGGCAGAGGCATTCACTGTGTGATCTGAGTAAATAAAACATGGATAGGCTTTCACCCAGTTAAATTATAGAATAAAATATGCACTCTTACCTATGCTAATTAAGTATTATTTATTTTGGTATCTAAAACACATTCCCCTCCAATTCAATAAAAACAAATGATATGAAGCAATGCACAGCAGTGACAGTGTCGCCTTCAGCCACAACACAACATGAAATCCCCCCCCTTTATTTAGGGATGGTGAACCTGTCAATTTTGATTTCTCTGTTTCTCATTTTTCTGATCTTAAGTTCTGTACTCCACATTTCCACATCTCTTTGCAATGTTTTTAAAGTCCTCATGAAATTATATCAGTGTTTTAGTGAAAATTTATCCTTATACACATTTTTGTATGCAATTTTACCTAATACATACCATTTTGCAAAGCATTTCCCTCTAATATTATGCACTTGTTATTTTTGCTTATACATGCCTTTTTATACACACTTTGCCCCAGTACATGCAGTTTTTTCACATTATTTGGCTGGAGAACTACATTGCAAAATTGGGAGAAAGGCGAATGTCAAAGGATGGCTGTGTTTTGGTTTGTGTATTGTTTTGGAAAGTGCAAATTAGGTAGATTCACCTTCTAATGCGAACTGAATCAAATGTCTGCCCTGTTCCTCGAGAGTAGAAATTAAAGGCATAGTCTCAGGCATGAACAAAAGCCCTGGATTTCTGTTACCAACCAATGTAAAGAAAAGCTTATTTAAGCCTTGTGTGAAATTACTGAAAGCCATTTTTGCTCAAAGCCTCTTCAAAAGTCTCAGCAAAGAGTCAGCTTCACTTTCAAGGAAATGAATTGAGAACACACTGAATATCTGCAGGTCAATGTCCTGGAGCTTTTCAAAGATTATACATTTTAGCATTGTAGTAAGTTCACCTTGAAATTAATTAGTTTGCAGATATTGGCTCATATGGATATTGTTTATGCCACCAACTGTTCCACTTACAAGAGTCTGATTGCAGTTGCGTTGCCTTGCCTCCACCCACTCACTTTGTTTTTAAATGGCAAACACCTTGCTAGCCAGTAAGGTGTGCGATGCCAAAGCAATTTCAACAAATGCAGAAAGTCGCACCAACCACTATAAGATTTTAAGCATTTAAATGGAATCCTAGTGGTGGTTTAAAAGAGCAAAGTTATACAATGAGCCAAAAACATATACTTGTTTGCCTTCAACAAACTAAATGACAAATATAAATGTGTCTCTTTGCCACATTTGCATTCCATGCTTCCTTCAAGAAACTGAGGATAGCAATTCTTTTTGTCCTTGCAACAACCTTGTAAGGTATGCTAGGCTGCGAGATGGTGGCAAGGCCACCCACTGAGCTTTATGACTTAGCACAGATTTGAACCTGAAATTCTAGCCTTCTACACCACACAGACTCTTTACATGTTGCCAGTTTAGGAGTTTTAGGGTTAAGGTATAACAGAGTGCTGGAAAACACCGACTCAGTGTGCAGCAGCAGTAAAGGTAAAGGTAAAGGTGTCCCTGCACTTATAGTGCAAGTCGTTTCCGACTCTTAGGGTGACGTCTTGCGACGTTTACTAGGCAGACCGTATATATGGGGTGGGATTGCCAGTTCCTTCCCCGGCCTTTTTTTACCCCCCAGCATACGCCGGGTACTCATTTTACTGACCACGGATGGATGGAAGGCTGAGTGGGCCTCGACCCCTTTTACCGGAGATTCGACTTCCCCCTTCCGTTGGAATCGAACTCCGGCTGTGAGCAGAGCTTCGGCTGCATTACCGCCACTTACCACTCTGTGCCACGGAGGGTCAGTGCAGCAGCAGTAACAGAGGATTCCCCCCCCCATGTTAGGAATTATTAGGAAAGGGGTTGAACACTGAATGGCAAGTAGCACTCCTCGAAGGGCAGTTGCAACCAGCGGGATGGCGCAGACAGAGTGGTGGTGTGAACCTGGCTTCCCAATGCCAAGCATCACTGCTGCTTACTGAAAGGGAGAGGAGGGAGAGGTGGGGGGAGCGTAGTGCAGTGTGGGTGCAGCAGCAGAAGCATGGAGTTGGCTCCACTGCACTGCCCACCCTGTGCTGAGCTCCCTGAACCTCTCCCCTCCCTCTCAGTAAGAGGCAGCAGCACTCACCATTGGGAAGCCAGGTGTGCAACGCCACTTTGCCTGCACCACCCCGCTGACTGCTGCTATCTAATAGTGAACTCAGGTGATAAGTGCCGACAGAACTGGAGCAAACTGGGGCCACTGAGAGAAAAAAGGGGGAGGTATCAGCATGTTTAGGGGAATCCCAGAGTTTGCAGAATCGCCAAGAAAGGTCTTGAATAAACATCTAAGGGGGCAACTTATCCCCAAAATGGCCCAATGAGGACTGAGCTTGCTGAGGACATAGGAGGATAGGAAGCTGCCTTATACCGAATCAGACAATTGGTCCATCTAGTTCAGCACTGTCTACACTGACTGGCAGTGGCTCTCCAAGGTTTTCAGGCAGGAGACTTTCACTACCCTACCTGGAGATTCCAGAGATTGAACTTGTGACCTTCTCCATGCAAGGCAGATGCTCTGCCACTGCAGCTCCCATGTTTCCCCAAGAGACATGTTATTTAAATTTATATCCCACCCTTCCTCCCAGTAGGAGCCCAGGGTGGCAAAGAAAAACACAAAAAACACTATAAAACATCATAAAAACAGACATTAAAATATATTTTAGAAAGCATCTTTAAAAACATTAAAACAAAACATTTTAAAAATACTTTTTGGGGGGAAAGAAGCTTTAAAAACATCTTAAAAAGCAATCCCAACAGAGATGCATACTGGGATGTCTCTATTTAAAAGGCTTTTTGAAAGAGGGAGGTCTTCAGCAGGCACTGAAAAGATAACAGAAATGGCACCTATCTAATCTTTAAGGGGAGGGAATTCCACAGGGTAGGTGCCACTACACTAAAGGTCCACTTCCTATGTTGTATAGTATGGACCTCCTGATAAGATGGCATCTGCAGGAGGCCCTCACCTGCAGAGCGCAGTGAACAGCTGGGTATATAAGGGATAAGATGGTCTTTCAGGTATCCTGGTCCCAAGCTGTATTGTACACCAAAACTAGAACCTTGAACTTAGCCCGGTAGCTAATAGGCAGTACTCAGGATAGTAAAAGCAACTGATGAGCCATGTATCCAGGACAGCAAAATAAAGTATTTCTTCACATAATGAACATGTAGATCCTTATACAAATAATAGAATCAGAGCCCTAATGGATCAGTCCAAAAGCTCCAGCCTAGTCCAGCATCCTATTTCTACCGGTGGCCCATCAGATGGCCCTTGGATGCTCAGAAGCAGGACCTGAAGGCCGCAGCTGCTCTATGTTGCTTGTTCCTAGTCTTAGGAGGTATGCTACTTCTTAACTTAGAGGGTCCATATTCCTGGCACATCCTCCTCCATGCATTTGCCTAGCCCATTCTTATAATCAAGTCTGAGCAAGTGGCCGTTGTCACCCCTTTAGAAACACAGGAAGCTGCCTTATATCTGAATTAGACCATTGGCCTACCTAGGTCAGTACTGTCTACCCTGATGGACAGAGGCTCTGCAGGGTTTCAGACAGGAGTCTTCTTTCCTGGCCCTTCCTAGAGATGCGGAGATTGGACCTGGGCCTTTCTTCATGCAAAGCATGTCTCTACGGCCCTGCCTTGTGGTAATGAATCCCATCGCTAGATGTGATCCCATCATTCCATCTCATCACTGGACAAGAGGGACCATTTGTTGTGTAAGGCATCCCCTCATACCATCACATATAGGAAACACCTGTTTACTACAGTAGTCGACAAACAGCTAGGATTTTCTATGCAACAGGAATTTACTGTAGATTCTGTGCTATTACTGGGGTAGGGCGTGGGAGCTGGCTCATTCACTACATCTCATTTCAATTTTTACATTGAAAATCTGGATTGTAAAATTTACTACTCAATGCATAGAGTTTAAACTCACAACCATTAGACGCTTAACAACTCTACTAATGTTACTTTTATGGATGCTGACTATGGACCTAGTTTACCATTTCATCAAAGAAAATAACATACAGCTGTCAGTCCTGACCAAAGGGTGTGATTTAAACAACCGGGCAAGGATTTCATTGGAATTGCCCATTGTCCCCATCCACCCACAAAAACAAACTGCATCTGAAAAGTATCATATTCTGCAAAACCATCAACAGTAAACTGGGGCTATCAACTGACTTCAGTGGAAGTGTCTAGAAATCAGGGGTGGGGAACCTGTGGCCCTCCAGACATTGCTGGATTACAAATCCCACCATCTCTGACCATTGGCCATGCTGGATGGGGGTGATGGGAATTGGTCCAGGATATCTAAAGTACCACAGGTTCTCCAATCCTGGTTTAAACTTTTTATTATTGAAATTTATATCCCACCTTTTGTCAAGATAGTGTACATGGTTCCCACCCCATTTTATCCTTGCAACAACCCTGTGAGGTAGATTAGGCTGAGAGAGATCACCCAGTGAGGTTTGTGATTGATTTGGGATTTGAACCTGGGTCTCTCAAATCCTAGCCCAACCAGTACACCGCACTGGCTCTCTCAACAACTTTCTACTGGCGCAATTTTTACATAACCATTGGGGGACAGGACTGACCCTGGAGTGAGCCTAGGACTAACTCTGATCTCCATACGTTCCCCACTGCACATCCATTTCCTCCCTTGCACCCCTTTGCACTGATGGTGTCTCAACAGTGTACAATTTTGCATCTCCAGCAGAGTGGGATGTAGATGAAATTCGTGCCCAATGGTTGTTAAAACTCATCAATATAAGGTAGACAACTGGCAAATGTCATTGTAAGAATGGTTGAATGCAGGAATAATTTGAACTAGAGTATAGGTGGAAGGTGACCTCCTCCCACAGCTCAAGCCCCCTGAAAAGCATCTCCTGAGGTCAGGGGACCCTGCTGAATGAGGTGGTCTGTGCCACAGGGGACGAAGGCAGAAAGGATTGTGAAAGCGAGATGGAGGCATTTCTGTGAACGTGTGTCCCGGGGTACCTCACGGAAGGTGCCTCTATGTGATTTTCAGCCATTCCCCCTCCCTTCTGCACCCCAAACAACCCCATTCATCAGGTTTTGGGCGCTGACTGGGGGGGGAGAGGTGAAATAAATAACTTTCCACAGGCATTTCTCTGGATCCAACCCATAGTTTCTTAAAATGCTGGCTTTACTGAAGTCAGGGTGTAAAAGTATCCCCCAGATGTCCTCCAAGGTTAAGATAGTAAGTTGATTGTTCATGCTGTTGGCCGTTGATGCATTCATGAAGCTCAATTAACAATAGTGCTTATCATTTATATAGTGCTTTGAGGCACTAGGGCTTTATATATTTTTAGACTCTAAAGTTTAGAGCACTCAAAACAGTTGGAGTATATTACTTAAGATTCTAGTCCTAAATGTGTGTTCACTGCAGTAAGCCTCCTGAGTTAAATGGGACTCTGCATAGGGTTGCAGCCTGTGCTCTGTAAGCTAGATCAGGATAATTATCCCCATACTGCACATGGGGATGGTGAGGCTAAGATAGAGTGATTTGCCTATGGTCACTGAGTGCGTTCATTGAGGAGCAATTTACAATAAGCAAGACAGGCAATCTGCATAATAACTGCATAATAAAAATATGTAAATCTATGTTACAAACTGGTGAAACATTGTTATAAACCATTGCCATGGAAACAAACCATGCTTCTCTTTGTATACATTGCATGCATTGCATAAAGCAATTTTTTAATTTTATTCTATTATTTTTGTTATCTTCGTATTCCTACTGCTTTATGGCAGCCTGCTTTCATGCTATTGGGAGATCCACTTAATATTGGTCCAAGTAACTTCTTCTGAACAATCTTATACAGGAGCCATGACTGGAGAAAGCATGGTAGATCTTCAACAATCCCTGGCTCAATCTCTAGAAGATCAAGAAGAAACAACCAGAGGTGTAGAGAAGCAATTAATCATGTCTATGTTGTGAGAGAAGGAATGGGATGGAGGGAGAATAAGAAACACCACATCCCAGGTCTATATCAGATGAACATTTCTGTACTTTCATTCATTTCAACAGACCTGCACTGATCAGGAAACCACTAAAGCTATGTCGATGAAGCAAGTACAAAAATGTAAGTTTATTCAAATGTGCAGAAACCACATGTGTTACAACCCTTCCTGGACTCTACCACTTCAGATGTCATGTAGGCTGACACATGTGACTGGCAAATCTCTAAAATCTTTTTAGTGTTTTTGTTTGCTGCCCTGTTCTCCTTCTGGAAGGAAGGGTGGGATATGAATCAATCAATCAATCAATCAATCTCCCTAAAGCTGGTTACTTGAATTCAACCCCCCCCCAACAAAGACATACCTCTTTGGTTATTTTTTCAGGTGTTTCACTACATTTGTTTTCAAACTGCAGGTATGTAAAGAAATGGAGCATTGTCTGTCAATTGTTCTTCATTCAAATACTAATGTAAAGAAAGATGACTGTATCCATTTCCACAAGGATTTCTGCTTGTGCAGAGGAACTCCCCCCTCTCCTCCCCCTGTGTGCACCCCCAAATCTGTTCTGGGATTCCCCCAACCCCCCAGAACAGATTTGGGAGGATGTGGGTTGTATGTGCAGGGAGGGAAAGTTTTGTTGCACAAGCAGAAATCTTTTGCACAAATGGGGCAACTTCATTGGATGCAACCCAAGCTATACTGGTCCAGTCCGATTTCATGGAGTTTCCTTGGATTGCTTATGGGTCCTAGCCATCAGTGGCCAAGGCACAATGAAAAGCACCACCACCAACAAAAAGCCTGAGATACATCAGATTTTGTAACAGTATATGTTGAATCATTTTTAAACCTTGCTCCATGACATAATGTGTTCAGGTGCTCCCGTGAATACAAAGCTATATCTTGGATTTATCCAAATAGGAAAACATTAACTCTTTGTCATGTCAGTTTCCTGGATGGACATCTGCATTGTTTGGAGCTATTTCTGAAGATATTATTTTTATTTTTCTTCTGGATAAATTGATAGATTCCATCAGAAATATTGATAGCCATTGCTCTGGCAGCTCAAGTTGCAACGCTTTGACCCTTACCCTCTGTGGCCAGGATGGATTATGATCCTACTTCCTCTCTGCTTGTACTACATTCAGCTCAAGATATTATGGATGAATCTGGTCAGAATCTTTTGGAACTGTCCTCAAGGCAGGAACTTGGCCAGATTGCTTTTAAGAATATCCACCTCTACAGTTGTATGGTAACTTGATATAGAACCTGAAGCTCCACTTAAATTCCTTTCCCAGTCTTTTCTTCATTTTTAAAAAATCAAATAATACTCCCCCACCCTGCTTCACTTACCAAACACTGAATAAAAATTGAAAATCTCGGGGCGGTATTCAACAAAATTCCTGGGCTAGTGGAAAGACTTCAACTAGAGCAAGGGGATCTTCCCTCCTCTCTTCTGGAGAATTGGAGCAACTCCTAGAACAGATTTAGGGGCTTGTAAAGAAAGGAGAGGGAGAGAACATTCCATTGGACAAGAACAAATCTTTTGGCTGATGAATGCTAAATACAACCCCAGGCTCTTAACTATCACATGATTTGTTGTTGTTATGTGCCTTCAAGTCAATTTCGACTTATGGCGACCCTCTGAATCAGTGACCTCCAAGAGCATCCGTCATGAACCACCCTGTTCAGATCTTGTAAGTTCAGGTCTGTGACTTCCTTTATGGAATCAATCCATCTCTTGTTTGGCCTTCCTCTTTTTCTACTCCCTTTTGTTTTTCCCAGAATTATTATCTTTTCTAGTGAATCCTGTCTTCTCATTATATGTCCAAAGTATGATAACCTCAGTTTCATCATTTTAGCTTCTAATTATAGTTCTAGTTTAATTTGTTCTAACACCCAATTATTGGTCTTTTTCGCAGTCCATGGTATGTGCAAAGCTCTCCTCCAGCACCACATTTCAAATGAGTTGATTTTTCTCTTATCCGCTGTTTTCACTGTCCAACTTTCACATCCATACATAGAGATTGGGAATACCATGGTCTGAATGATCCTGACTTAAGTGTTCAGTGATACATCTTTGCATTTGAGGATCTTTTCTAGTTCTCTCATAGCTGCCCTCCCCAGTCCTAGCCTTCTTCTGATTTCTTGTCTCCATTTTGGTTCATGACTGTGCCGAGGTATCTTCTGTTCTGTGAGTCCAGTTCCATGGATGCAGGAGGTTCCTCCATGAGTTGAGAATAAGAACGATGATGGCAGGAGCAGCTGGTGTGGTGCAGTGGTTAGAGTGTTGGACTAGGACCCGGGAGATCAGGGTTCAAATCCCCACTCAGCCATGAAGCTCACTAAATGACCTTGGACAGCTCACTGCCTCTCGGCCTAACTTATCTCACCGGATTTTTGTGAGGATACCATGGAGAGGGGGAGAAACATATACGCCACCTTGAACTCCTTGAAGAAAAAGTGGACTATAAATGTGCTTGGCACACACCCCCATGTGTTTTGTTCACACCTTTCTTGAGCACTCCTGTGGGACTTATGAGACATTAGGATATGTATTCTATGACCCATGAGCAACTTGTTAAACCTAACCACTTAATTTTTTCCAGGACACTATGGCCTTTTGAATGGCACCTTTCTAGCCATTTACACTGGTCAAGTAATTCCAAAGCCTGCAGATGTTGCTGATGTTATTATCACATGTATATCCTGCCTTTTCCTCTCAAGGAGCTCAAGGTGGTGCACATGGTCCTCCTCCTCCCCATTTTATCCTCACAACAATCCTGCAAGGAAGGTTAGGCTGAAAGACAATGATTGCCCCAAGGTCACCTAATGAGCTTCACAGCTCAGTGGGTATGTGGACCCTTGTCCAACACTCTGATCAGGATGCTGCACTGCAAACAGACAGAAGACACTTGCTATGTATGGCATGGGATGAGAATCTTATTGCCTTGTCAGTCAAAGAGAATGTGGTGAAAAATAAGCGAAATTATACTTTTTTTTTTAAAGTCTCAGAGAGTGCTTTCTACTGAAAATAAATGGGTAGATCAAAAGTAGACAGATTATTAAATGCACAACATACCTTCAAATCTTACTTAATTACTTATCAGATTTAAAAGGATTAAGATGTCATATAAGAAAGAAAAGAACAAGAAAGAAAGGAGATACAAATATTTTTCCAGTGTTCATTGCTGCTTAAGTAGCTAATCAATCTCTAGATTTAAATTAAAATATTTAATGCAAAAATGACTGAATAGATTAAAAGGAGAAACATTGTCCTTACTCTTTCAGCCCAACTGTGAATAACTAAGTTACCCTGCTGGTGATTTAATTCCCTTCTTGAGGACATTATTTTAAACATTAGAACTGCTTCCCATGTCCTTCTTAACCAGTCTGTTGTGGTTGGACTGTCTTTATTCAGCCAAAAAGGGATACTTTTTATGAAGCCAGCCTGGTATGTGGTTGTTCCCCTGCTCTGGTACACTCTATTAGGAGGAGCAGTTAAGATCTCATAAAGGGTGTTTTCAGGCTCCTGGCAGATTCAAGCATGAGGCTCACCGCTATGAAGATCATCTTTACAGCAGAACAATGTAGGAGAATTTGCTTCACCTAAAAGTGCCACACCAAGGTTCTTTTATGAGAGCAATTGACATCCATGAAGTACAAAAACAGTGGAAACACAGCCTAGAAGATATTTTGCAGTTCTGGCTCCTTCAGTGAAGTAGCTGCCAGGACAATTACTCAGCATTATGCCTGCAGCCCAAATGCAGAGAGTAAATTCTAGATGAAAATGTTCTGGGTGCTATAGCAGTAGGCTGGAGGTATTATAAATAGTGTCACCAAATTTAATCCGCCTTAGGAAAAGGACAGACCCCAGTTAAATTGCATCTCTGAATACGATGGGAGAAACCCTATTTATTTATATATTTTTATTGTTCTGGCCTGGGTAGCTCTTGATAACCACAGCAAGTTCCACATAGCTCTTGGTAACAACAACCTCTTTACCTGGGCCTTTGGCACTTGAGATGTATATGTCTAGGACCAACCTCACTTTTTGGATTCTAATTTGTTTTAAACTGTTTTCAGTGTTGTATTTTAAATTGCTGTGACTCACCCTGAAACCTATGAAGGGTGGGTAATAAACAAATGAATAAATTCATTAACAACAACCACCCCAGCTGGCCCTTCTCTGGACTTATGGACGCCAGCTGATGTGCTTACTTACCTTAAATACCAGTAATACCACTTACCCAACTGGCATCTGTCCTGCGGGCATCTGATTTTCCTCATTTCTCTTCCCATGGACACATGGACAGGGAACAAAACAGAAGCAGCACTTTCCTATTTGTATACCAGTTGTTCTACCATTAAGTACATGTATTCTTTTTCTAACCCCAAACAAATAGCTCTGTTGGTGAAAGTAATGTGTGAAGCGACCTTGAAGTTCACACTGATGACATAATGATAGCAATAATAACTATGGTGACAATTAGCGCCCTTTGAGCTACTCAAAAGCACGGTCAATGGACGTGTGAGGAGGGAGGCAGCCCCCCACCCCACCCGATCCACCTATTTTCATTAGAACGCTTGAACAGAACCCCCATGCATGGAACTGTGCAGGAGGGATTTATCCAGGGTTCCAAACCTTGTGCGGATACAGTCTTCTATGTGTACCGCTCGGAGAGCTCAGGCCAGTGGTTCTAATGATGCCATCAGGGTCAGGGACAGAGCTCAGCTACATAAGCCTTTGGCTTGATCCAGCAGGACTCTTCTTAAGTGTGGGGAAAGCCTATCAGGCAGTGACGTCTTCATGAAGTAGACTGTTAACATTAAAGCCTAGGTGGAACAGACAGAGTGAAATGAATTCTGCTTTCTGTTTAATACTCAGACTGTGGAATTTAAGGTGCCACCAAAATATATGGACAAAGTTAGGACCAGATTCCTGATAGCGCCAGCATTCAGCTCTTTCAGAGTCCCAAGTAAATAAATGTAACTAGATAGCAAGGAATATGTAACATTTTGAAATGAATTTGTCTTAACTCTAGGTCTGTCTCATACTTTGACCTGATAGACTGCTTGTTGACAAAGTCGTCTGTTGAAGGGCTCCTACTGGGAGGGATGTAATAAATAAATAAATAAATAAATAAAGGGCCCATGTACCCCATGAGTAGCCATCTTTAAATGAGCCAATAATGAGGAACCAGTAAACCCTTCTCCTGGGCTAATTTTAAAGCATGGCAACCAGGCTTTCATGAAATGTGGTCTGGATATATTTCTATCTCAAACCTACACTAGAGTTAAGCCAACATTTCTCAGAATATGTTTTCAATCAGAAACTTTTCTTTTCCTTATCCCAAAAGAAGGCATCTTTGCAGAATGTTCTCTTAATACTCTCCACCACTTTCTTTGGGGAGGGGTAGCCTGCAGTTCCTCTCCACAATGCCATGGAACAACTCTTGGCCTGGGTCGCTGTGTACGATGCATAAATGTTGCTGGCAGGAAAAAAATACCTTAGGAAAAAAGAAAGACACTGTGCTACTGCCAGTGCTAATGGCGACAGTGTTTTCTGTTGGAGAATTTCTCCTCTCCCTGGAGAAATTCTGTAAAATGGTCCCCCACAATAAACAGGATGCAGATTCCTTCCCTGCTGCAGGAAAGTCTACAGTCTCATTTTGATCACCCTCAGAAGAAGATTTTGTAATGATGGAGGCCAAGACTGTAACAGCTGCCAGACATCATTATTATAACAGCAAAACACACTGAATGCTGGGGTTGTGCTATGGGTGGGGTGCAACTACGTGTAGATTTTATTAGGATGCCCATATGTGTTGGAAACTTGGTAATAAAAGTCTATTTGCAAACATTGTCCTCAACACTTTTATTTTTTTTAAGAGTCAAAGTAAACAGGGAAATGGTATAAAAAGTTTTATGGGCATTTTGCTGAATGGGATATGCACGTAAAGCCGTTCTCTAATGACCATTCCTTTGAGGGGGGATGCAGGGAGCACATACATATTAAAAGGAGCTGCAATTAATACTTCCTGCACTGCTTAGCTCAGGGTCCATGCTGGGAAATTTTATTTTTGCATCCTTTGAGATTGTTTGTTACTTATGAGTAAATGTAAAATGCATTTCTTTGATTTAAAAGTGGTGGTAGAGAACAGGGGGAAAGATGCTTGTTTCAGGAGATGTGTACAACTAGTATCTATTGGTTAATGGATCAAATAGCACAAAAGTATTTAATATTAACACCCCATTATACAGACCTGAGTTTTTAGAAACTTGGTTTCAAGTTCCTCCTGACCTTGGTGTCAGCATTATACCTTTATACAACTTACAAATCCTAGAATTCAAATGGCCCTGTGTCTAGTACAAGGGTAAGGAACCAATAGTCCTCCAGATATTGTTGGACTACAACTCCTATCATCTTGCCCGTTGGCCATGGTGGCTGGGGCTGATGGGAACTGGAGTCCAACAATATCTGATGGCCACAGGTTGGCTGTCTATGGTCTAGTACACAGCTGGGGAATCTTTTCCAGTCTGAAGGCTGCATTCCCTTCTGGGCAAAGTGCCACATGCCAGTGGTGGCTGAGGCTAGATGCACAAGTGGGAGGAGCAACAAATGTAAACGTTACCTTTGTAGAGGAGACTAGTTTCTACACACACTCTGACATCTTTCTCTATCCTCCATTTAGGCAAGCATTATGAGAGTTCAAAGACACATTTCAGCCAATCAAAAACACTTGAGGAGAGTGCACTACAGGGTCATTTAGGGGTGTGGCCTTGGGAAAGGTGGCTGTATACTGGGGAGGGCCTGAGGGCCAGACAGGCTTGGAGGGCTCCTGGGGCTTGAAGTTCCCCCCTGAAGGCTAGTGCAGCCTTTATCAACCTTTTGGTCCCTATATGTTCCTGGACTACAATTCCTATCGTTCCTGACCATTAGCCATGCTAGCTAGATGGAGGTTGTAGTCCAAGAACATCTGGCAACCTAAAGGTTGGGAAAGGGTGGTCTATAGGGTTGTGATTTCCCTACTGTTGAAATCACACTTGAGCCACTAATTATAAGCACTCTCCATGTACATTCTTGGAAAGGGGGAAATACATTCTCATAGTGCCACTCTGGAAGTGTAGTGCAAGGATGAGCAGGCATCAGCATATTGCTGAAGCACATGTTTCTTACGTGCCACCAACAGCCCTCATGCCCTGGGCTGGAATACTGAGAAGGAGGTGGAGGCAGAGGGGGCAACGGCAGCAACCTCAGTGGCAGTCTCACCAGCCAGAGAGCAGGAGGGTGGAATGGAGAGACTCTTATCCCAGTGGTGCACATATACACTCCTTTCCCCGTGCTCCTCCCTATGTGGAAGTGAATGAAGAAGGCAGGCAAATGATGGTCACAGGATCCTCACCTGTGCTTTAGTGCACAGTGGTGATTAACTGAATTAATCGGTGATCTGTCCAGCAGTCATCAGCACTTGTCATGGCCCTGGTGAGGAGTACATCATGACAATCTCTGGCATGGACAATGGCGTAATCCAGGAGATGCCAGTGTTTTGACCGAGGGTGCTTCCATGATGTTTTAAATTTATTTTTCTGGCGAAAGAGTGTGTTTGTAATAACAAGATTATGCTCTGCACATTTAGTCAGAAGTAGAATTCCATTTAGGTTGCTATTGCCAACTCCTTCTTTCCCAATGGTTTCTGGCCATAAATCGAAATCACACCCAATTGCATTGAAATCGCCCAAGAGGATAATTTTATCCTCCTCAGGTATCTCTGATAAGATGGTGTCCAGCTGGTTATGAAAAATTTCCTTGATGTCTTCATCAGCATCTAATGTTGGTGCATAAGCACTTAGAATAGTTGCCTGTTGCTTTTTGGCAAATTTTAATATTGTTCCTCAACGTAGGCTCCAAGGAAGAAAACCAAGGAGTAAAATGAACATCCATGCCCTTCAAGATCCTATTAAGCGAGCCTGCTTTCAAACAACTCTTAAGAAACATCTACCGACGGAACTCCCTGAAAATGTCAAGGAACACTGGATTAAACCGAAGATATCCATTATTGCAGCATGTGAACAAACTATTGGATACCAAACTAAGAAACATCAGGATTGGTTTGATGAGAATGATAGTGAGACAGAACATATCATCGACAAGAAAAGGAAAGCCTTCCAGATATGGCAGAAAGAAATTAACTGTGCTGCTAAGAAAAAAATCTATGCCAGTACAAAGGCTGAGGTCCAAAGAAGAACTAGAGAATTTAAGAATGCCTGGTGGATAAAGAAAGCTCAAGAAATCCAGCACTTTGCAGATCCTCACGATGCACAGGGCTTTTTTAATGCCACAAAGGCCATCTATGGACCAACAAATTACAGTACAAATCCCTTACGTTCAATGGATGGTAGCAAACTTCTTAAGGATAAAGAGTCTATTGCACTGCACTGGAAAGAGCATTACCACGACCTCCTTATTCTTAACTCTATTGTGGCTGGTGAGATCTTCTCGCAAATTCCACAACAACAAACTAGAGACGAGCTTGCAGTGTCCCCTAATTTGGATGAAGTCAGTAAAGCCATCAATCAAATGAAGAACAACACAGCTAGTGGACCTGATGGGATTCCTGCTGAAGTCTTTAAAGAAGGTGGGCCTGAACTTACACAACAACTTCATAAGCTCATCAAAAAAATCTGGATGAGGGAGTAGATCCCGGAAGACTTTAGGGACACCATAATTATCACCCTTTTTAAGAAGGGTGATAGAACAGATTGTGGGAATTATCGAGGTATCTCTCTTCTTGCTACCATGGTAAAATCCTTGCAAGGATCCTCGCAAATCGCCTCCTACCAATTTCAGAGGATGTCCTCCCCGAATCTCAAAATGGTTTCTGCCTTTCCAGGGGGACAGTGCACATGATCTTCACTGCACAACAGTTTCAAGAAAAATGACGGTAGCAGAACCGACCTTTATATATGGCTTTTATTGATCTGACTAAGGCCTTTGATACTGTAAATTGAACTGCTCTCTGGACCATCCTTCTGAAAACTGGATGCCCTCATAAATTTGTGAATGATTTGCAACTCCTTCATGGCAACATGACAGCAACAATTTTGGATAACAATGGCTTTCAGAGTGATCCATTCAGAATCGGATCAGGCGTAAAACAGAGATGTGTCATTGCTCCTACCTTATTTGCTATCTTCTTTGCTATGATTCTACACCTTTTTGAGGGGAAACTTCCTACTGGTATGGAAATCATATATCGAACAGATGGAAAGCTTTTTAATCTCAGTAGTCTGAAAGCAAAAAGTAAGGTAATGTCAACCTCTGTCGTAGAACTTCAATATGCCAATGATAATGTAGTCTCTGCACATTCAGAGAAAGATCTTCAAACTATCCTAAATGTCTTTGTAGAAGCATACGGAAAGCTTGGGCTCTCAGTTAATATTAAAAAAACCAAAGTGCTTCATCAACAGGTGCAAACTAATCCCTCTGTAGCACCATCAATCTAGCTTAATGGTGTGACGCTGGAGAACGTTGATCACTTCATCTATCTTGGCAGCCATCTCTCTGTAAAAGCTGACATCAATGCTGAAATTCAACACCGTCTGAGCTCTGCGAGTGCTGCATTCTCTCAAATGAAGCATAGAGTGTTCGAGGATCGGGATATTCGCAGGGAGACCAAAATGCTTATTTACAAAGCCATTGTACTACTGACCTTCCTGTATGCCTGTGAAACATGGGCCATTTATAAACGCCATTCCCAACTTCTTGAAAGATTCCACCAACGCTGTCTCCGGAAAATTCTGCAAATTAATTGGGAAGACAGACGGACTAATGTTAGCGTCTTGGAAGAAGCAAAGACTACCAGTGTTGAAACAATGATCCTTCAACATCAACTTCACTGGACTGGCCATGTTGTTCGAATGCCTGATCATTGTCTTCCGAAGCAGCTACTTTACTCCCAATTTAAGGATGGAAAATGGAATATCGGTGGACAGCAAAAGAGGTTTGAAGACGTTCTTAAAGCAAATCTAAAAAAATATAACATGAACATCGAGAACTGGGAAGTCTTGGCCCATGAATGTCCCAAATGGAGGTCAGCTATTATCAGAGGTGCTATCGACTTTGAAGAAGCAGGGCAGACGGGACAAACGAGCTAAGCAGAAGGCACATCAAACAAATCCTCATCGTGGCCATCTTCCATCTGGAAACCTACGTCCTCACTGTGGGAGGCTGTGTGGATTCAGAACTGGCCTCCACAGTCACTTATGGACCCACTGTTAAATACCTTACCCTGGAAGACAATCTTACTTGGCCACGAGTGATTACCAATGGAATGGGTGATTAATCAGAAGGGATGGAAGCTGGCTTTCAGCAGCATACCACTACATGTTGCCTGTGAGTTTATAGTTTGCTTCACCGGATACTGGGTCCTGGATTCTCTCCGCTCTGCTATGTGGAACTCAACCATCTTGTCTTCCATTCCCTAAAAATATCAGCCTGGTGAGGAAAACTGATAAAATGTTGATTTCCTCTTTTGGCCTGTCTGTATCTTTTAACACTTTGCTCATAATTCTTGTCTTAATTTTTGTACCTTTTCATTTTTGTTCCTTGCCCTCTTCACCCTCTGCTTTGGGTAGCACCTGATGATGCATTCTGGAGAACTAAAACATTTGCCATGACTTCTGTGACAGTTTGGTTGGTTCTAATGAAGGCATCAACCAATCATGGAGTTTATTCGGCTGTGAAATTCCTCAGAGGTTTCGCTTGCTTGTACTGCCAACTTGGATGAGGTACCTTTAGTCTTGTGTGGTCCACTGATTCTTAACTTTTTTAAAACAAGGATTCCAGTGGCCCACTGATGTGTTTTTAAATTTACAAAGCAAGAGGGCACAACCTGACTCTCTTTACAGCTAAGGCATAACTAATTAATCCCAAGATTGCACTCTTGTACAATAGTTAGCATTTGCACAGCCATTTCAAATGTTGCTTCATATACATATGTCATATTTTAATCATTCTAACAATCCTGTAAGGCAGTTGAATAAATACTGTTGTCTCCCATATTGTAGATGGCAGGACAGAGACTTGAGTTACCATGGTTTTCTTTAGGCAAACTTTGGATACTGGGCAGTAAGCATAGAAAAATGGTAAGTATTTATTTATTTAATTAATTAATTAATTTATATCCCGCCCTTCCTCCTAGAAGAAGCCCACACCAAAAACACCAAAAACACTAAAACATGTTAAAAACAAAAAGACTTTAAAACATATTAAAACAAAATTTTAAAATCTTTAGAAACATTTTTAAAAAGCTTTAAAAACATCTAAAAAAGCAATTCCAACATAAGTTGGGATAAGGTCTCAACTTAAAAGGCTTGATGAAAGGGGAAGGTCTTCAATAGGCCCCGAAAAGATAACAGAGATATTTAATTTTTAAAGGGAGGGAATTCCGACGGGTAGGTGCCACTTCTATGTTGTGCAGAACGGACCTCCTGATAAGATGGTATCTGCAGGAGGCCCTCACCTGCAGAGTGCAGTGATCGACTGGGTATATAAGGGGTAAGATGATTTGTCAGGTAGCCTGGGCCCAAGCTGTATAGGGCTTTATACACTGAAACCAGAATCTTGAACTGGGCCCAGTAGCTAATGGGCAGCCAGTGTAATTCTTTCAGCAGTGGGGTTCCCCAGTGAGTAGCTGCGCTACCACTTTTTGCACCAGTTGTAGCTTCTGGACCAGCCTTAAGGGCAGCCCCACATAGAGCACATTACAATAATCTAGCCTGGAGGTTACCAGTGCATTGACAACAGTAGTCAGGCTATCCCAGTCCAAAAGCATCCAAAGCAGGCAACTGACCAGTTATCTGAAGTTGGGAACCACCAACCCATGGTGCCTCCATCTTGCTAGTATTCATACTCAGTTTATTGGTCCTCATCCAGCCCACCACTGAATCCAGGGCTCCTGATTCAGATGTAACAGAGAAATAGAACTGGGTATCATCAGTGTACTGCTGACACCTCACTCCAAATCTGCTGATGACTGCTCCCAAGGGCTTCATGTTAAACAGCATTGGGACAAAATGGTACCTTGCGGCACCCCACAGCACAATTGCCTGGGGCCGAAAGACAGTCAGCCAATGCTATTCTTTCAAAACAGCCCTGGAGGTAGGATCAGAACCACTGTAAAACAGTACCTCCGATACCCATCTCACCAAGTTGGCTCAGAAAGTTGCCTCCTCTTTAGGGGGGCTGGGACCACTCTGTCCCACAAAGACGTGTTGACCACACCTTGGATCCACTCGGTCATACCCACTTGGCAAACTTTAATAAGCCAAGAAGGGCAAGGGTCTGACTATACTTCTCTACTGCCCAAGAGCCTATACAAATACATAATTAACCAAATACATAAATTAAGCCACCAGTGACTTAATGGCAAAGGTGAGGTTAAAACTAGTGCTATATCAAAACATGTCCTTCAGTTTCCTGAAAAAGGCTTCCATGGGTTGTTTCAACATAGCACTAAGTAAAGTAGTTCTGTCAGTGCAAGGATTTCTGCTTGTGCAAGGGAACTTCCCCCTTCTCCCCCTGCCAGCCCCCTAAATATGTTATAGGGTTTTTTTTCTCATTAATTCATGGAGAATCGTTTTTTTAAAAGTGGAAGACATTTTGGCATGCCACTACTGCAAAGTGGAGACTTCCTGATTGTGGCTCCTTCTATGTGTTCTTAAGTCCATTAAGTGACTTGTTGAACCAGAGTTCAAGTTTCACCTGGTCAGTTGTTCAAGAATCTCAGTAGACTTCTGAAGTCCACAGTAAACTATAGTCTATTTTCTATCCATCCCTTGATTACAGCACCTTTAAAGCCAACATGCTATAAAATAATTTATAAATACTTTATAAAAGAAATATCTATCTATCTATCTATCTATCTATCTATCTATCTATCTATCTATCTATCTATCTATCTATCTATCTATCTATCTATCTATCTATCTATCTATCTATCTATCTATCTAACTTAATAAAATTAAGGAAAATGCAACGTTTAAAGCACTCAAATGAAACTACTTTGTTGGATACTAACCACTCTATATTTTTATACCACTTGGGGGGGGAGGTAAGTTATGAGCCCAAACACATACGAGAGTTAAAAGCTTTAAATAACTTTACAGGATAGTAATGAAGTGAACAACTACTATAAACAGGATGCCTCCCCCTCATTGCCTACATGAATTCCTTGTTTTGTCCCCTCTTACTGCCTGGTCAACATAATAAAACTAAATCAAAATTCAGGTTAAAGGGGTTCCGATTGTTAGAAAACATTTATTGTGTCTATAAAGTAATGAAGCCCTAAACATTTATAAATAGCCCAGAAGGATCTGAGATAACGTTTTGCCAGATTATAAATTGTCAACTGTAGCAAAGGTTTTCAAAATGCAGATTGGGTCATTAACGTGTATGTAAATGAAGTGGCAGGTTATAGGATCTATTTTTTTGAAAGTGTAACTTTGCAGATGATATCATGTTCAAGGCAATGTTCCACAGATGTAGCTCATGATCCAATGTGTAGAATTGGGATATTTTCATTGGAGGTTTTGGAAAGCTCTGCATTCACTCCCATAGCTATGCAGTTCCATAGCCAAAGACAGAAAACCTGAAGTCTTCTGGACAAAGCTTGGAAGTATCTAGTTACAAGTAATGAATTACAAGTAATTTTTTGAGTAACGAGTGGGTAATTCCTTTACATTTTGATTGTAATAGAACTAGGAGTAATTTTACTACTTTTGTGGAGTAATTGTAATGTTTCCAGAATTACTTTTGGCCATTACTTGGGGGGGAGCAGGGGAAGTCTTCTGCTCCTCTGATTTGTGGATGAAAATCATGTGCCTCAAACTGGGCTTCTGTGCAGTGTCGCTCTTTCCTCATGCTCTGTGGATGGGTAGGAGGCGACGAGGGAGGAGGCAGAGAGTGAGACGGGGTGGAGTGGAGAAAACAATTATTTTAAAAAACAGATAGTAGTCATGAAGAATGGAGTGGAGGGGAAAAGGATCCAGAGGTCAAGAACATGGATAAAGGAGGAGAAGGAGGCAGCAGCAGAATGGAGATAAAGAACCATGGAGGTGAAAGATGACAACGTGTGTGTTTGTTTGTGTGTGTGTGTGAATACTGTCTTTGCACTTGGCACACAAAGTGGCCTCCACCACCCTCTCTGGCTACTGTGCTGCATTTGCAGTATTTTAACTTTTTTACATCTCGGGATCCCTCCCCACCATCATTGCTATCTTATGAATTAAAATAATTATTCTACTACCTCTGTATGTGTTTGTTTATTTTTAATGTTGTTTTAGGCTACTTAGATGTGCAGCAGCCAAGGCCAGCACCTTGTAGGCTTTTTTTAAAAGTAACTGAAATGTAATTGTAGTGATTACTTTGGAGGAAAACTAAAGTAATCAGTTACTTTCAGAGCAATTGTAATTGTAACGGTAATTACTACTTTTTGGGGCCATGTAACTGTAACTGTAATTTATTACTTTTTAAAAGTAATCTTCCAAGCTCTGCTTCTGGATTGTGGCTGTATATAAATGTTAATAGGATGGATAGTTTCAAGATGTGTGCAAATGGCCTCCCAAAATTCTCCACTATATTTGTGGGCAGAGAAATATGGGACACATTTCATTGATTTTTCTCCAAAGTAAGGAGAAATTCTTCAACAAATGAGGATTACCATTCTCATTGCAAGAGCAGTTTCTTTCTTTTCCCCTACAGTGTGTTGGCAACCTGGCCACTGTTTTGCATCTTCCACAATCCCTTGCAGCTTGCATTGTTCTGGGGGCATTGTGGTGGTGGGGATTGCCATTTTTAAAATAATGGAAAATATTCTGCAAAGTGACAGATCACTTTCTCATTGCAGAGTGAGGTTGGGTGGAGAAAAACAATTAGGCCAATGAACGCAGCACTGGCAGAGTTGTAATGAGGCTGTATTATGGCTTGAGAACATAAGAAGAACTGTACTGGATCAGGCCAAAGCTCCATCTGGCCCAGCATCCTGCTCTCACAGTGGCCAGCCACATGGAAAGCCTGAAAGCAGCCCCTGAGCACAACACCACTCCCTTTCTAGTGATTCCCAATAACTGGTATTAAGAGGCATACTGCTCCCAATAGGGGAGATAGAACATAGCCATTGTGGTCAGTAGCCATTAATAGCCTTATTCTCCATGAATTTGTCTAACCCTCTTTTAAAGCCATCCAAGATGGTGGCCATCACTGCCTCTTGTGGGAGCGAATCACATAGTTTATGTTGCAAGTACAACAGCTGAGAGCATTCCGTCAGTAACTTAAGGGGTTAATTCTGTTATTGGTCTGACTGACAGAAGATTCTGATTGGCTGGAGGGTGTTGTGTGTTATGAGTTAACTGTCAATGAGGAAGACATTGGAGATTGACAGTTGGAGGAATTGGAGGGAAAAGAAGTTTGAAGGAGTTTTTCTTTGGAAAGGCCTGGCCTAAGAAATATACTCTGTTTTAGTTCTCCTCGTATCATATACTATTTTTCTTCTGTTTGTATCAGTAAAATGTCATCAGTTTATTTTCTCTCTGTAGTTTTTCTTCTGTGTAGGCTAGGGATGGGCAATAATTTTGATTCAGTTTGCATTTCAAGCCAAATCAATCAAAGTTGCACTCTCTGAAACAATATAAGAACCGGGCAGCTATCCTTTGAAATTTGCACTTGCTCGAATTTTGCGATGTACTTCGCCAACCAAACAATGCTTACAAAAATGCATTTATTAGAGAAACGTGTCCATAAAAATGAATATATGAGTGAAAATAACATTCAAAATGCATTATATGATGAGAAATTGCTTGCAAAAATTTGTATGTAGTCAAAACTGCGCACAAAAGTGTGTTTGTTAGGAGAAATTTGCACTACAATACTGGAGAATTTTCATGAGGATTTCTTTTTAAAAATCACAAATTGCTGCAGAAATGTGGAGAACTGAATTTAAGATTAGAAAAATGAGAAACTGAGAGAGACTGACAGAACTTTCCATCTCTAATGTAGGCCTGACCTAAGAAAGACAAACCACTCTGATTAAATGATGCGGTGTGTGAAGTACTTTCTTTTGTCTGTCCTGAATCTTCCAACATTCAACTTCATTGGATGATCATGACGTCTATTTTTATTTTTTTTATTTATTATTTATTATTTGATTTATATCCTGCCCTTCCTCCCAGCAGGAGCCCAGAGAGTTTATTCAGTCCAGGTATGGAGTGTGGCTGCTGAAAGAGTCTGGGTTGAGATTTTGCCTGGAAAAAAAGATGAGTAAGACACGTTCGGAGAGAAGCAGCTTTTAGAATTTAGGTTACTGCCTGCCATGTGATTGCTTCTGTGGTGCAGTAATGCCAGCCTTACTTGAAACTTGATGAATAAGCAGCTGATGACAAAGGCACACTAACCCTGGAATCCTGTCATCCCTGGAACGGCATCCTAGGGGCTATAAGAAACATCAGATCTCCCTCATCAAGAGTGGGGAGAGAAGTCTGACCTTGGAGAGAGAGGTCAGATGCCTCTTCCGTGCCACCATGAAGCCCTTGCCCTTCTGACCTTGCAGTGTGAACGTTGGTAGGGCTGAAACGGTGGCATGTTTGGGGCAGATTGATGGAAGGCTCCTTTAGACCCATAGCTTCCCCAATATCCTGACATGCCCCCAAACCAGGGAGGAAACTACACCAGCCCTGGAGCTGGCACTGTGAGATTCCATCTCATGATTTCCAATGGGAGGGAAATAGTTTATGAGAAAAGAAAATCTGGAAAAGGATGGAGGGGTGCAAGGGTGCTGCTCTGCCTTTCCTTCTGCTCTGTTGACATGAACCCTGCAGGGCATTGGATGTGGTGGTTCAACTCTCTTCAGTTCTTTTTTCCCCCTTTAGAATTGGAGCCTAAGCCTCCAGTGGTCTCATCTCCAATTTTTTTTGCAGCACACATGTTTTCAGGATGGCTTACAAACACTTTATCCTCACAACAGCCCTGTGAGGAAGGCTGGGCTGAGATATAATGACTGGCTGAAGGTCACTCACTGATCTTCATAACTGAAGAGGGGATTGGAACTTGTGTCTCCTCCAGCCACTACATCATACTAACTCTCAGTTTGACTCTGTTAAAGCTATTTTAGATAACCCCCTTTTGGAGAAGGGGGAGTATATACCAATATTGTCATAAAACCATGTTGGCTTATGGATCATGTGGAAAGGACAGTGAGATACTTTTTGATGAGAGAAATTGTTTCAACTGTCAGGTAAAGCTGGGAATGCCCCTGGCCCGAAAGCTCTGAGAGCTGCTGCCAATCAGCGTAGACAGGACTGAGGTAAAGGGATCAATGTCTCAGTATAAGGTAGTTTCCTAACATATTGTACAAATCAAGATATGTGCAGGCAAAACATAGCCTAATCCATTAGTTTTCTAGTCATATATTTTTTTAAAATCACCTGTCTCTTCAATCTGACTGCATGGAAACTGACAGATCAAGTTTTCCTAACTGCTTTATGGATGGAGAACAAATGTTGATACATGTTGCTTTGCGACAAGTGCCATTCTTTACAACAGACGTTTATAAACTGCACTCCTTTTATATCACCCGCTCTGTGAATATCTTATAGCCTCTTCCTGGATATATATGTGTGTGTGTGTGTGTGTGTGAACATCACTGGCATGCATATCCAATATACTAATGGTGGACTCATTTTCTACATGGATCCTCATGTAGCCAAAATGATACCACCCTTGGGAGGGAAGTATCAGCGGGCTTGGGGGGGATCCCAAGATTTACAGAAGTACAAAATTTAGGGGGGGGAAGTAAGAAGGAAAATAGTCCGCAGAACAGACCAATGAGGACTGAATATTCTCAGTGGGCATGGACTGCTGACTGAATGATGGGGAGGGATGGAGGGGGGATGGAAAGCTAGGGAAAGGAAGGGAGAGTGGAATGAAGCATCTCAGGAAAGGGTATGGCTGCCTAACACGCTGGATAGGAACACTCCAGTTTTTATCACTTTTTGTCCCACTTTCTATCAACAGTAGTACTCATAGTTTTGTGTTGATAGTTTTGACAGTTAAAATAGTTCACAGGAGGAAAAACATTATGCCAAGATCAGCCTGCAGAGAGGAAGTTACATACTCCCATGACAGGTCATATTGAGCTCTTCGCAGAGGCCCTGTGAGCGAGAGGTTCCTGGGTCTGGGAGATCAGTCAGTTGCCTATTCTGGATGGGGTTGCACTCCCCCTGAACAGGGCCGGATTATCCATTAGGCTTAGTAGGCTGAAGCCTAGGGGCCCGGAGCTCTTGGGGGCCTGTGCATAAGCTAAAAAAAAATTATAATATAGATTTTTCATTATGTACAAAAAGAAAATGTTTGCACTTTGCAATCACATTCATAACGTTCTAAAAGGATGGCTTAAAAGACATAATGCACACCAGCCAAATAAAAACGGTCCATTAAACATTTTATTTTCCATAACTTTACTGCGCCTGCGTGCTGCGCCAATATTTAGTATTGATCGCTGTTTTTAATCTTCACGGTTTGTGGCGTGCATACTGTATGTATAGGCAGGGTTCATTGTAAGGGGTTTGAGAAAAATATTGCCTAAGAAGATAAGAGCCCCCCAAACACCAATCAGCCTAGGGGCCCTCCTCAGCTTAATCCAGCCCTGCTGCTGAAAGGTGAGGTACATAGCCTTGAGGTGCTCCTGGACCCAACTTTGTCACCACAGGCCAAATTAGCCTCAGTGGCTGAGAGCACCTTCTAATAGCTTGGTCTCATACACCAGCTATGACCATTGTGGAACAGAGATAGCTTGACCACAGTGGCCCACGCACTGGTAATCTTGAGGTTGGATCTCTGCATTGTGCTCTATATGCAGCTGCCTTTAAGGTTAGTCCAGAAGCTGCAGCTGTTGCAGAATGTCATGGTTACACTGTTGTTAGAAGTAACCTATCGCCATCATGTAATGTTCCTGTTAAGGGATGGCTGCCCATTAGCTGATTTAAGATGTTACTGCTTGTGTACAAAGCCTTAAACAACCTAGGACCTGCTTACCTGAAACACTACTTCTCCCCATATGTTTAGTTTGAGTGAGGTCCTCTTGTTAGTGACACATGCCCCTAAAAGTTTATTTCCATGAGTACCCCGGGGCAGAGGTTTTGGAATACGCTCCCTCTGGAAATTAGGATCATGTCAACAATTTGTTCTTTTATGCATCTCCTTAAGACTTTTTAAATTCTCTTTCAGGGTAGCATTGTTGGATATTGTTCGTGCTGTTTTTTCACAGATGGATTTAATGTATCTGACTGTATTAACTTTGCATTTTGTATTTATTTCTTTTCTTCTTTTTTGTACACCACCATAATATAATATATGAATCATGGACAGCATACATCCTTTAAATAAGTAATAAAATGGTGTTTTCCCACTAATTGTGAACCCCATTATAGCCCTGCATGTCCTACATGCACTTTGGTGAATGTATACAGGCCATTTTGTTCCCTGAACTTTGGGTGACTTCTGATAAACGTGGCATGCAAGTTGCCATCATCACTATCAACAGAGGACTCCACCCTTTGCTTTTGTCGCAAATTCCTAGGCTGGATTACAAGCCACAGTATTCACCACACTGTTGAAATGCCACAGCCCATGCTGTGTGCTTTTTCTAATAATGTCCTGGAAAGGCAAAGGAATCAAAAGAATGAGAATCACACAGACAAGGTATTTGCTATCACTCACCCTGTAGCTATTATTTCAGGCAAAACATTGTAATTGTGGTTGAATGGCAGGTTACAGATTTATACCAACTTCCCTCAGTTAACTCCTACCATTATGCTCCTAAATTTGCACATGCCCATATTGCCCCCTGGACAGGCGCCATTGGTTCATCACTGACGGGATAAGTCACATACTTTTTTTGTTCATGATTCTTATTCCCCCCCCTCCTTCATAAAAGTGGACTTGCACTATTTATAGACGGATGAGAAAGTAAAGCATGCCTCTTTTTAAAGTCTGGCTTTTGCTGTAGCCTGTAATTTAGGGTAATATAATAAGTAATTTAGAATTAAAGATTTGAGACGACAGCTCGGTATTAGCGTCTTTAAGACAAAACATTTCAAAATAAAACTGAAGCCACGGGAATGGACTCTATCATTAGATGCCTACTTTCAGCTAAATTTGTTCCTATGGCTGCTTAAATCTCAAGCGGTTTCACTGTGACCTCTTGAAAAATAATAATAATAAAAATAGTATTATTCATTGTGGCTAAGGACCAATATAGCATTTTTTTTAATCCCTGGGGAAATTTTAAGGCATGGTTCTTTTAATTAGTTTTCATTCTATAATGATGGACGTTTTTTATTTGGAAAAATGGAGCTGCTTATGAACATGCCATAGAATGTATGCCTGGAATCCGTAAGTGGATGGATGGGAGAGAACAGGCTGAAGCTGAATCCCGACAAGACCGAGGTGTTGCTTGTGGGAGACAGAGGGAGGCTGGGTATTACAGACCTGATGCTTAATGGGGTGAGATTACCCCTGAAAGACCAGGTCCGCAGCCTCGGGGTCATTCTTGACTCCCAGCTGTCCATGGAGGCTCAGGTGTCAGCAGTGAGTCGGGCAGCTTGGTATCAATTACGTCTGATACAAAGGCTGCGTCCCTACCTTCCTGTTCATCTGCTCCCACAAGTGATACATGCCCTGGTCTCCTCTCGCTTGGACTACTGTAATGCGCTCTACGTGGGGTTACCCTTGAAAACGGTCCGGAAGTTACAGCTGGTACAGAATGCGGCGGCACGCTTGATCAAGCACAGCCATCGCCGTGATCACATCACTCCAGTGTTAATGGATCTTCACTGGCTACCAGTTGTCTACAGGGCCCAATTCAAGGTGTTGGTGTTGACCTTTAAAACCCTAAACGGTTTCGGCCCAGTTTATCTGAAGGAGCGCCTCCAGAGTCACCAATTATGCCGCCTGACAAGATCAGCCTCACAAGACCTTCTCTCGGTCCCACCGGTCAAAACAGCTAGGCTGGTGTGGACCAGAGAGAGGGCTTTCTCGATTGTGGCCCCCACCCTCTGGAACTCCCTTCCTCTTGATCTTCGACATGCTCCCTCCCTGATAGGTTTTCGCCGAGCCTTAAAAACCTGGCTATTCAGGCAGGCCTATGGGATTGAGGAGGGTTAGTCTTATGATGTTTTAATTGGAAACTGATTTTAAATTGACTATGACTGTGTTTTATTTTGTATACTGTATATGATGTATTGTTTTTTATTGTAAGTCGCCTAGAGTGTCCATTAACCTGGACAGATAGGCGACCAATAAATATTTTTTTATTATTATTATTATTATTATTCATTTTCAGGATTGCACATTACACTATAGATGTGACTTGTTTAAGTAAAATGCTTGTCAGAAGTTTGCTACAATTAATTTCACCGTGTACTGTTGCGGGTATGAGGCACACTGCTCAAAGGCTTTTTAATTTTCTCTACATAAATCAGATATTCTAAATTCCGTTTTCCTTCTTGGTACATAAGATGCTGACAGGCAGTTGATGTCAAAGCGGAATGTTAGAAATGCTGTAAATAATGTATGCCAGGTAGTTCAGTTGAGTCCATTAACTGTGTAAAGACAACTCTTTTCCCAGTCACACCTCCTAGCACAGCACATGTTCCCTGCTAATTAAGCAGTCATCTTTCTAGTAGCGCAAGGGAACCCTCTCTACCTGCTGACAGCAAAGATTGGAGGGCCTTGGGATAAATAGCTAGTTGGGAATTCTAATCCTGACTATGCTGTCTCAGTATGCACACTATCCCAAATTCTCTGAACTGAAGGAGTTTTCCAACAAGCCTTCGGGAATCAATTGAGGTTACGTTTGTCACCCTGGGCTTCTACTGGGAGGAAG
Source organism: Rhineura floridana (assembly GCF_030035675.1). Classification (NCBI taxonomy): domain Eukaryota; kingdom Metazoa; phylum Chordata; class Lepidosauria; order Squamata; family Rhineuridae; genus Rhineura; species Rhineura floridana. The sequence continues at coordinate 21,292,112 of NC_084481.1, forward strand.
GGCGGTATAAAAATCTAATAATAAATAATAAATTAGTTTTGAGCTGAGTCAAAATTGTTCAGAAGACATTTTTCTAACAATATTTTTGAGAATCTTCTTTTTCTCATCTACCTAGAAAAAGGTCACTTTGCAGAATTTTCTCTGAATATCCCCCCACCATTTATCATCATCATCATCATCATCATCATCATCATCATCATCATTAAATATTTTGGTATGGCAACTGCCATTTTCCTTCAAAAATGTACCAGGGCATTATGGAGGATGCAAAATGGTTGGCAAGCTGCTAATACTGTCGCTGCTGCTAAAAGTAGACATCTTAGTTGTCTATAGAAGTAGAATGATATAGAATTCATTCCAAGGGCTTCAGTTTTATTTTGAATGTTTTGGCTTAATAATGGTAATGGCAAACTGTCATCTGAAATCTTTAATTCTAAATTATCACATTGTCCTAAAATATGGTACAGTGGCAGTTTAAAAACACCTTAGGAGAAAACAGGAAGAAGTTATGCTAGTGAATCCCATCCCTGAGAAACTATTGGAGAATCCTCCCCATTGCCCTGTTAAAATGGTCACACTAATTTATCTGCCCACAGATAAATGGAGAATTTTGGGAAGGCTTTTGCACACAACTCTAGCTAAATCCCATTGTCATATGGGTGGATGGGCCATTGACTGGATCTGCTTAGGGAGAGCGTCCATGAAGCAGCCACAGGTTCAGTCTCAAGTGTGTTCCACGTATTGTATATTTTTATTTCTCTTCAGGGGTGTAGTCATCCAGGGTCTCGGGGGGTCTTAGACCCCTTACTTTTTTGGGAGCAGAGTCTCAGTAGGGTCCCTGTGTCTCCAGTATCCTATGAGCCAATCAGTATGAAAGGGGAGTGTGTTAGTCACTAAGAAGAATCTTCTAACGTGATTCCTTGTCCTTTCCTTCTGTTTGGAGCCAATCAGAGTGAAAGGAGCTGAGTTAGCCACTGAGCAGACTCTTCTCAGTAGCTAACACTCTCCGCTTTGATGCTTATTGGCTGCTAGGAATGTCCCTTGTTGCGGGAGAAGGCATCTACAAGGATCTCATTCTGAACCCAGTCGCAAAAAAAGGGGTGGTGATGGCTGTGACTATCATGAAGCAATCCTGCACTTCTGAATTTGCCACTACACTACTGGGGATCTTTCAATAACTTACTTGGTTCTCAAAAGCACTGAACCATCACACTTGCTTGTATGCTACAAGAGAAGAGTTTACAGCTTGAAGGAAAGGGAGAAACAAGTGTTCTGCATTAAATTTCCTAACTGTTGTGATGTTTTGGCTTTTCAAAATATGGGGTGTGGCTACCACAACTTTATACTTTCAATTAAGAGTTTGTAATTAGAAATACTGGTCCAAACCTTTCCTTTCGATGTCACATACTCTGTTTTCATTAATTTCAAAACCAGAATTTAGCTCATAGTCAAGTAATGTTCATTGAAATAATTAAGATGCTTGAAAAGCAATGATCTTGCTCCAAGTGTTCCTAGATTTAGGCTAAATTTAGACCAGTATTTAAGATATTCTCTTTTTTTTTTTTTCAATAATTTTTATTCAGATTTTCATAAAACATACAAGACGAAATCATAAAACATTCAAAGACAAAAAACAAAATCAAAAATAGTTAAACAAAAAGAAAAAAAGAAAAAAAAACAAAAATAAAAAATAAAGAGTAAAATATTGACTTCCCATTTGTCAAAGATCAAATCAGTTATAAGTCTATAATATATAACAATCCTGTCTCTTAAGTCATATTATAAAATCACTTTCCTCCAGTAGTTATCTTACTTAATCATCAAATCTCATAAACATTACTTTATTCTTTCCACAAAAAGTCAAAGAGAGGTTTCAATTCTTTAAGAAATATATCTATCAATTTTTTTTTCCAGATAAGCATATCGATTAATCCATCTCATTACTAATTATGATAATCTTATTGTCATAACCATAGTCAAAATAAACATTTCAATTAATCCATCACATCAGAATCTGTTAGGTTCAGTAATTTCAGTAGCCATTGTTCTATTATCCCTGTTAGTTCCATTTTCCATCTTCCATCTTCAGTAGTCTTGTTAAGTCCAGTAATTTCAGTATCCAATCTTCCATTATCAGTATTCCATAATAATCTTGCTGTCAAAGCCATAGTCATATAGTAAGAGTCTGATGGGAATTACCTCTATCCCAAATATTTCCATCTTCCATCTTCGATAGTCCTGTTAAATCCAGTAATTTCAGTGTCCAATCTTCCGATAGTCCTGTTAAATCCAGTAATTTCAGTGTCCAATCCTCCACCATCAGTACTCCACAACAATCCCGCTGTCATAACCATAGTCATACAATAAGAGTCTGATGGGAATTACCTCTATCCCAGATATTATCTTGCCAACCATTCTGAATAGGTTGCTGAAATACTGCTGTAAGATCATATCTCTGTTCTTTTTTTCAAAATGCACTGGCTCATCTCTTGAAAGTTTTTCCATTGTCACATGGCTGCAGTTAATTCCATCCATCACATCATTCCAGTCCAGAAGATTATCCATGCCATTGATAACTTTCTCTCTAGAATCTTCCTTAGTTTCTTCAGAGATAACATTAAATTCCAAACAATAGATTTTATTTCTAAAATCCATAAGCTTCAAATCTTTTTCCTGTTCCACGTTTGTTCCAGTCTCCAGGGTCTCCTCTCTCACAGGGACCCCTATTTCTTTAAGCTCCTGTGACATTTTGCTCAATTCAATTATTCCAGTCTCCAGGGTCTCCTCTCTCACAGGGACCCCTATTTCTTTAAGCTCCTGTGACATTTTGCTCAATTCAATTATTCCAGTCTCCAGGGTCTCCTCTCTCACAGGGACCCCTATTTCTTTAAGCTCCTGTGTCATTTTACTCAATTCAATTTTCGGCTCCTTACAACCCTGTCGCAGGTCTTTTTCCTGTTCCACGTTTGTTCCAGTCTCCAGAGTCTCCTCTCTCACAGGGACCCCTATCATTTTGCTCATTTCAATTTTCAGCTCCTTACAACCCTGTCGCAGGGTTCGTTTCGTTATCTCAATTTCATCCATTATTTTCTGAAACATAGATACTTCCAGGTTCTCAGCCACTTTCTTAATTGCCATTTTAAAAGAAAAATATAAAAGAACCACTTCTTATTTCAGCAACAATTGGGTTAATACTCCAAACTTGGTGACATCACAGCGTAAACAGAACAGACAGCCTTATCTCTCCATGCTTTAGTAAACAAAATGCAGTTCCCAGGATCGAAACAATTAATGGCGTTGTGAGAAAACAGATTCGTCAAAATAAAATGAACTAGGAAAAAAGTAATCTCAGACAATATAATATTCTTCAGAATAAAAATCAGGAATAGAAATCCCTCTTCCGTGTATATCTTTAGGGTGCAAATCCAGGACAGCTTTTTGCAACAAAAACAGAGATAAGCTATTAATTAGTGAATAGCAGAGAGAAGTTATGGCTCCCCGGTGAGATGTCAAAAACTGATCAATCTGGCAAATCTCTTTTAAACAGCAACAATTTAAGTCAAGTAAAAGAAAAATATAGAAAGAAGGGTGCTTGCCTGTTAGTGCGTTCTCTCTTTGAAGAAAAGATGAACGTTCGCTTTATCAGATAGAGCTTGATTGTTGAAAATCCGTCCCACCTTCGTCGGCTGGACCTCGTCCCACAAATTAATGAGATCTGGTCGTCCCAACAAAAATAGGCTTTGAGGTTAATCTCTTCGTTTCTCCCTACCCGGGAGAAGTTTAATCAGTCAAAAAAAAAAAAAATCTGACTGATATATCTGAATAAGCTTCTTTTGAGGCAGGAACCCGTCTCAAAAGCAGGCACAGGCTAAGTCACCCTTCCCGGAAGTCTATTTAAGATATTCTCTAGGATCTAGGAAAAAGTCTGCTTTTACTCATAGGATGAAATAAAGCATTGGTCTTCCAATGTTAAGTCTCTGTCTCCCCTATTTTAAAGAGGTGTAAAGTGTTCTCGTATTATTCATTTCATTTCATTTATGAATCTCTTCCTATTAAATATTCCCAAGTGATTTAACAATAAACAGCATCAAGAATACAGGCATATATAAAAACAATTTCAAATTCAATATAGACACAGACTGAGATTGTGTCACTGGACCTTTCTTTGTCCCAGACCAGTACATGCCACCACCAGGATCTAACGGTTACATCTTTTGTATCAGCAGAGCAAAGCAAGGCATTTTACTTTGGCAGGGAAAGAGAACAGCAAGGGTGAAAAGGAGTTGCTACAGCTCTTTGTTATAGTAAGTTCTTCTCCCTGCCTCATCCTTCAGTACCTCTCCAAAGATCCTCTAATTAGCCGAGCAAACTTTCACAATGACTAAAATTGTGGGTGCAAGGTCTTTTATTCATATTTTAAAAAAAATCAAATAAAAACTCAGCCTATTTTTGGTTCATGTCACTTTAGCCCATGTGCACCTGTCCCATTTCCATGTTACTCTGTGATAAAACCCACACCACAATTTATATTTAATAAGCATTTTAAAATGTATTTTCTCTCAAAATACAAATTATAAACATATTTTGACATGTTTACAAAGCAGATTGGGTTGCACCTGTGTTGCAATGTTCAGAGAAGTGTGAAATTTAGCCTGAGGGCCCGTCCATACGACTGCATAATCTGCAGTGTTATTGCTTTGTGTCCTCATTAATTCACCATCATCCATATGATGCTGGAAGCTAGTACAGATTTTCGTGTTCACAAATCCACATTAGAAATACCTCCAAAAAACCACTATGCTTTCCTGTATTGATAATCAATTGCATTGTTGTCCGTGCGCTCAGATCCAATGCTGCGGACTTTCCTGCAATTGGCAGTCCATGGGCGTTTCTCCATCATATGCCAAGCCCCTGTCTCCCCCCCTCCCAATAGTCAGTTGCATTTCTGGTACTGAAGTTGGATCCACCTTCTGTCCACGCCTCCTCCTCCTTTCTCTTCCTGACCTCCTGTCTGAGATATTGGACTGCCCTACAAATTTGAAAAATGCAAACACAATTTGGCTTGGTCTGTCACAGTCCAATCCACTTCCTGTATAGCTTGGAAGAATTTGGTAACATGTGCCTCTGAGCATATGGTGAGTGGTGGCAACACCTGCAATCAGCCCAAATAACAGAAATAAGACATGCGCTGTGCTGATCTTGATTTAGCAGGGAGGAAGCAACATTATTAAGACAGTTGATATAGTTCAGATAATCACTTAAATATGTTTGATTTACTTTGCAATTTTAGTGAAGTTTCCTATACTAAATATTTTCTTTTGCTTCAGTTTCTATGAATATGTGAAGTACAGGAACAGTTTGCAAAATTTACACTAAAAAAACTCCAAAAACAGCCATGGAATAATGGCACTGACTATTCTGCAGAATAGTCTCCAGTGGACATAAGGAGTGTCTCAGTTTGCACAAGATAAAACAGTGGGAGTTGAAATATATTCTAGCAAATTTCTAGGTGTGCTCTATGTTTTTAATTGACCATGACCACCTCTCCTTAAGTGGTTTAAGCATAGCAGGCTGAACACATGTATCCTGGGAGGCCAAGTTTGTTTTTTTCCCAACAGCTAGAGTAATTGCTTAAGTAGCAATGTAATCAGTCTGATTTTACATCACACTGCAGTTTCAGATTCATTTGTTAATGCACCCAAAATAGAAATAGAACATAATCTCCAGTTTGAAACACAAACGTCTGTCTTCACCATCATATGACATTGACCAATGAAAAGGCTTTGAAATTAATAAAAATAAATTTGACACAGATTTATAAGACGAATAATGAAAGAAATACAATTTTCTAGGTTAGATTCTCTGTAGAAACATTAGTAACACAAGAAAGAAGCAAAGTAAGAACACCAACAAAGATACAAAAATGTAATTCTCCATCTTTGGAGATGGCAGGTGTTACCACCCCTCACCATATGCTCAGAGGCACGTTACCAAATTCTTCCAAGCTACACAGCAAGTGGACTGGACTGTGAAAGACCAACCCAAATTGTGTTTGCATTTTGACCAATTTGTAGGGCAGTACAATATCTCAGAGAGGAGGTCTGGTCTCCTGCTCCCCTGGTGCATTCACTATAGCTGCCCAATTTCCCTGCTTTTTAAAGTTTGTTAGAAATATCTGTTGGCTATAGGTATGTTCTGAAACCACAAGCATGTTTTTTTTCCTATTAGCGAATATTCCAAAGGTTTACAGATAAAAGGAGACAAAATGTTTTCATTTGTTCCTCCTCCCCCCAGTCCCTGAACCTTATGTAAACTAACTAAACAAATTATGATGTGAAACTCTGGAAATTAATAATTTATATCTGTGCTATGGCTTTTTTGCTGCCTTGCTGCAAAACATCTGTATACCCACTTGTAATTTTGTATTTTTAAACACTGTCTTAAGCCTGAGACCAGTGGCACTTTGCCCACAATAATTGTTTCCTAATGATATTCCTCCCCTTTAATGTTTGAGTTTCAAACATGTTTACTCAGAAGTAAGTCCCGCTGAGCTTGGTGGTATTTTACTTCCTGATGAATAGGCTTACAGAACAATCCAACTCAGGGGAAGCCAGCAGAAGGGGTGCAGAGGAGGAACCGGCAGGAATCTCCATGCAATCCATTTGCCGTTCGGGTGCCGCCATGTCAGAGGGATGTCAACTCAGCTGGGAGCTGCACGCATGAATAGAAAAGAAAAAGCTGGCTCTCATGAATACCCCTACCGGCGAGTAAGCGTTTCCCATTATAATTATTTTCTTAGACCGAGCTTTGGCCTGGATCAGGACCCACAAGAGTGCTCCAAACCGGAGCTGGATATTGTGTAAGTTCCCACCCAGCCCCTCTCCTGACACACCCCTGGAATGCATTCCATCGACACCACTTCCTCCAGTCTAGGCTTCCCCAGTGGACCCCCGGCTGAGCCAGGGTGAGGGGCTGCTGCCAGCAAAGCCCTGCCAGCTCAGCCAGGAGTCTGCCATATCCAACTCACCACAGCCCGGCATAAATACGAGTTGGATTGTGCCCTTAGGATTGCAGTCCCAAATAAATTTAAAATTTATGTGAGTGGTTTAAAAACAACAATTTTACATGCAAATAATGTTGCACTAATGTTGCACGGACTCCACAGTGATGTCTCCCTACCTGATCTAGCACCCTTTGCTTTTATGATTGCTGTTTTTATGGTGAACATTGAACATGCAAAGAGGGGGGAGGGAAATAGGCCTGATAAGAAATAGAAAGTGGCTGTAAAGTTACCGCCCTGGGCTCCTGCTAGGAGGAAGGGAGGGATATAAATCAAATAATAAATAAATAGATAATAAAAGTTTCTCTTCAAACCCTTTGCAAAATGAAATAATTTCCATCAGCCAATGTCAATACTGAACTACCACCCACGCACTCTTCATGAAGTGAGAGCTATCATTCTAAATATTCCACCTGGAAGAGGGCTGTTTACATAGGATTTGTAATCATCACTTAAGTCCCACATGTAGTGGACTGAATTGAGCAGGTTAGTTGGTTATAGGCTTTTAAGCAATCTCCAGGACTGAAACAGATTTCTGGGACATAATTCTGTGCTATCAGGGGCTGCCTACACTTGCCAAGCCTTTCCACACTTTGGAAACATAGGAACCTGCCTTACACCAAGTCAGATATAGTTGGTCCATCTAGCTCAGTATTGTCTACACTGATTGGCAGTAGCTCTTCAGGGTTTCAGCCCAGGTTCTTTCTCATCCTTACCCAGAAATGACAGGGATTAAATAAGAAATCTTTGGCACAAAAAGCATGTGCTCTACTAATGAGTGATGGCCCCTTCCTTGAAGCAGCAACGTCTGGATTTGGGACTAAGTATACACCTACCAGGAAGCTGATATCAGTCTTGGCTCTGATAAAACTACATCTTTCAGACATTTCTTTCCAAAGATGCAATTGTCTCATTCACATATTATTTATATAGAAATATATCACTTAAAATCAAATTTGTAAGTTGATATCTCATGGCTGACCCTGGCTTTAGCGAATGAGTATTGTACAAAAATATTTGACAAGCTTTGTTGAGAGACAAGTTCCACTTGGCTTTTTCTCTCCCCCAAGTGCCATTAGCTTTGAGAAGAGAAGACTGAGGGGAGATATGATAGCAAGTACTTGAAAGGTTGCCACATAGAGGAGGGCCAGGATCTCTTCTCGATCATCCCAGAGTGCAGGACATGGAATAATGGGCTCAAGTTACAGGAAGCCAGATTTCAACTGAACATCAGGAAAAACTTCTTAACTGTTAGAGCAGTATGAAAATGGAACCAATTTCTTAGGGAGGTGGTGGGCTCTCCAACACTGGAGGCATTCAAGAGGCAGCTGGACAGCCATCTGTCAGGTATGCTTTAATTTGGATTCCTTCATTGAGCAGTGAGTTGGACTCAATGGCCTTATAGGCCCCTTCCAACTCTACAATTCTATGACCTGAATTTACAAGATCTGAACAGGGTGGTTCACAACAGATGCTATTGGAGGTCGCTGATTCATAGGGCCACCATAAGTCGTAATCGACTTGAAGGCACATAACAACAAATGATTCTAACTAGCTCCCCTTGCATCAGACTGCAGCAGAGGGAAATCCACTCTATTCTATTAGCTCTGTTGAAAGAACAGCTCAGTTTGGCTTCTCTCCTTCCTCAGCTGTGTCTATTCAAGCAGGTCATTGTTTAAGAACTGGTGTATGGGTTTGCATTTTCCCCCTCCTCCTCTTCATACCCTTTTCCTTTTTTGTCATGACTTTTAGATTAATTTCAGAATAATTACATATTTTATAGTATGCAAACTGCTTAGAGATAATTTTTGATTGAGCAGTATATAAATTTAGCTAAGCAAAGAAGCCTGTGTTCCATAACAGTAGAGCCCATGTTGCTAGAGGCTGTCAATTTTATCATGGACCTGACCTCTTTCAGTCCCTGGTGAATGAAGCAGGCCCTGAGAATACATATATAATCCCTTTCTATAAATGAGGCACAGAAAAAAGGGTTTGGACTGGAGCCCTCCATTTAGTTACAAACCAGATTGACACTATTGAGAGACTTGTCCAACCACTGAACTGCTTGGCCACAGCAGCCAAATCATCCCATAATAGGAACCATTCATTGATGAAGTTCATACTCCTAACTTTTACATAATGTAGGCAGTTGCCTATATTGTTTATTCATTTATTACTTGAGCTATATGCCACCTTTAGGACATAATTGCCTCTTCGAGGTGGTGTATAATGTATTCAATTGTTTTAATTGTTTAAAATAAGTTTTTGTTTATTTATTTTTCACCTATTTTATCTCCTTTAGAGGAAAGGTGGCATATAAATTTAATAGAGGAAATGAATAATAAAATGTTATAGAACACAATAAAACATAAAACATACATTTCAAACTTTGGATGAGCTGCAGGTGAGTGTTACTCAGCAAAAGCAATTGTAATCAGCTTAGAAGAAACTTTAGACTGATGCCCTTCAGTGTTTTTCTAGAGAAGCCAGGTTCCCCGTGCTTCAGAGTCTATGTTGTCAGAGGGCCAACTCTTTTCCAACAGACACCAATCTGTCTCCCTCCTCTCTTTGTCAGTCAAAGGTGTCAGTGTTACATCCTCTCCTTCTTCTAGAGTGGTGTCACTCATCCCTGCTTTCTCTTTTTATTAATGATTTTTTTCTTTTTGGACGGATATGTCATTACTGTTCCATACTTCTTTTATGCAGATGGCACGACTGTGCATTTTAATGGCAAATCTGTTTCTCACATAACGACTGAACTGCAAAAAGATTTTGACAGACTGGATCCAAGAAAACAAACTGGATTTAAATGCAGCAAAAACTAAAACAATGCCTTTTGGCTTTCCTAATCATCTGAGCTCCAACTGCAATTTTTCTTTGAAGTCACAAATCTACAAAAGATTAAAGTTTGAAAGTCAGGAAGATTGTTATGACCAACAAGAGGTAGCTAGGTAGGACAGATAGATGGATATGTAGGGATGGGTAGATCGATCGCATTCATTTCTTGTTTCATGGCTTCACTCTGCCCTGTGCTTAAGGCTGAAAAAAAATAGCCTCCCAAAATTCTCCAGAATATTTGTAGGTGGTGAAAGTGTGTGTGTGTGTTGATGAAATTCTCCAACACTTTCTCCTCAAAAAAAAAAAAGCTTCTGAGAAATTTTGGCTCACTTAATGTTGCATGAAGCTCTGTTAGTTTATAATGGTGGATGAAGGAAGTAATGGAAACTAAAAGAGGAGTGAAAGGGCCCCACTGTAATATTAGCAATATTAAAATATTAAACAATATTAAAACTGGATCCATAGGTGTACCCAAAATTCATGGATGAAAAATTAGGGAGGCTATTTCACCCACTATTCTCTGGGAAATGACTGAAGTTCAGGATACTTTCTAAAAAGGGGGGGATGTTCAAAAAGTTTCCAGAAAATTCTTTTCTGAGAAATTTTGGCTCAGCCCTACCTGTTCACCATTTCTGTTGAATTTCAGTTTAACCAGGAGAATTTCTACAATTAATTCCCAAACTGGGGAATACAAAGTTTTACACAATGTACAAGTTTGCATTGCAGATGGCTTTTCCCCTCCGCTTCTTTCCTCTTTCCTCCTTTTTTGATATGAGTATTTCCATTGCTTCACTGATTATTGTTACCCAAAATGACCCTACCTTTGGTGTTCCCCTGGATAAGTGATAGGATAAGTGGGTTTATGGGAAGAGAAAGGGTTATAAAACATGAGATTTTATGATGTGTTGTAGGTGGAAATTGTCTCTGTTCTGTATTTATTCAAAACCTTTTTATTTATTGGATTTTTAGGAGGGTGATTTTTATATATAGTTGAGTTAGTAGAGTTAATAATAATTAAATAACATAGGGACTTTGGATATATAGGTAGCTGGGAATTCTAATCCTAACTGTGCTGCTATCTCAGTTTACAGTCTGTTCTGATTTCTTTACATTGAATATACTTTCTATGAGTCTTTAAAGAAGCCTTAAGGAATCAACTGAAGTTAAGTCTAGAGCAGAGCTGACATTTCTCAAGAGGGATTTTTTTCTGAGGAAATTGCTGAGAAATTTCTTTTTCTCACTTCTTTAGGGAAAAAAGAGAGACTACTTTGCTGATTTCCTCTTAATGTTCTCCATCATTTTTTGCGTGGAGGCTGCCATTTCTCCCTACAACAGATCAGAGCAATGCTACATCTGGGGCACTGTGGAAGATGCAAAATGATGGCCAGGCTACAACACAGTTCCCTCCCCCCCCAAAAAAGAGAGAGGTTATGCTACTGCCACAGATAATGGTGAACTTTAAAAAAAAAAGTTAGAAAATTTAGTGAAATGGTATCCCTCATTCCTCTGTTCACACATAGGGTGAATTTTGAGAAGTTATTTGTGCACACCTGGAGTTGCTGATGGACAACTATTGTATACAAATCAGGAAAAACAAACTTCAGTTTTCAAAACTCCAAACAAGATTAATGGGGCTAACATTACAGCTTTTGAAGTTACACCCCTTTAGGTTAAATGAAATGTTGACCTCAGGAAGAACTGGTGTAGCTATTTTTCTCCTGGACCATGTGTATGTTTATGGCACATGGTGGGCCTAAATCTGGAAGAGTTACAGATGTGAAGGCCCTGAAAAACCCAGAAAAATAAAAAAGCACATTTTTCTTTTTCTTTTTTTAAAAAATGGTAAAAGCCAGAAAACCTAGCTTTCCCCCAGTTTTGCCCATTTTTCTCCCAGGCCACATTTCTAGGGAGAATATAGATGAACTTGGTGATGTTGCAGTCCCAGTTTGTTGTTGTCAAGTTTCTCAATGTGGTGTATGGATGCTAATCTAGAGGATATATTTTTGCATAGAATTGCCGGGGTGTGTGTGTCTCCAAATGTTTCTTCCATGAAGAGGACCTCCGTGCAACTGAGACTGGCTTCAGTTTGCCTTATTCAATTTAGTCTTTCTAGACCTTCCTAATGACTGTGACTAGCAACTGGAAAAGTACCATGTGATGGGAAGAAGGGCAATGCTCAGAGGCAGAGCATGAGTGTTGTATGCAGAAAGTCCAGGGTTTGGTCCCCAGCCTTTCCACGTAGGGCTGGGAATATTCCCTGCCTTAAACCCAGGAGAGCTGCTGCCCATCACTGTACTGAGTTAGACCAATGGCCTAAGACAGCTTCCTATGTTCCTAAGACAATTAAATCTGAATCTATCCACAGATGAATTATGGAGAGTTATAGCAATTTGGGATCTTAGCTTTCTTTCTAATTCCCACAACCCACAGATAATATTTCAGACTCATAATGAGGTTATTTGCCTCTTTCTGAGGTTCTGGAAAGTTCCATAGACTTTCCTATCACCAAACCAAGCTTTGCAATAGTCAGAATCCCTGAGTTGGTCGCTCCTTTTGAATAGTAGCATTTTATTCTCAATTGCTTTGCTCAGAAGTTAATTATTCTCTGAGATGAAGGGGAGAGTACTGTTGGGATTATTGATTTTAGCAATGCTTTGGGGGATAGGAGTGTAAATAGTTTAACCGGTGTAAGTCAATGGCAATGAAACTCAAATATCTAAAAGGAAAATAAGAGGTTGTTGCCTTATCTTTGCTATTTTTTCCTGTAGCTAGCTTGCAAAATGTCAATATGGCATATAAGAATCAGAGATACATAATACATATTGTTAGTATTCTCCAAGGATGCTTCTTGGGTGTTGTGTGTGATCTTGATGAACATGAGGTGCATGGAGGGCCAGCCCTACCATTAAATAGGTAGATGTCAGAGATGGTAGATTCTGTTGGGTGGCAGGGCCCCTATCTGTTCTTCCTGAGACCTGCCCAGTTGTTTCCATCCTTTTGAGCCACAGAAGAAAAGTTTTAGCCATTTTTTAACATCACTTTAGGTTATAGCTTTATTTCACCCTTTAGCAATATGCCCTCCTCTAGGATGCACACCTTAATGTGGTGAGGGGGTTTGAGAGTGTTGAAGAGCTGAGAGCAATGCCGTCAGGAGTCTAGACCAAGAGGCTAGGCTCCTAGCAGGGGCACCCAAGGCGGAATTGTCAAAGCTGAAACACCAGACTAAGATGCATCCAAACTCAGAGGAAGGCAATGATAAACCACCTCTGAATACCTCTTACCATGAAAACCCTATGAACAGAGTATACAAAATGCAACACAAGATAGTGCTGGAAGATGAGACCCCCAGGTCAGAAGGCACTCACCGAGCTACTGGGGAAGAACAAAGGACAAGTATGAGTAGTGCTGTGACTAATGGCGCAGCTGGGTCAAAGCCAAAAGGAAGCCCAGAGGCTGATGCACATGGATGCGAAAGGAGAGTCTGGAGTTGTACGACTCACACAATAGGAACATGGAATGTGAGAAGCATGAACCAGGGAAAGTTAGAAATTGTCAAGCAAGAAATGGAACATACTAACATTACAATACTTGGTGAGAGTGAATTAAAATGGATGGGAATGGGACATTTTCAGTCAGGCAACTACAAAATATTTTATGCAGGAAATGGGAAATTAAGAAGAAACGGGGTTGCTTTAATAAGGAGAAGTGATGTAGCAAAACAATTAAGAGCTATAACACAAGGTCTGAACGAGTTATATCAATGAGATTAAATGGGAAACCTATTAACATAACCATCATCCAAGTCTACACTCCAACGGCAAATGCAGAAGAAGATGAATTGGAGAGTTTTATGCAGAAGTACAGGAAGAAATTGATCACACACCAAAACAAGATATGCTGATAATCATGGGGGACTGGAATGCAAAAGTAGGGAACAAAGAAGAACAAGGAATTATGGGGAAATGGGGCTTAGGAGAAAGAAATGAAGCAGGAGAAAGTCTTATTATACAGCCACGAGAGTGGCTGTATATTATAGTCAGTAGGGATTTTTCGCATTCTACCATGTTAAATGAAAATACCCCCCCACACCCCTTTCTGGTGCTTTCTGTAGTTCCAATTCAAAACAAAAACTTACAAGGCTTATACTGTTGGATTCAGAATCGCTTGCTCTACAACTCTGGAAGTTTTCTTGGTGATACACAACCCCCCCATGGAAAATCCACAGGTTAAAGTGAAAAACGGGAAGAAAAAAACTAGAAGCCGTTTGGACTTTTTTTTCTTGAAATTTACACAATCTGTTGTCTTTGATTACAACTCAGAGATGACTCTAAGGTATCCGTAATCAATTGCCCGAGCTTGCCCTAAACACAGTACTTCATCTGAAGTAGGTTTAAATTAAAAAAAGGGTATGGTTTATTTTTAATTAAGTGATTAAAAAATGCCTTATAGTGGGTTATAACGTACTGCATGCGCAGAAGAAAGACTTCTTTCGTTTCACTTTCTCCCCCTCCCCTTCCAGTTACTTGGAAGAATCAGGGGAAGTCTGCTCCTGTGATTCGTGGGCAACAGACATGTGACCCACACTGGACTTCTGCTGAGCTTGAATCTGTGTGAGGAACCGAGAGAGAGAGAGAGAGAATGGCTGAAAATGGAGGGAGAAAGCAGCAGCAGATGGGAGGTGAGTGGGACAGAGTTAAAAAAGGGGGGGGACTTTCTTTCTGTTCTTCTCCAGTCCTGTTTTAAAGCAATTAGGCAGGGCTTATTTAGGTATTACAGTTTTTTATTATGTAGGAAACTAATACTGATTTGTTTAAAATTAATACTGATTTTTTGCAATGACCAAGTGGTTTGACAATAAAGTATTATATGGGCTGTATGTATTTATACATCTGCTGTGTGTGTGTGTGTGTGTGTGTGTGTGTGTGTGTGTGTGTGTGTGTGTGTGTGTGTGTGTGTGTGTGTGTGTGTGTGGAGTCTTTCCAACAACCCTGTGATTGGGTTGGTGATTGGAAACCAAGGCAACTCACAACAAGAAATAAATCCCCTTAAAATCCAGTAACCATAAAGCAAGAATAAACAGTTGGAAAACAACCTAAAGAGGCATGATTCTGAATTTTCGGTTGGGTGAATGAAGTTTATTTATTATTTGATTTATATCCTGCCCTTCCTCCCAGTAGGAGCCCAGGACAGGAAACAAAAGTACTAAAAGCACTTTAAAACATCATAAAAAACAGACTTTAAAATCTATTAAAACATCTTTGAAAACATTTTTAAAAGCTTTAAAAACATTTTTTTAAAAAAGAAAAGGCTTAAAACATATTAAAAAGCAATTCCAACACAGACTCAGACTGGGATAAGGTCTCAGCTTAAAAGGCTTGTTGAAAGAACAAGTTCCTTATCACTTGAGGCTGTAGTTCTCTGCACACTTCCCAGTTTAGTAAGCCCCATTGAATACATTGGGACTTGCTTCTGAGTAAACAAACATTGGATTGCACTATAAATATCAATTACAGATTGTGTAATTAATAAACATATTTGATAGTCATGTTTATATAAATATTTCTTCATACTGCGTCCCAATGAGTATTTGATTTCACACTATGGTTGTAGATGATTTTTTCTCTACATTTTAAGTGTGCCCTTCTTCCTTGGGGTGGTCATGGTACTCTATTGTTTTCATCTTGAGGGGAGGATAGGCTGAGAGATGGTGAGTAACACATGGTCACCCAGTATACTTTATAGCTCATTTCCATTTTGAAAAATTAATTAAAATGATTTACATGCAGGCAAAGTTGATTAAGAAGATCAACACATTTAAAGCACATCCAACTCACATTTAAAGCCCATGACTTTGCCTAAAGAATCCTGGGAAGTGTAGTTTCCCCCTCACAGTTATAGTTCTCACCACCCTTAACAAATGAAAATTCCCATGATTCTGTGGTGGGATTCATGTGCTTCAAATGGGTGTTGAATGTGCTATAAATAAATGTTGTAGGTATGGTGTGCATTCAAGAGTGAATTGCAAAGAAAATTTTAAAAAGATACTTTTTTAAACAGAGGGAGGGTTGTAGCTCATCGTTAGGGCATATGCTTTGCATACAAGGTCCAAAATTCAATTCCTGGAAAAGACTATTATTGCCTGGAATCCTGGAGAACCAATGCTATGAGTACTGAGTTAGATGGTACAAAATGGCCTGAGTCAGTATAAGGCAGATTCCTTGGTTCCTAAAATTTGGAAGAGACTCAAGGGCCACAGTGACTCCAACATTTATTTATGTATTTTTATTTACAACATTTATATACCGCTTTAGTGTAAAAAATCTCAAAGGTGTTTACAGAAAGACTTAAAACAATAAAATTACTGGCAAAAGCATTAAGGACAGATATTTTAAAAAGTTCAAAATAATAAAACCAACAATGAGTTAAAAACAGATTTAAAAACACAATAGCTTCTACATGCCTGGAGAGGCTTGCCTCAAGAAAACTGATTTTAGCAGGTGCTGAAAAGAGGCGTCTGCCTAATGTCAATAGGCAAGGAGTTCCAAAGCATAGGTGCTGCCACTTTACAGAACTGATTTCTTACAAGGGCAGAACAAGTACTATGTCCAGAGCTTGGAAAAGTTACTTTTTTGAACTACAGCTCCCATCAGCCCAATCCAGTGGCCATGTTGGCTGGGGCTGATGGGAGTTGTAGTTTAAAAAAGTAACTTTTCCAAGCTCTGGTGGCACCCATAACATGGAAAGCACAGCTTGAACTTGGCCTGGTAGCAAATCAGCAACCAATGCCGATTTCAGAGCAGAGGTGTAATGTGCTGTTAGGATCTCACTCATGTCAGCAATTGTGCTGCAGCATTCTGCGTTAACTGCAGTCCCCAGGTCACGTTGTGCTGCATGGGGATTTCTGTGACCTTGGCTGACTGGCTGCTAGGATTTTTTTAGTTTGGGTTTTTGGTTATGAATCCTGACTGGTTGTGGGATGCAGAGTTTTCTGCCTTATTCATAGGAATCTTGTTGTGGTTGGTATGGTATTGCATTTAGAAAAGTGTTACTGGCTTTTGTGTTGTTGTTTTTTCTATTTGCATTTCACTTATCTTTAACCTCACTCTGTTACAGCCATAGAAGCAACAGCAGTGGTTCCATGTGCTCAGGACAACTCCCTTAAACCCACTGATGATGCAGGGGCATCAAATATTTGCAGTTAGTGTAATACCTAATGAGGTGGCCAAGTGGTTTTTCTGTTTGTGACCAGTAGTGCAGTAGCAAATTAAAAAGTGCAGGGTCTCTTCATGATAGTCACAGCCATGCCCCTCCTTTTTTTGCTGCTCAAGGGCAACCCCACATACAGCGCATTACAGTGATCCAGCCTGGAGGTTACCAGTGCGTGGACAACAGTGGTCAGGCTATCCCGGTCCAGAAATGGCCACAGCTGTCTCACCAGCCGAAGCTGGTAAAAGGCACTCCTAGCCACTGAGGTCACCTGGGCCTCTAGTGACAAAGATGGATCCAGGAGCACCCCCAGGCTATGGACCTGCTCTTTCAGAGGGAGTACAACCCCGTCCATAGCAGGCAACTGACCAATTATCCAAACTTGGGAACCACCAACCCACAGTGCCTCCGTCTTGCTAGGATTCAGACTCAGTTTATTGGCCCTCATCCAGCCCACCACCAAGTCTAGGCAGCGGTCCAGGGCTTGCACAGCCTCTCCTGATTCAGATGTTATGGAGAAATAGAGCTGGGTATCATCAGCATACTACTGACACCTCACCCCAAAGCTCCTGATGACTGCTCCCAAGGGCTTTATATAGATGTTAAACAGCATGGGAGACAAGATGATACCCTGCGGCACCCCATAGCACAGCTGCCAGGGGGGTGAAAGACAGTCACCCAATGCTATTCTCTGAGAACGACCCTGGAGATAGGATCAGAACCACTGTAAAACAGTGCCTCCAATACCCATCTCTCCAAGTCGGCCCAGAAGGATACCATGGTCAATGGTGTCAAAAGCTGCTGAGAGATCAAGTAAGAATAACAGGGTTGCACTCCCCCTGTCCTTCTCCCGATAAAGGTCATCCATCAAGGTGACCAAGGCCGATTCAGTCCCATAACCAGGCCTGAACCCAGACTGGGATGGGTCAAGATAATCTGTTTCATCCAAGAGTACTTGCAGTTGCTGTGCCACAACCCTCTCAATCACCTTCCCTAAAAAGGGAGTATTTGCAACCGGTCGGTAGTTGTCACAAACCATTGGATCCAGGGTGGACTTTTTCAGGAGTGGTCGAATCACCACCTCTTTCAAGGCAGCTGGAACCACTCCCTCTTGCAATGATGTGTTGACCACACCCTGGATCCACTCGGTCAGACCCCCTCGGCAAGCTTTAATAAGCCAAGAAGGGCAAGGGTCGAGAAGACACTTTTTCAGGTGCTGAGGTACGTTTTGAATGGTTGCTAGCATATTGTAGGGCAATGAGGTTTATTATTGTTGTTGTTAATAATAAGAATAAGAAACTTTTTTGTGTTTGTTTTATTATGTACATGTGTGCTGTAGCAGGTATAATCGCAGAAAAGGCTTTCCTCCTGTATGTGAGAGAAGGCAGAATGCCTCTCTTAAGATGGTACTTATATTTAAAAAATGTCTTTTTAAAAATCCAGTTGTATTACAAACAAGTGTGTATGTGTGTGTATGTAGACTTGCCCACTTAATCAGGTCAGTATTTGGGTTAGGAGTGTAATCCTTTGGGGGTGGAATTTGCATGCTTAATGTGGAGCAAGCACCAAACTTTAATGGCATGAGCTACAACCCTTCTTTCACAGAGCTGGGCGCTGTACAGGACTGCAGCCATGAGCATTGCCCCAATTGGTATTTAATATCAGCTGTCATGGTGTTTATGTAGCACTGCAAGCGTAAATCAGGTGCCTGAGGGTCGGTGCCTACAATGTTAAAAGTGTCATTCACAGTATTTTCTTGTGACAAAGTGTTCTGTCAGTATTGCTTTATCATAAATAATGGGAACATTGGTTAAATTCTTGGCATGAAGTGGCAGCTGCCAGGCATGAATGTGGTCTGAATTTATCAAAGGTGATTGATTATTGTTTTTACTCACTACATTAAATAGAAACCAGCCTCTTGTGGGGTTAAAATAATTTCCTTTCATTTGTTATATGACTTGCATTTATGTATCAGTGAACATAGCTCCAGAAAGGAGTGTGTAATCCTTGCCTGTAACCCTTCGTCAGCTAAGCGCCTACATGTGTCATTTATTTATTTATTTATTTCACCCATACATCCATTAATCTTAGATTTTTTTTTAAAAAGCACAAAAATGCATTTAAATAGTATTTTAACCATTTTTCTCTCAAAATACGAGTGTCGAAGTACATCTTTCCTCACAAAACACACATTTCTGTTTGTATTTTTCTTCTCAATCTATACTTTTAAATGTATATTCATGTTTTTTGAGCCAGGAGTGTGCATTGGAGAAGGATGAAAGCCAATGGATATCTAAGTTCTGATCCACACGTTAGTCTGGGAGCTGCAGATCATATTGGAACTCTCAAAGATTGAATTCCTGAAGCAGCCCTAATAACAATGCAGCAACAGTAAAATATTTAAATAAGACAGCCATAAAAGCTAACTTGAGCAATTAAAAGGCAATTAAACATAAATGAACGCAATTAATGCCATTAAAAAATTCAGAGAATAAAAATATTTTCACTTGTCTTTCAAATGAATGAAGTCTGGGTGTCTCATATATCTGTTGGGGAAGAACAAAGCCAGATGGAAACCCACAAGTGAGAAGGCCCTCTCCCCAGTCACCAGTCACCAAACAATGGTGCCTAAATTATGCTGCACAGCCAGCCACACATCTCTCTTGTTCTCTTCAGCTGTGTCTATCAGACAAGGCAGCAAACAGCTATACCATAATTTGTGGGCTTTTAGGTATCAGTTTCATAATTAATTACTTCAGGGCAGGTTAAAAGATGGAACAGGAAAGACCTCGCTGATTGGGGGCCTTGCTTGCTATATGGGGCTACCATATTCCCAGGTGGGGCTTCAAAGATATTAATGAAACAGCTATGATTTCTTCATAATCCATAAATGCTTTTTAAATTGAAGTAGGTGTATTTTATCTTCTATAGATTGCTAGCATCAAAAACATATACACTGAATAATGAACATCTTCCTTATAGAAATAACTTCTTTAAGATACCTCTTACCCTTTTTTATATACTTCACCATGCTCACAGCCTAAGTAGCTAAAGGGAGATGGGTGATTTCTCCCCGCCCCCTGCTTGACTTAAGCATGGTAAGAGTAGCAGGGAGTTTTTAAAAACTCCATCCTGAGCCAGGAGGAAATTTTGGTGGGCCCAGTTTTAGAGTTTAGAGCACTATTACCACTTTGGGCACCACCCACCACTTAAATTTTTCAACTAGAAATGTTTGTATGTTATTTTATTTTTTTAAAGGAAAACCTGTCACACTACCACTCTCCCCAGATATCCAACTCCTCCATGATCCAAGCTCAACAAATGTAGAAGATGAGAAACGGGGGGGGGGAGAAAAAATAGAGAAGAAGGAGGAAAGGGACGGTAAGATATTAAGAAATGGAGAGGAAGGGGAACTAGTATTCTTGTACAGTAATACCTCAGTTGACAAATCGTCCATGAAAGAACCTCCTTTTAACAAAGTCTTTTTTGGGTGCGAGAGATGGGGGGGTGCACACTCTGACACAGATCCTATCCATACCTGACCACAAAATCTACATTTTCCATATTCGGTTGGTGGCCTCAAAACCCATACACGTCCTGTTTGTGGTCAGATTATTGTGAATACCCAATTTTCAAACATCCATATGTGTGGGTATATTTTATTTGGTCTAAATCACTTTAGCATTGGCCACTCCCCTAGCTCCACCACTTTTCAGTGATTGGTCCATAACAGTCATGTGCTTTCCATGTGCTTTTTCGGAAGAGGGCAGAAACGTGTATCTTTTTTAAAAATTCCCATGCATGCGCAGGTTTGTAGATGTGCAAAAGGGCAAAGTTAATGGACAACACCCCCCCAAGTGCAAGCAAAATAAATAAACATCTGGGCTGTTACCGATAACATAATGCATACTAATGATGGGAGCCACTGGTTACACCAGATTCCATTGAATTTGTCGAACTGGGCGGCAAATCCCTTTCTGTGTTCAATTGTTTCCCGCTATCTCCTGTTTTTACCATTTTGAAAGGGCAATCCTTCTGCCCTGTGCACCCACCAAGTCTCCTCTTCATGCCTCCTCCACCACCCACCATGGGAGAAAGCAAGAGATGGTATGTCATTCAGTTTCAAATTAGCAAAGGGAGGGCCCAGATTAGTCAGTTTCAGGCTCGGAGGAAAAGTACACAATTTACAGTGCATGCACTCTCTCACTCTCACACACACACAGAATGAGAGAAAAAGAGATCTGGCTGCCTGGAGGGAGAGAAGCGGATCTCCCCTTCCTCTGGTTCCCCAATGTTTGGCTACTTGGTCTATTTGGCTCTCCCTCCCATCCCATCAGCTGTTGAGCAGGAAAAGAGAGGCTTTGCCTGCTGCTGGATTGGCTGCAAGATCAGTGCCACATTAAAGTACAGTAGGGCCCCGCTTATACTGCGGGTTCTGTTCTGGACCCCTGCCGTAAAGCGGAAAATGCCATAAAGCGGAACCCCATTGACTTTAATGGGCCGCGTTGTGCGAAAATGACGTGAAAACGGCGCAAAACGTCACAAAAGGGGGAAAAAAACCTTTAAAATTGAAAATGAAAGGCGCCGCAGAACGCCTTAAAGCAGAACGCCGTAATGCAGGGCCCTACTGTACTAGAGCTTGCTCCTCTCCCCCCCTTTTCCCCCTATCAGCCCAATGAATTGTTTGCATAATATTGCAAACAAGCTTTTAAGTGGAAATATTATTTATTAATCATTTGATTTTATGTCTGATTGCAAAATAGTAGTTTGTTTCTTTTTTTAAAAAACCCCAATACACTTACAGAAGCCAGAATGAGGAAGTACCCCAGTCCAGTACCAGAAGCAGGAACAAACTGTAAGGAAGAAAAAGGAAGAGTGGACAGAGGGTAGATCCAACTTCAGTACCGGAAATGCAGCTGGCTGCTGGGGGGGAAGGAGACAGGGGGCTTGGTTTATGATGGAGGAACACCCATGGACCACCTATTGCAGGAAAGTCTGCGGCATTGTGTCCGAGCGCACAAATGTTAATGCGATTGATTATCAGTACAGGAAAGCATGGAGGTTTTTCGGTGGTATTTCTAATGCGGATTTTTGGATGTGAAAATCTGTACTATCTTGCAATATCATATGGTTGACAGTGAATTAATGAGGACTCAAAGCAATAACACTGCAGATTATGCAGTTGTGTGGATGGGTGCATAGTCAGATTGTGGCTCCTTATATACTGGATTGTGGCTGCTGCAGGCAGCTCTCTCACGTGTGGCTGGAATGGCGCTCCTTGCCAGGTGGCACAGGAGCCTCCATGGTAAACAGTACTTCAGGTGCCCTGAAAGCACTGTTTACTGCAGACACATCTTCTCAAGTATAGGGGAGGATGGCAGAAAGAGAGAGAGAGAGAGAGAGAGAGAGAGAGCGGTGCTCGAAGCTTTAGAGTGTTATAGCAAGATGCTACATGATAAAAGAAAAAAGGCAAGGCAGGCATCCCTGGATGCATTTTGGAAGAAGCCTTCAAGTGGTCTACGTGCAAGTGGTATTGCCTTATTGTTAATTTTGAATAAAAAGTTTGCTGAAATATGTTGAACTGGTCTTCATTTTTGTGGTGTAGGAACCTATCCCTGTTCTTTCCATGTTATTTCTACCTCTGGTACCAAAGCTTCTGTTAAAGAAGTCATGTGCAAGAATGCAAGTACTTCATTAACTGAGGTATTACTGTACTTATTCACTCAATAACTAATAGAATAGTGATAGCCACTAGCTTAAACAAAATAAATACTGATAAGAACATAAGAACATAAGAACATAAGAAGAGCCTGCTGGATCAGGCCAGTGGCCCATCTAGTCCAGCATCCTGTTCTCACAGTGAATATTCTTCAGCTCCAAGAACAGTAACATACCCCCCTTTTTTATTAGTACATTGCTTTAAACAAGGAAAGGGTTCAGGAGTATTGCTATTTAGCAGGAGTATCATTGTTTCTTATAAGAATGCTATGTCTTATAGATGCAGACTGAGCTTGGCTCTATACAAATTCACATAAGAGACAAGACTTGCTCCATACATCTTGTGATCAAATGAAGATTAGTTAACGGAAGAAAAGACATGGAGAAATGTGGTGTCTATCATCTGACTTCTGGCACTAGGTATAATTAAGGGGCAGCTAAAAAGCTTCTTGGAAGACTGATTTCTTTTCTTGTCCTTTAGAAAGAGGTATCTCAAAAAGCAGATACCAAGTAATGTGTTATTTTTCCCCCCATGACAGTCACTCATTTTAGCTTCACAGCCTATGCTGATCATTATTTGCATAACCAAAATCGGTGCAGGGAATATCACAGTCCCTGTGTGACTTGTGTGAGCCCACCTGACACAGTGAAAACCTTTCTGAAATGACACTTAAACTCTAGGATAAGAGTCTGGAGCAGTGGTTCTTGGGGCTGGTTTAGTGTGAGTCTAGAGCTACTTGCATCCCCATTAAATTTGCATGGTTCACATGACGTTGCAGGCAAAGAGAAGGTAGCACATAGTTTTTCCTGTTAAATCTGCAGTAAACCAATCAGGATAATGCGCTAAGTGAAGGAAAAACCGTCTTTGCTTCTCAGCGTTAATCCATGTAGATACTTTGCTTCATGGTTTTTTGCTGGGTGCGTGGATCCTTGCTTTCAGATACTCCCCTTTTTCCACCCACTAAACTCTCCATGAGTTCCATTTTGCTTCCGGCAGCTTAACAAGTAGGGTTGCCATATTGCCCAGTTAGCTGAGTTTTACCCAGATTCTTTGCATGCCACCCGGCGCCTGGTTAACCCCTTATGTGGCCTGGATTCTCAGCTTTAATTTTAAAAAAAAAAGTTTCTAGGTGGTCCGGTTCTCGAGATATACATAAAAACGTCAGCCGCCCCCCGACTGTTAAATCTTTCTTTAAACAGTACTGTACAGCACTTCGTAGCTTTAACCCCACCCATTCAGGATTGCAGCCAATCAGTGAAGCCAGGGTTGTGTTTCAGTTTGAGGCAGTGTCTAAGAAACCTCACTGCAATGCCAGAAAATGGTGATTTCCCCCATTTATCTGAAAATCTCATAAATTGGGTAAGTATATACATTTCAGGGTTTTTTCCTCTTGTGTGCAGGAGTCAGATCCTGGGCAGTGTTTTGAAAACCTTCCCAATACTTGCTTTTGTAAAAGCAATGCCAATCCCATATGCCCAGAGTAAATCCCATTGAATTCAATAGGACTTACTTTTGAGTAGACATGGTTATGAATGTGCTGAAAATCAATGGGACTTTGGAGTGAATGTAAAAAAGAATTGTGTTTGTGTTCTAACTCTTTCTGTTCCCCCCCCCGGTCCTATTTTAAAGCAAGTAGGCAGGGCTTACTTAGGTATTACAGTTTTTATTCTGTAGGAAACTAATACTGATTTTTCTGCAATGACCAACTGCTTTGACAATAAACTACTATATGAGCTGTATGTATTTATACATCTGCAGTGTGTGCGTGTGCGTGTATGGAGTCTTTCCAACAACCCTGTGAGGTAGGGTTAGAAACCAAGGCAGCTCACAACAAGAAATAAAGCCATTTAAAATCCAATAACCATAAAAACAAGTATAAACAGTTGCAAAACGGCGTAAAGTGGCAGGATTCAGAATTTTGGGTTGTGTGAATGAAGTTGCTTATCACTTGAGGTTGCATTTCTGTCCCTGTGTACTGAATACATTAGGACTTGCTTCTGAATAAATAAACCTAGGATTACATTATAAATATCTTTACAGTTTGTGTAAATAAATATATTTGATAGTCATGCTTATATAAATATTTCTTCATTTATCATATTTTTGGTTTTTGGTTAGGAATCCTGACTGGTTGTGAGATGCTTCGTTTTCTGCCTTACTCATAGGAATCTTGTTGTGGTTGGTATGGTATTACATTTAGGAAAGTGTTACTGCCTTTTGTGTTGTTGTTTTTCCTATTTGCATTTCACTTATCTTTAACCTCACTCCGTTACAGCCATAGAAGCAACAGCATAAGAACATAAGAACATAAGAACATAAGAAGAGCCTGCTGGATCAGGCCAGTGGCCCATCTAGTCCAGCATCCTGTTCTCACAGTGGCCAACCAGGTGCCTGGGGGAAGCCCACAAGCAGGACCCGAGTGCAAGAACACTCTCCCCTCCTGAGGCTTCCAGCAACTGGTTTTCAGAAGCATGCTGCCTCTGAATAGGGTGGCAGAGCACAGCCATCACAGCTAGTAGCCATTGATAACCCTGTCCTCCATGAATTTGTCTAATCTTCTTTTAAAGCCATCCAAGCTGGTGGCCATTACTGCATCTTGTGGGAGCAAATTCCATAGTTTAATTATGCGCTGAGTAAAGAAGTACTTCCTTTTGTCTGTCCCGAATCTTCCAACATTCAGCTTCTTTGAATGTCCATGAGTTCTAGTATTCTGAGAGAGGGAGAAGAACTTTTCTCTATCCACTTTCTCAATGCCATGCATAATTTTATACACTTCTATCATGTCTCCTCTGACCCGCCTTTTCTCTAAACTAAAAAGCCCCAAATGCTGCAACCTTTCCTCGTAAGGGAGTCGCTCCATCCCCTTGATCATTCTGGTTGCCCTCTTCTGAACCTTTTCCAACTCTATAATATCCTTTTTGAGATGAGGCGACCAGAACTGTACACAGTATTCCGAATGCGGCCGCACCATAGATTTATACAACGGCATTATGATATCGGCTGTTTTATTTTCAATACCTTTCCTAATTATTGCTAGCATGGAATTTGCCTTTTTCACAGCCGCCGCACACTGGGTCGACATTTTCATCGTGCTGTCCACTACAACCCCGAGGTCTCTCTCCTGGTCGGTCACTGCCAGTTCAGACCCCATGAGCGTATATGTGAAATTAAGATTTTTTGCTCCAATATGCATAATTTTACACTTGTTTATATTGAATTGCATTTGCCATTTTTCTGCCCATTCACTCAGTTTGGAGAGATCTTTTTGGAGCTCTTCGCAATCCCTTTTTGTTTTAACAACCCTGAACAATTTAGTGTCGTCAGCAAACTTGGCCACTTCACTGCTCACTCCTAATTCTAGGTCATTAATGAACAAGTTGAAAAGTACAGGTTCCAATACCGATCCTTGAGGGACTCCACTTTCTACAGCCCTCCATTGGGAGAACTGTCCGTTTATTCCTACTCTCTGCTTTCTGCTTCTTAACCAATTCCTTATCCACAAGAGGACCTCTCCTCTTATTCCATGACTGCTAAGCTTCCTCAGAAGCCTTTGGTGAGGTACCTTGTCAAACGCTTTTTGAAAGTCTAAGTACACTATGTCCACTGGATCACCTCTATCTATATGCTTGTTGACACTCTCAAAGAATTCTAATAGGTTACTGAGACAGGACTTTCCCTTGCAGAAGCCATGCTGGCTCTGCTTCAGTAAGGCTTGTTCTTCTATTTGCTTAGTTAATCTAGCTTTAATAATACTTTCTACCAGTTTTCCAGGGACAGAAGTTAAGCTAACTGGCCTGTAATTTCCGGGATCCCCCCTGGATCCCTTTTTGAAGATTGGCGTTACATTTGCCACTTTCCAGTCCTCAGGCACGGAGGAGGACCCGAGGGACAAGTTACATATTTTAGTTAGCAGATCAGCAATTTCACCTTTGAGTTCTTTGAGAACTCTCGGGTGGATGCCATCCGGGCCCGGTGATTTGTCAGTTTTTATATTGTCCATTAAGCTTAGAACTTCCTCTCTCGTTACCACTATTTGTCTTAGTTCCTCAGAATCCCTTCCTGCAAATGTTAGTTCAGGTTCAGGGATCTGCCCTATATCTTCCACTGTGAAGACAGATGCAAAGAATTCATTTAGCTTCTCTGCAATCTCCTTATCGTTCTTTAGTACACCTTTGACTCCCTTATCATCCAAGGGTCCAATTGTCTCCCTAGATGGTCTCCTGCTTTGAATGTATTTATAGAATTTTTTGTTGTTGGTTTTTATGTTCTTAGCAATGTGCTCCTCAAATTCTTTTTTAGCATCCCTTATTGTCTTCTTGCATTTCTTTTGCCAGAGTTTGTGTTCTTTTTTATTTTCTTCATTCGGACAAGACTTCCATTTTCTGAAGGAAGACTTTTTGCCTCTAAGAGCTTCCTTGACTTTGCTCGTTAACCATGCTGGCATCTTCTTGGCCCTGGCGGTACCTTTTCTGATCTGCGGTATGCACTCCAGTTGAACTTCTAATATAGTGTTTTTAAACAACTTCCAAGCATTTTCGAGTGATGTGACCCTCTGGACTTTGTTTTTCAGCTTTCTTTTTACCAATCCCCTCATTTTTGTGAAGTTGCCTCTTTTGAAGTCAAATGTGACCGTGTTGGATTTTCTTGGCAATTGGCCAGTTACATGTATGTTTAATTGAATAGCACTGTGGTCACTGCTCCCAATCGGTTCAACAACACTTACATCTCGCACCAGGTCCCGGTCCCCACTGAGGATTAAGTCCAGGGTTGCCGTCCCTCTGGTCGGTTCCATGACCAACTGATCTAGGGAATAGTCATAGGGAATATCTATAGGGAATAGATACATCAATCTAGATGATGGATTCATGTGTCAAAAAGAACCCCTCTGAGTACTGACTAGGGATGGGATCCGTTGGCAGGTGCTGGTTCAAAAGCATTTTGTCATCCTAACAGGCTAGCATCAATTTGGTATTTGTTCTTTGTCCGCAAGGTGCTGCTTTTACCATTCCTTTTTTTCCCCTTGGGAAAAATTGATATTATTTCCATGTTATTCCTACCTCTGATACCAGAGTTTCTTTTAAAGAAGTAATGTCCAGGACAGCATATACTTTGTTAACTGAGGTATTACTGCAGTGCTCTATGAAATCAGACCACATACTGTTGAATTTAGTGCAAGCATCATGATCGCTGAATAAAAGGACCAGAATCTCCTTCATCCAGGTTTGTTGGAGGTTGAGAAACAAGCTCACATTCTTTAAATGTAAGTTATGTCACACTTTATAAAGGCTTTTGGGGGAGGGGGAATTCTTAGGAAGGGCTGGTCATTGTTCCAGGTGTGGCCACTGTCACTACTCTGCATATGGCCCTGTGTGGGCTGGGGGACTACCGAGTAGGGTTGCCAGATCTCCGGCATACGGCCGGAATCTCCGGCCCCGTCCTTGCCTTTTTCACCTCCAGCCAGAATTACCTCCATGTTGTGTAACCTCCGGTTTGGGGCTGGAGTCTCTGGTTTTGGGGCAGCCCTCCGGCTCTCCAGACTATCAGCTTCAATTAAAAAAAAAGTAAGTTTCTACGTGGTCTAGTTCCCGAGATATACACCAAAACGTCAACCGCCCCCCCGCGTGACTTTTTTTTACAGATCCTTGCTCTAGCTACAACTCCCATCAGCCCAATCCAGTGGCCATGCTGGCTGGGGCTGATGGGAGTTGTAGTTTAAAAAGTAACTTTTCAAAGCTCTGGCTGTAACCCCGCCCTTTCAGGATTGTAGCCAATGAAGCCAGGGTTGTGACTTGTTGATCCAGGCATGCCTAGGCTGAACGTCAGAAAATGGTGGCTTTAAGATTTTTGCAATTTGTGTAAGTAATATGGCTTAACTTTTTTTTCCTCTTCTGTCCAAGAGTCAGACCCTGGGCTATGAAATATGAAAGTATTTAATCCAATATCTGCTTTTCTGGGAGTAAAGCAATTTCTGGGAGTAAAGCATGTACCTGGAGTAAACCCCATTGAACTCCATTAGGACTTACTTTTGAGTAGACATGGTTAGGATTGTGCTGTAAATTAATGGGACTTGTGAGTAAACATAGTGCAGACTTGTGTTTGTATTGTAAATCTTTCTCTCTCCCTCCAACCCTATTTTTAAAGAAATTAGGCAGGGTTTATCACAGTTTTTATTATGTAGGAAACTAATACTGATTTTTTTAAAAAATGAATGAAGTTTATTAATTTATTTTTATTTATTTATTATTTGATTTATATCCTGCCCTTCCTCCCAGTAGGAGCCCAGGGCGGCAAACAAAAGCACTAAAAACACTTTAAAAATCATAAAAACAGACTTTAAAATATATTAAAACAAAACATCTTTAAAAACATTTTTAAAAGCTTTAAAAACATTTTTTTTTAAGAAAAGGTTTAAAAACATATTAAAAAGCAATTCCAACACAGACACAGACTGGGATAAGGTCTCAACTTAAAAGACTTGTTAAAAGAACAAATTCCTTATCACTTCAGGGTACAGTTTTCTCTGGTTGAGTAAGCCCCATTGAATACATTGGGATTTGCTTCTGAGAAAACAAATATAGGATTGCACTATAAATATCTTTACAGGTTGTATAAATAATAAACATATTTGATAGTCATGCTTATATAAATATTTTCATAGAATCATAGAATAGTAGAGTTGGAAGGGGCCTATAAGGCCATCAAGTCCAACCCCTGCTCAATGCAGAAATCCAAATCAAAGCATTCCCGACAGATGGCTGTCCAGCTGCCTCTTGAATGCCTCCAGTGTTGGAGAGCCCACTACCTCTCTAGTAATTGGTTCCATTGTCGTATGGCTCTAACAGTTAGGAAGCTTTTCCTGATGTCCAGTCGAAATCTGGCTTCTTGCAACTTGAGCCCATTATTCTGTGTCCTGCACTCTGGGACCATCGAGAAGAGATCCCGGCCCTCCTCTGTGTGGCAACCTTTCAAGTACTTGAAGAATGCTATCATATCTCCCCTCAGTCTTCTCTTCTCCAGGTTAAACATGCCCAGTTCCTTCAGTCTCTCCTCATAGGGCTTTGTTTCCAGTCCCCTGATCATCCTTGTTGCCCTCCTCTGAACCTGTTCCAGTTTGTCTGCATCCTTCTTGAAGTGCAGAGACCAGAACTGGACGCAGCACTCAAGATGAGGCCTAACCAGTGCTGAATAGAGGGGAACTAATACTTCACGCAATTTGGAAACTATACTTCTGTTAATGCAGCCTAATATAGCATTTGCCTTTTTTGCAGCAACATCACACTGTTGGCTCATATTCAGCTTGTGATCAACGACAATTCCAAGATCCTTCTCACATGTCGTACTGCTGAGCCAAGTATCCCCCATCTTATAACTGTGCATTTGGTTTCTTTTTCCTAAGTGTAGAACTTTGCATTTATCCCTGTTGAATTTCATTCTGTTGTTTTCAGCCCAGTGCTCCAGCCTATGAAGGTTCCTTTGAATATTCTTTCTGTCTTCCACGGTATTAGCTATGCCTCCAACTTTGTATCATCTGCAAATTTGATAAGCATGTTCTGTACCTCCTCATCCAAGTCATTAATAAAAATGTTGAAGAGCACTGGGCCCAGGACCGAGCCCTGTGGTACCCCACTTGTTACTTCTGCCCAGTTTTGTCATGCTGTGTCCCTATAAGTATCCGATTTCATACTATGGTTGTACAATACTTCTTTTACATTTTAAGTATGCCTTGGGGTAGTCATGGTTCTCCATTGTTTTCATCCTGAGGAGCAGATAGGCTGAGAGATGGTGAGTAGCCCATGGTCACCCACTACAGTTTATAG
The DNA here is from genome assembly GCF_030035675.1 of Rhineura floridana. Lineage (NCBI taxonomy): Eukaryota > Metazoa > Chordata > Lepidosauria > Squamata > Rhineuridae > Rhineura > Rhineura floridana. The sequence goes on from NC_084481.1 coordinate 21,322,752, forward strand.
CTCATTTCCATTTTGAAAAATTAATTAAAACAATTTCCATGCAGGCAAAATTTATTAAGTGGATTCACACAATATGTGTAAAGCACATCCAACTCGCATTTAAAGCGCATGACTTCCCCTAAAGAATTCTGGGAAGTGTCATTTCCCCCTCACAGTTATAGTTCTCACCACTCTTAACAAACTGCAGTTCCCATGATTCTGTGGTGGGATTCATGTGCTTCAAATGGGTGTTGAATGTGCTTTACATGAATGGTGTAGATCTGCCCTAGGTATGATGTTTATTCAAGACTGAATTGAAAACAACAATTTTAAAAGATACTTCTTGCTCTTACTCATTTTTCAGATCTCTTTCTGAAGTAAAGGGTCAAATCTGTAAAAACGTTTGGAGCAGCCACGTTAAAAGATAAGGGCAGGGTATTCCAGGCAGAGGGTTGCCAACCCTGCTTGGATATGGATGTCTTTGCAGAAGAACCCTAGTCAAGGTTTACCAACAGCACAGTCCAAACTATATCTACTTAGAAGTCAGTCCTGTTGAGTTCTATGGGGCTTAATTCCTTAGTAAGTGTGTTTAGAATTGCAGCCTTCACGAGCCTCCATTTTTACTCCCCAAAGCTCCCATCTAACACCTCCACAACACTAGGGTCCTTTGTCTCTGCAGTGGCCTTCTGGTGACTGGCCTGGCCTGAAGGCACTTAACCCTTCTTGCTGAAAGCAAGTAGGTAGGGTTGCCAGATCTCCGGTTTTCAGCCGGAGTCTTTGGCAAAAGGGGGCTGTCTCCGGTCTCCAGCCATATTCTCCTTAAACATGTGGATCTCCAGTTTTCCAGCAGCCCCCCCCCAGCCACGCATGCATGATTCACACATACATACACCAAAGGCTCTGGCCACCCACCCTTTCCCAGTCAGCCATCCTCTGCTTGCTGCTCGCTGCCTCCCCTCCCTCCTTCCTTCCTGCCCAGGTGATGCCAAGGAGCAGCACCACCACCCAGTGGTGTCCCAATGGGGGGCGGGGGGGCAGCCCACACCAGGTAGGGGGTGCAATAAGGGGGTGCAAGATGGAGTAGGTTTACCAGGTATCTGATTTTCAGCAGGAGTTTCTGGTTTTGGGGGGTCCCCTCTGGGTCTCTGGCTAACGTACTTTAATCTCCGGACTCTCTGCTTCAATTTAAAAAAAGAATTAAGTTTCTTGGTGGTCTGGTTCCCGAGATATACACCAAAACATCAGCCGCCCCCCCGCAACTGTTTAATCTGTTTATTAATGGATCTGTATTGCAGCTCTTAGCAGAGCCTGGAAAATTTACTTTTTTAAACTACAACTCCCATCAGCCCCAGCCAGCATGGCCACTGTATTGGGCTGATGGGAGTTGTAGTTCAAAAAAATAACTTTCCCAAGCTGGGGCTCTAACCCCACCCTTTCAGGATTGTAGCCAATAAGGGAAGCCAGGGTTGTGATTTGTTGACCCAGGCAGTGCTTGGGCTTCATTGCAACATCAGAAAATGGTGGTTTTCAGATCTTCAGTTTCAGTAATAAGTAAGAATATGGCTTAAAGTTTTTTTTTTCTCTTGTGTACCCCAGGCTGACCCTGGGCTGTTGGAGAAGGCAGTGCTTTGAAAACCTTGGCAATATGAAAGTATTTAATCCAATACTTGCTTTTAATGCTAATCCCACGTGCCTGGAGTAAACCCCATTGAATTCATTAGGACTTACTTTTGAGTAGACATGGTTAGGATTGTGCTGTAAATTAATGGGACTTCTGAGTAAACATAACAAAGATTGTGTTTGTGTTGTTAATCTTTCCCTCTCTCTCCAATCCAATTTTTAAAGCAATTAGGCAGGGTTTATCTAGGTATCACATTTTTTATTATGTAGGAAACTAATACTGATCTTTTAAAAAAATGTTCTGCAATGACCAACTGGTTTGACAATAAACTATTATTTGGGGTGTATTTTTACAAGTGTGTGTGTGTGTATGGAGTCTTTCCAACAATCCTGTGAGGTAGGGTTGGTGATTGGAAACCAAGTCAGCTCACAATAAGAAATAAATCCCTTTAAAAACCAATAACCATAAAACAAACAGTTGCAAAACAGCTTAAAGTGGCATGATTCTGAATTTTGGGTTGGGTGAATGAAGTTTATTTATTTATTTTGCCAAGGCGGCAAACAAAAGCACTAAACACTTTGAAAATCATAAAAACAGACTTTAAAATATATTAAAACAAAACTTATTTAAAAACATTTTTAAAAGCTGTGACTCCAAAAATTATTTATGTATTTTATTTACAACAGTTATATACTGCTTTACTGTAAAAAATCTCAAAGCAGTTTACAGAAAGAATTAAAACAACAAAATTATTGGCAAAAACAAAGACATGTATTGAAAAACATTTAAATTAATAAAACCAACAATGAGTTAAAAACAGATTTAAAAACACAATAGCTTTTACATGCGTGGATAGGCTTGCCTAAAGAAAAATGATTTTAGCAGGTGCTGAAAAGGAGCGTATTTTAGGTAAGATTTCTATTTTAATTTCCAATCAGAGAAATTTTTTTTGAATGGTATGCTCCAAGCAACTGTGGTTGATACTTAATGTATCATGCTTAATGACATAATTAGGGCCCGCCCCATGACATCACTAGGGCCCGCCCCATGACGCCACTAGGGCCCGCCCCATGATGTCACTAGGGCCCGCCCCATTTTCTCCGGTTTTTGGATGGTTCCGACCTGGCAACCCTACAAGTAGGCTAGATTAAATGTTCCCTACCCAGGCTCCATCTTTTAGCTAAGATTTCTATCTTAATTTCCAATCAGATTTTTTTTAATTGTATGCTCCAAGCAACTGTGAATGATGCTTAATGTATCATGCTTAATGACATCACTCAGGCCCGCCCTGTGACATCACTCGGGCCCGCCCCGTGACATCACTCGGGCCCACCCCATGACATCACTAGGGCCCACCCCTCAAATCTCAGGTTTTGGGATGCTTCTGACCTGGCAACCCTACTACCGAGGGGTGATGGCGGTAGTGGTTGTGAGGCTATCATGAAGAGAAGGAAGATGTTCCTAAATTCTCACTGCATTCTGCATGGCTTACTCCAAGATATGCATGCACAGGCTTGCAACCTCGGATGATTTGTCCTTTTTTGCAGCAGGCATTGGATTGGAACCATTTTCATTTTTGTGGCGGTGATGGAGATTACTAATTCAACTGAAAAGCTGCTTTCTGCCAAACATATCTGAAACAGTGTACAAATACAGAAAACAAAGGATAACAGTCAAAATTTGGGGAGAGGGAAAGAGTATTAAAAATGCCACATACTGTAGGAGTTGCACAAGAAATAGCCCTTCTGGGCCCTTTGGAGCACACATAGAGGGTGGAAGGGTTCTGAAGAGATTCTGAGGACAGTTAAAGATCTAAGGATTGTACAGAGAAACTGATGAGGTCATTTACAGAAGACTGCAGAGGAGAAAACTAGGAACCACCTTCTGCCCTCATACTTTTGTAGCTCTTATTCAGCAGCAACTCTACGATGTGACAGAGAGCCTGAGGCCTACACCTGCATCCCAGTGCTGTGTAGCCTTTAAATATCTGCCTGTACTCACCCTTTGTAGCTCTCCTTTGAATACCATCCCATCTCATTTTTGTCGTCACTCACTGCTTCATCTTGAGCAGAAGGGAGGGGGAGGGGAAAAAACCCTAACAGTTATTTATTTTACTTAATTCATAGACAAATATAATTAGGCTGCAATCTGATACCTTCTTAAGTGGGAATAAGCCCCACTGAACTCAGTGGGACTTACTTCAAAATAAATATATAAATAGGGTTGCAATGTCAAACATATTTAGTCACCGTACTCAAGCTGATTGAAATAAAATTCTGAAGAAAAATGGAATTTAGACTTTTTAAAAAAAATTAAATCCAAAACGTCATGTTTGATTTTTGAAGAAAACCCCAATAGTCAAACCTTAACTTTTAACATATCTAAACCTGTGTCAGTAATTGTGATATTTTCCTAGATAATAAACACATCTCTTGAGCTTTTCCCTTGCAAGATGTTTTAGTCATGATAGTTTATTTATTTATTTATTTATTTATTGCACTTGTATACCGCCCCATAGCCAAAGCTCTCTGGGCAGTTTACAACAACCAAAAACATTAAAACAAATATACAATTTAAATCACATATTTTAAAAACAATTTAAAACACATGCTAAAATGCCTGGGAGAAGAGGAAAGTCTTGACCTGGTGCCGAAAAGATAACAGTGTTGGCGCCAGGTGCACCTCGTCACATAGATCATTCCATAATTTGGGGGCCACCACTGAGAAGGCCCTCTCCCTTGTTGCCACCCTCCGAGCTTCCCTTGGAGTAGGCACCCGGAGGAGGGCCTTTGATCTTGAACGTAGTGTACGGGTGGGTTCGTTTCGGGAGTGGCGTTCCATCAGGTATTGTGGTCCCAAGCCGTGTAAGGCTTTATAGGTCAAAACCAGCACCTTGAATCGAGCTCGGAAACATAAAGGCAGCCAATGCAAGCGGGCCAGAATCGGTTTTATATGTTTGGACCATCTGGTCCCTGTTACCAATCTGGCCACTGCATTTTGCACAAGCTGCAGCTTCCGAACCGTCTTCAAAGGCAGCCCCACGTAGAGTGCATTGCAGTAATCTAATTTGGAGGTTACCAGAGCATGGACAACTGAAGCCAGGTTATCCCTGTCCAGATAGGGACATAGTTGGGCCACCAACCGAAGTTGGTAGAAGGCACTCTGTGGCACCGAGGCTACCTGAGCCTCAAGTGACAGAGATGGTTCTAGGAGAACCCCCAAGCTACGAACCTGCTCCTTCAGGGGGAGTGCAACCCCATCCAGGACAGGTTGGACATTCACCATCCAGTCAGAAGAACCACCCATTAGCAGCATCACAGTCTTGTCTGGATTGAGCCTCAGTTTATTAGCCCTCATCCAGTCCATTGTCGCAGCCAGGCACTGGTTCAGCACATTGACAGCCTCACCTGAAGATGAAAAGGAGAAATAGAGCTGCGTGTCATCAGCATACTGATGGCAACACACTCCAAAGCTCTGGATGACAGCACCCAAAGGTTTCATGTAGATGTTGAACAGCATGGGGGACAGAACTGACCCCTGCGGAACCCCATACTGGAGAGTCCAGGGTGCTGAGTAATGTTCCCCAAGCACCACCTTCTGGAGCCGACCTGCCAAGTAGGAGCGGAACCACCGCCATGCAGTACCTCCCACTCCCAACTCAGCCAGTCTCCCCAGAAGGATACTATGGTCGATGGTATCCAAAGCCTCTGAGAGATCAAGGAGAATCAATAGAGTCACACTCCCCCTGTCTCTCTCCCTGCAAAGGTCATCATACAGGGCAACTAAGGCTGTTTCCGTGCCAAAACCAGGCCTGAAACCTGACTGAAATGGATCCAGATAATTGGTCTCATCCAAGAGTGTCTGGAGCTGGCCTGCAACCACTTGTTCCAGGACCTTGCCCAGGAATGGAACATTTGCTACCAGCCTCTAGTTATTAAGATTTTCTGGGTCCAAGGGAGGGCCTCTTCAGGAGTGGTCTCACTACTGCCTCTTTCAGTTATAATTATACCCCGTTAAAAGCAAAGAACAGGAAACCTGCACCATAGTGGAAAACCTACAAGTAATGGCAGATTTCAGAGAAACACAGAATGGTATGCTAAACTATTATTAAAAAGAGGACTGTTTTAAAATCATCAGTCCTATGTATTTTCGGAAGCAAGTGCCACTGTGTTTAATGGGCCTTAGTTCCTATTTAATGTTTTAGGACGGTGATTTGAATCACTAAGGATTACCATCCAATACTCATTTATCTGGGAGTAAGTCCCATTGAACCCAATAGGGTTTAGTTCTGAGTAAATGTTTACAGGCTTGCCGGCACATCTCTATTTTATTGAAGAACCTTGAGTAGAACTTGTTGGATGAAGATAAAAATGTATTTTACTTTCCCTCAAAAAAAGGGGGTCATCTGGTTGCAAACTATTTGCCAATTTTCATGTTAATGTAGGTATTGATTTCCCTTAAAAATGGAGCTGAAGTGGAAAGGCTGGCAAATCCGTGGCAACATAAGGGCTGGTGGGTGCTGCTACTGTATATATCTGTTGTCATATTGACTTTTGTGCAATAAAAATAAAGCTTTCAGTCTGAAGCCCCATGGAAATTTGATTGACTCTGCTCTGTAATTGTTTATGATCCTTGAAGGTACTTCTTGGCATTTTGGAACCATAATGCACTTGTTATTGTTGCTAAACTTTTGCCCTTGGCTGGTAGAACCTTCTTCATATCTTAAAAGACCTCAATGTCCTGTTCATGTGGTCTTAGGGTGTTTGTTTCTCTGCTATCTTTTCGGTGCCTTTTGAAGACTTTCCTCTTTCAACAGGCCTTTTAAGATGAGACCTGTCCCGATCTGCGTCTGTGTTAGAATTGCTTTTAATAAGTTTTCTTTAATCATATGTTTTTAACCCTTTTTAAAAAAAATGTTTTTAAAGCTTTTTTTAAAATGTTTTTAGCATTTCTGTTTGCTGCCCTGGGCTCCTGCTGAGAGGAAGGGGGGATATAAATCAAATAATAATAATAATAATAATAATAATAATAATAATAATAATAATAATAATAATAATAATAATAATAATAATAATAATAATAATAATGTAAGCCGTGAATCTGTCATGCTGAAGTTTGCAGACCTACAGATAGGTGGTGATGTGAACAATACCACAGCAGTGGAGGAGGCATGAGACAGCAGGGAGCAGTTCAGGCAAGCCATGGAGGACCAGTCCTAATAGGTCAGTCTATAAGGCGAGTGGGAAAGCAGGGGGGCTTAGCCAGTCTAGGAGGAAGGGGGAAAGCAGGGGGCCCTTAGCTAGCTCTGAAGGGAAGGGGGAAAGCAGGGGGCCTTAGCCAGGTCTAAATCCCACACACTAACTCATTAGACCAGAAGTGGGGAACATTTTTTGCTCTCACCCTCTGGGCCTACTCTGACAGTTTATGTCATGTGATTGATATTGGGGTTGTCCCACCCACCTGTTAAAGCTGGCCCACAGGGTGGGAGCAAAAAATGTTCTCCCCCTGGTTTAATGAGGGGGTTGGTGAGGTCTAAGGGTACAGGGATTGGAGAGGGCTTGGGGGCAGGGTTACAGGTGGGGTTAGCAAGCAACATGAGCAGGGGCAAAGCCCTTAGTATATTATGTATTTGCCGTTTCAAAAAAACTAATTGAAATAACATTTTGTGGTGCCATTTTTAAGGCAAAGCAACAAGATTTGAGAAAAGAAACAATTTCTTTCCTTCAGGGCCAAGGCTACCATTAGGCAGAGTGATCCTACTGACTATGTCACCTGTACTCAGGTTCAGTGGAGGACACTGTTCTGTTGCCAGTGTTCAAGGAAGATTCCATGGCTGGTCCAGTCAGCTTCTGTATATGGAATGGAGGAAGAGGAGGAGGAACCATCTTGTCAGCAAAATGTTTTGGATTGGCCCTGATTTCCATAGTGGAAATACCCACCTAATAATTATTACCAGCAGGATGGAAAAGCCATGCAGACTGCCAAAGACTGTACAAATACCAGCGTACAAGTCAGCCCTCCCTATCTAAATGGTTTATGACAGGGATGGGAACTCTCAGGATCAGGATCTGAATCCAGCCCCCTCACCCCCTATATGTTCCTCAGGACTTTCCTAAGTCATGCTCCCTCCCTAGGCAACGCCAGCTTCCTCCCAGGCCGCCCCCTTCACCATCTCTGCTCTGCACCCTGGTTGAATGCTTTTGCCTGGTTGAAGAGCATCCTTGAACTGTGGTAATGCCTGGTGTGCGGGTGGGCGCATGGATGCGCACGTGTGCATTGCTCCACCAACTTTTGCTTCTGATTCAGCCCAAGCATGCCTCTGTGGAATTCCATTTGTTCCCCAGATCTTCCCCATATTAAGCCGTCTTTCCTTCATAATCTCCCTGGCTAGCTAATTGCAAACAGCATGCTGATATTCCAGTATCTAGCTCTGGGTAGGCAGGCTGTCCTCTTCAAAGTGCAATGGGATGTTTCTAAAGGCAGAGCTGTGATATCCCACTGCAAGTTCTTTTATGCAACATGGTTTAGGGACATCATCATTGGAAGATCTTCGTTTATGAAGCTGCATGTGATCTTCACATAGCTCTATATTTGAGTGAAGCTTTCCCTCCACAAATTTCCAGCACAGCCCTGCCTCCATGATTGTGAATCGGAGCATAGTATTGGGAGTAGAGGGCTGTAATATTTCACAAACACACACAATCAAATGGGTATCAATTTTTGCAATGCAAATGGCAGGTGGGAGGCTTGATCTGGATTGAGACAACAGCAGTGGTTTATTTATTTATTTATTTATTATTTATTTATTTGAAGTGGTTGAAGTGATAAAGGCCCCCTACCCCCACACTGGGGTCCCACTCAGGATAGCCCCCCCTCCTGCATTGGCAATTTATGGTGGGGGAATCCTACATTCAAGCACAGAGCTACACAGTTGAGGTCACATGTAGTTTAGCCCTGATTCAAGCCTAGTTCAGATGTAGTCACATAAAATATGAACTTGGTTAGAAGAAGACATATAATTGCGTATCCTGTTTCGTTCATAAAAGACCCCCCCCCGGTGAGTCTTATTCTGCAAATTAGTGCAAATCATTTACAAGTGTGAAAGTAAAAGCAAACCAAAGTAGATGCCAAGAGAAGAATCGACAATTCACTTAAACCAGGCACAAAAATGTAAAATGTAAGAAGTGAGGTCCCCCCAACGTCTGTATTGGGACTGGTGCTTTTTAACTTGATCATAAAAGAATTAGAGGTGAGCAGTGAGGTGACCAAATTTACTGATGACACAAAATTATTCAGGGTCATAAAAACAAAAAAAATGATTGTGAAGAGTTCCAAAAGGGTTTCTCCAAACTGGTTTTAACTGGTATTAAAATGACAAATTTGGTTCAATAGAAGTCGGTGCATAGTAAGGCAAATAAATAAATAAATAAAATCCTGACTTCACATATATACTGATGAGGTCTGAACTGGTGGTGACTGACCAGGAAAGGCATCTTGTGGTTATGTTGGATAGCTCAATGCAAACACTGGCCCTTTGTACAGCACCTGTGAAAAAAGCAGATTCCATGGTAGGGATCATTAGGAAAGAAATTGAAAATAACTCTGCCAATATCATAATGTCTATGTTTTAACTTGTTGTTACAAATATATTTATAAAAATAAATATAAACAAATATGCAGATCTATGGTATAATGGAACATTGCATATAATTCTAGTCACTGTGCCTCAAAAAGGATATTGTAAAGCTGGAAGAGGGCAACCAACATTATCAGGGAGTGAGAGAAACATTAATACAAGCAAAGGTTACAATGTTCAGGCCTTTTAGTTTGGAAAAAAGTGAGTAAGGGTGGATATGATAGAGGTGCATAAAATTATGCATGGTATGGAGAAAGTGGAGAAAGATTTCTCTCTCTCTCTCTCTCTCTGAGGTTACTTAGTGAAGTTGAATGATGAGAGATTCAGAATAGACAAAAGAAACTACTTCTTTACCCTGTGGCTTTGTTACATTGTGGAATTTGCTACCACAAGATGACTGCCTGATTAGATGGCTTTGAAGGGGGGGGCAGATTCACAGAGAATCAATGGCTACTAGTCAGGGTGGCAGTATACACCCTGCAGGATCAGAGGCAGCATACCATTTGCTCAGAAATAACTACTGTAAAGGGCTGTTGTACACATGCCCAACATATGGGCTTCCCAGAGGCATCTGGTTAGCCATGTGGAAAACAGGATGCTGGACTTGATAGGCCTTTAGTTTGATACAGGAGGGCTCTTCTTATGTTATGTGCTAAAAGAAGACACGCGTGTGTCAGAAGCAAGTCAGTTTTTGTCTCAGAAGAACAAAGATGACACATACTGGCTTGTAATACCAGCTCAAAGCATTCATTTTTAATAATAATAATAATAATAATAAATGTTGATCTGGAGGCTGAAAAACAGCAGAGGTGCACTTCCACCTTCTAGATATTGAGTAGCCAAAAACAAAACAAAACAAAAACCCTACCTCACACTTTTTATAAACAGCGGGAAGAATATTACTAGTTTGTTGCTGGAAGACAACTAAGTATTTCCCTTGTGGAGCCAGCAACTTCTCTACTTTGAAGGAAGCATTTGAATGATATCTTCCGGCAGTTTATAGAGCTCACTTTTTTGGATCAAGATCACTATACAGGAAAATTTCATTCTAACTCCCCACTCCCCTAGCACAAACTTTGAAGGAAATAATTGTTCAGAGTCAGAAAGTAAAGTTGGAACTCTTGTCAACACTTTTGGAGTCACACCCTTTCTATGGGAAGTTGTGTGTTGGCTATAGTGCTCTCTCTCTCTCTCTCTGTGTGTGTGTGTGTGTGTGTATCTCAGCACAATTTGTGCCTGTTGTGGTGTGCCCTTTTATTACCCCCGCAGCGACCTCTCAGCAGTAGCTCATGCCTTTGTAACCACAAAGGATTGATTACTATAATTCCTTCCTAGCAGGAGTCACAAACTCGGCATCTAAATTGCCTGCTGCTTATTCTAATGGCTGTAGCCTATTTCTTCACTGATGAGGATAGGATCAACCATAATTATATTTCATCTTTCTGGCCCACTCAAGAATTTATTTGAAAAACATTCTGCTTGCTGCTTTGGTGTGTCCCCGTTTTGACTGTCTGCAGCCTGTCTTCTCTTTGATTGTTTGTCAGCGTGACAAAAAAGAGCAACCAAAAGGATTGTTGAGAAAGTCAATTAAATTTAACAGTTGAACAGAAAGTAAGTTCTGAATCCAAGTATTTCAAAGTCAGTGGGACTGGGCTGGTTGCAATTTTTGAATGCCAGAAATGAGTATTGTTATTCTATCTAAGTATGTCTAATTGCATTTGTGCATATTCATCTCCTCATATCTGAGTTTCTTCCTTTTTCCCCTCTCCTTGCTCTGATATCTCTCCTTACAATTGAAATTCAGATTGTAAGTTTCTTAGGGCAAGGGTCTAGTGGTTTTTGTGTGTGTGTATGACATTGATGGCGCTACATAACTATTCATCATCATCAGCTTACCAACTCACAAAACAGCATCAGATGATATGTATGGGGGTTCTTATAACAAAGTGTGATTTTCATATTTTTCTGTGGAAATGTAGCGTTCTTTCATATGAGCCTTTCCTAGGGCTGGTGAAATCTTACCTTCTTTTGTGATCCTGTCCATCTGCAAGTAACTGGCATGCCGGAGAATCGATTGGCTGCTCTGAAGCGGCCATTAAGCACAGCTTCCCCATGAAGTTACAAGTAATGCTTTCAAGGTACATTGATAATTTGCATTAACTTCACCTGCTCAAGGCATGGTAATAGCCCTGAGTTTGGTAGCCCTTATTAGGAAGCTGCCTTATATACTGAGTCAAACCATCCGTCCATCTGACTCAGTATTGTAACCTATGTAGGGTTGTCATATTACCCGGTTAGCCGGGTTTTAGCCTGACTGTAGCCCTGCTACCAGGCGCCTGCTTAGCCCATTAGGTGGCCTGGCAAGAGACTGGCAAGGAGAAGAGAGGCGCACAGGGAGGGCAAGGTGGGCGGTGCTCAGGGCTGGCACCAGCCTGCTCTGGGCCCTGGCATATGCACACAGGCACGCACGTTCCACTTACCTACCTCTCCCTTGACATAAATGCTGGTCATGCTGGGCACAACCCTGTCATCAACCAAGATGGTGGCAGGGCATCAGCCCCTTAGGGAAACCTCAGCCGCCATCTTGGTTGATGGCAGGGTTGCGCCAGCAGAGCGACCAGCATTTATGTCAAGGGAGAGATAGGTGGAGCATGCAGGAGGGCGTCGCAGGCCTGTGCAGTGTGTGTGGGGGTCCCTGGGAGCTCCTTCTCGTGATCTGCGGCAGGGTCGGGAGCCCGGATTTGTGGGACTGGAATATGGCAACCCTAAATCTATGGCCCTTGGAGAAATTACATGTGGGTAGCATGGAGGAGGGAAATGAGGAGAGGCACAGAGTGGGAAAGAGAGAGAGAAAGAAAAAATGGAGTAGCAGGAAGAAATTGTGTGTGTGTGTGTGTGTGTGTGTGTGTGTGTGTGAGAGAGAGAGAGAGAGAAGGTGGAGGCCCTATTCACTTTTGGTTTGAGCCCTGCTCATTGCCAGTATATAGCTCCAACAGATTGCCCTCAGCAGAAATGCAGTCCTCAGTAGAAAAAAATGTTGCTCAATGCTGGTGTTTACTGAGTGGCAGCAAGTCTCCAGGGTCTTCCACAGGAGTCTTTCCTAGCCCCCTACCTAGAGATGACAGGGGCTGGACCTGAGGTGTTTTGCATGCAAAGTATGTTCTCTACTACTGTGCCTAGGTGCTTCCCCCAAAACTTAAGGATGCTTCTAAAATTCTCCCAAAGTTTGGAATTCCAAATTCCCTGGTCTTGTTTCTGAACTGGAACTAAATGCAACAGGAATTCTGCTTTAATTTCTGAGTTATGCACATAGCACTGAAGATGCCCAGTTTGTTGCAGCTTTCAGTTCCTTCCGTTTACTCATATTCTTTCCCTTTTTCTATATTACCAATGCTTTCTTGAGCAATGGAGAAAGGGGGGGAGGGGAAACTAGCTTGCTGTGAATTAACATGTGATTGCATTGCATCAAGATTCATCTTGTGAGGAGTTTTCACGTGTGTACTTGTGTGCACTGATGATGAAACATAGCAAAAAGGCAACCTTGATGCAGTTATTTGTACAGTAGTATAAGGATTCTTTTGGTATGGTGTTCTATCAATCTTCAATAGCACATGTACACATCAGTAAGACCTGGTTTAAATAAGCATAATACATATTATTACATCAAGGCTGCCTTTTGGGGGCATTGTTTTATGAATGCATACCCACAGATTGGTTGTGTGTATGTGTGTGTATGTAAGGCATGTGATCAAGATTGTTTTTTGCAGTGATTTATACATGCACACATATATTAGTAATGTATATGTATGTAGGGGGTGGGAGATCAAATGAATTAGGGTAATGGAAATTGGTTACAAACTGCACACACTCTATTTCCGGAATTAATTTTAGAAATTCTGGTAGTTAATCCAGAATACGTGGAACACAGGACAGTGCATACCAGAAAAACAAGACAAAACTGGAATAGGAAAAATCCTCTAATCTCTATTTGAGCCCATGATATACTCATATCCTTGGGCACAGACTGAAGACTGTACACAGGACTTTTAGAACCTGGGAGGTGAGAGAAAGGACATCAATGGAACTATAGCATCTGAGAAGTTCAGCACTGGGCATCACAAGGCTTTAAGTAAAGTGTGGGAAACTGGGAAAGCTGCAGAGTGCAGGCCACTAGTGAGATGATTTGTAGAAAGAAAGAAAGGAGACTCACAAAGATCCTTCAGCCACCTCACAAGTGAGGTAACAAAAATTCACCGATGTTTTATCTCCCCTTTGATATTATTTGAATGTAATTTCTTTTCCCATTAACTGATGGAGAAAGTTTGAAAAAATGTGGGAAATATTTCCAGCACAGCACTAGTTTTCAAAATTTATCTCTGTTTGTTATTATTCTGATGCTTTAATATTTTTTTAAATCGATGACTTCTTGTAATTCCTAGCCGCTCTCAGAATCCTTTGGTGTTGAAGTGCAGGATATAAATACATAAAACAAACAAATGAATGAAATAAAATTATTGATCATGTCACAAATGTTTATCTTCAAGATCCCACCCCACCCCAAATAAAAATAACAACTCAACAATCCTTCAAAAATATCCTACTTCGGAAAAACCCTTTCCCAACAGTGTCCTTGTTATAGTGCAGCAAGAACAGATTCTGTTCTCAGCAGTGCTCAGAAGGTGACAATATATAGTGCTCCTTGGAGAAGTGCATCTTGTATCAAGCAGTGCTTTTTCATGCATGTACACAAAGCATTTATTTTAGTTTCCATCACCAGGAAGTTTTTGGCAGGCTGAAAGAGTGGTCTCGGTTTTGTTAAAGAAAAAATATGAAAGAAAGGTTTTCTAGCAATATGATTTCTGACTTGAAGCAGTTTAACAGGGAGGGGAAATTCCTGGTGGGGGGGGAAGTAAAGTAAATATTCCTTATGCCACAAAACCAGTCTTCCCAAATCTGGTGCCCTCCAGAAGTTTTGGACTACAACTCCAACAGTGCTGGCTAGAGGGCACCAGGTTGGCATCTGGAGGGCACCAGGTTGGTAGAAGTTGCATTAAATTATCTTAAACTTCAGCTGCTTTTGGGCCTCCTAAGTGCGGCCCATGGCTGTTGAAATCATGTTCTTAGATTTTCAGATGGGGCCTTACTCCAGTCACTTGTTCTTCTGAGGTGTAGGTGATGATGGCAAAGAGCAGGATGTTCCATGGAAAACCTAATGTTGCGAATAGTTTAATTCTATTTTAATTGTATATTTTTGTATGTTTTTTTACCTATGTGTAGTTTTTATTTGTAAGCCGCCCTGAGCTCCAGTTTTGGAAAAAAAGCGGGGTAAAAATAAAGATTCATTCATTTATTCATTCATTCAAAACCTTGCCGCTATTGAACACCCTTCTGAGGGAGACCTTCATGGCCCACTCTTAGCAAGCTTTTAGGAACACCATTAAGAACTTATCTCAAAGGCTGGCTGGCTCAGATATTTTAACCATTTTTGAATAGGGATTCTGGCACAACTATATTCAGCTGTTCCTGTTTGTTCTTTTAGGGTGTGTGTGAGCTATTAGTATTCTATTTTGTTTGATCTTTTAAACTATTTTTTTAACATAATTTTTTTTGTCAGCCAATTAAAGAGGTGCTTTAAATGAATAAAATATATATATTTTTATCAGTGCTATTACTCTGGTGAGAGGAAGACTAAGAATTATATTGACATTTCCCCATATAATGTAGCATTTCATAATATTGCTTCTCATAAGTACTTTGCTTGTTCCACGTTCCTTTCATACTTGCTTCTTTCTCTTTCTTGAAGGAATTATTGGTGCTAGAATTCAACCTATTCTTGGCTATTTACCTGTCTCCTTAACTTTCCACTTGGAGGATCAAACTGGATGGGCTCTTCAGGGTAGGAGAGGGACTCTACTGTTGGCTGGGTCCCCATTCAGCCCCCAAACCTGCCAAAACTACATTGGGTGAGGATTGATCCATTTTGGCCCTCTTACTGCCAGGAATATCCTCTGAGATAGTCTTTTTCAAAACTAAAATTTATTTATTTATTTATTTATTTATTTAAGACCACAGGTGGACAATCTGTGGCCCAGGGGCAGCCCTTTGTTGTGTACCTTGAAGCTATGTGTGAGTGTGAGAGAGTACAGATGAATCAATCAATGAATGAGTGAATGAATGAATGAATGAATGGGAGAGAGGGAGGGACAAGGTTGTCCCACACACTTTTAATTTGATTTCACCAGTAGGTGGCCCCCAAACCACTTTCCTCCAACGCAATGTGGTCCTCAGCCCCAAATAGGTCACCCATCCCGATTTTAGAGAGAGAGGGGCAGATAGCCATGAGGCTGAGAATAGAACTGATTCTAGCAGAAGAATTGCCCACATTCTTACCAATTCCACTATTCCCTCTCTCCAGCTGCTATTTCAGGGATGGTGACAGATTTCACCCAACCTCCCTTTGTGTCAAAAGTGATCTGGGAGGGGAAACTGGTCTCAAAGAACATGCCTTGTTTCGCCACTAAAGCCATCATTGGGGGAAGAGTGGGATTGAGTTCAAAAACAGTGCTTTCTGAGACCAATCGTCTCCTGTAACCATCATTTGAGGTGCTCCTGAGGTTAGTTCAGAAGCTGCAGCTAGTGCAAAATGTAGTGGCTCAGCCCTCACTGAAGCACAATGTTGCTATGCTGCTGTTGTTGCTGCTGCTGCTAAAACAATTGCACTGGCTGCCAGTTAGCTACCAAGCTAAATTCAAGACGTGGCTTTGGTGTACAAAGCCCTACACAGTTTGAGACCAGGATACCTAGAAGATTATCTCACTCCTTATATATTATCTCACTCCTTATATATGCGGCCTATCACTGTGGTCTGCAGGGCAAGGTCTCATCCGGAGGTCCTTTCCATATGATGTAGGAATCAAGCCTTTAGTGTGGAAGAAATCCTTTCGGAACTCCTTCCCATTTCATATCAGACATATATCTATTATTTTTGGCATCTATTGAAGACCTTCTGTTTCCAACAAGCCTTTGAAGCTGAGATTTTTATCCTGGCAGGTGTCTGTATGGGACTTGAAATTGTTTTTATATATGTTTTCATTGTTAATATTTTTTAATTGTTAAATCAGTTGGGAAGTTTTATGGGAAGCAATTCATAAATTAAATAATAAACAGTAAAATAAACTGGGACTAGTACCCTTCTTTTCCAGGCCCAGCACCAGAGGGCAGCCAGGTCGGGGCCTGGCTGAGGGCCCCTGCAGGCCAGAGGGCCCCTGAAGGGGCCCTCCTTAGGGTGGGAGGGTAGTGCTCCTGTTCCACATTCCACAGCAGCGTCGATATCTGACCATGCCACAAATCACAGAGAGGGAGCTCCCAGCCCCCCCATACAGACCACATGGCCTGTGATGCCTGTCCACATGCCCCACCTACCTCTGTGTGCACTATGTGTGCATATCTGCCATCAACCAAGATGGCAGCAGAGGCTTCTCTAAGGGGCTCATGCCCCTACCACCATCTTGGTTGATGGCAGGCATGTGAATGCATGTAGCATAGCACACATACATGCTAGCAACCAAGATGGTGACAGGGGCATCAGTCCCTTAGGGAAGCCCCCGCCGCCATCTTGGTTGATGGCAGCCATGCTCACACAGCTCACAGGGCATTCTCATGAAGCAATGGAGAGATAGGTGGGGTGTGGGCCCAGGGCAGGCTCGTGTCCAAGGGCCCAGTCATGCCTGCCACTGGCCCTGTTCTTTCCCCACAAGTCCTTGAGACTTGTAGAATATGAACTGTGACCTCTCAGAAGGTCGTGTGTGTGTGTAACCTTGAGCTTCACAGGCCAGAGTTCACTTGCAAGGTTCCTGGTTGTTTATCATTATTGCAAAGCAGCATTTGCTATGTGTGCATGCTATTTAAAAAGATGTTTGTTTAATCTAGCCATTAAGGAGCCTCCAGGGCCCCAGCTTCTGCTTCATTGCTGCTGGGATGCTTGGTCAAGCCTTAAAAACTTTATAGGTTCTGGCACAGCCCTGGAACAGAAGCTTTGATGCTTGAGACTCCTGTCTGCGCAGAGCAAATATAAATTTTTATCAGTACTGTAAATGTTTGTCATTTAGAATGTCAATAGTCAAGAAAAGAAAAAGACGTTTACAGGATATGGGGTTGGGAGACGTGGATCATGGGGAGGCAGAAGTGCATTAACCCCAATTAGGTCACTCTTTCAGAACCAGCCTGATGTCACTGTGGACTTATTAGATCTGTATGCCAACAGCCACTCAACATTCTCCATCCTATTTGTGGCCATAGGAATAGGGGTGGGGACCATTTAACCGAATTTTTCCAAGGGGAGGGAAATTCTCCAAAAAAGATTGGGGGGGGGGGACTTACCATTATCAATAGTACAGCTTTTTTCTTTACTTTTTTCACCTGTTTTCTGTTTATGTGTTTGTGCTACTTTTATAAGCAACTGTGCTAGCAGCCTGGCCTACCATAGCTCTGGGGCATTGTGGGAGGAAGATGGGAGCTGCCAGGAAAAAATGGTGGAAAATTCTGCAGAACACAATTCTGCAAAGTGGCCTTCCTTTTCTTGGGGGGTGGGTAAAAGAAAAATCTTAGACATTTTCTCTGAGAAATTTTGCCATATATCTATTTCTTATATACCATGCTACTTGTCACCGACTGGCCTTAATGCACTGCTTGCTAGGAGATGTATAGCATATATATCAGTGGAATGTCTTTTGTTAACTTCTGGCGGTGGCCATGGATTGGGGAAAAAGAATGTAAGGTTTGCCTTTTAAAATTAGTTCTTGGTGAATAGAGTTGCTTTTTAAAGGACATCTAAAAACAAAACATAAAACAAAAGCAAATCCTACAAAGCCTGGAGGCTGCCTATGCCTGGGTTAGTCCTTCCTCAACACTAAGTAACCACAACTCACTCCCATCCATTTATGTTGCAAAAG
The DNA here is from genome assembly GCF_030035675.1 of Rhineura floridana. Taxonomy (NCBI): domain Eukaryota; kingdom Metazoa; phylum Chordata; class Lepidosauria; order Squamata; family Rhineuridae; genus Rhineura; species Rhineura floridana. The sequence goes on from NC_084481.1 coordinate 21,340,939, forward strand.
TTTCAAGGTAAAGAGCTCACTAACCAGGCAAACATAATCTCCAGTACCTCTTCTTTCAGAAATTAAGCACTGGAAACTTGCAAGGAATAAATGCATTGTAGGAATATTGTACAAATATTTGCTAAGCAGTCAGTGGATAGGCTGGTCAAGGTCAGATGAACAGCAGAGCCTTGAGCTGGAGGCTTCTTTTCAAATAAGTGTCCTACCCCAACCTCATCCTGACCTTTCAGTGTGGTTTAATAGAATCCAAGAAATGACTCTCAGTTTTTTTAAAAGAATTCTATTAAAACTTCAATCTAAATGGCAATGCAGTTCTGCTACTAAATAAATAAATGCTGAAGTACTTTAAATACCATGGGGATAAGTGTTGTGGGTCTACCTCCTTCCTTTGAATTGCTAATCAGCCACTGTCAGCAAGTGTCAGCTTGAAAAGGTTTATATGGAAGCAAGGATGAGACCAAAAACTTACAGAGACTTACTTGCAAGTCACTTACTGCTGTCACTAGGATTATTAGCATTTTAAAGGGCACTTCAAAATTGTTCCACTGCAGTGAAGGGAGTGGAAATGCAGCCTCAGTATGTGCATCTCCTGCCATATTAGGAACTGCAATAGAAGGAACATTGTGCATGTGCAGTTCTCCAAGGTGGCTCTTCTGTTCAACAATTAAGGCTACACTTGTAGTGCCCAATGTGTTATTGAGGACTATGTACACAGTTGCAGTAGCATGCTGTTTTTGGGTGGTGGTGGTAGAATACAGCTCCCTTCCTTTTCTGCTTGAGAGATCAGATTAAGGTTGCAATCCTAACCATGTCTACTTTGAAGTAAGTCCCACTGAATTCATGGTCAGTGGGTTTAGGATTGCAGCCTATGTCCCCCACACTCTTAAACAGTCTAAAGCTGACAGTGCCGCCTGTCTGTTTGGTGGTCAGGTGTTGGCAGATATCTACTTATCCCTGTATCAGGACCACCATAATCATATTTTAAATCTTTATATATTTAAGATTTATTTAATTTCACACTATTTACTCATCTTACTCATCTTGCTCAAATCATCTAGAAATTGTTGGGGTTTTTTTTTCCAGCAACAGGATTTATAGACTTTTGACTATAAATGTCTTATGGCGGTTCTTCCTGGTTGAATTTTAACTCCGGGTATCCAATTTGTTCTCCTGTTCAGCAGCTGAAGCTCTCTCCACCCCAATGAGATTGCTTCAGGTTCTTGAGTATAGTCAACTGTGAGGTTTCACAGCACCTATCAAGTATACTAATAAAGTTCTCAGTAGCAAAGATTGTGCTAGTTTATTGAATTGCATATGCACATAAATGGCCCAACCCCTCTCCTCCCTAGCACTTTATATCTTACCAGCATAAGCCAATTTGTCAACAATACTGATTGAACAGGAAATGCATATGACTGGTAATATTAGGGAAATTCCAACATTCTCTCTCTCTCTCTCTCTCTTAAAGAAGCGCATTTCTTATTTTCTCTTCAGTTGTGTGTATACTGGCATAAATGGCTGTGAATGTTTGTGTGGGTGAATGTGTAAAGGTTCACAACAAAAGCCATTTTCAGAAGTTAATGATATGCAAAACAAATGCTCTTGAACATGCAGATGGCATTGTTGCAGTAGATTGCACATACTTTACATGAAGAACATCCCAGCTTCAATCTATGGCATCTCCCATAAGTGATGGTTGTACAGGAAAACTTCTCAGTCAGAGTAGTTAACACTGAGTTACAGGGTCCAATGGCCTGACTCAGTATAAGGCACCTTTCTATGTACATATGTCCCATGATGGTCATTAGAACCTTGTAGAGAGGCCTTCATATATGCATTCAGCTGATCAGCACTCAGAGAGAGCCTTTTTCAAGTTGTCACCCAATGACATAATGATGTCATGTGATTAACAGGTAGGCAGCCCTGCCCTCCTATCTTGGTGGCCTGCGAGGGGTGGAAAGGTCAGGATCCAGATGCCTGTAGGTAATACTGAGGAGAAGATTATACCTTATCACTATCATTTATCATAATTATTATTTCTTATTAAAAGTGTGTCTTTATTTTTAAACAAACAAGAAAAAAAATCCTCAGAATTTCACGTGCTTTCTGATTTATGGCTGGATAATTTCATATTCCTTAATCCAAAAAAATACCTTAATCCAAAAAACATTTCCTTCAAAATGTTTTGAAGGAAAACACCACGTCAAACAGTAAGCAAGGGAATCAACAGGACCCTTATCATAACTGTTACAAAAACATAAAAAGATCATAATCTTGGGTTTGCTATGAACTATGTGATTTAATAGCTGGACAAGTCCAGTACCCAAAGGTAGTGCTTTCTGAACTTTTTCCTGGGGAATCTTGGAGTTAAACAGAAGCAGATCAGTAATGGCGGACAAGCTGCCTTGAAAGTAGTGATAGAAGGATCTGTCATTTTTAGTTCTGTTAGTTTCACATTTTCCCCAGCTTCAATTCTACACGTTTCTGCAAAAAGTTGTTATTCTTTTTTTTTTAAATCATGAAAATTCTTCAGCGTTTTAGTGGGAATTTCTTCTAATAAACACATTTTTGTATGCAGTTTGTGCACATTAGTCATTTATATATTTATCCTAATGCATTTTTGTATGTTGCTTTCACTAATATGCTCATTTTTATGTACACCTTCTCCTAATATATGCTTTTTTGTAAACATTGGTTGAAGAACTGCATTGCAAAATTCACATAAGTGCAATTTTCGAATGATGGCTGTGTTTTGGTTCAAAGTGCGAATGTGATAGATCCAGCTTTAAATGTGAACTGAATCAAATTTCTCTCTTGCCTACCACTCCTAACCTTTAACTGCAGTGTGTTGCAACTGGGGGGTGCTGGGTGTGCTCTTGGACACAATCTCAATTCACACAAGATATGGGCGGGGGAACCGATCTGGTCAGTATCTCCTCTTGGTGGAATGGCCTGCTCCTTAGCATCATTTCCATGGGTTCCATGCATAGCCAGTTCCCTGAAGGCATAACGTTTGAAAACCACTGCCTTAAGACAACGAGGGCTTAAGAGTACATATTACTCTCAGATCCATCAAGAAGACTGTCTCCACACCAGTGTGTCAAACTAGGAACAAAGGAAACTGCCTTATACTGAGTTGGTTCATCTAGCTCAGTAATGTGAAGAGTGACCCACAGCATTTCCCCAGGGTTTCAGACTTTCCCAGTCTTACCTGGAGCTGCCAGGGAGTGAACCTAGAACCTTGTGCATGAAAATACTCTACCAGATACTCTACCATTGAGCTACAGCCCTTACAAATTCCTATCACTGTGAACATGCTAATTTAGAGCATGACCCATCCATATTTAAGCATTTTAGGCAACAATCCTATATCCACTTCCCTGGGAGTAACCTCCATTGAGCTCAATAAGGCTTACGTCTGAGTGGACATTTATAGGACTGTGATGTTAACATCCCATTCATTTTAGTAGGAGAGTTGAGCATTTGTTCACAACCCTTCCAGTGGAATGAGTAAAACTTAAAAGTGCTTAACTTGATCATGTCCATGTTTATTAGAAGAATGACGTGTGTATGATTTGCCTTTGATGTAAGTAACAAAAATAAGGATAGCTCCTTTGGTTGCCAGAATTAGAAACCTTTAATAATAATAGAATATGCATATCACAAAGCCTTATGTGCTAATGGTGGAAACTGACATAAAATGTGGGATTTATAATGCTGAATTAGCTTTGTGAAACAGTCCTGTACCTTTCATAAAGAGTCCAAAGAGCAATTATTACGGGTGTTTGACTGGCACCGTAAAGTCGTTAGTTCAATCATCACTGACCAATTACTGCTTTTATTATATTTTCTTTTTCTTTTTATGATCAGAGAATGGCATTTTTCCCACAATCAGTCCTTGAGCACAAAGACAATAACAATTACAAGAAAATATTTAAAATCTGAGTTTTATCTGCACAAAGGGATCCATCCATCACTATAAAGATCAGTTTTGCATGCAGTTGCATTTCAATAAAATATTCTCAAACTATCTACTTTTTTATGCAAAGTTTTTTGGGCTGGCATTATCCATTCTGCTTTGTTTTCTTGTGTTTTTCAAGAAAAAATAGCATGTTACTGATTTTCTTGAAAATATCATTGCTCCTGGTGACCTCAAATTTGTATTAATGGTGTGTGTTCACAGAGATCTGTGTGTGATAAGGTTGCATATGACACTGATTATGGGCCAAATAAGAATGGTTATGATTAGTACTGGGGGCATATTTGGGTGCTGTTCAATATTAACAGCCAAAAGAAATAGAAGCATGTCATGAAATGATGTAATATATCATATACACACACACACACAGAGAGAGAGAGAGAGATTCAGAAGGAGAGATGAACTTGCTGAAGTATTACTCCTTACACAGTTACACCCCAACCAAGCCTGAAGATGTACAAATGGAAGCAGGCAGCCTTTTGAGCCTGTATCCTTAGCTGGATTAGGAACCCTTTATGCAAATGCACAGGCTACCCAAGGCTCCTGCCCAATCCAAGGGCTAGGACTGCTGACACATATGCATAGACAACATGCTATTGCACTTGTGGGCTTCCCAGAGGCATCTGGTTGGCCACTATGGGAACAAGAGAGGAGGACCAGGATCTCTTCCTGATCATCTCAAAGAGCAGGACATGGAATAATGGGCTCAAGTTACAGGAAGCCTCACTAGAAAAGACAATAATGCTGGGAAAAACAGAAGGGAGTAGAAAAAGAGGAAGGCCAAACAAGAGGTGGATTGATTTCATAAAGGAAGGCACAGACCTGAACTTACAAGATCTGAACAGGGTGGTTCATGACAGATGCTCTTGGAGGTCACTGATTCATAGGGTTGCCATAAGTCATAGTCGACTTGAAGGCACATAACAACAACAGGAAGCCAGATTTCAGCTGAACATCAGGAAAAACTTCCTAACTGTTAGAGCAATATGATAATGGTACCAATTACCTAGGGAGGTGGTGGGGTCTCCAACACTGGAGGCATTCAAGAGGCCATCTGTCGGGTATGCTTTAACTTGGATCCCTGCATTGAGCAGGGAGTTGGACTCGATGGCCTTACAGACCCCTTCCAACTCTACTATTCTATGATTCTAAGTATTCAGTGGTAGTTGGTGGCTTCATGTCAGTGGGGCAGTGGAATCTGCTCTGGGTTTTAGTCTGAACTTTCAAAGTACAGACTAAAACCTAAAGTAGATTCCACTGCTCCACTGACATGGGGCCACCAGCCATCACTGAAAGTATCCTATTGCTATATTCAGGGGATTTAAAAAAAATGAGTTCCTGGTATTTATATCTTGATAAAAGTTCCATGAGTGCCAACACAAAATGGCTGGCATGGGCAGCAAAAAGTGAGGTCCCAGTACCCTGTGCAAGTGAGTAATCTCACAAAAAAGCCCTGGCTGTACTTAATGTGGCTGTAGCCTACTGCAGTTTAAAGAGATAGGTGTAAACACAAATTACTCTTGAACTCAATAAGGGCACAATGTAACTAAAGCTCATTGGCTTGGATGCAAACATAAGTTAACTTAGGTATGGAAGTTCATAGAAGGAAAATTTCCCACCTCATCCCACATTCTTAGGAGGGTCCCCAACCCCCCTGAGGCTTTTCAGGGGGCATGGGGGGACAGGGGAGGGAAAACCTTTCTTGTGTCAACTTCATTAAGCAAACTTGGTATCCAAGCCATTGTCCCTGCAGGGGTACTTTTGAAAGTTTTAAGGATGCTCACAGTTTGACACTCACTGTGAGACATCACACCACATCTTCCTTTTGTGACTCTCAGTGTGTGCAGCAGCTACTAGGAATAGACAAGTCAATGTTGGTCTCTTAGTTTCTAGTTTTCCAATCTTCAATTCACATTTCCCCATCAGTTAGCAATTTTTTAAAAAATGTCCTCGTGAAGATCTGTCAGTATTTTAGTGAGTACTTCTTCTAGTATATGCATTGTTATGCAATTTTGCCTGACATATTCATTTTTGTGTGTAAGTTGTATTTCCCCTAATATAATGCATTTTTCTCTATGGAGAGTTCCCCCCCAATGGTTGTAGAACTATATTGCAAAATTCAAAGAAGTGCAACTTACTAAGGGTAGCGGCATTTCGGTTTGTATATTGTTTCAGGAAGTGTGTATCAGATAAAATGGAAATGGACTGCCTTCAAGTCGATTCCGACTTATGGCAACCCTATAAATAGGGTTTTCATGGTAACCGGTATTCAACTGAATCCCACTTCCATTCCTAGCTGCTACCACACCTCAGCTGGTTGTGAAAATGGGTGCTATGAACAAGCAGGTCTCTCCAGGCTGCTCGTTCCAGAATCACATCCGCCGAATGCCTGGCACTATATTTCCCTTTTTTGTAACTATTTTCATCTAATTTGCATGCCACTGGCATGACATTTGTTACATTTTAATAACCATAGGAATGTTAATGTGTACTGAAAACTGTCTTTCTTTGTATTGGCTCTGGACACACTGCACAAGCCAGAGTTTTTGCCTTTCAAAGAAAAGGGGTCAAATCCTTGACACTACTTGACCTGGTGTCATGTCTTGATTGATTTCAAATTCTATACTGAACAGAAGAAAAGTCATGAAGTTGACATTCCTTCACTTAATGATTTCAGAAAGTCACTACGAAAATTATTTTTGAATACGATTTTGAGTACTGCCCTGTCCCCCACCTTTTGGCAACCATGGAGGTTAGGAACAAAACAAACAACACTTCAAAATGCGGGGGGGGATACAGCAGACATGAAAGTTTCAGTTATATATTGCAAGTCAAAAGGTTGGATTTTCAATACATTCTTGAAAGTTCCCAGCCTCCCCATAGCAGGTACAAATCAATATTAAATTGTAAAACAACTCTGTCGTTTGTATCTGGCTTGACATCCTTCTATCTGATAAACACTTCAGATTCTGTGTAGTAGAATGTGTTGGAAATAAATACATACCCTCATTTGGTTCTATATATTTATTTTTGTCATTTCTTATAAGCTTGAGAATCCCTCTGATTTCCAGTGATTTATTCAGCAAGGCACCCTTCCTAAGCCTTCCTTGCCCCAGTTATATTTCCTTAAATGACTGAATCAAAGACAATTTGAGCTCATATTTCTGTATCAATGGAGGTATTTAAAGAGAGCTTATCTGATATCCCCCATCAATTAAAGGCTTACATTTCTTGTTTATATCCCTCTCCAATCTGACAAGGTCCTCATTTGGTTCTGATAGGAAGTTAGCCCTTTGTAGAATACCGAGGAGTCTCTTGTTGCACATTTGTGAGGTAAAATTATATTTCAGCAGTTCCTTTCTCATCTGACAAATGGAGATTGGCGAATTAGGGTGGCCTTTGCCACTTTGATTGAAAAATAAAGGATGAAATCTGGATAGTAAATATTTATTTGAGGCAAAATGATGAGAGGAGGGTAATGAATGATGAGAATAAGGAGGTGCTGGAAGAATTACAGTGTCCATAAAATATTGCCATTAAAGACCCTGAAAGTCAGAGGTTAATGTAACAAAAGTGAGTCTAGTCAGAAAGGTCAAGAAAATTGTGACCTAGTACATTCCAAGCTACCTGAAGACTCTTAACTATTTGTGGGAAGAAAAATCATTCTCTGTCTTTCCGAAATCTAAAGAATAAAGGCTGAGGCCAGTGAGGCATTGACTTTTAAAAGCAATAGGCCACAGTCACAATTTAAAGAGTTGCCTGATAGAAGAATGCAGTCTTATGTGAACAGAAGTCTACATTATTTAATTCAGTTAGATATTTTATTTTAATATAGATAGTTCCACACATGAGCACAAGTAGACCACAGTCCACTACAAGGGAAGAACCAGGCTGTGCAACAGCTTCAGACAAATCCCAAATCAGGCCAGTTTGGTTTGAATTGGACCTGGTTCTAAGCGAGTCAAGGCAGCTCCAGCTTCAGTTGATTCGGCGTACTTTGGACTGACCCAGAGCTCAAAACACTCTCTAAGAAAGCCAGTCTGTCTGTCTCCAAAGTGTTGCAAAACAACACCATATGAGAAGAGTGCCAGGGTGGGGAAAGGGTAGGCAGGGAGCTGGACTTTGCTCATTGACCACTCTAACTTCCAATCCAGGGCTAGAACCTCACCCAACACTCCAATCACAGTGTTTGGGGTGATGGAGGGTTGGTGAAGTGTTAAAGCTATCAGCTTACTCTCACTACATTTACTCTTGAGTAAGTTCTCTGAATTTTAGAAAGGGTATGGTGGAACTTGGTGGCATTTGACATTCTTTCAGCTTGTCTTTGATTTATCCTTCTGTACCTTATCTAGTCATATGTGTGGGCATGTGCATCTGCATGTGTGTCACGCTGCAATTCTCAGTTAGGGTTGCCATGTTCAGTCCCTGAGACTGATCCTGTATCTTTAGGAGAAGAGAAAGTCAGCCAAGTGCAGGTGTTCTTGCAACCCTGTAATGGGAAAAACCACATGGTGGAATTCTCCCTCCCCCCTGCACAACTTTTAAAGATACAAAAGACCTCTTAGAGGCTGGGCCTGGCAACCAAGAGGTCTTTTGTATCTTTAAAAGTTGTGCAGGGGGGAGGGAGAATTCCACCATGTGGTTTTTCCCATTACAGGGTTGCAAGAACACCTGCACTTGGCTGACTTTCTCTTCTCCTAAAGATACAGGATCAGTCTCAGGGATTGAACCTGGCAACCCTATTCACAGTGTCACCATAGATGGTGCTGTGAATTGCAGCATGACTGAGCTGAGGAGGGAGGAACAGTAAGCTTTGGTGACCAATGTGGCAAGGGAGAAGATTTAAGGGGTAAAAGGGAGAGGGCTTCGTGAGATCTAAAGGGGGAAAGAGAGGGGCTTAGCAGTTGTAGGAGGTGAAAGGGGAAGATTTAAGGGGTTACCATGGGGAAGTTGGGGTTGGTGAGGGGTGGGGGCAGTTTGGCACAGGTAGGTGGAGCTGGCAAGCAAAATGGACAGGGGTGTCAGCCCCTAGTCTTGTTTTCCATCCTGTCCTGTCACTTTCAATCCCATCCTTATTCTTTTGTTCAGTTTGTCTTTGGTTTATCCTTCAGTTCATACCAGTAACCACCTTGCCTTATATACCTGCTTCTTTTCCAATCCTTTCCCATCCTTTTCCAATCAAACTCAGTCCCGTTCTTAGTCAAAAAATAAAAAATAAACCAACATTGTTTATTGTGTCTTACTAGTTATTTAGGCAGTGTCACTTCCTTATTACCCTGCCCCCCCATAGTCCTAGTTTTTTAGATTAGGTTTGCATTTTATATACAACTGCATTCTGTTTTCCATGTCTGTCTTTATTAGTACTTTGTCTTATGTTGTGTCAGTAAGTCTTGTGAGTACATTGTACACAGTCAGTGCACAAGCAGCATACATACAGGCCAAACAGAAGCACAAGAATTGTAATGACTGAGCACTCAACCTGACTGAACAGTCATTTAAAAAAATATTTTTTTTGTAAAAAAGCAAATTTTAAGGTGGCTAGCACAAAAAACGCTGGACCTACTTATCTGAAAATTAGCAAGATTCCTCACCGCTTGAGAGGCTACCATGTCTCCAAATTTGATGCACCTATGTGGGGAAAAACATGGTTATGGCCATGTTGGTTTCCCAATGCAAGTCAATGGTAGAACTGAAGATGCAGATTTCTGAATTTTGATTCTGATTCAGGGTCCAAATTGGGTCAGATTGGGTCTCAATCATTCCGAACTGAAACAGGCCCCAATCTGAGTTGAATCAGGCCTCAATTTTTTTGGGGGGGGGTTGTTCAGTCCTAGGAATATAAATGCAATATAAATCCTGGGATATAAATGGAATAATAAGTAAATATAATAAAAACAGAGATAAAGAAAAAAATCACTAAAACTATTATATTTTTATTATAAATATTTATTTTTATATATTATTTTTATATATTATAAATATTATTAAATTTGTTTTACAATTTTATTATAACATTATAATTTTTATTATAATTGTAATTTTTTTTACCAGAAATTCAGGGTCCAATCTTATGAGTCAGGGAAAGACTGGGCAAAAAGATAAGTCTTTACAAGATGTCTGAAGCCACTGATGTGTCTCATGTGTCAGCTGATGGGATGTAGGGCACTATTATTTGCCTATCTATTTATTTATAAAACTGTTTCTATACTGTCTTTGGCCCTATCTGCACTATACATTTCAAACTTTAAACAGTCATGGCTTCCCCCAGAGAATCCTGCATACTGCAGTTTGTTAGGGTACTGAAAGTTGTTAGGAACAGTTGAGGCTGGTCCACTGGGGCTACTGGGACACAGCCCTCCCAAAGACAACGTCAAGCAATTTTTAAACCACCCCCCATCTCAAAGCCACAGACTCTTCGTTGTTCCACAGGCATTTTATAATTCTATTTGAACTCAGAGAATCTCTGCAAACATTTCCATCAGTCTACTGTTCCCTGGCCAATCAGCTCTCTGCACCACCTAGCCAATTATAACCAAGAAGTGTTGCCATTGCAAAGAGGCCCCTCCCCTTGGTCTGCCTGCTTGTCAACCCTCATAGGAAGGCACCTACTCCACTTCTTGTTATGAGGCCACAGGCACTGTAGCAAATTAGGGAGGAGTCTAGGCTGCTTCAAGAACAGCTCCATTTCGGTGTCTTAGTCTATATCAGAATACATTGCTTCTGAGCATGCTCAGAGCTGTGAGACCAAATGCTAGGCATAGCATGACTCTCAGTTTTGTCTCCAGGTATGACTGGGCCAGTGGGCACCAGCCTGCCCCAGGACCACACTGCCATAGCCTAACATCCCCCCAATACAGGTGGCATGGGGAAAATAAGCCAGCCTGTGAGTCCCACCTACCTCTCGTGTCATGTGAATTATGTGCATGCTTAGTGCGCATGCCTGCCATCAACCAAGATAGTGACAGGGGCCTCAGGCCCTTAGGGAAGCCCCCATTGCCATCTTGGGTGATGGCAGGCACATGTGCACAGCATGCATGGCATTCACACTGACAGGAGAAGTAGGTGCGGCATGCATGCAGGCTTATTGAAGCCCACAATGTCTGTATTGGTGTGGCTGGGAGCTTCCTCTCTGCAATCTGTGGCAGGGTTGGGTTGCAGGACCAAACACCGCTGCAGATCATGGAACAGGAGGGCCACTTCAAGGGCCCCTCTGGGCCACAGGGGCCCTCAGCCAGGGCCTAACCTGTCCACCCTCTGGTGTTAGTCCTAGACAGCAGGGACTCCTTCTAAACTAAGATAAGACATTTAGGTGATAAATATTAATAAAAGTGCAATGTTTTAAGTGTCCACTGTTTCTTTGCAAAGGAGGAGGCTAGGGAGAGAATCAGGACAGGTTGGGTGGAGGACACACAACTTTCCTTCCAGTAGAGAAGCAACTGTGACAGCAGGGACCCCTTCTGAACTAAAGTAAGACATTTTTTAGTTTAGGTCGATGCTTACTATTTGTAAAACAACAATGCTCAAGTGTCTACCATATCTTTGCAAGGAAGGATGGGGAGAAAACCAGAACAACTTGGCCACACCCCATGACCTCTCACTGGACATGCCCCATGACCTCTCAGCAGACCCACCAGGTCTAGTAGGCACCAGGCACCACTGGTTAGGAGATCCCTATTCCCCTCACAGAGCTACAATTCCCAGAGTGGTTTAACAATCAATCCCTTTTCCCAGGGAACTTTAGGAATTTTAGCTCTGTGACGTCAATAGGTGTTTCCTAACAACTCTCTGCCTCTTTAACAAAACTACAGTTCCCAAGATTCTTTGGGGGAAGCCATAACTTTAAAGTGGTATAATAACTGCTTTAAATGTATAGTGCAGATGGAGCCAATGTCCCATCTACTGATGATAACAGCTTGTTTCTGTATTGGGCTGCCAACCCCTAGGTCTGCTTACAACACTATGGATTATATATTTCACCAGAAGAGAAGTCAACACTTCTGTCTGATTGATTTCACTGGGAGATAATGAAGTATATGCTTCCACCCATTGATTAAAATGGACTGGTGCTTTAACTTTGTCTTGATTGTGTCAAACGTTCTTTGTTCTTTCATCATGAAAGTAGTTTAAACCAACAACATAGCAATGTACAATGAAGGGCTCCTCCCACAACAAACATAAAACAATTACCAAATGAATATTGGAGAAGATGTAGATATAACTATTTATGAAATCAGACTTACTGCTATTAGGCTGATTAAGTTTTTTCCTTTTCTGGGGCCCCATAAAACACACAATTGGAAGAATGGGCCCCTATAGGAATAATAGATTCAGAAGCTTTGATGTTAGTGTTCTGTTGAGTAATTACATCAGTCTTCTTGGCTTAATGCAGATACAATTTTCAAGACAAACATTAGAAAACAAACAAATTCTTTATGATCTGACATGAAATGATTTTATTCCGGATAAAACTAGGACTGGCAAAATCCTAATGCTTGATTGCTCTTGGGATAATCTTTCAGAATGCGAATGATTCCATTTTAAGGTACCTCAAGTTTACAATGATAAATCTTTGTAGCACTAAAATCCTTACTCAATCAACTCTGGTTCTCGAAATGGCATCTGCCTTTGAGCTATAAAAATAACAGATGATTTTTTGATAGCTTATCGGTTAACAGACTGCTTGGTTAGGATAGCACATTTTTATGCTAATCTTCTGGTTGGGAGGGGGAGAGGGAAGAGAGAGATCTAAACTGAAGTACTGTTGCATATACTTTAAGTTCAGTTCAAACTATATGTGTCCTTTTTCCAGAGTGTGCCAGCCCTACAAAGCATTTACACTGGCAGCAGGAACAGCATCAATACAAGTATTGCAATGTGAATAGTTTATTGAATAACTTCTTCAGTTCATACATATCCAAAATATAATGTGTAGAGTAATATGTAAGTACGTTAATATGTAAAACATATCATAATATTAACTTGTACAATGAATTACAGCCACTGGAGGCTTCCATCCAACGTCTTGATCATGATGTCAGCATAGCCATTGGCATACCAGGATAGCTGTAATTATGACTTGGGGTTGGATTCAATGTACCACTAAGTCACTGCTTTCATCAGTGCAAGGGTTTCTCCTTGCACAGTGGAATGTTCTCTCCCTCTCTTCCCCCCAGCAGCCCCCCAGTCTGTTCTGGGTTTTCCCCCAACCCTCTGGAGCAGATTTGGGGATAGAGCAAGGCACATGCAGGAGGAGGAGAGGGGGGAAAGTCCTGTTGCACTAGCACTAATCTTTGCACTAGTGCTATTATTTAGTTGAATACCACCCTTAATTTGGCCAAACACTTACGGATAAGCTACCTGTTACACTGCAGCCAGGTGTGACTGAGGAGGCCTTGACAGCCATTTCTCTATTAGCTGCAGCTTCAGCCTAACATATACTTTTGCTGTTTGGCTCTGGAATCTGTTTTCAGCAGTAGGGTTGAGTTTGCTTGAATGTGCAATGGAATGAAAACAAGGATAGAGCAGGCCCAGAATGCTTTTCCTTTGCCACGGTTATATAGAGTGATCAAAATCTGTTCCCACAAGTGAAGGAACAGGACTTCTAGGCAGGGGCATCATTTCTGGTTGGGCAGAAGACAGATGTATCCCTAGTGAGGTGGGGCAGCGGGAGATTTTTCAGGAAGTTTTAAATTGTCCCCGAAAGCGGTGTTTTCAGCACATTTCCTGTGGTTATTTGTATCACTTACGATAGATATTTATTTAAAATATTTTTGTCACTTTTTAGGACCTAGATCCTTTAAGGTGGCTCACAATCAAAATTGTAGCAAAACAACATTAATAATATAAACATTTTAAAACCACATTTAAAAACACATACACATACAAAACGCCAAATAGCATAAAAGCAAACATTACAGAAAGTCAGAGAGCTTCCCTGAAAGGCTCTAAAAGACATAGTTGCTTCTGAAGAATAATCCCATGTGGTCTCTCAAAATTTTGTCCCCACTAGTAGAACTAGGTAGTCTTGAACTCCAACATATTTCTTTCTTTGGAAAGTACTTGTTCCTAAGAATATCGTTAATATGCTAATATAGTCATATAAATGTCTCAAAACAACAAGTGTAGATACGGTACACCAGTTATGTCCACTGAATGCAATGGGTCTCCTCTGAGTATGACTGTTCAGATTTTGGGTGAAATGTCTACATGTCCCATTGCTCTGGGAAGCAAACTACAATCAAAGAAAGAATGGGGAATAAACTGTGCCAAAAAAAAACATGTCCACAATCCAAGAGATGAACCCTTTGGCTGGATTGTGTCCTAAATAAGGAAGGGCATGATCCTTCTGCAAGCACAGAGACCTCGTGTACATGTACACAAACACTGGCTATGATGCTGCTGTACCAGATGTACTGCAATGTGCTTGGCCGTTGTTGATACTGCAAAGCCCTCCCATAACTTCATCTGCTCTTTGTGCACAACTGTATGTGAGGAGCACCTGGCTGAAGACTGGCTCAGGAGGACGAGCTCACTTGAATGCCTGTGAGGATCCCCATCTTATATGCAGAGCTGCAAACAATAGGGCTCTGCAGTAAGTTAAGTACAGAACAATCCAACTCATGGGAAGCTGTCAGAAGGGGGAGCAGTGGAGGAGGAGTCAGTGGGAAACTCCGCAGCATCCATTTCCCATTTGGAAGCTGCCAGACCAGCTCAGATTCACATATCCATTGAACGTCGGCTCTGCCAGGAGCTGAGCACACAAACTGAAAAGAAAAAAAGCTGGCTTTCATGAATACCCCTAACGGTGAGTAAGCAATCCCCACTGACTCCCATTAGACTAATTTGCTTAGACTGACCTTTTTCTCGGTGTAACTTTGGCCCAGATCGGGACCTGCAGGAGTGCCTTGAATGGGAATTGGATATCCCTCAGCCCCTCTGCTGACACATCCTGGAAACTCCCCTTTTTTGGGCATTCCACTGGCTTCAGCCAGGCTGGGCTTCCTCAGCGGGCCCCCGGCTGAGCTGGCAGGGTCCCAGCTCTACTGCAGTGGAGGGGCTTCTGCCAGTGGAGCCCAGTGCAGCCAGGACCCTACCAGCTCAGCCAGGACCCTACCAGCTCAGCCAGGGGTCCAACCATATCCAACTCCCCTCAGCCCGGCATAAATACGAATTGGATTGCACCCTTAGTTAATTACACAGTTTAGGACCACAATATCTGATGGAACACCTCTCCTGACATGAACTCACCCGTACACTATGCTCAACATCAAAGGCCCTCCTCCGAGTGCCTACTCCGAGGGAAGCTGGGAGGCTGGCAACAAGGGAGAGGGCCTTCTCAGTGGTGGCCCCCAAATTATGGAATGAACTCCACTGACAAGGTGTGCCTGGCGCCAACACTGTTATCTTTTTGGCACCAGGTCAAGACTTTCCTCTTCTCCCAGGCATTTTAGCATGTGTTTTTTAATTGCTTTTTAAAAATGTGTTTTTAAATTTGTGTATTTGTTTTTAATGTTTTTAATTCTTGTAAACCGCCCAGAGAGCTTCGTCTATGGGACGGTATACAAATGCAATAAACAAACAAACAAACAAATAATAAGGGAAAGAGTCCCAAGATACTGCCAAGGTATTGATGGCCATTGCAGGTGCTAACAAACAGGTGGGATGCTGCTGGAGTTGCCATTTAGTTGGAGAAACTGATTTTCCATCAAAAATTTGTTCACATATCTTATACTTTGACACGACTTCCACTTTGGATTAGGGATGGATAAATTGGTCAATTTCAGCTTCTCTCAGTTTCTCGTTCCAATCATAAATTCAATTGGCCATATTTTTGTTTCAGTTTTTGATTTTAAAAAAATCCTCACAAAAATCACCAGCATATTAGTGTGCAATTCTCCAACTATAGCATTTTTCTATGCAGTTTTCCCTAACACACTAAATATCATAATTTTGGATGTTATTTTATTTTCACCAGTGTATGCATTTTTATACACACTGTTCCCTAATATATGCCTTTTTGTACACATTTTTTTGGTTGAAGAACTGCATCACAAAATTAGGAGTAGTGTGGGTTTGTTTGTTTTTTAATCCATTTTACTGTGAATTTCTCCTAATAAACCCATTTTTGTAGGTAGGTGTGACTAATGTGCACATTTTTGCAAGCCATTTTCATCATAAAATGAATTTTTGCATGTTAGTTTCACTCACATATTCATTGTTATGCACACTTTCCCCAAATATATGCATTTTGGTTAACATTGGTTGGTGGAGAACTGCATCACAAAATTCAAGTATGTGTGAATTTCAAAGAATGGCTGTGTTCCGGTTCTCATATTGTTTCGCAAAGTGCAAATTTGATAGATTCGGCATGAAATACAAACTGAATCTAATTGCTGAATCTCACCCATCCCTACCTATAACAGTTAAACTGATCACACTTGGATGGTTGTGCATTATGGCAACAGTAACAATAAGTATTTCATTAGCAGTTAGCTAAGCTTTGTTTTAAACCAACCCTGCAAAACATAAAGGATACCAGCCCACCATGATTTTTTTTTAGTAGCTTGCCCACATGTACCCATATTAGTCATTTGCAGCCACTGCCCCTTTTTTCTTCCTGCACATGTAAAGGCCATATGTAGTTGGTGCAGTCAACCAGATGGATAGCTGTTTACATTCTTAGTTAAAACAAAACAAAGAATTTCCATCTGAATTCCTTTTGGATGCATGAGAATTAGAATCCTGAATTCACAATGCACTTTCATCCTACACTTCATAATGTTCTTCTAACTGACTCTTTTAATTTCATAAACATTGCCATGACCTCTTTGTACTGGCTCCACTCCACAGATCCATCAGTTCTTTTTCTATTAATACAATTTTATAGAAGCTTTTTTCTAGCTGAGGAGACTCTTAACATCCCTACTTAATGTTCTGATTAATGAGCGTAAACAATGCTTTTAAGATACGTTTTACCTGTGCATAATCAAGCCGCCAGGAACTGCAAATGTCATAGATTTCAATGGTCTCTTTGGGACTTTTAATCTGTTTGCTTTATATAAAGGAGGTGATTTTATTTTTACATTAAGGAAGCATTAACATCATTAATTGGGCTCCCACTTTATGATAACTGCAAATGTCACATTGATCCAGAAAGATAAGAAAATGTGCTCATCTTTGGAACAATATCCAAGGCAAGAGCAAGCAACCCACACTATTTGCATTAAAAAAAAACAAATTGTATAAATGTGGAAGATTGATGTGCCATCTGTTCATGTCCTTCACTTTTCTGGCTCTTCTGTGTTGAGATATTTTTATGGAACAGTTATGATTATTATTTTTGAAAGTGAGGCACAGGTTAAAAAAGTTTACGATGTGTAATATGAGTCAAAGATATGGGTTTACTGTATCTCAGGCTTTAAAAAAAGAACCTGGTGCTGAAACTGAGTTCTGAGCTTGTCAAATGAGCTACAGTTTGTTTGCAATGTATGTAATTCAAATTCTCCGGACCCTGGTGATGTAGTTGCTGCTAGTGGGAAAAGCTGAAAAAAGAGGACTTTTCTAAAAGGGGTTATGAGAAGCTGCATGAGTGGACAGGCAGTGCTAAGCAGGCTGTTCCAAGACTTCTGGGAAACATTCAACCCCGGTGGACAAAGAAGGAATGAAAATATCTCAAGATGTTTCATTGATGCCACATGGACTTCATTGAGAGTGTGAATCTAGGCCAGTCCAACCATTAGGCAGAATGAGGCAGCCACCTCAAGAAACAGATCCTGGGAGGTGTGGGGAGGCAGCTGGAGATCCCACACAGCCTGTCCTGCACCGTCTAAGCCAGCCTGCTGCCCTCATGTATGGTGAAGAGTGCTGTCCTATCACCAGTTTTGAAATAAGATTCACCCGCCAGTCCAGTCAGCTTTTGTACACAGAATGGGAGGAGGTGGAATGTTATTGTTTGCATCAGACACCAAAATGTCTTGGGCTGGCCCTGGTATGAACTATAATGAGATGCATTATGGTGGTGCTTGATTTGATAACAAAGTTAATTAAAAGAAGAAAAACTACCCCAAGTGCTCTCAATGTCATATAATGAAATTGGATAGGGGGCACCCAGATTCAAACCCCCATTCAGCTATGAAACTCACAGAGTGGTGAGCCTTTTATCTCTTAGGCAAGCCTTTTATCTCTTGGAATTTAGTGTACAAAAAAAGAGTATATTGCCCTATGTGCTGACTAGGGATGGAAAGATCTGGCCGTTTCAATTCTCTCAGTTTCTCATTTTTCTAATCTTAAATTTGGTTCTCCACATTTCTGCAGTAATTTGCTACTTTTAAAAAAAATCCTCATGAAAATTCTTCATCATTTTGTGCAAATTTCTCCTAATAAATACATTTTTGTATGCAGTTTTGACTACTGTATACATTTTCACAAGCAATTCATCATAATATAATGCATTTTGAATGTTTTTTCATATATGTATTCATTTTTATGCATATTTCCCCCAATATATGCATTTTCATAAACATTGCTTGGTTGGAGAACAACATTGCAGAATTCAGATAACTGCGCATTTCAGAGGATGACTGTGTTTTGGTTCTCGTATTGTTTTGAAAGATGCAAATTTGATAAATTTATCTTGAAATGCAAGCCAAATAGCATTTCTCCCCCATTCCTAGTGCTCACCTGTGCTCTTTGTGGAAGAAGGGTGGGATAAAAATAAAATATATCTCATTCTGCATAAAACATCTTCTTGCCAATGGGGAAATCTAGTGAAAACTGCTGTAAAATAAGAAAGAAATCAAGCTAGAAAACTAAGTACCAGACATGTGGTACCTGGTGTCATATCACGTAAAAAGATAATCCCATTGCTTCTACCGTAATTTTAGGAAGGTAGACTCTTAGCTCAGCCAACAGGTACCATTGCGGATGCATGGAGCATGTGGAACCACATTCAATCCATAGGGACAATGGGTCACCTCCAAAGAAACAGAAAACCTTTGACAAACTACACAATAAATGTGGCCCCCAGGCTCGTGCATTGAAATCTAACAGCAAAGAGAAATTGAGTATAACCACCATGGACAGCAGCCTCTCATTAAATGGGCCAAAATGGTGCCTACCAAAGCAGCACTGGAAGAGTCTACCTAATAAGGTGAAGAGTACAGAGGATTGGGGACTAAAGACTGTGGGTTAATAACACGAGGTAGCCAAATTGTGCTGAAAGTGGGAGGAGGAAACTGGCATCACTGGAGAAGGACAATCTGTTAAAAAAAGAGAGAGTAGACCAAATAGCTGCCAGTTGACTCCCAATTCTACACAGATGAGAGAATGAAGCTACTGATAAAACTCACCTAGTTTCTGGCTGAAGTGACAAAAAGCTCCTAAAATGCAGAGCCCTTTGGCCTGTTCAAAAGCAATATAAGAATCTGAAGTAAGTCCCTCTGAATGCATGCTGTGATACTCAGGAAGTAGTTGTAATCTGTTGGAATTGGAATTGATAACAATGGATATAATTTGATGTGTATACCGCCTTATTTAGTCAAGCATCACCCTGAACTTGAACTTCCTGGTCTAATTGTTTTGATTTTTTTTTTGCTTTGTTTTAATTAGTATGTTTTTAACTGGCTTGTTTTATTGTATATTTTAATAATGGATTTTTAATGCTTTGATGGGATTGTATTATTGTGTATTGTAATTATGTATGGATTTTATCATTGATTTTGTACTTGTAAACCACTATACATTAATATAACAACAACAATCTAAAAACATGTGGAGAACAACTTTTGTTATATATGTTTAAAATTAATTAGAAGTACTGTTCATTGAAGCAATGCATTTCAGATTGACTGTGCAGTTCTGTGCTGGTCTACTCAAATGTGAGTTCCATTGAGTTCAGTGGGGCTTATTCCCAGGCAAACGGGTGTAGGACTGCAGTCTGAATCTATTTTGAGGCAAAGTCTATTGATAGATTTAGTGTATGTTGATTTGTTTTACTAATCTTCTGAATAAATATGCAGATTGTTAAACATCTCATGTTCAAAAATGGGTTGTACATCAGGATATAATGAGTCAATTTTTGAACATATGTCAAGGCATTCACAAGACCAATTCAACATGTTGAAATTCACCAAATAAGGGCCAATTCACATGAAAAAATAGACATGACATTTGCCTTCAATTTTTGTGTCATAAGAACAGCCTTCTAAAGACCTTTACATGAATACATGCTAAGAATGTTTTTGCTTCATCTTTGAAGCCAAAGCAGTGGGCCAGACATCCTGTTTATGGCCCAGGGGGTGGACCGGAGGAAACAAGTTCTCCCTCAGGTCTGCTCCCCACCTCCAGGTGCCACACCCTTTTCTAGTGGCACAAAATAGAAACCCAATATTCCCAGGTGAACATTACAAACAAACTATACATCATGTAGAATGCATGTAATTTTCATTCATTTTTATAAAACAAAAAGCAGACTGTTTGAGGTGGCATTCCCCCCCCACAAGCTGTTCCTTGTATCTTTTCCCCAATGGGAAGAAAACTAAAGCAACTTGAGGGGGATGATTTATCCTAGAAAAATGGCCAGCAGGAAAAGTATTAAGCACCACTCCCCCCCTCAGAATTGCAGCCTCAGTTGCCTTCAAGAAATGCACAAATGTATGAGGGTAATGCTACACAGAATTATGCATAATGTTTAGTTTGGCACACATAATAATACCCAAGACTACAAGCTGTGCAGTCTCAATGCTTATACAAGTGGCTGTGTGGCAAAGCTAGCATATTATTCTGATCATTTATCATCTTCAATGTGAGGGCATTCTAAACTGGATGGATGTAACAAACACTTTCTTTGAAAAAAAACTCAGATCTGACTATGGAATTTCAGAATGCTTGCCAGTGTCTAGTGAAACTGGCAAGAGTAGGGTTTTTACAAGAATCTTGAGTCATTACTATCTCACTTAAAAGAGAGTCACCTACAAAGATGTTACATACTTGCCTGTCATATGTAATAATGGCAGCAAGGCAGCAAACTTCACCACTGAGATCTGAGCAACTAAGGTTATTATGAAGCCACTGCTGTGCCTGGAAGATAGGACAAATCATATCAGCCCTTAATGTATCCCTGATGACTCCCCTCTGGTTTTATTGGTTTATGCAATACACGTTTCCCATGCTGCATTTCGGGGGGAAAATAACTCTACAGGATTTGTTTGGTCCTAGGGACTTTCATGCATTGCAATAATTTAAAGATAAACACACAAAACTGGTCTTTAAATGGTTTTAATATCTCCAGTTGGTACATGGATTGCATCCTAAAAGAGGGGAAATGTTATAAGTTAATTTACATGTATAATTTAGGACTGCTCCTTGAAGCCTTTGCCTCTCTCCCCAGTTCCATGGTACCGTTCACATGTCATAAAAAAGGAGATTTTGAGGGATTTTCAAATTCAGGGGGGAAATTCAGAGTGTTGGGTCAAAACCCAATGACTTGACATGGTGCTGCATCAGCTACCAGCCCTTCCCTCCCCCCAGAAGTAAGATGAATGATTCTAGGTGATGATGTAGCATTGTTGTGTTGGGGTTTCTGAGTAAAAAAAGAAAGAATAGCAGCTCTTTTTTTTAACCTCGAAGCCTCATGAGCCTACATCATCACAGAACATGATTCTTGGGGGCTTTGTAGAGGAAACTAGCAACCCGTAGGAAGGGCACCAGTGAGTTTTGCCTACCACTCCAGTTTTGACTCCTGCCCTAAAAAGAGATGAAGGCATTTGCCCAAAATTTTACCAGTAACAGCCCCACACACATGACCAAAGAAAATTCCAAAAGTTCTCATGTGAGAGTATTTGGTCCCACCCTACAGTAACTAGCAAACAGATCTACAAACAGAACTTCAGAAGAAAGTTTGGAGGCGTGTGTGCTGGAAATCCAGCTCTTTTATTGTGTATCTATTGGTGTATAGGCTCTTACCGTATATGGAGCGAGAAATGCCAGATGTCCAAGCTGGATTGAGAAAGGGAAGAGGCACCAGAGATCTTATTGCAAACATACGTTGGATAATGGAACGGACCAAGGAATTTCAGAAGGAAATCACCCTGTGCTTTATAGATTACAGCATAGCCTTTGATTGTGTAGATCATGAAAAACTATGGAATGCCTTAAAAGAAATGGGGGTGCCACAGCATCTGATGTGCAACCTATACTCTGGACAAGAGGCTACTGTAAGGACACAATATGGAGAAACCAATTGGTTCCCCATTGGAAAGGGTGTGAGACAGAGGTGTATTTTATCACCCTACTTGTTTAATCTATACACAGAACATATCATATGGAAAGCAGGATTGGACCAAGATGAAGGAGGTGTGAAAATTGGAGGGAGAAATATCAATAATTTAAGATATGCAGATGATACCATACTACTAGCAGAAACCAGTAATGATTTGAAACGAATGCTGATAAAAGTTAAAGAGGAAAGCACAAAAGCAGCTGAACATCAAGAAGACTAAAGTAATGACAACAGAAGATTTATGTAACCTTAAAGTTGACAATGAGGACATTGAACTTGTCGAGAATTCTCAGTAACTCAGCACAGACAATAGTCAAGAATTCAGAAGAAGGCTAGGACCAGGGAGGGCAGCTGTGAGAGAACTAGAAAAGGTCCTCGAATGCAAAGATGTATCACTGAACACTAAAGTCAGGATCATTCAGACCATGGTATTCCAAATCTCTGTGTATGGATGTGAAAGCTGGACAGTGAAAAAAGTGGATAAGAGAAAAATCAACTCATTTGAAATGTGGTGCTGGAGGAGAGCTTTGTGCATACCATGGACTGTGAAAAAGACCAATAACTGGATGTTAGAACAAATTAAACCAGAACTATCAGTAGAAGCTAAAATGATGAAACTAGGTTATCATACTTTGGACACATCATGAGAAGACAGGATTCACTAGAAAAGATAATTATTCTGGGAAAAACAGAAGGGAGTAGAAAAAGAGGAAGGCCAAACAAGAGATGGATTGATTCCATAAAGGAAGCCACAGGCCTGAACGGAAGATCTGAACAGATCTGAACTGAAGATCTGAACAGGATGGTTCACAACAGATGCTATTGGAGGTTGCTGATTCATAGGGTCGCCATAAGTCATAGTCGACTTGAAGGCACATAACAACAATCAGTGTATAAGAATTGTCCTGTAAAATCCTGTCCTAATGGTCAATGACTCCTCCCACCTGGCCAGCTTTTAAATGTGGATTATGAGCTAGTCTGTGTTGCAAAGAAATCAACAAGGAGATACCCAAGTCACGGCCAACTCTTGCATTTCCTATACTGCAAGGCGAGAGTTATCCTCACTTTCCTATTGCCCTTCACTGGTCGGCAGAGTGTGTGATTTTATCATTGCTGGGTAAATCTCACACATCAAATTGAAGTTAGCCTTGTTAGATTTAAACCACATACTTTATGCTTACCTAGAGCCCATTTGTTGAGCATGCCAGAGATCCTGATAGGTCAGGAAAGCACCACACAATCTATGCTTATTACTAATACTTTCCTTCTGATTTTCTTGGGCCGGGAGGAGGCAGGGTAAGATTCAGCAAGGACATTTGTTGTGATTTATCTTTTGTTAACTATACATTATGATGTCCGCTCAAGATAAACAGCCCCATTTTTTTTCTTTAAGCAAAAAGATTCGTTTCTTTGGCATGCATACATAGAATATATGCCCATTTAATAGCCACTCTTTCCAACTCATGCTGTGGAAGCAGTGACCAGAGATATAGGCATGTCACTATATTGTTTGAAAGGTGGGGCAGGACCATGGCTTAGGAGGTAAGGCCAAGGCTTATTGGGGTGGGACCATGGCTCAGTAGTAGAGCATCTGCTTTGCATGCAAGAAGTTTCAGGTCCAATCCCTGGCATCTCCAGTTAGGGGTGGGAAGGACCCTTTTTTTTAAGCCCTAGAGAGCCACTGCCAGTTAGTGTAGACAATACTGGGCAAGATGGACAAATGGCCTGATTCAGCAGAAAGCAGCTTCCTGAGTTTGTCCTGTGTTTGGCCAGATAGTTTTCCCCTGCTGTCCTTAAATGTACCTCTGCATGTGATTGTGATTGTGCACGTGGTAGTGTCTAACTCAAGGTGGCCACACATGCAGTTCAATATCTGTCTTCAAGGTACTTAAGGACCTCTGAGCACATGGCAGGCCCCAAATGTCCTACAGTCTGATATAATGTTTGGTTATTATGAGCATACTTAATGACAGTTCTGGCTCACCCATTCAAAGGCTTTTGTACACACAGGATACATTTCTTCTCTCTTACCCAAACCACACCAGAACGGAGCTGGACTTTGCCACAGTAAACAGAGGGAGACACACACTGTCTGTCTTTCAGAGAATTTGAGAGTGGCAGTAACTGTGTCACTAGCTTATATATTTGTTTGTGGGAAACCTCCTAAGTGTTGCTTTTAGAAAATGCCAGGGTGTGGTGGTATGGCCTTTTTTTTTTGTAATGGGAACCAATATTTATATGACACTAAGACCACAATATTCACTTCTCTCATTAACTCAACAAGATTAAGACCGCGCCTTAGATGATGATGGAAGTCAGAGATATCTGATGCATTGTTACGCAACCAATGGCTATATTCATTGTTTATGCAATCGAAGATTTTTCCATAATACATTTGTCAGAGACAAGTAGGAGGTATAGGATGTCATGGAAGGAGTTTCAGAAGAGAACAAAACATGCCCAGCGTCAGAATTCTTTTCTCAAATTAAAATGTCCAAACTTTATAGAAATGTGGTCCGGAATCATGGGAAAAGGCAGAGCTCAAAGAAAACTGGTGAAGCTGGCTATAAACTAGAAGCCAGAAATGTAAATGCATTTTGGGGGAGGGTTGCCCACCCACTCATCCCCATGCTGCTACTGCTCTCTCTCCCCAACAGCTTCCTACTGCTGCAACAGCTCATTGTTTTCCTTCTTTAGCTGGAGAAAACAAGCAACGTGCTTTGGTGGCTGGAGCTATCTCTCAGGTTCTCTTATGTTCTAAGAGACAGACAGAGAGAGAACATAAGAACATAAGAAGAACCTGCTGGATCAGGCCAGTGGCCCATCTAGTCCAGCATCCTGTTCTCACAGTGGCCAACCAGGTGCCTGGGGGAAGCCCGCAAGCAGGACCCGAGTGCAAGAGCACTCTCCCCTCCTGAGGCTTCTGGCAACTGGTTTTCAGAAACATGCTGCCTCTGACTAGGGTGGCACAGCACAGCCATCATGGCTGGTAGCCATTGATAGCCCTGTCCTCCATGAATTTGTCTAATCTTCTTTTAAAGCCATCCAAGCTGGTGGCCATTACTGCATCTTGTGGGAGCAAATTCCATAGTTTAGCTATGCGCTGAGTAAAGAAGTACTTCCTTTTGTCTGTCCTGAATCTTCCAACATTCAGCTTCTTTGAATGTCCACGAGTTCTAGTATTATGAGAGAGGGAGAGAGTGGCATACAGAGCATACAGTACATTTAAAGCACATTCTCCCCCACACGCACGTACAACAAAAGAAACATGGGAACTGTAGTTTGTTAAGGGTGTTAGGAATTGTAGCTCTGTGAAGAGCAATCTACAGTTCCCAGGATTCTTTGGAGGGGGGTGATATGTTTTAAATGTCTGGTGTGTATGCAGAAAGAGAGAGACAGAAAAGGATAGAAGGTGCAGCAGCAGCCCTAGTACAACAGTGGGTTTCCCTAGCTGGGAAAAAGAAGTGCTAAACTATGATGTCTGCTGGGCTTCAGCACATTTTTGTATTCATGTATGAGCCAGTGTGGCATAGAGAGCCAGTGTGGTGCAGTGGTTAGAGTGTTGGACTACGACCTGGGAGACCAGGGTTTGAATCCCCACACAGCCATGAAGCTTGCTGGGTGCCCTTGGGCCAGTCACTGCCTCTCAGCCTCAGAGGAAGGCAATGGTAAACCACCTCTGCATACCGCTTATCATGAAAACCCTATTCATGGGGTCGCCATAAGTTGGGATCAACTTGAAGGCAGTCCATTTCCATTTCATTCATTCATTTATTCATTTATATCCTGCCCTTTCTCCCAAAAGGAGCTCAGGGCAGCAAACCAGTGATATAACAATGAAACACCATAAAAACAATTCCAATACAGATGCAGGCTGGGATAAATGTCTCTACTTCAAAGGCTTGTTGGAAGGGGAAAGCCTTCAGTACTTGCTGAAAAGACAACAGAGATGGCGCCTGTCTAGTGTTTAAGGTGGGGGACTCCAAAGGGTCGGTGCCACAACACTAAAGGACAGATTTCTGTATTGTGTGGAATAGATCTCCTGATAAGATCTGCAGGAGGCTCTCAGCTACATTGCGCAGTGATTGAGTGAATATATAAGGGGTGAGATGGTCTTTTGGGTATGCTGGTCCCAAGCCATGTAGGGCTTTATTTACCAAATCTAACACCTTCAACTTAGCCTGTAAGATCAGGGGAGTCATAGGGGCTAGCTAAACATGACCTTAATTGCAGCACTTCCAATCATGTTAAAGTATTTAAAATTTAATTGCAGGTGTTGGGGCAGTGTTATTTTCTAATGTAGCACATGGGGAGGGGAAGGATTTACTCTTCCCTCCTCATAAGGTAACACCCCCCCATGCTCCAGTTAGGCTTTTTTTGTTTTTGTTTTTTTAAAAACCCATTGGTGCCAATCTGTAGTGTCACATGTAGATGGACTATTAGACGGCCTTCTGTCATAATGAGGCAGTGGGTTTCACAGTTGGGAGAATGCAGTGCTGTGCTATATAGCAGCATGGGTAAGCAGAGCAATGGATGGAAGGAGGGCTGTCTGCTTGGTTGCGTTGTGGCAAGTCTTACTTGCCATAGGTGACTAAGAAACTGCCAAGACTCTTGTGTGCACATTTTGGAGACACATATTGGTGCAAGCAATTCATATATGAAACAGTTTCTCACTGGGCATTTTGACAAGACATAGGAAATGATTATCAGTAGAGAAATAACTGGCCCAATGCCTTCTTGGTCTGATGTAGTGTTGATTTATTGTAGGGGGTGGGCGTTGATGAAACAAAACCATAAGACAGAGCTTATATATCCATGTTATTAGCATAATGTGTGTATAAGTTTTGTGAACAGCATGGATGCCAAGCAACAGTTGGTGAATTTGTTGCAATTATTCTGCAATCACCTTTCAAAAGTTGCCATCCTCAAATGTGAAACATTGGAGCCATCAATGATGACCAGTTTGGGGTCATCAGGCACTAATTAAAATGTGTTCAGCATTTAGTGAGACCTGTATGGTTGTGAGCAAACTAGGGGAAGATCTAGATGTACTTGTAGTTCTTAACAGTGCAACATTACCCAAGAGATACTCATGATGGATGCTCCTCTAGATTGGTATATACATATGCCAAGTTTGTGGAGTACTAAGGGTCTAATTTCCTTAATGAAGTGGGAGTAATGTGAGTCTTTTCTGGAGCAGGGACTCATTGCAGAGATATAATCTTACACACACAAAAATTGATCTGTTCTGAATCTCATATGTCTCAATTTGCACTTAGCGAAATCTTGGCAAAAGGTTATCAGCTCCGATCCAAAATCTCAACAGAAATTGTTTAAATGTGTAAAGTTAAGTTTTGATTTATGGAGTGACAGAAATGTAAATTGGTAAGAATTTCAGACTGTACAAAAGAATTAATGTACTGCGTATCATCATATCTGGCATGTGGCAATATATTTGGGCTTTAAAGAGCACAGAAGCAAAAGAAGTTCCTTTTAGCAAAGTGTGATGCAAGCTTTGTAGAGTTAACAGACATTTAAGCCACTAGAATATTCTGGAAAATTGTCAGCTTTTCAAAAAAGACAGAAACCTATGATTTCAGTAATTTATAAACTTATCTTTTAGGGCAAAGTTACACAGATAAAAAGAAAAGCAGGCCAGCCCCACCCTCAGATCCTGGAGACCATCACCTTTCACATATATGGTGCAGTATCTAGTGACACGAGTGCATAACTATTCCTGTTATTTTTTGTAAACATGCTGGATATATAATTTTTAAAAACATTAAATGTTGCAGTGTGAAACCAAGGGTCCAGTGCCAGTCAGCCAGCCATGCCCTCTTCCAGGATACTCCATTGCATCTCCCATCCCTCGCAGTTTTCTCTGCCTGCCCTGTTCGACAGTCAGTCAGCATGCTGTGGTTATTGAACAGGCTCACTTCTCATTGTGCTGTTTTTGTACACCCCCCCATATTCCCCCTAAAGACTTTTTGTATTTTTGTTCTTCTGCTAACCTTGGATTTCCCCTGAGTCTGCTGATATCACCCTCTTGTGTGTGGATGGTGGCATTACGCCTAGATCAAGATCCACACTCAGAGAATGAGCTTGCTATTAGTATGTAGGATGACTACTATCTTTAAACGAATATGAGTGTTCAGTGGGTGCAATAAAAAAAATTGTTTACTTACAGTGCCCTTTTGTTTTTACTTTGTTCATGCATGCACAATACTATCAGGAAACATTATCCAGGACTGGGATCTACCACTGGGTGGGGAAATGAAATCAGCCTTCTGCTGGTGCCAAAGAAAAGGTATTTTCAAACCAAATTGATATAGGTGTTTGGGGAACAGGGAGGAAAGGTTTAACCAGCTGCAATCTCCACGAAGATCATCACTCCTCTCCTAGGACTTAGGCTTGGGGAAAAAAGCTAAAATGCTTTTCCCCCCAAGCCTAATTGCTAGGTGGGTGAGTGGATGGGTGAGTGAGTGGATGGGTGGACAGACTTTGTGTATCAGACTCCAGATTGTAAGATCCTCTGGGCAGGGCCCTGCCCTTTTCTCTTCAGAAAAGTGCCATGCATATTGCTCATGCTATGCAAGTATATACATAAGAACGTAAGAACATAAGAAGAGCCTGCTGGATCATTACAAAGGCCCATCTAGTCCAGCATCATGTTCACACAGTGGCCAACCACATGCCTTTGGGAAGCCCACATGCAGGACCTGAGTATAAGAGCTCTGTCCCCTCCTGAGGCTTCCAGCAACTGGCATTCAAAACCATATTGCCTCCTACTATGGAGGCAGAGCATTAGCCATCATGGCAAGTAGCCATTAACAGCCTTATCCTCCATGAATTGGTCTAATCTTCTTTTGAAGCCATCCAAATTGGTGGCCATCACTGCCTCTTGTGGGAGTGAATTCCAGAGTTTAATTATGTGCTGCGTGAAGAAGTACTTTCTTTTGTCTGTCCTGAATCTTCCAACATTCAGCTCCATTGGATGTCTATGAGTTCTAGTGTTATGAGGGAGGAAGACAAACTTTTCTCTATCTACTTTCTCCATGCCATGCATCATTTTCTGTACTTCTATCATTTCACCTCTTACTCACCTTTTCTCTAAACTGAAAAGCTCCAAATGCTGCAACCGTACCTAATAGGGGAGTCGCACCATCCCTCTGATCATTTTGGTGACCCTTTTCTGAATCTTCTCCAGCTCTAGAATATCTTTTTTGAGGTAAGGCGGCCAGAACTGCACGCAATATTCCAGTTGTGGCCCTACCATAGATTTATAAAATGGCATTACGATGTCGGAGGTTTTATTTTCAATATCTTTCCTAATGATCCCTAGCATGGAACTTGCCTTTTTTCACAGCTGCCACACGCTAGGTCAACATCTTAATTAAGCTATTCACTACAACCCCAAGGTCTCATTTCTGGTCAGTCACTGCCAGTTCAGAGCCCATGAGCCTATATGTGAAATTAAGATTTTTTTGCTCCAATATGCCCAAATTACATTTATTTACATTGAATTGAATTTGCCATTTTACTGCCCATTCATGAAGTTTGGAGAGGTCCCTTTGGAGCTCTTCACAATCTCTTTTTGATTTAACAACCCTAAACAATTTAGTATCATCAGCAAACTTGGCCACCTCACTGCTTATCCCTAAATCTAGATAATTTATGAAAAAGGTCCCAGGAGCGATCCTTGCAGGACTCCACTTTCTATATCCTTCCATTGGAACAAATGTCCATTTATTCCTACTCACTTCTTCTTGCTACTCAATCAATTTTGATCCATAAGGGGACCTCTCCTCTTATTCCATGACTGCTAAGCTTACTCAGGAGGCTTTATTTATTTATTAATTAAACTTGTATACTGCCCCACAGCCGAAGGTCTCTGGGCAGTTTACAATAACTAAAAACAAATACAATTTAAAATACATCTTTAAAAACAATTTAAAACATAATTTAAAAATTTAAAACAATATAGAACACATGCTAAAATGCCTGGGAGAAGGTCTTGATCTGGCGCCGAAAAGATAACAGTGTTGGCGCCAGGCACACCTCATCAGGGAGATCATTCCATAATTTGGGGGCCACCACTGAGAAGGCCCTCTCCCTTGTTGCCATTCTCTGACCTTGCCTTGGAGTAGGCACCTGGAGGAGGGCCTTTGATCTTGAACGTAGTGTATGGGTGGGTTTGTATCGGGAGAGGTATTCCATCAGGTGTTGTGGTCCCAAGCCGTGTAATGCTTTATAGGTCAATACCAGCACCTTGAATCGAGCTCGGAAACATAAAGGCAGCCAGTGCAAGCGGGCCAGAATCAGTTTTATATGTTCGGACCATCTGGTCCCTGTCACCAATCTGGCCGCTGCATTTTGCACAAGCTGCAGCTTCCGAACCGTCTTCAAAGGCAGCCCCACGTAGAGTGCATTGCAGTAATCTAATTTAGAGGTTACCAGAGCATGGACAACTGAAGCCAGGTTATCCCTGTCCAGATAGGGACGTAGTTGGGCCACCAACCGAAGTTGGTAGAAGGCACTCCGTGCCACTGAGGCTACCTGAGCCTCAAGTGACAGAGATGGTTCTAGGAGAACCCCCAAGCTACGAACCTGCTCCTTCAGGGGGAGTGCAACCCCATCCAGAACAGGTTGGACATCCACCATCTGGTCAGAAGAACCACCCACTAGCAGCATCTCAGTCTTGTCTGGATTGAGCCTCAGTTTATTAGCCCTCATCCAGTCCATTGTCACAGCCAGATACTGGTTCAGCACATTGACAGCCTCACCTGAAGATGAAAAGGAGAAATAGAGCTGCGTGTCATCAGCATACTGATGGCAACACACTCCAAAGCTCTGGATGACAGCACCCAAAGGTTTCATGTAGATGTTGAACAGCATGGGGGACAGAACTGACCCCTGCGGAACCCCATACTGGAGAGTCCAGGGTGCCGAGCAATGCTCCCCAAGCACCACCTTCTGGAGGCGACCTGCCAAGTAGGAGCGGAACCACCGCAATGCAGTACCTCCCACTCCCAACTCAGCCAGTCTCTCCAGAATGATACCATGGTCGATGGTATCGAAAGCCGCTGAGAGATCGAGAATCAATAGAGTCACACTCCCCCTGTCTCTCTCCCGACAAAGGTCATCATACAGGGCGACCAAGGCTGTTTCCATGCCAAAACCAGGCCTGAAACCCGACTGAAATGGATCCAGATAATCGGTCTCTTCCAAGAGTGTCTGGAGCTGACCCGCAACCACTTGTTCAAGGACCTTGCCCAGGAATGGAATATTTGCTACCGGCCTATAGTTATTACGATTTTCTGGGTCCAGGGAGGGTTTCTTCAGGAGTGGTCTCACTACCGCCTCTTTCAGGCAGCCAGGGACCACCCCCTCTCACAGAGAGGCATTAATCACCTCCCTGGCCCAGCTGGCTTTGCCATCCCTGCTAGCTTTTATTAGCCAAGAAGGGCAAGGATCCAGCACAGAACTGGTTGCACGAACCTGTCCAAACACCTTGTCAACGTCCTCAAGCTGCACCAACTGAAACTCATCCAAGAAATTGGGACAAGGCTGTGCTTTGGATAACTCGCTTGATTCACCTGCTATAACACTGGAGTCTAAGTCCTGGCAGATGCTAAAGATTGTATCCTGGAAGTGCCTAGCAAATTCAGATGGTTCTACCATGTCCCTGCGACCAGAGTGTAATACCCCCTGGACAATTCTGAAGAGCTCCGCTTTGATGAAGTACCGTGTTGAAAGCTTTTTGAAAGTCCAAGTATACCACATACACTGGATCACCTGTATCTATATTCTTGTTGATACTCTCAAAGAACTCTAATAGGTTAAGTGAGACAAGACTTACCCTTGCAGAAGCCATGCTGGTTCTGCTTCAGTAAGGCTTGTTCTTCTATATGCTTGATTATTTTATCTTCAACAACACTTTCTACCAGCTTTCCTGGGACAACCGTTAGGCTAACCAGCCTGTAATTTCTGGGATCCCTCCTGGATCCTTTTTTAAAGACTAGTGTTACATTGGTCACTTTCCAGTCTTGGGGCATGGATACAGATCTGAGGGACAAGTTATATATTCTTGTTAGAAGATCAGCAATCTCACACTTGAGTTCTTTGAGAACTCTCAGGTGGATGCCATCTGGACTTGGCGATTTGTCAGTTTTCATTTTGTCTATTGCTTGTGCTATATAGGTAATACATATAACGGGCCTGGGAAGACTTCTTCCTGAGATCTGAAAAGCTGCTGGCCATCAGAGAGCAGGCAATACTGGCCTAGATAGACCAATGATCTGACAATATAAAGAAGCTTCATATATTTATTATTTACAAATGGCTTCAACACTCCCCCAAAACCGGTGATAAATAATCCTTTGCATTTCTGCCTAAACAAAATGAAACATAAATTAGTAGGTTTTCTCCCCCTATACTTGTTTTAATTATAAGGGTAGGACATCCAAGTCCTGATATAACTTTATTGTATAGCAGCTTTGAAGGAAAACAGTGTTTATTGTGAAAGATGATTGCAGTTTCAATAACGACTCCCTCTTATTACTTTAAAAAAACATATATTTAGTCCAATAGCAGGAACACTAATTTTAGTACTTCTGGCAATGCTTCATCCAGCTCTTTATAATCTTTGTATTTAAAATCCCAGATAAGCCATAATTCACTGGACATGCTGAGCCATGCCTATACATATCCTGTGTTTTAACATAAAAGTATAAAATTACAGAGATATGATCAATTATTTTTTTTTAAAAAAATGTAAATGCATCATAATGGTTTAGAAAGGAGCCACGTTGCTCGGAATTACAAGTAAAAACAAAAATAGCTGGGTACTAACCAGAAAAAGGGATTGTTTCTTAAGGGGAACATGGTTTTCCTAGTTCCATGCATGAATGCTTCAGAGAATGGCTGAACCAGCATATCTGAACTGCAAGGCGACAGAATCAGGACTGTTCTTCCATCAAGTTACAAATATGAATGGAAAGGCCTCTTTTGGTTGGAACCTCTGCTTCTCTTATCTGATATCTGTATTCATTTAGTAGATTTATATCCTGCCTTTCTTTCAAGGTGCTCAAGGTAGCATATGTGGTTCTCTTCCCCCTTCCCATTTTGCCTTCATGACAACCCTGTAAGGAAGGTCCAGGAGTGGCTCACTGGGCAGGGCAGGGCTTCAGCAATAGCTTCTCAGCAGGGTGTTGCTGTCACTTACCAGCAGGGGGAGAAGAAGACAACAGTGAGGTCAGGGCTGTGCAGGTATCTACTGGTGGAGCTAATCTGGTGCTCCCTCTGCTGCACCAACACAGCCCTGATCTCATTACCGTGTATATACCTCCCAGTAATTGTCAGCAATGCTGCCGCCAGGAGGTATTACTGCAGCCCCACCACCTAGGGCAAGACACTCTTGGGTAGGATGGTTCCCCAGTGGGCTTCATGGCTTGTTTTAGTCTAAATATTTAAAGGATATTAAATTTCCTTTAAAGGATACTAAATTTCCCCGCCAATCTATAGAGACACTTGTGGACCAGTTTACATGAGCAAGGTCTATTGCTTTAGCACTGCAGTGGTTATTCACAGGCAGAACTTTCTGATCACTTTGTATCACTGCCTCCAACATAATGATTTCCAGTAGTGTCAGTTTACTCATCCAGCATTAATCAGGTGGTGGCAGATAAAGCGATGTGCAGACATATGCAAATGAGCCATCTTTCATACATTAATGGAAACAGTCCATGAAACGTTCTCCTTACGGTGGTACAATTTTTCTCAAATTGATGTGAAAAGAGAGAGAACAAGAGAGGAGAGAATGCATTGAGGCTAAGCTTATCATTCTTTTCTTCCCTAAAAGTCAGACAAGAATACTTTCAGCTTCCTTTGTATCCTCTGAACTTTTTATACATTTGAGACGTTGTCCATAAAACACACTGCCTATTCATTAACTCAGATTTAGGCAGGTATCATGTACTTGAACAGAACTGGGAGGAAGGGTGGGATATAAAAAAATAAAAATAAACAGAATATGGAACCTGATCTATGTCTCTTGTTTAAGAACTGATTTGAACTTGTTCCTGTATTGTTCATACTGTATGGAACATGTATCATATTCTGTAGGTTAGAAACTAATTTTCTAAACTGTAACTGCTCTTAGAATTTTTTTAAACTGTAACTGTTTTTGGATTTTTTTTGTTAACTTGCTTTGTTTGTGTGTTTGTCGCTCTGGGCTCCTTTGGGAAGAACAGAATATACATTCTATATACATATACATATTCATAATAGATATATTACATACATATACAATAGAACATACATTCTATTAATATTATTATTATTAGTCATCATCATCATCATCACTGGGGTTGCCAACTGATTAGGGTACATGTGGAATGATCCAACGGCCTTTAAGAGCAGCTTTGTGTGCAGAACTCAGCTGAGAAGCCTTTCATAACAATGGAAAGGAGCATCATCACCTGCTAATGTCTGCACATCATGCTGCTGTTAAAGGCATAGCTACAGAAGGTGGTTGAAAAGCTGGCACCTTTTCAGACTGTAGATGGAGGAATTGCATGTTTGAATGCTCCCCTCTTTTATTTATTTTTAAATTTCTTCCTTACATATGGAAAGGAAGTATGTCCAAGACAAGAGTTCTAGCCTAGCATTTGCCATGACATGCTCATTTTCTGAATGCAGCAAATTTATTCATCTCTGGGAGGATTCAGAAATGTGATCCCATATCTACATTCTGAGGTGACACAGCCCATGAAGCTGTGTATCACAATATAATTTCAAATGTATAGATTTGCTCTTTATCTTTCTTGTGACTTTTGGTGAAATTGGGTGGCAATTTGTAAGGCAATGGTTCCTAAATACGTCCCTGAATGGTCTGGGAGGACCTACAGCTTGGTTGAGAGCTCCATGGAAATTGATCTGAGCTTTCTAAAGGGAAAAAGAGGGCTACTCTATAGAGGGATGGAAAGATCTGTCGGTTTCAGTTCTCTCTGTTTCTCATTTTTCCAATCTTAATTTCAGTTCTCTACATTTCTGCAGCAATTTGTGAATTTTTATTTTAAAAAATCCTCATAAAAATTATCCAGCATTCAAGTGCAAATTTCTCAAAATAAAGACATTTTTGTAGACAGTTTTGACTAATGTACACATTTTTGCAAGCCATTTCTCATCATATAAAGCAATTGTGCATGTTATTTTCACTAATATATTCATTTTTTATGCACACTTTCCCTTATTATATGCATTTTTGTAAACATTGGTTGGTTGGCGAACTGCATCTCAAAATTCAAATATGCCCAAATTTCGAAGGATGGCTGTGTTTCTGTTCTCATATTGTTTTGGAAAGGCCACATTTGATAGATTCGGCTTGAAATGCAAACTGAATCAAAATTCTCACCTATCCTTACTCATACAAAGAAACAAACAAAGGGCCTTTATTAAGTTTATTAATACAGGAGTGAGTTGGGCCACATCCTTGCCCGTTCCCTCCCTCATTTCCTTTCTCTACATACCACTTCAGTCCTGGTCTAATTCAACCAGAGTTCCCCATTCCATTTGCCGTTACAAAACTAATGTAATGTTGGTTTACTAACCAGGATCTTAAACCAGGATCAAACCAACATTAAACCAGATTTTTCCCAATTCACATCTAATAAGGAACTCTGTTTTTAAACCAACCAACCAACCTAGGTTGAAGCATGAAGGAAGAAGGGGAAGGGTGGGCATGCTGATCCGACATTTGTTTGCAGCTTAATAAATTATGGCTGCTTATATCTGAACTGCAGCTGGTATAGCACAGTGGGGAGGAGAGCCTGGCTGGGAGTCCAGAGACTGTGAATTCAAATCCCCGCTCATGTCTCCTGGGTGTCAAGGGCCAGCTAAAGATCACCCCCGCAGTGAGTGGCTCAGAGTTTACGTGCTCTGCCACCTGTGCAGCTGTGAGCAAGCTGCATAGTCCCAAGGAGCCCAGTTGCCCCACAATTGGCAGTTGCGGACAAGGAAGGGGCTGGCTTGTGCAGCTGTGGCAAGCTGAGCAGGCCCTAGCCGGCTGGGGAGGACTAGCCTCAGAGGGAGGCAGTGGTAAACCTCCTCTGAATACCGCTTACCATGAAAACCCTATTCATAGGGTCACCATAAGTCGAGATCGACTTGAAGGCAGTCCTTTTCCATTTTTCATATCTGAACTGGGCCCAAGGATTTTTTGAAGTTCCCAGAGGAGTAGCTGTGTGTTAGCCTTTTGCAGCAAAACCAGCAATAACCACAAACCTTTTGGGATTTTACAGAGTAAGCTTTATTGTAACATAAAATAATATGGGCTTCATGTATCTGTGGGTTCGAATTCACGAAAACCTATGCCACAATAACTGTACATGTATATCTTTGCTTTAGAATCCTTCTGCCTGACTGGATCCTTGATATGGGAGTCACTTTCCCCTTTAGCCCCTAGCAGTCCTTGTTTCTATCACCATTATCCTGGTGACCTGCCAGAAAGCTTTGGTGATACACTGGGCAACCTGCTGGCACAGTCTTCTGAAAGCTTTATACCAAGGGCTTTTTCGGGGTGAGGTGAGGGAGTGTAATTGAAAGCCAGGCAATCTTCTACCTGGACTAACTTTGGAAGGTTTGCTAAGAGCCCTGTACATAATGAAGTGAGACAAGTACAGACAACTTAAGTGGAGGCATCTACAAGTGAACAGTCTCTAGATCCCATTACAAAATGGCTTTTTTTGCTGATGGGTATTTCCTGCACTGCTTGTCAAACAGTAGGTTCATGGCTTAGTCAGGGACAAAGTTATTAAGGACATAAAATGCCATCTGGATGGTGCTAATAAACATAAAATGTAACCTTCAGAAACGCTGCTGCAGTGGCCAGACTGTGCCAGACCACATTACCCTTTGTCTGTGTTAAAGTCTGAGCCCTTTTCTAACTTGTTTTGACTACATCATCTTAGCATATATTATCCTAAATGCCAAACATTGCACTTCTCAATAAGACTGCACCCTGAGCTTCATTCTCAAGCCTTCAACCATCAAGCAGGTGATAGATGACTTACATTTATAAGTAGGATCTTAGATCACACCATAACTGGCATTTTTTCAATGGGAGGAGTGGAGGAAACCTCCAAGGCGATAGATAGATAGATAGATAGATAGATAGATAGATAGATAGATAGATAGATAGATAGATAGATAGATAGATAGATAGATAGATAGATAGATAGATATTCAAAAAGTTCTTTTCCACAGAATGAAATTAATACAAGTGTAGTGGTGCAATGAATTTTCAAATTTGAATATTTTCTAGGCAAAAAAATGAGCTTTTGAGAACTACAAAAGAAGCTCCTTGAAAAACCACCTGTTTTAGTGATCTTTTGATAAGTTGTGCCCATTGGCAGCCTCTGTGTAAAGCTGCTTCAGCAAGAGCCAATCAAGGATCACTTGATGACATCATGGTGCCACATAAACAATCAGCAACTTGATGAACTGAAGTCACTGAGGGCTAATGAAGTCCTCACGTTGCTATAATTATTCACTAACAGGCAAAAAACCTTGTAGTTTAAGAACATACCTATAGCCAGCAGATATTTCTAACAAACTTTAAAAAGCAGGGAAATTGGGCAGCTATAGTGAATGCACCAGGGGAGCAGGAGCCCTAACCTCCTCTCTGAGATATTGGACTACCCTACAAATTTGTCAAAATACAAACACAATTTGGATTGGTCTTTCACAGTCAAATCCACTTCCTGTGTAGCTTGGAGGAATTTGGTAACATGTGCCTCTGAGCATACAGTGAGTGGTGGCAACACCTGCCATTTCCCTAGAGGGAGTATTACATTTTTGTTGGTGTTCTTCTTACTTTGCTTCTTTTCTGTGTTACTACTGTTTCTACAGAGAATCTAACCTAGACAAGTATATTTCTGTCATTATTCATCCTAGAAATCTGTGTCAAATTTATTTTTATTAATTTCAAAGCCTTTTTATTGGTCAATGCCATATGATGGTGAGGACAGCCTTTTGTGTTTCAAACTGGAGGTTATGTTCTAGTTCTACTTTGGATGCATTAACAGTTGAATCTGAAACTGCAGTCTGATGTAAAATCAGACTGATTAGAATATGTTGCTGCTTAAGCAATGACTCTAGCTGTTGGGAAAAACAAACTTGGCCTGCCCAAGATGCATGTGTTCAGCCCGCTATGCTTAAACCAGTTAAGGAAAGATGGTCATGGTCAATTTTTTAAAAATCCTTTTTCCCCCTAAACAATATGGTTTTTTAAACCCTTTTATTTAACATGTTTTTAAAGCTTTTTTTAAAGTTGTTTTGTTTTAATGTATTTTAAGGTCTGTTTTTATGATGTTTTAAAGTGTTTTTACTGCTTTTGTTTGCCGCCCTGGGCTCATGCTGGGAGGAATTAAATAATAAATAAATAAATAAATAAATAAAAAACATAGAGCACACCTAGAAATTTGCTAGAATATATTTCACCTCCCACTGTTTATCATGTGCAGACTGAGACACTCCTCATGTCCACTGGAGATTATTCTGCAGAACAGTCAGTGCCATTATTCCACAATTGTTTTTGGAGTTTTTTTTAGTGTTGCAAAGTGTTGCTGTACTTCACATATTCACAGAAATAGAAGCAAAAGAAAATGATTTACTATAGGAAACTTCATTAAAATTGCAAGGTAAATCAAACATATTTAAAGTAACCATCTGAACTATATCAACTGTTTTAATAGTGTTGCTTCCTCCCTGCTAAAACAAGATCAGCACACCACGTGTCTTGTTTCTGTTATTTGGGCTGATTGCAAATGTTGCCACCACTCACCATATGCTAAGAGGGGAGAAGGGGGATGGGAGCAGGCAGGAGGGGGAGAGGAGGAGGAGGGCAGGTTTGATCATTTGCATTTGCATGCGTTTTGAATTCAGTGAGATTTACTCCTGTGCAATCATGCTTAAAATAGGTGAAACTGACCTGGGGAAAGGCAGGGGGGAAGAGGAGGGCGGGGAGGAGGGTGGGGAGGGGGAGGAGGAGATTGAATGGTTGGGCACTGGGCAGAGGGAAAGCCCCTTTCCTTTCCAAAAGGAAAACATTGTGAATACCATTCTGTTTCCACCACCTTTTTATTCTACATCAGGCACATGTAGCCTCCCACCCAAATTTAAACCAAAGCTGTCCCTGGCCACATCCACACCAGACCTTTATTTCACTTTAGACAGCCATGGCTTCTCCCAAAGAATCCTGGGAAGTGTAGTTAGTGAAGGGTGCTGAGAGCTGCTAGGAGAGGCCCTGTTCCCCTCACAGAGCTTCAATCAGAGTGGCTGACTATTAAACCACTCTGGCCACTGGAGCTCTGTCAGGGGAATAAGAGTCTCCTCTTAACACCCTTCACAAACTACACTTCTCAGGATTCTTTGGAGAAAGCCATGACCATCTCAAGTGAAATCAAAGTTTGGTATGGGTGTGGCCCTCTGATTAGGCAAGCCCCGCAGCTGTGAGTCTGGCTTTTAGAACACTGACAGTTGGTTCTTACTGAGCATGCCCAACATTATCATTGAGTTCAATGCTAAATTTCTTAAACTAATTAAAAATCAGCCAGGCATTTTTTTAAAACTTTTAAACTGCAGAAGGTGAAGGTCAGAGTATGGGGCAAGGTCAGTAATAGGATTACAGGTACTCTGTGCACATGGCTGATATTTAATTAATTTCAACAGATTATGAGAACTCTGACAGTAAAAAGTCTTAAAAGGGGTCTGTTTTCTCTCTCTCTCTTTACACTTTGAGCTCTCGATTCTCTGACTGGTTTGTGTATCACCATGAAAATTTAGAGGGTTGTTAAGCAAGCATTTCTGAGTTCAGGACTATATGTTTTGTTTTGAAATGAGCTTATGGGAAGAATCGGAATGGCATTGGGGGGCATTTTCAATTTAACATTGCAGAATGCAAAAAATCCATGCTGACTATAGTATATAGCCACTCTCATGGCTTTATAATGAATTGGGGTGGGGAGAGGGAATTAATCTCAGCTGCCTTGTGATGCGATGTTGGCAATTTTATTGCCTGCTAGTATTGTTTGGTAACACTTTTACCTTGATCCCAGCTTTAGATGTGTGCAGTTAAACATGAGTACCTGTAGAAGAATGTCAATGCATATCCCATTCTATGCTGTAATGCTGCATGGACACAGCTGGGTGTATCATTCATCCGCATTGTATCATTTTTAATTGGATGTGTCTTATTCATATGTACATGCAAATGTTCATTCCTTACTGTATCCTGCCACTGCGCAACAATGTGCAACTAAATCAGGATGAGGGAACTTTGGCCTGGTCACCCTGACAACTGGGATGCTTGCCCATTTCCCTGCAATACCTTCCTTCTTATAAGTGCATTTATATTAGGGCTGGATTGTTTAATTGACTAATGACTGAAAACCCAGTAAAAATGCACACCAATTAACCTGGCAATATATGTATTTAAAGCAATTTTAAAAGGAGGAAAAAAAACCTTCTTAAAGGAGACATTCCCACTTTCTCTCAGGAGATACTGTTTTTTCTAACATGATCCTTGCAACGACAGATATGTGTATTATCTAATACAATAAAATAAGCAAAGCATGCTTGTCTTTTCAGGGTTTTCTATCCATATGCAAATTTAATCAATCTATTCATTACTTAATTAAAACTTATATGATTTTTTAAAAAAAACATTATTAGGGTTTCAGCCGTAGTTTACATTCTTTTGTGCAGGGATACAGAAGTTGCTGAAAGGGAGTGCTTTTCATAGGGCTGAAAGGTTCATGAGAAGCACTTCCCTATTTGGATCAGCACTACACAATTGTGAGGAACATGTGGGGATCACACTGCAGACTAACCATTCTCCCGCTGGGATGAAATCCCACCTGTAGCACCGATGGTGCTCCTAATAAAACTGTGGGAGGCTTCCTGTCTGCCACCCATTCCACACTGAAAGAAACAGTGTGAGTGGGGATAGAGAGGGCACAGTGGTCACACGGGTATGAAAGAAATTGGATTGGCCCAGGTTGTTTGGGGAAGATCAGAAAAAGCCCTAGGAGGGATCAGAGGGATCCCAAGGGGAGCAAGAAGAGAATGCACCCACCAGGAAACATCCAGCAGGGGTTCATGCCCAGAGTGGCCATGGAGGGAGGAGGAATGACAGTCAGCCAGTGAGATCCTAGGTTTCTCTACTCTTTGGAGGCTTGTGAGATTCCCACCAGGTATGTGATGTTTTCCCTGCTCAAAGTGTGGAGGTGGTTCTTGCTTCCCAGACAACCAATCCTGATGGCACCCACTGATGGAACCCATGAGAATCAGAAGCAGTCCAGATGCCCCTCCTTGAGGAGAAACAGAAGGCACAGATACCCAAGAGGAATCAGGAACTAGGCATCCCTGTAAGAGGGCAGAAGCTGAAGTTACCAC
The DNA here is from genome assembly GCF_030035675.1 of Rhineura floridana. Classification (NCBI taxonomy): domain Eukaryota; kingdom Metazoa; phylum Chordata; class Lepidosauria; order Squamata; family Rhineuridae; genus Rhineura; species Rhineura floridana. Next base: position 21,382,650 of record NC_084481.1, read on the forward strand.
TAACGAAGAATGATCACTAGCATGAGCAGAGCTTGGAAAAGTTACTTTTTTGAACTACAATTCCCATCAGCCCAATCCAGTGGCCATGCTGGCTGGGGCTGATGGGAGTTGTAGTTTTAAAAAAGTAACTTTTCCAAGCTCTGAGCATGAGAGTGATGAGAGGCGTGAGCTGTGCAGTAGCAATCAGTGCCCAGGCAGGAGCGTCCCTGCAGAATTAAGGTGGACTGAAATACCTTAAGGAGTAAAGTTTGTATGCTTTGTTTTTTGGATTCTATGATCCATGGATTTTACTGAGATGGATGGGCACATAGGAGAGTTGGAATTCCCCTGCCTTCAGACCAGATCACAAGTCACACAGAGAGAGACAGACAGACACAAGCACAAACAAATGCATATTGGTCTTAGAATATCTACAATCTTTGACTGTATCTCAGGTTCCAGAATCAAGCCCATTTTCCTTTGAGCAAATGTATATATTCTTTATGAAGAGCAGAGGTGAATTTTGCTAATTCCTACTTCTGTCTGTGTGTCCACCCCCCTTCTTTGGAGCTGATTTTGCAGAGGAGCTGCAGAGGGGATGAGACAAAAATTCCCTGCCTTCTTCAGTTAGTAGATGCTTCCACTGGATCAAAAGCCCTTCCATGAATGCAAGAGCACTAGTTGGATTTCACCCAATGTGCTTATATTAGCCTAATAATAATAATAATAATAATTTTAATTTATAAGTCGCCTATCTGGCCAATGGCCACTCTAGGCGACATACAACTCAATTAAAATACATCATAATAAATACAGTACAACAATAAAACAGTAAAACAGTGACAGTTTAGAGTAGCAGGCAATTAGTCAAAAAGATTAACCCTCCCCGGAAGTCCCGAAGGCCTGTCTGAAAAGCCAGGTCTTCAAGGCCTGGCGGAATACATTCAGGGAAGGGGCATGTCGAAGATCATATGGGAGGGAGTTCCAGAGAGTGGGGGCCGCCACTGAGAAGGCCTAAATATTTCCCCCAGATAAGTGATACTTCAACTTTTCCACTTGAACCTGAGAACAGAACATGAATTCATTCCGTTCTCAGTAAGTCATACATTTGCTTTGCTATTAGCATTTCTGTCTTTACACTGAGATTTTAATATTGGGAAGGGGCAGGTACTGATATGGAAGTGAAGTATAGCACAAACATTTTGCTAGGTTGGCAAGCAAAGAAAACGTCTGTTCTGTTAAATAAGCAGCTCAAATAAATGAAGGTATATTTTAGATGAGTCATCCCCCACCATTGCCCTGCGTCTGTATCTACTCAAACATGGATGATGCCTGCTGCCTAACCCTAGGTTAAATCTTCTTTACTCTGTCTAGGAGAAAGGGGAATTTAGAGTTTTGTTTTATGGTTTGAAATTGGCTAAATTGTTATAAAAATATTCATTTTTCTTATAGTTGGATTCTGATTTACTTCTGAATGACTGGGGTAAAAACATTTACAAAATTTCATTTTTTGTGTGTTAGGCTGACAAGCCCTTCCCCTTTTTTGGATGATTTTTTTTTTCAGTGATTCCCACCACAATTTTTTTGTCAATTACCACCCATTTTATTTATAGCGTTGCTTTCAAATAGGGCTGTACAATCCCTAAACCAGTTCCTAAGAACAAATCTTTCAAAGCTGCCTAGGCTTGGCCATACTATTCCTGAGCCAACCTAGCTCCAAGGCTGGAAAACTGCCTACATGAAACAGCCTCAAAAATAGATATTTTTCACATAACTTGCAGACTGATTTGATGAACAATTCTACCTTGGCAAAAGTGCAAGTTTGAGTGTGAAAAAAATTAAGCCCATGGAAATTCAGCACAATCAAGATTTACCTCAGTTTTTTTAAAAAATTATTGCAAGTTCATTTCTCTAACCATTTCCCTCATAACCAAGCAATATTCTATTATAATATTCTTTTTTCTTTTGTACCTTTTGATGTGCTTTACCTTAGATTCATTTTGCCATTGTTCACCTCAGATCCTCTATGACTTGAAAATGTTTAAATCATAACTGAGGTATACCGGCTTGGTTTGTTGATTGTTGTTGTTTAACATGCCTCTTGGAGATTGCACCCTTTCCCTCCTGCCTCCAAAGGGGTTGGGTTGATATTCTTGTTCTTTCATTTATGGATTGGTTCCTATGAAGCATTACATATATAAGAACAGTTTTAAATCCAACATAGATGCTGTGTGAGATTAAAAAAACTCCTATCAGAAAGCTTGTTGAAAGAGGATAGTCTTCAAGAGGTGCCAAAAAGACAGTATAGACTGTTCCTGTATGTTATAAAGGAGGAGGGAGTTCAAAACAGTAGGTGCCACCGCACTAAAGCCCAACTCCAACATTGTGTGGAACAAACTTTCTGATAAGATGGTTATCTTCTGTAGAATGCAGTAATCGATTGGGTATATAAGGTATTGACTAACAGGCAACAAACCCTTGTGGTTTAAGAATGTACCTGTAGCCAACAGATATTTCTATTAAACTTTAAAAAGCAGAGAAATTGGGCAGCTATAGTGAATGCACAAGGGGAGCAGGAAACCTGATCTCCTCTCTGAGATATTGTACTGCCCTACAAATTTGTCAGAATGCAAACACAATTTGGGTTGGTCTGTCACAGTTCAATCCACTTCCTGTAGCTTGGAAGAATTTGGTAACGTTCCTCTGGGCATATGGTGAGTGGTGGCAACACCTGCAATCAGCTCAAATAACACAAACAAGACACGTGCTGTGCTGATCGTGTTTTAGCAGGAAGGAAGCAACAGTTAAGACAGTTGATCGAGTTCAGATAGTCACTTTAAATATGTTTGATTTACTTTGCAATTTTAATGAAGTTTCCTATAGTAAATCATTTTCTTCTGCTTCTATTTCTGTGAATATGTGAAGTACAGCAACACTTTGCAACACTAAAAAAAACTCCAAAAACAATTGTGGAATAATGGCACTGACTATTCTGCAAAATAGTTTCCAGTGGACATGAGGAGTGACTCAGTTTGCACACGATAAAACAGTGGGAGGTGAAATATATTCTAGCAAAATTCGAGGTGTGCTCTATGTTTTTAATTGACCATGTCCACCTTTCCTTAAGTAGAATAGTTTAAGCATTGCAGGCTGAAAACATGCATCTTAAGCATGGCATTGAGAAAGTGGATAGAGAAAAGTTTTTCTCCCTCTCTCATACTAGAACTCGTGGACATTCAAAGAAGCTGAATGTTGGAAGATTCAGGACAGACAAAAGGAAGTACTTCTTTACTCAGCGCATAGCTAAACTATGGAATTTGCTCCTACAAGACGCAGTAATGGCCACCAGCTTGGATGGCTTTAAAAGAAGATTAGACAAATTCATGGAGGACAGGGCCATTAATGGCTACTAGCCATGATGGCTGTGCTCTGCCACCCTAGTCAGAGGCAGCATGCTTCTGAAAACCAGTTGCCGGAAGCCTCAGGAGGGGAGAGTGTTCTTGCACTCAGGTCCTGCTTGCGGGCTTCCCCCAGGCACCTGGTTGGCCACTGTGAGAACAGGATGCTGGACTAGATGGGCCACTGACCTGATCCAGCAGGCTCTTCTTATGTTCTTATGTTCTTATCTTGGGCAGGCCAAGTTTGTTTTTTTCCAACAGCTAGAGTCATTGCCTAAGTAGCAACATATTGTAATCAGTCTGATTTTACATCAAACTGCAGTTTCAGATTCAATTGTTAATGCATCCAAAATAGAACTTGAACATAACCTCCAGTTTGAAACACAAAAGGCTGTCTTCACCATTGTATGACATTAACCAATAAAAAGGCTTTGAAATTGAAAATAAATTTGACATAGATTTCTAGAATGAATAATGAGAGATACAAAATTTTCTAGGTTAGATTCAGTGGTAACACAGAAAAGAAGCAAAGTAAGAAGAACACCAACAAACATACAAAAATGTAATTCTCCATCTTTGGAGATGTAGTCCTGATTGCAGGTGTTGCCATGACTCACCATATGCTCAGAGGTACATGCTATCAAATTCTTCCAAGCTACACGAGAAGTAGACTGTGAAAGACCAATCCAAATTGTGTTTGCATTTTGACAAATTTGTAGGGCAGTCCAATATCTCAGAGAGAAGGTCAGGTCTCCTGCTCCCCTGGTGCATTCACTATAGCTGCCCAATTTCCATTCTTTTTAAAGTTTAATAGAAATAGCTGTTGGCTATAGGTACGTTCTTAAACTGCAAGGGCTTTTTGCCTATTAGTGAATTTCTCTGCTCTTATATCTGGGAGGTAAGAAATGGGATCCTGTGCGAGTTTACTGAGAATGGATTGATCATTGGCATGCTTATTAAGTTCAATGGGATTTACTTCCCTGCAATCATGCTTAGGATAGGTAAAACTGACCAGAGGAGGAGAGAGGGCAGGGGGAGGGGGGAGGAAGGGCAAAGGGGAGGAGGGGGGCAGGCAGGAGGGGGAGGGGAGGGGGAGGGGAGGGGGAGGGGAGGGGGAGGGGAGGGGGAGGGGAGGGGGAGGGGAGGGGGAGGGCAGGTTTTATCATTTGCATGCTTATTGAATTCAGTGGGATTTACTACCATGCAATCATGCTTGGGATAGGTGAAACTGACATGGTAGAGGAGGGAAGGAGGGAGGGCTGGGGAGGAGGAAGAAGGGATGAGAGGGGAAGGGGAGGGGAAGGAGGGGAGGAGGAGTGGAAAGGTAGGTCTGATAATTTGCATGCTTAATTTGTTCAATCGGATTTACATCCACTGCAATCATGCCTAGGATAGGTGAAACTGACAATGGAAGAGGAGGAGAAGGGAGAGGGAGGTAGGAGGAGGGGAGGGGAAAGGGAAGGAAGAAAGTGGAGTGGAGGGGAGAGAAGGTTTTGAAATGGGAGGGGGAGAGGGCAGGAGGGAGGGAATATGAGGGAGAAGGATAGGGTAGGTTTGATCATTTGCATGTTTATTGAGTTCAATAAGCCAGTGTGGTGTAGTGGTTAAAGTGTTGGACTACGACCTGGGAGACCAGGGTTTGAATCCCCACATAGCCATGAAGCTCACTGGGTGACCTTGGGCCAGTCACTGCCTCTCAGCCTCATGAAAACCCTATTCACAGGGTCACCATAACTCGGAATCGAAGGCAGTACATTTTTTTTTTTAGTTCAATGGGGTTTACTCCTGTGCAATCATGCTTAGGATAGATGAAACTGACCTGAGGGAGGGGCAGGAAGGTGGAGCAGGGGAAGGGGAGGGGAGGGGAGGGGAGGAAGGGGAAGGATAGGAGTAAGATGGAGAGGAAAGGGGGAGGGGAGAAGGGAAGAGGAGGGCAGGGAGGAGGAGGGGGAGAGTGGGGAGGAGATTGGGTGGGTGGGCACTGGGCAGAAGGAAAGACCTCTAGATTCTCTCTTAATGTTTTGTGTATTGCCATGAACATGTAGAGGGTTGTTAGGCACGCATTTCTGAGTTCAGCACTATAAGTTTTGTTAGACTTTGTTTTGAATTGAGCTTATGGGAAACAGAAGAATGGCATGGGGGTATTTTCAATTTCACATGGCAGAATGTGAAACGTCCACGCTGTATAATAAGATGCTGTTTTAGGTATTCTGGTCCCAAGCTGTATAGTGCTTTGTACAACAGTACTAGCACCTTGAACTTTGTCCCATTGGTAGCTGGCAGCAGCATAATTCTAGCAGGAGCAGTATAATATGATGGCCATATCCTGCTCCAGTGAGCAGTCAAGCTGCCACATTTTGTACTAGCTGCAGCTTCTAGGTCAGCCTGAAGGGCAGCACCACATGGAGCACATTGCACAGATCATGATTACCAGTGCATAGGACAACAGTGGTCAGGCTATCCTGACCGAGACTAATTCAGTCCCATAACCAGGCCTGAACCCATACTGGATTCTACAACAAATTTGTGAGCATGCACATGCACGTGTGAATGTATGCATGCCCATGGCTACATGGCGTGGGACTGCAATACCTGGTGGAACGCCTCTCCCGCTATGAACCTACCCACTCACTTCGTTCGCAATCTAAGGCCCTCCTCCGGGTGCCAACTTACTGTGAAGCCCGGAGGGTGGTTACTAGATCTAGGGCCTTTTCAGTAGTGGCCCCCGAGTTGTGGAACAGCCTCCCCGAAGAGGTACGCCTGGCACCTACCGTATTATCTTTCCGGCGCCGGGTAAAGACCTTTTTATGCTCCCAGGCATTTTAATCATTTTAATCATTTTAAACATTTTAATCATTTTAATCTATTTGTCTGATTAACTTCTGTAACATTGATTTTTTTATTTTATATTTGTCTAATTGTATTGTGTTTGTTTATATAAGTTTTGTGATGTTATCGTTACGATGTATGTATTTTATCTTATGCTGTTCACCGCCCTGAGAACTATTTGCTAAGGGCGGTATATAAATGTAACTAATAAATAAATAAATAAATATGTTTTAATCATACCATGTCTGCAATATATCGGCTTTTTGGAGGGGTTGTTTGTTTTTCTGGGCTTCTTGAACATTTATTTGGAAAAACGCAATTATTTGTTTTTAAAGGGAGATGGACAGCCCTTGTGTGTGTGTGAGAGAGAGAGAGAGAGACAGAGAGAGAGAGAGACAGAGAGAGAGATTACTTACCTGTACGAAATTCCTGTACTACTTTTTTGCTGCACATGCCAACCATTCTGTGCTACTTTTATTTTATATATATATAATTATTTTATTAAGGTATGAGTGCTGGCACCTCATTTTTACAAAAAAAAAAAAGCCCTGGATATGCATTCACCACACAAGCAAGTTAAGAAGTATACTTTTATTTAACAGAATTTGTCACACCTTATACAATGGAAATAAGCCTGAGGTCAGACACATACCTGATTCATGAAGTAATGGAGAAGCGGGTACAAAGTGGGGGCACATTTTTCTGTAACACAGATAATGTCATATGAGATATGTGGGCTCTCCATGTGGCTATGTGACTTGTTCAAGTCTTTCCCCTTAAAAAAAGGGGAGGTAAAATTGCATGGATTTGGCATGTGTGGAATTGAGGATCCATGTGGAGCACCCATGTGGTGGGAGGGAAGGGCAGACAATCACCATCATTCCATGTGCAGAAGTTCACCGCATAGGCTGGGCAACTTTCTTTCTACCGTCGTAAGAAGCTACAAAAAGGTTTATATATGGTAGCATGAAGAAAATCACCCAGTCCTTCCTGTGAGTAACTGCATATGAACAGCTTACTGATGGTGACAGCTGCCATGTGACATGATTAAAAGTGGCCTCCTTGTGGCAGACATAATGTGTAAGCCAGCCCTCAGTTCTACATAAAAGCGTTTAGAATTTGGGTGTAAGGTAACTTAACCACAAGTATATTGCATTTCACATACAAAGTATGTCTTAGAACATCCAGACTTAAAGCACATAGGCACTCTTACCAAGCATAATTTAAACAACAGATGCAGACTTCATGCAGGCTAACACCACAACCACCTGTCATTCAATTGCCTGTTTTCAGACTTATATAAACAATAAGCTAAAATATGAATGTCATCTACATTTTGCTTGTGAGTCTTTCTAATCATTGGCTGACTTGTTATGACATCATGGACTGTTCACAAACATTTAGATTAGTTATGTGGGAATATCCTTAATAGCGGAGCAGAGCCCAAACTATCTGTTTAGTTTTGGATTTATATTTGCTATACTAAAAAAAAAAAAGCCCACTCCTTTTCTGTATGTTTTTGTCAATCCACTTGAAATTTTCTGTATTTTTCACCCAGGTCCAGGACCTCAAATGTTGCTCTGATAAAGGTGTGCAAAAACAATATTATAATATTTGATGTTTAGAAGTTGAATGAAAAACATAGGGATAGTTTTGCCTTTTAAAAAATTAATTTCCATGTCTATTGGAGAGCAAGATTTTCCCCTGTTGAAAATGCATATCAAACTTACGAAGATACAGCTTAGCTTGTATTGCTGTTGTAATGGATGCTTCCAAAGCTAGGAAGGGAAATACTAGATAATGGTAGTAGTAGGTCAAAACTACTCAAACATTTACACTTGTATTCTGCTACTTTCTTTGTCCTACTATACACAGTATACAATAAGATAAAGCCTCTATTTATCCTCCTCCATATGCAATTGACTTATATTAGTGTTCTTACATAGCAGGTTGCTCTATACAATTGAGGATGCACAGGTTTATCCCACTCCGTGTGCCCGCACGCAGCCTGGACAGGCAGATTGTAGTTGCAGCTAGGGGGTGATGCATATGCGTGTGTGCCTTGTGGTGTGGAGGGGCGGAGCGCCAGGGGCTTATTTAAGCCCACGCCGCCCCTTCTATCCTCCTCTTGGTGCGCGATGCCCACCCCACCCTCCCTTATTTGTGGTGTGACCTGGGCCACTTCAGGGCCAAGTAAGAATTTTTATCCTGCCCACCCTAGTTGGAGGACAGCTTTTTTGCCTGCTCCACACTATGAGGGTAGGAGGGAATTGGGTTGGGGGTGTCATGATTAATATGTGGTTTTGGCTAATTCGGCTAAATTGGCAAGGTTTAAAATGTTAATGTCCTGAGTGGGGCAGTTTTTGGAGCATGGATGCAGTAAGGTGCGGGAAGGGAAGCAGGTAAGGACAGCTAGGTGGCTCCCTTAGGCACCTTTGGAGGTGATTGGTGGTTCCGGAGGCCTGTCTGTCAGGGCTTTATGGCCTGAGGACAGAATATGGGCTGCTTCTGGGGTCTACTTAACTCATCCACCTGAGGGTTGTGCGGCCCCTGGGGGCGGTGATGGAAGAAGGTCCCCCTACTCACCTACTAGGTGTGGCTGGGGCGAGAGGTAAGCAAAAGGGGCTTGCCCTTGCCCCAGTAGGGGCTGGTCGCCCGAGAGCTGTATGGCAAGCTGCTTGCTTATAGACAGTTCCCACACCGAGGTTTCCCTCTGCAGGTCACTTTAAAAGGGGTATTTGTTATAGTTTTTAAAAAGTGGCCCTTTGTTCAACCCAAACTGCTGTGTCTGCGTCTGATTTCTCCCCTCGGCTGCAACATTTTAACATGTGGAAATCCTAGGGCAAGAGCACTTTACAATATAAGCTGCAATCTGCTTGTACATTTTATTATTATTATTATTATTAAGTAATAATGTTGTTATTGTTTTACTTCCTGAAGCATTAACAAGCATGTGCCCTAGAAACAGAAAACAGACATTCTTCATTCAGTATTGATGTGTTTCTTTGTCTCCTCCACTACGTATAAAGATCTGTAGTATTTTCTTCAGGGTTGGGATGTAGGTAATATACCAGAGGTAGTGAGTGTTATTTTGCAAACAGAAACCATATCCTTGGGCAATATTGATTTCAGCTTAATAATTCATGGAGTATTATTTACAAAAAGAAGCATAAGCATGAAACTCAAATATTCACAGTTTGGGAATATCCATGTTTATTTGCTAATTCTTTTCAAAAGATTTTAAGTCTAGGTAAGAAATCTGTAACATTATTTCAAAAAAGCAAAAAGGACGGGTTTTAGGTTTGCTCTCCCTCTCTCATGCGCCCTCACTGAAATCGGTAGTCAGATGAACACGTCTGCATTGGATTGTTTAATATCTGGTATTAATAAATATTTTATTGCAGTGATGGAAATAAATCTGTGGCTTTTTGATACAGGTCTACTTTGAGATTCTGAACCACTAGAGGCCAATTTCTGCTTTGCATTTACAGATTCCTCTCCTAAAAGCACTCACACAGCTCGTTTAGGATCCCTGTGTCCTAAAACAAGAATCTCACTTCTTACAGACATTCATTAATGGTAGAATGAATGCATAGATGTGGCAGGGAAAGTAGCAATGCAAATGAGCCTATATGCATTAATTTCTAATCCCCCATGTGCACAAGCTGTACATGACGGAGGGCTCTCTCTGCATATAGTCAGGAGCGTTGAAGAGGTCCTTCTGTACATGCAAGGTCACATCTGTGGGCTCTGTGCAGATGTTCTAATGAATGTGCATATACACTAGGGCCCCACTTTATGGCGTTCCGTTTTCCAGCGTTCCGCTGATGCGGCGGCTTTCAATTAGGGGAAATTCCCCGTTTTAAAGTTGATTTTGCGCTTTCATGTCATTTTGCGTCATTTTCGCACGACGCAACCCATTATAGTCAATGGGTTCCACTTTACGGCAATTTCCGCTTTACGGTGGGGGCCTGATCCCTAACCTGCCGTATAAGCGGGGCCCTACTATACTGGGGATGTAGCCTGCCACCACAATGTCTTGTCTTTGCCTCTATTAATAATCTGTAAAGGGCTTCTGTTATGCACTTTCAAGGCCAGAAAAGTGAAGCCTGTCTGTTTCTGTATCTATGACATTTGTATCCTGCCATTCCCCCACAAAATACTAGACAATTGTACCACCTTATCCTCTCAGCAACAATATGAGAGAAAGCGGTTTTCCCAAGGCCACCCAGCAAGCACTCTGGTGAACCCAGGCCTCTTGTCTGTAATCAGATCCAACACTAGTTCCAGTAGAACACAATGTGTCTCCTTTCAGGCCTATCGCCCTCAGCATTAAAAAAATGGAATAAGCTCAAGATGGGGAAAATGTCTTGCTGTTTTGGTGCAGGGTGGAGGATAAGGAGGAGAAGTCTGGACCCAAAGGCCTTATTTGTGAGGTAAATAGTTAAGCCTCAGAAGGAAAGAACTGAGTTCACCATCTGACTGCCTATCATAGGAGGAGGGAGAGAATACGGGCAATTTTAGTAATTTCAGTTGCTTGCTCTCAGCAATTTACTTTTCACTTGGGGAAAACCCTTCTCCATTGGAAATAGTACACAGGAGGTAGAATTTTCCTTTCCACCCAGCCAAGGTTCCTTCTATTAAACCCTTAACTATAGCCGTGAGACTCTTCTAGTGCAAAATGCATTCTCAGTAATGGATTTGTTGGCATCTGGCAGAGCTGAGGGACTGAATGAAGTCGCCGATGTATAGATCTGTTTTCCTTCATTTTGACTTTGTCCGCTGATTTTTAATCATGTAACATGGCAAGCAGATCTCCTTTCTGGGATTGGGCTAGATGTTTGCAAACTACAATCCTTCTGTTTCTTATTGTAGAATTTTTTATATAAAAAAATATAATGAAGAAGAGAGATTTAGGCTATTTAGCCATTTAACTGTCTCTTTGTAAGATTATTTTCTTGCTGTGCTGAGTGTATTGTTTTGTTATGGGTTTAAAACTGTATTGACTGAATAACCATTTGCCACTATAAAAGCACATAAATCATATTTATAGTGGGGAAGCTGATAGGAACCCTTTGATAACATTCCACTATTAAGCAAAAGTGAAATTTACTAATATGGCATGATCCAACCATTTATTTCAGAAGGAGAAACTTAAGCACATTCTTAACCTTTTCCCACTGAAATCAGTAGGACCTAGAAGGGGCTGCCTGCTAGAGAGGGGCAAATCTGTCAACTTTCGTTTCTCTGTTTCTTATTTTTCTCATTTCAGTTCTCCACATTTAAAAAAACAAGTCCTCATGACAATTCAGCATCATTTTAGTGTGAATTTCTCATGATATACATGTTTGCATGCACTTTTGCCTAATGTATATGTTTTTGCAAAGACATTTCCCTTATATAATGTGTTTTTGTATTCCATTTTCAGTACTATATTCATTGTGTGCATATTTTATTCAGTATAAGCATTTTGTACACATTACTTGGCTGGAAAACTGCTTTGCAAAATTCACAGATTTTTGAAGGGTAACTCTGTTTCAGTTCACATTGTTTCGGAAAGTGAGAATTAGGTAGGTTCTCCTATAAATGCAAACTGAATTAAATTTCTCCCCTGCACCCATCCCAGCCTGCCCATAGTTTGAGATTCATGTAGCAGAGCCTGCTTAAGTACTCACCATTGAAGACAATCAGGCTGATGGGCACTTGTAATAGGGTCTTCTCTGTGATAACTCACAGCTATGGAACTTGGTTCCTTCTGAAATTTAGGCAGGCGTTATCCCTTATGTCCCTTAAATGGATCTTGAAGACCCATTTTTTCTGTGTGACTTGTAATGACTGATGTAAACTGGCAGAATTTTATTGACTGTGCTGGTTTTTCGATTTTAGTGTTATTATGAAATGGGTATTTTTAAAAGTTTTATATTGGATTTGTATTTTTATGTATTTGTAGCATGTGTTCTCAAAAAGCAGGGAGTTCAGTGTGGTGCAGGCATTCTAGCAGGAGCAGCAGCTTGGCTCTGCTGGTGTGCCTCCTGCATTGCACCAGCCTTACCACCCTGCCTTGCCTTGCCCCTTCCCATCCCCCACCTGGTAAGCAGCAGAGACACACCTGCTGGGAAGCTAGTGTTCTGGTTCCACCCCACCGGCAAGCCACTTCTGCTCATTGTCCTATGAGTTGTCACCAACAGTTCAAGATGAGCCTCACCAGCAGGTAAACTTATAGGCTGAGTGCTATAGGGCACTTTTAATGTCCGGGGTGGCTCTAAGCAAAGTATCTTCTGGTGCCCCCCCTCCTCTGTAAGGTGGCCCTATTGTGGTGTCAGCATTTCAAGAAGCACTAGGTGGCTAGGTCTAGCTATGGCCACATTCACACCAAACATTTATCCCACTATTATTTCACTTTAAACCAAGATTCCTGGGAAGTGTAGTTTGTGAAGGGTGCTGAGGGCTGTTAGCAGACCCCTATTCTCCTTACAGAGCTACAATTCGCAGAGTTCTCTGGGAAGATGGACTGACAGTTAAACCACTCTGGAAATTGTAGCTCTGTGAGGAGAATAGGGGTCTCCTAACAATTCTCAGAACCCTTCACAAACTACACTTCCCAGGATTCTTTGCAGGAAGTCATGACTGTAAACTGGTATAAGAGTGGAATAAATGTATGGTGTGAGTGTGGCCTATCTTTTAATTTCCCAGCAAACTCCAGATTGACTATAGGTCAGGGCTAGGGATGGAAAGATCAGTCAATTTTGGTTTTCTCAGTTTCTCATTTTTCCAATCTTAAATTCAGTTCTCCACATTTCTGCAGCAATTTGAATTTTTTTGGGGGGGAGGGGGAAATCCTCATGAAAATTCTCCAGTATTAGTGTGACTGCATTATGCAGTCTTTTCTGATGTACAAGTTTTTGCAAGCCATTTCTCGTCATATTAATGTATAAAAAGTATAGAGGATACAGGGGAAGCTGCAAGTATTCTGGTCTGACTTTTAGGGAAGAAAAGTATGATAAGCTTAGCCTGAATGCATTCTCTCCTCTTTTGTCCTCTCTCTTTTTACATCAGTTGGAGGAAAATTATACCATCACTGAATTTCAGCAGAAAGAAAGTTTCACTGACTGTGTATGTTTCCATTAATGTATGAGAGAGATGGCTCACTTGCACATGCCTGCACATCGCTTGATCTGCCACCACCTGATTAATGCTGGATGAGTAAACTGTCACTACTGGAAATCATTATGTCGGAGGCAGTGATACAAGGTGATCAGAAAGTTCTGCCTGTGAATAACCACTGCAGTTCTCAAGCAACAGACCTTGCTCATGTAAACTGGTCCACAAGTGTCTATAGATTGGCAGGGAAATTAATATCCTTTAAAGGAAATTTAATATCCTTTAAATATTTAGACAAAAAAAGCCATGAAGCTCACTGGGGGACCATGGGACAGACTCTCTCTTTCATTCTAATGTACCCAGGAGTAAGGATGGAAAGAGCTGTTCATTTAGGTTTTCTCAGTTTCTCATTTTTCCAATCTTAAATTCAGTTCACATTAGTTTGCAAACTTTTTTTTAAAAAAAGTCCTCATGAAAATTCTCCAGCATTTTAGTGTGAATTTCTCCTAATATGCAAGTCCTTGTAGGCAGTTTTTGCAAGCCATTTCTCATCATATAACACATTTTTGCATGTTATTTTTCACTCATATATTCATTTTTATGCACACTTTCCCCTAATACATACATTTTTGTAAACACTAGTTGGCCAACTGCAGCACAAATTTTGAATAAGTGCAAATTTTGAAGGATGCCTGTGTTTCAGTTCCCGTATTGTTCCCGTATTGTTTTGGAAAGTGCAAATCCAATCAGTTCAGCTTGAAATGAGAAGTGAACCAAATTTCTCTCCCATCCTTAGTCAGGGCCTTTATGGGAAATTAAAAAGGTGGCTAGATCCAGCATCCTGGTACTTGGGGTACCAGGCCAGAAAAAAATATGTAAGGATGGGCTGAGGCTCTGCAACCCTGGAAGCTGCTCAGGGATGACACCAGGCACTGAGAGTGACCCCGTTAATGTTCATGCATGTGTATTTACATACATGTATATCGAGAAAAGATGTATCCACCCACTCACCACCACCTTCAAGAGATTTAACTTCTAGAGACCCTATGCAGGGAGTCGCTAGCCCCGGAGAACAATTCTAGCCACTCCATTTGCTAATACAATATTTAGCCAAGCGTGCCCAAAATGGTTGGGAATTATTTCAACTGACTAAAGGTGACCACAAGGATTGGCAGCAATTGGAGAGTTGGAAAATCTCGGAATCTCAATTGATTAATTTCCGGATGGTCTACAAGAGGCCTCACTCTGGGCGATCTGCTGTACGAAGAAGCTGTATATATTATAGACTCTAAGACCTATGACATACATCCTCCAGGCTGCCCTGTGGGAAAAGGGAAAGGAACCAATTACTCCTATTAATAGCTTAAGTGATAAAACCTATATTATTTATTTATTTATTTATTTGATTTACATCCCGCCCTTCCTCCCAGTAGGAGCCCAGGCTATCACTTTTTTAGCTCCTTCACAAAGAAAGGATCATTTCCCTCCTTACGTAGTACAAGATTACATTACATTTTTCTAGCCACCCAGATGGTGGCAAGAGCTGCAGAAGGTGAAATAAAAAACAAGTGCCCTGCTGGATGAAACCAAAAGCCCATCTGTTCCAGTATTTTATTCTCACTGTGGCCATCCAAGGTTGTGGAAAGCCCACAAGCAGAATACGAGCTCAATAGCACACTTCCACTTGTGATATCCAAGAACAAATCTCATAAATAAATAAATAAACCGGTATTCAGAGGCATACTAGCTCTGATACTTGAAGGACAACAGCCAGCATGAGTAGTAATGAATAAAATTTAGCCTCTCCAGCCACCAACACACAGGCAAGAAGACTGGATTTGCTCCACTGGTGCATTTGCACCACTCTGACCTTGCTGCTACCTCTCTTTCCCCCACCCTGTTATGCAGGGCCGCAGGCAACTGGAGATCAGGTGAGCAATGCAACTGCCCTGCCCCTCTGTCCATTCCTGCACACAAGGCTGTAAGAACTTTCATTATTACAAGGCAGAGGAGCTGTGAGGCTCCATTGCTCAATGCAGAGCAGGGAGTGTGAAGCCACATGAAAAGTAGTGACCCTTTCGATTTCCGTTCTTGTTAATAAGTTGAAGATATTATGCTCCTAGTCATTCAGACTTAGGTCCGTGGACATGCTTTAGCAAATTCCTATTTGTTCATGTGTCAAAGTGTTGAGATACTGAAGTGGCTGCAAATGATTTGTTTTGCTCTATGACTCTGTTTTATTCTTATTTTGAAATTATGCCAATAATTACATGGTATATCTGTAGAATGCCTGATCACCGTCTTTGAAAGCAGCTACTTTACTCCCAACTTAAGGATGGAAAACAGAATATCGGTGGACAGCAAAAGAGGTTTAAAGATGTTCTCAAAGCTAATCTAAAAAAATATAACATAAGCATAGAGAACTAGGAAGCCTTGGCCCATGAGCATCCCAATTGGAGGTCGGCCATTATCAAAGGTGCTATGGACTTTGAAGAAGCACGAGTAGAGGGCAAAAGGGACAAACGAGCTAAGCGGAAGGCACATCAAGCAAATCCTCATCGTGACCATCTTCCATCTGGAAATCTATGTCCTCACTGTGGGAGGCTGTGTGGATCCAGAATTGGCCTCCACAGTCACTTACGGACCCACTGTTAAAGACCTTACCCTGGAAGACAATCTTACTCTGCCATGAGTGATCACCAATGAATGAATGAATAATATCTGTAGATTGTTTAAATGTCTAATAATCCCATGTTTGTTTGCAATTTACAGCTGGAAAGCAAGAGAAAAGATATCTGTAGAAATTTTGAAAAAATAAAAATTTGTAAAAAGTGGAAGGCCAGCCAGCCAGTTGCTGCTGTTCGGTAAGCCAGCTGTTTTTTCAGGGAGCAGTGATAGGAAGCCTAGAGTAGTCTGGAGAAATCTACCCAATAGCAGAGGTGTTGTTAAGCAGTGGCCCATGGTGTCTAGTCCCTGGGACTCAGACCTCTTGCTCCTCTCCCTCATTTTATTTTTAAAAAACACCTTTAATTGGTTATTGTATTTGTTTTTCTCACAGGGCATCTGTGCACGCTATCAAATTCAGGGTCATTGAAACGCTAGCCACCTAGCATCTTCATTTGCCCAGAGGCACTTGTTTCCATTTAATATATACATTGATAGCCATTCTTGCAAACAGATTGCAGAAGGGGCAGAAGATCCAATTCGCATGCAGTATATTGGGTCCAGAAATTCCCATTTGCACCCCATAGCTTAGAGTAGGCCCTGACAACCAGAGATTTTTCTTTCTCGGCTCTGACAAAATGGCCTCAATTTGTATTTATACATTAGAATATATGAAATGTTTGTGCACATTTGTGGTCATGCGCCCATGTCCTTTTGAGTACCTAGCAGTCTCCCTGCTCATTGGAGGCTGGGGGGGAGTCTTGGGTGCTGACTGGCAGGTATGGATGAATGAGGAATTCTTGGGGCTTGCTGCACCTCCATGTTTCCTCTCTCATCAGCACTGCCCCTGCTCTCTGCTTCACGTAGGTTCCAGCGTCAGTTGTCGAAGCAGCTGCTTCTCGAGGAAGCCCAGTAGATCTGCCCACTGGGTTGGGATGTCCTATATGTATTACTTGGGGCAGCCCCATTGCCGGTCTCTTAGTATGAGTCTTCTTGCTTTTGTAATCTGAGGACCATTGTAATCAGTGAGCAGGTAGTTAGGAGTCTTTGGTGCAGAACTGCACATTCCATTTGCACATTCTGTTTGCCAATAAAGCTGTAACCCACTCAATTGTTCTTGCTTCTGAAATGCAGTGAAACAAATGAAAGCATTTGCCCTTTGAAAGGCAGTGTTATTGCCATCCTTTGGAGACATGAAATGCCATCAATAGAATATAACAAAAGCTCTGCTAGAACTAAAGTTGATGGGATTTTAAAAAGGGGTCAAATATTGCAGATTCTTAGAGAATCAGCAGCTTCCAAAGAGTCTCCTGTGCACAACTGATCCACTTTGGGGTGATGGTTAAAAGGACCAAAACCCAAAGCAAGCTTGTATTTAATATGTGTCCCTTGATTTCTAGTTATTATCATATCGCATCATATATAAATATAAATGCTGCCCTCCTGCTGGGAGGAAGGGCAGGATATAAATCAAATAATAAATAAATAATAGAGATATAAGGTATGTATATAGTTAAGCTCAGATCTAGATAACCTAAAAAGACAACAGCTGGCAGAATTGTATAGGTTCTGAGCCTCATCCTCAGGTCCTCCTTCAAGGGTCTGTCCCAAAGGGTCACTTTCCCTTTGGTGCTAGTTCTTTGGTAGTAACTCCTTATGAGCCTCCAGAATAGAAAGGCATGGCAAGGCAGGAAGGTATTCAACCACTGGCATTCCTGGAACAATTTTAATCATTTTTTATCAAACCATTTATATTTTCACCATCCTTTATCCTATGAAGCTATCTTCGCTAACAAAAAGAACCTGTGTGTGAACTAAATTATCTCCATTGATATACTGCAAAGGATGTCAAGCTAACATAACCCTGTTTTTGTCCATGCAGCTGACTTTTCATTATTTCAAAACACTGTTTCCATAGATTTAATATATAGAAAAGCCATAATTGAATATGGCAGGTCATGGGATGGGCTGGCAGAGCATCTAGCGTTGTATTTAATAGTGGTAAGGTGAACTTTCCATCAGTGCAAGGATTTCTCCATGTGCAAGAGAACATTCTCCTCCTCTCCTTCTTCCACACACCCTCTGAATCTTTTTCTGAGGTTTTCCCTAGCCCTCCAGAACAAATTTGGGGAGGATGTGGGGCACGCACAGGGGAGGAGAGGAGGCAATGCCCCTTTGCACAAGTGGAACTCATTCAACTTGTGCAATTAAGAACATAAGAACATAAGAAGAGCCTGCTGGATCAGGCCAGTGGCCCATCTAGTCCAGCATCCTGTTCTTACAGTGGCCAACCAGGTGCCTGGGGGAAGCCTGCAAGCAGGACCCGAGTGCAAGAACACTCTCCCCTCCTGAGGCTTCTGGCAACTGGTTTTCAGAAGCATGCTGCCTCTGACTGGGGTGGCACAGCACAGCCATCATGGCTAGTAGCCATTGATAGCCCTGTCCTCCATGAATTTGTCTAATCTTCTTTTAAAGCCGTCCAAGCTGGTGGCCATTACTGCATCTTGTGGGAGCAAATTCCATAGTTTAACTATGCGCTGAGTAAAGAAGTACTTCCTTTTGTCTGTCCTGAATCTTCCAACATTCAGCTTCTTTGAATGTCCACGAGTTCTAGTATTATGAGAGAGGGAGAAGAACTTTTCTCTATCCACTTTCTCAATGCCATGCATAATTTTATACACTTCTATCATGTCTCCTCTGACCCGCCTTTTCTCTAAAGTAAAAAGCCCCAAATGCTGCAACCTTTCCTCGTAAGGGAGTCGCTCCATCCCCTTGATCCTTCTGGTTGCCGTCTTCTGAACCTTTTCCAACTCTATAATATCCTTTTTGAGATGAGGCGACCAGAACTGTACACAGTATTCCAAATGCGGCCGCACCATAGATTTATACAATGGCATTATGATATCGGCTGTTTTATTTTCAATACCTTTCCTAATTATCCCTAGCATGGAATTTGCCTTTTTCACAGCTGCCACACACTGGGTCGACATTTTCATCGTGCTGTCCACTACAACCCCGAGGTCTCTCTCCTGGTCGGTCACCGCCAGTTCAGACCCCATGAGCGTATATGTGAAATTAAGATTTTTTGCTCCAATATGCATAATTTTACACTTGTTTATATTGAATTGCATTTGCCATTTTTCTGCCCATTCACTCAGTTTGGAGAGGTCTTTTTGGAGCTCTTCGTAATCCCTTTTTGTTTTAACAACCCTGAACAATTTAGTGTCGTCAGCAAACTTGGCCACTTCACTGCTCACTCCTAATTCTAGGTCATTAATGAACAAGTTGAAAAGTACAGGTCCCAATACCGATCCTTGAGGGACTCCACTTTCTACAGCCCTCCATTGGGAGAACTGTCCGTTTATTCCTACTCTCTGCTTTCTGCTTCTTAACCAATTTCTTATCCACAAGAGGACCTCTCCTCTTATTCCATGACTGCTAAGCTTCCTCAGAAGCCTTTGGTGAGGTACCTTGTCAAACGCTTTTTGAAAGTCTAAGTACACTATGTCCACTGGATCACCTCTATCTATAAATTGAATTATTTAGTTCAATGCTGCCCCTCATGTTTCAGTTTCACCCTAAGATAGTTTGCTCTTCTGGTATTACCTTGCTAGGGTCATTTGATTATTCTAATATATTAACTGTTTAATAAACAAGCTGCCTGAATTAAATCTTAAATGGCAAGCTCTTTGTTTATTATTGCCACACCCCCAACAGGGTATGTATAGGAATTAAAAAGAGAGAGAGAGAGAGAGAGAGAATGAATGAATAGCAGGCAACAGTTGGAATTTAATTTAATAAGTAAATGTACAGGATGGAGAACTGACGAGAGGAAGTGAATTACTGACTTTTCATCACTGCAATCGTGTTTCATACCCAACCATCCTGATCAGGAAAAGTGAAAATCCTTCTGATTAAATAAATTTTAGGGGTCCTGGAGGGAAAGTATTTAAGTCAAGTCAGTTCTATTTCTGGATTGTTATATGCAGCATTTTCCAATGCTGTTACCAGTTGAAAGTGAGGTTAATTTAATGAGGCTACTACAACAGCTTGTGCAAAATGTAACACGCTAGCCTTCTGAAAGTCTATTCCCATCTCCCCTGATGAAGAGCACAGTTCCGTGACAGTAACCCCAACCTCAGTGCCACGCTAACCTGTCCCAGCTGTAGCGACGCCACTGTCAGGAGAGCAGCTCACCACCTCTAACCCTCCACACTGCCTAGTATGGCAATTAATTAATTAATTCAGCACATGGACCCTGTGACAACTAGTCCTGCACTGAGGACATCAGCTAATTCAGTATCATTGTTCTGAGGTGCATGGCTTACAGGCTGAGCAAAACAGTATGTGTATAAATAAAAGGTGTTGTATGGGGAGCAATGCAACGCCCCTTGTATATTGCAGCTTAGGTAGGACACATATGATGCTTTCTGGGGTGAAGTTAGTTGGAAATGCCTCTAATTTTAGCTTGGAGAGACAACTATGGAAACGTGGAAATCCTATTTCTTTCCAATTATATCTTGTAGCTGAAGAAAAGTTATTTTGCATACACAGTAATGGAGCCAGAATAGTGTTCTGTACTGAGTATTCACTCCTTAGTAGCAAGGGAGTTGGAACTGCATTCAATCAACAACCTTGAGAGCCTTTGCTGGCATTTAAATGTGTGCTTCTGTTTACATAAGCTGCATGTTCCCAAGCATATCCATCCGAGGGCACATGTAGACCTCACAACTGTAAACTAAGGGAACTCTATTGGGAGAAAACTGGAATTTATCACACTATTACTGAGAGCACAATTCATAACTTGGTCTGTTGCAGAAATCAAAAGCTAGTTCAAATACAACCTGGATTTCATTTAGAAGATCGAAATATTTAGCTCACTGTTGGGCAAGGCATTCCCAGGAGAGAATCTCTTTGGGATGCATCTGTTTGGAACTGTGATGATGATCTGAATTTTAAAATGAGAAACAGGTTCTTTTCAGCAAAAAGGCAAGTCTGTGATGAGTGTACGCTAGAAGCCAGTATGCCATAGTCTTCGGAAGGGTGGGGGAAAAGACTCAAATGACTTTGTTTCTGACCCTTGAAAATGTCTTAAATCCCAATTCAGTTTGGATTTTTCCCCAATCTATGGTATGATGCTGTAGCTGAAGAAAGCATATGGTCCTAATAGATATTCAGTCCAGATGTTAGTTGCCTATAATGTATCCTGAACGGCTGTGCCTAGCAGTGTATAAGGAAAAATGGTGAAGTAGTTAAATAAGGAACATGCACATTCCAGTATTCTCACCCGTTTACTAAAGTTAAGAGTTCCAGATTGCGATACCTCCGGTTCTGTCACATTGAATTTCTGGAAAACATTAAGAGCATGAAATGCACTGTACACGTGAAATAGACATAGGAAAGTAGGGCCCTCTTGAGAATCGAAAGAGCTGCAAACATCGTCTGTGTAATGCACTCACTTATTAACATGTACACGATATTTTCCTTGAAGGACTGTGCAGGTGTTCGTACAATGCAGCTATCACCTTACTCTTCACAGTGGCTCTTTCAGCTCTTCCAGCAAGAAGATTTATAAAACGTTCAGTGACACGATCGCTGACTATGATTTCTGTTGCACTATTAATATGTAAAATCCTGGGATATCCTCATCTCAGTCCTGCTTATGGCATATATTTCAGATAGGAGAGATCTAAGAAAATTTATCCTACCAGGAAATTCTCAATGAAGTTATGAGCAACCATCCTTTGGGCCTTATGAGTCATATTTTGGGTAATGGGTATGGCTAGCCATCTTTTTATTATTATTATTACTGACCTGGTTCAGGAGCTAACATCTGTCCTAGTATGGATATACTGACACTTCCCAAAAGTGGTTCATGTGAGTGTGTTTTTTCACTTCTTATGCTGCAGGCTCATCCTAAGTCAGATATTACTACTTGCTGGCTACTTTGTCCCTGGAGATGTTCCGTATAGTGGATTTTCAAGCATTTCAATCAACCATTAGAGTTTAGACTTTATACAACGCTAGGAATTCTCATCATGTTCCAAAGTTATGTCAGGATCAAAATAGTGTTTAAAGTTGTGAAAAGAGTCAACAGACCAGGGGCAAGGAAACTGTGCCCTCCAGATGTCGTTGGATTCCAACTCCTACCAGCCACGATGATGGAAGTTATAATCCAGCAACATCTATCTGGAAAGCCATCATTTTCCTATCCATGCAGTTGACCCCACTAATCCTCAACAAATGTAATCAGTATATTCTGATTATTAAGCAGTATATAGGTACTGAAATAAACAAAGTAGTATACTGCTAAGTCATGTCATATGAGCTTAAAATGAATCAGTCAAACTGAAGTCTGAAGTTCCTGAAGAGCAGAATTATTACCAAGAAATAAGAGTCCTTGATTTGTAATGCAGAGTCATGTGTTTGGGTTGCACAGGCACCAGGGTATGGGAGCAAGGCATGGGTTTGTACACCCTCCCCATGGCCCTACCATATGTAGAACTTTTCGTGTGGGCTCAAATTTACTTGCATAAATGCTTTGGTACTAGAGACTGAAGGACTGTCAATCTTGATTCTCTCAGTTTCTTATTTTCCCAATCTTAAATTCAGTTCTCCAGGTTTCTGCAGCAATTTGCGACTGATTTTTTAAAAACTCCGCATGAAAATTCAGCATTAGAGTGCAAATTTCTCATAATAAACTGTCTGCAGTTTTGACTAATGTACATATTTATCCAAGCACTTTTTCTCAATGTTATTTTCACTAATACATTCATTTTTATACACATTTCCCCCAATGTATGTATTTTTATAAACATTGGTTGGAGAGATGCATTGCAAAATTCGGATAAGTGAAAATTTTGAAGGACGGCTGTGTTTTAGCTCTCATGTTGTTTTGGAAAGATTTGATAAATTTGAGTTTAAATGCAAACTGAATCAAATTACTCCCCCATTTATAGTAGATACCCATCCACCCCTTTTGCACAGGGGACAAATTGCATGAACAGGACCTCCTCACATGCAAATTCTAGTTCACATTGAAAGTCTTTTGTGTAGTGTGGGAGAGAGCTTTATTCCAAGACTCACTCCTATATCCCAACCTCCTTGATAGGCCATTCATGAACTAGCCCTGCTTATCGCTTGATGACTCACATCTGAATATATGAACTGCCTCCATTGAAAGCTATTGTGTTTGAGATTATATGAGTTAGTGTGAAAGCTCTACCTATGGAATTTAATCTGTAGTGCCGGCTTTGCACATACCAGTCACCATTTAATGTTGTATCCCTCAAGTGATAAATATCCATATATGAATTCATTCTTAGCTAGCTTACAGTTTGATACACAAACCAATTAATTAGAAGTACTTCGAAGTAACTTGTTTCCCCCAACTTTGACACAGATATTTAATTGTCCTGAATACAACACATGCTGTGAAAGCAGTCAAGATTAGATTTGGACTTACCAATTGCTGTGCCAAATACAGAGGTGTTATGCTGGTTTAATAGACAAATACACAACCACAACATTTATGATGAAGATGTAAATCCACTTAAATCCATTTCATTTATGTGGTTGTGACTGAGTCTTATAGGCAAACAAATCTCTATGCAAAAAGATCCCAAAATACTGTTTTCCTTGATTACTAATAAAACCTTCCAAAGTTTAGCCTTTCTTGGCAAGTTAGGGCACAACCAACTAAACTGCATTTAGTGTGAAATCTACAGTGTCAGAGAATGGACACATCCAATGGATAGGCAAAGTCTTAGGACTGGTCACACAGGCATGAATGTAATTTATATTCTGATTGCTCAGTTACATAACACTTGATGACTCTCTACTGAATCTACAAACTTCAGTTCACTTCTTATGTTAACATATGGTGATGTAGAAGTTCTGAAATCACGCCTGTAGTCATCAGGTGATGGACAGACATGTGTGAACCTGTCCTTAGTAATCATATTGGTTTCATGGAATGAAAATTGCAGAACAAAAGATACTTCGTTTGGACCAACTAACCTTAAAGTGTTAACTGCAAGCATTCAGTCAGTTTTTCAGCAGGCTGGGGCTTTCAAAAAAGAACGAGAATGAAAAAAGCATAGATCCATGTGTGTGGTGTGAATTAGGAGTTTCATGGCTGTGGACTTTTTCTTTAAAAAACAAACCAACCCATAACCAATCCATTCATCCCTGTATACTGCAGCAGGCTTTGTGTGTGCCTGTCAAACATATAGTTGAATGATCAGCTTTGGCACAGCTGATCTCCTGTTTGGTAGCCAGGAAGGTAAGATTGGCCTAGATTCAGTAGTCCTCACACATGCGCACATGCACATATATGCCAAGCAAAGAGTTGTTTGGTGCTCTCAGAACTGATTGTGCTGATCACCTGTTCAGCACTATCTTTCTGAACAGAATAGCCTAAGGGGAATCTTAAGGAACTCTGGATATGTGAAGCAAGGGGAATTATGTGTGCCTTACAGAGACCCAATCCAGAAGAGGTTCCTCAAGTGGGTCACCCTTGGTAGTCCTGATATTGCTAGGAAAACAATAATAAGTAATGATGAAGTATTTCTGTTTCACAGGTGTGTTATCTTGGCAGGACATGGTGGGACACTGCCCTATTACTTGTTCTACAGACGGCCCCCTCACAGCCCCCTCCAATATGCCACCCCACACACACACAGAGAAGGAGGAGGCAGGAGAGAAGCCCCCGCCCCTGGGCTGAACAATACAGAGGAGGCCTCTGCAACAGCCTCTCCAAGCAGGGACAGACTGCAGAGGAGGAACAGAAGGAGGAGGTGCCAGACCACAGGACAAAAGACAGGCTGCAGGCTGGGGCAGGCAAAAAATCTGCTTAATTCTGACTGCAGGGGGTTGGAATTAATCAGCTTGTCTCTTGCTCCATGGTATGGCACCTCCTCTTCCTGTTCCTCTTCTGTGGTCTGGCACTGCTGGGGAGGCTGTTAGCGCAGACTGGTCATTCAGCCTGGGTGGGCCCTCCTCTCCTTCCTCCTCCTTCTCCATGGTGGCGGGGGTGGCGGGGAATGGTAGATCAGTGGCACCAGTGAATCCTGGGGTGTGAGAGAGAGACAGAGAGAGACATAAAGAGAAAGATAGGGGCCTGTGAGAGGCGTGGCTGCCTCAGGGGGCGTGGCATGAAGGGACCTTGCACTTCTAAATTTGCCACTACACCACTGCTGTTGCAGAGGAGAATGGTTCTGTGATTCAGCAAGGGTAAATGCAGACATTTAGCTTTGTGAAACAGTTGTGGCTGTGACCCTTGCTCAAGGTTAAACAGGGTAGTTAAGGCCCCCTAATCAGGCAGGGACTCTTACTTAAAACTTCATTTCAGCCTCTGACATTAACCCCTTTGTCACATAAAAAGAAAATCCGACCAAATCAAGTTACTATCTCAGGCAACTCTTCATATAAACAAACCCCTTTGTTGCGCAGGCAATAAACCCTATATGGTGCACGCAAGGCGATGAATGCTTAGAATTTACTGCCGTTCAGATCACTGCTGGATAACAAAACAGACTATAATAAATACAGTACCATGAAGACAATAGTAATATGGGCACAAGGTGATGGGCCAGTGAATTAGGAGGGAGATTGACCTCCTGCACTTTACATCTTTCATCCATCTTTATATTTCAGCATAGTTGGAAATGACTTTTCTGTTACCTTTTTAAATGTCCTGCATTTCCTTGATTTTCTTTCTTTTTTACAAAAGGTTTCACAAAGCTGCAGCTATAGACATCCCTGCCTGCCTGCCTGCCTGCCTGCCTGCCTGCCTGCCTTTATTACAATTGGTGTTGTTCTGAAATCCTCAGTTCAGCTATAAACAATCTACTCTATCAACAACATGCTTTTGCACTTTTTGAAATGGTGCTTTGAGGCAGATAAATGAAAATAAGTATGGCAGCTTGCCAGTAAAAAACTCTGCACACTGGATCATCACAAGGGCACCGGCTTTAGTCAGTGTGTTATTTTATTTACTGCAGGATCTAAAATCCATTTCTGCCCATACAATAGTTGTTTGTTTTTCCCTTTGGTTGATGTTTGTTCTAATCCTAGCTGACATTTTTAGATAATAATGGTTCACAAGCTGTTCGGATGCATGCTTCAAGAGCCACATCGTCTAGAACTCTTGGATGAAACAGATTATCTTGATCCAGTTTGGGTTCAGGCCTGGTTATGGGACTGAATTGGCCTTGGTCACCCTGATGGATGACCTCTATCGGGAGAAGGACAGGTGGAGTGCGACCCTGCTATTCTTGATCTCTCAGTGGCTTTGACAGCATTGACTATGGTATCCTTCTGGGCCGACTTGGTGAGATGGGTATCACAGGCACTGTTTTACAGTGGTTCAGATCCTATCTCCAGGGTCATTTTCAGAGAATAGCATTGGGCGATTGTCTCTCGGCCCCCTGGAGTTGTGCTATGGGGTGCCGCAGGGTACCATCGTGTCCCCCATGCTGTTTAACATATATATGAAGCCCTTGGGAGCAGTCATCAGGAGATTTGGGGCAAGGTGTCAGCAGCATGCTGACGATACCCAGCTCTATTTCCTCTGTAACACATGAATTGAGAGAAGCTGTGCAAGCCCTGGATCACTGCCTGGACTCAGTGGTGGGCTGGATGAGGGCCAGTAAACTGAGTCTGAATCCTAGCCAGTCAGAGGCGCTGTGGGTTGGTGGTTCCCGAGTGGATAATTGCTCAGTTACCTGCTATGGATGGGGTTGTACTCTCTCTGAAAGAGCAGGTCCATAGTCTGGAGGTGCTCCTGGATTCATCCTTGTTGCTAGAGGCCCAGGTAACGTCCATGGCTAGGAATGTCTTTTACCAGCTTCGGCTGGTAAGACAGTTGTGGCCATTTCTAGACTGGGGTAGCCTGACCACTGTCCATGCACTGGTAACTTTCAGGCTGGATTACTGTAATGCACTCTATGTGGGGCTGCCCTTGAGGTTGGTCCAGAAGTTGCAGCTGGTGCAAAATGCAGTGGTGAGACTGCTCGCTGAGGCAGGGTATTGCCAACGTGTCACTCCACTGCTGAATGAATTGCACTGGCTACCTATTAGCTACCGGGCTAAGTTCAAGGTTCTAGTTTTCCCAATACAGCTTGGGACCAGGATACCTGAAAGACCATCTTACCCCTTATATACCGGGTTGATCACTGCACTCTGCAGGTGAGGGCCTCCTGCAGATACCATCTTATCAGGAGGTCTGTAATGCACAACATAGGAAGTGGACCTTTATTGTAGTGGCACCTACCCTTTGGAATTCCCTCCCCTTAAGTATTAGACGGAGTTCCCTTAGAGTCATTGGACTGTATTCCCTTGGCATTCCTTGTCACCTCATCAGCATAGCAAACATCAAGAACTTCACTGCTACAAACACTGTATAACAGGGTCTGCCAACCTGAAGTCCTCCAGATGTTGTTGAACTCCAGTTACCATCATTTCCAGCCAGCATAGTTAATGGTCAATTAATGATGGCAGTTAACACCCAGCAAGTCTTATGAAGGCTGGCTAGACTAGCCCTGCTGTTGGCCCTGCCCAGTCTGAGGAGCTCCTGTGCCCTTAAAGGACCATCACCTTATTCTATCACTGTTGGCTCCTGTAGTATGGGATGATGGAGGTTGCCTCGGGAGTGAGTCTTTTGAATCTGAAGAATCTAGCAAAGCCATGTTTTCTGGTTGAAAAAGTGTAAACTGATTCTATGGTCAAGTGCCCACTAACAGCCTTGCAACTGCATTTTGGACCACCTGTAACTTCTAAAGACTCTTCAAATGTAAACCCATTTATTGCAGTAATCCATCATGAATATAACTAAGGTATGTGTTACTATGGCCAGATCCAATCTTCTCAGGAATTGGTGTAGTTCCAAGTCCAATACATTTTCCATTGGATTACAAATCAACGTATACGAATAACTATTGCAAGCTTGTGGTAGCAGCAGGCAGAAAAGCCTAAATAGGTGCATAAATGAAGGTAGAGCTTTTGAACAGTTGTAGTAATGTATCTTGTAGTCTGTACTAGACACAACTCCTAGTTGTTGGTTGTGTTTTCCTAGCAATGTTTCTACTAATGAAAGAAGAACAGGTGGAAGGAGAAGAGATGCATGCCTCATGTTGATAGGAAGCATGCTTGTGCCTGATACATTAGAGTAACGGGTTGCAAGCAGTTTGGTTCATCCATGTGAAAATTTGACCCCTGCAATACTGCCAGGGTCAGAGAAACTGAAGATGATGTGCTGACTAAGTGCTGGTTAGGCAGTAGAAAAGATACCCAGGGGCAATATTAACACAATGAACAAGTTTTGTTTGGAGGGAAACTGTGAGGAATAGGAGAGAAATATCCCCACTTGTTTATATACTCACCTACTTTGGCCACCCAGCAATACATAATTTTTCTCTTCACAGGAGCAAGAAACATCCCCCTTTCTCACTCTCTGGACAAATGCCAAAGGAAGAACGCTTTATGTCAGAAAGCAAAATCCCTATCAATTTTACAGGAAAGAGCAATGAGTGGGACTGGATGGGACTTTAATCAAAGCTTGCCTGGGGTGACCTACTGATAAAATGGTGCTCTTTTGGGCTACTAAGTACAACGCTAGGTATGGGTGGGCAGGTGGGCAGCCTAGTCCAAAGTTTTGCAGGTTAGTAACTTGTGTTGACTTATTTGCAAAGCTTCCCAAGTCTCTTGTACTGCCTCTGGACATAGAGGTTCCATAGGACATCGTGGAGAGTAGCCATTGATGGATTTGTCCTAGGCTCCTAGTCACGATGGCTTTGTGGATACAGAAAGCTAAGTATGTGAAAACTAAGGGGTTGTATTCAGTGTAATGCTAAGGAGATTATTCTGTCAAGCATTTCTGTGCCTGATGGACCGGTCTCCCCTCCCCTCACCACGTGCTGTTCTGTGAGTGCTTCCTACCCCCAGAACAGATTTGGGAAGAGCGCAAATGGTACATGGGGGAGGGGGGAATCCCATTGTGCCAGTGGGAATTCCCAGGCTGGCTTCCGCTAGTGCAACAGGTTAGTTGAATACAGCCCTAGGCCTCCACCCAGGGCATCATCATGCATAGTGGTGGCGCAGTGCTCCCACTGTGAACATTTCAACTTTTGGAACTGAATATTCATGGGTTCTTAGATTCTGAGGCGTGAAGGTAAACCCATACCAATGACTAAAGAAACTAGCTGAGGAAATGTCAAAATAGGTTTACTTACAACACGTGAATAAGAATTCTTCTCACTGTGAGGCAGAGTTTAATACTTTAAAAAAAAGCATTGCACAGCACAGTCCTGAACCTAAATTAATAACTAATGAGGATAGTAATTTTTACATTTTGTGTGTGCATGAGGAGGAAGAAAAAAAAACATGCTTACCAGATTTGACAATTAGAACAGGGTAACAGTATTGCATGGCACAACGTGCAGCATTTTTTCCCAGTGGTTTTTCAGAGGAAGCTAAGCAGATGTGCTCAAATATTTACAAGTGCACAATATTCACATGCTTTTCAGATGCTGACCCTGCTGATTTGCAAAAGTCTGTTTCAATCTGGAGCTTAGCACCAGGTTTCCTAATGTAGAACAAAATACCAGAATGGCTGCACATTGCCACTGTTTCCAATATAGCACAGCTGTGGTCCGCTTAGGAAAAGAGGGCACAATCCAATCAAAGTTAAATACTTTGAACAGCCCATTTCCATGCATGCTTACTTACTAGGAAGCAAGGCCCAGATGGCTTGACCTGCAACTTGATCTTGTGCATTCTGATTTAGAAGTCCCACTGAGTTCAGTCCTAAGCAACTGTGCATAGGATTGTCCCTTTAGTCCCACTGACTTCAGAACCAGAAAGAAGCATGTGCATAACCTTCTCCTATTGAAATCAATGGGACTTAAATGTGACTTATTGTGGCTGTGTCCTCAGAGTCTCTAGAACATTACGACCCTGTGAGATCATAGAACAATAAAATCATAGAGTTGGAACACATGTCAAAGGTCATCTTCTAGTCCTACCCTCTGCTGGCAGAGGAAACCCACTATTACAGCCTCCCTGAGAGGTGGCCATCCAGCCCCTGCTTAAACACCTCTAGCCAATGAGAGTCCATCACCTCCTAAGGCAGTTTGTTCCCTGACAAGCATTCATATCACCAGGACCTTCTTCCTGGTGTTTAGGCAAAATCATCTTTCTTGTAATTTGAACCATTAGTTCAGGTCCTGCCCTCTGGAACAACATAAAACATTTTTTTAATCCTCTATATACCCTCAAATATTTGAAGATGTCTGTCATACTGTCTCTTCATTGTTTCTTTTTCAGGCTACACGTACCCAGCTCATTCAGCCTTTCCTCATAGGACTTGATCTCCAGGCCCTTCACTACCTTCCCCAGGAGATCTTCTAGTTTGACAATATCTTTCTTAGATTGTGGGGCACAGAACAATACACCAGGTGAAGTTCGATCCAAGCAGAATGGAGAGGTACCATTACTTCCTGTGATCTGGACGCTATAATCTGTTGATTCAGCCTAGAGTTGCATTAACAATTGCATTATGATCACTGAAAGCCCTTACCAAAAACCCTTCTCACTCTGAGTCTACAGAAAATGCTGGTCATTTATTTTCAACTGTTTCGTCTATAGCTGTGAGGTTTAAAACCATATCCTTTTCTTTGGTAATAAAAACTGAAGCAGCTTCTTGGCCTTTGTGTGATCCCCCAAGGAGACATGCAAGGCTACCTGCGTGCTTGTAACTTGGACAGGATAAAATGGACATGCTAGTTGTATGAACCAGTGCTTTCCTTTGAGAGGGAGAGACAGCTATAGTGATGTATGTGATCACATAAAGTACAATGGCTACATACCCCCTGCCAATACTGAGGTGCTGCTCATACAGTAGGACAGGGGTAATCAACATGGTGACCTCAATATGTTGTTGGACTCCAACTCCTATCAGCCCCAACCAGTATGGCCCATGTTCAGGGATGATGGGAGATGTAGTCCATGAACCTCCATATGATCCCAGCTCAATCGCAAGCTCACCAACAAAACCTCATACTCCCAAGGGCAAGGCACAAAATGGCCAAGAAATATGTCAACCCAATACCATATCAAACTCTCTTGAGAAGAACATATTCCTGTCTGTATGAAACATGAACTGTTTTTCAAAAGGAAATGTTATTCTCTGGGACATTTTTAAATGAAGCTTCATTCTGAGTCACAACAAAAAAAGTCCAAGTAAAATTCACAATCACAAAAGTTCCAAGTGACAAGCATCAACACGAAAACTGTTGGCATTTCAAGTTTGAAAGGAAGTGGAAACTCCCACATACAGCGTTGCTCCTGCGTCTGGGACTCTTAGCTGGGAGGTTTTTGTACGCCATTACAAATCAAAATGCAATGACAGTTTAAGTTTAAATTAAGCGCTGTGGTTTTATTTCTGAAACAATTGGAAATGAATGTTTTTAGTTCAGGACTTCTCACTAGAATGTCAGTAATTTTAAGAGGGACAATCTGCTTCCAATTATATTATATTTTAAGAAAACTGAGACCGGGGGTAAATTCAGTGTCCCCAGTTAACTAACTTGTGTGCACCTGCTTGTGTCTTCATGGTACGATTGTCAAAAATGAATTTACATAAGACTGCTGCTGTTATCCTGGTTGGCCACTGTTAGGGCAGAGTGCAGGACTAGCTAGGCCTTTGGCCTGATCCATCAGGACTCTTCTTATGCTCTTATCGTAAGGGACAATTTGTACACTCAAATTCCCAATGAGGACATATCTGTATCAAAAAATAGTTTAGCTGTCATTAGGGATGGGGGAGAAATTTGATTCAGTTTGCAAAAAAGGCAAAGCTACCCCCCTGTGATTTCCAAAATAGTACGCACACTGAAATACAGACATCCTTTGAAATGTGTACTTCTGTGAATTTTGCAGTGGAGTTATCCAGCCAAGTAATGTGTACAAAAATGCATATACTTGGGGAAAGCGTCCAAAAAAAAAAATGCATATGTTTGTGAAAATAACATACAAAAGTGTATTACATTGGGGGAAATGTGTATATTAGTAAGAATGGAATAAAATGTGTATATTAGGGGAACTGAGCACTAAAATGCTGATGAATTTTCATGAGTACCTTTTTTTAAATAAGAAAAAATGCAAACTGATGTGGAATTGCAGAGAACTGAACTTAAGATTGGAAAAAGGAGAAACTGTGTGACAGACTTGTCCATCCCTAGCTATCATATGCTATAAAATCTGGCATTTCCCCCTTGCAACAAATACACAGATTGGGTATCCACTACATGAAGAGAGTACTCACTTTGCCTCCCCACAACAAGAAAGCTAGTACAGCATACTGTTCAGCTGAGAAATTCAAGTTCTTTCTGCCCTCCATCAACAATATGCAGGGATGTAGTCGCCCAGGGTCTTGGGGGGTCTTAGACCCATTACTTTTTTGGGAGCAGGGTCCCAGCAAGGTCCCTATGTCTCCCGCATCCTGTGAGCCAATCAGCATGAAAGAAGACTGAGAAATCTTCTCTTACTCTTTCCTGCTATTTGGAGCCAATCAGAGTAAAAGGAGGTGAGTCAGTCACTGAGAAGACTCTTCTGAGTAGCTAACACTCTCCTTGTAAAAGCTTACTGGCTCCTAGGGACGTCTGTTGTTGAGAGAGGAGGCATTAACAAGGATCTCATTCTCAACAAAAAAAGATGGTGGTGGTGGTGGATGTGACCATCAGTGACCCTGAACTTCTGAATTTGCCTCTACGCTACTGACAATATGGGGGATACTGGTACTCAACTATCTTACAGGGCTGTTGTAAGCTGCTGCATATAAATGCTGCTGTTATTGTTAACAGTCATATCTAAAGAAGAATAGACATACCATAAAGGCAGTTATTCCAGAGTAAGGCGAAAGGATATATTCAGACGTATTGTAAACTCATGAAGAAAACTTCCTTCTTTATTTTTATTTGATTTCTTATTGGATTTATATGCCACCTTATTGCAGGGTAGGGGGAGGATACTACACTCAGTACCTTATCATAGCTAGCGATGAGCGAATTGTGAAAATGCCCCTCATTATGACTGGTGGCATATAAAGAGGCTAGGGATAGCTGAAGACTCAAAATGTGAACTTCCTCTCTCAACTCCAAAAGATGAACCCCATTTTGAGTCAGGTCAAGCTCTCTTGAAGTTGAACCTGACTCAAAATGGGACCATTTTGGGTCCCAATATGGGTTGTAAAGGGCAAGGGACTTGACCC
This sequence comes from Rhineura floridana, assembly GCF_030035675.1. NCBI lineage: Eukaryota > Metazoa > Chordata > Lepidosauria > Squamata > Rhineuridae > Rhineura > Rhineura floridana. The sequence goes on from NC_084481.1 coordinate 21,415,890, forward strand.
ACCTTCATTGCCAGTGTTCCTTACCTTCTACAACCAAGAAGAAGAAGAAGAAAAAGCACCTTACAAGGTGTGGAAGGGTTGCATGAAATCCTCTACCCTTTAGTCATGCTAGTGAGCAACAGAATGTTAAGAAATGGCTGAGTCCTGCCAGATGGTGGCAACGGATGGAGGCCTGGGCAGCCAAATGGATTCATTCCTAGTTTTATTAGAGACATCTGCATTCTACAATGAAAGGTTTTAGTCCTGTGCTACATCTGGATTCCCCCATCATAAGGAGATCCTAGAAACAGAAGAAGAGCCCTGCTGGATTAGGCCAGCGGCCCATCTAGTCCATCATCCTGTTCTCACGGTAGCCAAGCAGAAGTCTTTGGGGAACCCACAAGCAGGCAGGAGTGCAACAACACTCTCCCCACTTGTGATTCCCAACAACCACATCAGTAAAAGAATCCATTATTTGGGTGCTGTGACAATAACTGCTAATTCAAACTGCACGACAGTCTCAGTGTGGGCAGCGTAGTCCAAAACTGGCATTGTAGCTCTCCCTCTGCTTGCTCATTTGTTCCTTTCCCACACTTCTGTTCATCTCTGCAGTCACAAGCAAGAGTGAATGTGGGAAGCTGGGATCAAGAATGCAGTGTAAGAGTTCCGTATTTGCAGAAAACAGTCTTGCAAACCTAATTCTAGTAGTAAACAAACCTTTCTGTCCCAGTGTAATCCTGAGGGCTCCATTGAAAGACTGTTGGAGGCAACAACAATAAAAAATTAAGGGATTTTTTTTAGAAATCCCAGTCAATAAATTACCATCAAAATCATAAGGGCCAAATTCTCAGCAATGGAAAATTGCATTAGTAGCAAGCAGGTTCTTTACTCCTCTCAATCTCCTGGGCAATCCATTAATTCTCTCTCCCCCCACACACACCCCAGTTCCCATTTTCTGTTTGCATCGCAACCGTCTGCCTCGCTTGACACATTTGCAGAATACCTGTCATACAGCTTGTCTCTTCACCTCTTGCATATTGCAATATTCACACCTCGAGGAATTATAATGGTATCAGTAAACAAATCTGTTCTGTCTTTAAAAACCAGCAAAATATAAGTATTCTGCCTTGTTGTTCTTATTGTACCATGCTCTGTAAACTGAAACAGGACTTGGGCACTTGTTAGTCTTTCGATGAAAGGCTGATACGCCTATTGAATAACACAGGCTCTGGTGATTATTGTGGTCTTCATTCTGAGGGTACATAAGCAAATAGGATCCAACCCTGATAGCCATTTATTTTACTAGCAATGAGATTAAACAGCTTCAAATTATTTGCTTATGATATGAATTCATGATGGCCAGCTGGGAGAGAGGGGGAAACTAGGGTTGTATTCTATTAAATCCTACTTAGAGTCAACCCGTTTAAATTAATGAACCTAAGTTAGTCGTGTTTATTAACTTCAGTGGGTCTGTTCTTAATAGAACTTAGTTGAACACAACTCTATCAGGCAATATTGCTCCTGTGTTGCTGAACACGGGTGCGGGGGGCACATTGCATGCTCCGCCTGCCAGCCTTTGCATGAACAGCATGACTCTTTTTATCAACAGAACATTCAAGGGCACAGCTGCAAATATGAAGACTTGCACATGACCCAGGACCCTGATCTCACAGGGCCCTGTGCCATTTGGTAGTCTTGCACACCCCATCGCTATAGTTGGTTGCTGTTCATGCAAAGGCAACAGGGGCAGGGTTATTCAGCACATCTCTACTCTGGTTTTCAGCAATATGGGAGCAATATCACCTGAATAAGATTTATAAAGGCAGGAAGAGATAGGAGTCTCTGACAGCAGCTAACATGTTACATCTTCAGGCATCTGGATTGGTACATGCAAAAAGAGGGTTTTAAATGTTAGTGGTTTGCCTGCATAGGGAAAAGGGTTTTGATGACAACTCCAGCTGGGAAGTGACCTTCAGCTGTACTAAAAGGAGAATTCTCCTTAGACACAGCTTCTCCAGCAGAGTGCCACACAGTGCATAAATGTGAATGTTCCCCACCTCTTGCGCAGCAGTAAGTCTACCATTTTAAGAGGGATCTATGCCAGAGACTGGACGCCACCACAAAAGCTGTGGTTTATGTGTTGATTGTATACCCCCCAGCATCCCCATGAAATAACCCCCACCACATGCTGAGGGAGACTCAGTCCGTGTTGTACAGGCGGTTGCCATTCCAAGGTTCCTGGATGTTCCCATATATGTGCAATGGATTCAGGATCCAACTGCGCATGGGGATCTACAAACAGTGGGAGGTGCCCACTAGCTGATCTGATGGATCCAGTTTTAGTTTCTGCCCGAGAACTGAAACCAAATCAATCAGAGCTCAAAGCGGTACCTTCCGATGAGTACAGAAGAGTAACAATAGCGTTTTGTTCATTTATTTAATTGTAGTATTTCTGTACTGCACTTCGTATCTCCATTCCAGAGTGGTTTACAATGATATAGATTTGGTTGCTCTTTTAAAAATATTAGCAAACTACAGGAGGGAGGGCAAAATAATGTGAATAGGTGAGATTTCCCCACTACTGATCTCCATTCCTGATCTCCATATTGCCTTGTTTTTATTTAATGTCCAATACTATCCTTTTCTTTCATCTGGATAGGAGGGTTAATGTGGTAGGGCAGGAATAACCAGTGGGGTCAACTCCCATCAGCCCCAGCCAACATTACCAAAAGTCAGGGATGATGGGAGCTGTAGCCCAACCAGAGCTTGGAAAAGGTACTTTTTTGAACTACAACTCCCATCAGCCCCAGCCAGCATGGCCACTGGATTGGGCTGATGGGAGTTGTAATTCAAAAAAGTAACTTTTCCAAGCTCTGAGCCCAACAATATTTGGAAGGCACAGTGTTGGCTACCCTTGTGTTAGCCTGGGTAGAATTGGACTAGCTGACCTTCAGATATCTCCAGCCCCATAATTCCAAGACTCTGTGTAAACCCCTTTTATAGTCAGTCATTTCTTCCTAAAAACAATGCAATGAATAAGATTTTAGAACTGAAAGAAACCATCAGTGACGAACTCCTTGGTCATCTGAAATAGCAGGGAAGCTTCCTAACAGGACAAGTTGTAAAATGCGCCCTCAGAAACAGCCATTTCAGAAATGTAGGCAGCCCTCTGATCATTCTGGTAGTGTTTTTGCTAAAGCTCCTGTTTACATAGATTTAATCAGTTGTGCCACTGGGGCACAGCAAAAACCAGCAATGTGACCTGCTGAGGTTTAGCACCAGATTGCGATTTACAATCAAACCAACAAGAGTCACTGAAGTGCAGAACTCCCGCCCCAATTACTAATTAATCAGACCCAAAGAAGTATACATAAACAGCACACGTTCAGCTGTGAGCCCCATAAATTCAAAAGGCTTCTCTTTTCATTTTTTTTTTTGCAGTAGGAAAAGTGGCCTGCAAATATATAGTTGCCATATTTTATCTGCTATGATCTTTTTTCCATCCCACACCATCCCAAGACATACGCTTTCTCCCTCAGGTGAGAACGTTCTTGCTAATGACAATCATTTTCCTCGTAACACTCAAGCAAACATTTTGTGCAAATTTAAAAAATAACATACTGTAGGAAATCACGACATTGGTTTAAAAACATTTGGGCCTTTCATCTGGAGGATATTGGGTGTCCAATTTGTTTCACTTCTTGAAACGCCCATAGACACCTTCCCCATTGTCCATTTAACACAAAAGTACCATTTCACAGATGACCCAGAGGCAAGCCCAGATTTTCTAACCACATTAGGGACCAAGCTAGATGTGACACCATTCACACAATTAGCAACTGCATGGGGTTTTTTTGGGGGGGTGGGGCGGCGGCTAAGGAGTAACTAGCAGGTGTGGGCCCCTCAGTCAAGATTGGATCTCTTGTGTGGGGGTTAGGGGGTTCAAACCCATTGCCCCTTACTGAAGTACTGATCCAGATTCTCTCTCACTTTCACCTGCTATATGCATGGGAAGGAAAGCTCCCCTATGACCTACATGCATGCTTTTGTGTTGCATAAGATTTTAGACATACATTTAAACATCTTGAGACTTTAAAAAACAGTAACTTGCTCACTAACAGTAGGCAAAATCTATCAATTTCAGTTTTCTTCCGTTTCTCGTTTTTCCATCATAAGTTCAGTTCTCCACATTTCCACATCACTTTGTGAATTTGGGTGGCATTCAACTAACTTTTTTGTGCTAGCACTAGAGTTACTGCTAGCGCAATGGGCTTCCACCTCCTCCCCCGTGCACACCCTGTGCCATCCCCAAATCTGCCCTGGAGAGTTGGGGAAAACCCCAGAACAGATTTAGGGGGCACGCAGGGGGAGGAGAAAGGGGATCGTTCCATTGTGCAAGGAGAAATCCTTGCATATCAGCATTTTTGTGTGAATTTCTCCTTATACACATTGACCCATTATACACATTTTTTGTAAAACAACTAATATAATATATTTTGGTATGTTATTTTCACTAATATATGCATTTTTATGCATGCTTTATCTTAATATATGCATTTTTGTACACATTACTAGATCCAAGAACTGCACTGCAAAATTCAGAGAAGCGCAGATTTTGAAGGATGGCTGTCTTTCAGTTTGCATCTTGTTTCAAAACATGTGAATTAGGGAAGTTAGCCTTTAAATGCAAACTGAATCGAATTTTCCCCACACCCCTATTGCTCACAGCCCCTAAATTTCTCTTTTTAATATTTTTTTTAAGTAGTACAAGGAAGATGGTCTTACCCTATATCCCTTACTCAAAGTCTTAGTTTCCTGTTGAGTAAAACTGTTTCAAAGCAAACCTAGTCTCATGCTCCATATTTTTGTTTCTAACTGGAGGTGTGTAACTTTTGCACTGTGGTTTTCTGCAGCCTGCACAGAATTAGTACAAAAGCTGCAGTCTCTGATTGGATTTTTTAGATTCTTAGAATCATGTTCCTCTTTAATAGTTAGATACTCATTCTCATGGTTTCTACAAACACGAAGGCAGTGTGTGCCAAGCGAAAGCAAATGAGAGGCAAATTTTAAAATTTCACCATGTAGAGTTTACTATTTTAACTCTGTCTCCAGATTCTGGCTTGAAAGAACTTGCTTGCAGAATGTTTTCCCCAAAATAATTTCATTTAAAATTGGTAGAGCTAAATGGAATGTGGAACATGGAATTTGACCTTAAATTGGGAAAGCATCCACACTTCCATCAAGTTTTCCATCTGAAGCTTGAGCAATAACATTTGAGTGTCTGTTTACATAATATGCTGGGTAGTCAGTGTGTACTCATTTATTTATTTAATTTATAACCCACCCTTTCTCCCAGAAGGAGCCCTGAATTTCAGCTCTCCAGTGATGTTAGAATTTTGGTCCAAAGTATAAGCTGTAATGGAAGCTACAGACAGACAGACAGACAGACAGACAGACAGACAGACAGACAGACAGATAGATAGATAGATAGATAGATAGATAGATAGATAGATAGATAGATAGATAGATAGATAGATAGATAGATAGATAGATAGATAGATAGATAGATAGATAGATAGATAGATAGATAGATAGATAGATAGACAGACAGACAGTTTTGAAAGCAACAAACAGAACTTCACTCAAGCTTATATTATATTATAATAGGAAATTATATAGGGAATCATTACCTGGGCCTCTTGTGCCACTGTGGACTTCCCACAATCTTCTTATATTTGTGTACAAGCTCAGGTAATGGCCCTTTTCATCACGGCAGCAGTTGGGAAACTTGTGGCCTTCCAGATGTTGTTGACCTCTAACAGATTCCTCCCTGTATGAATGAACCTGGGCACTATGATCATCATCTTAGGCCCTTCTCTGTGTACCCCCTCCGAGAGAGGTGCCGAACGTAGTAACGTAAGAATGTGCCTTCTTAGTGGTGGCTCCCCATTTGTGGAGTGCTCTCCCCAGGGAAGCACGGCTGGTACCATTGTTGCCAGTTTGTTTGTTTTTGCAGCAGATATTCACCCAGGCCTTTGGAGTTTAATTTTCTGGGGGGGGGGTTAGGTGGGGAGGAGTTGCATTTTGTTTTAATGTATTTCATATGTATTTTATGATGTTTTTATTCTTGTTTTTATATCTGTTTTAACGTTGTAAGTTGCTTTGAGTTTCTTTCTGAGAAAAAAAGCAACTACATGATGATGATGATAACTCCCATCAGCCCCAGTCAGCATAGCCAATGATTGGGAGTGATGTGAAGCTAGCAACTTCTGGAGGGCCCCAGGTTCTCTACTCCTGATTCAAGGCAGAATTAATATGTGTGGTGGGTGACTAACACTGCAGAAGAAGATTCCTTCCCCAACCAACCTGTGCTAATTAGAATTTGTGTAGAGAGTCCCCATGTGAAGAGCTAACCAAGTTACTTGTGTCCAGGTAATTTGGGAAGGGCTTGAATCTTGCTTGTATTTATTCCAGTTACAAAAAATGTGTAACTTCAGCAAAATGTTTCCCTAATTCTGAGCTTCTGTAGGAGCACTGGATATTGATGATGTGAGTTGTGATTGGGCTATGGCATATTAAGCCATTTCCCACCCCCATCAATTCAACACAAATTGCAGTGTCTTTTCCCTCCCCTCCTTTCTCCCCAAGGAGGTGAGCTGATGTTAAGGGAAAACGGCAGACATTGATTTTTTTAAAAAATGACTACTGCATTCATTTTAAGGGTGCAAGTTCAGAAATTGCTCAAGCTTTTGAGCCACATCTAGGTAGACTGTGGGCAAAATGTGTACTTTGAATGTTACTTTACTAGTGAGATTCAGCAACACAAGGGTTTTTTTTGTATTTGTAATCCCTACTTCCATGTGGTGTTTTTCAAATTGTTATATTTGTGTCCTCCTCCAAAGAGCTCAGAGTGGCTTACACATATTATCATCATCATCATGTACATTTGCATCCCTGCTTTCATTCTACCTTTTTATCCTCATATGAACCCCGTGAGGTAAGTTGGGTTGAGAGTGAATGACTGGACCAAGGTCATCCCATGAGTTTCATGGCCAAGTGGGGAATAGAAACCAGGTCTTCCATAGTCCTAATCCAATACACTAACTACTACACCACATTGGTTCTCATGTAGTTCTTAAATGGTCTCTTGTTGAGGCTCTGATCAGGGCTAACCACCCCTTAACATCTACTACATAATTCCATTATATGTAGACCATTCTCTGGACCAGTAAGTATCTGTCAACCTTTACGACTTGATCCTAAAACATTTGCACTTACAAATCTGGCCTGGTACCCAAATATGAAGATCCCAGAACTCTAGTGTGACCTCATAATCAGTGAGATTGCCATGGCATAGTTTGGTGCACCCTACTTCCTGCACTTTATTTGGTGACACAATGCTTTCAGGTCATTCTCTGTCCTTAACCATTATCTTTCTTATGGTCCATATGGCAAAATTTTGAAATGAATCTATATGAATAGGTTTCAAAGGTGACTACGAGATTCCCTGTTCCTGTGGAGAGCAAGAAGGAGGCTATGGTCTTTTGAATGCTTCATCTTTTGCCATTCTTCAGTCACAGTGGACAAAAATCCTATTTACCTTCTTTAGATAACCGCACAGTAATTGCAGGAGTACTACGAAAAGGTATTTTGAACCATACGTAAGTGAAGCTCCAGTCCCCGCATGGCAAGGAGCCACCCAGTTTTGGCAAAGATGCGAGATGTTTATTACGAAAAGTAGAAATACAGAATGTGCACTTATTGTAAAGGTCACTTGGAAGCTAAACTCCGAGCTGTTTTCGTCAGTTTTCAACCTGTTGCAAAAGCAAACACAGCCAGCCAGTGTACATTGATGGCACTCCATTTCCTTCTGTGGAGCTCCATATGATTATTGTGCCAAAGTAAATTTTAATCAAGGCTCTCAGCATGTCTTAATGTGACATATTGCATCAGCAGTAGGATATGTCATGTTGGACCAGCATCTCCCTCCCACACTACGGGTGTAGCATGTACAGTGAAACTTTAATCAGGAGAGACATCTACTGCTAAGTGTTCTTTTCTATGCAGTAAGGAAAGACCAACCAAAGAAAATCTAATTTAGCATTTAGTCCTGCTCCACAGAACTCAATGGAAAAACTCCTCTGATAGTGGGAAGAAGCCTCATATTGTTAGGTAGATCAAGTAGTAAAGGCAAGGCCTCTATTTATCCGAGTTTCTTTTGTTGTCGTTTTTTGCAAGGGCAGTCCATCATCTGTAAACAGCCCTGATCCTTTATCAAGGTCATTGTGGGATTTTGGAACTGTTGGATATTCTTCCCAAAAGTATGCCTAGCCCCTTTCACAAAGTCAACTTGGCCTAGACTGTGACTGGTTTAAGGGAAAGAAGCATATTACAGAACACACAAAGGAAGCCATGTAAAAACTGAAATTCCAGCTGCCGTGTGACCAGATTGAACACTTCCATTCACTAGATTAATCAGGGCAAGTGAAACAAAGACAATAAATTAACATTTCTCAAGAGGGTGCAATCACTATCCAAATATTTCTCTAAGGGTTCATAAAATAATGAGAATTCTTAGTAAATTATTTTTAAAAAAACTGCTTTGTTCAATTCTAATTTCGATAATCTTGGCCTCAATCCAGCACAGAGTTATACATGCTGAAATCTCATTGATTTGACTCAGTCACAATGAATAAGTGGGTACTGGATGATGAAGTTAGGTTGTAATCTAGATTCCAATGCAAGTATAAAGCTATCAGTGTTTGCTGCAGTTTATCAAGCTCTATGCTAGGGATGGGGAACCTGTGGCCCTCCAGATGTTGCTGGACTCCAGCTCTCATCATCCCCCACAATTGGCCATGCTGGCTAGGGCTGATGGGAGTTGGAGTCCCACAACATTTGGAAGGCCACAGGTTCCCTATCCCTGCTCTATGCAATGGCATTATCCCTGCAATAGGAGAGCCTTGTTTGCAGAAGTGGGACTCCATCACTTTACGTCGTGGCCTTTTGGCTGCTGTTCTGCCTTCTTGTTACGTATGCATAGGTCCCACTGAATCCATTTTAATGTGTTATATTTAAAAGTCTCTGACAGGGCTGTAAACTTTAAAAACTCATTAGCTTTTATTTCTCCCAATCTTTAATTATCATGAATACAGCTGTAATGTATCTTTATGAAATCTTTTAAATATGTCATGTCATCGGGAATCAGTTTGTGGTTGAAATAGACGCCTTGGAAAAGAGAAACCCAGTTTGCTGGAAAATTCACTTTCCTTTTTGTTAAAAAAAAGAAAAAGCTTTAAACCTTTAATGATCTATTTTTACAGCCAGATTGGTCCCGGTTTTATGCATATGGTTCAAACTAGAATCCCACAGTATTAAATATAAAAATAATACTTTCCCTAAGAGGAAGCCACAGTGTAGTACTGGGGGAGAGAAAACCACAATGAATGGCTAAAATAGGCTATTTGACTATAAATAGCCAGTTTCTATTTTTGCAAACGTCTATGTGTATACTTTTAGGAGTGTGTGTGTGTGTGTGTGTGTGTGTGTGTGCATATCTGCCCATGTGTGTTAATATTTATTTTTTCGTAACTATAAATAATAGGGTAAGCATTTAGAAAAGCTGCCTGGTCAAAGACACCTCCTCACATCACTTGGGGGAAAGAAAATGCCTCTACTTTTCCCACCACTTGGCAACATAAGAGGGAACAGAGGTGCACATCTGTAAATAAATGCATCATTAGATTCTCATCAATTTGTAAGCTTCACTTGATGTATGGCTAAAATAATCCCAGAAGGATAGGTAAGCAAGCACTCATTTTCAAGCGTGTGCAGGCAGACAACACAACATGGGGCGGGGGCGGTGGGGTGAGGTGGAGAAAGACAGTTTAAATGGAGATTTTTCTGCAGATGGGGGAAAATCTCATCGTTACAACTGTCCACAATGAAGAACTATTTAAAGTACATCGTCGCCAATATACTCATTAGCCAAGGAGCTCTGGACATATTAAAAGAACACAGTAAAACAACTAATGAGGCACTTGAGTAGTAACAGGTTGTCATTAGAGCAGCATCTGCTCTCATCAGAGTTAATTATTCAGTTGCTTTGTTTTCCAAGTAGGTGTCTGATAAAATTTAGCAGAATCTTAATTAAAACACATTTTCAAACTCCTTAGATGCTCATCTCATCTAAAGAAATCAAGACAATATCCACCATAAACATCAAGCTTCAGTTGAGCCATCAAACAGAAGAAGGAACTCAGCCAATGTAAGGTTTTTTAGACATTAACCATTGGAGTGCTAATGGAATGCAAATAACGATGATACAATTTTGCAGCTGGGAGGTAACTTTTCTCCAAGAGGCGTTCTCATTAAAAAGTGCCAGCTAAGGCCACAATCCTGCAGCCTGCTTTAATGGAGCCTGAGAAAGGGCAGAAGGGTTCTCTGTAGGGCACCAAATTAATTTCTCCTTACCTGTTACGCCAAAGAGTTGGGCAGAAGGTACATCTGGATCTACTTGTAGATCTCTGGGTGATTTACAGTAGATCAGCAAGGTTTTTCTACTTCCCAGTTGTTTGGGAGCACAGTAAGCTCATTTGAGGGCTGGTACAGGTAGCAAGCAGGGGCAGAAGAAGGCACTGTGGAAGTGGGGACATTGGGAAGCCAGGGGAAGGACTTGCTTAGAAACATCACTCCGGGGGCAGAAATTTGGTGCAGGTTACCTTTACAGGTGAACCTACCTAATTGCTATTGCTATTGTTTTGTTGTTGTTTATTGTTCTGCTTTTATAGTGTGTTTTATTTGTTTTTGCCTTAACATTGTGAAAGTTGCTTGGGGATCAACCAACTAATAAATCTAATAAATAAACAAACAAATAAATAAATAATAATACATAATTTGCACTTTCCAAAACAACGCACGGACCAAAACACAGCCATCCTTTGAAATCTGCACTTTTCCGAATATTGCAAGGCAGTTCTCCAGCCAAGGAATGTCTACAAAAATGCTACTAGAGTAAATGCACATATTAGCAAAAATAATATATAGAAGTGTATTCTATTTGGGGAAATTGCTTTGTAAAAATGTGTGGCAAAATCGCATACAAAACGTGTATCTTAGGAGAAATGTATACTAAGATGCTGAAGAATTCTCAAGAGGGCTTTGTTTTTCAGAAAGCAGAATCACAAGCTGATGTGGAAATGTGGAGAACATAACTTACGGCTGGATAAATGAAAAACTGAGAGAAGCTGAAATTGGCAGATACTTCCATCGTACTGCCCCTTGCCCCGGCTTCCTAGTGCTCACAATGAAAGGAAAGATCAGCCAGGTAGCCAAAGACAACACAGGCAAGCAATAAGAACTGTTCGAGAGATTGCTTACACCAGCTCAGCAGACCGGGGCTCCTATAGTCTGGTCTGGGCACGGGAGCCAACAACAAAATAACTCCCCTCACCTAAATTATACTGCTGAAATGAAGAAAGCTTTTGATAACCAGCAGTGGATTTCAGTTCTGGTACTCAAAGCAAATCCCTGGACTCGTTCTTCATTCTTGTCTTTTGCACCAAGCTGCTGTTAGTAGATCTAGGGTGTCTAGTTTTTTGGGTTTTTTTAAGTCCCTGTAAGCCTAAAGTCTGCCCATCCCTATGTTATGGATGCTTCCGGTATTGCTGTGCCAAATGTGCTCCAACTTGGCAAGCTGTGATTATTCCGCAAAACAAAGAACATGGGACAGAGGCTAAAGAGTTAGCCTCCATCTGTTATATTTCATAAAGAATAAATCTGGCAACCTTTCTAACTGATATAAAAGCTCTCTGTTGTCAGAGAACAATGCATTTGATTATTAAGGGGATCTTAAATCTGTATTTTACCATGTAAAAATGCAGCTTTAAAAGCAGTGGGGGCTGCTTTCCTAAGAAGGAGCCAAATCCAAAATGGCACCAACCATCTGTTACAGCAGGGCTCCGAAGCTCTCTTCATGCAAAACCCTCCATTGTCAAGTGACAGGAGCGAGAGCCACTCTGTGGGAATGCAGGCGATGGAATTAATGAGGGTGGCATGGATATCATCCCATAGCGTTCTCTGTCTGTCCTCCCATTTTATCCATTGCACGGAAAGTGCATATGATGGCATGGCTTAGCATCCTTGTTCTCATGAATACGAGCAAACTGTTTTTACAAGGCATGAATCGTATGAGTGAGCTTGCAGGATGTGTGTGTGTTTGTGTGTGTGTGTGCGTATGTGGCATGTTCAAGCTAAACCACTTTGTGATCATCAGTCCTCAAATGTTTGAGCACTCCAAGGAGTTGCAGCCAGGGGGAAATGGTTTTGGTGGCCTCCATGTGTGGGCTGCCCTGTTTGAATCAGCCTTCAGTGTTTTCAAGGGGAAAGTTTCCTTGTACCACTCTGTCTGCACCTCTCAAGTGTAAATACAGAAAAATGGAATGAAAGAGGTTTGACTTTCTATAGACAGCTATAAAATAATTTTCATCATGGGCTGAGCCAAGAGAAGAGGCTAAATTTTACAAACATTTTCATATCCTCAGATAATATGCTCCCTCTCTTTGGTGATTTTTTTCCCCTGGGCACACAAAAGAGGGGCACAGAAATGTTTGTGAGAAAAAGGAAAGAATGATGGTGCAACGTAAACCAGTTGGATATGGTAATTTGGTGATGCAACTGAGGGCAAGTGAAGGTCCCACATTGCCCTCATTTTGAATAGGGGTGGAGGAGGCAATTAATTTGTTTACCACTTGCCAAGGCAAACAAGCTGATGTGCCCTGTTTTGTTGTGATGCTCTGCTGCACTATGGTAATCACCAGCACAGTGCAGCAAAATGGAGAGTGATGGCTCTGCGTTAGCAATAGGGATGGGGAGAATATTCACTAAATCAGATTTATTACCGGATGTTGACATAATCACAAACCACATTGTTTTTGGATTGGCATTGATTTCTTGCGCTGGGTTGCAGCTATCATCGGCATTCCCCCCCCCAAAAAAAAATCAGCTCCGAATTTTATGCTATTGTGTTTCTAATCAGCTTTCCTCTAAGCTAATGCATTCTTAACACAGTGCAAAAAGTGCTTATAGCATAAGTATTTTCATTAGCATTTTCGTTAGCAATTTTATTTTTTTCTCTGGAAAAAACTAGTGAATTGGTCATTGCACAAACAGTCAGGAACAAAAAACAGTGGATCGGTACTAACTGTCTGAATTCAAATAGATAGGGACCAGCTACCAAATCCCACTCCTGGTTAGCAATGGGCTAATCCAATCAGCATGAAGGGAATGTGAAGGTTCAGTGATGTCACCACAGTAGCCATGTGGTTCTGTGTTGTCATCATGCTTCCTACATGATCCCTGATTGTTTAGGATTGGCATATTGAGCTAGACGAAACCCGTGTTTTTAAAAATGGCACCAGAGTGAGGAACAGGAAGGTTCAATGCACAGAAACGAATAGGTGTTGAAATGTTTGCCGATGCCCAGCACCAGTCACTCCCAACAAATGTCTGGGCTATGGGATACAACAAGGGTTGTGGGACTTTTTCAGTCCCCTAAAAGTTTTTTTAGTGAAATGTTTGCACCCCCAATATTCCCATTATTACATTTTCAAAACATTTTCAAAAAATGTAAGAAGTTGTTTACTTTTTTAACAGATGAAAATACTGTATGTTATTACCATAATGAGAAAGTCAAAGAGATATACATAAGAGCATAAGAACACAGAAAGAGCCTGCTGGATCAGGCCTATGGCCCAGTCCAACATCCTGTTCTTAGTGGCCCATGGGAAGCTCACAAGCAGGACATGAGCACTTTCCCTTCCTGCAGTTCCCAGCAACTGGTATTTGGAGCATACAGCCTCCACCTATGGAGGCTGAACATTGCCTTCATGGCTAGTAGCTACTGATAGCCTTCTCCTCCATGAATTTTGTTCCTCTTTTAAAGCCATCCAAGTTGGTGGCCATTACTGCCTCTTGTGGGAGCATAGTTTACGTATGCACTGTGTGAAGATGAAAGGTGGCGTTTGTATTGTAAAAAATGCAAACCGTTGAAACTAAAGATGTGCAGGATATTTTGGCGTGTACATTTTGATACACAAAAACGAGGGCTTTCACATCCTAGTGACGGGGGGCAAAGACAATGGCCTATGCCATCAGCACTAAATGGACATCTCTCCAATATGTGCCCATGACACACATAAAACCACATTCCAGAAAAAGCTCCATATTGCAAGGACTGCACTAGCTAGTCAACCCCCCCCAAACAATATTTTACAGATTGAATGCTGAAGGGAGATGATAATCTTGAAATGGGTGTGCTTCCCCCCAACTCTAAAGTGACATCTTGCAAAGACCAAAAATAATAACCATAAGACTTTATAGGAGTTTTTTTAAACCTCTTGTAAACAACAGTTATACTTTTGTTCCTGTTTCAACCCTCACCGAAGTCTCTTTGGTACAAGTCAGATAGGTACAGTCTCAGTCAGTCCTCTATATTTTTTTAAAGTAATTAATAGCATTTACATCTAGCAGTATAGTAACTCAACTCATCTCTACAGCCTGTGATATGCAGAATAAAGTTTTTTAAAAAAAAAAACTCCTTGATGACATTTTGTTGTGTGGGAAAGCTTGCATTTTTGGAAGCCACTTTGATCGTACAATATGGAAAGCGTGCTATCTTAGCTGTTTCCTACACAGAGTTGGAACGAGTCTTTTTTGGAGAAAATCCACTGGCAAGATCTCCAAGCCTTGAGCAGTCAGTTTTAATGTAAAAAAAAAATTTAAGTGTATTCTTTATGCATATACTGAGCAGTTATTTTGAGATACTGCCTTCTGGGATGATTACTGTCTGATACCAGATAGGAGTGCCATACCGCGTAAACGTGGGTGTGTGGATAGTTTAATTCCTTTGGGAAGTTGCAAGTAGGGCCAATTAGAGTTTTATTAAAGACTGCCGGCCTTACTTCTTTTACAACACACTTCTAGGTGTGAAATAGATACTTTAGCTGTCAGAAGTTAGGAAACTGAAAAGGCATAAAAAGTGGATCTCATTGATTTTAATTTGAATAAGTTTTGATTGAATTAGTGGCATAAAGGAAATCTGGGAGAGACAGGAGGGGGGGAGAGAACATGATCTCGCTGTCAACCAAGCCACATTTTATTCTTCTCAAAAGCAAATGGAGCCATGCTGACCACACTGGAGTTGATTCCCACAAGACTAACAACAACACATGCAAAAGGGCATAGGGCGTAAGATGCTCAACTCTGGCAACTCATAGGGGAAAATATGGTCTCCTCTGTAAGTCCCCCCTCTGCCAGCCTAACTTCAGGCTAAACTACATACAACATTAAATACATTTTTGCAGCCAACATGCAGGTTTTAAAAAACACAAATAGCATCAGCCAGGGGAAGGTTGATAATTCATGGGCTCAGAGCAGGTGTACAGGTAGAATATAACTGTTTCCCATTTTGGTCTTGCAGAAAATCCCTTCTCTGCACTGTTTTTTGATTGGAAGGGAGGGATCCCCCACTGCCACCAATGGGGAATCCCCCCCAACCACCACACAAAAATATTTTAGGTTTCCCCTCCACACCTGCTATGATCCAATTAGTTATGAACTCGCACCCAGCTAATGCAATTTATGTACTTTTTTTTTAAAAAAAATGCATGTTAGATGCAAATACTTAATGTCATGCAAAGTTTGCCCCTGTTGAGCTGGTGGCAGAGCGCCCGTCATCCATCCATCCTTCTTGATCCCAATATGAGAAAGAATATGTGGCTGCTGCAAAATGTACAGGACCTAGAGCTAATATGACTCCTGTTGAAATGATGAAATATGACTAAATTGTTATTATTCTGGCTGGCTTCTGGCCCGTGTGCCTCCATGGTTCAGCACTTTGACTTGCAGCAATGAATCTGTCGAGAAAAACAAGGTACACCAGCACGGCTGGTTTCTCTGCCTCAAATCTGCTCAAATGAAGACCCAGCAAGCCTTCTTCCAGATCTCTCCTTCCTAAACACCACACAAATTCTGGATTCAGGACCTGTGGCAAATGCTTCTATCTCAGGTATGTTGGCTGGGCAAACAGGTCAGCTTGATGGCTCCCCCCACATTACCCTTATTGTGGCCTAAACCTACATTAGGCTTTGTGTCTCTCCAGTCAGCTAAACTCGTATCCAGTTCACACTTTTGTGCAAATCAGTCTTCAACCTTATTGATTACTTGAGCAGCAAACAACGTATAAATACAGATGACAAAAGTGCCTGCAAAATCACTTAAATAGCCCAGACAGACTCCAGCGAGAAAAGTGCTGATATCACTGTACAGAGCAAACAGAACAAAAACAGTGTAAAATCTGAGGAGAAAGGAATGGAGAGGTTTTGTCTTTTTAGTGCAGGCCTTGTACTTAGCAGGGTAGACATACAAGCAAACATACAGAGGAAAACTCCCTCAGACCTACTCATGCCATTCTCTCTGGTTGCTAACACCTCCACCCATCCCACCTCTTGGCTAGTTGATTTTAACACTAACAGAATTAATCCTTAAATTACAAACTGAATAATCTCTGCTGTTGTATTTTCAACATAAAATGCTTAACTATAGAAGGATTAATGGATGATTGAATATTACTGAGATGAAATAGATGACATGGATGAGGTGAAAAGACAATGCAAGGTTAGGCCCTCAAGGCTGAAACCGATGGGTCCCCCACATTGCCCTTATTGTGACCTCAACCCACACTAGGCTCTGCCCCCAGTGCCAGAGAACTAGGCTAGAGGGAGATTCGTCTTCTTCTGAGGAGAACTGGTCTAAACAGGAATAGATATTCTAAATAGGGAGGTGGGGGTGAGCAACTCCCATATCTGAGAAATCTGCCAATTGCCTGCCCTGGATGACATTACACTCCCCATGAAAGAGCAGGTATTCAGTTTGGAGATGCTTTTGAATGCAGCTTCTACCACCAGCACCACCTGAAACAATGGCCGTGGCAATTCCGAGACTGGGAGAGCTTGGCCACAGTAGCGCAGGCATTGGTGACTTCAAGATGGAATTGCTATAAGGTGCTCTGTGTGGGGCTTCTCTTGTGCTTGATTCAAGATCTGCCATTAGTGCATAAAGATATAGCACAACTGCTGGCAGGAGTGAGACCCCATCAGCATATATTACCCTTGTTCAGGATTCTGTGCTAGCTGCCAATTTGTTACTGCGGCAAGTTCAAGGTGTTAGTATTAGTATATCAAGCCCTTACCAGCTTGGGACCAGTGTACTTGAAGGATTGCTTTACCCCTTATGTGCCCTCTCAACCACTTCAGTCTGTGGAACTGGCATTTTTACAATTGCCACATATTGTATGATCCACACTTGTATGGAGCCAATCTTTTAGTGTGGCAGCTCCTACATTCTGGAACTCCCTGTCCATTGATATTAGGCAGACACCTTCACTGTACTCTGTATTATTTGGGCATGACAATATAATGACTTGATCTGTTGTTAGCAGATCTACAGAGGGAAACTTAAAACACTTCTAAATGCAGGAATTAGGGTGCAATGTAGCGCAATTAACCAGTTGGGGCAGAACCACCCTTGCCCAGAAAATCCAATGCTTCTAAGCCCCAAAATTATCTTTTTTTCTGCCCAGGGAGAATGTCATTCCTCTTGCCTGCATTCTGTTGCTCATTACTAGCAGAGCTTGGAAAAGTTACTTTTTTAAACTACAACTCCCATCAGCCCCAGCCAGCATGACCACTGGATTGGGCTGATGGGAGTTGTAGTTCAAAAAAGTAACTTTTCCAAGCTCTGCTTACTAGTGCAACTGACATTTGATGAAGTGCTTTTCTTTTCTTTTCTCTTGGAAGATAAATATATACAGCACAATTATAAACAGCATAATAACAGTATCAGAAAAAAGTAAAGTGCATTAAATGAATGAAAGAATGAATGAATGAACTATATCTCTACGCCCCACCAGATAAAATATATGGATTACTTCAGCAAATATTTCATAGATTACTGCAATGCGCTCTACGTGGGGCTGCCTTGAAGACGGTTCGGAAACTGCAGCTTGTGCAGAATGCAGCGGCCAGATTGTTAACGGGGACCAGACGGTCCGACCATATAACACCGATTCTGGCCCGCTTGCATTGGCATTGTTTCCGGGCACGGTTCAAAGTGCTGGTTTTAACCTACAAAGCCTTACACGGCACAGGACCACAATACCTGTTGGAACGCCTCCCCTGATATGAAACTGCCCGTACACTACGCTCAACATCGAAGACCCTCCTCCGAGTGCCTACTCATAGGGAAGCTTGGAGGGCAGCAACACGAAAAAGGGCTTGTTCAGTGGTGGCCCCCGAATTGTGGAACACCCTCCCAGAGGAGATACGCCTGGCACCAACGTTACTATCTTTTCGGCGCCAGGTTAAAACTTTCCTCTTCGCCCAGGCATTTTAATTATTTTAATTATTTAATCATGTTGTATTTATTGGAAGTGTTTTAATTTTTAATATTTTGTACTTTTAAATTGTGTTTTTATATTGTATATGCTTATGTATTTCTAATGTTGTTCTTGTTGTTGTGAACTGCCCAGAGAGCTTCGGCTATGGGGCGGTCTATAAGTTTAATGAAATAAATAAATAAATAAATACTCCTAACTTTGTGTACAAATTTACATTTTCTTGCACCTTATTACACCAGGACATACACTGCTTTCTCACTGCACTTTATTCTGTAATTCTGATGATTTCTTGCCTGGTAATTTGTACATTTTATTTGATCTTTTACATGATGTAAAAGCTAGTTCCCGAAATCTAGTGGAATATGATGCAAGTCTTGTGCTCATTTCTGTGATTCCAGAAATAATCAGTTTGCAAGCTTGGGAAGTGAAACATTGCGAGAGTTTTGCACTAGCTGCAGCCGCTCAGGTCCCAGCATGCAAAGTGTTCCTGCCCTTTAGGCGTGTATTATTATTATTTTGCCTGATGAAAATTGTACCCGTATTCCGGCATAGGCATGTGTAGTAGCTTTCACCTCCTCCTTCCCTCTCTAACTAACTCAAGCAGTGAATTATAGGGAACAACAATGTGCATGTGTATAATGGGTGAGGGACAAAAATAAGACTTTTTTGTTTGTTGCAGCAGTGTGAAAGACATTTGTGTGAAATACCAGTATATCGACTGAAAAAGCCATTGCTCCTTCCCACAGCAGGTACTGCAGCATGAGAGGAATTTTAGAAATTGGGACAGAAGTGCTACCATTTAAAAAATATTTCCTTTTTCTTTTCGTTTTTGTAAAAGTACGATATGTAACAAAAAAAATTACATTCTTGACAGTTAATAACAATCCCCTTTATTCTCAACAATAATTATATAAACTAAAAACAATAATTTAGTGAGGTGTGTAAAAGGATTATAAGTCAATGTCCCTTATTTACTATTCTGTAGTTCCTTAAATTTTCTCCAATCTAGATCAAATTTGTTTAATTTCTTTTCCCCATTTTTAACCCATATAATCCAAGTAATTTTACTCAAAGTGCAAAGTGGCCATTTTCCACAGTTTTATATGCCATACTCTAATACATGTGATTTCTCCCCCCCCCAAAAAATATTTAGCATATAGAATCCTTGCTGCTATTACCATAGGAAATAACAAATTCTTCCAAAGTTTGCTTCCAAAGTTTGCTGCAGTGGATTTCATTGCCAAAAAGGCAAGGCACTTTGAAGTGTCTGCTACAGAGGAAACTGCTACACTGAAGTCAAGAAGCAGAGCACTGGCTGCTGCCCAGAGCTTGGAAAAGTTACTTTTTGAACTATAACTCCCACCAGCCCCAGCCAGCATGGCCACTGTATTGGGCTGATGGGAGTTGTAGTTCAAAAAAGTAACTTTTCCAAGCTCTGCTGCCGCCTGGTCCTTTCCAACACATTCCTTCTTTGGGTCTCAGCTTATGCTTATAGGTTGTTTACACAGTACTGGATTTGTATGTAACACTGATTCTGTGACAGGGCATGCCACCAGAGCTCATGAAACTAGCTTACTCATTTAGCTCACTCTCTATCACTCTATGAATGCCTTGTTTACTTAATACAGGGGTGGGGAACATGTGGCCATCCAGATGTTGTCTGACTGTAGCTCCCACACTCCCTAATCCTTGACCACGTTGGCTGGGGTTGATGGGAGTTTTAGTCTAACAACATTTGGAGGACCACAGATTCCACACTTCCGATTTACTATAAATCAGGGATATTTACTTTCCTCCATCAGATGGTGTAGGGTAGCCTTCACTAACTTGGTGCCCTCCTGACGTTTCAAACAAGAATTTATGTCAACCACAGTCAGCATGGCCAATGATCAGAGATGATGGACAAGTTGTCATCCAAAACACCTGGAAAGCACCAGGTTGGGGAAGGTTGGGGTAGGCTAAGAAAAAAGATTTGAATTCAAGATCCAAGTTCACCTTTGTCTACAGCCTCCTCTAGGCTCATGTTTGTAGAATTTAAAAGGGTAGCTCCTTAAGAAGAATGCCTCATCCCGGCCATTTCAACAAGCCTTTTGTTTATCAGTGACCATAATCATCACTCTTTGCCAGGATTAGAAGTGGATTAATTATTAGGCTAATCATGCCACAGTGTAAGATTTTGGTCATTCTGACCGCTGTCCTTTGCTTTATTTCCAATCTTTCATAATTATAAACAGTATAATTGCTCCATCATGCACTCTACGGTGCATTAGACATACTGAGGTTGACTGTGTATCTCCAATTGCTACCAATTTTCCTTTCATTTTACCTCAGTTCACATCCACTTTCATTATACTCACTGTAGCAAAACAAAGAACACTCTTCAGAAAGCCCAACTCTAACAAAAGCACCATAAAAGACATTAGCGTTTATGAGTAAATATCATTCATATAAAAAATGAATAAAGGATTCATTAGAGTGGTAAAAGTGACGTGGCATAAAAACAACATCGCCGAAATACTTCTAAGATCACCAAATTCCATTAGCTCTTTCCAACCATAGATCCAAACATTTAACAGGAAGGGGAAAAAATATCTGTCCCCGTAATACAATTTATTTTGCTTCTCAAGAGAAACATTCAAGGCACTTTTTAAAAAAGAACAAAAAGCCTTAAAATATGTACTATTTTTTACTGAGACATAAAGGAGTACAAAAAGTACTTGTGGATAAAACAATACTCCTATAAAATCATTTAAAGAATGGGTAGAAGAGGGTCATGTTCCAGTCTACTTCACTCCAGACTAGGGATAGAAAGATCGGTCAGGTTCGGTTTTCTCACTTTCTCATTTTTCCAATCTCACATTCAGTTCTCCACATTTCTGCAGCAATTTGTGATTATTTTTTTTAAAAATCCTCATGAAAATTCTCCAGCATTTTCATATGAATTTTTGCTAATAAACACATTTTTGTAGGTGGTTTTGACTAATGTACACATGAAGCTCAATCCTGATAAGACCGAGGTACTGCTTGTGGGTGACCTGAAGCTTAATGGGGTGAGCTTACCCCTGAAGGATCAGGTCCGCAGCCTCGGGGTTGTTCTTGATTCCAAGCTGACCATGAAGGCTCAGATTTCGGCAGTGAGCCGGGCAGCTTGGTATCAACAACACCTCATACGGAGGCTGCAACCCTACCTCCCTATTCATCAGCTCCCACTGGTGGTACATCCCCTGGTCACCTCTCGATTAGACTACTGCAATGTGCTCTACGTGGGGTTACCCTTGAAAACGGTCCGGAAACTACAACTGGTGCAGAATGCGGCGGCTCGTTTGCTTACAAACAGCCGCCGCCGTGATCACATCACGCCAGTGTTACTTCACCTACATTGGCTTCCAGTTGTTTTCCGGGCCCAATTCAAGGTGTTGGTGTTAACCTTTAAATCCCTATATGGTCTCGGCCCAGTTTACCTGAAGGAGCACCTCCAGTACCACCAACTAAGCCGCCCGACTAGATCAGCCACGCAGGGCCTTCTCTCAGTCCCACCAACAAAAACAGCTAGGTTGGCGGGGACTAGAGAGAGGGCATTCTCAGTGGTGGACCCCACTCTCTGGAACTCCCTCCCATTTGATCTTCGCCATGCCCCTTCCCTGGATACATTCCTCCCAGCATTAAAAACTTGGCTCTTTGGACAGGCCTTCGGGATCTCCGGAGTGGGCTAATTTTTCCATGATTGTTTAAAATTATTTGATTGCCCTACATTGTCCTATACTGCTGCTATTTAGAATGGATATTGTTGACTGCATTGTATTTTATTCTGTATTTATATTGTATTTTATCGAATTTCAAGATGTACGTCGCCTAGAGTGGCTTCGGCCAGATAGGCGACACAAAAATTAAATTTTACTTACTTACTTACTTATTTTTGCAAACAATTTCTTGTCATATAATACATTTTTAATGTTATTTTCACACATATATTCATTCTTATGCACTTTCCCCTAACATATGCATTTTTGTAAATATTGTTTGGTTGGTGAAATGTATTGCAAAATTTGAATATGTGCGAATTTTGAACGATAGCTGCATTCCACTTCTCTTGTTTTGGACAGTGCGAATCTGATACATTTGGTCTGAAATGTGAACCGATTCGAATTTATTGCCCATCCCTATTCCTGACCTTCCCACACTGAGGACTTGTTAGTGCACTCAGTGTAATGTATGTTTGAGGTGCTGAGTATGGACACTATTACCGCCCTCAGCTTCCTTGGCTCTATCCCCTCCACCCCGACTTTCCCCACATTGGGAAGGTCTAAACAGGAACTGGCATTGCATTTAATTGAATGCACATAGAATCCTCCCTGTGTCATTGGGAACTCTCATCATGCAGGGTTCCCAACAATGGGGAGAACTATTAGCATGCTAAACAATTGCAATCCCCTCTTCAGACCTTCTCATGGAATGTGGGAAAGGGCATCCTTCCCACATTATAATGGAACGGCATTCTTTTGACACAATACTGGCTTCACAGTGCTAGACTAGAGGAACCTTGTTGCAGTATCCTTTAGTCAAAAATCAATGACAGTTGTGTGGAAAATGTTGCATTTTTATTGATCCATTAGTTTGTGGTCCCTCAAAATTCCTATTGATGTACCGGGCAGCCTGCATTCCTGCTGTATCAAAAATCATAACTCTTCATCCTTAAGATTTGAGGATTTGATTTTCCGAAAATGGAAATGGACTGCCTTCAAGTTGAAGGCGACCCTATGAATAGGGTTTTCATGGTAAGTGGTATTCAGAGGTGGTTTACCATTGCCTTCCTCTGAGGCTAAAAGGCAGTGACCGGCCCAAGGTCACCCAGTGAGCTTCATGGCTGTGTGGGGATTTGAACCCTGGTCTCCCAGGTCATAGTCCAACACTCAAACCACTATGCCACACTGGCTCTCTATATAGAGGTCAGTCTAAAATAGAACACCTAAAAGGCGATCCATTCAGGTGTTTATAATAATTTCATCTTACATGATTTTATTGTATTTAATTCTTCTTTTAATATATTTTAATGGCCTTTGGCTATACACAATAAAGTTTTTATGACTGACTACTGGTGTACCTAGTCAGAATCTTTAAATCTTTGCCTCAAGTTTTACTGTAGGTGAAATTTAGCAGCAACTCTAAGCTGTGTATTTTCTTATTGAATTCAGTTGGCATGGAATCTTTGCCTGCTTTCTGCATGATGCTTTGGACTCCAGTCAAGTGTCTCTTAACCAATCAGCATGCTAAAAGAAGTAGGAAGCCTGGGGAGAAATGAGGAACAAAAGTTGTCTGGGGTGCTGCCAGAAGACATTGTCTTCCTACCCTGGAAAACCAGATGGGCATTGCAGCATGAAGCCTTGGTGCAGCACAGGAGCTATACGGCAATCTGACAAAGTATTCTTCAGCTTGTGTGGCTGTGGAGACAGAATGGTGGGGCACAGGAAGCTCCAGCTGAGGTTGCCAGGTTTCCTGAGGTTCTGACCTCAAGACAGAGGAAGCTGAATTTAGGTGTGGAGGAGCCTAGCAAAGACTGGTGAGGGCAGAGGATGAGCCTTGGAAGTTCAACGGGCAGTGCCTGGCTATACCTGGTGCCATAGGGGTGGACAGCCTGATGGACATTGATGATGGAGCAAACAGAGGAGCTGACAAGCAAATCTAGTCTTTGATTCAGGCCTCTCAAAGTGAGATTTCTCTCCTTTATGATCCTAACCTTGTTGGAGTTTGGTATATACAGTATATTGCAGTGGAGTGCAGAAATAACCAATTCAAAATGTTAGTGCTAGCAGCCAAGTATCTAAAACAGTGCCTTCCCCAGTATCAACCATCTTGGACCCTACAATTGGCAAGTGAGACCTAGTGATGGTGGCACCACCGTGCACTGCCGGATTCGTGCCGACCCATGACAGCGCCTTTTCAGCAGTGGCTCTCCATTTGTGGAATGCCCTCCCCTGTGAGGTGTGTCTGTCTACATCACTATTAACTTTCAGAAAGAATTTGAATTCACATTCCTGTTTACTCAGGCATTTGATGGCTGGAGAGGACTGTTTTGAAGCTGTAGTTTAGAATATTTTTAACTGTGTTTTATAATGTTTTGGAATGTTTTTAACTGTTTTTATTATTATTATTTTCTTGTTGTTAAATTGTTTTATGTTTGCCTCCCTGTGCTCCGTTGGGAGGAAGGACAGGATATAAATCCAACAAATAAATAAATAATAATAGTCTGGTAAGACTGGTGGTTGAGAGAATAAAGAAACGTATCACTACTGGGAAATAAAGTAATTCTGACTACATACCTACATGTGGCCATTGCAAAGCCATGAGGCTTGCACTCAGAGAAACCACTTCTAACTAAGAGAGAACAAAGAGAAGGACAGGGAAGCAAAGCCCCGAGAAAACAAACAAACAAGTAGTTCCTTTAAAGAAGGAATCAACAGAGGGAAGAATAGATTGCCTTTTGTCTACCCCCCCCCCCGTTCAGGTTATTTGTTACATGTGTTGGTGCTTTACTCCCAATAAATCTTATAGATCAGTGATGGGGGAACTGTGGCCCTCCAGATGTTTCTGGACTATAACTCCCATCATCCCTGACCATTAAAAAAATCAATTTTTTGAAAATAACCATAGAAAACAGTTACATGAAAATCCAATCCCCTATGGTGGAGAATAAGTGAATTAATGAAAAATTCAGTACCAAATCTCAATTGGATGGAATTCTATCAAATCCCTATTGGGTAGCAAGGGGGCATTGTAAAACTGTGTGGTTGTTTTTCCTAGTGCTATAAAGTGCAGTGGAATTGGATTATTGTACCCCATCTGCATTATATTCTGTGGGGGCATCCTTTAATTCAGGGGTGGCTAACCTATGGCCTTCCAGTTGTTGCTGGATTACTCCCACCTGTTCCCGGATCATTGGCCACACTGGCTGGGGCTCATGGGAATCTGAGCCCACCAACATTTGGAGGACCACAGATTCCCCATCCCTTACTTCAGTGAAAGGACACCTGGAAATCCTGTTTGTTAGCCAAATCCTGATTCTAGACCTGGCTAGTTTTGTAGAAAATATGCACAGGTTTTGCATATCACAGAAAGGTCCACAGATCTCTCTCTCTCTCTCTCTCTCCCCTCTCTCTCTCTCACACACACTAAATATTAGTGTACTTATCCTTGTACCCCCTTGCAAGGGCTGGGCAGTCATTAGCTTAGTTCAGAGTGCCAGTGGTGACTTCTGCACTAATGATGGGATCGTTCTAGGGTTGGGGGAGAAATTCAGTTCAGTTCGCAGTTAAAGGCAAACCTACTTAAGCTGCACATTCTGAAAAAATTAAGCAAGCCAAAGCACAGCCATGCTTCAAAATTCACACTTCTCTGAGTTTTGCAATGTGCTTTCCAGCCAGGTAATGTGTACAAAATGCACATACTATGGTAATATGTGTATAAAATGCATATATTAGTGAAAATAGCATACAAAATGCATTATATTGAAATTTTGTTTGCAAAAATTTATATATTAGGCAAAACTGCATTCAAAAATGTATATATTAGGAGAAATTCTCATTAAAATGCTGATTATTTTCATAAGGACTTTTTATTTTTAAAAATCGCAGACTGATGTAGAAGTTAAGATTGGAAAAAGGAGAAAGGGTGATAAACGGACATTGATAGGGTCCCCTATTCCTAGATCATGCTATATTTTCTTATAAACAACAGTTCACAGATTCAGGTCGTTAAACATAAAACCATTACAAAAACATGTGAGGACACACTAAAGAGCGAATGCAGTGTGGTGGCTACAGCGCTGACTTTGAACCAAAAAGACCTGGGTTTGAATTCTTGCTCAGCTGGGAAACGACCTGCATCACCTTAGGCCAGTACCATTTTTGCATCTGGCCTTCCTCACAGGGATACTGTGAGCATAAAATCGTACTAGATCCCCATGTACACTGCCCTGAGGATCTTTGGAAGCAGGTTACAACTGTGATATAAATAATACAATTTGAAGACTGGTTACAACACTTTCATTATCCTTAAACTGCCTTTCCTTTAGCCAACTTTCTCAGTCCGGCTCTCAGGTTTTGGTGGCTTGTGTGTTTGTGTGTAGAGCGCCTCCCTCCTTTCCCATTTCCCAAACCAAATGTGAAACATATTTTCAAAGTCTTCACATCACACAATCGTTCCACAAATACTCTTTCCTTGCTTGAAGAAGGCTTGGCCAAACTTTTCTGGCAGTTGGTCTGCACACTGCAATGCATAGCTAAAAGCACGCCGCCAGAAAAGAGCAGGGCTCACTGCCATCCGAGAAATAGGAAACATCTCATTCCTTATTTAATCAATATCAAAATGACACATCAACATGCACAATTGTTTGTAACCAATTGGCAGAGAGTCTCATTAGGACAAGTTCATTCACCCTTGAAGAGCAATGTTTAGATTAGTACGGAGGGAGGCAGAAGATGCCCTGGGGGCCAGAGGCAATGGGAAGGAGGTAGGTGGCAGACTTCTATGGTCCTCCTCGAGGCTCCCCACAGCAGTATGTGATCCATGTGAAATGTATGCGAATGAAGAGACCACAGGGGTGGCTCTTTCCCCACCCAAATCATCAACCAATGGGGAGGGAGAGTAATGAGAGTATGGGACAGACCAAGGGAGAGGAAGATTTTCAGCCTGGTCGGCCGAGATCCTTATCTGCTCAAGTCCTGCAGGCCAAGTTTGATAGGTGGGTGGAGCTGCCCACTTGGCAATCACCTGATGTTATAGTGATGTCAGGTGACAACAATGACTTTGAAGTGCTTTTCCAAGCAGTTTCTATTGAATCTGCTGGGAAATGCACTTCAAAGATGATCTCTCTCAGTGCCCATCATTTGATGCATGCTGAGAGACAGTACTTTGAAACACACTTCAAAGTGAAGGCCATGCCTTTACCTGCCTCTCCCCTGATGCAGGTGGGCATGATTTCGGGGAAATGGCCCCACAGGCCAAATTAGGACCCCTGCTGCTATAGCCCCATATAAAGGAGAAATGGACTGCCGTGAAGTAGATTCCGACTTATGGGTGACCCTATGAATAGGGTTTTCATGGTAAGTGGCATTCAGAGGGGGTTTACCATTGCCTTCCTCTGAGGCTGAGAGACAGTGACTGGCCCAAGGTCACCCAGTGAGCTTCATGGCTGTGTGAGGATTCAAACCCTGGTCTCCCAGGTCGTAGTCCAACACTCTAACCACTACACCACACCCATATAATCTGGCTCCAGTGATGTAGGATCACTTCAAGGGAATCAGCCACTGTGGCCGCTTGTGAAGGGAATTTGAGAGAGGGCATTTGCATTGTGTGGGAGAAATGTCTTTACAGCAGCTGCTGGAATTCATATACAGAAATATGACATTTATGTTAATTTATTATGACATCTCTATTCCATTCTTCTGCCTAAAGGAGCCCAGGGCCGCAATAGGCCACCCCCTTTAAACAATTTGGGCCTTACATGCCTGCCTATGCACAAATACTCAGAAATAAAGTCCATTCAGTTCCATGGTTCTTACTCCTAAGATTGCAGCTTCCAATCTTCAAGAATTTTCTCCTTCTGTCCCACTGTAATATCCATTGTCAGCTTACGGCAGCCCCTTAACTGTGGTCTTCAAATGTCATATAAAGACTGTGAAGGTTCATAAAGATATGGTCTCGATGGCTTTGTTGTTAGGTGCCTTCAAGCTGACTACAACTTATGACAACCCTACGCTCCCCAGCTATAAAACTCCTCGCTTTGAAAGTCTACCAGATCTCAGCACCTCTCAGAGCTGGCACATTTTTATCTGGATAGGCCTTCTAAGGCTAGGGGCTTAAAATGCATATTTTTTTTCTCACATAACCTATATTATGAGTATATTTGGCATGTGTTTCAAATAAGCCTGAGGGTAGAGAATACATCTGAATAAATAAAGACAATCCATGAAAAGATACTGAAAGCAGGATAGTATCTGAGAGCTAATAAACTGAGACTCAATCCAGACAAGACTGAGACACGGTTGGTGAACGCCTTCCCCGCTCAGATGGTGGATGTGCATCCTGTTCTGGATGGGGTTACACTCCCCCTGAAAGAACAGGTCCGTAGTTTAGGGGTCCTTTTTGACCCTTCCTTGTCTCTTGAGGCTCAAGTGGCCTCGGTGGCACAGAACGCGTTTTACCATCTCCGTTTGGTAGCCCAACTACGCCCCTATCTGGATGGCGACGACCTCGCCTCAGTTGTTCATGCTTTGGTAACTTTGAGATTGGATTACTGTAATGCGCTCTACATAGGGCTGCCCTTGAAGACAGTTCGGAAGCTTCAGCTAGTGCAGAATGCAGCAGCTAGACTATTGATGAGGACCAGTCGGTCTTCGCACATTACTCCTGTTCTGGCTCGCCTGCACTGGCTACCTATTTGCTTCCGGGCAAGATTCAAGGTCCTGGTTATGACCTATAAAGCCTTACATGGCGTGGGACCGCAATACCTGGTGGAATGCCTCTCCCGCTATGAACCTACCCGCTCACTTCGTTCAGCATCTAAGGCCCTCCTCCGGGTACCAACCCATCGGGAAGCCCGGAGGGTGGTTACTAGATCTAGGGCCTTTTCTGTGGTGGCCCCCGAGTTGTGGAATAGCCTCCCCGAAGAGGTACGCCTGGCACCTACATTATTATCTTTCCGGTGCCAGGTAAAGACCTTCTTATGCTCCCAGGCATTTTAATCATTTTAATCTTTTTATCTTTTTAATCTTGTAATACTAATCCTTTTATCATCTTATATTTTGTTTAATTGTATTTTATTTTCATTGTGTCTTATATGTTTTGTGATTTTATTATTATGATGTATGTATTTTATCCTATTATGTTTACCACCCTGAGAGCTACTTGCTATGGGCGGTATATAAATGCAACAAAATAAATAAATAAATAAATAAATAAATAAATTTATGCTTTGGGCAGGAATAGCAACCTAAGAACTTTGCCCACTGATTCTTTCCTGTGGAGAGAGGTGGGCACAATCTGTAATGGCAAGTAGATGGACCGAAGCATATGCTTACCGTTCCCCACACTGCTTTTTCTCTGCAAACTCCCTAGCCAGGTTCCCTAGGGTAGGGAAGGGGGAGAAATTCAATTCAGTAGTCATTTAAAGGCGAACCTACCTAATTTACACTTTCAGAAACGATTCATGGACCAAAGCACAGCCATCCTTAGAAAATCACTTTTCTTTGAATTTTGCAGTTCTCTTTGAAGTCATGCTTTCAAAAATGCATATACCAGGATACATAAAATGCATATATTACAGAAAAATGCATTATATGAGGGAAAACAGTTTTGCAAAAATGTATATATTAGGGGAAATTAAATAAATTAATGCTGATGAAATACTAAGATGCTGATGAAATTTCATGCAGACTTTTTTTTAAAAAAAAAAACTGATGTGGGAATGTGGGGAACTGAAGCGTGGAAAAAATGAAAAACTGAGAGAAACCATAATAGACAGATTCACCCATCCCAGCATGTGTTGGTCGCCTCAGGGGGAGAAGTAGCTGAGAACCTGCTTCACCTCGGCAAGTCATACCCCTTCCTATGCATCAGCTGAGCTTCCCAAATCTTTTGCTGCCCAACATATAAATCAGCTCTCACCAATGTTTTCCAGTAACCACCATTTCAGAGAACAGAGCTATTCTGACGGATGTAGCTTAAAGACTGCTGCAATGTGATTTGCTCAGGGCAACCATGTTAGAACCACTGACCAAACTCTCAGCATTGCAAATCTTGACTGAGTATCTTCTTAACCGCAAGCCTCTTTTCCCGTGTGCAGTTTTTCAAGGTTCCCTTTTTAAATAAATAAATAATTGGAGAAAGAGCAGGCAGAGCATATAGAGCAGCTTATCAATGAAAAGGAGATAATATTACAGAGCGGTACAGGCACACATGTTATATATTCCGGGGGCAACATTCTTTTCTCCAGCATGCACAGAGTAATCATAAACATGCATCAAAACAATTTTTAAAAAAGGTTACAGAAAAGTCAAGCTCAAATGCTCAAACCAAGCAAAGAGAGAGAGAGAGAGAGAGAGAGAGAGAGTTGAGACAGACTCATGAAATATCTGAGATGAGGATGTTTTGAGTTGGAGTTCTCTCAGCCCTCATTTGAGGAAATTGGTGTCATCACTCGCGTCGCTAACTGAAAGGAAACCCTGTTTCTTGGCTGTAAAGGTAGCCAAAGCCCAGCAACATCTCCTCCTGCCCTGACAAAAGACTGGAGCTGGCTAAAGCCAAAAAGAAAAGAAGAATAAAACTTGATGGGAGAGACCTGGAATCCAAAAACAAGTTAAAATCCCACCCCACCCTGCCTGTGCTTTCTTCATTAAACCACAGAGAAGGTGGAACCAAAATCAGCATGATAAACTAGTCCTGTCTGATAAATTCTACTGGATCTGGTCCCTCATTGCAACACATTAAAATGTGTTTAGTCATTGCCCGTGGTGCAAAGATGGATAAAGGCCCAAGGAAGAGACTTATGCAAAAGGCTCCATCTTGTTCATTTTGGATTCTGTTTTTAAACCAGGATTGTACTGGGCAGCTCATCTTGTGGTTAAGGCTGAAGGAAGAAATATTAGAGAGCTGACTA
The DNA here is from genome assembly GCF_030035675.1 of Rhineura floridana. Classification (NCBI taxonomy): domain Eukaryota; kingdom Metazoa; phylum Chordata; class Lepidosauria; order Squamata; family Rhineuridae; genus Rhineura; species Rhineura floridana. The sequence continues at coordinate 21,446,975 of NC_084481.1, forward strand.
GACGAGTGCTGCCAATGATTCAGGACAAGAAAGACATTTCTGTTCTTGAGGTTGCCGCTTCCCTTTGGCAACTGAGGGGCAAAGATGAGGCAATGGGTGTTAAATGTTAGAAGGGTAAATTCAGGTGGAATATTAACATTCAATGTTTTAATATATTGTATAAAAATTGGATGGTGATGCCAGTTGCCACAGAAAGGCCTTGAAAAGTCTTTCTCATGAGGTTCTAAGGGGTGAATTTGCACATGACAGGCCCACTCTAGACAAATAGTTAATCGAGTGGTAAAGCTGTTGCTGGACTGTACCACATCAGCATGCAAGGGGAGGATTCCATGCGCAAACAAAAAAAACTAGCATGTCAGGAAGAAATCTAGGCCAGAACTTATGTGTTAAACCAGTTTTTTGTTCAAGAAAATTTTCAGGTCAGGATCTCAGAGATGCAAAAAGGTCCAGAACCCCCTGTTTGCTTAGCACTTTCATATACTATTTCCTACCTGCCTGCAATTGCATCTTTTATCAATCTGCAGCTTGGGTGCCTTTTTAAAAAAACAAAACAAAATGGGACCTTCCTCCTTACGTTGTTGCAACAAATCAGAGACTACAGACAGTGTGATCACACAGCCAAATCAGAGTGAGAGCAGAGAACACTGAATTCGCTCTGCACAAGCTTCCTGACAATGTCAGTAGTTAATTAGCCTCAAATATGTGACAAGATTTCTAGGAATGTCAGAAGGCATTGTTTTCTGTTCTGCCCTGTACTCATTGCAGGCAGCACTGTTTCCATTCCACTGCAATTCATCTTCCACCAAAAACTACATTATTCATCTCACTAACCACTTGAAATTAATTACACAGGAAATACAATGCAAATGGGTAAAACACCATAATGAATTACATATTGTTTGTGGACCTAAAGCAACAATGATAGTGAATACTGACAGTATTCACTGGATTGATTTCTGTTCTGGACACTGGGCGAATAAACAAACATCAGCAATTGCTGGTCCAGTTTCTGGTTTTGTCAGAATTCTCCAACATCTTTAGACATCACAAAGCTAAATCAGAAGAGAGCATCCTGCCCTTGCTCTGAATGGACAAACATTTATACCCATTTTGCAGATCCTAATGGAAGAATTGCTGAAATGAACTGGTGCATTTCTGGGACTGGTGAAGTTCCCCTTCCCTGGTTTTGGCTCAGCCTCTCTCCTTGATAGCTAAGTTCTATTTGCTGGGATATGGGAGCCCATTTAATCATGCAACTGAGAGCCGGTGAGTATAGTTCGTAGAGTACTGGGTTTGGATGGGGAAAACCTATGTTCATCTCCTTGCTTAATGAAAAAGCCTTCTGAGTGGCCTCAGGCCACTTACAGTCCCTCAGCCTAACGCAGTCACAGAGCTGTTGTGAGAGAAAAACAGGGAAGACTCCATGTCCACCACTATGAGTTGGGTAAAAGAGGGGTAAACAAATGCAATGAATGATAATAGGAAGGAAAAGAGGAAAGACAGTGCTTCTTTTCGTTGCCAGTTGTCCACACCTCCCATGTGACATGCTAGAATCATCAACTACAATATACTCTCCATTGTGCTTATTCTTTCCTTTGCAGTCCATTTGGAAAGTGTTGAAAACATCCAATAGCAACAAGCAAAAAGCAAATTGATCACCTGAGTGCAGTTCTGTGCTGTTCTGATTGGCATTAGCAGTAAGTGAAAATCCTGTGACTTTGCACTCCACTCCTTTGTTGCATGGAGAAAGTAGCAAGCCTCTCGTGGGAAACAGATGCCCAAGCACCCTATTCACAGCACATTCCCTTAGGCCTAAATATGTTATCCGTTTGCTAGTAAGTAAAAGAAGCATTTAACATTACCGGCAATGATGAAAGGTAACTTTTACCACAGCGGTTTGCATATTTTGCACTTAATTTGTAGACAGAAGTACAGATCAGGAATAGTCTTTTTGCAGTCTTCCAGTCACCGAGGTAGCTAATCCCTGCATTGCATGATATATACTTTGGCAGTGGAGTCCTAATTTTGTGAGCATGGGGGACAAAGAGAGCAAGGAGACTCCTTCACAAATCCATCTCCCTAGTTGGCACAGTTACAGGATGTTGTAGCTATCTCCAAGACTGACTTGACCTTGAAGCAATGTGAACTTTGAATCAGGCAGCAGGTTGCAGAAGTGGTGCTTTTTTCTTGCCTCCAATATTCATCTATGCCTGGTGTTAAAATAATGAATGGGAAGAGTGACATCATCATTTTTGCTTCAGCTGCAAAAACTGTCTGAAGTTAGCACTGGCTGAGCCCCTTTTAGCATTTACAAATTTCTGATGAGGTTCTGCTCTGGATTCCTTCCTATGAGGCTACCTTAGCCTCCACGAGGATCAGGGACTTCTCTGTAGCCGCCCCAGTGTGGTAGAACTCTCTTCAAAAGAGATTTATACAACTCTCTCACTGGTAACTTTCCAAAAACAGGCAATCCCCTTTTTTTGTTTCAGTTTTCCCTTGACCCTTTTGTTTTTACTATTATTTGGTTTATTTAAAAAGGTAAAGGTGTCCCCGCACTTATAGTGCGAGTCATTTCTGACTCTTAGGGTGACGTCTTGCGACATTTACTAGGCAGACCGTATATATGGGGTGGGATTGCCAGTTCCTTCCCCGGCCTTTCTTTACGCCCCAGCATATGCTGGGTACTCATTTTACTGACCACGGATGGATGGAAGGCTGAGTGGACCTTGACCCCTTTTACCGGAGATTCGACTTCCTCCTTCCATTGGCATCGAACTCTGGTCGTGAGCAGAACTTCGGCTGCGTTACCGCCGCTTACCTCTCTGCGCCACAGAGGGTCTTGGTTTATTTAGATGATATAATTTTATAGATGGTTTCTTTGTTGTTGTTTTAAAAGTTGTTACACTTACCGATTGATGGTGCTATGAAAATAAATAAATAAAGTGAACCACTTTTGAAATGAATATGCATAAAACGTTTACAAATGCTTTTAAACAAATGGATAAATGCCAGCAACAGCATGTGTGGTGTGACAGAGTTGCCCTCCTGACACTGCCATCGCTGTCATATAGTTGCATTGGCAGGACCACCACCAATCCTGAGCATCCCCTGGTACACCCATGTGGCCCTGACTTTGCCACCTCCCTGTCCCAGCCTTGTCCAGATGAGCAGCAGCTATGCTGATGTTGGGAGGGTGGTTCCACCACACATGCTGTTACTGATAAATACATAAATAAAGGAAAAAACTAGGTTTGCATATTCCACCTCTGGCTCTTAAGATAACCCTTACTCTTTGGGGCCCCCAAATGGACAAACTGCACTAGTCCTCCATCTGTCCACACATGGGCATGGAGACCAATGTGATGGATTAGGCTGGCTTTCTCCTTAAGCTTAAACTCTTAAATAAGTTTTAAATCGCTTGGAGACCTTTTGTGTAACAAGCAACTAATACATCCAATAAAACAACAAATTAGAGGTGCTTACAAAATTCTCATCTGAATTTTACCCCTGGATTCTGGAGTTCCAAATTACCTTGTGTGGTTTCCTAATTGGAACTCATGTGTTATGAATTCTCTTCTTTTGTACCTGAGCACTGTGCATGGACTGTTTGCCACAGCTTTTGATTTCCTCAGTTCATTTGTGTCTTTCCATCTCCTCTACATTTCAAATGTGCACACATGTATTAAATAAACACACACACACACCCAAAAAGCATAAGAACATAAGGAGAGCCTGCTGGATCAGGCCAACGGCCCATCTAGTCCAGCATCCTGTTCTCACAGTGGCCAACCAGGTGCCCATGGGAAGTAGGACCTGACTGCAACAGCACTCTCCCCTCCTATGGTTTCTAGCAACTGGCATTCAGAAGCATACTGCCCCCAACTATGGAGGCAGAGCATAGCCATCATGGCTAGTAGCCACTGATAGCCTTATTCTCCATTAATTTGTCTAGTCCTCTTTTAAATCCATCCAAGTTGGTGGCCATTACCACCTTGTATGGGACTGAATTCCATAGTTTTATGCACTGTGTGAAGAAGTACTTTTGTCTGTCCTGAATCTTCCAACATTCAATTTCATTGGATGTCCACAAGTTCCAGTGTTATGAGAGAGCAAAAAACAACTTTCCCCTATCCACTTTTTCCATGCCATGCATTGTATAAACGTTTATCATTTCACCTCTGACTTGCATTTTCTCTAAACTCAGCAGCCCCAGATGTACAACCTTTCCTCATAGGGGAGCCGCTCCATCCTCTTGATCATTTTGCTTACCCTTTTCTGAACCTTTTCCAGCTCTACAATATCCTTTTTGAGGTAAGGCAACCAGAACTGTACATAATACTCCAAATGCGGCCACACTATATATTTATAAAACTGTATTATGATATTGGCAGTTTTATTTTCAATACCTTTCCTAATTATTGTTGGTTTATTGTTTAGGTATATTATTATAAAATGTAATAAACATACTGCAAAAAAACCCAAACCTTTCCTAATGATCCCTAGCATGGAATTTGCCTTTTTTGCCACACACTAGGTCTTTGTATGATGTGTTTTGTACGCATGATTGCATCAATATTCATTTTGTGGGGTGTTTTACCAATGGGGAGGAGAGTAGCTGCATAGCAGTACAACACCTCGCTGAAAAGAATCTTCCTTCCATCACGCAGGTGCCAAGGTTGCTGTCTTGCAATGTTTTAGCCATGCACACATTATGCATATTGCAAATGTATGTGTGCAGGGAAGAGATGCAAAGGAACAAAAGGAGATGAAAACTTTGGGCAAATTGTGCATACTCCAGTTCTGGAAATAATTTTAAAAATCTTAGAAATTGGATTTCAGGAGGAGAGCAGTATGTGGCACAGCAAACTAGAGGAACAATAAAACAATGGAATGTGAGGGAATCTGCTCATCCTGAAAATAATAGACATAAACTTATACAATAGCAAAAGGTCATAGTTCAGTGATAGAGCACATGTTTTGCATGCAGAAGGTCCCGGGTTCAATCCCCGGCATCTGCAGGTAGAACTGGGAAATCCTGGAGAACTATTGCTCTCAGTATTATAGACAAAACCGAACTAGATGGATCAATAGTATGACTCTGTATAAGGCAGCATCCTGTGTGTCTGTGCTTCTAACGAGAAGAGGTTTCTCTTAACTACTTTCACTCCATGTGTTGCTACAAATCATTATATAAATTTACCAAGTGATCAGCTTGAGTGGAAGAACAAATGTTTCTCTCGGCATTGAAAAAAGTAAGCTGGGAAGGTCTAAATGGCCAACAGTGCTCCAGTATATACAGTTGTCACTGATATAATGTAAAGTCAGCCTGGGCTCTTTGATGTTCCATAAACATGTCATTTTGAGCCGAGTCAGTTTTGCAGGCATTTCATCAGCAAAGGCACAACAAACAGCTCCAATTATGCTTCATCACTGTTTATCCTTTACCTCTTTAAAATGCCCATCTATTACCAGTAGGGTGGTTTGCAATGTTTAGTCTCCAGTGAAGATGATATTTAAGGACCCCAAAGCCCGCAGGCAAATTCACTCCCTCTTTCTCACTTTAATCCTCTGGTTTAAGCAGAGCATGGTGTGGAAGAATAAAATGAAACCCTTTTGCATGTTGGATTCAAACATATAACACGTTTAGACAGAGTCACACTGAAAGATCTCTGGAAAGCACGACTGGAGAGAGAGTCATCAGGGTTATAGCCAAGCTGAATCCAGGGATTTTGGTTTGTTGGTTTGTTTGTAATACAATGCAAGCCTAGTTTAAAAAGAACAGAGGCAGAGCTGTATACAACTCTAGTTTGAGTTTTATTTATACCAAGGGTTGGGAGCCTTTTTTCAGGCCAAGGGCCCAATTCCTTCATGACTAACCTTCCAGGGCTTCATGCCACCAGTAGGCAGGACCAGTGAAAGTGGGTGGAACAACACTCTCTGGCCTTGGCCACATGTAATGCTAAGTTAAGCTATAGCTTGGCATGAATGACCAAGAGTTATGGTCAGGGCCAGGGCCAGGCGTGACTGGGCCCTTGGGTACCAGCCTGCCCTGGGTCTGCAGCGCCATAAGGACCAACACCCCTTTCCAATACAGGCAGCATGGGGCTTAAATAAGCTGCCTCATCAGGGCAGATGCCCAGTGCGCTGGGTGCACATGTCTGCCATCACCCAAGATGGCAATGGGGGTGTCAACTCCTTAGGGATGCCCCCACCGCCATCTTGAGTAATGGCAGACATGCACACACAGCATGTGGGGCATTCATGCTGACGCGCTGATGCAACAAGTAGATGGGGCAGACAGGCTTATTTAAGCCCCATGCCACCTGCATTGGGGGTGGGAGTTACTGGTGGTCCATGTGAACTCCCGCCTTGCAATCCACGGTAGCATCAGGTTGCTGAGTCCTGCAACCCACTGTCTGATACTGCCGTGGATCACCAAGCAGGAGCTTCACTGTCCCACCCTAAGGGGGAGCCCATTAGAGGGCCCTCTGGACCAAAGGGGCCCTCAGGCAGAGCAGGCGCCAGCCCTGGTGATAGCGCGCAGTTAGAAAACCATGGCCGCTTTGCTGTTCCTCTGCTTCTGCTGCCGCCATGCTACTGAAGACAAACATGGCATGGCTGAGTGTTATGTCGAAACCCGGGCTCATGGTTTGTCTTGCCACAAGCTGTAAACAAGGTTTGTTGTGGCCTTACTACTCATGGTTTTTGGGGGCTTGAGAAAAGCATTAGAACTCCTGTTTCATGGCCTCAGGCAAGAACACAAAAGCAGGAGATTATTGGGTTATTTGGTGGACAGCATTCTCTTTTGAGGGTTCCTAGTTGAGCAGTCCTGCCTGGCCCAGGATATACTTAATATCAGGATTATATTTATGATATTGTTTTTAATCTCTATTCTCCGTTTCACTGAGAAACCAAGACCGGGGGCACCTGCAACAAAATGCTGCAGTGCACAGGGCTTCCACTCAAGGTTCCAGTCACACCATTCCACTCACCTCTATTTCCCTCCATTCAGTTGTATGAGGCTGAGCATGTGCTGAACAGGTGTTTGGATTTGGTAACGGACTGGATGAGGACCAATAAACTAAAGCTGAATCCTAACAAGCCATAGGCACTGGGGTGTGTAGTTCCCGTGTCTGGGAACAGGATATGCAACCTGTTCTTGACAAGGTTGCACACCCCCTGAAAGAGCAGGGATGTAGCTTGAGGATACTTCTGGATCCAGCACTGCCTGGACTGTGGCCTTGGTTGCACAGACAGCCTTTTACTACCTGCTGCTGGTCTACCAGCTACAACTGCTGATGGACAGGAATTTTTTTTGTATTGATGAATATTTATAAACTGCTTCATATTGGTGAATGGGGGGGGGACCTGAAGCAATTTACAAAATTTATAGAACATACAACATATAAAATAACATAATATACAATTTCAAAATCTGCTTTGACCAAAAAAGTAAAGTACATGTCTGTCATTGCTACCCTGGGAATGTGTGTGAAAACAAAATATCTTCCAAAAACCCCAGAAATGTCATAAGCTCTGCAGTTCCAACAGGATCTGGACTGGGGTAGCAATGCCGCCTCTATTGGTACAAGCAGTTGGAGCCCCCTTGCACAAGTGCCCGCCTCCAAGCACAGTCTTCCTGTGCAGGGCAAGAGTCCCAGGAGTGATCTCGACATGCCTTGCTCTTTTAAAGCTAGGCAGGAAGAACGTGGAGACTGGTTGGGACATCTTCATCTGTCCAGTCTTGTACTCCAGACTCTGCTCTTAGACTCTTGATTTGCGACCCCTGTAATCAGAACCTTCAGTTCAACCTGTCTTGAGCTTTTCTGAATAAATCTGTCTCTGTTACTTTAAATAAAAGCCTTGTTGTGTTGTTTTGGGATGGGAGCCATAACAGGAAACTGAAAATCGTTGGCACATGTCTCCAATCAGGAGGAAGTATATCCCAACAGCAAGCATCAGCACACTAAATGCCCTACTCCAAACAACCATTGAGCAGATCTTAAGAGCATGTGGCACTACCAGGAGGGCCTCTTAAGGTGACCTCAGTGACCAGGCTGGTCTTTAAGGAAGGTGGTGGTCTCTTAAGTAACCAGGTACCAAGTTGTTTAGGGCTTGATCTACAAATAGCTAAACCTTAAAGTTGGTCTGGTAGCAGGTAGGCAGCCAGTACAGTTCCTTTAGCAGAGGTGTCATATGCTGACGGTAAGTTGTGCCACTCCTAAACCAGACAGCATTCTGCACTAGCTGCAGTTTCTGGGCCAACCTTAGGGGCAGCCTTACATAGAGCACATTGCAATAGCCCTATCTTAAAGTATCATGGCCAAGCTATCCCTGTGTAGGAATTGTCACAACTGGCATACCAGCCAAAGCTGATTAGAGGCACTCTGAAGCCCTGAGACCATTTGGGATTCCCTTGGCAAAGATTGATCTAGGAGCACTCTCAGACTGTGTGGTTGTGCAACCTCACCCACAGCAGGTAACTGCCCTATCACCTGGGCTTGGGAAACACTCACCTACAATGTCTCCATCTTGCCAGGATTCAGTCTCAATTTACTGACCCTCATCCAGCCCACCACTGTGTCCAGGCACCATTGTAGGATTTGTACGGCCACACTCAATTCAGATGTTACAGTGAAACAGAGCTGGGTGCAATCAGCATACTGATATTCCAAATCTCCTAAGGGCCACTCACAACAGTGTTAGCTATTTACTATATCTGTTAGACACTGTTGTCACCAAAGTGAGTCAAAGTGACTTACATTAAAAAAAGATAAAAACATACATGGTCAATAAAATCTAAAACTCATCAATACATTAAAAGCCAAACAAAAACATACATAATAGTAAATAAAAACTTACTGAACTTACTGAAATTGTAAAACCCATCAAATACAGAAAGATAGCTGGGATACCACACATCAAGGGCCAAGGGCCTGGGTGAAGAGGGAGGTCTTTGCCTGGTGCCTAAAGATGGGCAAAGATGGCACCAGGCATGCCTTCCTATGGAGAGCATTTCATAGCTGGGGAGCACCGCTGAAATAGCCCATTCTCGTGTTGCCGCCCTCTGAGCCTCCCATGGAGGGAGCCCACAAAGAAGGGCCTCTGGCAAAAAATGCAGGGTCTGGGTCAGTTTATATGGGGAGATGCGGTCCTTGAGATATTGAAGTCCTCAGCTGCAAAAGGCTTTGTAGGTCAAAGCCAGCACCTTGAATTGAGTCTGGAAACTAACTGGTAGCCAGTGCAGTCATGCCACAATTGGTATTATATGTGCAGACTGACTTACCCTGGTCAGCAATCTGGCTGCTGAACTCTACACCAGTTTCCAAACCATCTTCAAAGGCAGCCCCACATATAACTTATTGCAGTAGCAGTCTAACAGAGAGGTTACCGGAGTGTAGACAATGGAAATTAGGCTATTTCTGCCCAGATAGGGGCTCCGTTGGGCCACCAGTCAAAGATGATGGAAGGCACTCTGCAACACTGAAGCCACAAGCCTCAAGTGACAGTAATCCAGGAGTACCCCCAAGCTATGTACCTGCTTCTTCAGAGGGAGTGTAACCCCATCCAGAGCAGACCACAAGCCATCCATCTAAACTAGAGAACCACCCCCTAACAGTGACTCAGTCTTGTCTGGATTATGCTTTAGTTTGTTGGTTCTCATCCCATCCATTACTGAGGTAAGACATCAGTCTAGCACTTCCAATGCCACACTGGGAGATGTAGAGTGGGTGTTGTCAGCATATTGCTGACACTGTACTCCTAATCTCCAGATGACCCTACTCAGCTGTTTCATGTAGATATTAAATAGCATTGGGGGTAGAATCAAACACTATGAAACCCCACATTGAAGGTTCCACTGGGTCAAACAGCATTCCCCAAGCACCACCCTCTGAAAATGACCAAGTAGGACTGGAACCACTGCAAAGCAATACCACCCACCCCCAACTTGGACAGCCGCTCCAGAAGAATACCATGACTGATGGTATCAAAAGCAGCTGAGAGATCAAGGAGAATTAATAGAGATACACATACCCATCTCTCTCCAGACATAGGTCGTCATAAAGGGCAATCAAGGCAGTTTCCATGCCAAAACTGGACCTAAACCCCAATTGAAATGGGTCCAGAAAATCAGTTTCATCCAAGAGAACCTAGATCTGGTCCGCAACCATGCACTCATGCACCTTGCCCAAGAAGAGGAGATTGTTATCTGGTAGAATATTATTTAAATTTTCTGGGTCCAGGGAGGGCTTCTCAAGGAGTGATCTAACTATTGCCTCCTTTAAACAGGCAGGGACTACCTCCTCTTGCAAGGAGGCGTTAATCACCTCCTTGGCCCAGTTGGCTGTCCCCTCGTCACTAGCCATTATCAGTCATAAGGGGCAAGAGCACAAGTGGTTGCCCAGACCAAACCAAGCACCTTGTCCACATCCTCGAGCCTCATTAACTGAAACTCAGCTATCACAGCAGGACAAGACAGTGTTCTGGATGCCTCTTGAGACTCATCTGCTATAGCTGTGGAGTTGAGGTTCTGGCAGAAATGCTTTGCATACAAGTCACAGTGAGCCACCATTGGTTCCACCACCTCCTTTGGGGCAGAGTGTGAAGGCCTTGTACAACTCAGAAAAGCTCTGCTAGATAACATAATGAGGATGTAATGGAGGCAGCAAAGTATGCCTTCTTTTCTGCCTTCACTGCCACTGAGCAGTCTTGATAATGTGCATTCACCAGTGTTCAACTGTATTTGTCTGGAGTTTTTCTCCATTTGCGCTCAAGCTGTCTCCCAATTTATTTCATTGCCCTAACCTCTGATGTATACCAAGGAGCCAAACAGGATACACAAAGCTGGAAGAACGGCCCAGGAGCAATCGTGTCAATGGCCCAGACCGTCTGCATATTTCACAAATCACCCAGGGCTTCAACAGTCATATCAACCAGAAAATCCCCCAGAGCCATCTGGAAACCACTTGGACCTCCAGGGGCATACCATCCTAATAGGTCTCCTGCCTCTGCAGAGGAGAAAAGATGCTGAAAGCCTAAACATCAAAAGGAGGTGATCCGGTCATGATAAGGAACTGATGGTGATACCTAGGTCCCCACTCAAGTGGACAGGAACCCTGAAGAAAGAGAGATGGAATCCCTATAGACTGCAGCATCTCCCCCTCCCCAACCCTTGAGTTTACTCTGATGCTACACTGAATATCCTGTGTCACCCCACAACACTATTGCCAGGAATCCAAAGAAAGTCTCCCACTCTCTTGAACCAGCCCCATAAGTAGGAGCAGAACCACTAGAGTTCAGTGTGCCCAACAGCCATTCTACAGAGTTGATCCAGAAGGATACCATGGTCAATGGTATCAAAGCCACTGAAAGACTAAGTAAGGGTAAGAGGCTCACACTTTCCCTGCCCCTCTCTTGATAAAGATCATCCATCAGGATGACCAAGGCTAAGTCCATCCCCAAACCAGGTCTGAACCCAGACTGGAATGGATCTAAATAATTGGTATGTAGACTGTTGGATCAATCTTTTCCTTCAGTGTATTGTCACAAGAAGTACCCAATATCCACTAGAGCAGCCTTTCCCAACCAGTGTGCCTCCAGATGTTGTTGGACCACAACTCCCATCTTTCCTGACCATTGGCAATGCTGGCTGAGGCTGATGGGAGTTGTGGTCCAACAGCATCTGGAGGCACACTGGTTGGGAAAGGCTGCACTAGAGTAAGGACTGAACTTGAACTACTACATGCCCTACATAGTTTTCATCATATTGCTAAGGGAGCCAGTAAAGCTTTCATTAAAGCAACCGTTTTTTGAAAGATCAGGCCCAGGATCCATATAACCTCCTGGGTGCTTTCAATAAATACAAAGTTACAGGGAAGGCAATGTCTCATCCAAACATACTTCAAAGTGAAAAAACACAACGAAGCTAGACATTTATGGCATAATGCTCTTTAACTTAGCAGAGCCAATAAAGTCAGCTCCTCCTTATTGGCTGTTAACCACAATAACCTACTCAATTTCATCTTCTGTACATGTCATATGGGGATTTTCATTTTACTTTATTGACTAAGAAATATCCAGTTTTCTGGCTGGAGCTTATTATGTAAAGGCAGCACAAAAGGACTCATTACTTTTTAACTACAAGCAGAAAAGGAAACAGCATGCATGTCTTATTGGCTGGGAACACGCCATACAGTAGCATTTTGAGCTATGGACAATATATGGACTCTTGCTGTGCAAAACTATCAAAAGCAAAATCAGAACTGCAGTCTACTATCTCATCTCACGCAACACAAAGTTGTTGGATGGAGAACAGAAGACTTGGTTTTAAGCCAGTCACTAAGAGGACCCCAAGATCCATTACTACTGTACACATAAACATTATTAGGCTAGGCTAAGCAACCACCTACATGCTACATTACTTATGTGGCTTGTGACCATGTCAGGAGATTTTTTAAAAAAATTCTGGGCAGGGAACAGGGCCGGCCCTATCATTAAGCAGGGTGAAGCAGCCACCTCAGGTGGCAGATGCTGCGGGTCAGCGTTCCCCTTTGTTGGAGGACAAAACTATCTGTGATACTCCATCTGTCCTGTACCCCTAAACTAGCATGTTGTTCTAAGGTGCCGTGGAGCAAGCTACCCTATCACCAGAGCTGAAGTAAGATTCAACTGCTGGTCTAGTTGGTTTTTGTATATGGAATGGAAGCACCATCTTGTCTTTTGTCTCAGGCAACATCTTGGGCTAGTCCTAACAAAGGGGTGAGGACAGCTTTAATTGGGATAGGCCAGCAGAGAGGGGGAGTTTAACCCTACCTTTCCCAGCTGCAATCCTGACAAACACACACCCTGCACTGTAGTTAGAGATAGAGGGGGAAAGCCAAAGGGATTTTTTCCCCACTGCTGATTTGTAATGCAGGGGTGACTTTCATCAGGTACATGGCTGGGGAGGGAAGGGTTAAACCTCTTTCCCTCTTGGCACCTCCCCCTGCCCCGGTACCTAGAATTCAATTTGCTGCAAGACAGGCAATTCACCTAATGCGTAGCCCTATGAAATCATTTCCAGACATGTATCAACTTCTGTGTATATATATTCATGAAATGATAATTTCCAAAACAATTTCTTCTTCTTCCCCCCCCTTTATGTACCTAGAGAACATCTATGAAGTCGCTCTTATACTGAGTCAGTTCTTTGACCCATCTAGATAGCAGCTTTGCTGTCTCTTTGATGATTTGAAACATGCCAACAGAGAAACATGCGTCAGCTGACATCGTTGAGCACACCCTCCTATCAAACGTGCCCCATAGAGTGGGGTAAGGGAGATTAAGACCTGGCCCTCTCCAGAGACTCAAGCAGAGGTCCCGTTTACAGCTATCCTACCTTTAAATCTGAGATACCAGAGACTGAATCTGGGACCTTCGGTACGCAAAGCACCTATGTCTCCACTCAGCTATGCCCCCTCTCCATAAAGAATCATCATCAACCACAAGATGAATTTGAAAAAGAAAAAGAAATCCCCAACACCGCATTCTGAAGGACTCTGGACCAGGTTACCTGAAAGACTGCCTCTCCCTGCATATACCTGTAAGATCATTTAGATTACCCAAGGAAATTCTCTTGGTAGCATTGCTACAGAATATGATAGGGCGGTGACTCACAAACAGGCATTTTGCTGCTATTGGCCCTGTATTATGGAGTGCCCTTCCCTCTGCTATACGTGAAGGAACAACCATCCCTTGCTTTAGACATCTTGTAAAAACTTCTTGCCCAGGCTTTTCGACCCACAAGATCAAAGCCTGTTTCATGTCACCAAAGGTTCCGAATTTCTGTTATGTTTTTATCTGCTTTTGTGCTGTTGTTTCATTGGCTTTAGGCTGTATTTTTGTTTAATGGTTTTGTTTTCATATTGTACACTGCTTAGAGATTTCTTAAAATATTAAGGGGCTTATAAATGCTTTTAAATAAGCATCAGGAAACAACTTGCCAAGGCACTGTAAGGAGTAGGGCTGGAAAGATGTGTCAAATTCTGTTTTCTCAGTTTCTCATTTTCCCAGCCTTATTCAGTTCTCCATATTTCTGCATCAATTTGCTATTTTTTAAAAAATCCTCATAAAAATCCTCCAGCATTTTAGTGTGAATTTCTCCTAATAAACACATTTTTGTAGGCAGCTTTGACTAGTGTGAGAGCCAGTGTGGCGTAGTGGTTAGAGTGGTGGACTACGACCTGGGAGACCAGGGTTTGAATCCCCACACAGCCATGAAGCTGACTGGGTGACCTTGGGCTGGTCACTGTCTCAGAGGAAGGCAATGGTAAACCCCCTCTGAATGCCACTTACCATGAAAACCCTATTCATAGGGTCGCCATAAGTCGGGATCGACTCGAAGGCAGTCCATTTCCATTTTTTTTCATTTTGACTAGTGTACACATTTTTGCAAGCCATTTCTCATCATATAATGCATTTTGCATGTTTCTTTCACATATATTCATTTTTATGCACACTTTCCGCTAACACTGCATCTCAAAATTCGAATACGTACAAATTTGGAAGAGTAGTTGTGTTGCGGTTCTCATATTCTTTCAGAAAGTACAAATTTGATAGATTCGGGTTGAAGTATGAACTAAACTGAAATTCTCCCCCAGCCCAAGTAAGGAGTGATGTTCAGTCACAGGGGAAAGTGCCCATTCCATTAAAATGCTTCTACCCAATTTGGAGTAATTTCCTTCACCCATTGCAGCTCTCTCCTTGAGTAGCCTTTTCGGTATTGTGCTTGTGAGTGAAACTAATAGCAGGCTGTTGAGCTGCCTCCATACTGTCTCTGGTCCTCCAAGACCCCACCAATTTGAGCAGTGCCAAAAAGAAAAGGTCATAAAGGAATCTTTGAACAAGAAGAATCTTCAGGTCAGACTAAACTTCAACAATAAATGATAGTGCCACCTAGTGTCAAAACAAGAGACTAATCTCTCATTTCTTCACATAAACAAGTGTTTTGCAACCAGTAAGTTCACTTTTTAAAAAAGCAACAGGAAATATTTTATATTAATTAGTAATCCCAAATTTTTCATCTCCAGGAATTTGAATACTTGAATTGCAGTTCATTTGTTGTCATATCCTCTAGACTACTTTTTATTTGTGGTTTCTTTTGCTTTCGTTAGAGTGATTCTAACAGGCAATGCCTATTAATTTTGTGTGTGTGGGAGGGGTGATAGAAGGAAGCAAGTTACTATTCCTATGCACCTAACAAAACATTAGATGAGTTCTATATGGGTGGACTGTCCTTACAACCCTCACCATTACAGTTATCATACCACATAAAGGACAAAAATATGTTTTATTGCTACAAACAATAAGGAACGTGCATAATTGAGATGATTTTAAAAATTCCATTGTTTTGTGACCTCATTGCCATTTACTGATAACATACTGTAGTACTTCACTCAATTAGACACATAATTTAATCACATTTAAATGTATCGGGATTAATTTGGGCAAAGGTTTTGAACCACAGTATACTATATATGACCGTTTTGAACCACAGTATTCTATATATGACCGTGGTTTCACAATATCACAAAGGTAGGCATGATGCTGGTGGCCTTCAGTTACAAGAAAATAACTTAAATCTCTATTCATTAAAACACATCTGGTTAACTGTCACGTTTGCAAGGAAGAGGTTGATGACAGCTAGATAGTTAACCCCTTAAAGCCAAAAGAAACAGGAGGATAGTGCCTTGATGAACTAAAATGTCACAAATTTGTGAGCAAGCTTTTGAGTTCCCCAGAAATCTTCTACAGACTGGACATAGAGCACATAAAGGAAGGAGGGGGGGGGACAGAAAGATGGGCATACTGAGAAAGCCCCAGGGTCTGTGATTTGCAAGTCTTCAGATGGAGTGCAGGACATGGACTTAATAAGGTGCAGAGAGTCCAAGGTGAAACCTGATTTCAGGCTGCACCAAAGTCTGTTGGGACAAAGAAACTATGGCTGTTCTCCCTTTGGAAATAAAGAAAGTTTTTGATTATTAAAAATACTACAAATGAACATAAGCCCCTTGTTTCCAGTCTCTACTTATTTCAAGTTACTTTTTATGATGCTGTTGTTTTCTAACTCTCACCAGCTTCAGGAATGAGGAGGGGAAAGAGTGTCAGCAGCAACTCTCTTCTGGGTCGTTCCCTTGTCTAAATGTATAAACATAGCATGAACGTGATTCAACACATACCTCTGACTCCATAACACACCTCTGACCTGCAAAATGACTAGGCTATATTCAACACAGTGTTAAAGCAAACTTTCCGTCACCACAAGGATATCTGCTTGCACAACAAAACCTTCTCCCTCTCTCCTCCCACCACACACACCCTAAATCTGTTATGGGCTTCCCTCCAATCCTCTAGAGCAGTTCTGGGGCTGGTGCAGGGGCAGCGCAGGGGCAGGAGAAGGGGGAAGTCCCACTGTGCAAGCAGAAATCTTTTCACTCACACATTTATCTGAACACCACCCACTGAATCACATCCGCAGGTCACGGGTGTGCCTTTGGATCTTTGCCTGTCTCTTTCATTTTCCTGCTACATACACGTGCCACCAATCTAGCTAGGACACACATGTGGAAGCATGAGTATGTATATCCCCAACTGGCTGAGTAAGGTAAATAAGTGTGCAGCCCACACAGTTCCTGCTTTGATCCAGCAAGTAGGGCTATGTGCACTTAGTCCCCATCAGAAAATTGGTGACAGCACCCATCAGCTGCTCGTGAGAGTACCATGGAGCTGTTTTCCATATAGGCTGAAAGGGAAGTAGTTTTGGCTACAGTACCCCGGGATTTCATGCAATGTTTCAAGAGAATAGCTAAGTGGAATTGTTTTGACAATTAATCACTCAAACATTATTACCTTTCTCATTACAGGTGACTCCTGATTCTTCACAGTTATACAGATGCCCTCCCAGCAAAAACAATCCCAACTCCTCACTGAAATACATAGGCCCCTCTCCATATTTACTGGAAAGAGAAAATGGTTGATCTTTTGCCAGATTATTTGTTTTCCATCATTGGCATCATACCGAAAAGGCTCTTATTTGATGTAGATGGCTGGGGGGGGGGAGGATGAAGTGGGGGATTGTACATCAAGTTGTAGATATTTTATTTATTTATTTGTGGCATACATGTGAGCATATGGCTCTGTGTCTAAATTTTTGTTTGTTTGTTTAGTTTCTCTTTTCTTTCTATTTTGGTTTACTGTCACAAATGTTTTAATTATCTCGTGCGTTGCTGTTTCAGTTACGCATTGTCTCTGTTTCTTTTTGACTTGGGGGCAGCTGTTGAGTTCTCCAGATTTAGGGCCCAAATCTGCTCATTGTTATGCGTGAGCACATTGCCGCATGTCTTGCGTTAAACACACACACACACACACACACACCAAAAACCCAGCAACTTTGTATGGGCCATAACTTATGCTTCCTGCCTTGTACAATGCACAAATTGTAGCAGAATGCATTAAGTCATCACAATCTCTAGTCTGCATTTTAAAACATGTTTTGTGCCTTTCAACATTAATTTTCATACCTGGGTTTGTTGCAGTAAAGTTTGCTTTGGTGGACAACCCTTATTAAATCACATTTGGTCAAATTTAACAGAGGAATTTATTGTGAGAGTAATAGTTGGCACTAGGACTGGGGATCTGGAGTGAGGATTGGAGTTAAGGTCTAGAACAGGGGTGGGAAGCCTTTGGCCCTGCAGATGTTGCCGAACTACAGCTCCCATCAGCGCCAGCAAGCATGGACAATGGCCATGGATAATAATAATAATAATAAAATGTTAAAATGTTATAGTTCAGCAACATCTGGAGGGCCAATGGTTCCCTGCATTGGTCTAGGATGATTTTGTCTTTGGTAGTGGACTTGCTAGAAGGTGGGGAGAGAAGGAACTCTCAGTGCTTGAAGAAATATTTATTTCAGCCCTTCCTGATGCATTTCAGAATAATTCTTCTTTAGCAGCATGCTTTGTATAGCAATCTCCACGAAGAGCAAAGAACCACTGATTATGTTAAGTCCAATTGATGCCCCCCCAACATTTATTGTATATATAGAGAGAAGGTGCATACATAGAAAATTACATAATGCCATATACAATTTCAATACTAAACACAAAGGCTCCTACTAATGCTTTTGATGGAAATTTCTGCACAAAATGTGCCCCTGCAAAAGGTTTATTCTGAAACATGCTGGGAATGAAATGAATGTTTCTTCCAACACCTGGAGTTCCTTCCTCTTTCTTTCCCCTATTTCCCTGGCCCACCATCCTCGCCGCTTCCATTTTGAATGTCATACACACACATAAATATGTTTACCTAAACTGGCACACGTAAAGGCAGGGATGGGATCCATTGGCTGGTGCCAGATTGAAAGCATTCCATCGATGTAACAAGTTAGTATCAATTTGAGTTCATTCTTTACCTGTTAGGTGCTGCTTTTACTGATCCATTTCTTCCCTTGCAAAATATATTGATATTAATAGCGATATTTTGAAAGAAGATATCAATAAAAATATTGTTCTTAATATTGATCTTTTAGAGGCTTTTTTTAAAAAAAGTCCAGTTTCAAAAATAGCCATGGAAAATCACCACTTAAAAATCCGATCCACAGTGATAGAGAATAAGCAAATTAATGATAAATTCAGTACCAAATCCAAACTGAGTGGAATTGTAGCAGATTCCTACTTAAGGGCAGCACTGACAGCAAGCAAGAATAGGCAGGGGCAGAGAAAGGACAGAACCAGCTTTATGCATTTTTGGATCTTTAAATTGCCCCCAGGGCCGGATTTATTTATTTATTTATTTATTTATTAAATTTATATACCGCCTGACTAGCAATAGCTCTCTGGGCGGTGAACATAAAACAGCATAAAAATACAATAAATAACAAAACAATACTAAAATACAAGCAACAATCCAACACAATAAACATTTTTAAAATTAAATCAGTGTAATTTAAAATGCTTCAGAGAATAGGAAGGTTTTGACCTGGTGCCGGAAGGAGAGCAGAGTCGGCGCCAGGCGTACTTCCTCGGGGAGACTGTTCCATAGTTCGGGGGCCACCACTGAGAAGGCCCTAGATCTTGTCATCACCCTCCGGGCCTCCCTGTGAGTTGGAACCCGGAGGAGGGCCTTCGTAGCAGAACATAGTGCACGGGCCGGTTCATATCGGAAGAGGCGTTCCGCAAGGTATCGTGGTCCCGCACCGTATAAGGCTTTATAGGTTAATACCAAGACTTTGAATCTAGCCCGGAAACATATTGGCAACCAGTGCAAGCTGGCCAGAACAGGTGTTATATGCTCGGACCGCTTGATCCTTGTCAGCAATCTGGCCGCCGCATTTTGCACTAGTTGTAGCTTCCGAACTGTCTTCAAAGGTAGCCCTACGTAAAGTGCATTACAGTAATCCAAACGTGAGGTTACCAGAGCATGTACCACTGATGTAAGGTCCTCTTTACTCAAATAGGGACGTAGCTGGGCTACCAACCGAAGTTGGTAAAACGCATTCCTAACCACCGAGGCTACTTGAGCCTCAAGTGAGAGGGAAGAGTCTAAAAAGACTCCCAGACTACGAACCCGGTCCTTTAGGGGGAGTGTAACCCCGTCCAGGACAGGGTATATATCCACCATCCGATCAGAGAACCCGTCCACCAACAGCATCTCAGTCTTGTCTGGATTGAGCTTCAGTTTGTTAACTCTCATCCAGTCCATTGTCGAGGCCAGGCAACGGTTCAGCAAATCGACAGCCTCACCTGAAGAAGATGAAAAGGAGAAGTAGAGCTGCGTGTCATCAGCATACTGATGACAACGCACTCCAAAACTCCTGATGACCTCTCCCAACGGCTTCATGTAGATATTAAAAAGCAGGGGGGACAAAACTGACCCCTGCGGGACCCCATATTGGAGAGCCCGCGGTGTCGAGCAATGTTCCCCAAGCACTACCTTCTGGAGACGACCCGCCAAGTAGGAGCGGAACCACTGCCAAGCAGTACCTCCAACTCCCAACTCCGCGAGCCTCTCCAGAAGGATACCATGGTCGATGGTATCAAAAGCCGCTGAGAGATCAAGGAGAATCAACAGAGTTACACTCCCTCTGTCTCTTTCCCGACATAGGTCATCGTACAGGGCGACCAAGGCTGTCTCAGTGCCAAAACCGGGCCTAAAACCCGATTGAAATGGATCTAGATAATCAGTTTCATCCAATAGCGCCTGGAGCTGGCCAGCAACCACCCGTTCCAAGACCTTGCCCAGGAATGGAACATTCGCCACTGGCCTGTAGCTGTTAAAATTGTCTGGGTCCAAGGAAGGCTTTTTCAGGAGTGGTCTCACCACTGCCTCTTTCAGACAGCCCGGGACCACTCCCTCTCGTAAAGAGGCATTTATCACTTCCTTGGCCCAGCTACCTGTTCCATTCCTACTAGTTTTTATCAGCCAGGAGGGGCAAGGATCCAGTACCGAAGTGGTTGCACGTACCTGTCCAAGCACCTTGTCCACGTCCTCGAGTTGAACCAACTGAAGCTCATCCAACAAAACAGGACAAGACTGTGCTCCGGACATCTCACTAGGATCTACTGCTATAACTTGAGAGTCTAGGTCCCGGCGGATACATGAGATCTTATTCTGGAAATGATCGGCAAACTGATTACAGCGGGCCTCCGATGATTCCACCGTGTCCGGAGGGTTTGAATGGAGAAGCCCCCGGACAACTCGAAAGAGCTCCGCTGGGCGGCAAAGAGATGATTTAATAGTGGCAGCAAAATGATGTTTTTTAGCTGCCTTCACTGCTCCTACATAGAGCTTAGTCGAAGCACTAACCAGCGCATAATTGTATCCGTCGGGAGTTCGTCTCCATTTCCGCTCAAGCCTCCTCCTATCTTGCTTCATCGCTCTCAGCTCCGGAGTATACCATGGAGCTGTATGAGCTCTACACAGGAGAGGGCGTGCAGGAGCGATCGTGTTTACAGCCCGGGTCATCTCCGTATTCCACAGAGCGACCAGGGCTTCAGCAGGAGCGCCAGTCCTATCAGCCGGAAAATCCCCCAGAGCCCTTCAGGATCCATTAGTCTCCGGGGGCGGACCATTTTAATAAGTCCCCCACCCTTGCAGAGGGAAGAGGTTACTGAAAGTCTAAACTTCAGCAAGCAGTGGTCTGTCCATGACAAAGGGAGTGTTGTAAAACTCCCCACATCCAGATCACTTTCCCCATGCTCAGTAGCAAAAACAAGGTCTAGAGTGTG
The DNA here is from genome assembly GCF_030035675.1 of Rhineura floridana. Lineage (NCBI taxonomy): Eukaryota > Metazoa > Chordata > Lepidosauria > Squamata > Rhineuridae > Rhineura > Rhineura floridana. The sequence goes on from NC_084481.1 coordinate 21,468,238, forward strand.
CCCCGATACATGTGTTGGACCACTAACATATTGAGACAGCCCCATGGCTGTCATGGAAGCCATGAAGTCCTGAGCCGCGCCAGACAAAGTGGTCTCGGCATGAATGTTGAAATCCCCCAGTACTATTAGTCTGGGGGACCTCAACAATATTATTATCCATTAGGCTTAGTAGGCTGAAGCCTAGGGGCCCGGAGCTGCTGGGGGACCGTGATCCGCGGAAGCAGGACAGGAGCCATGGATCGTGCAACAAGAGCTTCCGAACTGCCCGCCATTCCCCCGCTTCACTTACCTTTTTCTCCACTGTTTTTTGCGGTTTGCCATCAATCAACCGAACCCACCCGTACACTGTGTTCAAGATCAAAGGACCTCCTCCGGGTGCCTACTCCAAGGGAAGCTCAGAGGGTGGCAACAAGGGAGAGGGCCTTCTCAGTGGTGGCCCCCAAATTATGGAATGATTTTACTGACGAGGTGTGCCTGGCGCCAACACTGTTATCTTTTCGGCACCAGGTCAAGACTTTCCTCTTCTCCCAGGCATTTGTTCTATATTGTTTTAAATTTTTAAATTGTGTTTTAAATTGTTTTTAAAAGATGTATTTTAAATTGCATTTGTTTTTAGTTATTGTAAACCGCCCAGAGAGCTTTGGCTATGGGGCGGTATACAAGTTTAATAAATAAATAAATAAAGATGGTGGCCGAGGTTTCCCTAAGGGGCTGAAGCCTCTGCTGCCATCTTGGTTGATGTGTGCTACACATGACTTCAGCCCCTTAGGGAAACTTCGGCCGCCATCTTGATTGATGGCAAACCTGCGCACACAGTGTGCGCAGCCGCAAAAAAAGCAGAAAGGTAGGTGAAGCGGGGGAGATAGGATGGGATGGGATGGGATGGTAAGCGGCTCAGAATCAGCCTAGGGGCCCTCCTCAGCTTAATCTGGCCCTGATTGCCACCATTCAGTTCTTACCCAAAGCCGTTTATGCAATCCTATTTCTTATCTGCTTTTCAAAGATGGAATAAGCCTATGGACACTTAGGCCCTAGTCAGCTGGGGTGGACTAGTCTCAGAGGGAGGCAATGGTAAACCCCCTCTGAATGCCGCTTACCATGAAATCCCTATTCACAGGGTCGCCATAAGTTGGGATCGACTTGAAGGCAGTCCATTTCCATTTCCATTTCCACTTAGGAATCCTGAAGGAATTAAGTGTGCAATCCAACTCACATTTATGCTGGGCTGAGAGGTGTTGGATGCGGCAGATCTCCAGCTGAGCCAGCTGGGTCCTGGCTCAGCTGGGCTACACCAGTATAAGTCCCTTAGCTGAGACTTAGCCAGCTCAATAGGGCTTACTCCCAGGTATTGCAGCCTAATTTGGGGAAGGGATGCAAAAGTGACTAGGAACAGAAACACATGGATTCACCCTTCCCAACATACCCTACATGTTTGTGAGATTCCCTGATCGTTGGAGGTTACTCAGACCACCAGAAGAGCCAACCAAAGAGAGCAAGAATGGCAACTAATGGATACAAGCAAATGCAGAACACAGACAAATTTGAGGAGCAGGCAGCAAGGCTGGAAGAGAGCCAGGAAGCAAAAAAAGTTATAGATCAGAGTTGCCAGACATTCCAGTTATTACAGAAAGCCCAATAGAATGTCAGAGCACCAGTACAAATCTCTGTTGAAACCAACTATGTTTAGTTCATGGCTAACAGACTAGTCCTATTGGTCTCAATGCAATTGAAATATATTTAAATTTGGACCATGCCCAGAATATTAGGGCAGTAGTGCAGCTAGGGTGAGCTTTAGGTGCAACGTGAACTAGAGTAAAAAAATGGATTTCAAAAATCCTATGATATATTGAGCTATTAAAATGATAAGTGGGGCCTGAACAACTGTGATGTATCCTCACCTCCTAATTCAGGTTTCCAGCCAACCAGCTGTGACCTCCTGTAGGATATTCCATTCTGTCACTCACCCACTATTTTCCATTTTTGTTTTCCAAGTGACATTCAACATGCTCAGCCTTCTTTCAGCTTTTGTAGGGGTGCCCCCTTAAAGGTTTTTTTATTTCTGCAAACCTCAGGGTTCCTGTGACACCCCCCTCATTTCTCAGGGGCTCCATTTTGGCTCTATGTCTGTCAGTACACCCCCCCATCTGAATTCACTATTAATGGGAGTCCATTTACCTTTTGCATTCCGCATATCTGTTTTCAAGATGGTAGATGAAATGCCAGATATTGTTTGCTCAGAGGCTTAGTGAGGGCAGCTGGCTAGGAAGAATGACACCTTTGCAGCTTGTTCGTGGCCTGCAGTCTGTCTCTGGAATCCAACAAAGTACAACACAATTCAACCACCGAAATACAAACCCTGAAGACGAAGAAAACTAGAGCTATGCAAGCTAGCAGGTTTTTTGCACAGCCGCTTCTGAACAGAAGCAGTCTGTCTAAGCAGCAAGAGTTCAGGATTTCAGCAGCAGTCCTCCCACAGGCCCACAACCAGTCTTAACTTATTTTGGTGCTTGTTTGTGAGGGGCTGAGATAGAGATGTAGAACTGGGAGCCTGCCCCGGGTGTTGGAACACCTAGCCACAGCACCACACCCAAGCTTCACAGAGGTCCTCAACAACTAATGTAAGTTATCTGCACAGATCCTCCTTTAGAACTTGAGATCTGGTAACTCTAGTGTCTACCACAAGGAAGAAGAAAGCGAAATCCCAAGTTATGCAGACATTTGTAAGTCATGCAGCTGTTTCTCTTTTTAATTCAGAATAATGCTGGCCTCACAAAGGGTATGGCTGCTTGTTTCTACAAATAAAAGTCCGCAGCTCAAAGGCAAAATATTTTCAAGACAATGTACAATAAGAGTAAGGGTTCCCCTCCCTCCTCAAACCATGTAAAAGCTGTTTTGTGAAATTAAGCTGGAAATATCATAAGTGGGAAATGACCACAGAATAAATAGGAACCTTTCAGAATGGCAGAAAACATGTGTTATTTATTTTCCTTGTAAACAGAAGTGGCAGATTCAATCAGCAAGAAATATCAGATCATTATGACAATTTTAATCATATAAAAAGGGGGTTCATAAGTTTTGTTTATGGTGCATTTAACAGCACTTTCAGTTTATCGTTAAGGGAAGTCAATAACCCTTATTTACCGATATGCAAGAGATAAGCTCAAGCATTCCTTTGACTCTTGAAGAGAACAGAAATCAAGGTGGAACAATTAAGTGTCTGTTCCGTTACCTTTTGCACTCTTCATAAGCATATGGGAATAATTAAAATGCAGGGCATCTGAAAGATTTACAAACAGAGGTCACAATTCAGTACAGAATTAGGCACACGAGCCCAATGACTCCATGGGGCTAGGACACCATTTTCAGAAGAAGGGGGCATACTTTCCTTGGTCAGAAACCCATGCAAGTATTCTTTAAGAGCACCACCGACCAGTTTCCCAGTTTTAAACACTGAGTGGCAATTGCTATAAAGAATTAAACAGGCTCAGTATCGTTTTTTTGCTTAAAAATGTGTCTGTGTGGGTTTCTGTGGTTGTCCTCAGCTGATCACAGGGATGCATGAGGGAATTGATCTTTGCAAATTCCGACATGAGCTGACCTTTTCTACACCTCTCCGGCGAAATGTGGCGATAAAAACTGAAACAATCCACCGGCTTTAGTACTCTTCAAATGTTCCAGTGCAATTCTTGCCTCAAAAAAGGTATCAAAGTAATTTTCAAACATATATTGAGAGAGAGAGAAAATGCATTTAAAATAAATATTTGAACTGATTTTTTGTGCAGATTATAAAATTAATGCAGAAAAAGGACACAGCGAGTTTATGGGTGAACACATGCAAAAGTGACTTGGAGTGGAAGTAGCCTGATTCACCCATCCCTAATTAGTTATCTTGCTACAGTTAATTATAAGATTTAAATAACCACAATTAATGCTTTAAAATACACTGGCTCCAAGCCAGCTAACATGCATATGAAAGCCAAAGATGCATGCGCATAGGATGGGCCAAATAATCAGTGCTAATGAGATGTTCATAAGGAGAGGGGAGAACTAAATTAATCTCCCCCACTTGTACAGTGTTTGGTATTATCACCAATTTTCTGACCAAGACTATAAGCATATATTGGTGCTGTATGCAATGGACTCTTGAAATTCTCCACCTTTTTGGTGGGTAGAGAAATTGGGAAGGCATTGCCCCAATTTCTCCAGGGGCAGAAGAAAATCTCCAACTGTTTCTCACAGATGAAACTCACCTTTAGCAAGTATCACCAGTATAGCTTCTTCCTTAACATTTTTTATTGTTTACCACCACTCCACAAACGAGCAACAGCAGCAACTGTACCAGCAGCTTGGCTGCTGTTTTGCACCCTTCACAATGTCTTCATGTCTTAATGTCTTGACTTAATGTGATTCTAGGACATTGTTGGGGGTGGGGGAATAGCAACTGCCAGAAAAAAATGTTGGAGGAAATTCTGCAAAGCGGATTTCTTTTGGGGGGGAGGGGGAGAGAAAAATAAAAATACAGACAATTTTTTCAGCAAATGTAGTCAGATCAGGGAAGGGACCATGCACCCATTTGCATACACCTCTCATCTAGCTCAGGATCTTGACAGAGATGCCAGCATCCATGTGCCTGTGCTGTGCAGCTGGACTGAGTGGCTGCCTTTGTCTTGAATACTCTCAGGATCAGGCCTTTGAAATGGACTGGAGATCTTGCCTCTCCCCACCCCATTTTTCTCCCCCGCAGCCGACCTCTGAAACGGCAATCCTGGGCTTGGTTCACACAGACGTCAGCCTGCGACAGTGCATCTAAAGTGTTCTAGAGCATGTTACGCCACAAAAAGGTAGATTCTTCTTTGTAGACATGCTGAGCAGTGCATCTTCACAGAACACCCTACTTTTCCCCTGATAGTTGCTGAGATACGAAAGCATAAAACGTGTTCCAAAAGGATCATTTAAGAGGCTAATTTTAGAGAAGGGGCTAAGTATAAAGTAGCCAGCTGAGGTCAAATCCTTGCATAAGTATTGGGTTTTTGCAAGTCTCTTAATTGGCTTTTTAAAAAACATACAGACTGAGGGTTGGTGAGGAGGGGCGATACCCAGCATATGCGGTGGATTCCTCGGTATGGGAAGCCTTATGTCAGTCGAAAGAAAAGCGACTCAAATATTTCTTTCTGATTAGATTGGTGCATTTCCTCTGAGATTTTGGTTCCTGTGTATCCCAGCTTAAGAACTTCTTCACATGGCATCTTGTATGAAAAAGAAATCTAATCTTAAGCAGATGCATAACATTTTATCCTTTAAGGCCAGTAATACAGCAGGGGGAATATTCAGAAGACCTTTCTTTCTTTCTTTCTTTCTTTCTTTCTTTCTTTCTTTCTCTTTTGCTCCACACAAGTCCGTCACCAGTCATGTCCCCTCAGCATAGCTGTAACCCTCTGCGTGTGTGGTCTCAAAAGTACTTTGGTGATAAGCGTAATTTCCCTTTGCAGGGGAACATTTCATTAAAGAAAACGAGGAACCCTTTCTGGAAAAGCCACACAGGCAAAAATAAGCAGAGGGAATACTGTCTGTTGAAAAGGATAACAATGTACACTAAGCAAAAAAAAGGGGGGGCATTCTTTGCCTTATTGTGGCCGGATCACATGACCACATGTATGACTTCATTTCAAATTGGCTTCTCTCAAGATTCTCCATCCTATTTGTGGACAAAGAAATGTGGTTGGTTGGTTGGGAAACATTTCACCAAATCTCTCCAAAGGGAGGAGAAAATCTGGGGTGGAGCTCATCATTAGCCAGCAGCAACAGCACAGCTTGTTTCTTTTTTTCCTGAGTGTTTCTTTTCTTTTCTTCTTTTTTGCTGCCTCTGTTAAGCGGCTGCAGCAGAAACTGTCCTGGCAGCCTGTCCATTATTTTCCATCCTCCACAATGCACCGAATCTGGTGTTATTCCAATTCACTGAGCTGGGCGGGGAGGGAGGGGGAGAGTCAGAATGGCACAACCACAACAAATGATGGAGAAAATTCTGCAGAGTGTTTTTTTTTTAAGGGGGGGCAGGAATGAGGGGGGGGGAGAAAAACCACAAAAATGTTCACAGAAAAATGTCTTTTGAGAACTTTTGGCTTAGTGCTGTCTACATTTAATAAGAGACCTGCTGGATCAGACCAAAGGGTTAGCCTAGTATCCTGCACTAGATGCCTCTGGGAAGCCCAGGAGCAGGCTGTGAGTGCAAGAGCCAATAGGAGACGACATGCTGGGGTGGCACTGCTCACCTGACCTCCAGTCAGTTGTGTTGTTGCTGCTGCTGCAAACTAGGAGGTCAAGGGGGAGGGCTGAGGGGGTGGTGAGAAACACACAGGTGGAGCCAATCTGGACCTCCCAACGATGCATCTGGACCGGGCCGACTTTACCGCTGCTTCACATACCTCCCGATAAGCAGCAGCAACATGACTGACTGGAGATCAGGTGAGGAGGGTCTCCCCACCATGCCATCTGCTACTGGCAATAGACCTGCCCTGCTGTCATTCCCCAGCAACTGGATTCCTCTGTACTTGATGAGCTGATGACTGAAGGTGAGAACTGAGTCCACTGAGAAGTTTTGTTAGAGATGCTATGGAAATTCGACCTGTGATAACTATGCGATTGCTCACTTTTTAAATTATTTTTTGTCTTGGGAAGGAAGAATATGAGCATGCTCCATGGGGATTTTCTGAGCATTCCTACCAATCAAAGACTCAAAAAGCCTCTTGAAGCTTTTGGAGTACTTGACTGAGTAACCCCCCAAAGCCCCAAGAACTTTTGGAGCAAACAAGAGGGCAAATGCCTATCCCAGGGGTTCTCAAACGTCCTACCCCCATGACCATTTGAGAAGACTGAAAATTACTGAGGCCCATCAGTCACAAAATGACGGTGCAGGGGAAGAGTCGGTCACAAAATGGTGGCAAAGAGAGATGGAGTTTGGCATAATCAGCTGGCAATTACTGGCATCCCTTTCTAATCCATCTTTGGGAATTGCTAAATTCTTTGCCACAGTGTTTTCTTGTGGGAAAGAGTTCCATAGCTCAGCTTTCCTTAAGCTAAGTACAGATATTTGCTCTGGACATATTGTGACTCAGTCTCCCCATTTTAGGCAGAATTTGCTGATCCAGAGGCTCTAGGTGGAGAAGGGTTTTTCCTTTATATTTTCCACTTCTACCCCCCTCCCCATGCCTCTCAAACTATTTCTATCCACCTCCTGTAATTTCTTCTCCCATTTTCCTTTCACACTCAAGTTGTACCAATGGCTACTAGCCACAACCTCGATTCTCTATTTCCATTGTAGAAGTAGCAGAGTGTCTCTGAATGCTGCATGCCGCCCTGGGCTCCTACTGGGAGGAAGGATGGGAAATGAATGAATGAATGAATGAATGAATGAATGAATGCCAGTTCCTGGGAACCACAAGTGGGCAGAGTCTCCACAAGTGCTGAGGTCCTGCTTGTGAGCTTCCCAGAGGCATCTGACTGGCCACTGCAAGAACAGGATGCTGGATCAGCCAAAAGCCCATCTAGTTCAACAGTCCGCTTCTTATGTTCTTATAAGAACTGCCAGTTTATTTCATTCCTCCTCCATGGTCCTTTTACGTTCACATCTTCCTCCTATCACCAGCTTTTGTTTTTCATCTCCTTCCTTTCCCAGTTTTTTAATTTCTTTTTTATTATTAACCTTTTATCTCACTTTCTAATTTTTTTCAAAACCTCTGCTGGTCCTTTCCCTTCAGAAGAGGAAGACTTTTCATTCCTCCTCCGACCCCTGACCTCAGTCTCCTGGCCATCTTTATTTAGAACACAAGGACTTCCTGGTGCTGGCACTGGTCCAGCCAAAAGGCTATGGCATGGGTGGGGGACGGTGGATAGGCAAGTGCAAAGACATTGGGCAGGCTGTGGCACTGAGGTCCACCTGAAAGTGGCTGAAGGCCCATTGGTGAACTCTTGCCCAGTGTTTGACAAACACTGGCCTATCTCCGATGGCCCATTCACAAATACAAGCCACCCTACAATAGGGCACTAATTAACACGCATGTGTGAACCAGCCTTTAACATTGTCTAATTTCAAGCAAATTTACCATCCCAAACAGAGTCAAGTTGTGCATTAGAGGAAATGTTTGTGCTTTAAGCTGCTTTCCTATGGCTATTGGTCATTTGTGTGTATTAATGACAAGTCAAATAATTTTTTAATCAATGGGAATTCTGCAGCCATGCTGGCTGGAGATATTGGGAGTTGTAGTCCAAAACATGGACTACAACTCCCAACCTGGAAGGCACCAGGTTGGCAAAAGCAGCCTTAGAGAAAGTCCATGAAATGGTTTCCCCATCCCTGGCCAATTCCTCTGCCTACAACAAATAGAGTGGAGACTTTAAAGAGACTGTTTGCACACACAGCTTGACTTTCCAGCTCCAGGGCTCACTCCAGCACATTTAAAGCAATAATAAAGAAAACAGCTCCATTGAGCGGTCCAAAGGGCCATATTACACCACAGAGTAAGCACGAGCCTAGAGCACATCAGCCACAGATTAGAACTGTCTCCAGGTCAGCAGACTTCCATGGAGAACTATAGCTGGTCACCTCTCATTTTAGAAATTAAGCCCAACCATGTAGGGATGGAAGGATCTGTCAAATTCGGTTCTCTTCAGTTTCGCATTTTTTCCAATATTAAATTTGATTCTCCACATTTCTGCAGCAATTTGCAATTGCAAAAAAATGCATTTTTTAAAAAAATCCTAATGAATCCTCATTTTAATGCAAATTTCTCCTGATACACACATTCTTGTATGCAGCTTTGACTAATGTACACATTTTTGCAAGCAATTTCTCCTAACATAATGTATGAATGCTGATCACTTAAAATCTATTCCAGTTGACAAATCCATAAAAGTGATCTTCACACTAACTGCCCAAGAAAGTGTTTGTTTCTATAAAGCCTTTAAATGATTGTTTTGGATATGTGAGGACTTGGTAATAATCTTCTTTTTAACTGAACAGAGTGGGGGGAAATAGAGGTGTGATTGTGTGATCAAGTGGGGCAATATTAATTTTCCACGTTAGAATCCTGATCTCTCTCAGACCGAAGAGAGAGTCATAAGCATAAATCACTAGTAACAGTTCTTCCTCTATAGATTTCAATGAGACCCAAGGTGTTAAGGCTTATGAACTACTGCTGCAGTGTTGCAGCCACACTAACTACTATAAAAGTTGTTGACAGGCTCTTCTGAATGACACATGTTTGATATTATCTTAGGGCTGAAGGCTTATCAGGTGGCAATGACCAAAAGATTAATACTACCTTCATAACATAGCTGAAGTTGTCTGAGTTGATTCCCTACGCTTAAATGAGCAGAAAGAATACATTCAGATCCTTATTGATGTTACTAAGAAAATGAGGCCAAAAAGCTGTTTGTGCACAACTTCTTAATGCACTAGCAGTCTCAATAGGTAACCAATGAGGCTTGTGAAAATGCCATATTGTGCATTTTATAGTTATCAGGTAATTCCTCTGAAATCTCTCTCTCTCTCTCTGTGTGTGTGTGTGTGTGTGTGAGTTTCACAGATGCATTGCTCATGAGTTGCTAAGGAAATAATGGAGCTCTGTCCTTGAAAGCAAACTGGCATGAATACAGCTCAGGTTTTGGTTCCATTCTCATATGACGATGAAAAATTTAGCACTATCAAGGGACATAACATTTTACAGAGTACAAGAGGCCAAGTCCCTGCCCTGAGGAATGTGCAATCTAAAATATGACATGAGAACACAAGGAAAGAGTCAGAAATTTATTATTTATTTTTATTTATTATTTGATTTATATCCCTCCCTTCCTCCTGGCAGGAGCCCAGGGTGGCAAAATGAAGTCCAGTGGTGGCCCCAGGGTTTGGGGGGGCCTTGGCAAGAGAGTTATTTGAGCCCCCTTGAAGGTATGAAAGCGAGTCAGAGCTTATCCACATGGGAGCCTAACTTCATATTAGAGACACTGCTTTTGCCATCGTAATAGATTTTCAAGGTCCACACTTCTTGCTCAATGGTAGCTTCCAATCTGCTGTTTTCCATTCACACAAGTAGGCATTCCTTTGGGAAGGATTAGTGGTGCTGTTTCCTTGTGTGCCCGCCCCCAATTTTACATGTTTATTCCCTCTGGAGTATTGATATTTTATGGAAGGCAACAATTGCCTCAGTTGCAATCCCTATGACTGTTTGGGCTTCAAGGCTGAAGCACAGAGAGGCCTTGGCATGCAATTGACAGGAAATAATGAAACTGACCAAGCCTGAGTGAAAGGGCAAATTAAAAGAGGATGCAAGTAGCATCAAACACACAGTAAATCACCAAGTGGATGAGCCCTCAGGCATAAAATTTCACTTAATTTTAAACATGAAGCTATATGTGAAGTATGAATAGATGTATCACAATACATTCATTGTGGTCAGTTTTTATTACTTATTACATTATATCAACACTACACCGTAAATATATTAATACAAGTCATAAGCAAAAAAGAAAGAAACCATGACCTCCATTTGTGATGCTCTTATGTAAACAGAAACATTCACACAAAAATCCCCTTTAAAAGCATACTGTATGATATAATGGTAGGACGGAGATATGGTGAATTGGTGATGGTCAGTGCACTGATAAATAATGATATTGTGATTAATCATTTAAGAGTCAAGTCTCTAGTACCCTGTTTAATGAAATGAACTTTTTAAAGCCTTCTTGGAAACAAAGTCTTCAATCAAATCACTGTAATCTAAACCTCTCCCAGTTTTATGTTCAACTGAAATCAGTGCTAATCCTATGAGGCTTTCTTACTTGAAACCGAAGAATAAAGATAACTTTTTATCAATTTCAGCTTTGAAAATGACCTTTTACCAGACAGTTACGGGAAGAGTGAGAATAATACGAAGTACTGCACATAAATTGGGGCAAAATCCTCTTGAATATTACACTTACAAAATGAATAAATGAAAGAACTGTCAAAGTTGTGCATTTTTCTTGACGCTGAATATATAACTTTTTTTAAAAAAAAAAACCTCTTAATCTCTCCTATATCAATGGCTCCCTCAAAGATTTAACATCAAATATGAATCCATGCTTGTTCTTAACCTGCACCATTTTCTTAAATCTGCCATCTAAGTGAGCAACCTCTTGTTTTGCTACTGTGTTTGCAACAACAATACTCAGTTCAGGAAAGAAATCCTGCCATATGTCCCCTTCTCTAAAACCCACTGCTCCGTACACAAATCAGAAGAAAAGAGAGGTAAAATGGTGAAATTCTATGCATGTTTACTCACAAGTGAGTCCTGCTGCTTTCAGTAGGGTTCACTCTGGAGCAAGTGTGTATAGGATTGCAGCCTGAGGTTTTCTTTTGGCATGGAAACTTGCAATGGGGAGGGGGGAGAGGGAGCTCCAGTCTTTTCCCTGCATTAGGCAGGTATTCAGTTCAACAACATGAGTCACCTTCCAATGCCACCTCCCCCTTCTTCTTCAGCTTCTCATCACAGCCAGCAGAAAAGGCTGAACGACAATATTTTTCCCCACCCTGGTGAGATTTCATTGGTAAACAATACCAGTGAAATTGTGACTCTCTTCTCCTGTACCCTCTTACTAAAACAAAATGGCTGCTGCCTCCACTTAATATCCTGAGTGAACTGAGGAACTGGGCATGTGCAGGAAAAAAAGACCTAAAGGTAGCTCCCGGTCAAGGTACTAGTGTCCTTCTGATGTGGATGTACCAGGCTTAAGGTAAAGCTCTCTGCCTGTGTTTTTGTAGGGATGGATTTGCTTGCCTGCAATGCTGCTGAATTATTGTACAGCCACGAAAGTGGCTGTATACCATAGTCAGCATGGATTTTTCACATTCCACAATGTTAAATTGAAAATACCCCCACATGCCATTCTGATCCTTCCCATAAGCTCATTTCAAAACAAAACCTTACACAACTTATAGTCCTGAACTCAGAAACACTTGCTTAACAACCGTCTAAATTTTCATGGCAATACATAAAACAGTCAGAGAGAATCAAGAGTTCAAAGTGTAAAAAGAGAGGGGGAAAACAGACCCCTTTTGGACTTTTCTCTCAGAGTTCTCATAATCTGTTGAAATTCATTAAAAATCAGTCATGGTCACAGAGTACCTGTAATCCTATTACTGACCTTGCCCCATACTCTGACCTTCATCTTCTGCAGTTTAAAAGTTTTTTAAAAAATGCCTGGCTGATTTTTTAATTAATTTAAGAAATTTTGGCTTGAACTCAATGATAATGTTGGGCATGCTCAGTAAGAACCAACTGTCAGTGTTCTAAAAGCCAGACTCACAGCTGCTGGGCTTGCCTAACCAGAGCAACACCCACACCAGACTTTGATTTCACTTTAGGAAGTCATGGCTTCCCCCAGAGAATCCTGGGAAGTGTAGTTTGTGAGAGGAGACTCCTATTCTGTTGACAGAGCTCCAGTGGCCAGAGTGGGTTTAACAGTCAGCTGCTCTGATTGAAGCTCTGTGAGTGGAACAGGGCATCTTCTAGCAACTCTCAGCACCCTTCACAAACTACATTTCCCAGGATTCTTTGGGAGAAGCCATGATGGCCTAAAGCGAAATAACAGTCTGGTGCAGATGTGGCAAGGGACAACTTTGGTTTAAATTTGGGTGGGAGGCTACATGTGCCTGCTGTAGAATAAAAAGGTGAGGGAAACTCTGAAAAAGAATGATACTGTTCCCAATGTTTTCCTTTTGGAAAGGAAAGGGGCTTCCCCTAAGCCTAGCACCCACCCATCCAATCTCCTGTCCTCCCTCTTCCTCCCTCTCCCTCCCCTTCCTGCCTTCCTCCTCCCCTCCCTGCCCCTTCTTCAGGTCAGTTTCACCTATCCTAAGCACCATTGCACAGGAACAAATCCCACTGAACTCAAAAAGCATGCAAATGATCAAACCTGCCCTTCCCTCCTCTCCCCTCCCTCTTGCCCCTTCCCTCTCCCTTCCTTCACCCCCTCTTCCCCTCCCCATCACCTCCCAATCCCCTCCTTCCCCCCTCCTCCTCCTTCCCCTCCCCTCTGCCCTCCCCAACGGTCAGTTTTACCTATACTAGGACTACAACCTGGGAGACCAGTGTGAAGCTCACTGGGAGACCTTGGGTCAGGCAGTGCCTCTCAGCCTCAGAGGAAGGCAATGGTAAACTCCCTCTGAATACCCCTTATCATGAAAACCCTATTCACAGGGTCGACTTGAAGGCAGTCCATTTCATTTTCAAGCATGATTGCACAGGAGTAAATCCCATTGAACTCAATAAGTATGCAAATGATCAAACCTTACCTCCCTCTCCCTCCCATCACCTCCTTTTTGCCCCTTCCCTCCCCTCCCTTCACTCCTCCCCTCCCCATCCTCTCCCCTCCTTCCCCCTCCCACTCCTGCTCCCCTCTCTCCCCTTCTTCCTTCCCTCTACTCTTCCCCCATGGTCACTTTTACCTATCCTAGCCATGATTGCATAGGAGTAAATCCCATTGAACTCAATAAGCATGCAAATGATCAGACCTGCCTTTCCCCTCCTTCCCCTCTCTTCTCCCCTCCTCCTCCCTTCTTCCTCCCCTCCTCTCTTCCTTCTTCCTCCTCCTCTGCCCACTCCAGGCTTCCCTCCCCATGGTCACTTTTACCTATCCTATGCTTGATTGTATGGGAGTAAATCCCACTGAATGCTCAGAATGTGGGATGTTCAGAGGCACAAGTTACCAAATTTTTCCAAGCTACACAGGAAGTGGATTGGACTGTGAAAAACCAACCCAAAATTATGTTTGCATTTTGACCAATTTGTAGGCCAGTACAATATCTCAGAGAGGAGGTCAAATCTCCTGCTCTCCTGGTGCATTTACTATAGCTGCTCAATTTCCCTGTTTTTTAAAGTTTGATAGAAATATCTGTTGGCTATAGGTACATTCTTAAACCACAAAGTTTTTTGCCTATTAGTGAATAGACAAGGCAGACTGAGACTGAGTCACTATAAAGGAGGCAGGCAGGATTTTGTTCAAGTGTGAGGCCCCAGAAAGTTGCCCAGTTTGTCTCCCTAAAGCCACCACTGGTGGAGACAAAGATAAATAGGAGTAAAGTGAACTTAGACTTTAGTAACAGGCTAAGTTACAGACTATGTATGGGAACTAGGGAGTTTAAGTTAAAATTCTCATGGATAAGGTAGGCTTTCAAGAGAGCGCTGAAGGAATTAAGAGAGATTGTGGAGTCTTTTGAGGGAGCAGGTTGCCTTGACCTGGCTGATGGTGGTTGACCTGGATGAATTAAGTTCACAGTCAGGAATATATCAGGATATAAGAGCAGAGGATCAGAAGCTTGTGCTGGATTTGGGAGTGGACAGGAAGCCATTATAGGGATTTAAGGAGGAATGTCATGTGATCAGGGCAATGAGAGATATGGATGATTTTGGCAATAGTGTGCTGGTTAGAGAGGAGGGGACCAAGGTGAGTCAATTGAAGACTAGGGAGAATATGTTTTCAGCAGCCTAGGCAAGAGATGACCAGGTCGTGAACTCCAAGAGGAAAGGCTGTATTTCATAATGTTGGAAAGGGAGAAGTGACAGAAGGTCTGAATATAGGGAACAGGATGGATGATGACACTATTAGTGGATGAGGAGAATACAGGAGGACAGGAGGGTTTGGGAGGAACCGTGAGAGGTTTGGACTTGGAAATGCTTATTCTAGGGAATTGCGGCCTGGTCTGGAGCCAGAGGCAGCTGTCTGCAAATATATCGCTGAAGAGTTCACACTTGCGTGGCACCCCTAAAGTCCATGCATATGCATTTGTTTACAGGATGGTAATTTCACACCCAAGAAAGGTTCAATATGGCATACAGTTCTATGTGATGAATATGAGGTCAGCTGGCTGAGAGCCCAGCTGCTTTCTCCAACAACCACCCCAAGACAAGTACTCATTTGGGAAGACCCTCTAGCTGAACGCCTGTTTGGAGAACACTGGGACTCAAACACTTCTCCTGTTCTCCACCTACCTCCTGAGTCCAATATTCAGGCAGGGTGGGGGACAAGGCATGCCTCTTTCCAGCTGAGTAACAGGGTAAGAAGTTTGGTAAAGAACTAAATCATTTTTTGTTCCACTACACAAATGTACACAAAAACTGGAGAGGAAATTATCTCCCTTTCTTGCAAGGAATCAAAATGCTGCTCGTTGCCACAAAATGAGAATGCAGGAGAAGGGGACCGTGAAACTTTCCAGTGAAAGCTTAAACCTGCCTTTTGGTTCTTGTGTAAACTTTGGAGATTGACCTTTCAAAAACACGTATCTTTTATCAAATGGTCTTGATCTTCTGTATGCTTTTAAAATTATTTTGCTTTGCTCTAGGCTAGGATTGGGTGACATTTGTTATGTCTCACTGGCTAGCTTTGCCCACTAGCAAATTTTCTGGTGATTTCATATGAGTTTGGAAGAGAAAGCTGACCTCCAAAATTACCTGTTGTTACAAGACTGATGAAGAAAAAACAGAACAGGAGACTAAAGAGTGCCTAATAGAGAGGTTTATATTTTTGGCGTATCTGGATTGTGTCTTCTGGCAGGGATATAGAAGTGCTTAACTTAGAAATGTCCATGAGCAGAAGTGTAATAGCTGAATGACAAATGGTTGGATCAATCTGGGTAGTCAACATAAAACTCTTTATATTTGCTACCAATAATAAATCTCAGATATTGTTCTTTACATTGTTAGCAAAAGCCTTTTCCATAAGTAGCAGTGTGTTGACTAACAGTCCTAACCATATCTACTCAGAATTAAGTCCTATTGAATTCAGTGGGGCTTACTTTCAGGTAGGTGGGGTTAGGGTTGCAGTCGTACTCGTAATACAACAACATAGCCAGAGGAGAAGGATAACCTTTTCAGTTTGCAAAAATCTTTACAAGATAATTCCTGTGGTTGAAGGCTCTCAAAAAGTGTGCTGTTTGTCAAGAGTCATTTTCATTTTGATAATGACCAAGATAGTAAGTTGCTCTTGTTCTGGCTTCTACTCCAACATGTAGGTTCTCCCTTCATTACATAGGTAGCTCTAGGACAGAACTTTCAGACAGAGTTGCCATTCAGTTTTACCAAAAAGTGAAACAGAACATCAAGGTTTCTGTTTGGGTAAAATTTGGAGAGAAGCCCAACACATTTCAAGAAAACTACTGACATTTGTTAGGGTGTTTGGGAAGGAGGGTCCACCTCCCTATAATTAATTTGGGAATCCACTCAATGTTAGTTCTTACATGGGCAATACACCACTGTTAATTGGGTCCTCCAGTCAGGGTTCAGATTTGTTCATTAACAACCCAGTGAAATGGAGCAAAGCATAACCAGTGACAAAACCACAAACTCAAGAATCAGTTGATTTATTGGTGTACAATGCTTTTTATTATCTTAATATAGAAGATAATATTATGAACTTTGAAGAAAATTAAGCCACTTAAAGCAATGTAAAATAGCAATATAGTACATTTAGCAAAATAGTGTAAAAATGCATAAGAACAGCATTATAATTGCATTGACAAAGCACTCAGTCAAAGTTGTTTCCTACCCTAACTGAAGATTTGGCTGCCTTCTAACTTTCTCTAGCCCATCTGGTTGTGGAACAGAATTTCTAAGTGCTGTAACATCTTTGCGTTTTGGAATAAAGTTTATCTAGTGATATAGCCTAGGATCCCTTGACTTTCAGCAGAGTCAACAGGGATGGAAGGATATGTCAATTTCAGTTCTCTCAGTGTCTCCTTTTTCCATTTAAATTCAGTTCTCCACATTTCTGCAGCATTTCTGCTTTAAAAAAAACTCATGAAAATTCATCAGCATTTTTGTGCAAACTTCTCTTAACATTTTTGTATGCAGTTTTGACTAATGTACACCTTTTTGCAAGCAATTTTCTGTAATAGAAAGCATTTTGTATATTGTCACTATATTCATTTTTATGAACACTGTCCCCTAATACCTGCATTTTTGTAAACATTCTTTGGTTGGAGAACTGCAAATTTCAAAGGATGGCTGTGTTTCAGTTCTCATATTGTTTCAGAAAGTGTGGATCTGATAGATTTGCCTTTAAATGTGAACCATATTGAATTTCTCCCCCATCCCTAGGTAAGCAAAAGCACATTGAAGCACAGTTGGGTAGATAGCAAGTAGAGAAAAAATGACGCTTTGAACACCTTTTATATTAATTGAGGATTGGGAGAGGAGGTCAAATTTCCCATCTTTTACATCCATTTCATACCTTACATAGCAAACCCATGTAAAATATAGACTATGGATTACCATAACTTGTCTTGGGTGGGGTGTGGCGAAGGAATTTTACTGGAACCCTAGTTTCGTTAGCAGTTCTCCGTCTAAGGTACGTATACCCAGACACTTCCCAGCACTTGCTTGCCAGAACAGTTCAATAAGTTCAATAATGTTATGGCTCCACATTTGTTGAGGTGTCTTGGCTGTTGTCTTCTTTGAGTTCCTTAGCATCTCATTATGCCAGTGATTCTCAAACCCAGGCACACTGGTGCGCCCTAAGAGGTGGCTAGGTCTGCCTCAAATATTATGAAAGTGTATTTTAAAAATGAGAAGAAACCCATTTGTATACGGTAAGTAATAGTTTTCTATAATTTATTTTTATTCATAGTTTAAAATATATTAATATATTTTAAATTTTGTACACGAAGTGCACCAGAAATTTTTTATATGTTTCACAGCGTGCCGCAAACAAAAAAAGTCTTGAGAACCACTGCATTACGCTGATGGCATGATATTTCCTTCTAATCTTATCATCATCCAAGATGCCATGGTTTCTCTCGACAGTCGCCAAGAATCAGCAAACGTTCCCAGCAGCTTGCACAAAAGTGGCACAGAGTTGAATTTTTCTATTGTTGTCCATCCATTTTACTCCATCATGGCTGCTGTACTGTTTGCTGATGTTTGCTGTAGTTGGTGGTTCTGCGGGCCTAGCAGGGTCCAGATTAACACTTGCTTCTGGAGACATGCAGCTACCACAAACATGTGTACTTAGAGAGATATTATTTCTTACTAGGGTTGCCAGGTTCAGGGCCTGAGACTGATCCTGTATCTTTAGGAGAAGAAAAAGTCAGCCAAGTGCAGGTGTTCTTGCAACTCTATGATGGGAAAAACCACAAGGTGGAATTCTCCCTTCCCCCTGCACAACTTTTAAAGATACGGAAGACCTCTTAGTTGCCAGGCCCAGCCTAGAGGTCTTCTGTAATTTTAAAAGTTGTGCAGGGGGGAGGGAGAATTTCACCTTGTGTTTTTTCCCATTACATTGTTGCAAGAAAACCTGCACTTGGCTGAATTTTCTCTTCTCTTAAAGATAATCATTATCAGGCCCTGAGCTTGGCAACCCAGTTTCTTACAGAAGTTGTGTCTGACAAAGAACTACATTCCCCACCCTTTACTCCTATTTCAATTCAACTTATCATCTTATCAGGAGGTTCGTTCTGCACAATATAGGAAACGGACATTTAGTGTGGCGGCATCTACCCTGTGGAATTCCCTCCCTTTGAATATTAGGCAGGCGCCATCTCTGCCATCTTTTCGGTGCCTTTTGAAGACTTTCCTCTGTCAACAAGCCTGTTAAGATGAGACCTATCCCAGTCTGCGTCTGTGTTAGAATTGCTTGTTAATATGTTTTTAATAATGTTTTAACCCTTTTAAAAATACGTTTCTAAAGCTTTTTAAAATGTTTTTAACTCTGTTTTGTTTTAATGTATTTTAAGGTCTGTTTTTATGTTTTAAAGTGTTTTTACCACTTCTGTTTGCCGCCCTGGGCTCCTGCTGGGAGGAAGGGTGGGATATAAATCAAATAATAAATAAATAATCTTCAACCATGAAAAACCATCAGCCATGCTCTACAATCATGACTGAACAGTGTGGCAGCTATTCCCTTGTGGTGCCATCCCATATGACTGTGCTGTATACATGAACACCAGAATCATGTAGGCAATGTCAGTTCTGTAGGTATTTTCCACCTGGTCATTACATGGCAGTGATACTGGCAAGGCTTGCTCCCTTCTTGTGAATGCACAGGATCAAGGGTTCTTGCTTCCTCCCTTCCTCCATGTCTACTTAGAGTCCTTATATGTTGAACGTTAGTTCCCCTAAGCTCACAGGTTATCAACAGCAGTTACCAATGCAGGCAGAGGATAGGGGAGACCTCACTCAAGAATTCTTGAGTCTTGGGAGGTACTAGAAATTTTCTATTTGGGAGTCAGACTTCAGACAGCAGAATAATCTTTATAATATATGCTATTGATTCATTTCTTGCACATTACAACTAATAAAATGCATTCTAGGTGGCCTTAGCCAACATTGCAGAAACAGAAAATAAGAATACATGGCAGCAAGAAGGAAGTTGCTGGATGTCCATTTAACATCAAAGTACAAGACTTCAAAGGCCCATATTAACTGAAACAGGTTACAACAGATGAAATACTAAGTTAAACTCTAAGATATTGAAGAGACAAAGTTACAAAGTACATGGCACTACATGTCATGATACATCACCCGTCAGATGTCATGGATGGAATAGATGGATATTCTTCAACCGTAAGAACATAAGAAGAGCCTGCTGGATCAGGCCAGTGGCCCATCTAGTCCAGCATCCTGTTCTCACAGTGGCCAACCAGGTGCCTGGGGGAAGCCCGCAAGCAGGACCCGAGTGCAAGAACATTCTCCATCCTGAGGCTTCCGGCAACTGGTTTTCGGAAGCATGCTGCCTCTGACTAGGGTGGCACAGCACAGCCATCATGGCTAGTAGCCATTGATAGCCCTGTCCTCCATGAATTTGTCTAATCTTCTTTTAAAGCCATCCAAGCTGGTGGCCATTACTGCATCTTGTGGGAGCAAATTCCATAGTTTAACTATGTGCTGAGTAAAGAAGTACTTCCTTTTGTCTGCCCTGAATCTTCCAACATTCAGCTTCTTTGAATGTCCACGAGTTCTATTATTTATTTATTTATTTAATTTCATTTATAAACCGCCCATAGCCAATGGCTCCCTGGGCGGTGTACAACATACAAAAGAAGAGCAATTAGTTGGAATAACCTTGCATAGGAACATAGGGAGCTGCCTTATACCGAGTCAGACCATTGGTCTCTCTAGCTCAGTATTGTCTATGCTGACTGGCAGCAGCTCTCAAGGTTTTAGACACAAAGACACCAGGGACCGTCTGTGTGCATGGCTGATGCTCTACCACTGAGCCACGGCCCTTCCCCTTTGCGTTAAGATGTGTTGTAGTTCTGATGAACAATACCTAATAATCAGCTCATTCACATGGCTTACTGTGAGATTGGTGCTACTTGCATCCCCGTTCTATTCGCATGGTTCACATGATGTTGCAGGCAACCAGCAGCTATCACACAGTTTTCCCGTATCAACCCAATCCAATTTTAATGCGAAAAGGAAAAACCATCTCAGGTTCGCTGCGCTCCTCCGTGTAGGCGCTTTGCCTCAATGTTTTTTTAGTGGGCGGGCTCTCTTATGCCCCTTCACCAGCTCCCTCTCTCTCTGCTGCCCACAAAAGCTGCCTTTCACTCACTCCCCCCTCTATTCAGTTCCATACAGTTTCATGTCAATTGCACTCCCAGGCTCTCCTGTCAGCTGCATGCAATTGACAAGAAACAATGAAAGACAAAAAAAAAACCTCCCATTCTCCATTAGCAATATTGATACTCCAGAGGGAGTAAGCATGTAACATTAGGGGCGGGGCCATAAGGAAACAGCGATACTAAACCCTTCCAGGGGAACAGCTACTTGTGTGAAAGGAAAACAGCAGATTTGAAGGCAGGAAGTGTGAACCTTGCAAATCTATGACGATGGCAAAAGCTAAATCTTTACGGCGAAGTTCAGCTCCCGTGTGAATGAGCCCCATGTTAAGAGTCCTGCTTTGAAGCCCATCATCCTGTTTGTCAGAGCGGCAGGCGCCTCTTGGAAGCCAATCAGCAATGCAGGAGGGCAACAGTCCTCGGAACACAACAGTTTAAAGAACAAGTCTGATCGTTCTCTTGCACGAATTGGGAAAACTGTGGCCCAATGTTTCTGGGACTACAGCTCCCATCATCCCTGGGGCCAGTGGACAAGCTGGCTGGGGCTCAGGAGAGTTGCAGCCCAGCAACCTCTGGAGGACATCACAGATTCTCCACCTGGGCTGTATTGACTGACCGATCCAGGTCTCACTGAATGATGCATTTCCCAAGTAGCGAGTAAATGGATCAGAGGCTTAGGGGCCTTCATGCCTGCTCAACAGTTGCTTCCAATTAGTGCACCTTCTCTAATTAAAGGGATTTTTTAAAAATCCCCTTAAGTTTTCTGCTCAGAGCACAATGATTTAGATCAGCTGCACTGAGCCACTTCTCACAAGGATGGCATTCTGGTTACACAAAAGGAATGGGGTGGGACGGGTAACCTACTCTAACATCCACTGAAAAGTGTCCCCGTGAAAGGGTGATGGGCTGGTCACAGGTCAGAAACCAGGGAGGAGGCAGAGCAAAATGTCTGGGGAGAAGGATTTTCAGTGCCCTGCATATTATGAGAGAGGGAGAAGAACTTTTCTCTATCCACTTTCTCAATGCCATGCATAATTTTATACACTTCTATCATGTCTCCTCTGACCCGCCTTTTCTCTAAACTAAAAAGCCCCAAATGCTGCAACCTTTCCTCGTAAAGGAGTTGCTCCATCCCCTTGATCATTGTGGTTGCCCTCTTCTGAACCTTTTCCAACTCTATAATATCTTTTTTGAGATGAGGCGACCCTCATTCCAGTCAGAATGGAGGGCAATGAGTGCTATAAAACATGGCCTTTTATACCCTTTTGTACCAAAGGGTGGGTGTTCCCATGATATTATCAGTTGCTGTCTTTTCATTGCACCTTTTCATGCCACCTCCTGTTAACTAGTGTCAACACCTAGGCAACTTAACTATCTGCAGATGTTCTCTACGCCATATAAGGAGTTTCCTCTTACTTTATGTTGACATTTGCCAGAACACATTGGCTATCTGCCCAGACATCTTATCTTATACTGTGTGTCAACATTCTCATGCAGAACACTACTTTGTTCAGAAGGGAGGGCAAAGCCCATTTTTAAAATGAACCTTTTTTATTCTTTGGGTCTTTTGCAACTTATGCATCAAAAACCTATAAACTAAGCAATTACAAGCAAATATAAATGATTTCAACACATTTTATACATATTTTAAGCCAGTATCTGGGCTGGCCCATTACAGAGCTCCTCCCCTCTTTGACTGGCTTAATTCACGCAGTTCATGGTCATGTAGGACTGCATTGCAGAGAAATGCCCCTTCTGTGGCTGTGAAGGGGCCTTATTGATTTGTCACACACATACACACACCTTGAGAAAATCTGCTAGTTATATCAAAAGAATTTTCCTTGAAGTGCCTTCAGATATGCACCTGAGCAAGGCCTTCCAAATTCACAAATTCAATGTCACATCTTCCAGCAGTTCCCGTCTGATGTCTGTAGTCACCTCTCCACATTCTTGAACAGCAGCTCTCAAATGTGAAGACTCTTGAAGAAACTTCAGGTGTCCTACCCTCCTGTGTATACAGCCCCATGCCCAGCCTACCACAATGACCAAGCACGGGGGGAGGCAGGATGGATTTTTGCAATATGAAATATCACTTCTCCTGCCTTAGACCTAATTATCACATTTTAATTACTATAATATTTTGACTTCTTAGCTCTACTAATAATTGAACTGTGCAATAAAAACAATCTGTTTTGTTTTGATTTTGTGATATTCCTCTCTAGTTGGAAAGCTTCTTCACTCTCAGAGGAAATATTTTAGAATGAATAATTACTAGGTGTCTCTTCCTTAATGAAGACAAATGCCATATCATGTCAGACGGTGATCTTGCAATTCAGTGGCTAAGGCTAGCATTCTTCTCTACTTTGATTAATGCAAGACCTATTTAGTAGGTATCCATCGCTGTCCAATTAAACAAACACATTAACTCCATTTTGGTATATAAGCAGTATATAAATTAACAAATAATAGTAAACTGCCAGCTGCCATTGGTCTTGCTACTCCTGTTATTAGTCCTTCAAATAACCAGCATGAATCATGTTAGGCAAATCAGTGCAGTGAGTCTAGAACTTTGCTGTTTTGCTTCAGAATTGTTGCATGGGTTTGCTGGATCTTTCCAATCCACATTTTTTGGTTCCATGTGAGAAGCTGCTTGGGAAACAACTGAAATGAAAACACCACTCCATTTGTACTGTGCACTTCAAATATATCACACAGGGTAAAGGGGATGAGAGAAAGTATTGCCAGCCAAGGAGCATGCAGGCATTGCTAGATGTGCCCATGCTACCCATCACTGAGAGCATGAGACATTTCCTCATGTGACATTTCCATGTGATATTGTCACATGGAAAGCAAGGAATGGGTGAGATCTAAATATCAGGGATATTGCGGTAATTTGGGGAAGGTTCTCACATTTCCAAATCAGATTATGCCACTAACAAGGTGTCTTAAGGTTAGGGATGGGATCTGCTTGGTGGTGCCGGTTCTGATTGCATTCTGCCAAACCAGCAGGCAATTGCAGTCTTTTTGTTATTTTTCTGCTATCCTTTGTTTTTACTGATTTGTTTTTTCCTACTGAAAAATAATGATAGTGTTATGGGTTTGGGGGTTGAGATACATGGTTTCTGTGAGACCCCTTTCAGCCTCTGATTTTCAACCCTGCATGTGGAGGTGGGCTCTGCAGCTGGGAAACCTGTTCTGCTGGTCAGTTGAGTTTCTTTTCTTAATCTAATGGAGTGGCCAGGTGGACTAATGGGTCTGTCAAGTGCCCATTAACTGGTGAATGGGCCAGAGAGATCCTATTGTTATTGAAACTGTTTAGGAGCGCGCATACCCTGGGGCCGAAGAGAGGCTTGTGTTTATATTTTAGCCAGAGGGAAGGCTGAGAACTGGAGACATGCAGTGAGGCCTGCTCCCTGCAGGATGGCTTCAGGATGCCTCCTACAAGCCTGATGGAAAAGCAAGATCTATTGGACTGCTAATGCTTTGAACCCCTCTGTCTTATGCTCAGACTACAAATGTGTGTAAATAAACCACATATCCTAAAGATATCATAATCTCTGCTGACCTTCTTTCCAAGGAAACCAAACCCTGGGAAAGCACAAGGACTCCTGAAGATCTCTCACCACTCAGAGATTGGAGTGATGCGCAACACTGGTGTAAGAAGTGGGATTGAGTTTCTTGGAAGAAACATTGGGAGCAAGGTGTGCCTGAGTAAAAATGGTGGGAGGACTAGCAACCCTCCTGGAACAGATGAAATTGAAGTACCAGCAGCAAACAGAATGCATTGGGAAAGATTGCCAGGGAGACCAGCAGCAAAGGTAGCGAGAGCACCAGGATGACCAGCAACAACTTGCCAAGAAATTGGAAAGCCTCTTTAGAGAGAAAAGGGAGGCACCATGTGAGGAGGTGAGAGCCCTGCCTGATCAGCTGCTACTAGGGGTTGAGAGTGAGCCGAGAGTCCAGCTCAGAGCACCCAGACTGGGGTGGCAAAAGAGATCCAGAAAGTGGATGGGCAGCTGGAGGGCTTGGACTGTGAGGAGTTGCAGTTAGTAGCGGAGGAGAAAGAAGAGGCCTTGATTGTCCAGGAGCCTGCCAGGGGGAAGACACCAGAATACGGGAAGTAAAGCCCCAATTATTGAAGGAGGACAGGCTAAAAAATGAAGAAGAAGATGCCTTGGGAGAAAGTGGGGTAGAAGCTGGAGATACTGCTCATAGATTTATCTGCTCCATGTGTGCCTGCTGTTGAAGAAGTAATGCAAGAGGAAGAAAAGGCCTTGGAGAAAGGTGAACTACAGGCTGGAGAAGAACAGCTGTTGATAAATTTCTTCACCCCAGCTGTGTGTGGTGAAGAAGATGGAGTGTGTGCCAGCTGTGGAAGATACAGGAGGAATTATGTGTTCATGTGGAGAAGCTGCCAGCACCTGCAGAAATGGCTATGAAAGAAAAAGTGCAGGAGGACAAGCCTGAGGTGGGAGTGCAAGTCCAAGAGAAGCTTAATCTGTTCTGGAGGGTCTCCTATGCCTGTACAATTTATCCAAAGGAGGGAAAGGCTATAGCCATTTTTAGATTACCCATTATAGTGAATGGAGAACACAGACCTTTCTTTTATACAGAGCAGCTGGGAACTCAAAGCACAGTTCAAAGGAAAGAGAGCACAGAGCAACTCAGAAACAGATTCGAATTTTAAAAAATGCATAGATACAGATCAGGGTTGCCAGGCTCAGGGCCTGAGACTGATCCTGTATTTAGGAGAAGAGAAGGTCAGCCAAGGTTAACCTCGTCCTGCTGCCGATCTTCATTGCTATAGGGGCCTGCCACTACTACTACCGCTAACACGTCCTCCACCATGCTTGCTCACCCATCAGTGGCTGAAGACTCTAAGTGTCCCATCGTGAGTCCTTGCACAGTCACTGCTGCCAAAAACACTTTGGGCCCTGCCCCGTCGGAAGAAGCTTCCATGGCATGGGAACGTCTCCTCACTCTTCCACGGTGCCTCGCATGGTGGCTACAGTATCTGTGAGGTGACGTTTTCTGCACCATGCAAGCTGCTGCTGAGGGGGCAGAGCCCAATGTGTTTCTAGTGGCCGTGACTGTGGAAGGGCTCGCGGCGGAGCACCTGGAACCTCCAGCCACTAAAGTGATGGGCGAGTGAGCGCAGAGGAGGTGGAAGCAGTGCTGGTGGGCCCCTGCTGCAACAAAGATGGGTAGCGGGAGGAGTGCCAGGCCTGATGCTGGTGGGTTGTGGGCCATTGTGAGCTCCCGGGTCCCTGGGCCAGTGCCTAACTTGGCACCTGGCCTAGAAATATTGCCATAAATTTGATTTTTTTTAATCCAGCATGCTTTTTAAAAAATCTGTTCTTGTCTTCCTCTTTTATCGCATCTTCCTTGGCAAAAAATCTAGACATCCTATTGTTAGATGTGGCCAGTGCAGGCTTATACTACACTGTGAATTTGATGGCATAGTAGTAGTAGTAAGTGTTTTTTGGTGGTGTGGCTTGGCTTTGTGTGTTTCCCAAATTCTAAGGCGAATCAAGGTTATTCAGGAAAGCGTCTCACATTTCCAAGTCAGATTGCACCATTAACTAGGTCATATGGGGTTTTTGGACAGCCAAGGCCGCAGAGCGACTAAGGAGCTTAGGAAACATGAGAACCTTCCCTGAATCACCCTGATTCATCTCAGAATTTGGGATACCTAGATGCACACTCCAAGGCAACACTGATAGATACTGAACTATATCAATAGAATGTATGTTATTACTGTTTATTCTTAACATTATTATTCTATTTTAATATGTTTTGAAGCTTTTTTTTTTAAAAAAGGTGTTTTGCATTAATATGTTTTTAAGGATGTTTTGTTGAAATTTATTTTAAAGTCTGTTTTTATGATGTGTTAGATTGTTTTTAGTGCTTTTGATTGCCCCCTGGGCTCCTACTGAGAGGAAGGGCGGGATATAAACCTAATAAATAAATAAATATGCAGATAAGCCTTGAAAAAGAGAGCGGAGGGAGGTGCCATTTGTACGGAACTTTTAAGCTGTATGGGGCAAGTGAATGCTCATTTGATAGCAGCAGACTGTCATCTTGAACAGGGATAAGTGGTCACCATTATTGGACTTGGGAAGAGGGTTTTTTTTTTGTCAAGAGGACATAAGTGTGATCCTAATCATTTAATAGAATCCATTGTAAGTAGTGATACTTGACTCCTTTCTGCCAGTCTCCGAGAGCGATGTGTTGCAACAAAAATAGATTTTTGCTGTCTTTTATAGTCCTGTGTTGATTTTAAGTATTATATATTGTATTTTTAACACTGTTCTGCTTATAACTTGCCCAGGGAATATTTATTGATGGGCCGCTATATTATACAGCCACGAGAGTGGCTGTGTACTATAGTCAGCATGGAGTTTTTGCATTCTGCAATGTTAAACTGAAAATACCCCCATGCCATTCTGATCCTTCCCATAAGCTCATTTCAAAACAAAACCGTACAAAACTTATAGTCCTGAACTCAGAAACACTTGCTTAACAAACCCCTAAATTTTCATGGTGATACATAAAACAGTCAGAGAGAATCGAAAGTTCAAAGTGTAAAACAGGAGAGAAAACAGACCCCTTTTGGATTTTTTTTGTCAGAGTTCTCATAATGTGTTGAAATTCATTAAAAATCAGCCATGTTCACAGAGTACCTCTAATCCTATTACTGACCTTGTCCCATACTCTGACCTTCATCTTCTGCAGTTTAAACGTTTAAAAAAATGCCTGGTCATTTTCTAATTAATTTAAGAAATTTAGCATTGAGCTGAATGATAAGGCCGGGCATGCTCAGTAAGAACCAACTGTCAGTGTTCTAAAAGCCAGACTCACAGCTGCTGGGCTTGCCTAACCAGAGCAACACCCGCACCAGACTTTAATTTCACTTTAGACAGTCATGGCTTCCCCCAAAGAATCCTGGGAAGTGTAGTTTCTGAAGGGTGCTGAGAGGAGATTCCTATTCCCCTGACAGAGCTCCAGTAGCCAGAGAGGATTAACAGTCAGCCGCTATGACTGAAGCTCTATGAGGGGAGCAGGGCATCTCCTAGCAAGTCTCAGCACCCTATCACTAACTACACTTCCCTGGATTCTTTGGGAGAAGCCATGACTTCTTAAAGTGAAATAAAGGTCTACTGTGGATGTGGCCAGTACAGCTTCGGTTTAAATTTGGTTGGGAGACTACATGTGCCTGCTGTAGAATAAAAAGGTGGGGGAAAACACTGAAAAACAATACTGTTCACAATGTTTTCCTTTTGTAAAGGAAAGGGGCTTCCCCTTTGCCTAGTGCCCACCCACACAATTTCTTTCCCTTCCTCCCTGCCCCTCCCCCAGGTCAGTTTCACCTATCCTAAGCATGATTATACACAAGTAAATCCCACTGAACACAAAAATCATGCAAATGATCAAACCCACACTCCCTTTTCCTCCCTCCTATCCCCTCCCCATGGCCAGCTCCAGGCACGCCAGGCCCCTTGGGCATCAGATTGCACACACGCACATGCCCCCCCATGTCCCCCACCTTCCTATCTCCTGTCTTTTACCATTGCCCTTAATGAAGACGATACCAACGGTTTCCCTAAGGAGATGATGCCGACGACGCCATCTTTGTTGATGGCACATGTGCGTGCCATGCATGCGCATCTCTGCCATCAACTGAGATGGCAGCAGGGGCTTCAGTGCCTTAGGGAAACCACGGCCACCATCTTCGTTAAGGGCAATGGTAAAAGACAGAACAGGTAGGGTACATGTGGGCCCCATGGATCCCAGAAGGGGAGTGGAGGGGCAGCTGAGGGGGCAGCTGAGGGCCCCCCTGTAGCTCCAGGGGCCCTCAGGCCAGCACCCCACCTGGCCACCCTTTAGAACCAGCCCTGCCCCTCCCTCTTGCCCCCATCCCCTTCCTTTGCCCCTGCCCCTGCCTCCCCCTCCCCTATCCCAATTCCCTCCTCCCTCCCCTCCCCCAGGTCAGTTTCACCTATCCTAAGCATGACTGCATGGGAGTAAATCCCATTGAACTCAATCAGCATGCAAATGATCAAACCTGCCCTCCCCTCCTCCTCCCTCCCATCACCTCCCTTTTGCCCCTTCCCTCCCCCTTCCTTTGCCCCTTCCCTCCCCCTTCCTTTGCCCCTCCCAAGCATCACCAGGTAGAGCCAAGGAACACACTGTGCATGAAACTCTGGAGAGATGCCCCTCAGGGTAGGCAATACTTCAGGCTAGATGGGCCAATGATCTGACTCAGTATAAGGCAGCTTCCTATGTTCCTTCTTGTGCAGTAATGCTATGAAACTGTGCCCCCCCCCAAGTCTTTGGAGGGAGAAGGACATGATGAGAGGGGCTAAAAGGATGCAGTGCACGTGCAAGAGGCTGCAGAGAGCCCTTTTCATCCCAGGCATAAGGAAAGGCCCATTTGACCACTGACGTTTATTGACATTTGGCTTCGAAGCAACAGCCAACAGCATGACCCTGTATTTGCTTACCTAATCTTCATCACTATAATCTCTCAGATGTACACCTTTAAAGGTCCTTTCATGATACAGACAAGTATATGCTTAGCTGTAGTGTAACAAGTAAATGGCAGCCATAAAGAACCTGTTTACACGCCTTGAGCCCTGTTAGAATTTCAGTAAAACAGTTCAACAAGAGCTTTACTATGAAAGAACAAACAACTAAAAGTATTTTTCATAAAGCACACAATAAAAACGGTATGACTACATTCTGTAAATAGCGTTGAGATCCTCAACTCCTGGATATCTGCAATTCTTTAGCAAGGCTAAGCTAATAAACAAGCAGATAATTAACAAAGGCAATCCTGTCTTTCAGTCCCAGTGACTTCACATTTAAGCAACCTTCTGGTTTTAATATTTGGATGTATGCGTGAAATAATTTATTGCTGTTTCAAAGCCACTTCAACTGTTAAACATTTGTTGGTTTGCTGAAGGAAACAGTACAAAAAATTCTTTCATGTGAACATTAGTTCTTAATTTTAACATTTCCTTATTTTTTTTTAAAAAGGATTTGATGTGGCAATAAACCTATGGAAAGTTCCCAAGTGGAGAACTATTACAAGGTGAGGGGGGAGGGCATGGATGATTTCCAAACTCTGGGCTAAAAATGACACCTTAAATCAATAAGCTCTTAGAAGGAAAAGAACCACATTCATGTAGCAGAGGAGCCATTTTATCTCCCCTCTGTTCCCTCAATGTTGGAAGGTCAAAAATCCACAAACAGCAAGTGACAAGCCTTTCAAGGATTACAGTCTCATATTTAAAATCACCTTATAATTTGATCAAATGATTCTCAGACGTTTTATTAAAAAGGGCACAGCAAAAGATAGCTTTCTCTCTCTCTCTCTTGCCACAAAAACAACCCAGGCGAACTTATAGACCATATACAATGGAAGAATGGAATCATGCCTCACCCACCCACATACTGGGGGCACATACTGGAGGCATCACTTGTGTAAAATTCAAACAGGCCCAATGTCAACACCAAACACCATTGGGCAGTTGCTGGGACCCTAGATTTCTAGGAGGGCCTGTCGTGGGTAGGGATGGTGGGGGCCAGGGCCACATTGAAAGCATTCCGTCAAAGTAAATTTCGAAAAATGTCATTTCGCCTGCCATAATGCACTATTTACAATTTGGTAAGCTGCAATATTATGAAAACTTCCAAGCCCCCATTTCACTTCCCAAATTTTTGTGGGTAAAAAACTGGCACAGCCCCTTTTCTAATATTTTAACATCTCCTTTCTGCATTTAACCCCCCAAAAAGCGAGGAATACTTGCAGAGTGGCCATAAATCCCACAAACGCATACCTCATACTTCATTCTATTTCGATACGATATGATACTTTATTACGGTCAATGACCCGTCAAGAAGAATAAAATTTACAACCAGTTGCAAACATATTGTTAAAATTAACACTAAACTAATACTAATAATATTAAGCAATTACATAGAAGGGTTAATAGTAAATAACTGTCTTTTACGTTGGGCTGCATAAAAGTACTTAGCAACTGAAATCAAATGAGAGCTATTGTTGCCAGATAGAAGCCATGACATCCAATGTTCAGGAGATCTATTGGGATAAAAGTCACACTCAGTGATGCATATAATCCCTTTTTGTCTTGCTATTTTCATCAGTTCATAAATGGCTGTGGGAGGTGGGTGTATATATGTGTGTGTGTGTATATATGGCATTTTGGGCCCACCTTTCTACTTCCAGTACTCAAGGCCGCCAGAGGCTTACAGCAGGGATGGGGAACCTATGGTGTTCCAGATGTTGTTAGACTCAAGCTTCCATCACCTCTGGCCATTGGCCATGCTGGCTAGGGATGATGGGTGCTGGAGTCCAACTATCAGCCTCAGGGCTGGGGGCTGGGCAGTAACGAAGCAGTCGGCAGTTAGCTGGGCAATAAATCAGTCAAGGCCAGGCAGATAACAGAGGCCGGCTGGCAGAAGAAAGGCTTGACAAACTAACCAGTAGCAGTGTCCAAGAGCGTTGTCCAGGTAGGGAAGCAGAGTTCAGAAATCCAGGGGTCCAGTCTGATGGTCTAGAGGCTAGCAACAGCATTACATACAAGGGGTCACAACCAACATTGTAGTCAGCAGTCTACTGCAGCCATGAACTGCCTTTTTTAACAGACTCCCCAAGCCAGGTGCCCATGATTAGTCTCTCAGCTGCTCAGAGCTGCTTGTTCTTAAACGACCCGACCTCTTCCTTCGTTGCTGTGCTGCTCGCTGGTGTCTCCTTTCTGCAGGGGGATCGGGGAGCCTCCTGTTCATGCCCGGAATCCGATTGAGGGGTTTCTGCCAGGTCGTGGACATTCTCCAGCTGGGGAAGAGCAGCGTTGTGTCCTCAGGGGTTCCACTAGTTCCTTCTCCTGGGTCTGCCAACTCTGCCTCTTCCTCTTCCTCCGAGTCCTCTGAAGGGGCCATGACACCAACAACATCTGGAGGTCTACAAGGGCCTCATTCCTAGCTTTCAATATAACCAAATTAATATTTCCTGCCTCAAGGAGTTTATAGTTGTGTTTTGGAGAAAATAACAGGAGGTGAAAGAGACACAAGTTACAAGGGATTGATGAAGAGCAAATGTTGTTATGTCTACTCTGACTTTTTTCAGTTGGGGATGAATAATAAGGGGTCAAGGCATTTCATGGAGGAGGTACTGTTTGAGCTGGGCTTCAGAGGAAGAGAGAAAGAGAAGCGGCACTATTCTGATATTCATCCGTTCATTCCATTTGTTGGCAGCAAGTCTTCAGCATGCAAGTGCTCCCAGGGCAGCTTACCATATGAAAGAAAGGCAATAGAAAAACCAATTCAATATAACAAAAATAACAGATAAATTGATCAATAAGGGAGAGCTAATAAAAACATTGACAGTGGCTTAAAGAAGGGTGTGCTCCTCTTTCCAGATGTCATTGGACTAATAAAGCTTTCACTGTAGCTTAAAGCAGGTATAAGAAGCCTTGTGGTCCTCCCGATGTTGCTGGACTCCAACTAGCCCCAGCCAGAATGGCCAATGATGTGTCCTGCCCGAAGCTGAGAAATTCAGGTGTAGTCAGTTCTTTGATTTCCCCCCCTCTTTTTACTAAGGTTACAGATATGTCAAAAGCCTTTTGACTCATTCACCTAACTATGCTTTCTAGGAACTTAACACTGACTAAGCTTATCTTCGCAGCCACAGACATTGACTCAGCAACTCCCCCCTCCTCAATACCCACTTAAGTAGGTTTCTCTTTCGCGCATAAACAACAGCTCCTCCTTAACCCCAGCCATTGCTCTTTGCGCCTCTGAAGCCACCGGGAATGGGGCAAAGGGGGCTGGATCTTGGCTTCATGGTGGGGGCTAACAGTCTGTTCAGGCGTGGGAAGCTGCTGGGCAACGCTGGGGATCAGCAAGTTGGCAAGCAGTGCTGCAGGCGAGGGGTGTGTGTCCATAGGAGGAGTCTCTGACAGCTCTTGCTGTGCTTCCATGGGGAGATGAGGTGACTGGGCGTGCTGCGAGCCCTCCTCCCTCAACTCGTCACCCCAGTCCTCAAAGTCAGAGTCCCCCTCCTCAAGCCCCTCAAGTTTTAAAGATATGGAAGACCTCTTGGAGGCCAGACCTGGCAACCAAGAGGTCTTTTGTATCTTTAAAAGGTGTGCAAGGGGGAGGGAGAATTCCACCATGTGGTTTTTCCCATTACAGGGTTGCAAGAACACCTGCCCTTGGCTGACTTTCTCTTCTCCTAAAGATACAGGAACAGGATCAGGATCAGGGATTGAACCTGGCAACCCTAAGAGGGTCACAGGTAACACAACCCTGCCATGAAGGATAAAGAGATCTGCATCTGGTGGTAACAAGGTAGCAGCACAGAAACCAGATGAGATTTGCGAACGAGAGTGTTCCAAAGGTGAGTTGCACAACTGAAAAGGGCATCTGCCCGGTTGCCAAACACTTTTTGTGGGAAGGTGGAAGTACCTGTGGGAGAATGGGTGGCACAGGAGGATGGGTGGAGGATAAAGTCCTTAAATTGCCTAGATTCCAAGCTATTTAGGGCTTTAATGATGAACACCAGCATTTTGAATTTTATCTGGAAATGGACCAGGAGCCAGTGCAGCTGTTTTAAGGCTAGTGAGATATATCCGCGGTACCCATTCCCAGTCAGGAGTCTGACTGATGTATTTATAGCAGCTGTAGTTTTTCAACAGTCTTCACAGGCAGCCCCATGTGGAATGCATTGCAGTAGTGCAAACAGATACCTTATCTGAACATGGAAACTGTGCCCAGGCTATCTCTGTCCAGGAGAGGATGCAGCTGAAGCAGCAGATGAGGCTAGTGAAAGGTGCTTTGTGGCATGGAAGCCACTCAGGACTCCACAAAGACAATACTAGACCAAATAGTATCACTGTGAACCCCATCCAGCACAGACTGAAACCACCTCCCGAGCCACCTATCAACAGTAGGGATGGGATACATTGGCTGGTGCCACTTCGAAAGCAGGCCACCAACCTGACAGGCTGGTATTGATTTGTGTTCACTCTTTGTCTGCTATTTGCTTCTTTTACTGATCTGTTTTTTTCTCCCCCCCCCAAAAAAAACCCTATATTAAGATCAATTAAAGGGCATTGATAAAAGGAAAGGAATGCAGTGTTCTCACCCCTACCCCCATCTTTCCCCCCTCCTTCACGGCCTGTGACTGAGGCTGGTCTAGCTGTTTTCCTTTTGTAAAGGAAAGGAAGAAAACAGTTTTCAGTGCCTCCCCCATCCTTAACATAGATGAGACTCTCCAGGGGCTTTCATTGAATGGGTTAACACCACAGAGATTAGAGGTCATACCTAGTAGAGAGTCTTGCCCATATTAAGGACTGTTGAGGCTCTAGTAGCCGTTGCTTGCTTTCTTATTCCTCCCTGCTTGGAGCTCCTCCTTGGCAACCACTACAGAGATCAGAAGCTAAGCCTATGCAGCCTAGGGTTGCCAGGTTCAGGGCCTGAGACTGATCCTGTATCTTTAGGAGAAGAGAAAGTCAGCCAAGTGCAGGTATCCTTGCAACACTATAATGGGAAAAAACACAAGGTGGAATTCTCCCTTCCCCCTGCACAACTTTTAAAGATACAGAAGACCGCTTGGTTGCCAAGCCTGGCCTCTAAAGATACAGGATCAGTTTCAGGCCCTGAACTTGGCAACCCTAAGCCTCACCCATGTGCTAAGGACTGTCTAGGCTCTATTATGTTTGGCTTGCTTCCTCCTTCCTCCCTGCTTGGAGTTTGCTGTATTATCTGAGTGGAGAGGGTGCAGCAGAGAGACAGAGAAACCTGTACTGCTGCTGTGCTGTGAGTGAATTTGAAACTGATATGTTCACAGGGGGAGAAAAATCCAGTGACAGGAAAGCTGCTGAAGTTTGCCGCAAACAGAATCCGTCCACAAAGATTACACATTTGCAGACCATTGAAAAATCCAGTGTTAAATCAGAATTCAGCAGGAATTCTTGCCCAACCCTAATCAACAGAATCTCCACTTTGTATCTATATTGAATTTAAGTTGAGTGCGCTCCATCCAATTATTTGTGGATTGCAGGCACTGATCTAGCACTTCCACAGCTTTACCTAGATCTGATGAAAAGGAGAAATAGAGTTGGGGCACACCTGCAGACGCTTGCAGAAGGGGCAGGTATGTTTGTGTGCACTGATCTGTCTTCTGCTATGCTCTCATTCCCCAAATTCATGCTAACCAAGACATCTGTTCTGATTATCATTCCAAGGCCTAAAAGCACAAACCACCCAACTTAATCCATCCACCCTGTTATCTGCAGTGCATAATCTAACATCCTCATCATCTCTATATTACTGCTTCTTGAGTTTTGGTTTGTTTTTAAAGCTCAGCAGCTCAACACTGTCACCCACTGGTGTTGGGAGACAGCACTGTACATCTTCAAACTGTGTGTGTGGGTAGAAAGGGGGATACCAATTTGTTTTGACCCTTGCATTAAAAAAAGAAAGCAACACCTCCCTGCAGATAGAAGATTAGCACATCAGGGAGTTTCTAATGCAATTCATGATTCTGGGTTTCTGTCTGCAGGGAGCTTTTAATGGAAAGGGACATTTGGAGATGTGATTTTGCCACACACCATCTGAAGGAGTTCACTCCACTTCTACCACTTCAGAACTGAACAGAAGAACAAAATTAAGAATAAAACATAAGAAAGACTAAAGAAGGAGGCTCAGCGAATGTAGGATGAATCAGGAAAAGGCAAAACTGAAAATCAAAAATGCTAGGAAGTCATAAAAAAGGGAAGATAGTCAGGTACAGAGGTGAAAGCACTGCCCCCCTCCTCAATCTATCCACCCTTTTGTCTTCACAATCTAGCATCCCCACCACTCTCACATTGCTGCTTCTTTTATTATTATTATTAGTAGTAGTAGTAGTATTTTAAAAAGCTCAGCAGGTTGGCTGAGGCTATGGTCCCCCCCCATTTCCATTTTATCCTTACACCAACCCTGTGAGATAGGTCAGGTTGAGAGACTGTGTCTGGCCCAAGGTCACTCAGTGGACTTCATGGCTGGGTGGGGATTTGAACCTGGATCTTAGTCCAACACTGTCACCCACTGGTGTTGGGAGCAGATCTTGGAAGATTACTTTTAAAAAGTAATAAATTACAGTTACAATTACTCTGAAAATAACTGATTGCTTTTTCTCAAAAGTAATCACTACAATTACATTTTGGTTACTTTTTTTTTATAACAATTTTTTTTATTCAAATTTTCATAAAACAAACAAAACAAAATCAAAAACATAACACAATAAAAATAAAAATAAAAAAATTGACTTCCGACTTGTCACAGATCAGCTATAAATATGTAATATATATCAAACCTGTCCCTTAATACATACAAAATCACTTTTTTAAAAAAACGCCTACATGGTGCTGGCCTTGGCTGTTGCCCATCTAAGTAGCCTAAAACAACATTAAAAATAAACACATACATACAGAGGTAGTAGAATAATTCTTTTTATCCAAAAGATAGCAATTGTGATCTCTCCACTGGTAAGGGAGGTGGCGAGGGAGGCAGAGGCCACTACTTAGATCTTTACACGTCAAACTCAGCCAGCAAGCATAATCTCTCTCACTTAACCACCTCCCAGACCCTGCCCTGCCACCAACTAAGGGACACTCACCCAAGCAAACATTTTCCCCTGAGACGCAAAAAAGTTAAAATACTGCAAATGCAGTAGGCAAAGATGGTGATGGAAGCTACTTTGTGTGCCAAGTGCAAACACACACACAAAGAGTCATCTTTCACCTCCACAGTTCTTTATCTCCATTCTGCTGCTGCCTTTTCTCCTCTTTTATCCATGTTCTTGCCCTCCAGCTCCTTTTTCCCTCCACTCCACTCTTCACCACCACCATCCATTTTTTTAAACAATTGTTTTCTCCACTCCACCCCGTCTCACTCTCGACCTACTCCCTCATCGCCTCCTGCCCACCCACAGAGCATGAGGAAAGAGCGAGGCTGCACAGAAGCCCAGTTTGAGGCACATGGTTTTCATCCACAAATCAGAGGAGCAGAAGACTACCCCTGCTTTCCCCCCCCCCCAAGTAATGCGCCAAAGTGATGCTGGAAACATTACAGTTACTCCACAAAAGTAATAAAATTTCTCCTAGTTCTATTACAATCAAAATGTAAAGAAATTACCCTCTCATTTCTCAAAAAAGTAATGAATTACAAGTAATTCATTACTTGTAACAAATTACGTCCAAGCTCTGGTTGGGAGACAGGACTGTACATCTTCAGACTGTCGGGGGGGGAGTGGGATCCCAATTTGATTGGACCTTTGTATTAAGAAAAGAAAGCAACACCCTGTCTGCAGGGAGCTTTTCATGGAAAGGGATATTTGGAGATGTGATTTTGCCAAGCACCATTTTTTCAATTAACAGAGACTAAAATTACAATTAGCATGGGGGGGGGGTCATGAATTTTTTTCAGTTTACAAAAGGGGGTCCCGTAATCATAACACTTGGGAACCACTGTTGTCGATTACGAAATAAGCTTTATAAAGTAGTTGGGGTTCAGTCTGCTGCTTTTCCTGAAGCTATTGTAAACCTTTTCTCTCTAGTGCCTCCTATTGAGCACTGAAAATACATCGGTACTGTTTATGCAAAGGATGCCTGTTGTGGAATCAACTTATTAAATACAAACAGAGGTTCCTCACTGATGAGGCAGGTGCACCTTGTGCATGCTCATACCATTTATTGCTGAGGCTTATTGTTCCTAACTATGTCTCCTCCGCTGAAGTCTGTGAGAAGAGGCTATGGTATGTAAGGAGGAGTTGCTGGTGCTAATAGTTAAGCCTCTTAGGCTGCATCACACTTTGATTGAATAAAATATTTCCCCGACAATTTCCTTCTCAGTAGGCCAAATGGCAAGAGCCTCCTTTAAAAAACCAGCACACCAGAGGATTTGAAGATAACAGGGACCTCTTCTGAACCATGATAAGACA
Organism: Rhineura floridana; assembly: GCF_030035675.1. Classification (NCBI taxonomy): domain Eukaryota; kingdom Metazoa; phylum Chordata; class Lepidosauria; order Squamata; family Rhineuridae; genus Rhineura; species Rhineura floridana. The sequence goes on from NC_084481.1 coordinate 21,505,836, forward strand.
CTTAAATGCTATGTATTAATGAAACTGCAAGGTTTAAGCATCCACTGTTTCTTTGCAAAGGAGGAGGATAGGGAGAGAGCCAGAACAGGCAGGGGCCACACAACCTTTCTACTAGAAGGAAGCAACTGTGACAGGGAGTTCTTCTGAACCAAAATGAGAACCCTTGCAGTTTAGGTAGGTTAGGTACTAGCTATTTGTAAAATTCTAGTGCTTAAGTGTCCACAGTAGCTTTTCAAGAGATGGAGGATGCAGAGAAAATCAGGAAAAAATGGCCACAACCCTGTGACTGCCATTGGCTACACCCTATGACCTCCTAGCAGCCCCACCAGGTCTAGTGAGCATCAGCCACCACTAAGTCTAATATGAGCAAAGGTGGTCCTGGGAACAAACTGGGTATCAATGGGGCTATTTTAGCACTGGAGTAACATTCATGATACCCATCTCTTGGCTACCACATTGTGAATAACCTGAAGAGCTCCTAAGCACTTTTTAAAGGTAGCCCACATAGAGCATATTGCAGTAATCCAGTTATGATGTAACTAAGGCATGGGTGACCATGAGATCTTCCCTCTTGAGGAACAGGTGCAGCTGGTGCACCTGCCTAAAGATGGCTGCCAATAGCCATCACCTGGTTAACTCAGCCCTGACCTAAATCAGAAGTCTGTGGAATAGAACGCTGGGTCACAGGAAGTCACAATGTATGGTACACAAGAGAGGAGATGTCTTTTCTGGCCTGATAATCAATGGTTCAAGCCCTTAACGAAAAGATATGATCACAACATATTCTATGGCTACATTGACGATACTATGCTTTGTTGTTTCATTTTTAATACCATGTATTTTTCATACAGGAATATGATTTTGATGTAATCGTTTTTTCCCGATATAAAATGTTGGAAAAGGCTTGAATGAAGAGAAAGATGGATTATGAGTACAATGAGAACAATATATGGGGTCATGGAAGAACCCCTTTAATCACACAGTAATCAGACAGAGAAAGGATGTGGTTGGTTTATCATCAGATGTAGGTAACCCAATCAGAGAAGATCTTGGGCTTGACGCAGAAGCAATTCTTGGTAAGTGCTGTGATATTGTAGGTGCAGAAACCACATTATGTAGTGTTATGGAGGGAGAGGTGGTGGTGAGGTTGTCAAGGCACTCAGTATCAAGAACCACCTCAAGGGTTTTTAAAGAGAAATGTAGAAGCAGGAAGGGGGCAAGGTTAAAATAATCTTTCTTTGTCACGCCGTTTTATAACCTGTTTTGTTTTCTGAAAAAACATTTTGGATCATTTGGACATCAGGCTGAGTGGCTTTTGAGGGAACATGGAATAAATAAAGTGAACTGCTGTTCCAGAAAATATTGTAGGACATCTCCCTCTATATCATTGAAACATTAACCTCTGGTGACAGATTCTCCAATAAACCAGACAACATATTTTTACATTATGATGCTTCATATTGTGTCATTATTCAACAGCAGTGCACACACTCTGTCCCAATATCAGCTAATTTGCAGATCTAGCATGTGCCATTGTAGCTGCTGAATCCCATTTACAAAGCAAGGCTAGCATTTTTTACAACCAAAAATGTATGGTTGTGGGAGTGCTGTTACATTATTGTAACCTTCTTGGATTATTATCGAAAAGCAGCCTTGTTACAAAGCATGTTCCTATTAACGATAGCAGATCCTTGTGGCAAAACGACATTTCCCAGCATTCCAGGTGACAGTGATGAGGAGAGGGAAAAGAGGAAGAAAGAGAAGAGGAAGAGGAGGAAGGGTGGTGGAGGAAGAAAAATACTGCAACAGCTTCTACTGCAGCAGCCAGCAGGTAAGGGGATTTGGGAGCTCATGACGGAACAGCAATTGCAAACAACTTCAGAACTCCTAGGGCAGGGATAACCCTTTCCGACAATTCTTTACTTTTGCTTGTTAACATTTGTACCAATCTGAATCAAGGCTGGGAGAGCTTGTGCATCTCTGTATTTTATCGTAAATCAGGCCAAATCTTGGCCAAAACTGTGCCTCACTCATAAGAAAATCCCTGCTAGATCAGGCCAACATTCCATCTAGTCCAGCATCCCAATCTCACAGCAGCCAGCCAGATGCCTATGAGATGACTGTAAGCAGGACCTGAGTGCAAGAGACTCACCCTTCCTGCCATTTCTAGTGTTAGATCCAAACCCAACACGCAAGCTGTCCTGTTACCCCAGCTCACTTGTTACACCCCGGGAGAGTGCAGAGCTGAGTAAAAATGGACCCACTATCAGAGATCAAACAACACAAAACAAAACCTTTGCAAAGGGGACCCAATACTTACAAGCCAAAGCAGGTGAGCATGGGAACCGCGTTTATTGATAGATGGGGGTTTATATAGGTTTACCCCGAAGTTTACAGTATCATGTTCACGTCATAAAACATAAAGAAACAATTGCTAACTGCCCTAGCTTTAGGACGTATGTGAGAAACAGAAAAGGGGTACAGGAGAAGAACAAAGTGGAAACATTGCACTGTCAACTTGTCTACATATTTCACATGTCCTTGAGATAAGCACTATGCAGGAACGGACAAAGGCGCATGGGAAGAGGAGGTTCAATTGCAACCGGGCGCCCTCTAACTTAAACACAGACATGGTATTATTTCGTCTTGCATATCAAAAGGGAGGGATACAACTCGAGAGCTATGAGGGACAATAAAGCAGCCTTTGACATTTCTGTGTGAAACATTTTGACAGTAATAAGCAAAGCCATAAGCATATATACGGTATGAAATGCATAGTAGGGGAGTCTCCAGCGTAATCCGGCTTTTATTATGTGAGCCACTGGAATGTCGGTAAGGGTCAGGTCACAAGGAAATAAATCTACATTTTATACCGAAAGTCAGATAAATGCCACTCTGGTTCTATTTCTCATGAAGCCTAAGCTGGTTTAGGTAAGACCAGTGAATTATAGTTTTATTAACACAGGGGTTTCAATTTGAACACAACAATCCCCCCTTTCAGCCCTGAGAGACTAGTTAGTCTCTCAGGTAGCTGCATCACCTTGTTTGGATTGCCAAGCCGGTCTCAAAGCCAATTCCATGTAAGTTGGCTGTGGTTTTTTGAAAGGGGACATTGTGAGTCGGTTCAGGAGAACTACAGTTCTAATTTGCCCTTGTTCGTTGGTGAGATCCGAAAAGGCAATGGCCGAATCATTCATAAAACGCTCAAAAGCTTGAGACAATTCTATGAGCTCCTGGTATGTTTTGGCTGCGCCATACTGTGGAAAGAAACCTCTCAGCACTGCCTCCCCTGCGCTTCTTTTGTTACGGCGACGCAGAGTAGGCAATGTGGAGGAAACCCGGAGTCCTGGAACTACTCTTCCCAAAGTACAGGTCCAGGAGCCCGTTACTGGTAATTTCCTTACCGCTGAGTGCCCACAAAGCCACCAGAGTCCAGCTGGGGTTTGATGATCCACTAGATCTGTAAGGAAAGGTACTAAATGGTGGTCCGCAAAAGTCAGGTGTAGCAAATGCTGCCAAATAGAAAGCCACGTTAAACCCGCTGCTTTTCGTGTTTCATTTATAAAAGACCAATTACCTGGTTTTGTAGAGTAAATTAAGCCATCGCATAACATCCCTCCCGCTGGCTGGCTTCCGCTGCCTACGCATACTGATCTAGCGATGGGCCCACTAAGAACCACCCCCCCTTCTAGTTCCTGTGAGCTGGAATGTGAGGCGAAGGAGAGATAGTCATTTAACGGCAATGGGGCCCCCGTCAAGGGGACTCCCGCCTGTCCGTGCGGTGGGGTGTGTGCACAAACATAACAGGTGCCCTTTTCCGGAGCTGTTTCTTCCATTAAGGCAACAAAAGTATTTCCGTCCCACCCATCGCCTCTTTTGGTGTTTCTATGTTTGAACCCGCCCCATGTTTTCCTGGTTTGTGTAGCTTGTGTCACCTTGTCTTGTATGGGTTTCTGAGCGCCCAGTTTATCTTTTAGCCATGCATAACATGATGGTTCTCCAATACCTACACAAAACTTTGGTCTTTCTGTCATCTTGGGCTGGGTTGTTCCATATTTAACCTGGAAAGTAAGCATGTTATATTCTGAACTTATAGATGTTATGTCTACCTCTGGAGGGCAGCCGTAATTAGGCATATGTCGATATTGCCAGCATCGAAGTGCAAGTCTAATAGGCCATTCGATTTCAGCCTGGGTGCAATGCGTTACCCAGCGGCCAGTATAATTATGTTGCAAGATAACGGCTGTTTTATGACACAACCGTCCCGCTATGTCAGCCTTCACTATCCCTTCCTTTATCTGATTTACATCGTAAAGAAAAGGGTCTGGGCAATCCCGTGTTTTTGGGATTGTTCGTCCAAAGTCTTTCAGGTAGTAATAATCATTATCATTGCATATCTTCACGTTTGGGGGGCAGCAAAGGGGTAAGGCATATCGAGCTAACACAGTCATCCCCCATAAGTAAATAGACATCCTTTCTGTTTGTTGGAGCATTTCTGTGTTGATGTCTTATTCAATGTCCGCGTTCTGGAAAGGGAATTGTGCCGCCTGCCACTGGCCGGTTTCTTCGTTCCTCTGCAACCGTATCTTGGGGACCTGGGGTGGTGGCGGTGCCGCTACTACAGCTGGCTTTACGTGGGAATGGTGTATCCACGACTTTCGTCCTTCTAGGAAAACAGCAGCTTGTGTAGTCAACAGGACTTGATGTGGTCCCGTGTATCTTGGCTGCAAGGAATCGCCCCTCACGAATTTCTTTGCCCAAACAAAGTCCCCGGGGTTGTATGGATGCACCTGGTCCTCAAGGGGTACCGTCTTAGTGGATCCGGCAGCTTTCCACAGTTCCCGGAGCCTGGTCTGCAAGGAAAGATACTGGGATACAGTTATGTGATCCCCCCCCAATAGTGAAACCTCCACATTTGGCAAGCACCCCCCTTTTGTGGGAGGCCTGCCATACACTAATTCGAACGGTGAAAGCCCTAACGCCCGGGTAGGGCGGGTACGCAAATGGAAAAGAACGAGAGGGAGTACCTGAGGCCACCTTAAGCCTGTTTCCTGAGTATACTTAGCCAACGCTGTCTTAATTTCCCGGTTCTGTCTTTCCGTCGCTCCGGATGATTGTGGATGGTAAGCGGTATGGAACACATGTTTAATTCCCAGACCTTCTTCAATTTTTGTCAAAATCTGTCCTGTAAAGTGTGTTCCTCGGTCTGAGTCTATTACCTCTGGAATTCCAAACCGCGGTATTACTTCTTTCAGTAATATTTTGGCCACCGTTGTTGCCGTAGCGTTTGTGGTTGGGAATGCCTCTACCCATGCTGTTAAAGGGCATACCATGACTAGAAGATGTTTCTTTCCTTCCGCCTTAGGGAGATCAACGAAGTCGATTTGGAGCTGAGTAAAAGGTGCAGCCGGCACGGGTCTACCCCCTTGTGGGGCCCTGTTTGGTAAAGCTGGTCCGTTGGCTTGGCAAATGTGGCATGCTTTCACTATTGCGCCGCATACGGGTTGGATTCCAGGGGCATACCAGAAACGTGTGATCGAATCTGATAAGGCAAGTATGCCGTAATGACCTCCATGGTCATGGAACCATTTTGCTGCTGCGTGATACAACGCTCTGGGTAGACACGCTCGGCCGTCCGGCATGGTCCATAGTTGTTGTTTCAGGATCGCTCCTAGTTCAGTCCATTGCTTCACTTCCTGTGGGGGTATTGAAACAGATACAGGCGGGACAAAAGCAGTGGTCACTAGTGCCAGAGTTGGCATACTCATAGGTAATAATGCTGCGTGGCGTGCAGTCTGGTAGTATGTGCCTTGCAATGCACCACTGCTAGCTGTAAGGGATCAAGAATAGTTTGTAACAGTTTTTGCACAAGCTCCAAGTGTTGGATAGGCTTGCCCCCTGCAGTTGTAAACCCCCTGTATTTCCACAGATGAATGTGACAGTGTATAACTCCAAAAGCATACCTGCTGTCGGTAAAAATAGTCACTTTCTTACCTGCTGACAATTGACATGCTCTGGCCAGCGCATAAATCTCTGCTGCTTGCGCTCCCCATCGTCCTGGGAGGGCTGTCGCCTCCACCACCTCCCATTGTGTTGTTATCGCAAATCCTGTATATCTTACCCCATTTTGGTCTGATCTGTAAGGTAGATTGTAAGACTTGCACACAGTCATGCTCCGGGAGGGGCAGGGGTAAATCGGGTAAGAGTGTGGCTGTATTTAATGGTCCACAGCGTTCAAATCTGACATTTGGATCCTCTAGCAGCTCTGCTTCCAGCTGTTGCTGTCTTTGTGCTGAAAACACCTGTGTGGTACCCTTTCAATGCTAAAAAAGGCGTTTTGAGATCAATCACGGTGAACCACTTCGCGTCCCATGGAATCTGACTGATAATCGTTACTGGATCTGGAACAACAGTGTGCAAAGGGATCACATACCTGTTTACCGCCCTCAAGTCTTGGCAAAACCTCCACCGGACTGGATCTCCGGGTTTCTTTGGAGGTTTCTTTATTGGTAGTATTGGCGTGTTGCAGGGGGTCCGCTGCGGCCGGATAACTCCTTTTGCAATGAAGCCTTCTATTATGGGGCGTATGCCTTCTCTTGCTTCTAATGACAGAGGATACTGGGCAACGTTTGGTGGCGGGAGGGATGGCTTTACCTGAATTCGAACGGGGCTTACTGATCGCAATAGCCCCACGTCTGTATCTTCCGTGCCCCACAAGTCAGATGGTAGGTCAGCAAGGTCTCCCGGTAAACCGTCTCCTGCATGTTTGTGTCTAAGTGTATTACCCGTAGGCACCCCTAATACACTCATCAGCAAGCCCACCCCTTCAGGGGTGCAGGTTAAGGTAGCCTCCAGTTTACACAACATGTCACGTCCCATTAAGGAAATGGGACAAGAAACAGAGTAGAGAAAAACGTGGTTAAACATTTTATCATTGTATTTAACTTGCAACGGTAGTGTTGTGCACATGGGCGTGGGGTTTCCATCTACCCCCATTGTCATTTTTACTTCTTTACTCAACCAGTTTCCTGGCGCTACATTAATCAGGGAGTATGTAGCTCCCGTATCTACCAGAAAGGTCACCGCTTGTCCTTGCACGTTTAGGGACAGTCTGGGTTCTTGAGTTGGGAGAGAGAGAGAAAGAAACATCCCTACTAAAGACATCAGATTCATCAGACCGGATCCTGCCCCCTCCCTTTCCACAGTTAGTCATTGTTGGTGTGCTGGGCGCCCTCCGTACTGATCCCATGAAGCCGGCGTCTGTTGGACAACGGGAGGGGGTGGAGGTGGGTAATCCGCTTGCGCACCTGTGAAATCTGGGTAAGAAGGGTTGTTAGAAATGTGTTGCACGTTCCCTGTCCTCCACGGACAGTCCTTCTTGAAATGTGTGTACTCTCCGCACTGAAAACAAGCCCTATCTCCTTGCCATGGACTCCTTATTTGTCCTCTTCCTCTCTGATTTCCGGCTCTCGGCCCCCTCGGAAAACCTCTGCCTCTACCTCGAAATCCTCTATTTGGTGGCTGGCCTCTTATAGCAAGAGCCAGCATTTCAAAGTCCTCTTTTTTCTCCTTCTTCCTACTTTTCTCCTTGTCCTTATCCCACACAAAATCCGCTACTTCCAATATCACTGTCACAGCTCCCCCCCCCCATCCGGGTCTGAAATTCAGAAAATAATCCCTCACCGCTGGCTGCGCTTGATGAACGAAATTGGCAATGAGGGTTGGGTGATCCAACACGTTTTCTGGGTTCAGATTTGTATAGCTACGTGCTCCCTCTAACAAGCGCGACCAGAATTTTCTGGGAGGTTCACTGGCTTCTTGTTTTATTGCCATGAATTTAGCTTGGTTGGGGGGTTTCTGTGACATCCGCTCCAAGTGTGTCAACAGCCTATCCCTGTCGGTCTGCAGCTGGGCGCGGCGAGGCTGCGTCCAGTCTCCCGCTACCCACGCTGCAGCCACCCGTGCTTGGTCCGACCAAGCTCTATTTCCCGCTGCCTCCGCAGCCCATGCAGTCTCCAACGTCCACAACCTGCTACGTTCTTCACCTGTCAGAACCCTTCTCAGCAAATGTTCCACATCCGAGTATGTCGGATTGTGGCTTTCGAACAACCTGCCCAACAACTCTCTAATTCTCCTTGGCTGCTCACCAAAAGTTCCAGCCATCCTACTCCATTCCTTTAAATCCCATTCCAACCAGCTCTTTAGCTCAACTACTTCGGTACGCTGGATGCCCCCTCGGGCATCTACGTACGGCTGATCATGTACAAGTAATGGCATCTCTAACGCTTCTGCCTCCTGCCTTTTCTTTTCTTTTGTTCGCAGGCGCGTGTCCATACCCCCTGAGGCACCCTTCTCCTCTTCCCTTTCATCTGTGTCATCATCCGACACACATGAAAGAAACCTCTTCTCCGGAGTGGGATTTCTGCTCCCGGGAGCTGGGAGCGGATCCGGAGCAGAAGGTATTATAGATCGGCTCAGGACCGTTCTTTTACTTGACGTATTGTCATTAAAATAAGAAGGAGGGGGTTCCTCAATGGACAGAGTTCTTATTGCCATCAAAGTAAGACTGTCCCATTTTTGTGACCCTATTTTCCATAGGAGCCAGAATTCCAATTGGTCTGGGTGGGTATCCCCAATCCGTCTCCGCAATCCCAACAACGGAACGGTTTCAAAGGACCCATCCCTCGGCCACCGTTCACCCGGCACCGATACTGCAGTCATCCGCGGTTCCTTTTTTTAAAACCTCTCCTCCTCACTGGCAACTCTTCCTCTTGCCACAGCATGCACATAATTCCCAAAGGGCTGTCCTTGACCGGCACACCCTCTGTATTTCCCATGACGTCTGATAGCGGGTTTTTCCTCAACTGTGCTTTATCCCCGAACTGTCAAAGCCGCCCGCTCGCGTTGATAACCGAGGAAATCCTCGTGGCGCCTGTTATCAATTTAAGGGGTGCAATGGCAAAAAGGGGGTCCGCACAAGGGATCCCGGACGAGCCCCCAATTGTTAGATCCAAACCCAACACGCAAGCTGTCCTGTTACCCCAGCTCACTTGTTACACCCCGGGAGAGTGCGGAGCTGAGTAAAAATGAACCCACTATCAGAGATCAAACAACACAAAACAAAACCTTTGCAAAGGGGACCCAATACTTACAAGCCAAAGCAGGTGAGCATGGGAACCGCGTTTATTGATAGATGGGGGTTTATATAGGTTTACCCCGAAGTTTACAGTATCATGTTCACGTCATAAAACATAAAGAAACAATTGCTAACTGCCCTAGCTTTAGGACGTATGTGAGAAACAGAAAAGGGGTACAGGAGAAGAACAAAGTGGAAACATTGCACTGTCAACTTGTCTACATATTTCACATGTCCTTGAGATAAGCACTATGCAGGAACGGACAAAGGCGCATGGGAAGAGGAGGTTCAGTTGCAACCGGGCGCCCTCTAACTTAAACACAGACATGGTATTATTTCGTCTTGCATATCAAAAGGGAGGGATACAACTCGAGAGCTATGAGGGACAATAAAGCAGCCTTTGACATTTCTGTGTGAAACATTTTGACAGTAATAAGCAAAGCCATAAGCATATATACGGTATGAAATGCATAGTAGGGGAGTCTCCAGCGTAATCCGGCTTTTATTATGTGAGCCACTGGAATGTCGGTAAGGGTCAGGTCACAAGGAAATAAATCTACATTTTATACCGAAAGTCAGATAAATGCCACTCTGGTTCTATTTCTCATGAAGCCTAAGCTGGTTTAGGTAAGACCAGTGAATTATAGTTTTATTAACACAGGGGTTTCAATTTGAACACAACACTAGCAACTGGTATTCAGGTGCATCATGCCTCCGGCCATGGAGGACGAGCATAGCCATCGTGGCTAGTAGCCACCCCAACATGGACTAGAGTTTCCAGGAAGTTCCCCATGTGATTTGTGGATAATTGTGTGAAGAATGTCTTTGGGGCCTATTGTAGGGTTGCCAGGTGTCTGGTTTTTGCCCAGAGACTGTTTTTTTGGGGTGCTCTTCAGATGATTTACCTTAATCTCCAGACTCTTGGCTTTCATTGTTTAAAAAAAGTTTCTAGGTGGTCTGGTTCAAAAGATATAAACCAAAATGTCAGGCCTCCCCCGCAAATTCTGTTAGTACCAGCTGCTCTAATCTCTGTCCTTTCAGGTTTTTAGCAAATAAGTGAAGTCAGGGTTGTGATTACAATAGCAATAGCCAAACCTCATTTCAGGTTCTTAGAACAGTTTCCTTTTCCTGCTTGTCTCACATCAAGAATTCAATAAATATATAGCTTTCAGAGGCATAAAGAGCACTTTCTCTGTACAGGATTGGGACTTGCTTCTGAGTAAACATGCATAGAATTGCACTACAACAGAAGATCACAGCAGGATTTTGGCAGGATTTTTTGTACATGCATTTTTTTAATTACTTGCAAAAATGTATATTATACTTTTTATCTTTCAAATAATTGTTGAACAGAAGTTATAAAAAGAGTACATGCTGCAGTGTTATACTTTTCTAATTCAGTCAAACAAGTTTAAATTTTACTGGACTGTTGAAGAGGGCAGCTTACTTGACTTATTTATAACCTGTTTTGAAAATCTTCCCAATATGAATTTTTCTGGGAGTAAAGCTGCAATGCTAATTCCACATACCTGGGAGTTAACTCCACTGAATTCAGTAGGACTTACTTTTGAGTAGACATTGAGTAGATTGTGTGGTAAATCTTTCTCTCCTCCTCCTATACTTTTTTTAAAAAAAATTACATTTAGGCAGGACTTACTTAGGTGTCACTGCTTTAACTTGTCAGGAAACTTAATACTTATTTTATTTTTTATTTTTTAAATGTTTTGCAATGTCCAGCTGTTTTTGACAACAAACTATTATATGGGGTGTATGTATTTTTATATCTCTGGTGTGTGTGTATATGGAATATTTCCAACAACCCTGTGAGGCAGGGTTGGAAACCAAGGCAGTTCACAACAAGAAATAAAGCCATTTAAAATCCAATAATCGTAAAAAAAAAAAAAAAACAGTTGCAAAACACCTTAAAGAGGCATGATTCTGAATTTTAGATTGGGTGTGTGAAGTTCCTTATCATTGAATTGCCGTCCCATGCATGCTTCTCTGTCTGAGTAAGCCCCATTGAATACATTGGGACTTGCTTCTGAGTAAACAAGAAGCGGCAGTGGCTGCCGCCAGTACTCGTTGTTCTTTTACGCCACTATGGCTGGGACTGATAGGCTCCATCCTCCTCCTCCGGGTACAGCTGGGTGCTGGTGATGTCTCGGTGCTGCTGAGCTTGGGCGGAGATGCCTGCTGCTTCTCTTGCTTTCTCTGTTATTGCTGCTTTGAGCAAGCACTGCCACTCAAGGAGAGGAGCTACACGCCTGCAAATAGATCCAGCAAAGGCACATGGGGCTGTTTCACACATACATGTACATCTCTGGATGACTTGGAGCTGAACATACAAACTAACTGCATTAAGAAGCATTGCATCTGAGAAAATATGACATTTGTCATTGTATCGTTATTGAAAGATATTGCTATTTCTTTTTTAAACAATAATATTTTTATTGAAATTTTTGTAAACTGTATTGTTCTTTTCTGATGTGTATGTTTTATTTGTGTTTATTTTTTGTTAGCCGCCTTGAGGGTCTTTTTGGCCAAAAGGCGGCATAGAAATAAACTGTAACATAACATAAACATAAACATACATAGGACTGCACTGTAAATATCTTTATAGGACATCTTTGACATTCATACTTATATAAATATTTCTTCATACTATTTGATATGGATCTGATTTCACACTATGGTTGTAAATTATTTACAAATGATTATTTCCTCTACATTTTAGGTGCACCCTTCTTCCTTGGGGTGGTCATGGCCCCACTCTGTTGTTTTCACCCTGAGGGGCAGATTAGGCTGAGAAATGGTGTACAGTAGGGCCCCGCTTTTTGGCGGCCTGCTTTTCAGCATTCTGCTAATATGGCGACTTTCAATTAGAGCAATTATAGTAAGGCCCCACTGATACAGCACTTGTTCCACTTTTACGGTGTTTTTTGGGCATCGGGCACCATTTTATTGACCGAGTTCCACTTTTCGTCAGGTTTTGCTTTTAGGCGGTGGTCTGGAACGTAACCCACCATATGAGTGGGCCCCTACTGTATAGCGCATGGTCATCTAGTACACTTTGTAGCTTATTTCCACTTTAAAATTTAATTTAAAATTATTTATATGTAGGCAAAATTTATGAAGTAATGCAGATCCACATAATACATTTACAGCACATCCAACTCACATTTAAAGCATATGACTTCCCCTAAAGGATCTTGGAAAGTGAACTTTCCCCCTTACAGTTATAGGTCCCACCACCCTTAACAAACTACAGTTCCCATGATTCTGTGATAGGATTCATGTGCTTCAAATGTATGTTGAATGTGCTTTAAATGCATGGTGTGGATCTGCCCTAGTATGCTGTGCAGTCATTAGTGAATTGAAAAGAACAATTTAAAAAAATACGTTTTTAAACAGGGCTGTAGCTTAGTGGTAGGGCGCATGCTTTGCATGCAAGGTCCAAAATTCAATCTCTGGAAGAGACTATTGCCCGGAATCTTGGAGAGCCAATGCTAGTCCATGTGATCAGTACTGAGCTAGATGGTACCAAATGGCCTGTCTCGGTACAAAAGAGGAAAGAGACCCAAGGGCCACTGTGACTCCGAAATTTATTTATTTATTTTATTTACAACATTTATATACTGCTTTATTTTTTAAAAAAAACACCTCAAAGAGGTTTATAGAAGGAATTAAAACAATAAAATTGCTGGCACAAACAGTTAAAGACAGGCATTTAAAAACATTTAAAATAATAAAACCAACAATGAGTTAAAAATATAAAAAACATAATAGCTTCTACATTCCTAGATATGCTTGCCTAAACAAAATGTTTTCATCAGGTGCCAAAATGAGTAAAAAGAAGGCGCCTGCCTAATGTAAATAGGCAGGGAGTTCCAAAGCGTAGGTACTGCCACACTAAAGGATCAATTTCTTACAAGAGCAGAACAAGCACTATGTGGCACCTGTAACAAGGAAAGGACACCTTGAACTTGGCCTGGTAGCAAATTGGCAATCAGTGCAGCTTTCAGAGAAGAGGTGTTATGTGCTGATTGGGGCTCACTCATGTCAGCAATCGTGCCACAGCATTCTGCACTAACTGTAACCCCTGGGTCAGGTTGTGCTACATGGGGAATTTCTGTGACCTTGGCTGCCTGGCTGCCAGGATTTTTTTAGTTTTGGTTAGGAACCCTGACTGGTTGTGGGATGCTGAGTTTTCTGTCATAGGAATCTTGTTGTGGTTGGTATGGTATTGCATTTAGGAAATCATCACTGTCTTTTGTTTTTGTTTTTCTATTTGATTTCAGTTACCTCTTACTCCCTTACAGCCATAGAAGCAACAACAGTGGTTCCATGTGATCAGCTCAACCCCCTTAAACCCACTGATGATGGACTTTGTTATTTGCATAATGGTTTGTTACCTGCCCAATAGTGGTAAAAGAGAATTCACATACTGGGAAGTGTGGCTTCAATGGCTGTTGTTCCCATTTTACTGCCTGTGAAGGTAGATCAAACCATGTGTGTTTTCTGTCTGTCAATTATTACTCACTGGAATTAGGTTGGCTGTCAAAGTGAGTTTATAAACCCACAGAGTAGGCAGGAAAGAGTAGGGAATCTTCTTAACTCTTACTCATTTGTCAAACCTCTTTCTGAAGTGAAGAGTCAAGTCTGTAAAGACGTTTGGAGCAGGTATGTTAAAAGGCAGGCAGGGCATTCCAGGTAGGGGGTTGCCAACCCTGCTTTGATATGGATATCATTGCAGAGGATCCCTAGTCAAGCCTTACCAACAGCACAATCCTAACAATATCTACTCAGAAGTAAGTCCTGTTGAGTTCTATGGGGCTTAGTCCCTTAGTAAGTGTGTTTAGAATTGCGGCCTTCAGGGGCATCCATCTTTACTCCTGAGTGCTCCCATCTAACATCTCCACAACTTTAGGCTCCCTACTTCCTACAGTCGCTTTTTGGTGACTGGCCTGGCCTGAGGGCCCTTAAACCTTCTTGCCAGAAGCAAGTAGGCTAGATTAAATGTTCCTTACCCAGGCTCTCTAAGCAGGTGAGAAGGAATGATCCCGTCACTTCAGCTGGACCTAGAAACACCCTCATTTAGCTAAGATTTCTATCTTAATTCCCAATCAGAGAAATGTTTTTGTTTGAGTGGTATGCTCCAAGCAACTGTGGTTAATGCTTAATGTATCATGCTTAATTACATCACTAAGGCCTGCCCCTGTGACATCACTCAGGCCCAACCCTATGACATCACTAGGATGCACCCTGAAATCTCAAGGTTTGGGATGTTTCTGACCTGGTAACCGTAACACACAACACCATTTTTATATATTGGATGGGAACGAGGGGGAAGCTTAAAATTATTACTTGAACAAATGTGTTTTCTACTCCTGCAGCAGGAATCCTAATGGAATAAACAGGGTGATTAATTATGCTGAGAGAGATGAGGGAGTGGCTTTATTCAAAGGCATGTTGGCACTTGTATTTCTTTTTGGATCCTGTGTGTCTGGTAACTTGTTGATATAGCTGATGATGGAAATTATGTTTGCACCTTGATTTAACCTGGGATTATTTCTTGTGTGACTGACCTGATTGCTGTTGTCTGTTTGGTGCTGGGAGACAAAGTGCAGAACAATAATATTGTGGTGATTGTAAAATGTACTCTTTACACAAAGGATGGTAACGGAAGGATTTTATTTAGAACAAACTGGAACAAACATTTGGCATGAGAAAATCCCACCAGAAATCTATTATCTTCAACTGCCTCAGGGCCTAGGTTTGAATAATCTGAGCTTGATTTTTAACTAAGTAGAAGTCTGGGGAAAGAGAAGGAAGTGTGAATTTATGGGACAGTTTTAGAAGAAGTTCTGTAACTGTTGGGTCCTGTTTTTGGTCTTTGTTAAACTGCAGCAATAGTTCTCTAAGAAAACAGTTAATTTGTTCCATGCCTTGAATGAAACAGTGGTTTCTGACTTTTTGGTAAAACCTGGTATGGAACTGCTCTAGTCTCTGACTGGATCCCCTTAACATTACAGTGATTACTGGCTGTTGATGCTACAACCAGTTGCTTCTCATTTTTCCTTGTCATTTTGGTAAAAGAACAGTAGTGATTCCATGTGTCATGTGGCTGACTGGCAATGAAGAGTTTATATTTCAGGCTGAAGTTATTGTTGTGGAATCATCTTTGTGAATACAAACAGAGATTCTGCATTGGGGAGGCAGGTGGTAATTAGCCATAGCTAGGGGCAGCCAGCTAACCATGGCTTTCAGCAGAAACAAAACAATAGTCCACTAGCATTTTAAAGACTAGCAAATGATCTGCTGCATAAACTTTCATGGATTACCAAGAATGATGCATCTGGAGAAGCAGACTCTAGCCCAAGACAGCTTATGCCATAATAAATTTGTTAGTCTTGAAGGTGCTAGTACTGATCTTTTTGTGGTTTTGTTAAAACTGCACTGTGATCTACTTTACAGGGTGGTTGGGAGGATAAAAAAAAACTATAAACCACTTTGGCAAAACTAAAATGCTATTACAAAAAGCAGAATGGTGCAGATCATGGTTCTGATGAGAACTCATTGTGCAGAGCCTATATCTAGTACAGGAGCATGCATTGCCCCCTGCCTGTACATCCCACCCAAGCAAGCCTGTCCCGGGAGACAGCCACACAATAGATTTGCTGAGGTCCTCCATGTTTGTAGTCCTGAGTATCGTGGCTGTGTCCCAGTTTCTTTTTTCTTTGGTTTTCAGGTTGGGCTTTTTTCATGATTCCATACCTGCCCCCTCCCCAATACAAAATTGGGAGCAGACAGGCTGGGAGAGACTTTTATTTTGCTTATTCTTTATTTATGAATCTCATGTTTATATCCATTCCACCCTTCCTCCATGGAGCTCATTGTGGCGTTCAGGGTCTCCTTTTCCACATGTTATCCTCACAACAACCCTGCGAGGTAGGTTAAGCTGAGAAACAGTGATTGGCCCAAGGTCACACAGTGAGTTTCATGGCTGATGTTAACAGGTTTTAGTCCAGTTAATAACCCTCCACTTTATTCCACATTCTGGAAAAAAGATTTAAAATTTAATAAGATGGATGAAGGGAATTATCTTTTTCCATGGGTCTGGAAATGTAGGGGGTCCCTTATTAACAGTCCTATGTGGCACCTTTAAGGCTAACCAGTTCAGGCTGCAATGTTATCAGGGATAGAGATGGAAAGATCTGTCAAATTCGGTTCTCTCAGTTTCTCATTTTTCTCATTTTAAATTCAGTGCCCAACATTTATGCAGCAATCTGCAAGTTTTTTTTTAAATCCTCATGAAAATTCTCCAGGATAAGTTTCTCCTAATAAACACATTTTTGTAGGCAGTTTTGACTAATGTACACATTTTTTTTGCCTGCCATTTCTCATCACATAATGCATTTTGTATGTTATTTTTATTAACGTACTCATTTTGTACATTTCCCCCCCTAACATTGCAAAATTCGAGGAAGTGTGAATTTCAAAGGATGGCTGTGTTTCTGTTCTCATGCTTTGGAAAATCCAAATATGATAGATTTGGCTTGAAATGTGTCCTGAATCAAATTTCTTGCCCACCCTAATCATGGAGCAATCCCCATGAAATCCAGTGGGGCTTGCTTCTGAGTAATGTACAGTTATTGTGGCATGAACCTACATTAGAAATTGTGACAGCGGTGACCCCTTCTGAACCAAGGGAAGTAGTTTTCAAAGCAATCCATCTCATGGAGGCTGGCAGGAGCGAAGCCGGCAGAAGTTACAGACTACTGTAACGCACTCTACGTAGGGCTGCCCTTGAAGACTGTTCGGAAACTTAAATTGGTACAAACAGCGGCAGCCAGAATGTTAACTGGAGCTGGGTTCAAAGAACATACTACTCCTTTGCTATACCAGCTCCACTGGCTGCCAATCTGTTTCCGGGCACAATTCAAAGTGCTGGTTTTGACCTATAAAGCCTTATTTATTTATTTATTTATTTGTTTGTTTATTTATTAAATTTATATACCGCCCGACTAGCAATAGCTCTCTGGGCGGTGAACATAAAATAGCATAAAAATACAATGAATAACAAAATAATACTAAAATACAATCATCAATCCAATACAATAAACATTTTAAAAAGTAAATCAGTGTAACTTAAAATGCTTCAGAGAATAGGAAGGTTTTGACCTGGCGCCGGAAGGAGAGCAGAGTCGGCGCCAGGCGTACTTCTTCAGGGAGACTGTTCCATAGTTCGGGGGCCACCACTGAGAAGGCCCTAGATCTTGTCATCACCCTCCGGGCCTCCCTGTGAGTTGGAACCCGGAGGAGGGCCTTCGTAGCAGAACGTAGTGCACGGGCCGGTTCATATCGGAAGAGGCGTTCCGCAAGGTATCGTGGTCCCGCACCGTATAAGGCTTTATAGGTTAATACCAACACTTTGAATCTAGCCCGGAAACATATTGGCAACCAGTGCAAGCTGGCCAGAACAGGTGTTATATGCTCGGACCGCTTGATCCTTGTCAGCAATCTGGCCGCCGCATTTTGCACTAGTTGTAGCTTCCGAACTGTCTTCAAAGGTAGCCCTACATAAAGCGCATTACAGTAATCCAAACGTGAGGTTACCAGAGCATGTACCACTGATGTAAGGTCTTATACGGCTTAGGTCCAGGCTATCTGTTAGACCGTGTCTCCCTCTATGAACCTGTCCGGATTTTAAGATCATCCGGTGAGGCCCTCCTTACTATTCCATCTTTCTCGCAAGTTCTTCTTGCTGAGACACAGAATAGGGCCTTTTCGATGGCTGCCCCTACATTGTGGAATTCCCTCCCTAGCGAGGTTCGGTTGGCTTCCTCGCTATCATCCTTTCGCGCCCAGGTGAAGACTGTTTTATTTAGGTGGGCTTTTAACTGAAAATGTTATAGTTTTAATCCATTTTGATTTAATCTATTTTTAATTGTTTTTAACATGTATATTGGTTGTTCTGATTGTTTATTGTTTTAATTGTGAGCCGCCCTGAGTTCCTCGGAAGAAGGGCGGGGTATAAGTATTTTAAATAAATAAAAATAAAATAAGTGGAGCTGGCAGAAGGGGCTGCCACATCCAGAATGCCTTCAGGAGCCTCCGGGAGGGGAGGAGGCTGGCTGCTCCACAAGGGTGTGGTGGAAGGGAAGGAAATACAGGCTTCCTTCCACCACTCTTTTCCTGGCATATCGTCTGCCGGGATGGAGGGCCACGAGAGGAAGCCAAATGGGAGCAAGATGTAGTAAAGTTCCCCCCTTATCCCCTCCCCAACACCCCCCCAGAACACCCCTTTCTCAGGCCTTCCACAGGCTTCAGCCGGTTCCCCTTGCACTGGGCTGGACTTCTCCAGAGGATCTCCAGCTGAGCCGTCCGGGTCCCTTTTCCCGGCATACCAGCTGCTGGGACAGAGAGCCGTGGGAGGGAGCCAAACAGGACCAGGATGTAGCCACTTCTGGAAATCTAGCATAATTAAGTGGAACTTTAGTGCTCATTAATTACTTCCTGAAAAAACAAAAATGTCTGTAACCCCATTAATCTATAAAATCATGGTAGTTTGGTATTCTATTTTTCTGTGGTTTTCTTGCAATCACACCACCACTGCTCATGTAACTAAATTTGGATCAGTATTCTGGCATACAGAAAGGAGCATTAACACAAATGGGGAGCAGTGACATGTCCATTGGCGTCCAGTGAGGTTGTGTCACACCACAGCAACGGATGTGAATGACATGTCGCACGACATGGCCATATATTGATGGGGGGAATCCACAGCTCCATAATGCAACAGGTACTACAATGTGAAAGGCACAACAGAAATTGGGACAGAAGCGCCAGCATTATAGCCGGTAAAACTAATGCGATAAATCCCACATCTGAATGCAGCCTTAGTTTTATTATCACAATTATTATTTTTACTATGGCAAGCTACCCAGAGTAATGTGCATGTGTTCGAAGTGTGGGGTAAAAATATATATCAAGTGCAGGATGACTGGTCAAAGATCTGCACATATATACTTATGCCAAACCTGTTCAGATCTGAGAATCCTAATGTGTTGATGTGTGTGTGTGTGTAATGTGCATTCATGTACACATATATGTGTACTGGGCTCCTGGGAGGAAGGGCAGGAGATAAATCAAATAATAAATAAATAAATAGCACAAGAACTGCCATGAAACATGGCTGCAACATTTATAGATCAGGTAGAATGACTGCAGTATTCTCAGGTGTTAACAGATGTGTGTTGGGAACCTAAGTGTGTGAACCATGTGTCCCATTAAACACGCCTGCTTGAGAGGAGGGGGATCTTTTGTTAGGGATAAATCAAGTGATTTGCCCTGAAATGTGCCTAAATAGTGGGTGCATAACCCTCAAAATGCAGGTCCAGACCAGACTAAAGCAAAAAGAGAAGAATAGCATTACAAAATTACTGGGTGCATGGCAGCATTAATCATTAATATCCTAACCCATTCATAAATTTAAACTAAAGAAATAAAAGGTCCCTATTGCTATAAGGAATAACAGGTAGCAGAGATTCTCTATCCTAGGCCCAGGAGTGGGCAATGGAATACAGCTGGAGTGGTGTGAAGGAGCTCTGGCCAAAAAGCAGGAAGGAATCTCTTTGTCTCAAGGTTTGCACCAAGACACAGACTCCCTTCCCATTCTGTGTCCTGCACTCCTGCACCACATTCCTTGAGAGTGCAGTTGTACATGTTGGAGCTCAGACGGCCATCTTAGGTCTCAAGCCCTGCTCTTAAATACACTTTCCCTCTTACAAATCAACATGAAAAGGAGGGGTCTGGGTATGAGGTGATCTCACGTTGTGTGTGTATTTCTTGCTGATACTCAGAAAAACTAGTTCTAATGCGCTCTTTGAACAATGGATTGTTCTGCTGGGCATGAGGGAAATCTGACAAAAAATGCAATTAACATTTAATTCTGGGTCTTCATGTTCCTCCAAAAGTGCCAAAAGATGGTCCTTGCTCCTTGTCCTCATTTCACAGTACTTGGAAGGCACGACGAGTCAGAAAACAAGGGGTGTGGGGTGGGAAATGTAGTCCAGAATACTCCAGGGCCTTGCCACCCCTTTGACTCCAAATGAACCAAAGTGGGGGTTAGCCCGAGAACTTGTAACAACCCCCCCACTGAAAAACATTTGAATATACTTATACAGATGTTTTTCACATCTTATGCCACTCTGTTTTGCACTGGGCCCTTATGCTTTCTTCCATCTGATGTAACTGTTTCATTTGGGACATTATCCATCCATCTCACCATGGCAATCATAATGATAACAGCCAATGTGAAATATCAGAACCATCACAATGGGATGGGTTATAGTTGAGAGAACTCCCATGGCATTTTCATTCTAGCCAAGCAGAGGTCCCACAATTTAGATATACAGTAGGGCCTCGCTTCCCGGAGCTTCGCTTCCCGGTGTTCTGCTAATGCGGCGGCTTTCATTCCCAGTTTTAAAGCTGATTTTGCAGCATTTTGGCGTCATTTTTGTGCAACGCACCCCATTATACTCAATGAGGTTCCGCTTTACGGTGATTTCTGCTTTACGGCGGGGGTCCGGAATGGAACCTGCCGTATAAGCAGGGCCTGCCTGTAGATATGAATGTAATTGTGATTAACCAAACAGAGGTTTTTATTGTATTAACAGAACGTTTCAGCTTCCGTCTTCATCAGCTGTTAACATACAAATGCTGTTACCAAGGTGGCAGTTATAGAGCTTTGAGGATGGAATGCTCAGAGGGGCTTCCTTTGCAGAAGCTAAGTAGTGGTGGTACTGTCCTCCAGGTTCAGGCCATGTGGTGCCTAAATCCAAAAGTTCTCCCTTTTAGTCAATGCTGCTGGATCTGCTGGCAACTCTATCATTGTAATGGAAAAGTCCAACATGCTG
The DNA here is from genome assembly GCF_030035675.1 of Rhineura floridana. Lineage (NCBI taxonomy): Eukaryota > Metazoa > Chordata > Lepidosauria > Squamata > Rhineuridae > Rhineura > Rhineura floridana. The sequence continues at coordinate 21,526,890 of NC_084481.1, forward strand.
TGACCCTCGATGTTAAAATGCTTTGCAACTGGTTGCTCCACTTTTTTTGTCAAAATTGCCGACTTGTGGTTCCTGAAGCGCGTGCGTTGGTCAGTTGTGGTCTTTCCTACGTATTGGATATGACATCCTGGTCTTTTGCACTCGATGATGTAAACTATATTGCAGGACCTGCAGGTGATGTTCTGTTTGATGTACTATGTCCTGCCTGTCCCAGTGCTTGTAAAAGTGGCTCTCTCCCTGAGGTACACACAGGTGATACAGCGTTTGGAGTGACAACGATGAGACCCAGGATTGGTGATAGGTGGCTTAAGCACAGCTCTCACCAACAGTCTGTGCAAATCAGGAGGTTGGCGAAATGCTATAACAGGAGGCCTGCTGATGGCTCTAGTAAGATGTTCAGAGTTTGCCAGCAATGGGTAGCTCTCCCTGATTGCTCGGTGATAGTTAGGAGATGCTGGATGGAAATCTACCACAAATGGAATCTGTTGCTCTCTGCTCTTTGACACCTCAGTATGATGGAGGAGGTTTTCTCTGGACAGAATGGAGGCTCAGTGGATGTTGCAATTGATAATATGTGGAGAATATCCTCTTAGAAGAAGGTGTTCTTTAAGTTCACTGATCCTTCTCTGGTATTTATCTTCAGTGTTGCAAATAAGTTTGATTTTCAGAGCTAAGCTATACACAATGTTATTTCTATGCCTAGGCTGGCAGGATTTCCAGTTTAAATAGGTGTGGGCATCAGTGGGTTTGCTGTAGAGATCAGTGGCTATTTTGTTGTTTTCAGTGGTGAGGACATCCAGAAAAGGGATGTGCGGATTGTCATTTGTACTGTGACATATGTAAACTTAATAGATGGATGGATAGAGTTGATGTAATTTTAAAATTGTTCCAAACTCTCTTTACCATTTGTCCAGACCATAAAGATGTCGTCAATGTATTGTCACCATATAAGTGGTTTGTTGATGGCCTTTTTGAGGATCTCCTGTTCCAGTTTACCCATGAAGAGATCCGCATATGATGGAGCCATGTGAGTCCCCATATATATAAATGAACGTAATTGTGATTAACAAAACAGAGGCTTTTATTGTATTAACAAAACGTTTCAGCTTCCGCCTTCATCAGCTGCTAACATACAAATGCTGTTACCGAGGTGGCAGTTATAGAGCTTTGAGGATGGAATATATATATTAAAACAAATAACAAACATTGTGAAAACCTCGGCTAGGAAAAGCAGTCATGCCATTCACTCCCACTGACAAGCGCATGCTGACACACACATATGGACAGCTTATATTGACAATTGGTTGCCATATACAAACATTTTTTACCCACGTAGACCAATGCAAAACCATTTTTTAAGACTTTGTTAAGAAAACCAAAGAACATCACTTTTCTTGGGGTTTGAAAAGCAAACCCCCTTTCTATAACACTTGGATTATGTAATGAAAGATAGCAATGGTGAGATAATGAAATCCTTAAAGCACAATGCATGAGTATTCAATTACATTCAATAATACAATGAATATCCACCAATTGTGGAATAAAACAATTTTTGTGATCTTGAAACATACTGCAGAGTGGCTTGTAAAGAGTTCATCCTCAGGAGACCAGATGGTTATGTTAAGTGGATACTGAACTGAACTGTCTATAGTTTGTTGATGCTAGCAGGAAAAACTTGAATAATGAGAAGAATCAACCCCTCCCACCGAGTGAGGCCACGCTCAGAACCAGGAATCAATGGGATTGGAAAATTGCGTCTTACATCCAAATGTTTTTCCACATTTAAAAAGAAAGAGAACCATAAAATCATGAAAAGAAAGTCTAAAAAAAGCAAAATTAAAAGCTTATCCTTAATGTATTTTGCCTGAAATAATTGATAGCCTGCTGTTAGTAATATCTCTGTAGCATATTACTGAATTGCTTTTAAATATCTAACTATGTAATACATCATGGCCTTAGGGTAGAAAGGAGGGCCAATATGATGGAAATTACTTTTTGCTCTTTCTGAATGCCATGACAGTACCTGTTTTACAACTTTGTACAAACTGAAGAGCCATTCATCTATGTCTAAATGAAAATGACACTACATATTTTCTGTGATTTATCAGTAAACCGCTAAGTAGCAACATCAAGCTTTTCCAAAAAGATTAACAACATTATGCTGCAGTAACCTGTCATTTTCATTTAAGTAAAAGCTGTTGGAAATGCTCACTCTTTGCAGTGGAACATACAAAATTCCTTGCCTAATGGATGTAGAAATGGCATTAAACCCCTTTTGCACTAGAACATTAAAAACGAATTATTTGTGTATGTGTGTTTCATACACACACACACACACAAAATTATGCCTGAGCAAACAAGGCTGTCTGAGGCTGTAGCATTCATGGATTTTTCTTTATTTTCTTTTTTTTTATCATTAATTTTTATTCAAATTTTCAAAGACAAGAAACAAAACAAAACAAAAACAACCAAACAATAAAAATAAAATAAAATGTTGACTTCAGATTTGTCGCAGATCAGTTATAGGTCTACAATATATAACAATCCTATCTCTAAAATTATATTATAAAATCACTTTCCTCCAGTAGTTATCTTAATTAATCATCAAATCTCATAAACATAAGAACATAAGAACATAAGAAGAGCCTGCTGGATCAGGCCAGTGGCCCATCTAGTCCAGCATCCTGTTCTCACAGTGGCCTACCAGGTGCCTGGGGGAAGCCCGCAAGCAGGACCCGAGTGCAAGAACACTCTTCCCTCCTGAGGCTTCCGGCAACTGGTTTTCAGAAGCATGCTGCCTCTGACTAGGGTGGCACAGCACAGCCATCATGGCTAGTAGCCATTGATAGCCCTGTCCTCCATGAATTTGTCTAATCTTCTTTTAAAGCCATCCAAGCTGGTGGCCATTACTGCATCTTGTGGGAGCAAATTCCATAGTTTAACTATGCGCTGAGTAAAGAAGTACTTCCTTTTGTCTGTCCTGAATCTTCCAACATTCAGCTTCTTTGAATGTCCACGAGTTCTAGTATTATGAGAGAGGGAGAAGAACTTTTCTCTATCCACTTTCTCAATGCCATGCATAATTTTATACACTTCTATCATGTCTCCTCTGACCCGCCTTTTCTCTAAACTAAAAAGCCCCAAATGCTGCAACCTTTCCTCGTAAGGGAGTCGCTCCATCCCCTCGATCATTCTGGTTGCCCTCTTCTGAACCTTTTCCAACTCTATAATATCCTTTCTGAGATGAGGCGACCAGAACTGTACACAGTATTCCAAATGCGGCCGCACCATAGATTTATACAACGGCATTATGATATCGGCTGTTTTATTTTCAATACCTTTCCTAATTATTGCTAGCATGGAATTTGCCTTTTTCACAGCTGCCGCACACTGGGTCGACATTTTCATCGTGCTGTCCACCACAACCCCAAGGTCTCTCTCCTGGTCGGTCACCGCCAGTTCAGACCCCATGAGCATATATGTGAAATTCAGATTTTTTGCTCCAATATGCATAATTTTACACTTGTTTATATTGAATTGCATTTGCCATTTTTCCACCCATTCACTCAGTTTGGAGAGATCTTTTTGGAGCTCTTCGCAATCCCTTTTTGTTTTAACAACCCTGAACAATTTAGTGTCGTCAGCAAACTTGGCCATTTCACTGCTCACTCCTAATTCTAGGTCATTAATGAACAAGTTGAAAAGTACAGACTCCACTTTCTACAGCCCTCCATTGGGAGAACTGTCCGTTTATTCCTACTCTCTGCTTTCTGCTTCTTAACCAATTTCTTATCCACAAGAGGACCTCTCCTCTTATTCCATGACTGCTAAGCTTCCTCAGAAGCCTTTGGTGAGGTACCTTGTCAAACGCTTTTTGAAAGTCTAAGTACACTATGTCCACTGGACCACCTCTATCTATATGCTTGTTGACACTCTCAAAGAATTCGAATAGGTTACTGAGACAGGACTTTCCCTTGCAGAAGCCATGCTGGCTCTGCTTCAGCAAGGCTTGTTCTTCTATGTGCTTAGTTAATCTAGCTTTAATAATACTTTCTACCAGTTTTCCAGGGACAGAAGTTAAGCTAACTGGCCTGTAATTTCCGGGATCCCCTCTGGATCCCTTTTTGAAGATTGGCGTTACATTTGCCACTTTCCAGTCCTCAGGCACGGAGGAGGACCCGAGGGACAAGTTACATATTTTAGTTAGCAGATCAGCAATTTCACCTTTGAGTTCTTTGAGAACTCTCGGGTGGATGCCATCCGGGCCCGGTGATTTGTCAGTTTTTATATTGTCCATTAAGCTTAGAACTTCCTCTCTCGTTACCACTATTTGTCTTAGTTCCTCAGAATCCCTTCCTGCAAATGTTAGTTCAGGTTCAGGGATCTGCCCTATATCTTCCACTGTGAAGACAGATGCAAAGAATTCATTTAGCTTCTCTGCAATCTCCTTATCGTTCTTTAGTACACCTTTGACTCCCTTATCATCCAAGGGTCCAATTGTCTCCCTAGATGGTCTCCTGCTTTGAATGTATTTATAGAATTTTTTGTTGTTGGTTTTTATGTTCTTAGCAATGTGCTCCTCAAATTCTTTTTTAGCATCCCTTATTGTCTTCTTGCATTTCTTTTGCCAGAGTTTGTGTTCTTTTTTATTTTCTTCATTTGGACAAGACTTCCATTTTCTGAAGGAAGACTTTTTGCCTCTAAGAGCTTCCTTGACTTTGCTCGTTAACCATGCTGGCATCTTCTTGGCCCTGGCGGTACCTTTTCTGATCTGCGGTATGCACTCCAGTTGAGCTTCTAATAGAGTGTTTTTAAACAACTTCCAAGCATTTTCGAGTGATGTGACCCTCTGGACTTTGTTTGTCAGCTTTCTTTTTACCAATCCCCTCATTTTTGTGAAGTTTCCTCTTTTGAAGTCAAATGTGACCGTGTTGGATTTTCGTGGCAATTGGCCAGTTACATGTATGTTTAATTTAATAGCACTGTGGTCACTGCTCCCAATCGGTTCAACAACACTTACATCTCGCACCAGGTCCCGGTCCCCACTGAGGATTAAGTCCAGGGTTGCCGTCCCTCTGGTCGGTTCCATGACCAACTGATCTAGGGAATAGTCATTTAGAATATCTAGAAACTTTGCTTCTTTGTCATGACTGGAACACATATGCAGCCAGTCTATGTCCGGGTAGTTGAAGTCACCCATTACTACCACATTTCCTAGTTTGGATGCTTCCTCAATTTCATATCTCATCTCAAGGTCTCACTGAGCATTTTGATCAGGGGGACGATAGATCGTTCCCAGTATTAAGTCCCTCCTGGGGCACGGTATCACCACCCACAACGATTCTGTGGAGGAGTCTGCCTCTTTTGGGGTTTCGAGCTTGCTGGATTCAATGCCTTCTTTCACGTATAGAGCGACTCCGCCACCAATACGTCCTTCCCTGTCCTTCCGATATAGTTTATATCCAGGAATAACCGTATCCCACTGGTTTTCTCCATTCCACCAGGTCTCGGTTATGCTCACTATATCAGTGCTCTTCTCTAAGACCAAGCACTCCAGTTCTCCCATCTTGGTTCGGAGGCTTCTAGCATTAGCGTACAGGCACTTGTAAGCAGTGTCTCTCTTCAAGTGTCTTTGGCACTTGTGGTTAGGCCTGTGGTAATTTTGCTCTTCTGAATTTATATCCTGTGCCCCTGCTCTCACAATGCCTACTTCTAGGCCTACCCCTTTTAAAATTTCATCATTTCTTTGGTTTTTATCCCAGGGGGGAGGTTTATTCCGAACCGGACCTTTCTCAGCTCCTGTCGGGTTTCCCCCCTCAGTCAGTTTAAAAGCTGCTCTGGCACCTTTTTAATTTTAAGTGCCAGCAGTCTGGTTCCATTCTGGTTCAAGTGGAGCCCGTCCCTTTTGTACAGGCCCGGCTTGTCCCAAAATGTTCCCCAGTGCCTAACAAATCCGAACCCTTCCACCCGACACCATCATCTCATCCACGCATTGAGACTGCAAAGCTGGGCCTGTCTGGCTGGTCCTGCGCGTGGAACCGGTAGCATTTCAGAGAAAGCCACCTTGGAGGTCCTGGCTTTCAGCATCCTACCTAGCAACCTAAATTTTGCTTCCAGGACCTCACGGCTGCATTTCCCCATGTCGTTAGTGCCAACGTGCACCACGACCACTGACTCCTTCCCAGCACTGTCTACCAAACTATCTAAACAACGGGCGATATCCGCAACCTTCGCACCAGGCAGGCAAAACACCTTGCGGTCTACACGCCCATCACACACCCCACTGTCTATGTTCCCAATGATCGAATCACCCACTACAAGGATCCCTCCACCCCCTGGAGATATATCCTCGGCACGAGAGGATAGCTGCTCATCCCCCAAGGAATGGGTCCCTTCTAAGGGATCGTTTCCCTCTTCCTCAGCTGGATGCTCTCCTTCTCCGAGACCATCGTTCTCCATGATACCAGGAGAGCTATCATCGTTGGAGTGGGACACAGCTATAACGTCCCTGAAGGCCTCTTCCACACACCTCTCTGCCTCTCTCAGCTTTTCCAGGTCCGCCACCTTGGCCTCAAGGAAATGAAGTCGTTCCCGGAGAGCCAGGAGCTCATTGCACCGAGAGCACACCCACGACTTCTGTCCAACAGGCAGATAGTCGTACATGCTGCAGGCGGTGCAAAACACTGGAAAGCCCCCACACCCCTGCTGGCTTCTTACCTGCATAGTTTTGTTTAAGGTTTATTACGTCAATGGGTTGGAGACTGCGGTTTAGTTGAGGTCAGGGAACAGATGGGCAGAGTGGGGGGCCCTGGCCTCCTCGCCCTGCTGCCAAACTCGCCTTGTTTTATTATTTTATAATACATTATTTTATTTTATTTTTTTTTCAATAATTTTTATTCAGATTTTCATAAAACATACAAGACAAAATCATAAAACATTCAAAGACAAAAAACAAAATCAAAAATAGTTAAACAAAAAGAAAAAAAGAAAAGAAGAAAAAAAAAAAAACAAAAATAAAAAATAAAGAGTAAAATATTGACTTCCCATTTGTCAAAGATCAAATCAGTTATAAGTCTATAATATATAGCAATCCTGTCTCTTAAGTCATATTATAAAATCACTTTCCTCCAGTAGTTATCTTACTTAATCATCAAATCTCATAAACATTACTTTATTCTTTCCACAAAAAGTCAAAGAGAGGTTTCAATTCTTTAAGAAATATATCTATCAATTTTTTTTTTCCAGATAAGCATATCGATTAATCCATCTCATTACTAATTATGATAATCTTATTGTCATAACCATAGTCAAAATAAACATTTCAATTAATCCATCACATCAGAATCTGTTAGGTTCAGTAATTTCAGTAGCCATTGTTCTATTATCTCTATTAGTTCCATTTTCCATCTTCCATCTTCAGTAGTCTTGTTAAGTCCAGTAATTTCAATATCCAATCTTCCATTATCAGTATTCCATAATAATCTTGCTGTCAAAGCCATAGTCATATAATAAGAGTCTGATGGGAATTACCTCTATCCCAAATATTTTCTTGCCATCCATTCTGAATAAGTTGCTGAAATACTGCTGTAAAATCATATCTCTGTTCTTTTTTTCAAAATACACTGGGTCATCTCTTAAAAGTTTTTCCATTGTCACATGGCTGCAGTTAATTCCATAGATTTTCTCTATATTGGGCTCCATCACATCATTCCAGTCCAGAAGATAATCCATGCCATTGATAACTTTATCTCTAGAATCTTCATTAATTTCTTCAGAGATAACATTGAGTTCCAAACAATAGATTTTATTTCTAAAGTCCATAGACTCCAAATCTTGTTCCTGTTCCACGTTTGTTCCAATCTCCGGGATCTCCTCTCTCACAGGGACCCCTATTCCAGTCTCCAGGGTCTCCTCTCTCACAGGGACCCCTATTCCAATCTCCGGGGTCTCCTCTCTCACAGGGACCCCTTCCAGGGTCACCTCTCTCACAGGGACCCTTATATCTTTAATCTCCTGCTTCATTTTACTCAATTCAATTTTCGTTATCTCAATCTCATTCATTATTCTCTGAAACATAGTTATTTCCAGATTCTCAGCCACTTTCTTAATTGCCATTTTAAAAGAAAAATATAGGAAAACCACTTCTTATTTCAGCAACAATTGGGTTAATACTCCAAACTTGGTGACATCACAGTATAAACAGAGCAGACAGCCTTATCTCTCCAATAGTTAAGTAAACAAAATGCAGTTCCCAGGATCGAAGCAATTAATGGCAATCGTCAAGAAACAGATTCGTCAAAATAAAATAGACCAAAAAGAGAGTAGTCTCAAAACAGTATAATATTTTTCAAAATAAAAATCTGGAATAGAAATCCCTCTTCTGTGTGTATCTTTAGAATGCAAATCCAGGACAGCTTTTTGCAACAAAAACAGAGATAAGCTATTAATTAGTGCGTAGCAGAGAGAAGTTACGGCTCCCCAGTGAGATGTCAAAAACCGATCAATCTGGCAAATCTCTTTTAAACAGCAACAATTTAAGTCAAGTAAAAGAAAAATATAGAAAGAAGGGTGCTTGCCTGTTAGTGCGTTCTCTCTTAGAAGATAAGATGAACGTTCGCTTTAACAGATAGAGCTTGCTGTTGAAAATCCGTCCCACCTTCGTCGGCTGGACCTCGTCCCATAAATTAATGAGATCTGGTCGTCCCAACAAAAATAGGCTTTGAGGTTAATCTCTTCGTTTCTCCCTACCCGGGAGAAGTTTAATCAGTCAAAAAAAAAAGAAAAAACTGACTGATATATCTGAATAAGCTTCTTTTGAGGCAGGAGCCCGTCTCAAAAGCAGGCACAGGCTAAGTCACCCTTCCCGGAAGTCAATACATTATTTTATTCATATAATACATTATTTTATTCTTTCCACAAAAAGTCCAAGAGAGGTTTCAATTCCTTGAGAGATATATCTTTCAATTTTTCTCCAAATAAACATATCGCTTAATCCATCTAATTCAAATCTGTTAATAATTTCAATAGCCATTCTTCCATTATCTATATTAATTCCATCTTCCATCTTCAATAATCCTGTTAAGTCCAGTAATTTCAGTAGCCATTCTTCCGTTATCAGTATCCCATAATAATCTTGTTGTCATAGCCATAGTCCAAGTAAACATATCAATTAATCCATCTCGTCAAATCTGTTAAGTCCAATAATTTCCATAACCATTCTTCCATTATCAATATTAATTCCATCTTCCATCTTCAATAGTCCTGTTAAATCCAGTGGTTTCAGTATCCATTCGTCCATTATCAGTATCCCATGATGATCTTGCTGTCATAGCCATAGTCATATAACAAGAGTCTGATGGGAATTTCCCCCATCACAAATATGTCCTTGCCATCAATTCTGAATATGTTGTTGAAATATTGTTGTAAAGTCACATCTCTGCTCTGGGTGCATCTCTGCTCTGTCACATATTTGTAGTTAATTCCATAACTTTTTTCTATGTCAAGTCCCATCACATCATTCCAGTCAAGAATTCTGAATATGTTGCTGAAATATTGCTGCAAAGTCATATCTCTGTTCTTCTTTTTTACAAAATGCACTGGCTCATTTCTTAAGAGTTTCTCCACTGTCACATATCTGTAGCCAACTCCATAGATTTTTTCTAAGTCAAGCTCCATCACATCATTCCAGTCCAGAAAATTATCCAAGACATTGATAACTTTACAACCAAAATCTTCATTAATTTCTTCAGAGACAACGTTGAATTCCAAACAGTAAACTTTATTTCTAACATCCATAAACTCCAAATCTTTTTCCAATTTCACATTTGTTCCAATCTCCAGGGCTTGTAGCTTCCCTATCCCATCAAACTCCTCTCTCACAAAATCCATTGTTTCTTTAAGCTCCTGCATCATTTTGTTAAATTCAATTTTCATCTCCTGTCTACCCTGTCTCAGGGTTTGTTTCGTTATCTCAATCTCACCCATTATTTTCTGAAACATAATTTCTTCCATGGTCTCAATCACTTTCCTGGTTGTCTTTCTTAAAACCACAGAAACAAAAATTATTTCAGCCACAATTGGGTTAATGTTCCAGGCTTGCTTATATCAGTGTAGACAATACAGCCTGCCTTATCTCTATGTATTCAGGAATACAAAAACAAACTTAGTTCCCAACATCAAAACAATTAGTGGCGTCGTGAATAAGCAGATTCGTCAAAATGAAATAGACCAAAAAAAAAAAGTTTTTGTTCCCCCCTCCTCGAAATAGAAATCCCTCTTCCGTTGGTATCTTTAGAATGCACCTCCAGGACAGCTTTTTGCGATAAAAACAAAGATAAGCTTTTTCGATTTCTTTCCTCCTTAATTTCGTTAGTGAAAGAGAAAAGCCATAAACTCACCTAGAAGTTCTTCACAGCTGATTCATTGACAAATCTCTTTTTTGCTACACCAATTTAAACCAAGTAAAAAAAGAAAATAGAAAGAAGGATGCTTATCTGCTTGTTGAAGTCCATTTTTCTTTAAAGAAAAGATAAACGTGTCGCTGTAATCAGCAAGAGCTTGATGAAAGTCCGTCCGGCATTGCAGTTAGAACCTTCTCTCATAAATAAATGAAATCCAGTCCTCCCCACAAAAACAGGCTTTATGGTTAATCTCTACGTTTCTCCCTGACCGGGAGAAAATCTTTATCAGTCAAAAAGAGCGTTGTGACTGATTTTAAAGCTGAAAAAGCTTCTTCTGAGACAAGAGTTCGTCTCAGAGGCAGCACAGGCAAAGCAACCCTTCCCGGAAGTCCGATTTTTCTTTATTTTCTGATTGTGTCTAACCATTTGCGGCAGATTCAAACGCATCTGTTGCCCCCTTTTCATCCCTTTCCTTAGGGTCCTTTTTCTGGCCCTTTGGCACATACATAACCAGGGCTATCTGTAAAATTCAATTTTGTAAAAATTCTAAATGTCTCCAGGCATTTTTTGTTTTAAAAAAATAAAAACGCAAACTTGAATGGTTGACACCTGTCACTTTTGAAGTGAAACAGGGCCCCTCAAAAATGATTTCTACAATTACACTTTGTAAATTATACATTTTTTAAAAAAAATGGCCTGAGGACCTTCTACCTTAGAGAAAGTTGGTGACAGTTGAACTTTGCAGTGATTTTAAAAAATCTAGAGTAACTCACCCCATTACCTGGGGATGGAACTTGCAAGTTCAGATGGAACTCCCAAAGATAGGAACTCAGGTCTTGCTGCTATCTGTTGTTAAGTGAGAGAATGCTGCTGTTCCACAACAGCCACATTAAAATCCAATATTTTTGCATTGTTTTCCATGGGCAAGATTCAGTTCCACTCTGGGGAAGAGTCTAAAAGAACCAGAAGATGGGCAGACTATGGATCTATCATTTAAGTTTACAGTTGAGAGCAACTGAAAGGATGTTAGGATGTCCAATGAGGAAGGAAAACAGAGAGCAGGGGGAGAAAGGGGATTAGCCTGCTGGAACCCTTAACAGTTTATAGTATTTATCCAGGAGCTAGTCAGGTGTTATAAATTTTTTAGAAATCCACTCCTTCTGTTAGGCAGGGATGTTTTAAGAAGAAGGAAAAGAGACACCTATTCCCTTTTCCATGCTCTGGAATAGTGGTCTTTAGCTGGTGGGCTGGAACCCACAATTAGGTCATGACCTGATCTAAGGTGAGTCACAACAGCAGCATCACCATCATGCAAACATAATGTAAAAAAATAAAAAGGGTCCCTAAATGCATGTTTGAAAGTGGATCCTGAGTTTGCAAAGGCTGAAGATCACTGCTCTAGATCCATCACCATTCCACTATATAGCAATACATCTCTGGTGCTATGTAGCACAGCAGAGGAAAGAAGAAATATGTTATTTTGTCTTACACACACAGACACACACAGTGTAGACTTGTCTACTGGGGCACAGCCCTCCCAATGAGAATGTCAAGCAATTTCTTTTAAAAAAATCCCCCCAAATCTCAAAGCCACACAATATTTCCTGTCCGACAAATATTTTATACTTCTGTTTCACCTCAAAGAAGTTCTGCAAACATTTCTGTCAATCTACTGTTCTCTGGCCAATCAGCTCTCTACACCACTCAGCCAATCCTGATCCAAAAGTACAGCTATGGCAAAGAGGTCCCTCCCAGGAGTTCCTGCTTTTCAGCCCTACTAGGAAGTTGTTATGAGACCTGAAAGTGTAGCAAATTAGGGAGGAGTCAGAGAGATTAAGGAGGAGTCAGGACTGCTTCAGGAACAGACCTATGTGATAGCTTTAGCCTATATCACAACCATACATTGGTTCTGAGTAAGGAATGAATCCTCTCCTTTTTTATGTTTCATTTTTAAGTGTGGCTCCCTGGTGATTATTAATGATCCGATTCCTTTTTCCTTCAGTATATTTTCATTTTTCCACTCTCCGATATATATATTATTTTTTGCTTTGTGGATAATTATCTATATTATAATTGCTATTTATTCTCGAGCTTCCACTGGTATTGATGTTTATTCTGAATTCTGTAATGATTGCCTGTTTACATTCCTTTTCAAGTGCACTGCAGAGCAGACAGAATGCAAAAGCAGGGAACAGAGAAGAACTAGGAATTGTGGGGAAATGGGGTTTAGGAGAAAAGAATGAAGCAGGAGAAAGACAATGAATTCTGTGAAGCCAATAATTTGTTTCTTGCAAACACATTTTTTGAGCAACCGAAAAGATGACTGTACATGTGGACATCACCAAATGGTTAATATAGGAATCAAATTGATTATATAATTGGTAGCAGAAGGTGGAGAAGTTCCATACTTTCTGTGAAAACAAGACCAGGAGCAGACTGCAGTACAGATGAACTGGTAATATCAAAATTCAGAGTAAAGCTAAAGAAGAAAAACAAAGCAATCATAATGCCAAAATACAATTTAAATAACATCCCAGAAGAATATAAAGATCAAATAAGGAACAGATTTGAGGCTTTAAACATAGTTGACAGAGAACCAGAAGAACTATGGAGTGAAGGCAGAGACATTATCAATGAAGAATGAAAAAGACAATACCTCTGGTTAAAAAGAAAGACCTCAATGGATGATGACTGAAGAAACTCAAAATGGTTAAAGAGAGAAGGAAAGCAAAAGCAAAAGGTGATAGAAACATGGTTAGAACCCTAAATGCAACAATACAGCAACTACTACATAGAGACAAAGAGAACTATTACAATAGTTATTGTAGAGAAATAGATGACAACAAAAAGGGTAGAACAAGAGCCCTATTCCAGTGGTTCTCAACCTTTTTTGCTCCATTCCCCCTGTGATGTTCCTGTATTAATGTATATATGGTAAGTGCTGTTTGTATAGAAGATATGTGGTAAGTGGAATGAAAGAGGAGGGGGGAGTAAATGAGCAGTAGAATGCTGGATGATTGGCTGAGTGTTAGAATGGCTGAGCGTATAAAAGGAAGAATGACAGTTGAATCTGGGTGGACGTTAGTGGGTTGTCTGAGAGGTGTTTGGTGGGGTTTTTGAGAGGAGATTGTGTGGAGAGTTGGTGGATGTGGGGAGAGTTCGGATTAATACTAAGACAAGTATCACAGGAATAGATGAAACCATATGCTTATGTGCCTTTATAAAGTAATCTTGTTATTTCTAATATCTAATAAACACAATTTTGGTTTACCGGAGGCCTGATCCTTGGCTGGGGAATATACAGACCAGAGGGGAGGGCAAGGTACTTACCAAGGCTGAAGGGAAACTGTAACAATTGGTGGCAGCGGTGAAGGGAAGAATATAACACCACAAGTATCCAGAGCAAACCAGAATTATATGCATTCTATATAGATCAAAGGGATTGGAACAGTTTAAGCACGCAGTCACAGAGGTAACCTGATTGAGAGAGACAGGCAGAGTCTCTGGGAATACTGGTTATAGGACGTGACTGGTGGTGCTGCCTAGCAGGGGGATCTGGTGAGGTCTGTGCTAGAGTGGAGAGAGAAACCATAAAAAAGGACAGTCCGGACTGGTGGAGTCCCTGGTGGTGCCTAGTGACAGGCAGTAGCCATGAGCAGGTAGGAACCTGACAGGGAGAGCCAGGGAAGGGCGTCACATGTGGTGGCAGTAGCGGTGGGATATGAACAACAAAGAATACGAACACAGGTGTTGACAAGAGAGTCCAGATACGAATACTAGAGAATCCCTAACAGTGGTGTGGCAAACAGAAATAACAAATAAAGATTACTTGTGAGAGTGACTGGCAAAGAGTGTGTGGCAAAGAGGGAGTGAACTCCAACATCATGGCTGAATACATAAAGATGAAAAGAGAGGAGCTGGTGGAGAAGTGCATAACATTCAATTTACCTCACGAGGGTAAAGGGGTAGATGAATTGAGGGTAGCACTAATAGGATTTACAACTGTCCAGCAAAAACAACCTGTCAGGGAAGAGACCCCAGAAGGATACTTAAGCAATCCCGCTTACATAGAGTATTTGAGAGAGAAGTTAAAATGGGAACGTGAGGAAAAAGATAAGCAGAGGAAGTTGGAATTTGAGAGAATGAGAGTGGATGCTGAATTACAGGTGGAAAAGTTAAAATTTGAAAGAGAGAAGTTTTATTCTGATGAAACAAGAAAGGACAGAAATGAAACAAAGATAAAGGTTACACCAAAAGACTTTGCAGTGTTTGAGCCTGGACAAGATCCACAGATTTACCTCAGCACTTTTGAAAAGGCAGCTCAATTGTGGGGGCTACCAGAGGATAAATATATGCAATATTTATCAAACCTGATCAAAGGGGAATTGGCTGAGGTATACCAATATTTCCCCTCAGACAAGCCCGTCACATATGCCGAGTTTAAAGAGGCAGTATACAAAAGATTCAGACTGGGACCTGACTATTTTAGAAAGTTATTCCGAAACTGTCAGATCCAAGCAGGGAGGTCTTTTGTTGAACTGGGAGCAAAGTTGATGGATATATTTGGAAAGTGGATGAGTAGTGCCAAAGCTCAGTCAGTGGAAGAGGTGAAAAGCCTCATGATACTGGATCAATTATTCCATCAGTTACCACCAGAAATAAGGCTCCTTGTCAAAGACCGTTCCCCTACATCGGTGCAGGAGGCCGCAGAGATGGCGGATCACTTTGCCTCCAATAGAACAGGCTGGGTGGGGAAAACATCAAGAGATTTTAAACCCAGACCATATAATGGCGGCAGAAAGGATGTGGTGCCACAGCAAGTGAGCCCTCCAATAAAATCTGAAGGGCACAGGACACCCCAGAGTGGATCTGTGTACCCTAAAATGGAGGAGAAATTATGCTATAAATGTGGTAGACCGGGGCACCTACGTTTTCAATGTGAGGTTGCCAACCCCATTAGTAATCCTGCTCAGGAAAGGGCAGTAAAAACAGAACCAAAAGAGCTAACAACGAAAAAGGTTCAGTTCTGCCAGATAAACTGGACAGAAGTGAAAGACTTGGATTCGAGTCTAAGAGAAGAAGTGTGTGTTCAAGGGGCAAATTATTGGGCATTGCTTGATACTGGTGCCGCTCAGACGTTACTGAGGCCAGATTTAATAAAATCTGAGGAAATATTACCTCAGGAAACGGTGACTATCCAAGGAGTGAGGGGACAACCAGAAAGCTTACCCATGGCCCTAGTGAAAATGCAGTGGAGAGGCCGAGAGGGAGAATATAAAGTGGGTATTAATGCCCAACAACAAGAACCAGTGATACTGGGAAGAGATGTTATGGGGGCACAAGGGAAAATATATGGTGACCAGACAGCAACTTGGCAAAGAAGCAGAAGCCATGTTAACACAGGCTGAAGAAAACAGGGTGGAATCTGTTATCGAGCCTAAGGTCACCATAGCAACCCCTAGCAAGCCTGCTGAAAGAAACAACTTGTATCAAATGGTCTCTAGTCAAGAAGAGACAGAGCAGTTCAGGGAAGTACTGAATAGGGATACAAGTTTGAAGCAAATAAAGGACCAAGCCCTGACACAAAAGATTCCCTTTACTGACAAACTGAGGAATCAAATTGTGTGTGAGAATGGGATTTTATATAGACTGTGGATGCCTGCTGAGAGAAAGGATGAATGTGAACCAGTGAAGCAATTGATAGTACCTAGCAAATACAGAACCAGATTGCTAGAGGTAGCCCACGATGTCCCATGTGCAGGACATCTGGGAATAAAAAAGACCAAGAGGAGATTGGCTGCACACTATTATTGGCCAAATATCTCCAAAGATGTAAAACAACATTGTCTATCTTGTGGTATATGCCAAAAGGTGGGAAAAAGTGGAGTAAAGACTAAGGCACCCTTAAAGCCCCTTGCTATAATTGGACAACCCTTTTATAGAGTGGGAGTAGATTTGGTGGGCCCTTTTTCCAAACCCACAAGGCATGGCAAGAAATATCTATTGGTGGTGGTGGATTTTGCCACCAGGTACCCAGACGCGGAAGCATTAAGATCCGTAGAAGCCCCTGTAGTGGCAGAGGCTTTGTTAAAAATCTTTATGAGGCTGGGTTTCCCTCATGAAGTGCTGACGGATCAAGGCAGTGTATTCATGGGAGAAGTGATGCAATGTATGTGGAAGTGTTGTGGTCTAAAACATCTAAAGACCACCACTTACCATCCAGCCACTAATGGATTGACTGAGAAATTTAATGGGGTTCTGAAGGGCATGATAAGAAGTTATGTTCAAGATCACCGACAAGACTGGGATGAACGTTTGGGGTGCTTCTTATTCGCGTACAGAGAAGTCCCTCAGGAGTCAACAGGCTTCTCACCCTTTGAACTGATGTTCACTAGAAAAGTGAGGGGACCTTTGGAACTGTTAAAAAATTCATGGGAAGGAACCCTGGCAGAGTACAAAACATCTGTAGTAGATTTTGTATTGGAATTCCGCAATAAATTAACATCAATGATGGAAGTTGTGAAAGAGAATTTGAGTCAAGCTCAGGAGAAGCAACGTTACTGGTATGACAGAACAGCCAGGGAACGTGTGTATGATGTGGGAGATATGGTTATGGCATTCATACCCAGGAAACATGATCAATTACAGGCTAACTGGGAGGGACCATATACCATAAGAGAAAAGCTTGACACAGTGATGTATGTAATTACCACAGACCAATTAAACAAAAACAAAGTGGTTCATGTAAATATGTTAAAGCCTTACCATACCAGGGATGCACAGGTGTTGCAAGTTACCTTATTCCCTGACGGAAGTGGGCCTGAACTTCCGGATTTGGTACAGGAAAGCAAAGACAAAGGAGGGGTAGATCAGTTGGAATGGTCAGAGGAGGTGAAGGAGAAAGTAAAAGAAGAGATTCTGAGAGTTTTGAAAAACTATGGGAATCTCTTTAGCAATAAACCTGGCCGAACCAGTATAGCCAAACATTCCATTGATACTGGAGATCATGCCCCGATCAGATCTGTTCCGTACCATGTGAATGGGAAAGTTTTGAGTGAAATCAAAAAGGAGGTCGAAGATATGCTGGAACTAGGAGTGATCAGGGAATCCATCAGTCCCTGGGCCTCAAGTATTGTCCTGGTTCCGAAAAAAGATGGAATGACAAGATTTTGCATTGATTATCGGCTAATCAATAAAATTACTGTCCCAGATGCGTATCCTATGCCTAGGGTAGAGGCAATGTTAGAGTTATTGGGGGCAGCAACCATTATCTCTACAATAGATCTCTGTAAGGGATTTTGGCAAATGGAACTAGACGAGCAATCCAGAGCCAAAACTGCCTTCAGTACACCAGATGGGTTATATGAGTTTGTGACCTTACCCATGGGACTAAGGAAGTCACCAAGTTCATTTCAGAGGCTAATCAATACTGTGTTGCGAGGCATGTCAGATTTTGCAGTGGCCTATATAGATGACGTGGCCATTTTTAGCAAGTCGGTGCCTGAGCATGTCCAACACCTAACAACAGTATTAGAGGCATTAAGAAAAGCAGGCCTCACAATAAAAGCTAAGAAATGCCAGTTTGGGTTAAAGGAAGTAATCTATTTAGGACATAAGGTGGGGAGTGGGAAAATCACCCCCTTATGGATCAAGGTGGAGGCAATACAAGCGTGGCCTATCCCCTTAACTAAAAAACAAGTTAGGGCATTTCTAGGTGTGGCTGGTTTTTATAGAAAGTTTGTGAAAGATTTTGGGGAAATCGCAACCCCCTTGCATGAGTTGACAAAGAAAAAGTGTTCTGAGCGTGTGGTATGGACGGATGAATGTCAGAAGGCTTTTGATCTGCTGAAGCAAGCCTTGTGCCAAGGACCCATATTAATAGCACCAGACTATGAGCAACCATTCATCGTGGTTACAGATGCGTCGGACCTCGCGCTGGGAGTCGTCTTGCTGCAGGAGAGAGAACGCACCAGACATCCAGTGGCGTATCTGAGTCGCAAGCTGACGTCGAGGGAGAAAAACTATTCGTCGGTCCAAAAGGAGTGCCTAGCGGTCGTGTGGGGACTGAACAAGTTGCGCCCATACGTGTGGGGATGAAGACTTACGGTAACAACGGATCATCAGGCCTTGTTATGGTTACAGACTATGAAAAACCATAATACTATGCTGCAGAGGTGGTCATGGGCCCTACAAGACTATCAAGTGGACTTCCAGTTCATAAAAGGCAAGGACAATGTATTGGCCGATGGACTGTCAAGGCAGGTGGCTGGGACTGCAGTGACGTGACCAGACGGAGGAACAAAGAAAGACATTTTCCCCAGAGAGACTTGTTTTACTTGTTAACGCGACGTATGAATCCTGGAACAGGAATAATACTTTGCCATTATTTTTAAGGGGGGGGGATGTGATGTTCCTGTATTAATGTATATATGGTAAGTGCTGTTTGTATAGAAGATATGTGGTAAGTGGAATGAAAGAGGAGGGGGGAGTAAATGAGCAGTAGAATGCTGGATGATTGGCTGAGTGTTAGAATGGCTGAGCGTATAAAAGGAAGAATGACAGTTGAATCTGGGTGGACGTTAGTGGGTTGTCTGAGAGATGTTTGGTGGGGTTTTTGAGAGGAGATTGTGTGGAGAGTTGGTGGATGTGGGGAGAGTGTGGAGTTTGGATTAATACTAAGACAAGTATCACAGGAATAGGTGAAACCATATGCTTATGTGCCTTTATAAAGTAATCTTGTTATTTCTAATATTTAATAAACACTATTTTGGTTTACCGGAGGCCTGATCCTTGGCTGGGGAATATACAGACCAGAGGGGAGGGCAAGGTAATTACCAAGGCTGAAGGGGAACTGTAACAATTGGTGGCAGCGGTGAAGGGAAGAATATAACACCACAAGTATCCAGAGCAAACCAGAATTATATGCATTCTATATAGATCAAAGGGATTGGGACAGCTTAAGCACGCAGTCACAGAGGTAACCTGATTGAGAGAGACTCAGGCAGAGTCTCTGGGAATACTGGTTATAGGACGTGACTGGTGGTGCTGCCTAGCAGGGGGATCTGGTGAGGTCTGTGCTAGAGCGGAGAGAGAAACCATAAAAAAGGACAGTCCGGACTGGTGGAGTCCCTGGTGGTGCCTAGTGACAGGCAGTAGCCACGAGCAGGTAGGAACCTGACAGGGAGAGCCAGGGAAGGGCGTCACACACCCCTTTCACCATTGTTCAGAATATAATTCCCCCTTTCCCAAGATAGTCTCTCATAGCGTGTTGAAGTTTCGTGAGTGACGATGGTGTTTCTCGTGAGAGAAAAATGTCTTAGTTTATATTATAACAGAATTTCTTGAAGCACTTTCTGGTCTTTAATAATTTAATTTTGCAAATGAAAATAATGCTGCATGTTCAAGAATCGATTTTAATCTGTGACATTCAATAAACTTTATTGAATGTCGCAGATTAAATTAAAAACAAACTACAATTTTACAGATTGTACATAATCTACAGGACATCACACTTTGCTGAATAGTGGTCCCAATTCCCCCCCTGGAACCCTAAAATTCCCCCCCGGGGGGGATTCCCCCCTTGTTGAGAACCCATGCCCTATTCCAAAAGATTAGAGAAATTAAAGGGAAATTTAAGCCAAGAGTAGGGATTTTATTTATTTATTTATTTATTAAATTTATTAGTCGCCCATCTGGCTGGTTGTCCAGCCACTCTGGGCGACGTACAAGATAAAAAACAATACATTAAAACGTTAAAATTTAAAACCATAACAGTAAAAACCTAACCCACACCAAAAGCCTGCCTGAAGAGCCAGGTCTTCAAGGCCCGGCGGAAGCTCATCATAGAAGGGGCATGACAGAGATCATTTGCAAGAGAGTTCCACAGGGTGGGGGCCACTATTGAAAAAGCCCTCTCTCTAGTCCTCACCAGTCTAGCTGTTTTAACCGGTGGGATCGAGAGAAGGTCTTCTGAGGCTGATCTTGTTGAGCGGCATCCCTGACGATGCTGGAGGCGCTCCTTCAGATAGACTGGGCTAAAACCGTGTAGGGTTTTAAAGGTCAAAACCAACACCTTGAATTGGGCCCGGTAATCAACCGGTAGCCAGAGCAACTCCTTCAGCACTGGAGTGATGTGATCTTGCCGGCAGCTGCCTTTAATCAGACGAGCCGCCGCATTCTGTACCAGTTGCAGCTTCCGGACCGTTTTCAAGGGTAACCCCACGTAGAGCGCATTACAGTAGTCTAGGCGAGAGGTGACCAGGGCATGTACCACCGGTGGGAACAGATGGTTGGGAAGGTAGGGGTGCAGCCTCCGTATCAGATGGAGTTGATACAGCGCTGCCCGGCTCACAGCTGAGACTTGAGCCTCCATGGACAGCTGGGAGTCAAGAATGACCCCCAGGCTGCGGACCTGGTCTTTCAGGGGCAATCGTACCCCATTGAGCACCAGGTCCACATCCCCCAGCCTTCCCTTGTCTCCCACAAACAGTACCTCGGTTTTGTCAGGGTTCAGCTTCAGCTTATTCCTTCCCATCCAGCCACTCACCGATTCCAGGCACATGGACAGGGTTTCTACAGCCAACCCCGGTGAAGATTTAAATGAGAGATAGAGCTGCATGTCATCCGCATACTGATGACATTGCAGCCCAAATCTCCTGATGATTGCCCCCAGCGGCTTTATATAGATGTTGAACAGCATCGGGGAGAGGATGGAACCCTGTGGCACCCCACATGTGAGAGGCCAAGGATCCGAAACCTCATCCTCCAATGCCACTCTTTGGTACCTACCAGAGAGGAAGGAATGGAACCACTGCAATACAGTGCCCCCCATGCCTAACCTCTTCAGGCGGTCCAGGAGGACAACGTGGTCAACGGTATCGAAAGCCGCTGAGAGATCAAGGAGGACAAGGAAGGTGCATTCGCCCCTATCCCACGCCCTCCTCATATCATCTACCAAGGCGACCAAGGCTGTTTCAGTCCCATGTCCAGGCCTGAAGCCCGATTGAAATGGATCCAGATAATCTGCTTCCTCCAAGTGCGCTTGCAACTGCTTTGCCACTACCCGCTCAACCGCCTTGCCTAAGAATGGCAAATTTGAGACTGGGCGAAAGTTGTTCAGATCTTGGGGATCCAAGGAGGTCTTCTTTAAGATTGGTTTTATTACTGCCTCCTTGAGCGATGATGGCATTACTCCCTCTTCGAGAGATGTATTTACCACCATCTTGATCCCCTCACCCAGTCTATCTTTGCAGCTCATAATGAGCCACGATGGGCAAGGATCGAGTAAGCAAGTGGTTGGTTTTAAGGTTGAAAGCACCTTGTCCACTTCATCAGATGGAAGAAGCTGGAACCGATCCCACACCACCAGAGCACCACTGGTCACCTCTGGTTCTCTCACTGTGTCCACAGCGCATGGAATAGCACTCTTAATATGATCGATTTTCTCCGCAAAGTGTTTAGCAAACTCGTCACAGGAGGCCTTAGCATGTTCCATTGGTTCCGGAGCAACTGGACTGACCAGGCTCCAGACCACTTGGAACAGTCTCCTGGGACAGCACTCTGCAGATGCAATAGAGGCAGCATAAAAATCTTTTTTTGCTGCCCTTATTGCCACATGATAGGCTGCTGCAGCCGCTCTAACATGTGTCCGATCGTCGTCAGAGCGAGATTTCCGCCACCGGCGCTCTAGCCATCTCACCTCCCGCCTCAGAATTCGCAACCGTGGGGTGAACCACGGTGCCATCTGAGCTCTATTCAGGGGGAGAGGGCGTTTCGGAGCCACCCGGTCTAATGCCCCGGTGATTGCGGCATTCCACCCCTCCACCAGGGTCTCAGCCGAGTGGCTGTGTGCATGCTCCAGAGAGTCCCCAAGCACATTCAGGAATCCATCAGGATCCATCAGACGCCTGGGGCGGACCATCTTAATAGGTCCTCCACCCCCACAGAGGGTTTGTGGCACCAAAAAGTCCATCCTCACCAAGTAGTGGTCTGACCATGACAAGGGGGTGATGGATGTACCCCCAATTTTCAGATCACTCCCCTCCTCTCCCGAGACAAACACAAGGTCGAGTGCATGACCGGCTACATGGGTGGGCCCCATTGTAATAAGGAAGCCATGGTTTCCATGAAGTCCCGAGGCACCCCAGTAAGGATGGCCTCTGAATGTACATTGAAGTCCCCCAATACCAGCAGGTTTGGGGGCTGTACACGCACAGCCGAGACCACCTCCAGCACCTCAGCCAGGGAGTCTGTCGTACAGCGGGGTGGACAGTACACGAGCAGAATCCCTAGACTGCCCTTTGGGCCCAACCTCCAGTACATGCAGTCTGCCACCTTGGTCTCACAGAGAGGAGGTCTGGTGAGAACCAGGGACCTTCGGTAAACCACTCCCACTCCCCGACTACCAACCCTCGGCTGCTGTGCATACGAGAACCCAGCTGGACACATGGCCGCAAGGATAGGAGCAGCAGCCTCATCCAGCCAGGTTTCCGTAATACATGCCAGGTCCGCGCCCTCATCCAATATCATATCATGGATGAGGGATGTTTTTTGGGCAACAGACCTGGCATTGCACAGCAGCAGTCGAAGGCCAGAGTATGGAGTCAAGCATCCCCCAGCTGTATATTGGCTCTGGACAGGCCCGGAACAGGGGACAGATATTATGCATCTCTCCCTAGTTCCTCTTACCTGATGTGACCTGCCCCTAGCTTTCCACCAGCATCTGCCGCCCAGCCTCGGTATACATTGGCCTTCCACCCTTCCCCCATCACTCCCCTGTGATTGACACATGCCCCGATGTAGGCTTCCACCACTCAGGCAGGCACCCAACCTTAAAACAACCCCCCCAAATGTTGAATAATCAACAGGGAAACACACTGACTGACCAAGATAAAATAAAAGGAAGATGGAAGCAATACTCTGAAGCTCTATAAAAGAGATGCAAGGATGACTAATTTATTGGCATACTAATTGAATTGCTACAAGCTACTGAGACTGAATCTGTCCAAATTTTGACAAAAATTTGTCAACAAATATGGAAAACAAAACAATGGCCCACAGACTGGAAGAGTTCCATATACATCCCAATTCCAAAGAAAGGAGATGCCAGGAAATGCAGTAATTATCGAACTATTGCCTTAATATCTGATGCAAGTAAAGTAATGCTCAAGATTCTACAACAAAGGCTCTTACCATATATGGAGCGAGAAGTGCCAGATGTCCAAGCTGGATTTAGAAAGGGAAGAGGCACCAGAGATCATAATGCAAACGTATGTTGGATAATGGAACGGACCAAGGAATTTCAGAAGGAAATCACCCTGTGCTTTGTAGATTACAACAAAGCCTCTGACTGTGTAGATCATGAAAACCTATGGAATGCTTTAAAAGAAATGGGGGTGCCGCAGTATCTGATTGTTCTGATGCGCAACCTATACTCTGGACAAGAGGCTACTGTAAGGACAGAATATGGAGAAACCAATTGGTTCCCAATCAGAAAGGGTGTAAGACAGGGGTGTATATTATTACCCTATTTGTTCAATCTATATGCAGAACATATCATACAGAAAGCGGGATTGGACCAAGATGAAGGAAGTGTGAAAATTGGAGGGAGAAATATCAATAATTTAAGATATTCAGACGATACCATATTACTAGCAGAAATCAGTAATGATTTGAAATGAATGCTGATGAAAATTAAAGAGGAAAGCACAAAAGCAAAACTACAACTGAATGTCAAGAAGACTAAAGTAATGACAACAGAAGATTTATGTAACTTTAAAGTTGACAATGAGGACATTGAACTTGTCAAGAATTATCAATACCTTGGCACAGTCATTAACCAAAATGGAGACAATAGTCAAGAAATCAGAAGAAGGCTAGGACTGGGGAGGGCAACTATGAGAGAACTAGAAAAGGTCCTCAAATGCAAAGATGTATCACTGAACACTAAAGTCAGGATCATTCAGACCATGGTA
The DNA here is from genome assembly GCF_030035675.1 of Rhineura floridana. NCBI lineage: Eukaryota > Metazoa > Chordata > Lepidosauria > Squamata > Rhineuridae > Rhineura > Rhineura floridana. The sequence goes on from NC_084481.1 coordinate 21,551,263, forward strand.
TTCCTGATCTCTATGTATGGATGTGAAAGTTGGACAGTGAAAAAAGTGGATAAGAGAAAAATCAACTCATTTGAAATGTGGTGTTGGTGGAGAGCTTTGTGCATACCATGGACCATGAAGAAGACAAATAATTGGGTGTTAGAACAAATTAAACCAGAACTTTCATTAGAAGCTAAAATGAGGAAACTAGGTTATCTTACTTTGGACACATCATGAGAAGACATGATTCACTAGAAAATACCATAATGCTGGGAAAAACAGAAGGGAGTAGAAAAAGAGGAAGACCAAACAAGAGATGGATTGATTCCATAAAGGAAGCCACAGACCTGAACTTACAAGATCTGAACAGGGTGGTTTATAACAGATGCTATTGGAGGTCACTGATTCAGAGGGTCACCATAAGTTGTAATTGACTTGAAGGCATATAACAACAACAAAGTTTGCCTCAAGGGTAGTTTGGAACAAATTTGAAAGTTCCTGCTTGGCCAAAAAAGAAAAGAATTCTGAAGGAGCCCAGAAGGCGAGACTTCACACATCTGTTACTAATGCCATCATATTTCTCCTGAATATTTTAAAATTAAAAACGTGGGGCCCATTCCAGATAATGTTAGTTATGTTTGAATTCCATTGAAATCATTGGGGAAAGTTATCTTGACTGGGGCTCTCATTTAGATTCAGGATAAACAAAACAAATGGAGAAAAAAGAGACTGTTGGATCTTGGTTTCAAATGTCAGATGAAGGAGGTGTTTAAAATATCACCATAAACAATAGAAAGACTTTTTTAAATGGTCCTTGCATCAGGTCCTCAGTGCCAGAATTGTATAAAAGGGTGTCAGTGTAATATACAGACCAGTACATGTTTTATGTTGCAAATAGCATGAAGTCAGCATTACAATTTTCTAATGCAGTAGCAGAACATCTGGAAAAATAAATTTGTTTAGCTTGAATAGCAGATCTATTTATTGAGCCTTCTTTCAAGAATATGCACATATCAACACTGGGATTGGATTCTCAAAACGGGGAGAGAGAGGGGAGGGGTGAAGGGGTCTGGTGAATTCAAATTGATGCACTACTTATTCCACAATAGTAATTCAATTAATGATTTTATAGACCCTATCAGTCAAATGGAATATAGAATCAAAGCAATTAACTTGGTTTGCCAATGCAGCAGTCTCGATCTCTAGAAAGTGCATTGCAAAAATTTACCTTTTGCTGTGTGCCAGACACAGCAAATTGCTTTTGAGATTTGGAACTTCTGTTTCCCATATTGAATTCCTTGAAATGACATCAGGCTGTTGCTCACCATGACCTTGAGGTATTTTCATGATGCTGTTCAGTCTATAGTGGACTTTCACTATTGCACATATATCAGTATTGCTACTGTTAGGAGAGATAAAATGATTGTCTTGTTTTTACTTCCACCTGCAATGAACGCCTGAGAAATAAACCCATTCGGGCTGTGGATTTCAATACTCAGATCTGTGCCCAAAGTAGTATGTATACGCAAATTGCCATCTGTTGATTTAAAAGATCGAATGTACCACATTCTCCATTCACAAAGAAAATGTGACTGCACATTTTCTGCCAAGACAACAGCAAAAGATGATGCTGGGTCCTTGCATTGATGCAGACTCACTGGGGTGTTCACCTTATGTGCAGCCATAGTGTTGTAAGAGGGTAAATACAGCTTTCCACTTAGATCTGTAACCATTAATGAAACTCTCCCAGGATATGCATGTGAAGTTATATGTGGGGCAGGAACCAAGGGTGGGACCATCTGGACACTTTTTGGGGCCAGGGGCATGCTGAGGAATGGTGTAGGTGTAGACAGTGGAGGCTGGTCCACTTGGGTGGACATTGCCCCACCAGTCTGTCTGCCACCAGCCAGCTCCTACCTGCCCACTTTCTTATTTACAACCAGTCCAGGTGTGGCCCTCCTGCCACCTTCCTCCTCCTTAATCTCAGTGTTGCCCCTTGTAGAACTCAGCAGGGTGGAGGATGGGACAAAACTAGAATTAGTTAGCTTCATCTACTGGTGGCCTCCCAGGGTTCCACCCCACCAGTCGCACTGGCCACTGGCCACTACTGGGTGTAGGTTTGCCATACAGTCCAGTTGGCCAAGTTTTAGCTATTCTGTCCATTTTCAGTTTGGTCAGTTAGCCCTGATCTTCAGATTACTTTCTTTTTTAAAAAGGAAGCTCTAGTCCTTATAAAACTAGAAACACGGCAAAGCATCCAGGCAATATTCTGCCCAAATGTTTTGGGGAAAACACACACACACACACCTTTCATTGATTTTGTTGTTGTTATGTGCCTTCAAGTCAATTACAACTTAATGACGACCCTATGAATCAGTGACCTCCAAGAGCATCTGTCATGAACCACCCTGTTCAGATCTTGTAAGTTCAGGTCTGTGGCTTCCTTTATGGAATCAATCCATCTCTTGTTTGGCCTTCCTCTTGTTCTACTCCCTTCTGGTTTTTCCAGCATTATTGTCTTTTCTAGTGAATCATGTCTTCTCATGATATGTCCAAAGTATGATAACCTCAGTTTCATCATTTTAGCTTCTAGTGACAGTTCTGGTTTAATTTGTTCTGACACTCAATTATTTGTCTTTTTTGCAGTCCATAATATCCACGAAGCTCTCCTCCAACACCACATTTCAAATGAGTTGATTTTTCTCTCATCCGCTTCTTTCACTGTCAAACTTTCACATCTATACATAGAGATTGGGAATACCATGGTCTGAATGATCCTGACTTTAGTGTTCGGTGATATATCTTTGCATTTGAGGACCTTTTCTGGTTCTCTCATAGCTGCCCTCCCCAGTACTAGCCTTCTTCATTGCTTTTAACCAATGGAAAAAGTTACCACTATGATTGACATTTAGGGAATGACATTTATCCATGGAGACAAAGAAGAAAGGCTAGGGTAAAGCATCCGGTATCCAGAAAAGGTACTTCCTGGCTCATTTTGGTTTTCTCTGGGGCAGAAGTGATAGCTGCCCTTAGAAACCAAATATTTTATTATTTGATTTATATCCCACCCTTCCTCCCAGCAGGAGCCCAGGGTGACAAATACAGAAATTTTGATGTATCTATGCTTGGATAGTAGTGTGTTCACCTAGAAACAAAAGCCAGCAGTAGAGACAGGGATTCTAACTTAGATCTTTGTTTCTGAGTGTGTAAACAATTAGCCCTACCAATGCAAATATTGCAGATATGGGGGGGCTACTGTGCATGACATAACATAGATTTCTGCAAAATAGTCGAAGTTTGTTGCATTCATATTGCTTGCCTGAAAGTGGGAGAACTATGTATGGCAACCTGACAGTGAAGTATGTGGTCGCTATCTGTACAGTACTGTTGAGAGGGAGAGAGATCTTCAGTTGCTTTCCCACCTAGGGGTGAGGCTGGGAGAAATAGGGAGTTCCTTGGAGGAAGCACAATTTTGATCAGAAAATGAGCTGATGGAAAAGTGTTGGTCACCCCCCTCCAGTGCTGCTGTTGCAGTCACCTTTTCGGCCACCCAGCCATCAAGGAACCCTGAGTCGTTTTGGCCACAAGGTTGCTCAGCAGTGCTTTTAAATGCTGTACAAGCGGGCCCTGCTTATATGGCAGGTTCCGTTCCATAGACCCATAGACACCCATAGACACTAATGGTGCGCATCGCGCAAAAATGACGCGCTACGAGAAAAACTGCCGTAAAAGCGGAACAAGCGCCTTAAAGCGAGGACTTTCCACATTTGCACAACGCCAGATTAGCGGAACACTGAAAAGCGAAGCGCCATAAAGCGGGGCCCGCCTGTAGTACAAATGATGACCATCAGCCCGCCCCAGTGAGTAACTTTCTGTCAGTGGGAATTGTGGATTTTCAGCCCAAACTACCCCCCCCAAAAAAACACACCTCAGGCCATGGCAAAGGTCAAACTCATTCAGTTGCCCTCTCAGGCCCCCTTTAAACCAAAACCCAGTGTTCATTTGCATACAGAAGCCTTGCGCTCCATTCACTTGCATGCAGATACATTGTGTGTTTAAAAACTCCAAAAAGTTTTGTGTGGTATTTTTTGTTTTGGGTTTGTTTGTTTTTACAGAAAAGCAGAGTAAAAAGTTGCAAGATCAGCTAAGATGTTGCCTGTTCTGCACATTAGGCTGTCCACGTTTGTGAAATGGACACAGAAGCCTTGCGTGAGAATGGGAAGCAATCATAGTGTCACTTTCTGATTGCGCTCTTGCCTTCTGACATAACCAGAGCCAGTGTCCAAAGGATAATTACATTATGATTAGGGATGCAAGAAGCCAACATTTCCTGTTCTGACCCATATTCATCTCATGTAGCACTGTTTCCATTCTGCTGCAGTTTGGCTTCCAACAAAAATTACATTTTTTGCGGTGCAAGAATTGTACATAATTAATTACATTATCATTATGTTATTCTATTTCAACACAAAGATCATTCATTTAAATGCAAAAGAAACACAATACAAATTATGGGGGATCAATTACATATCATTTGCAGACTGAAAATAATAACGGCAAATACCAATCATATTCACTGCATTGATTTCCATTCTGGACATGGGACAAATAAGCACAAATCAGCAATTCCACTCCTGTTTCCATCATAATCCTCTGACATCCCCAGTTCTGATCCACACGATAATCAAAGAGGTGTGGTTCAGGTCTGTTCACAATGGAATTCACAGAAATCATATTCCTCTAACATCCCTAAGTACAACTCAACCATCTTAAAATAGCTCCAAGAGGTTCTCCTTCCCAGGCTTCACTGAGAAGCAGATGGTTCTCCTACAGCATTAACACTCAAATACCCAACAGATATTTGTGAAATACCTAGTAAAGTCAAGTGTATTTAAAAACAGTTGGGCTATTTGAGTGTCACCTTCCAAATCTTAAACTACAACTAGAAAATACAGTGGAGAAGTAAGCGGTACTATCTGAAGGTTATCTTGACAGGTTGGTAGGTTAATAGTTAGGTGAAGGAACCACTCCTCACCAACTACATGGCCAATCAGAAGTTTAAATAAAAAAGAGTTCTCTTTCTAGGTTTCCACTGAGACAACTCATAGTTGGGTGATGCATAGTTAAGAGATTCAAATTACTACAGAAAACAATGTTTTACCATACTCAGAAATGCATGCATATTAGGTGGCACCATAACAATAGTGAAAAAATATAATGAACTATTATTTATCTCTTTAGAAAGAAAAATCATAGGTCAGGGGGAAAACCTCCCTTTGGTTTTAAGCCTTCATCCTACATAGCGTTTCAGACGTCAGCCCTTCCAGGTTTCAGACGTCAGCCCTCTAAGGCATTTTATCTTATATTTATTCATGGTTTATCATCTTCTCGACGATTGTCTCTTCCGGAGGTTATTGTTACGCTGTTGATTAGAATTTGCAGTTTTACTGGGAATGTAAAACAACTGTAAGGATCCCAAGGACAATATCCACTCAGTGGATTGAATTCTTACAGTAATACAAGGTTTGTGCTTCATTGTTGAAAATATCTAACCAGACAGAAACACCAGGACATGATTCGAAGCTCACTGCAGTAAAATGAACCCAAAGGCTCCCAGTGAAACAATCTATTCCTTGCATTTGGATGCTTATCCTTAAGAAAAAGATACTTGATGCATACATTCATTTTTACCTAAGACCTAGTCACATTAGTGTCGTGTTCAATCTTCTGACCCAGTTGATTATTTTCTTTCTTTTGACTTGATTTTCAGGAGATGACGGTTCTCTAGATTTTGCTCACATAATCCAGACCTTCAGTGTCAGTGCCCGAAATGAATTACTGTTTATATTAGAAACTTCATTTAATAAATTAGGTCTGGTCTATGAACTGTCAAAGTTCTCCTAGGTCTGTAATTCATATATAACAGATGCCTTTTCCAAGACTCTTAGCTAGAAAGTAGCCAACATGATTGCTTCCTCTTTGCCATTACTAGGTTCTGTGGGTTGAGTTATCTACTGCCTACAGAGAATTAAAAACAATTTAAAAGGGCATCTGGTAGAAAGCACTCTAAGGCACAAAAAATTGTTCCATATACAATGCGCTTCTGTTTAGGCCAGAGAATTATTCAGTAATTGGCACTTGTTTAAATAGACCATTCAGAATCAGTTTGGCTTTGGTTTTCCAATTGCAGATTGAGTTACTGAACTTTCTTCTTTCCAAACAAGAAACTTGGGGAGTCCTGATTTTTCCAGCATATTCATGGCACCACTGTGATTAAGAGCAACAGCTAATTTTTGTACAAGAAACAAACACATTTTTCAAAAAGTGACATAAATAATTCAGACATTTTCCCCCAGATTGTTTATAAATTATATATATTTAGTTTACTTTGGCTTAGTTTGTGCAGAACTTTTTTTTTTTTACTTTTAATGAAAGGTAATGGCAGCAATTTTTTAACTGCAGAATTTTCAATGGTAAAGGGAGACACTGATGTGCCATTCTAACTTCTGGGTAGTTTCTTTATTTAAAATGGTAAGCCCAATATCCCATGATTAGACTGAGCTGCTGAAAGCCTACCATTCCATTGTTTACATTTTGCAAAGCTCTCTTAATGTGGGAACAGTTGTCACATGAAAACTTAATAATGAAGCATATCTATAAGGATATAAAATAATGTTGTGGAAACATCAGTTCACATCAACTGTTATAAGTTCAGACACTTGGAAGTTTCCTTCTATAGCTTTAGGTGACAACATTATGCTTATTTCCCCCCCCTATTTTTTTAAAGTTTCATTTGTGCATTCTAATTCTTTTAGGGTGTATCTTTCCCCAAAATGTCTGTCTGAAGACATTTAGAGCAGAACAGCTGTCCAATGAAAATTTCATTGTTCTCTCTAGTAACATATTAAGATTTCAATAAAAGCTCAACCCATCGCTATGGGAATTGAGAGTGAGTTTCCTGAGTTCCTGTGCCTATGAAATGAAAAGGAAGCCGCCTACCACGGGAAGTAGTGGTGGCAGATGTGTGTCACAAAGTGGATCATATGTGGTTGATAAAAAGGCTAATGGCTATAAAAACTGGATCAATTGTAGGAACTTGTGGTCTCCAGCAGTGTCTGGACTGTGACTCCCACCATTCCTGACCATTGGCAGTGCTGGCTGGGACTGAAGGGAGTATGACTCCAACAACACCTAGAGGAAGGCAGGTTCTCCACCTCTGACCTTTGCCAAGCAAACCTCACAACTAAAGCTGCAAGCCTAACTCCACTTACTTGAGAGTAAGTCCTATTGTACTGAATAGAACTTAACCTTTGAATAGGCAAGGTTAGGATTATAATGTCAGTAAGGATGGGCGAATCTGTTAGTTTCAGTTTCTCTCAATTTCTCACTTTTTAAAATTTTAAGATCAGTCCTCCACATGTCCACTTTTGATTTATTAATTTATTTTTAAAGTTCTCATAAAAACCCATCACCATTTTAGTGTGAATTTCTTCTTCTGCTTCTGCTACTGCTACTATTAACATTTATTGCCTGCCTTTCACCTAGAGGTCCCAGGGCAGGTTACAGCTATTTAAAAATATGGCATTAAAAATAATTAAAAGCTAACCTAAAATAACAAAGTAGGGTGGGTCCTAAAAATATTCCTCTCAGGTGTCAAAAGCCAGGATAAAGAGGTGCCTCTTCAGCATTTGCTTAAAACGGTACAATGAAGTTGCCAGGCACACCTTCAGCTTCCAAGGGTGGTGGAACTACCAGAAGGGCCCCCTCTGCTGATCTCAACACCTAACAGGGTTATAGGGAAGGAGGCAGTCTTTCAGATACTTGGGACCTTTTGAGTCATTTAGGGCTTTAAAAACTAACTTGAACACCTTAAATTGGGGGCAGAAATAAAATGGCAACCAATGCAATTGTTTTAGAATATGAGTTCTAAAAGCAAACCCACCCAGTAATCTGGTTGCTGCATTTTGGACCAGTTGAAGTTTTTGAGTCGTTTTCAAGGACAACTCCATGCAGAGCACATTGCAATAATCCATTCTGGAAGTTACTGGATCATGGAGTACTGTGGCCACATCATCTCTGTCCAAAAGGGACCAAAGCTGATGAACCAGTCAAAGCTGAAAAAAGGCACTCCTAGCCACTGAGGCCACCTGAGCCTCCAGTGACAATGTTGGATCCAGGAGTACCCCCAAGCTGCAGCCCTGCTACTTCCATGGTAGTGCAACCCCATCCAGAACAGGCTGTCTCCCCACCTCCTGGACATGAGAACACACAACACCTCTGTCTTTTCAGGAGTCAGACTCAATTTATTGGCTCACATCCAGCCCACCACTGCCCTCAAGCATCAGTCCAATGATGTCTTTCCTGATTCAGATAGAACAGGGAGATCATGTTCAGTCTCATCTGCATATTGATGACATTTCACTCCAAATCTCTTGATGACAGCTCCTAGTGGTTTCATATAGATCAGCCTTTCCCAACCATTATAGGGGGGAAACTGAATGTATATGGTAGAATATCAAGAGAGTGTACTGTCCTTCAGGAGAGAGGGGCGGAGTAGCACAGCTTTTAAAATCATTCAGTGGGATCTAAAGATCAACTATACCAAACGGCTTGCTTTTCTTGCAAAGTACAAGGTTAGGTTGATTTTTGGCTCTTAATCCCCACACTATCCTAAGTGTACCCCCTCTATACTCTCTGATGATTCATGTGCCCCCTCCCTCTGTGGTGAAGAAGGCCATTATGAGATTATGGGTCTTTTTGGTGGTGGCATCCCTTTCTCAGGAGGATAAGAAATCTGGTGGAAATGTGTGTGTGTTTTGTTCAGGCAGGCATCTGGGACCTGGATTGATTTTTGTGCATTGCTTTATTTGTCATTATTTGTCTTTCTCTAATATATTCTATCTATTTGCAAGCCACTTTGAGAGTGCAGTTTGTCAAATATAATGGAAGATATGCCATTTGTTTATAGGATTGTTTCAAATGTATTCTTCTACCCCATCCTGAGACAAATTTGATACAGGGTGAGTAATAAATATTTTAATAAAATTTAAAAAATGAAATAAATGTAAAATGAAATAATAAAATTACGTCCTTCATTGACAGCAAGCACTCCCCTTCCTTTGTAAAGAGTGCAGTATTCTCTGCTGGAAAACAGAATTCCCTCTCATCTAATTCAGTTTACTCCTGGCTGTCTGAACAACGTGGATGTAAATTTGCGAGGCACTTTGCTGAGTACGAATGTCTGCTGCATTGTGAAGCCAAATTAATTGCTTGATTCTGTATTCCAGTTGACTGGGAATACAATGTTGCATCTATGTAATTATAAATTGCATTACTATTATGGAATAAGGAGCGCATTTCTTTTGAGTACCCCCTTCCCCGCTGCCTCCCTTTTAGAGACAAACATCACGCTGATGAGGAATATACCCCATCGATGGGATCAAGGTTGTATCGTCAGCCAAAGAAGTTTGAACAGCTTGTGTCGTTCATTGCAGGCTATCAGACCAAACCCCCAAGGCTTGGCCTTCCATTAGACAGGGTGCAGGCAGAAGATGCTGGGGGGGCAGTGGGGGCAGCTCCCCCCCCACAGCCATTCCCCTTGGAGGCCAGAGCTGTGTGTGCCACACATCCTCTCCTTTACTCTCTAAACTAGCCTCCTCCCCTCAGATGTTCTCTTCACTGGTGTTAAAGAAAGAATCAACTGTCAATCCAGTTGTGGGGATGCCATCTTGTCCATGGTGGCAGGGATGCCATCTTGTCCATGGTGGCAGGGATGCCATCTTGTCCATTGCCTCTGGCAGCAAAATGTCTTGGGCTGACCCTGCAAACTCCTATCTCATGAATTATTTTTAAAAAGTCCAGATCAAGGTGACCTGAGATTCAGCCTACTGTTAAGAGATCTATTTTTTTAAAAAAAAAATGATAATATGCATTTACATAAATAAACTTGTATGATTTCAAATCTATTCAGAATTCTTGGCTTATTTACATAAAAATCGGAAAAGTACAACATAGCATACTTCACTTTGTTCCAAAAAAAATCTCAAAATGCATATAAACAATATCTGTCACAAGCTTCTTAAAGTACCAGGTTTGGTTCCTTCCCTACAGTGCCTCTTAGGTGTTAAGATTGGCAGAGCGGGCCCTCTTGGTAGTTTCACCACCCTCAGAGGTTTGGGGGTTGACGGTCCCATCCTCTAACCCAGCCTTTCCCAACCAGTGTGCCTCCAGATGTTGCTGGACCGCAATCCCCATCTTTCCTGACCATTGGCAATGCTGGCTGAGGCTGATGGGAGTTGTGGTCCAGCAACAGCTGGAGGCACACTGGTTGGGAAAGGCTGCTCTAAGTCGAAGCATTCCCACAGAGGTGCACCTGGCACCTTTATTGTATGGCTTTCATCATATGCTGAAGATGCACCCCTTTACCCTGGCCTTTGACACCTGAGAAATATATTTGAGGACCCACCCTGTTCACTTAATTGTAATCTGTTTTAAGTGTTTTTAATATTGTATTTTTAATTTGTTTTAACAATTTAAAAATACAATACAACATGGTGTAGGCTGTATAAGAAATAATAATAATCGTTGTTGCAGTAGTAGTAGCAGATCATCCTGCACCTTCAGATTTTAATTCATAACAATAATGCTCAATTTTTCAGTAGAGATATAATCAATGTCTGTTTTCCCTGACTCTAACAAAAACAGTCTGTAATCATATATCCTCTGAAGCCCCACTGAACTCAATGGACTTCACTTCTGAGTAGACACGTATAGGCTTGCATTGTTAGTTAATTTGATCATACACACAATATCCAAATGTGCAATAGCCACTGAAGGATCTCCTTTCGTAGCTATAACTGATGGACTTTCTAACTTCTGGAAGATGACAAATCCTTTCCCAGTCTTCTCCAGGAACTAATTATCTTTACATAGCCAAAATAAGCCTCATTTATTAAACAGGCACACATAATATACACTATGCTAACATTCACCTTTATTTGTTTATTTAACTATAAAAAACAGTACTCTCTGCCCAAAGGCATCTGTGGCAGTCTGCAAGTTTTAGAAGCGATACAAATAATTCTTAAGTTTGTGGAGAACCTTAAGTATTTATCTATTTTAGACATTTATTCATTTATTTATTTAATAACATTTTTATACTACTTGAATGTCAAGACCTCTATGAGGTTTACAGAAAACATTAAAATGATCAATAAAACAGTTAAAAATTACAATATATTTAAAACAAAACAGCTACTAACTAAAAAGATTAAAACAGATCAACATCTATGTGTCTGGATAGGGGTGCCTAAACAAAATAGTTTTAAGCAGTTGCTGAAAGGAATACAGGAAAGGCACCTACCTGATATCAATAGGCAGGAAGTTCCAGAGACTAGATGCTTCCTCACTAAAAGAACAGCTTCTTACAAGTATGGAACGAGTATTATGTGGTACCTGTAACGTGCCTGTTCCACAGAGTGAAGTGCTCAGCTGGGCACATATGGGGTAAGGCAGTGTCGCTAGTAAACTGGTCCCAAGCTGTTAAGGGCTTTATATACCAGTAGTAACACCTTGAACTTACTACTTAAATAAATACATAAATAAAAAGAAAAATAAGCAACAGGTGAAGATACTATTCAGTTGAGTCAAACAGCTACCACACTAGCCTACTTATTTTCCCATTATTGTGTCCTAGTTCTGCATTTACAAGAAGTGTACTAAATCTAATACTTAATAATGTCAATTTAAGTGTTATGTTTATCTAGTAAGGGTGTTCAGCAGTGCCCCGCTGGTAGCATTTAGGAGATGTTATAACATCAGATAAATCTTCAAGGCCAGAAGCAATGCTTTGGAACCACAGATTTAAGCAACTGGAAGTTAACCTTCATTTGGGGTGGCAAGTCTCAGAAGGACTGCAATCTTACCAGATATAGTTACTGGAAAGCTTGCTTTCCCTTTAACAGGAGTAACGCTCTCTGACTATTGTACTACATTTCAAATATCTGACCGAAACAGCTGTTTCTGCATTTACATATGAATTCTACAAGCACAATAAAACGATTTTTTAGTAAGAGTTAAAGGCTGCATATTAAATTTAAACTTGTCTTCTCACTTACGTCCACTTGTTTTCTCTGTTTCTTTTGGTTTATGCCATCATTCTGGATACTAGTAAGCTTCAACTACCAAAGCAGAAGGTAATGTTTGCCTGCCAAAAGGTTACTTGGGCTAGATATCTTGAAACGTTATGCAACTGATCCTATTAGGCTGTACATCCTGAAGAATATGCATAATTTTTAGTATACCTTATTCTTTGGATATGTTTTTGTGACAATATGAATGTGAGATAGTAACCTTATGTACAAGCATCGCTAGCTTTTGGGGTGGGTTAGATTTTATCTTTATTGTTTTTAGATTTTTAATGCCTACGTATTGTATGCCTATGTGGTACGTCGCCCAGAGTGGCTAGACAGCCAGCCAGATGGGCGACTAATAAATTCAATAAATAAATAAATAAATAATAAACTCGGCCCGGTAACAAATCGTCAACCAGTGCAGATCTCTGAACAGAGGTGTTACATGCTGACAAGGTCTCACTCCTGTCAGCATTTTGGTGGCAGCATTCTGCACTAATTTATAAACTGGCTAATATTTTTTTAAAAATCTCTAAGCAGTGTGCAATATTAAAAAAGCAATGTCATTAAAACAAAAATACAACATAAAACCAGCAAAATTGTAGTATAAAAGCATATAAAAACAAATAAATCAGGAATTCAGGAGATTCAAACACATAAAATAGGTCTTACAGGTCAGGAAAAACCTGGACAAAAACCTTGGTTAGTTCCTAGATTGGCCACAGGTCCGTGTTGCTTTCTGGTGAGCATGGTAATGGGGTAAGGTAGGCTCAGAGTAGGGGATGGGGTATGAATTTGATTCAGCTTGCATTTGCAGCTGAATTCATCAAATTTGCCCTTCCAAAACAATATGAGAATGGAATCACAGCCAATCCTTCAAAATTCACACTTATCCAAATTTTGCAATGCCGTTCGCCAACCAAACAATATTTACAAAATGCAAACATTAGGGGAAAGCGTGCGTAACAAATGAATATATTAGTGAACATAACATGCAAAAATGCATTATATATTACAAGAAATTGCTTGCAAAATGTGTACATTAGTAAAAACTACATACAAAAATGTATCGTAGGATAAATCTGCATAAAATGCAGAAGAATTTTAGTGAGGATCTTTTTAAACATGTGGAGAACTGAATTTAAGATTGGAAAATTGAGAATTGAAACGGACAGATCCTTCCATCCCTAGCTCATGGGAAATACAGAGTGATGTCTAAGTGTTTTGTAAGAACACATGTCTGGAAATGTAAGAGTTAGCTTATCCTGAGATGGTGTAGTTGCTGTCTTGGTACACATGAAAAGTGTACACACGAAAGGTTCATTATTTGATGACTGCGTACAAGGGGTGGGTTGAAAATGAGAATGACCCATCATAGATTAAATACCAGAGAGAGCGCTTTCCTATTACTTGAAATCATCTCAAGCTCAGTGCATTTCCAGTTATAGACAGCTCACATGTTCCAGTAGAAGTCAAGGATCTGTTTCACACTGACAGCCGCAGGAGCATGCAGGAGCTGTCATGACAGTCTCTCAGGAACATGCAGTTCACAGGGGGACAGCCTTCACCCTATTGTCACACCTTTTGTGAAAATTGGAGCCACCATGTGGGAATTATACGTGCTTCCACAGGGATTTGCACAATTATAACACCCAGTTAAGAGGCTGCCACAATTCTGCAAATTGTAACAGCTGCATGTAATTAATGCCAATGATAATGGTGATGATGTACAGGGCATGCATGCAAGCACTAATTTTCACAAACTTGCATGTATGCATGGGTGATTACGATCCTGGGAGGGTAAAGGTGTGCATCTACATGTGGGCAATGATCCTGAATGGATGTCTGGGGGTAGGGGGAAGAGGTTTAATGGGAATGAGTTGGCTTGCAGAGGGAAAATGAGTGGACTGAAAGTTAATTGAAAAGAAATTGATCAGGATAATGAATCTGGGGGGATCTGGGGAAAATGGATTTTTGAGTGATCTTCCTATTAATTGGGCAAAATAAGTAACTTTAGAAGAATTTATTTTAAGGTGGTTTGGGGTATTTTATGGTGATTTGAGGAAGTCAGATTGCCTTCTATGAAATGGTTGTTCTGTTTGAGCAGAAAACAGGGCTCAAAGGAGTAGTTTTGTGTTTGGGGGATCAGTCCCTGCCTCTGCCATGCATTCAGTTTTTGAGTTACCTATTGCTCATCCTTACCTGTTTGCCTTCGTCAAAGTGTGTTCTTTGTCACTAGCCACACCCAGATGGCAGCCGTTTTGCTAATGGTCACACCCTTATGGCAGTAGCCTTCTTGTGATGACAGTGATCATTCTCTTTTGAAACTGGGGACCCATGGCATAGCTTGTTAATGAAGGTTATCAGGTGTATGCATGGTTTCACTCAGCCCTTGAAACACAGAGCACTGATATGTTTTTATTGGAGTATTTACCTTTGCTTTTATTATTACTACTGTTTTAATTGTTTGCTAGTGTACATTATTGTATTATTGTTAATAGCTAAGGGCTTTGCATGCCACACACACACAGAAGGACTCACACACACGGTCTCCCAAACACACACACACACAGGGAGAGAAGAACTCCCAAATAGGTCTTCCTTCCCTCACAATGGGTCACCAAGCATTCTCTTCTCCTTCCCCCCAATGGATCACCAAACTTCCTCCCCTTTAGACCTTCTCCTGCAAGGAGAAGGGAGGCGGGTAGACGAGGCAAGCAACACAGAAACAGTGGGGAGTGGCTGGGGCAGCACCTCAGCAGATGTCCTGCTCTCCCACCGCTTCCCTCTTCCTTGCCTTCTGCCGCTGAGGCTGTCGGTGAGGGGGGCAGGCAGCAGCAGGATGGTCGATGAGAAGCGTCCCCGGGCTGTCCTGACTGTTCCTCCGTGGCTCATCCTGGCTGCCTAGCTCTACCACCTTGCTCACTCGCTCACCTCAACCCACTTCGCTTGCCCACCAGTCTGCCATCCTTGCTTGACCTACACCATTGCCACACTTGCCTCGTGCCCACCACGCCTCCCTCCCATAGGAATAGGTGAGAATTTCAATTCAGTTCGCATTTCAAGCAGAATTCATCAAATTCGCAATTTCTGAAACAATATGAGAACCGAAACACAGCCATCCTTCAAAATTCACATTTATTAGAATTTTGGAATGCAGTTTGCCAACCAAACATTTACAAAAATGCATATATTAGGGGAGTATGCATAAAAATGAATGCATGAGTGAAAATAACATGCAAAAAGGCATGAAATGAGAAATGTCTTGCAAAAATGTGTATCTTTGTCAAAACTGCCTACAAAAATGTATTTATTGGGAGAAATCTGCACTAAAATGGTGGAGAATTTTCATGAGGATTTTTTTTAAAAAATCCAGATTGCTGTAGAAATGTAGAGAACTGAATTTAACACTGAAAAAATGAGAAACTGAGAGAACCGAAAGAGACAGATCTTTCCATCCCTAACCCCCCATGGAATGCTACCGCCACGCCGCTTGACAGCTTACAAATATATATAAAATGCATAGATTTAGCTCACCTTTTAGTGGACAGCTTATCTTTTTTCCAGCAGGCAGTTTCGGGTGTCGTCTTCTAAAACAAGCTTTTGACTGCCACGCTTTTGTACTGACTTGAAGAGAAGGCATGTTGTCTACAACCAGGCATTCAGAAGTCCACTGTCTTGTAATGTGGGGGTTTCATTCACTGATTGCCCTGTCGCGGATGTTGGTTCCAAAGGTCATTTAAGCATCCGCGAAGGTTGTTGTTCGTCACTGTAGGTGAGGCCTGGGCTGTTGGGAGTTTGTAATGTCATATGGTAAGTGGGTATCTGTCGGGAGCTGGGGGAGTTTGTGTGTGACCGCCCCGTACGGTGAATCACTGAACAGCAGGCAACAGCCTTATCAGTGGAGAACCTTCCAGACTGATTCCATCCACGTAGGATAACTATTGGGTTCTCTAATCAGCAAAGAAGGAGCGTGAGAGTTTCCTTTCCCTGTGTATTACTGGAACAATAAGATCTTCATAAGCTTTAAAAGGTGTCTGCATCTTTGGTTATTCATTGGTCATGACTTCTGGTTTGTTCTTCAATCCTGACTTGATCCTTGGTCTTGACTTCTGGCCTGCCCCATGGCTTCTAGCTCCCAGCTTCAGGCTCATGCCAAACTGCTATTCATAGCCCAGTCCTGACAGTATCCTGCGCAGCATATATTTTCTTTTGAGTGCCTATAAGAAGAAATAGAGGATATTTTTCAATAGGATTCTAAAAGGGAGAAACTATCTCACCACAACAAAACAAATAAAAACAGATTCTGGCTTCTCATAATCCCACTCAGAGTTTGTAGCCTAGAAAACCTATTCCTCGCCTTTCCTTGAAGCACACAAAATTTCACATTGATTTCGTTGTTAAGTGGATTAAGCCATTTATTGTGGAGAGCTTTAGTTAATGGGATTTGTACCGTCGTCAAAAGTAGCTTGCTAATCATTCAAGCTGGGCAAATTATTGGGGAATAGTCAAAATCCATGACTTCAAACTGAGCGTATTTGCAAAACACTAGCTTGCCACATTGAAAAAGAGGGAATCTTTGCTGGCAAAGGCATTGAACTAAACAGAGGAAAATATTGCAGAAACTGAGCACATAAGTGTTGCACAGTTCTCCACAAAGAAGAATAACTTAACTCAGTTCCATCCTAGCACTGTGTGCTGGTTCTCATATTACAACTGCAGTGGTCAGAGCAGCCTTTCCCAACCAGTGTGCCTCCAGATGCTGTTGGACCACAACTCCCATCAGCCTCAGCCAGCATTGCCAATGGTCAGGAAAGATGGGAATTGTGGTCCAACAACATCTGGAGGCACACTGGTTGGGAAAGGCTGGGTTAGAGTGTCAGGCTACAATCTGGGAGACTGCACTCGGCCATGAAGCCCACTGGGTGACCTTGGGCCTGTCACTATCGCTCAGCCTGATCTACCTCACAGAGTTGTTGTGAAAATAAAATGGAGAGGGGGAGAAGTGTGTTCACCACCTTCAGCTCCTTGGAGAAAAGGTGGAATATAAACGTAAGAAATATATAAACTGGGGCAGAGTTTTTTGCAGGCCCAGCTATTCTCTCCCACATCTACAAGCATACAAGCCAGTAGCTTACAAATTCCATGTGCAGAAACTGCTACAAACCCATGTGCTATAAAATGAGCATTGGAATACTGCCGACATTTGAGATCTGGGCACTACTGGCTCCTGTCACAGTACACAAGTGGAACCAGGTGTAGGAATCCCTGTGTCCAGTGCCATTTTTGGAGCCTTGAGTAGCACCGCCTTCATAGGAAAGCCATCTTCCTGTTCACATTTGGTTAAATGTTCTCTGTCAGTTAAAGGGACTGGATAATTTGGATGTTCACTTTCACACCTTGGAGTGATTTTATTTTAGGGTTTGATGGTGTGTGTCTTTTGTGCCTCCTCCTCATTACTTAGCTTTATAACTTACCTTATTCTTAAGTCTGTGGGGTGCTTACATGTCTACTCTGCAATCTGACCTTTTAAAAAGAGAAAGGAAAAAAGAAAGACTTCATGATTCCACTCATAATTTCAGTCATTCTCCCCAAATAAGCCTTGGTAGTCAGCCACCCACTGATTATGGGGACAGAAGGACTTCTTGTGTGTGTGGGTGTGGGTGTCGCAGAAGAACTTTCTGTGTGTGAGCGCGCGGCCCTTTATACATTCTGTGATCCTTGTTTTGATTGTCACATGATTTACGTACCTGTTTGATGACAAACGTCCTATAAAATACACACATTTCAGCATGCAGAGGTACTATGTTAACCTTGGACAGTAGCAGGCCACACCCTAAGTAATTCCCCCCCCCATTGCATGGCTGTCCCCTTCCCCTTTCCCCTCTTGAACTCTTACCCTCTTATCTTCTTCTCTGTTGTGTGTAGTTCCATATGTGGGGTTTTTTGGGGGGGCTTAAAACTATAGAAGTATAAATAACCAGTACAAACTTCAACATGAACATAAAAAATCACGACAAATCATCTCCACTCTATTTTATCCGTATCTCATATTTGCAGCACCCCGATTTCTACAATGTCTACGATTCTCATTATAACAAATCTATCAATGCCAGTCAGAGCAGACAACACTGGGCTAGAGGACAGATAGTCTGCCATGGTATAAGGCCCTTCCTAGGGAGGGAGAGAGACTACCTGTCTCAGATATCTATCTAGCTCAGGTGCACAGCATCTGCAGGCAGAAGGTCTCAGGTTCAATCCCTGGGGTCTCTAGGTAGGGCTGGGAAAAGCAGGAACCCTGGAGAGCTATTGCCGGTCAAAGTAGATAGGACTGAGCTAGATAGCCTCATGGTTTGTTCCTATTTGGCATGAACAAATCTGCCAAATTTGTTTTCTCCCAGTTACTCATTTTTCCAGTTTTGGTAGCCTAGGGCTTTGAACAATAAATATTTCATTCATTCATCTTTCCAGTTTAAAGTTCAGTTTACCCCATTTCTGCATCAGTTTGTGGGATTTTTGTAAAACAACAACACAAACTGCCATGAATATTCATCCTAATTTTAGTATGCATTCAGGGTGGTTAACAAAATTAATTGTATTTAATTATTTATTGATTTATGGGGGTCCATAGCTTTCATCAGATTCTCAATGGGGTCTGTGATTCAAAAAAGGTTAAGAATCATTCCCTAATGCATGTAGGGATGGGATCCGTTGACCGATGCCAGTTCAAAAGCATTCCGTTGAACTAACAGGCCAGTATTGATTCAAGTTTATTTTTATCCACTAGCTGCAGCTTTACCGATCCATTTTTCCCTCCCCAAAAATATTGATATTAATGTTAATATTGATAATTGTAAAGGAAATATCGATATTATGAAAGGAAACAGCAATATTTGAAAGGAAATATCAATGAGAGGAAATATTGATAAAATTGCCATTCTAAATATCAGTATGTTAGAAGCAGGATTTAAAAAAAAACAGCCATGGAAAATCGCTTCATAAAATTCTGATCTGCAATGGTAAAGAATAAGCGAATTAATGGAAAATGTGGTACCAATTCCAATTGGGCGGAATTCGAGTACATCTCTAAATGGGTGCTCTTTTTTTTCTTTTTCTTTGTGCACACATTATTTGTTTGGCGATCTGCGTCACCAGATTCAGAGAAGTGAATTTCAAAGGACATTGTGTATTGTTTCAGGACATGTGAACTAGGTAGCTTTGCATTTAAATGCAAAGTGAAATGAATTACCCCCCCTTCCCTACTTCCTATTTTCCTATGAGCAGAGGGTGGCTACTTCATTCTCTTCTATGAACAAGGGAGTCCTCTTCTAGATAGACAATGGCTTTGTTGTGATGAGCAGCGTCTTCTGTGATCCTGGGAAAATCTGGCAGTTTCTGAATGACCAGACAGGACTCAGGGTGTCCACTGAGGCCCCACAGGGAACTCTGGGTTAGGCTGTTGGCATGTGTGTCTCTAATCTTCACTAGGGTTTTGCTCTGCTTTTACTTTGCAAGCCACTACCCAGGCAATTAACAGTTGTTCGCTTTTGTTTTGTTTTTAAAGGGTAACAATATTCTTGGACGCTGGCTGCAATAGGATTTATATTGTGCCAAGCCTACATCTGACCCACTGCTGCTCCTGATTATAGGGCTGCCTGTTCTGTAATGAAAAACAAGCATATTTATAGAGACAGGTTTCCTATTATCCTAAGAGGCAGCTGTTGCTCTGCTGTGATTCTTTCTTTCTTTAATTAGTGTAACGGAGTCGTGTCTGTTAATTCCCCTCTTGACAGCGATCTTTGGTCCCAGTTTCTGGAGCTTTAAATGATATTGTCCTTTAAAAACAAGAAAAAAAAACCTCAAGGCCCTCTATCATTAAATACTTGATTTGATTTGTTCTATTATACAGTATATTAAATGTTATTCTGCCAGTTAAGTAGATATGGGTGTGATCCGAGCACAATTGAAGTTAATGACTCTCTTTCAATTAGCATCAATGGTCTTTTTTTTATTAAGTACTGTATACATGCTTTCCAAATAGCACTAATAACATTCTGACTGTACTAGTAAGGGATTTTCTTATGAGCTGCACATATGAGACATGCATGGTTCACCAAACATGACTATGATTGGGTGTGTCCTTTTCATCATCCTGAATGGTGGTTCTTCCACAAACTTTTAAGTATAGTTTGGGAAGGGTTGGACACAATCCTTCCTTGAAATCAGCATTTATTTTAAGCAGTGTGTTGGCAATCATTCCTAGATGGGCTGTGCCTTACATTTCCATCTCCTGGTAAATCTGCTATTAAGAACACATGAGCATAAGAATTGTTCAGGATCAGGCCCGAAGCTCATCTAGTTCAGCATGCTGTTCTCATAGTGGCCAACTAGATGCCTATGGGAAACCTATAAGCAGGACCCAAGTGCAACTGTGCTCTCGCCACTTGTGATCCCCAGCAACTGGTTTAAGGACACAAGAGCCCTCCTGAATCACACCAAGTCTATCCAATCCAACACCATGTTTCCCACAGTGGTCAACCACAAACTCCAGGAAGTCTGCATGCAAGGCAGGAAGGCAATAATAGCCCTCGCACAACTGCTATTGCTTGCCAGCAACTGGTGTTTCAGATGGCTATTCTAATAGACTTGTACCCATGAATTTGTCTAATACCCTTTGAAAGCCATCAAAGGTAGTGGTCATCATCACATCTTCTGGCCGTATGTTCCATGAATAAAATATGCATTAGGAAACTTCCTTAACTTGAGTCGGACCAATGCTCAGTGCTGTCTAGAGCACACTGATTGGCAGGGGCCCTCTAGGGTTTCAGACAGAGTGTCTTTCCCATCTCTACCTGGATATGCCGGGGGGGGGGTTGAACCAAAGACCTTCTACATTCAAAGGCTGTCCTTTACCACCGAGCTACAGTTCTGCTTTATTTATTTGAATAATTTTAATATGGCTTGATAACGTAGTCTCTAAGTAGTGTACAATAGAGATACAGCGTAAAACCAGTTAAAATTAACCATAAGATCGGGGGAGGCAGAATCACTTAAAATGCTGGCTGGTGGGGGGTTTTAAGTCTTCAGCAAGCGCCGGACATTCAGCCGGAGTGGGAGGGAGGTGACTGTCTGATCTCAGCTTGGAGAGAGATCCAGAAAACTGGGCCCACAATACTGACTGCACAGCGCCTGGTGGATACAAGCCGTGCCTCCTTTTGTCTGACAGTCCATTTCATAGGCGGCCCCAAGTTCTAGTACTGACCAGTAGGAAACCTGCTCACAATCCATTTTCTCCACCCCACATGTCATTTTATAAACGTCTATTATGTATGTATGTATGTATGTACATATGTATGTATGTATGTATTTTATTGATTTCTATTCCATCTTTCTGGGGGGGGGAATTCTTACAAGGTGTCTAATGAGAAAGAATAAAAACAATCTAGCTTTCCTTGTTGACCACACTGGCATCTTATTGCACTTGTTGGTGCCTTTCTGAATTTGTAGTATACATTCTAACTCATATCCTGGTTTAACTAACCTTCAAGCTCCTTAGAGAAACTTGACCCTCTTTACTTCCCATCAAATTTCCTTTTAATGTATCACCTCATTTTTTTTTTAGACATTTCCTCTTTTGAAATAAAATGTTTTGGACTTCGTGGGCAATTATACATATTTCCTAGCTTTGTGGTCAGTGTCCTTAATTGTAACAACACTTGCATCCTGAACCAGGTCATAGGCATCACTCAGGAAAAGGGTGAGGGTTACCACAGCTCTGCTCAGTTCCAGCTTCTTTAAGCCATAGGGCCATATCATGTGTCCCGACAAAACAAGGAGTACTGCTAATGCAGTGGGACTTCTCTTCCTCTCATCCCCAGATCTGCTCCAGAGGTTTGGGGGAACCTCTAGAACATATTTAAGAGGGGACATGGGGGGAGTCCCATTGCCGTAGCAGAGTAATCCTTATATTAATTCTTGATCTGACAGGACTCTTACTTAGGGTGATGTTGGATGCAACCTTTAGTTCAGGGATCTCCAGCGTGTTGCCCATGGGTGCCATGGTGGCTGCAAAGGCCTTCAGTGGCATCCCCAGCAGGTAACCCAGAATCTGAGCTTTTATTTTTTCAAGAAGTAAATCTTTAGCCCTCCTAGAAAGAAAGGTATGGAACAAAAGGGGAGTACCCTTAGACGCGATTTCTGTGAAATGAGCCAGCCTGGCTGCTTCTGTCTGTCAATGTTATTAGCAGTGATTGATAAGTGAGTTGTTTGGACACCAGGCAATAGAAATCCCCAGGGTCCTAAAGAGCTGCTGTTTTGCCCTCCCTTTTAGTGCATTTTCCTGCTTCTGTCTTTCTTCCTAGTCTTTGGAATCTCCATAGTTCACCCTTCCTTTTTCCCTAGCAACCAGGATGTATTTTTCCTGTTGTGGGTTCACCTGAGATCAGGTCGTGCCTAGAAATTATTTTTTGCAAATACTACTACACAGTAGTGTGGGTGAATATGTTAAAGAATCCCCCTCCCTGCAAAAGGCGGATGTGAAAACTTTGCAAAGAGGCTTAGGCATGTCTCTTGCTCTGTAGGTGCAAAAGACCAGGGACTCATGAATAATTCACTGTATAGTTAACACAGCACAATGGTATACAATGGCCTTCACAGAAGTAAGTTTCTTTGTGTTAAATGAGACTTACTGCCAGGTAAGCAGACACAGGATGGCAGCATAGGTTTTGCTTTTGGGAGAAATTGGGTTCTTATGCCTTTAATAGCTGTATGGCAGACAGAAATTCAACAGGTCAAGCCTTTTCTAGTATGGAAATGCAGTTATGGGAAAAGCTTCACCATGACTACTCTGTAATTTTCTGTTATGTCACGCTCCCATGGCAGCCATTTTGTGACTGGTGCCTCCAGCAGTGTCTCAAAATTTGAAATGGGTGCTCTGGTCCAAAAAGGTTGGTGACCCCTGTCATAGTTATGTAGGCTGCAATCCTAACTCCTGGCCAGGAGCAGTGGAGTTAAACAGAATGGCAAAGCCACCACCACATACGTAACTCTGCTGCTCATGCCAGCTAGGGTAGAAGTGGGAGAGGCAGTAAAGCTGCCAGTTTAGCTGCACCAGCTCCAAGCTGGTGCATCAGGGAAGCCTGGATTAGGCCCATCTCTGGTAACGGGACTGACTTAAGATCCAGAGATCCTTGGCCTGGCCAGGCCAGGCCCACCAAAAAAGCCCCATTGTGGCATTTATGCTGCCAGCCACCAGCAGGGGTACGGCTGGGGGTAGCATCTGCCTGCTCGTGCTTTCGGCAGTGGGAACATTCAGAGCAGTGGCACTGGCAAATCTCCACCACATCTTAACCCCCTCCAGCCCATGGATTGGGGGTTAGGATTATTCTGTTAGGATATCTAGACATTGGCTCATTCTGTTGTAACCCAAAGATGCACTTACCCAGTCAAAGTGGAGGTTGTTGAAGTCACCCATTTTTGTTGGAAGTCACACTTTTTCCTTTGGCTGCCTCCCTGATTTCTTTCTCTGTCTCAAGATCACTTGTCAGTATGTTGATCAAAGGGGTGAGATTATGTCCTCCTCGGTAGTAAATTACCTCTTGGACTTTATGTTTCCTTCCACAGCAATTCTGTGGAGAAGTTTGTTCCTCTTAGGTGTATGCATCTCAACCAACACCACCCTCAATATGCCTTTCTCCATTCTTCCTATTGAGTTTGTGTACAATGATGACAACTGTATCCACCTAATTGTCTCCATTTTGCCAGGTTGCTGATATGCTCATTATGTGATGGAGAATTTTTCTCCTATGGGATCTTTTACTGGGGGTCCTTGAAGAAATTTGAGGACACAGGCTTGAAGCAAAAAGGTAGCCCTTTATTCTTTACAAGCATATGTAGGGTCAGTCTTCCTGAGACATCCAGGAGAGACTACACTGAGACACTGTGTGCAAGCTCTTTTCTACAAAACAGTTACAGCATGTGACAGTAGTTCACCAATCCCACAAGTTCCTGCCCACATAACATCACAGTTCCTCCTTCCTGCAATCATTCCAAACCAATCAGAAAGCATTAGGTAATTCTACTACTGCTTCCAATTTTCTGTCTATCTTACTAATATCACCATTGTTCTGCTGTCCCCTTGACTAATGCTCTTTCAGGCCAGTTGAAACCAGTTACTATTGTGAATGTGCCTTCAAGCAAACCTGGTACATCCATTGTTACATTGTTTCTCATTGGTAAGGCTGACTCAGGTATGCCTGCTTGGGTTTTACCTCAACTCAGGGTAGCTGAAATCTCATGAGCATCACAGGTTTTAATAGCTATAGGGGTCTTATATGTTCTTAAAAATCCCACTCCTAGCTTATAAAATACACTGCTTATAAAAGAGGATTGTTTAAAACACTGAGCTACTTTTTAAAACCACACAGACTAGGGAAAAGACTGGGTGACTTGGGCTCAGCCTCAGAGAAATAAAGGAGGCAGGCCATTTCAAAATACCTTTTCACTATGAATACCCACTTTCCAAGTTGCATTCTATTTATTAAAAGTGAGAAAACACACCGAGTTATTTTTTAAAAAATAATTATTAAATCTCAACATTTCTCTCATTAAACTTTGAATCTTGTTACAGGATTTTTCCCCTAGTCGGCTTTCGTGCTCTACACAGGAAACCATCTCCCAAGATCAAAATAATATAATACATCAATCATACCTTCACAGGTTATATACCCATTTGATTTTAAACAATACGCTAATTAATATATGTCAGTTACGCATCGGACACATTCTGGCAAGAACTGCAGTTCAAACTGAGTTCACTGCGCCTGCTTCCATAGGCCCTTGCTCACAGGTCTGATTCTGAGGCCTATGGATTTTTAGGGTTCTCTGTGAGACTGGATCTTAGGGCTCAACAGGCCTCCGGGCCTATGCTCAATTCCTTGTGATTTTAAAATATATACCTTTTAATAGCTATGGTCTGCTGTGGAGACCATGTCCAAATGCCTGGAATCCGTGAGTGGATGGATGGGAAGGAACAGGCTGAAGTTGAATCCTGATAAGACTGAGGTGCTACTCGTGGGAGACAAGGGAAGGCTGGGAGATGTTGACCTGGTGTTCGACGGGGTGAAATTGCCCCTGAAGGACCAGGTCCGCAGCCTTGGGGTTGTTCTTGATTCCAAGCTGTCCATGGAGGCTCAGATTTCGGCAGTGAGCCGGGCAGCTTGGTATCAATTACACCTCATTCGTAGACTGCAGCCCTACCTTCCTGCTCATCAGCCCCCACTGGTGGTACATGCCCTGGTCACCTCTCGGTTGGATTACTGTAATGCACTCTACGTGGGGTTACCCTTGAAACGGTCCGGAAATTACAACTTATACAAAATGCTGCGGCTCGACTACTTACAAACTGTCGCCGCCGGGAACACATCACCCCAGTGTTGTTCGACCTACACTGGCTTCCAGTTATTTTCCGGGCCCAATTCAAGGTGTTGGTATTAACCTTTAAATCCCTATACGGTCTTGGCCCAGTTTATCTGATGGAGCGCCTCCAGCGCCACCAACCATGCCGCCCAACAAGATCAGCCACACAGGACCTTCTCTCAATCCCGCCAACTAAAACAGCTAGGTTGGCGGGGACAAGAGAGAGGGCATTTTCAGTGGCGGCCCCCACTCTCTGGAACTCCCTCCCGTATGACCTTCGACATGCCCCTTCCCTGAATGTATTCCGCCAAGCTTTGAAGACCTGGCTCTTCAGACAGGCCTTTGGGACTTACGGGGAGGGTTAAATTTTTACGACGAATAGCCTACTACTCTGTACTGGAACTGTTTTATTGTTTTATTGTTATATTGTATTTTATGATGTATTTTATTATGATGTAATGTATTGTTGTTAAATTGTACGTCGCCTAGAGTGGCCATTGGCCAGATAGGCGACCCACAAATTAAATTATTATTATTATTATTATTATTATTATTATTATTATTATTATTATTATATATGTGGATATATAAAATTCTCCATTATATGTCTGTGTTCTCATTTAGCACCAAGCACTCCCATTGTGGCTCAGAGACTTCTAGCATTAGCCTATAATAAACACCTTGTCTCCTTCTCTCAGTTTCTTTGGCATGCACATTTTCCCCTAGACACCTTGCCATCTTAGAAAATAGCCGTTTTCAGTCATCCACTGAGTGAAACATCATCTTGCTGTCAGCTCCACCCATTTCTGGTGGCTACTGGCATAGAGATCTCCCTTTGATCAGCATGCGATGACCAGGATCTAGATGATAATAAACATCTTGCAGTCATTGCAGCCAGGCAAAAGGATTTGCAGTTGTCTCCGCATGGCACATTGTAGTAAACTGATTAAATGGCATTGGGACTCACAGGCAGTATATAACAGGGTGAGTTTGCCCCTTTGCACCACACAGATTGCCACTGTATTATGTCTTACTCCAGCTACAAAAACACACAGGAATGGGTTCCATAGAACAATAGAAGCCTAGTTCTGAATACTTTGCTTTTAGTATGTTGTGCATCAGGATGGTAAGCAAGGGGAAGGGCTGTAGCTCAGTGGTAGGGCATCTGCTTTGCATACAGAAGGTCCCAGGTTCAATCCCTAGCACCATGAGGTAGGGCTTAGAATGTTGCCTGCCTGCAACCCTGGAGACTGGCTGCCAGTCAGTGTAGACAGTACTGAACCAGATGGACCAGTGGTCTGACTCAGTAGAAGGCAACTGTGTTCCAAATGCTTTTGCTAATTGCTTTCCTAATTACTGGATTGTGTCGTATCTACCTACCTACCTGTCTATTATATGTATGTATAGATCAGTCTTCCTCAACCTGGTATCCTCCAGATATTTAGCACTACAGATCTCATCATCCCTGACCATTGGCCATGCCAGTTGGGGCGAATGGGAATTTTAGTCCAAAACGTCTGACGGGCACCAAGTTGGGGAAGGCTGGTATATATTATTTGTGCTGTGCGTTGATCCACAATCTGGGCACATGTTGAGTCTTGTGCAAGATAGATTTAAGATATGAAAATACAGTGCAGTGTTAACTGACAGCACAATCATAGACATGTCTATTCAGAACTTAGTCCCATTGAGTTCAATGGGGCTTATTCCCAGCTAAGTGGGTATAGGATTGCAGCCTGGAAAAGCAAATACTGCTTCTTCTTGTTGTTTATTAATCAATGAATCACCTTTTACAGGGCTGTCAGGGTGATTGACAAACATATAATAAAAGCAGCTAAAATAGTTTGAAAAGCAGTACAACAAAACCTGAAGATAGGTTTAAAAACAATGCAAAATGAACAGCTAAACCAGAGACTTGTTCATCCAGCTGCAAAACCACCACAGGGAAACAGATTACATGAATTTCTTCTTGTCCACATCATTTTCATTCAAATGAAACGTCTTTATTTACTGTTATTCTGCTACTGTTATTCAACACTATTAATACCATCCTGGTTTTCATTGTCATATTCAAGTTATTTTCATATTTCTCCTTTCTCAGGCACCTTATTATAGACCTGGACAAGCTCCCCATCGTAGCTTCATACTTCTCTTTCCCTTGAGGTTTCTTTTCTACAGAAAAGAAGAATGTTCTTTTCTACAGAATATTTGTGGAGGACAAAATTGGATATAAGAGGCGGCTGCTGTTCTATCCCTTTCCTAAAGACTTTGTCTAGTTTCCACTTCACATGTTTTTGAGGGAGGGAGTATTTACAATATTATTTATTTTATGGCTAACATGGGTATATTTCTTTACCGCTCTTTAATTACCGCCAATCAACTCCCATCTCTTTCACTTCTCTCTTAGTAATGAATAAGATTTGGGTCTTTTGAAAAAGATCCTGTGTCCACATTCCTCACTAATCTTGTCGAGTTACCTCATGCATGATTCAAGGACTTTAGCTTCAGCAAGGCTGATGGCATCATCTGCAGATCTCAGGTGCTGAAGGTCCTTGAGGCCTTCTCTTTATTCTCACAAACCTTGAAAGTTTCCTCCAGGCGGGAGGTGTAGAGTCTGTTAATTTTAATTTCACCCTTCAGAATGAACTTTGAACCTGTTTAAATATTATTGTTCTGTGTATGTAGACATGTCTTAAGATACTTGGAAGACCACATCAGTCTTCTTCATTCTCATCTAGAGCATCCACAATACTTCCATTTGCACCACGTCAAAGCACTACTTGCGGTTGACAAAAACCATACAAAATGACTTCTACAACAAAACCCTTGTGTGACTCTGGCCGTTGTCTACAGAACGCTCCAAGGATTTATGCAATCTAAGAAACATACACGTATTACAACTACACATAGTAGATGAAGTATAATAGGTGTAGATACAACAGCTCTCTTTATGTAGAAATGAATGCAGGCAGCTTGATTTGCAACCCCATTAACTGGAGCAATCTGGCTTTAAACCAGCTTGGCCCCATTGGCTTCAATGGGACTAAGCTACTGGGTAGGCATTTTAAGATTTTTCATTATTTTAGGGATTTCTCTAGCATTCTGATTCAGTTGGGGCAATGTGTGGTCAGAAGATCCACTGTTGGTCAGCCCTGCTATTAGGCAGAATGAGCTAGCCAGGCAGCTTATTTTCAGTAACATGAAAGGCGAACAAACTGTTGATTATTTAATGTGTTATTTTTGGACTTTCTGCCTCAGGTGCCAAAATAACTATGCCAGCCTTGGGCATTGTCCACCCTGATTGGGCTGGGGTCTGAGGGGCATTTTCTGTCCCACTTCAGGCAGCAAAAATGGTCTTGGGCCAGGCCTGGATGTGTATATTTGGATGAACTGGTACCCACATATGCAAAATAGTGTCATATGCAGAGTTCACTCTGAAGCACAATAAAAAATATTGTTAGCACCTGGACACTTGTGCTCACAGAGAGCAACATAAAGATTTGCCAGATCAAAAACTAACCAACACACTTCATTCTTGGTGTGTCTTTTTTAACTAAGACAGGGCTGAGAAATGTTCTCAGAGTGTGATTAGAAAAGCTTGGGAACTGTAAAGCTTCACCTCTCAGTGGTCCAGAGAGGAGGCTTTTGCTTTCTGGGAGCACCTAGTGCAGAAGTTACTAATGTGACACCCATGGGTGTGATAGCGCTCTTGAGGTGTTCCCCTTCTACTTATGAAGCCTGAGCTTCCCCTCCCCTTTCACTGCCCACTTGGTTATGACTTTTTTCCCTTGAAAAAACACAGAGCTGAAGCAGGAAGTTGGAAGAGTGATGCTCTTTCCCACTTCCTCTTTCAGCTCTATGTGCATTTCAAAGCTCAGATTTATTTTTCTAGATCTGACTTTTACCCAGATCTCTAGGAAAAGTGAAGCGTGCTCTCTCTCTCTCTCTCTCTCTCTCTCTCTCGGGTGGGGCTGATGCATAAGAAAGAAGCAACCAGAGAGGGTGGCACCTACAACTCTCACTCAAAAATCCAAAAGTGCTCAAAGGCCTAAAAAGGTTGATGACCCCTGACCTAGTGTCCACTGCTAACAATGTAAGACTTCTTAGATTTGTGTCTATGTGGCCTATTAAATGGCCTGTAAAATAGGCACCCTTGCTCCTATTGCTGCCATTTGGGAGGTTTGATCCCTTCAGATGGGTAGTACAATACCCAGAAATTTCATCCTGATAGGATGGAAAATACAAACAATGAAATAAAGCCATAAGTCACCATTCTGGACATATTGATTCCATTATGTTTGTTTTGTAACAAATAATGAAAGAAACAAATGGGGCCCATTTATTTTGATTTTTCACTTGTTATGAAATAACTGGAGAATACTAGCAACGCTTTTGACAGTGAAATAGACAACCGTGGGCTAGACAGACAAATAGGTTGGCATAAGACAGCTTCCTAAATTTCTAGTCTTAATTTCTGGTGAGAATTGTTTTACTTCTCCTGTTTTTATCCTGCTATTTTTTTTATTATTGCTTTTAGATATTATTATCTTGCAAATCACAAGAACCCAATTAACAAAAACAGAGAGGTGTTTATTGATATAAACATATACAAAATGTGGGAGCATACAGTTTACAAACACAAATTATGCAACCCGAGGCCACTAAGAAAACAACAGCTAAGGCCACTATACAAAAAACAGTAAAATTCTCCAAACAACACAGGTTAGGAGACCTCCAAGATTGCACCTCATTTTGTACTTCTTCAAATACAGATTGGAGAATATGCATGGATGGCAGCCTTTAACCCTTATTGCCTCAATTTTCCTTTCAAGATTTTTCTTCCTTTCATGAATGTATCCCTGTAAATCCTAAAAACTTATTATTCACACATTGAATGATATAGAATGTGGAAACCACAATCTATGATGTAATCAGCATCCCTACAGCATCTGGGCATTTGAGTACAACAAAGAAGGTTGTAACTCCAAACACTGCAATATACAAAATAAGAGATTTAAATTTCAAAAATGATGTAATATCTTATTTAAAGTTTTATCATGTTGTAAAATTCAAATCCCAACCTGCGGTCCACAAATAAAGAACTATCCGTTCATAGAAGAGGGGTGAGTATGTTGAGAAACTGCTTACAGGGTAAAATTTGGCTGAGGTTCTTATAGGAGATAGTTGCCAATCAATGTGGCTACAAGCTGTGTGATTCTCACAAGCAGGGCTGTTTTTGTGAGGGAACTAGGTGGAGCTGATTTCCAGGACCTCTTTTTTTGCTACTATGCTGCCACTCAGAAAGGGGAATGGAAGGAACAGGATGGACACAAATTATATAAGGGGAGAATGCACTCCGTTTCCATACTTTAAAAAACCGTTCAAATTTTACCAATCATAGGCTTGGACTGAGTCTGAGCTAGACCATTTAGAAACCCTTTGGAAAAGCTTCATTGGTTGGTAACAACTTGATTCTGCAGACAATACAAAATACTCTGGCAGAAGGCACTGAGCATCTTGCTGGTTGCAGAGTGCACACACCACAACTGCCAGTCTGACTTTGACTCTGCTTTGACTCCACTAAGTCACCTGGCTGAAGGCCAAATATCAGGAGATTTCTCTCCTTCAAAGATAGTTTTCAGACAATCAGTAGATCAGCATATACTTAGTAGATGTATTGAGATTTTAGTAAACCTGCAATATCAGAATAGGTTCAGGGCACAGACTTACTGTCTTTCCATTTGTCTGGAGGCCTTCTGGGCTGTCCCGGCCTACCAAGTTCAGTCTGCTGGGCCTAGTCATTGTCAGTCTGAGAGTCTCTGAGCTTGTGTTGCAGCAGCTGCTATAAACCGAGAGAAGAAGGGTTTGAGAATCCTTGGATGAGAAATCTGCAGGCCCTGAAGAAAGAGCTGGGGCCTGTCTTGTGATATTTTTCTAAATGGAGAGAACTAAGAGTAATCATCACTGTAAGAACTTAGCAGAATGAGGACTACGTTCTGAAGGGCTGAGGAAGAAGACCTTCAAGGTAGCTGCTGGAGGCAGGTTTTGGAATTCCTTTCTAGCAAAAATAAGCACAAGCCAAGGTCTGTATCTGACTTTGTACAGAGATGTTTTTAGTCAAGAAGGGAGTGGGGGAGTGGCTATCCTGATTTCTTGTACTTTTTTACCCATATGTATGCCCCTCACCCGTGAACCCACAAATACCCAAACAATAATGCCTTATCCTGTTTCTTCTTTGAACAAATAGCAGTCAGTACTGAAAATCTTACTGGAGGTCTTGTTGAGTGCTTTGTAAAATGGACTAGTTTTAAGCCACCAGTTGAGTTGTGCTTATCAGGCAATCTTGGCGAAAACAAGAAAAGCCCAGTGTTTAAGAGGCTTCAGCTTTGGCAGCACAAGTTTGCTGAGGCAGCAGGGATAGATAGATAACTTTCAGGATGATCCAGTGGTCCTTGCACTGGTGTAAGTGTCACCGAGTTGGGTTTTGCATCAGTGCAAGAGCCATTGGATTGTCCTGTTAGTTAGTGACCTAAGGCAGATTCATAAATGAATAATATAGTAGATAAGAACTACTGACTCCTAAGTAGAAACTGCTACTGATACAAGGTGAAAGGAAGGAGCAAAGTGTGCTGTGTGTTTGTTTGGTTTTTTGTGTGTGTGGTTATTTTTCAATAGTGTGGCATGTCCAATGGGGAATTTATGCAATTGGAAAATCTGCTTTAAAAAACTCCCTGTGTCGTTCATAGCATGAGGAGCAACAAACAGCAAATATCAGGCTACCTGATTGCTGTCTCTTGGCTTTCTGGCCTTATTCTAACCTTTCTTACCAATTTGTGGAGTTCAGGCTGTGAGCTGGACTAGATTGGCCATTGGCCTGATCTAGCAGGCTCTTATATTCTTTTGTTTACTACTCAGTTAATGCCAATCCAAAACTATCCATCAAAAGATGGATCCATCAGAAGGCAGAAGAATGGATGTTGTGAAATCATCTTATTAAATGCAAGTAGAGATCCCTCATTGGTGAGGCAGGTGCAGTGTGTACATGCTTTTCCTGTTTATTTCTGAGGTTGATAATTCCTAATAATACCTGCACATTTTCCTTCTCAGTAAGCCAATTGGCAAAAGCATTGCCTTTACATTTTTTTAAAAAAGCCAAACCTCCAGAAGATCTGGAGGCCTAATTTAAAATTCATTCTCTCTGTCACAGACTCATTGCATGGTACTGGGTATATATTACACTTTCAAATAACAGGGTAGCCAACTAGCCATGGCTTCCAGCAGAAAAAAAACAGCAGTTCAGTAGCATTTTAAAGGCTAGCAAATGTTTTATTACATAAGCTTTCATGTATTACCAAGAATAATGAAGTAGGCTGTATTATTATCGTAGTTTGTTAAAATTGTGCTATGATCTACTTTACAGGATTTTTATGAAGCTAAAAAGAGCAGGAAAACACTTCGGCAACTTTACAATGCTATTTCAAAATGTAAGATGGTGCAGGGGGTGGTGCAGAGCCTGTATGGAGTACAGGAGCATGGATTGCACCCTGCTTGCACACCCCACCAAGGCAATCCTTCCTAGCAGACAGCCACAGATTGGATTTGCTGAGGACCTACGTGTAAAGTCCAATATTTGCAGGCTTTAATATCCTGGTTGTGCCCCAGCCAGCTTTTTTTATTTGAGTTTTAGGGTGGGTTATTTCCTGATTCTAAACTTGGCCATACACAAACACTTTCCCCAGTTCAAAATTAGGGCGGCCAGGCTGGAGATAGACCTTCTAGTATTATCATTTGTTTATCAGTATTGAGTTTGTATCCATTCCATGTTTCCTCCAAGTGAACTTCATGACCAAGTGGTGATTTTAGCCCTGGTCTCTCATGTCATGGGGCACTTAATATCCCTCTACCTTATTCCACATTCTGTGGAAAAAAGATTTAGAAGTGAATAAGTTGGGGAAGGGAAATAATATATAACTTCCTAGCAGCCCCATCAGGTCCAGTGACTATCAACCGCCACTGAGGAGTGGTGCAAGAAGAGGAGAAGGATGGAAGACATAAGATAATTTATCAAGATATGAGTTCCAGCACCTCATCTTTTACACACACACACAAGCACTGCTCACAAGTGACTCCTCTACACAAGCGAATTACTGGCTCTGAAGTAGGGATGAGTGAGAAATTTGATGAAAGCACCAGACTATCCCACCGTTCACAAGTTCATTATCTTTGCAGACCGATCTTGTTTGCCACAACCTTCTGCAGCTTTTCCTGATACCAGATTTTTTTTAAAAAACCCTGCAAATATAACAATATTGTTATCTATGACATCTTCGATCTGAACAGCTGAAATGTGTATTTCCTTTAACTTCTGTGTCCCTGAGGTGATGATGGTAGCCATTACCATTCATTGTTTGATTCTTAACCTCTCTCTGTTCTGTCATGCCCTTTGCATTTGCGGGGGGGGGGGGGGTTGAGGTCAGATAAGCAGTAAAGTTTGACACCAGCTGTGCTAAGTATTGTGTCTTTGTTCAGCTAACGGATTATTCTTCAGCATTACAAATAAGATCCTTCATTGAAGAAAAGACTTACCAGTCTCAGCTATGGATGGGGCCTCCCTCTCCTATATTACAGGAAAGCCCCCCCCCAATGGTCAGTTCAGTCTCCGTCCTTAGGCCTCCCCAGAGTCTGTATCATTGATGTGCAGTGGTTGATGTCTGCTGTGTCTGCTGTCTCTCTGCAGGCCCTCTGTGTGCCTGAGTGCCTGTGCATCTGTTTGTTTTCTTTATAAGCAGAGAAATAATTTGTCATAGGCCGTTTCTAGTATTGTCAATGTCCTATAGGTGGCACTGCCACCTCAGATAATACTCCCTAGTTGTTTACTACACAGTCTCATGGGCTTACCCTGTGTGGACATAACAGCTTTTGTCAAATAAATAAAGCATCCTGTGAAGTAATTTATTTATTTATTGTACTTATATACCACCCCACAGCCGAAGCTCTCTGGGCGGTTTACAGTAACTAAAAACATTCAAACAAATATACAAATTTAAAACACATCTTTTAAAACAATTTATAAAACAATTTAAAAACATGCTAAAATGCCTGGGAGAAGAGGAAAGTCTTGACCTGGTGCTGAAAAGATAACAGTATTGGCAGCAGGCACACCTCGTCAGGAAGATCATTCTATGATTTGGGGGCCACCACTGAGAAGGCCCTCTCCCTTGTTGCCACCCTCCGAGCTTCCCTTGGAGTAGGCACCCAGAGGAGGGCCTTTGATCTTGAACGTAGTGTACGGGTGGGTTCATATCGGGAGAGGCCTTCCATCAGGTATTGTGGTCCCAAGCCGTGTAAGGCTTTATAGGTCAAAACCAGCACCTTGAATCGAACTCGGAACCATATAGGCAGCCAATGCAAGCGGGCCAGAATCGGTTTTATATGTTCAGACTGTCTGGTCCCTGTTATCAATCTGGCCGCTGCATTTTGCACAAGCTGCAGTTTCTGAACCATCTTCAAAGGCAGCCCCACGTAGAGCGCATTGCAGTAATCTAATTTGGAGGTTACCAGAGCATGGACAACTGAAGCCAGGTTATCCCTGTCCAGATAGGGACATGGTTGGGCCACCAACCGAAGTTGGTAGAAGGCACTCTGTGCCACCGAGGCTACCCGAGCCTCAAGTGACAGACATGGTTCTAGGAGAACCCCCAAGCTATGAACCTGCTCCTTCAGGGGCAGTGCAACCCCATCCAGGACAGGTTGGACATCCACCATCTGGTCAGAAGAACAACCCACTAGCAGCATTTCAGTCTTGTCTGGATTGAGCCTCAGTTTATTGAGCTTTAGAGGTGAGTCACTTCGTTCTTCTTTCCCAAACATACCCACATCAAAAAAACACAGGGTGGGTGACCTGGAGTGTCCCGCCCCACCCATTCTGTTCTAACTAGATTGTCTTTCATCATCCATTCTTACACAGAACTACAATGGCATATTAAAGGATGGCATTAAGGAGTATCAGACCCTAAAATAGATACCAGATAGGGCATTTAAAGGAGAAATAGCTGGATTCCACATACACTCCAGTTTTGATAATACTGTCTCCCCATTGTACTGGCAGGCAAAGAGTATCTCTTTACCAGTACACTGAAAAAGTGACCAAGGTGTGGAAAGAGGGAGAGGAACCCAAATAAGTTGGTCAACTTTGAACAGGCCAGTTGTAAATTCGAGAATTCAGCAGACAACAGCACTCAAGGCTCAAGATAAATTGGGTTCAAAATTACATCACATAGATGAGCTGGCAGGGGGGATTCAACTGCACAAGCCACGTTTCATTGTGTGGAGTGGGGGACTTTCCTCTCCTCAGACAAACAATAACCCTGAGGCAAGATGCCTATCTGATGGGCAGTTACCTGGCTCACTTACTTTAGAATTTTTAACAAAATTGTAGGCCATTGTTAGAAAAAATGAAAACAATGTTATTTTTCAGCAATGGAAAAGATTGAAACAGGAAAAGCAGAAGATAATGAGGTGCTAATTACAACAGACTGTAACCAGTTGCCAGTTCATTGAAATGACAAACAGGCACCAAACAGCAAACTACATCCCTACTCTCAAGTATAATAAGTGATTAAAGGAAACACGGCTAATAATCTAGCAGAGTGAGATACAATGCAAGAAGCTCAGGCATGAAAAAGAAGTTTCTCAAGGGAAAAAAAGCAGGTATGTATAGGGATGGAAGAATCTATTTCTAGTCTGTCAGTTTTACATTTGCTCATTCATAAGCCTGTTCCATCCTGTTTCTGCATCAATCTATGATTTTTTTTTAAAAAAAATGAACAGAAATCTGTATTTTAATACCTATTTTATTCCAATGTCAACATCTCTTAATGTGTTTTACCATTAAATACACTTATATTTTACACATTTTGGTGCAGCTTTTAAGCAGAAAATTGAATTGCAAAATTTAGGGAAGTGCAAAATCCAAAACATAATAATGTTCCATTCTGTGTATTCAGACCAAATTGTGTATTCAGCACAAATTAAGTCAATTTGCTTAAAAATGCAGGCCAAATAAAATTATCCTGCATTGCGATTAAATTTATACGTGCATGCATTATATAAACAACAACACTGCTTCTAGCTGTGGCCAGTATGAAGAATGTAGGCCAAAATGATAGGTAAAAATTGTTGACCTTAGACCTTTGTTCATAAAATTATCGGAAAGGATTCTATGTGCAGATTGATCCTATTCAGAGCCTGGTGCACTGAAACCCATTGTGGTAACTGAGTAGGATTGTAAAAATAAAAGAAGCTGCCTTATACTGAGCCAGACCAATGACCCATCTAGCTGAGTATTGCCTACACTGACTGGCAGTGGCTTTGCAGGATTCCAGACAGGGAACTCTCCCAGCCCTAACTGGAGATGCCGGGGATTGAACTCGGGATCTTCTGCATGCAAAGCAGATGCTCTGCCGCTGAACGAGGCCCTTCCCTAAGCCTTCGTTGTCCTCTAGATTTCTGTAGTCGTTGTTCTCTTCTGAATTTCATGAAAGCTCATTAGTGCTCTGGACTTCGTGTGCTTCCTGTAGTTTCATACCTAGTGTAAAGATTTTTTTAAATATCTTTTCCAATATTTTAAACCACTATGGTATTCTGCTGGTGTACTTTATTCTCTATCATGTTTGGCTGAGTAAGACATTTTTCAGGGATGTTAGCACCATATACTTGTGCCAGAGTAACAGAATTCTTAACCTCAATGTCCAAGAGACTTTGATCAATTGCCTGATGTTGAAACATAAATATTTTCCTATGGCCATCACAGGGGTTTAATGTACAGGAATATACCCATCTCTTCTTTTAGACTTTTCATGGTTGGAGGAAGAACAAATACTGCCAGTCCATTCCCTTTTTAATATGTTATGTTCCTGGGTGAACAGATGTGTTTCTTGGACTAGCGCCATCATCTTTCATGATTTCCCTCCACTCCTTTTTAATGAGTCTGTTTATACCTTGCACATTTCATCTACAAAATTTTATCTTTCCTGTGTTTCAGGATACATGGATGGATCTAGGATCCTGCGCAGAGTACTATCGGCATTCCAAAGCACTTATTGAGTTTTTCCATGTTCATCTTTCCCATTGACTTCAGTGGAGAGGGTAGACCTACACATCTCAAGGGTTGTATGCTCAGCTACCTCCTCCACTGAAGAGGAATCCCTTACTTGCATGGAAGCACCATGTGTGCCCTGGAGCATCTGCATTTACATAAGGAGCTTCTTGATCAAGCC
Source organism: Rhineura floridana (assembly GCF_030035675.1). Lineage (NCBI taxonomy): Eukaryota > Metazoa > Chordata > Lepidosauria > Squamata > Rhineuridae > Rhineura > Rhineura floridana. The sequence continues at coordinate 21,589,067 of NC_084481.1, forward strand.
AAGTGCATAGTAAAGAAATTTTGAACGGTGCAGGGAAGAGAAAAGCTGCATCTGTTGAAATGTCCTCTTTTACATACCTCTTAAAGATACAGGAGCCTAGGAACATCGGAAGCTGCCTTATACTGGGTCAGACCATTGGTCCATTTGGCTCAATATTGTCTACACTGACTGGCAGCAGTCCTCCAGGGTTTCAGGCAGGGTTTTCTCCCAGCCCTGGAGATGCTGGAGACTGAATCTGGGAATTACTGCATGGAAAGCAGATACTCTACCACTGAGCTAGGATCCCTGTCATCCTTTGTTTATTATCACCTAACATTTCTCTATCGCTATCAGTCCTGCCAAACTTCAGTTGTTGTTTTTAGTGATTGTCTTTGAATAACACATTTGGTAAAAATGAAAGAATGCTACTAGCAATATACTACGGATAGTATGCAATGGGCTGCATTTTCTCACCCAGACTATCCAACAATGTATTTCCATTTACTCAAGGAGGAAGTTCATTGTTTACCATAGGAAAATTAAATGACTGCATACTGTACTTCACATTTATCACAAACAGTTTCAGAATTCACTTCCCCACCAGAGGCATTCAGGCCTTTGCAGAAACATTTATGCAGAATAGAAGAAAGTGCAGCCCTGCTTGCAGCAGGTTTATGCTCACCTTGATCCCATGAGCCATCTCCACTGATGCTGTCCTTGCCTCCCCTTTTCTCTCTCCCAAAGTGTAGGAGTTTGCAGCAGGAAATGGCACTAGAGGCAGAAGTGGCAACAGGCACTTTCTCAGGGCTCTGGCAGGGCTGTGTCTTCAGAAGAAAAGATGCAGCATCAATCTCCTGCTAGGGATTCTGGGAGTTTGATTCCCAGTCCGTAGCAAGAAAAAAAGATTCCATAGTATGACCTTTTCTCTGCATGGTTTTCCAGAGATTCCTATTGATCCTCAAGATTGTTCATAATTCTAAATGACACTGCTAAAGATCATAAGAAGAAATGGCTAGATGGGCCTGCTTCATTCTAAGAAAATTGCAGGAGGCCCTTGCACTCCAAAAGGCTACTGAGCCTGGGTTAAATCATGGGAATCCTTCTCACTCTCAAAATCACATGACTGCAAGAAAGTAGTGTGATGCATGCCCCAGTTCAAGGTAGCGGACAGATTTCACCTTTCACCAGGGAAACCCACTCATGAAATTCTTCTTATAAAGCAGGATGTAGGCAATCCAGGGAAGCATATAATTTGCACATTGCTAATTTTTGAATGCATGGCCTTGTGATATTAGATTATATAGCTGATCTATACATGACACTCCATCTCAGTATTATCTAAAAAAAGTTAATGTAACATCTACAGAGTACTTGTACACTATAAACATTTGTGCTCTTCAGTGCTTCATCGACTCCTCAGGACCTTACAACAACAGGAAACACTTCTTAAATAGTGCCCTCAGACCTGTGCTTAGTGGTGGTTAAGTAGCAGAACACTTCACAGATGACAATCCATGTATGAGTGACTCTCTGGGGGGGGTAACAGTTGTGGCTTTGGCTGTTTTGAAATGAGCAGCTTGCTGCTTCAAAGGGCACATTGTTTTTTTAAAGTAACACAACTTAGATCACCCTGCCCTTTATTACAGAACACTAAATAACACCAATGAGAATTATCTTCAGGTTAGGGCAGAGACACTCAAACAAAGCCCATGCTTCAACCTAAATGGATCAAATTTAGTTTACTTGAAAGGAAATTAATCCTAATTGATATCTGCACAAGCTGTTTTATGAGAATTGTCACTGCATGAATACCTCCATTGGCTGGTGCTGTCTTGTCATCAATTAGTTGACCATTTCTATTCCTTTCTCAAGAAAGTTTGAGTCTATACATATTATCCCATAGGAAAGAATGTGACTTGCAGCCATTATGTGTTTGGTTTTTGTTTGTAAAACACGGCTTGTAAAATGATTTGGTTGTAAAACATGGCTTGTAAATGGATTGCTCTTGCTTTAGAGGTTCTGCTATGTAATGGAGTCAAAATTTGATAGGAAAGTTCAAAATACAAGGGGATGTATTGCTCTGGCAGTTGTGCACAGGAGAGTCAAAAGTTCAGCCTAGGAACTTGTCAGTTCAGGAGAAATAGAAACTTAACCATGAGTCTCCTCTCCTGTTCTGATTGGTCAAAACTTTAGGAAGGGACAGGCAGGCAGACATTCAGATAGATATATTAAATTAGAAGAGTTGAGGACCTGTAAGAGAGAGAAGGAGCTGAAACACTTCCAGAGAGCTAGAACACTGGAAAACGTTTGAACGCAAAGTTGAGGGATCATAGCAGAATGGAATGAGAATAAAGCTAGAAAGCTGAACTGAGGGGTACAAAATGAGGTATTGGCTTAGTTATGAAACTGTAGGATAGGTGTAGCTGGATGTGTTTATCTGTATTTTTATTTGCTCTTTGGGGAACTAAAAAAAATCTAAAATAATTTTCACAAAAACTGTTTTAACTTGTTGCCTTACTAAAACCTTAAGTAAATGCCTAGTTTGTTTCAGGGGTGGCAGAATGGCCAGAGTCCTTTTTATTATTCCTACATGAAGTGCCATATAATTCTACCAATGTAGAGAATAAGCTTGGCCAGTTAAAGTGTAAAAAGTTTAAAGGGTTCTTTAGTGAAGCAGCCAGAGAGTGAGAGGGAAGCTATCCTCTGCAAAAAAAATTAGCAACCACTATTAAAATAATAAGGACAATAGCAGTGCTCTGAGTTGTAAATTTTTAAATTTTAATTGAGTTTGGCCATTTTATCTGCTTACAGATGTTCTTATGTTTATATTTTGTAAAGAAATGGCTGGTATTTTACTTTTGTTTGGTAATTTTACCTGCGTAGTTGTACTTACAGATGTTTGCATTTTGTAAGCGAAAGTTCAAAAAGCCAGTAGCTGATGCTATATTTATCTATACAGTAGGGCCCCACTGATACGGCAGTTTACATTCCAGACCCCCGCCAAAAAGCAAAAATCGCCAAAAAGCAGAACTCCGTCAATAAAATGGTGCCCGACGCTCAGCTGCTGAGCGCGTTATCGCGAAAAACACTGTAAAAGCGGAACAAGTGCCGTACGAGTGGGGCCTTACTCTAATATTAGCTCTAATATTTGGCCATATTAGCGCCAAAAAGCAGGGCCCTACTGTATCTATCTGTGTCCATTTGGTGGGAGCAGTGAAGTTAAGAAAGGGTGGGTTTGGCTGGTGTGGTGACCTCCCTTCTGTTGCACAATGCCGTCTGCAGCTTGTGCCGTCACCCTGCCGTCACCAGTAACAACAACAGAATAGTTGTCACCAAACACTTATACGTCATCAGGGTACCACAGGGATTCAGAAGCCACACAGGGGTGCATTTAAGAGAGCCATGGTGCGGTATGTAGGCTTGCCCGGGTCAAGCTGGGTTCTGATAGGAACTAACTGCAAAAAGGAGATCTGATCTCAGAAACTCTTGAAGCATCTAAAGTCACACCTATTTCAGCTCTCTTGATAATGAAATAGCAAACGTTTCTGATTCTGTTCACTTTTTGATTCTGTGAATGTCTCCAGCTTCCCATTCATCCATCCGTGATCCACTTCCCACCAACTGCAGCTTGTCAGTACTAATTAGGGATGGAAGGATCTGTCAGTTTTGGTTCCATGTCTCATTTTTTTCCAGTCTTAAATTCTGTTCTCCATATTTCTGCAGCAATTTACAGGTGTTTTTTTTTTTAAACTCATGACAATTCTCCAGCATTTTAGTGCAAATTTCGCCTAATAGTTATATTATTATATGCAGCTTTGAGAAATAACACATTTTTGCCAGCAGCTTCTCCTAATGTAATGCATTTTGTATGTTATTTTCACTAATATATTATTTTTTATGCATACTTTCCCTAAGATATGCATTTTTGCAAACATTGCTTAGTTGGAGAACTGCATTGCAAAATTAAAATAAGTGCCAATTTTGTTGCAAATTGGATCTATTTGGCTTTAAATGTGAACTGAATTAAATTCCTCACTCATCCCTAGTACTAATGATCTGCCCTGAGTAAGATCTCCGCTTAGTCCACTTTTCTCAGGTTTGTTTTGCTTGGAATCATCTTGAGCTTGCTGACAGATTATCTTTGTAAATACCCCAGAGGTTCTCTGCGTCTGTGTTTTTGGCCAGGTCAGCAGGCAGAGCTATCAGCATTGCATATCATTCATCAAAGTAAAATTACATGAGTTCTCTCACACACACTGCAAAAAAAAAGGACAGCATGCCGCAAATTGCTTTCCTAGAAGAGATTTATCACTCTTTCCCTGCCTTAAAAGTTGGTATTTGATGCAAACCTTCATCAGATCAAATGACCTTCCAGACTAGTAGTTAACTGAGTATTCATGCTGATATGTTTGCACAAAACTTGTGTGGAGGTTATACGATATCACCTATTTATTAAGCATTCACGTTGATAAGTTTGCGCAGAGGTTATACAACATTGCCAGCTAGTGGCTGTTATCCTGCAGTTTCCAGTGCAATTTTCCATCACTATACTTACTGGACCTGTTGCAGCTAGAAAAGTGATGGGATAATTGCACTAGAAAGCATGGGATAGCGAACAAATTTTGAGCAAATAAAATAAAAATAAAGTAAAAGCGAGTTAGTTTTTCTTAGTTTCATTACTAAAGTTTTTAAACAGGCCTCTCTCTCAGGAAGGAAGGCTAAATTAATCCCCAGTTGAGCCACCAGCCTCCCTCAGTCAATTATCTTTGTTCACTTCCCATTGTTTGCTCCCCATACCCAGGGCTAAATTAACTGAGAGCAGGAATTTAAGCCACACCTCGTGGACTCGTTCACTGGCACTAGCAGCTGGTAGGAACCAGCCTAGTGAGGGAGCCTGCTCCATAAGCTAGATGGAGCCCCCAGCTGAGCAAGCCTTTCAGCCTGAGCTGACAAAGCATCAACGAGCAGCAGAATGAGTTCGGCCGCAGGGCAAGGAGGCTAGGGCATCCCACTTTGCTTGTCTGTTTACTGACCTAAACAAAGCCTAAGCTTTCAATAAATTAACTCAATAAACTGCAGAAAGAATTATGCAGGTAGGAAGCCAGCAGCGGTGTGGGGGCTTTTCACTGTTTTGCACTATCTGTCACATGCACAACTGTCTGCCTGTTGGTCAGAAGTCATGGTTGTGCCCTCGGTGCAATGAGATCCTGGCTGTCTGGGAACACCTTTGTTTCCTTGAGGCCAAGGTGGATGACCTGGAGAAGCTGAAAGAGGCAGAAAGGCTTGTGCATGAGGCCTTTGGGGACATTACAGTTGTGTCCCACTCCCAGGATGATAGCTCTTCTGCTATTATGGAGAATGAGGACCTCTGGGAAGGAGAGAGTTGCTCTGAGGAAGAGGGAAATGATCCCTTAGAAGAGACCCATTTCTTGGGGGATGAGCGGAGATCCTCTCATGCCAACGATACTTCTCCAGGGGGTGTAGGGATCCTAGTAGTGGGTGATTTGATCATTAGGAACATAGATAGTGGGATGTGTGGTGGGGGTGCAGGCCGCAGGGTGATTTGCCTGCTTGGTGCGAAGGTTGCAGATGTCACCTATCATCTTGGTAGCTTGGTGGTAGATAGTGCCATGGACGATTCAGTGACCGTGGTGCACATTGGCACCAATGACATGGGGAAATGCAGCCATGAGGTCCTGGAAGCAACATTTATTTATCTATTTATTTATTTATTTGTTTATTTATTTATTTATTTATTTATTACATTTATATACCACCCCATAGCCGAAGCTCTCTAGGCGGTTTACATTTGCGTTCTTAGGTAGAATGCTGAAAGCAAGGGCATCCAAGGTAGCTTTCTCTGAAATGCTACCAGTTCCACATGCAGGGCCAGCTAGATAGGTGCAGCTTTGTAGTCTCAATGTGTGCATGAGATGATGGAGTTGGGAGGAGGGGTTTGGATTTGTTAGGCACTGGGAAACATTTTGGGACAAGCTAGGGCTGTACAAAAGTGAGGGGCTCCACTTGAACCAGGATGGAACCAGACTGCTGGCACTTAAAATAAATAAGTTGACAGAGCAGCTTTTAAACTTGAGGGAGGGAAAGCTGACAGGAGCTGAGAAATGTCCCCCCCCCCGGGGATAAAGACCAAAAAAATGACATTTTAAATGGGGAAGGCCTAGAACTATGCACTGTGAGTGCAGGGGCACAAGATAGCAATCCAAAGAGGCCAAAGTACCACAGGCCAAAACAAAAGTGCCATAGGCACTTGAAGAGAAACACTGTAGACAAGTGTTTGTATGCTAATGCTAGAAGCCTCTGACCCAAGATGGGAGAACTGGAGTGTCTTAGAGGACAGCATTAATATAGTGAGCACAACAGAAACATGGTGGAATGGAGAAAACCGATGGGACATGGTTATCCCTGGATATAAACTATATCGGAGGGACAGGGAAAGATGATTTGGTGTCGCTTTATCTATGAAAGAGGGCATTGAATCCAGCAACCTAGAAACCCCCCAAAGAGACAAGACTCCTCTACAGAATCATTCTGGGTGATGATACCGGGCTCCAAGAGCAATTTAGTACTGAGGATAATTGTTCCTCTCACCAAAATGCTGACAGAGATTTTGACATAAAGAAAATTGAGGAAGCATCCAAACTAGGAAATGTTATAATGGGTGACTTCAACTACCCTGACATAGACTGGCTACATATGTGTTCCAGTCATGACAAAGAGGCAAAATTTCTAGATACCCTAAATTATTGCGCCCTAGAACAGTTTGTCCCAGACTTAATCTTAAGTGGCACTCAAGACCTGGTGTGAGGTGTAAGTGTTGTCAAATTAATTGGGAGCAGTGGCCATGGTGCTATTAAATTAAATATACATGTAAATGGCCAATTGCCAAGAAAATTCAACATGGTCACATTTGACTTCAAACTTCCCCCAAATGAGGGGACTGGTTAAAGGGAAATTGAAAGGCAAAGTCCAGAGGGTCAAAATGCTTGGGAGTTGTTTAAAAACACAATATTAGAAGCTCCACTGAAGTGTATACAGCACAGGGCCGGTTCTAAAGGGTGGCCAGGTTGGGCACCGGCCCGATGGCCCCGGAGCTACAGGGGGGCCCTCAGCCACCCCTCCACTCCCCTTCTGCAATCCGTGGCCCCCACATACACACACACACCCTCCACCTACCTGTCTGCTGTCTTTTACCATTGCCCTTAACAAAGATGGTGGCTGCGGTTTCCCTAAGGTACTGAAGCCCCTGCCGCCATCTTAGTTGATGGGAGAGATGCGCACACATAGCACACACACGTGCCATCATCCCCTTAGGGAAACCGCGGCCGCCATCTTCGTTAAGGGCAATGGTAAAAGACAGGAGACAGGTAGGTGGAAGTTGGGGGTGCTGCACGTGCGCACACACACATAAATAATAATAATAATAATAATAATTTAATTTTTGTGTCGCCTATCTGGCCAAGGCCACTCTAGGCAACGTACAAAATTAAATTCCAGTAAAATACAATTTAAAATACGATTTAAAATACATAGCAATACAATACAGTCGACAATAAAGGATTAAATTACAGCATAAAACAGTATGTAAACAATGGGCATTCAGTAATAGTGATAAAAGCTTAGCCCACCCCGGAGGTCCCGAAGGCCTGTCCAAAGAGCAAGGTTTTTAATGCTCGGCGGAATGCATCCAGGGAAGGGGCATGTCGAAGATCGAACGGGAGGGAGTTCCAGAGAGTGGGGGCCGCCACTGAAAATGCCCTCTCCCTAGTTCCCACCAACCTAGCTGTTTTCGTTGGTGGTACTGAGAGAAGGCCCTGCGTGGCTGATCTAGTCAGGCGGCTAAGTTGGTGGTACTGGAGGTGCTCCTTCAGGTAAACTGGGCCGAGACCGTATAGGGCTTTAAAGGTTAATACCAACACCTTGAATTGGGCCCGGAAAGCAACTGGAAGCCAGTGTAGATGAACTAACACCGGCGTAATGTGATCACGGCGGCGGCTATTTGTAAGTAAACGGGCCGCCGCATTTTGTACCAGCTGTAGTTTCCGGGTCGTTTTCAAGGGTAGCCCCACGTAGAGCGCATTGCAGTAGTCCAGTTGAGACGCGACCAGTGCATGCACTACCAGTGGGAGCTGATGAGCAGGGAGGTAGGGTTGCAGCCTCCGTGTCAGGTGTAACTGATACCAAGCTGCCCGGCTCACTGCCGAAATCTGAGCCTCCATGGACAGCTTGGAGTCAAGAATAACCCCGAGGCTGCGGACCTGATCCTTCAGGGGCAATCTTACCCCATTGAGTTCCAGGTCAACAATACCCAACTTTCCCCTGTCACCCACAAGCAGTACCTCGGTTTTATCAGGATTGAGCTTCAGCCTGTTTCTTCCCATCCATCCACTCACGGATTCCAGGCACTTGGACAAGGTTTCTACAGCCAACTCCGGTGAAGATTTAAATGAGAGATAGAGCTGCGTGTCATCAGCATATTGGTGACACCGCAGCCCAAATCTCCTGATGATACCACCCTGCGGTTTTAAATAGATGTTAAATAGCATGGGAGAGAGAATAGAACTCTGTGGCACTCCACAAGTGAGAGGCCAAGGGTCTGAAATCTCATCCCCCAATGCTACCTGTTGATGCCTGTCAGAGAGAAAGGAACGGAACCACTGTAAAACAGTGCCTCCTATTCCCAACCCTCCCAGGCGATCTAACAGGATACCGTGGTCAACGGTATCAAAAGCCGCTGAGAGATCCAGGAGGACAAGGAAGGTGAATTCTCCCCTATCCATAGCCCTCCTCATATCATCAACCAAAGCGACCAAGGCTGTTTCAGTACCATGTCCAGTCCTGAAACCCGATTGGTATGGATCCAAATAATCCGTTTCCTCCAAGTGTGCTGACAGCTGATTTGCCACCACTCGTTCAATGATCTTGCCCAAGAATGGTAAATTCGAAATAGGGCGAAAGTTGTTCAAAACTTGGGGATCCAAGGAGGACTTTTTCAAGATAGGTCTTACAATTGCCTCCTTGAGGGCCGGTGGCATTACACCCTCCTTCAAGGATGCATTTACCACCGCCCTAATCCCTTCGCCCAATCTTTCTTTACAGTTCACAAGGAACCATGATGGGCCAGGATCAGTCAGACAGGTGGTAGGCTTTACAGTTGAAAGTACCTTGTCCACATCCTCAGAAGGAAGAGGCCGAAACAGATCCCATGAAACCGGATTGCAGCTGGCCAACTCAGGATCATCTACCGCATCCACGGCGTATGGAATTGAGTTCTTTAGGTGTTCGACTTTATCCGCAAAGTGCTTTGCCAATTTGTCACAGGAAGCCTTAGAATGTTCCAGGGGTTCCTGAGCGACTGGACCGACCAGGCTTCGGACCACCTGGAACAGCTTCCTGGGACAGCACTCTGCGGATGCAATAGAGGCAGCAAAGAAATCCTTCTTTGTTGCCTTTATTGCCACCTGGTAGGCAGCTATTGCTGCTCTAACCTGTGTTCGGACATCTTCAGAACGGGATTTCCGCCACCGGTGTTCTAGTCGTCTCACCTCCTGTCTCAGACTACGCAACCGGGGTGTGTACCACGGTGCTGTCTGAGTTCTATTCAGGGGGAGAGGACGTTTCGGAGCCACCTGGTCTAATGCACTGGTGATTCCCTCATTCTATTCCGTCACCAGTGTTTCGACCAGGCGACCTTCAGCAGGTTCCCATTCCCCAAGGGCAGTCAGGAATCCATCAGGATCCATCAGGCGCCTGGGGCGGACCATTTTAATAGGTCCTTTGCCCCTGCGGAGGGTGTGTGGCATTGAGAGAACAAAGTTCACCAGATAGTGGTCTGACCATGACATGGGGGTCGAAAAAATAGCCCCCAACTTCAGACCACTCCCCTCCACTCCCAGGACAAATACAAGGTCGAGAGCATGACCGGCTACATGTGTGGGCTCAGTATTACTAAGGCACAGTTCCCAAGAAGCCATGGTTTCTAGGAAATCCCAATGCCAGGGGCCAGGGCAAGCTGATGCCCAAGGGCCCTGGCACTCCTAGAGCTAGCCCTGATACAGCAGACCAGGAAAGCTACCACCAGGGCCAAGAGAATGATGGTGTGCTTAACAAGCAGAGTCAAATAAGCTATTAGAGGCCAGAAGGCTTCCTTCAAAAACTGGAAGTCTTGTCCAAATTTATTTATTTATTTATTTATTTATTTATTTATTTATTGCACTTGTATACCGCCCCATAGACGAAGCTCTCTGGGTGGTTTACAGCAACCAAATGAGGAGAATAAAAAGGAACACAAATTCTGGCAAAAGAAATGCAAGAAGACAAGGGATGATGAAAAGGAATTTGAGGAGTACATTGCTAAAAACACAAAAAACAACAAAAAAATTTTTTTAATACATTAACAGAAGGAGACAGTCTAGGGAGGCAGTTGGACCCTTGGATGACAAAAGTGTGCTTAAGCAGGATAAGGAGACTGCAGAGAAGCTAAATGAATCCTTTGCATGTATCTTCACAGTGGAGGATTCAGAGCAGAACCCTGTGCCTGAACTAACTTTTACAGAAAGGGAGTCTGAAGAACTGAGGCAAATAGTTGTGACAAGAGATGAAGTTCTAGGCTTAACAGACAAAATATGACAAATTGCCAAGTCTGGATGACATCTACCCAAGAGTTCTCAAAGAACTCAAATGTGAGATTGTTGAACTTCTAATAAAAATATGTAACTTGTCCCTCAGATCTGCCTCTGTACCTGAGGACTAAAAGTGGCCAATGTAATGCTAGAAGGGATCCCGGAAATTACAGGCCAATTAGCTTAACATCTGTCCCAGGAAAACTGGTAGGAAGTATTGTTCAAATAACCAAGCATATAGAAGAGTGAGCCTTGCTGAAGCAGAGCCAGCATGACTTGTGCAAGGGTAAATCCTGTCTCACTAACCTATTAAGAGTTCTTTGCGAGTGTCAACAAGCATATAGATAGAGGTGATCCAGCTGACATAGTGTACTTGGACTTTAAAAAAACTTTTAACAAGGTACCTCACCAGACTCCTGGAATAAGAGGAGAGGTCCTCTTGTGGATCAGGAACTGGTTAAGTAGCAAGAAGCAGAGAGGAGGAATAAATGGACAGTTCTCCCAGTGGAGGGCTGTAAAGTGGAGTCCCCCAAGGATTGGTATTGGGACCTGTACTTTTTAACTTCTTCATAAATGATCTAGAGTAGAGCAGTAAGGTGGTCTAGTTTGCTGGTTATACTAAATTATTTGGGGGTGTTAAAACAAAAAGGAATTGCAAAGAGCTCCAAAAGGACCTTTCTAAACTGAGTGAATGAGTGGTAAAATGACAAATGCAATTCAATGTAAATAAGTGTAAAGTTATGCATATTGGAGCAAAAACCCTTAATTTCACATATACACTCATGGAGTCTGAACTTGTGGTGACTGACCAGAAACAAGGGGTTTTAGTGGATCACTCAATGAAGATGTCATCCCAGTGTGCAGCAGCTATGAAAAATGCACCTTCCATGCTAGGGATCATTAGAAAAAGTATTGAAAATAAAACTGCTGATATCACAATGCCATTATATAAATCTATGGTGTGGCCGCATTTGGAATACTGTGTATAGCTGCGGTCATCTCACCTCAAAAAGGATGTTGTAGAGCTGGAAAAGGTTCAGAAAAGGGCAACCAAAATGATCAAGGGATGGAGCGATTCTCTTATCAGGAAAGATTGCAGCATTCGGGGGTGGTTTAGTTTACAGACAAGGCAAGTCAGAGGTGACATGATAGAAGTGTATAAAATTATGCATGGCATCGAGAAAGTGCATAGAGAAAAACTTTTCTCCCTCTCTTTTAACACTAGAACTCGTGGACATCCAATGAAGCTGAATGTTGGAAGATTCAGGACAAATTAAAAAGAAGTACTTCACACAACACATAGTTAAACTATGGAAATTACTCCCACAAGAGGCAGTGATCATAGATTCATAGAATAGCACAGTTGGAAGGGGCCTATAAGGCCTTTGAGTCCAACTCCCTGTTCAATGCAGGAACCCAAATTAAAGAATTCCTGACAGGTGGCTGTCCAGCTGCCTCTTGAATGCCTCCAGTGTTGGAGATCCCACCCACCCCTAGGTAATTGGTTCCATTGTTGTACGGCTCTAACAGTTAGGAAGTTTTTTCTGATGTTCAGTTGAAATCTGGTTTCCTGTAACTTGAGCCCATTATTCCATGTCCTGCACTTTGGTGCTATCAAGAAGAGAACCTGGCCCTCTATGTGGCAACTTTTCAAGTATTTCAACAGTGCTATCATATCGCCCCTCAGTCTTCTCTTCTCAAGGCTAAATATGCCCAGTTCTTTCAGTCTTTTCTCATAGGGTTTTGTTTCTAGTTCCTGATGATCCTTGCTGCCCTCCTCTGAACCCTTTCCAGTTTGTCTGCATCCTTCTTAAAGTGTGATGTCCAGAACTGGATGCGGTACTGTCGAGCCCCAGCTCCCTCAGGAGGATCAAGATGAGCCCTAACCAGTGCCAACTAGAGGGGAACCAATACTTCAAATGATTTGGAAACTATACTACTGTTAATGCAGCCTAAAGTAGCATTTGCCTTTTTTGCAGCCACACCACACTGGTGGCTTGTTATCAACAACAATCTCAAGATCCTTCTCGCATGTAGTATTGCTGGGTCAAGTATCCCCCATCTTGTAACTGTGCATTTGATTTCTTTTTCCTAGGTGTAATTACTTCCCCCCAATTTGGGAAGGAACCATTGATAAGCACACTTTGAGTACGATTCTGTAGCCAACTGTGGATCCACCTGATAGTTGTTCCATCCAGCCCACATTTAGCTAGCTTGCTAATCAGAATATCATGGGGCACTTTGTCAAAAGCTTTGCTGAAGTCAAGATAGATTATGACCACAGCATTCCCATAGTCTACTAGAGAGGTTACCCAATCAGATAATAGACAGTGGTTCCAAGAGTTCTTCAGCCAGTTCCTTCAATACTCTTAAGAGTTCATCAGACCCTGGAGATTTGAACTCATTCAAAGTGATTAGGTATTCCTTGACCATTTTCTATCAATCTCTAGCTGCAATCCCGCCCTTTCAACATCGTGTTTCCCAGGAGGGTTATAGACCCTCTTTTGAGAGAAGACTGAGCCAAAGCAGAAATTGAGCTCTTCTGCTTTTCTTTGTCATTTGTTATCATTTTGCCATCTTCATTGAGTAGCTGTACCACCATTTCTTTCCTCTGTCTTTTACTATGGATGTACCTGAAGAAAGCCTTTTTGTTGCTTTTGGCATCTCTCACTAACCTCAGCTCATTCTCAGTTTTAGCCTTCCTGATGCCATCTGCAATTCCGTGCTGTCTGTACTCTTCCATAGTGGTCTGGCCTTCCTTACACTTCTCATATGTGTCCTTTTTTGTTTTCAGGTCGTCTCTAAGCTTTCTATGAAGCCACATTGGTTTCTTCTGCTCTTTTTTCCTTGAAGGAATTGTTTGCCATTGTGTGTTTAGAATTTCCTCTTTTAGAACCTCTATGGCCACCAACTTGGATGTCTTTAATAAAGGATTAAACAAATTCATGGAGGAAAAGGCTACCAGTGGCTACTAGCCATGATGACCATGCTCTACCTCCACAGGCAGCAGCATGCTTCCAAATACCAATGGCTGAAAACCGCAGGAGGGGAGAGTGCTGTTTGCACTCAGGTTCTCCTTGTAGGTTTCCCATGGGCAATTAGTTGGCTATTGTGAGAACAGGATGTTGGTCATTGCCCTGATCCAGAAGTCACTTCATATGTTCTTATTTATATTCTTACTAGGAGTCACTGTGGAAGGAAATACACAGCAGGAGATCTACGTCTTGAAACAAGTTTTCCTAGAGGCCAATTCTTAGAGAGTTGCTGGTATTTACTTGTCTTAATTTGCCTTAATTTTATGTCAAATATATACAAATACTATAAACTGAAACAAAATAGTATATGTTACAATGAATGCAACAATAAAAATACTGTGCATTTTCCTGAACTTTGTCATTCCAGTATATACTTAGGGTTATGTATGGGAAGTCCTAGTATTTATGTCAACTCTGCCATGGTTTTAAGAATCATCATTGCTATCTCATCCCTCTGGCTTTTCTGATAGCTGAAGCCACTGAGGAGAGGAAAAGACCAGGTTGGTGCCACTGAAGGATCTGTCAGTTCTGTTCTCTCAGTTTTTCAATTTTGCAATCTTAATTTCAGTTCTCCACATTTCTGCAGCAATTTGTGATTTTAAAAAAAAAATCTCACAAAAATTCAGTATTTTAGTGGAAATTTATCCAAAAAAATAAATTTTTATGCAGTGTTGACTGATGCACACATTTTTGAAAGCAATTTCTCCTACTACATTTTATATATTATTTTCACTAATATATTCCTTTTTAGGCAGACTTTCCCCTAATATATGCATATTTGCAAACATTTTGTTTGGTTGGAAACTGCACCACAAAATTCAGATATGTGCAAATTTCAAAGGATGGCTGTGTTCCACTTCTTATATTGTTTTGGAAACTGAATTTGATAGATTCAGCTTTAAATACAAACTGAATTGAACTTATCCCTAGGGCCATGCTTGGATCTGTGGCTCAGCATTAACATTACACAGAAATATACACAAATTGTTAATAATGCAAAGGCAAAGATGTACAGACCTCATTGGGCCAAATTTCCCAAGATGTGTGTCCGAAGATGTGTGAACAGGGTTGCAGTCTTTTGCACCCTGAAAAGCCGTTCCTGAAAGTCAATGTAGGATGGTGATGGGGGGAAGAGAGAGAAACAGGAGAAATTAGGCACCCTCCCTTGTGCAAACTAAAGTTCCCTTCAGTCTTGCAATGGGTTTCTGGTTCCCTCCCTCCATCCCACATGTGTTCTTCTCAACTGTTGAAAAGTCCATGGTCTTATCATCAGTACACAGCAGTGACAACAAACAAACAAACAAACAAACTTACTATTTATTTATTCATTCGACTTATTAGTCGCTTATCTGGCTGAATTGTCAGCCACTCTAAGCGACGTACAAAGCAGAACATGTAAACATCAAAACATTAAGAGACTAACAATAAAAACTAAACAATAAAGTAGAAGCAACAAGTTCCAATAATAATAGGGCTTCTCTCCTGTATAGTCCGGAAGTGTAACTACAAATGGAGGTTCCTGGTGTAAGCATCGAACCAGTGTAGCAATAGTTCATTTGCAAGATGTAAAGCAACATCCTCCCCCGATCTTAACATCCAGCAACTCCAAGAAAGAGAGGGGCAGGACAACAGGCCCCTCGAAATCAAAACCAACAGGGCAGTTCTCAAGGAAGCCAAGGCAGAGGAGCCAGGGTGTAAACGCAACTGATAACAAGCAAAACAAACAGAGGCCGCATGGGGCGCCTCCCACTCCTCAGAAGCTGAAAGATTATCACAGCAACGGCATCTTCCAAGGTCAGGCCGCAACACCCAACCTGCCAGTCTCCGGCTCCAGTCTGCCTCTGCATCCAGCCCGGCTCAGCGCTCTCCACCGCGATAGGCGGTGGCGGCAGCCTGATGTAGGTAAAGTCTCTGGGACATACCGGTAGCTAGCATCCAATTCAGATCAAATAACGAGGGAGGCAGTATAGAAAGTATAGAAAGAAGGGAGGGGGGCTCTCCTATCTTTCCCATGCACTCCCAAACATTGCAGCTTCCAGTGGAGGGGAGAATTACTCTGTAAAAGCCATCAGTAGAAGAGCTTCGTCGACCATAGCTCCCTTGCCCATAGCCATCTTTTCCCTTCTACTATAGATATATTCTACAATATGAGGGTGTGGAAACTCTGGACCACAGAATGTGGTGGGGGGGAGGAAAGTGTGTGGAAAGGGCGATGTGGATGCAACAAAAGTGTGGGAAAGAGTGAGTGGATGAATGTGGGTAGTGATGGGTTTGGAAGAGGGAGAAGGTTAGAGAGAGCAAAAAAGGCATGCAAGTGGGAGAGAGAGAGAATAGCATGGCAGGAAGAAAGAGAAAACATGTCCTTGTTAGGGACGGGCAAGAAGTTCAATACAGTTTGTACTTCAAGCCAAATCTATCAAATTTGCACTTTCCAAAACAATATGAGAACCAAAACACAGGCATCGGTTGAAATTCACGCATTCAGATTTTGCGATATAGTTCGCCAAGCAAACAATGTTTACAAAAATGCATATATTGGGGAAAAATAAATATGTGCATGAATATAACATACAAAAATGCATTACATGGCGAGAAAATGCTTGCAAAAATGTGTACATTAGTCAAAACTCCCTACAAAAATGTGTTTATTGGGAGAAATTAGCACTAAAATGCTGGAGAATTTTCATGTAGAATTTTTTTTTAATTGCAAATTGCTGCAGAAATGTGGAAAACTGAATTTAAGATTGGAAAAATAAGAATCTGCAATAGCCAAAATTCACAGTTCTTTCCACCCCTAGCCCTTCTCTTTTGGCTTGGCCTCTGCCTATTGCTCACTCGTCCTCAGATCTTACCTTTATCTACCCTTTTACCCCACTCATGCCCAGCTCCCACCTCAGCAGCAAGTACAGCTTCATATCCTCAAGCCTTGCCTTTCATTTTGCTAGTCATTCCAAGAATATTCTCTCTGTCTAAAGCAAGGATAGGAAAGTTATGGCCCTCCAGATGTTGACTGCCACACCTATCATCCCTGACCATTGGGAGTGGTCGTGCTGGGGATCTGATGGGAAATTCTGGAGTGCCACAGGATTACCTCTTTTAGAAAAGTATTTCTTTGTCAGCTTTTGCCTTAGCACAATGCCAGCCTGAAATAAGTCAATTAAAAATCCTGGATGTTTGTACCAGTTGGCATCTGAAGGCTTGTCCTACATAAGGTTCAGTGCAGCTGTCTAGCCTTGAAATGGCCAAGGCATGAATAATAGTCACTTAGTCTGCAGGTGTGAGAAAAGGGCACAGCCTTCTCACCAAGTGGAACTGGTTGTCTAAATCAAATCCAGATTTGATATTGTCAGAATCAAGGTATTGGAAATCTAGGTTAGATGACTATGTTATTTATTTATTTATTTTATTACATTTCTAGACCGCCCTATAGCAAAAAGCTCCCAGGGCGGTGAACGGCATAATAAAACAGATTAAAATACAAGCGGATGTAAATACAATACAGTACACAATAAAACATAATTAAAATTCCAAATTTAAATTCAATTTTAAAATTTTTAAAATGCCTGGGCAAAGAGGTAGGTCTTTACCTGGCGCCGAAAAGATAACAGAGAAGGCGCCAGGCGTATCTCGTCAGGGAGGGCGTTCCATAGTTCGGGGGCCACCACCAAGAAGGCCTTAGCTCTAGTTGTCGTTCTCCGTGCCTCCTTATGCGTTGGGACACGGAGAAGGGCCTTCGTATGTTTTGGACAACTTTCAGTTTTCCACAATTTCATATCAACTGTTTGATGGATATTTCTTAGAAAGGGTCTTGTATTATGGATAAACGTGTTGTGTGGGTGTTTCGTTTCGGATTGTGCCTCCCTCCTGTCTCTCTGTTTGTCATGTAAGGCTTATGCAGTGCACAATGTGCATATTTTACTAACTGCACAGCTGAACATAGAAGTCTGTTATATAGCGGTATACAATTTTAAAACGAGTCAGAATAAAGGGGAGGATCAGTAAAAGAAAGATGGTATTTCAAGGAGCCTTCTTTAGGATTCTGTTCTGTATGCAATAATGTTAGACTTTTTAAAACATTACAAATACTTGCTGTAAATAGAAGTTTAAAATCAAGGATACCCCAATGTTTCAGCTGCTCTTCAAACTACCGATAGATTGAAAATGCAACCTTTATTTTCATAAAGTATTAGAGGTATCAATTCAATTATTACTGCACTTCTGCCTGGCTGTGTATTTAAATTATTCCTCACTCCTTCACAACAGACTATTCACCATGTTCACTCGCCACTAGAATAACAAAATGTTTCAGAAACACTTCAGAAGAAGACGTTCTTCACCAGGAATCAAGCACAGTTCTCATGAAGAGTTCACTTAACTATTCCGAGAACAATTGCCAAGATGTCAAATCCTTGAAACGCCAGCGTTCAATATCTAACAACAAATACTCATTGTGCCACCCACATAAATATACATCTGTCCTTCAGTAAAAGTAAAAGTAGGTTAAGATGCTACATTCTTTCTTTGAGGAGGGGTATTATCTAGCACTACTGTACTTTTCACTGTATTGTCTTCCTTTTCAAAAGAAAATTCAGGTCTATGGAATTATACTGTATAAGATATTTTCAGCACTTCAAGTACAATTGCAACAATATTAATATTGATGATAATAACAAGGTCACTTAGCAATTCATTGGCAATTTTCTGTTCAATGATCTCAGATGACTGTTTTCAGTGGCATTCTATGACATGTGAGAGAAGAGCCCATTCTCCTTCAGTCTCTCAGCATTATCTTATCTTATCTTAAATGAAGCCCCACTTACCTGCGCAGCATGGATAAGCGGGGCATAGTTGTGAGGAGGGAGCGATGCTGCAGCGGCCATCTTCGTTAAGGGCAACATCGTGTGTCGCAGCATTATGTGTGCGTGACATGCAGCAGGGAGGGGAGGGGCCATGGGCCTATTTAAGGCCAGGCCACCCCTCCTACCTCCTCTTTCAACGAGCGACGAGAGGACAATGAGGGACATAGCAGAGAAAGCTGCAGGACAGTCGGCGTTGGTTGGGCCTATTAGGCCTAATTGGTTACCCCCAGAGGGGGTTTTGGGAGCCCCAACAGCTGTGGGTGGTAGCGTTGCGGCGTGGCTGCGACTGGGGCAGGCCTCGTAAAGGGGCCTGACCAGTGGGCCTCATAGTGGGGCCTAGCAGCGGCACGTCCGATACCCCCCCCACCTAGCAGTTGTGGAGGGGTTGATTGAGGCTTTTTATTGAGCAGCGCGACATTAGTGCTGCTGCTGGTTAAAAGAAAGACACAGGAAGTTTAAAAATAAATGAGACTATACTGGATATACAAACAAAATTAAATATAGTCATGCTAATACACTGGTTAAAGACAGACTCATGCACATAAAGGGAAATTAAAAATAAATCAGAATAAAAGGGACGAACAAAAGAAATTGTGTCTAATCCTTCTAGTTTAAGTTCCCTCTGAGCACTCTCCCCCCAACAGGTTCAACTTAGCCCCCCCTGATGATATACACAGGTTGGTTCTTTATTATATTATTACAGGGTGGATGCATGATGTGATGGCAGAGCCCTTTTGTGAGGCTTATGACTTCTTGCTAGGCCCAGACATAGGGGGAGGATTGCCCACCCCCGCAGGTTATCCAGCTTAGCCCCCCCGATGATATACACAGGTTGGTTCTTTATTATATAATTATAGGGTGGATGCATGATGTGATGGCAGAGCCCTTTCATGAGGCTTATGACTTCTTGCTAGGCCCAGGCATAGGTACAACTTCTTGCTAGGCCCGGGCATGTATGAGGTTTGAAGTACTTAATTATATGATTATTATACTACATACTAGTATGTTGGTGGGGCCTAGTGAGCCTTTTTAGCCTTTGGGCCTTTCATAGTTATATGATAATAAGGGCGGAGATAAGTTTGCTAGAAAATGTCTAAATCGCTGTATCTTAAGTGAGCGGTCCTTTTGCATTCCAAGTGTTAATTTCAGGCTATTTGTTCACTCTGAGACAGAAGAGGCATTTACCTGAATTTAGTTAGGAATGGAAAGTTTAGCAGATGGTAATCATATTGATTGGGGAATAGGAACAAAGAGGAAAGCCCGATTTGCCTAATAGAGATCCCTCATATTACAGGATCTTAGACTTTTATTGACATAGGGCTGCCTTTTAAGGTCCAGGCAGACTCTTCCCCCCTTTACTGAGGATTGTGGCACCAACAACGAAACATCATTACCTGAAATTACATTTTAGTTAGAACTTCTGATATCATTACCTGGAATTACATATAGCGTGCAACTGTTGCATTGGCTCATCTATTTAGATATGTGTTGGAAATAGGGTTGCCAGGTCGGAACCATCCAAAAACCTGAGAAAATGGGGGCGGGCCCTAGTGACGTCACGGGGTGGGCCCTAGTGATGTCACAGGGCGGGCCCTAGTGACATCATTAAACATGATACATTGTATCAACCACAGTTGCTTGGAGCATACCATTCAAAAAAAAATTCTCTGGAGATTAAAATAGAAATCTTATCTAAAATAGGGTGTTCCTAGGTCCATCTGAAGTGACAAGGTCATTCTTTCTCACAAGCTTAGGGTGATGCAAAATGGAAATGGACTGCCTTCAAGTTGATCCCAGATAGGATCTTCATGGTAAGCAGTATTCAGACAGAGGTGGTTTACTATTGCCTTCCTCCGAGTCTGAGAGGCAGTGACTGGCCCAAGGTCACCCAGTGAGCTTCATGGCTGTGTGGAGATTCAAACCCTAGTCTGCCAGGTCACAGTTCAACACTTTTAGGGAACATTTAATCTAGCTTACTTGCTTCTGGCTTTACAAAGTACACAATGTCACCTACATATATTTTCAGGGGACTATTTATATACCATTTCATTGTTCTAAAATAATGCAGAGGTGTGTGTTCTCTCTCCCCCACCCCCCCATTTAGGACTTGCCTCCTTAAAAGATAAAGAATATGCATATACGTGTATCACTTATGTTTCCTGCCAGTAGCATACTATCGTCATTATCTGTGGGCTCGTGCTGACTGGCCAACAAAGAGGAGTATCCACTGTCCTCCTTTCCATTGTCCATTTCACTAGCATTCCCAACATGCCTCCACAAAATTTGTTGTTTTTCTTTGTTATTATGTAGAGGTTTTCCTTCGCTTTTGATGTCAACACTCTTGGGGCTTCCATAGTGTTGGTCACTATACAATAGCTTCTGATACTCTTTAGTGCAGTCTTTACAAAACTCCTTATTATAATTAGCAATACAGAGCTCTTCTGATCTTTTTTCTGTTCCAAATGGTTTTAACAGTGAAAGTCCACAGTGAACAGTGTGTCCTTCCCTGTCCACTTTGGAACCTGTTTCCTCGCTTTCGTGTTATGTCTGGCCCCGAGATCTCCCTCCCCCGTCGCTTCTCCCTTTCTCTCTCCACCCACCCCCTTTCCCTGGTAATAACGACATGTATGCCCTCCTGCCCACATTCTAGCAACCGGGAATCTGCCAAGCGCCGCAGCAGGCAGCTGCTGCCACCCACTCGCCTTGCCTTGCCCTGCCCCCTCGCGCAATGCAACGGACCCCCACCCCAGAATCCTGCGCCCCCTCCTCTTTCCCTTGGGAAAAAGGGGTGAGCCGGCGAGGAAGGGGGCTCTCTTTCAGCCTCCCCCCCTCAATTCAGGGCTCCCAAAGGCTCCCAGTCTCCTCTCCCCGCCCGCCAAGCCCCCGATAGGGGGGCAAGGCTGGCATCGGCTGGCCTCCCTTCCCTTCCCCTCGCCTGCTGGTCTCCGGCCGGCCCGTGTGGTGCCTGGGGTGAGCGCCTCCGCCACCTGCGATGCAGCCACTTGCGGCTGTCAACCTCTCGCTCAGCCCCTCCCTGCCAATTGCAGCTCTCACACACTCACACGCACCCGCTCTCACACACACGGTGCCGGGAGGCTAGAGGCTAGAGCCTCTGAACTGCAGGCTGAAGGTCCACAGCATCTCTAGGTAGGGCTGGGAGGTAGAACTGGAAGTCCATGGATGCATCGGGGTTTTTGTGCTGGCTGCAGGCTTGGACTTATAGGCAGTGAGGCTTGGGAACTCTCCCGTCCATTTTAGGTAGGGTTATGGCCCTTGTCTGTTCCTTTGTTCTCTAGTGCCCAGATTTTAATGTTTTCTTTTGGGGCATGGTAAGGTAGACTCAGGTGGAGCGGTTCAGCTGTGCTGTGCAACTGCACATTGGGAGATTGGGGAGCAGAGTCAAAGATGGCCATAAGCCGGTCTGTCGCCCCAGCATCCTCCACAGCTATCAGAATGCAGGAGGGGTTTTTCCCAGGACTTCTGGGCCGGCAAGGGCTATGCACCAGAGTGGCCTATTCAGTGAGTCACCTGCTGGGATTGCCTAGTGAATGGCTGGAGACTGGGCCTCTCAGTCCAAGCACTTCGAGATAAAGGCTGATGATTTCCCCACTTATTCCAGGGACTTCAGAGTCCGCCGTATGTTAGCTGGGTGGGCTAGAGAACACCCTGCCACCCTCGATCCCCGTTGCCCTTTCTCACAGGACATTTTATTGAGTATGGTGGGCCAGTGAAAAACAGTATGCTCCTCAAGCTATGAAGCCAGACTATTCCAGGCAGCAGCCCTTATGCTGGTTTTTGGAGCTTTTAGGATAGGTGAGGTGGTGGCCGGATCCAAGGGAGATTTGTCTCGACGGGCCCTCCAGCAATCAGATGTCTCCATGGAAGGGAGTTGTACCTGTATTACATTGATGGACCGGCAATATTTCTGGACAGGGATGGAGCAGCTGCGCACCCTATCCTGGGCTTACAGTTAGGCCTCAGTCAATGGGCTGCAGTGTGGTGGCTTGGCTGGCGAGGAATACTTTGGGACGGGCTCCTACCCACTTTGTCCCAGCTTGGTTCAGTGCAGACATCTCCACATGTGGTGGTCATTCCCAACTCAGTATTTGAGGCAAGGCCCTCAGGTGGCGGGCATGTGCAGACATGCAGTTCGGGACACAACGATGGCCTCGGTTACCTAAGGGCGTGGTCCTCAGTTTGGCAGGCATGTGCGGACATGCAGTTCAGGAGGCAACGGAAGGGTATGGCCCTCAGTTTGGCAGGCATGTGCGGGCATGCAGTTCAGGAGGCAACGGAAAGGGAAATAGGTAAGGACAGCTCGGCCCCCTTAGGCACCTTTGGAGGTGATTGGCGGTTCCAGAGGCCTGTCTGTCAGAGCTTTGCGGCTTGAGGGCAGGATATGGGCTGCTTTTGGGCCCAACTTAACTCATCCACCCAAGGGTTGTGCGGCCCCGGGGGGTGGTGACCTGAGAAGGCCCCCCTACTCACCTACTGGGTGTGTCAGGCGGAAGGGGTAAGCAGATGGGGCTTGCCCTTGTCCCAAGCAGGGGCTGGTCGCCCGTGAGCTGTATGGCAAGATGCTTGCTTATAGATAGTTCTGCACCTAGGTTTCCCTCTGCAGGTCACTTTAAAAGGTGTTTTTGTATAGTTTAATAAAGTGGCCCTTGTTCATCCCAAGCTGATGTGTCCTTGTCTTATTTCGCCCCTTCACTCGCAACTGAATTAGCTCAAATAATGAGCTTCTACCCTGACCTTTTCATCCCTAGAGACTAGTGAAAGAGAACCTTTGTCAGAGAAATTCACTGCATAACCTATTGCAGTCCTCTGATTTTGGGTTGTATTCAGCTAAATCCTACCCAAAGTGATCCCACTGAAATTAGCAAACCTAAGTTAGTCATGTTTATTACCTTCAGTGGGTGTACTCTGAATAGGACAAGCACTGAAGATCACCCTTTATTTTTCCACTGTGAAAAAGTTTGCTATACAGCCTTCAAAGACGGCTTAGCTGAAACTAGTACCTGTGAGATCGTGGTCTTGTTCTTAGTTGGAAAACACTTCTATTGTATAAATGTGTTTCTAACAATCTTGTACACTGCTTAGAGGTTTTATTAGAAGTATATAAATATTGTTAAATAAAAATAATACCTCAAAAATTATGGCCCTGTCTCCCAAGTCCAGGAAACAATGCACTGCTCACAGGGGGCTGCACAGAAGCCCCAAAGGGCCGCATTTAAAGCTCCAAGGACTTGTGGAGTTCAAGAAAACTCCCTTGTCTTTGAATGTGCTGTCCATGAACTAGTCTACAAGTGCTAAGCTTGAATTAGCTCTTCAACCCTGCTGAGCAAACACATTTGCACCTATATACCCACTTGCAGGCCTTATCCCAGACCATGAGATTTCTTGACAGAGTCATGGGTTTGTTTGCAAAGGTTAGAATCTTCTCTAGTTTTTCACCTGCAGAGCAGCTTAGGGTATGCCTATCCCTGGAGTCTTAAAAGCAGGAGCAACTTGTCTGGTGGGGCAGAGCCAATAACGGTAGGCAGGGAAGTGCATGCAGGGCAATGTTGCTCATTTACCATCCCAACACTGAGCATCACTACTGGCTCCTCAGAGGGAGAGGGCATGGGAGCAGAGCCAGTCCAACGCTCCTGCTGCTGCGCCTTTACCACACTGGGCTCCCTGAGCAATGCCCCCCTGCCTGCGTTATTGGGTGCAGCAGTAGCTTCCTGGCCATGCAGCTGCTGTTGCTTACTGGGAGGGATGAGGCAATGGCGAGGTCAGGTTGTGTGGGCACACCAGCCAGTAACACCAAATTGGCTCTGCCAGAGTGCCTCCAGAGCCTTGACGTCACCTCCACCTCACTCCTCCCTCTCCCAATAAACGTTATGTTAATATTTATTTATACCCTGCCTTTTGGCCGAACGGCCCTCAAGGCGGCTTACAGAAAAAGTAAACACAAATAAAAAAATACATCAACAAGGCGGCAATACATCAATAAAGCAATACATTATACAAAGAATTAAGTTAAATAGCAAATAACATTAATTAAGGAAAAAATATCCAGGAAAGGCATTCCATCTCGCCTGAACTTACAGCTATTTCAAGGGGCGGTACACCAGTCCGAAACGGAAACGGCCTGCGGCTCAGGCCAGGAGTAATGCAGCTTAACGCTGGGGGTCTCCATCTGCATGCCCTGGCATGTCAGCGATACTGCTGCCAGGAGGCTATAATTGCAGCCCTACCCCACTCATCAGTGCTGTGAGTGAGCCTCACTTGCCAAAGAACAATCAGCTGTGCACTTTAAGCTCCAGATCATTCGTTTGTAACCACATCTTTACCTGCCCACACCTGACTCCACATGATGTGTGAAGTTGGGTGGATGTGGTTTGGGGAAAACTGCCTCATAGGCCAAATTAGGCCCACAGACCAGAGGTTTCCTATTGCTGGTTCAAGCGAAAGAAAAACATACACAGAACCCTTGGCCAGTTCTCAACAAAAAGGTAAGCTCAATCCTGCACCCAGTGGAATTATAAAACGAGGCTAAAGTGCCCTGTGAAAGAGGCAGGAAAACAGGCCCTTCTTTTGTGGAGGGGGGGAGAACACACTTTCAAGAAGTTGGAGGGCAGGTTTCAGGACAGCACTTCTTTGGGGCTGCCTCCTGTGTTTCCTATGAGCAGAACTTTGTGTCTGAAAAATCACAACATCCTTTCAGTTTTTACACCATTGGTATACCTGCTTGACCATCTGGCCAGTCTGTATTTGATATGGCATTCTGGTGGGAGAGGTTTGACACTGCTGCTTATGATTGGTGTAGATATGTCATGGGCTCAGTCGATTTAGGACCTGATCCAGAGTTGAAATATACCCACATATTCTGAGTTAATGCCGAAGCAAAAGGAAAAAAATAATTTAGTAAGCCCAGCAGAAGAATGCAAACAAAGCTAATGTACACTGAACTGCAAGCCCTGCCTTACAACTATTTAAAGCCTCCAGAAAGCAACTGGATCCCAAAAAACTGCATTCATAGAATTGGCCATGCTGACTGAGGCTGATGGGAGTTGTAGTCCATAGCATCTGGAGGGCACCAGGTTTAGGAAGGCTGCTCTACGCTGAATGGAATGAGGAAGACATTAGCAAATGTCAGCATACATCTAACCAGATCATTAGACAAAGGCAGCATGCATTTCTGGATTTTAGACAGTATAGCATCCTTTTTTGAAAATAATTGTAGCCACCTCTATATTTGTGTTTCTATTAGTTCTTAATTATGATTGGATTTTCATTTCATTTTTACAAACACAGCCTTTTTTCTAGGTCCTTACACAAAAATCCAGGCACGTGCCTGTAAGCACAAGCACTCATTGCATTGCCCAATGCTTGCCATCCAAAATGTTCCCATGGTGTTTGATTGTGAAATTTATTACAGCTAAAATGCACTCCATGCACACAATTTTGTACCACACACAAACACACACACACACACTTCTTTGTCATGAGAAAACAATTGCAATTGTCTCTAGGCAGAAGAGCATGGTGTAGCTCATGAATGCCCCCTCAAGCTCTTGAGAAATAAAACACCAAGAGTAGGATAGTAAAGCTGAACTGGAGAAGATGTCTCTGTACCTAGAGAGCACAGAAAGTCTGGCATCTGGCCAAACAACTGAGATGCTTTGACAGTTGGATTGGAATGTACAAATGAGGCTTAGAAAATGTCTCTTAAAATGTTTTTTTTTTAAATCTACAGTTTAAATTTTAAAAGATAATCTCATTCACTAAAAAGCTTAGAGCAATATAAAAACTTACCTTAAAAATAACATGGTTTTCTACAACATTCCATACTATACATTTTCTGTGGAAGGATCAAGTTTTTTGGGGGGGGGGGTCTGGGTTGAACTTGTCTCTGAGATTAGTTAATGTAATTTAAAAAAAACAAATTTTTGAATTATTTGGATTTTAAAGACAAAGTATGTATATACTGCTGGAAAAGAGCATATTGAACTGCATTAACCTGGATAGAATTTACACAACTACTGAGATCACTACTTGGAGCACATGCTCTCAGTCATAACTAAAGATGTCAGAAACAGAAATTGGAGTAAACATTGCTGCAATTTGCATGTTCGTCCGAGGTCAGGAACAGAAGTCACAATCACAACTATAAGCAGTATTTGGTACCAATGTTTACTTAGTCTGCAAATGTTACATAAATCATTATGTTATTTTCTGCATTATTTTTTATGTTTCTCTTCCAGTGAAACGAATCACATAATTAATTATAATAGTAGATAGCAAAACAAATAGCATAGGTTTTAGTGGAAGTCAAACTGCAGTAGAATAGAAACAATGCTGATTGTGATGAACCCAGGACGGGATGGAAATTGCTGCCTCCTTACATCCCTAGCCCCAACCCAAACATTGGAACATATAACTATACAAAAATCTGAAAATTCAGAATGAATTTATGTATTCTGTATCCCACTTTTCATTATATGTCTCAAAGTATCTTACAGGGAAAAAAATAAAACATGCAATATACAAAATTAAAACATAGATTCAAACATCACAAAACAGAACATTAGAGCAACAGTCATGGTGCAAAGGCCTCATGAAATAAAACCTGTTTAACTGGTGTCTGAAACTTAGCAGAGACGGTACCTGCCTACCTGATTTCTCATAGGAGGGAATTCCATAGAGTTGGGCCCACTAGACTGAAGGCATGACTCCATGTTGACACGAGTCATGCTTCTGATCCTTGAGGGACCGCTAATAGTGCTCCCACAGATTATCTCAATGATCAAGCCAGGACATACAGGGTAAGGCAGTTCTTAAGTCATTCTAGGCCTAAACTGTTCAAATGAAGTTGTGAAAGACTTGTTTATATACATGCATGCACACACTGGAAAAGCAAGGGAAAACTTGAATAAATTGATGGTCTTAATTAATGGGGACAAATTCAATTATTACAAGATTTCACTCTTAAATGAAATTATGTGGCATACACACCGCTCACTAAAAACTCCCCTTGAAATTTTGTGGCACCTTAAATAGCTCTCCACATATTTCTCAGACTGCCAAACTTAAGCTGCTGGTTTTAATCTATCAAGCCATAAGTCCCTCTTTGTTTTCCTATCAACCTATGCTCAGAGGCACATGTTACCAAATTCTTCCAAGCTACACAGAAAGTGGATTGAACTATGAAAGACCAACCCAACTTGTGTTTGCATTCTGACAAATTTGTAGGGCAGTACAATATCTCAGAGAGGAGGTCAGGTCTCCGATGCTCCCCTTGTGCATTCACTATAGCTGCCCAATTTCCCTGCTTTTTAAATTTGATCGAAATATCTGTTGGCTATAGATATGTTCTTAAACTGCAAGGTTTTTTGCCTGTTAGTGAATTATAAACTATTATTATTATTATTATTATCTAAAATTTATTAGACGCCTATCTGGCAGGTAAATCCTGTCACTCTAGGCGACGTACAACAAAAGTAAAATACATATCGAAATACACATTACAGCATACTAAAACAAATTACAACATATAAATAAAACAACGTAAAAATCAAAATGAATTATGACAGCCAATCCACATCCTACACTGAATGGCTATAACAGATATCCCCACCAGCTTAATCAAAAAGCCAGGTCTTCAGCTGCTTCCGAAAACACAAAAGTGATAGAGCTAGGCGAATGGCCACTGGCAGGGTATTCCATAATAGGGGAGCCGCAATGGAAAAGGCTTTGGAACTAGTGCCGGCTAGTTTAGCCACTCTAATTGAAGGAACCAGGAGAGATCTAGCTGCTGAAGATCTGGTACGACCACCTTCTCCAAGAAGAGAAAGTTTATTCTTCAAGTAAATCGGACCAGCATCAGAAAAAGACTTAAAGGTTATAACCAGTATTTTGAACTTCACCCTTGACACTATCGGGAGCCAATGTAGTTCCCGAAGGATTGGAGAGATATGTTCTCTCCAATGGCAGCCCTTAATGAGTCGTGCCGCCGCATTCTGGACAAGTTGAAGTTTACGCACAGATCTCAAAGGTAAACCTACGTACAAAGCATTGCAATAGTCCAGGCGTGAGAGAACCAAGGCACTAACTACCGTCGGTAGAAGATGCCTGGGGAGGAATGGACAGATTTTATGAATAAGGGACAGATGATAAAGAGCGGTCCGACTTACATATATTTATAGAATTTGCTATTGCCATTCTAATTTGGGAGTTTCAGTGTGTATTTTATTCTATTACAATTGGTATATTCTTATAGTAATAATTTTTATTTTATTTATTTATTTATTCGATTTCTTAGTCGCTCATCTGGCTGGCTACCCAGCCACTCTGAGCGACGTACAAAGCAAAAAACATATAAAACATATAAAACACCAAACACTAAGCAAGAAAGCTAAACAATAACATAGAGATTAACTCAGTTACAATAAGGCTTCTCATCTGTATAGTCCAAAAAGTGCGCCTTCAGATGGAAACTCGTGATATGAGTCTTCCCACCCTTGCACAAAGACCGGTGTGCGTGAGAGTCCATATGCAAAACTGAAAAACAACACCCCCTCTTGATCTCACATTCAGCGGGGGGGGGGCGCGGCAAACAAACCCCTTCAAGTCGGACTAACAGGGAAGTTCTCTTCAGAAGCCAACAACAAAGGCATTAAGATGTAAATACTGCTGATATTAAGGGCAAGCAGACAGAGGTCAGATGGTAAGATAGTGGTGGCTGCAGGGGCGCTCCCCCGCCCTCAGCATTCACCGAAAGATCATCGCAACAGCATGGTGTTCCCAGGGACAGGCCGCGGCACCAGACCCGCTGAAAAGCCCCAGCCCCAGCCTAGCTCCAGCTCCAGCCCGGCTCCATGCGACGGCGGTGGTGGCGGCAGCAGCCCGGTGCAGATGAAAGCACCAAGCTGCATCCCGGTCAGGTACGAGGGAGACGGCATTAAGAGGGGGGAGGCTGCCCCGTATTTCCAATATGTTGTAGCCTCCGACAAGGGGCATTTATATAGAAAATTACCCCATAAAAGCCGTCAGTGGTGGAGCTCCCTCATCCGTAGCTGTTGCACCTCCGCCATTTTAGACTGTGTTTGTGTGCAAAGCCCTACACCAATTCAGAAACGCAGCATATATATATATATAAAAAAATTAATGAATAAACTGCAGGAGAAAAGAGGTGGGGGGCTTCAAATTGTTTTTGTTGGATCTGAATTTTGCACTCCCAATACTTGTCAAACAATCCACCCATTCCTTTCAGAATCCATGTTAGATCCCAGGAATCCCCGTCCCAGGCCGTATTCATAGCATACATTTATTCCACTATTATTCTGCTTTAAAGAGTCATGGCTTCCCCCAAAGAATCCTGAGAAGGGTAGCTTGTGAAGGCTGCTGACACTTGGTAGGAGCCCCCTATTTCCCTCACAGAACTACAATTCTCGGAGTTCTCGGGACTGTTAAACCACTCTGGGAACTGGAGCTCTGTGAGGAGAACAGGAGTCTCCTAACCACTCTCAGCATCCTTCACAAACTACAAACTTCCCAGGATTCTTGGGCTTTGGGGGAAGCCATGACTGTTTAAAGTGGAATAATAGTGGAATAAATATGGAGTGTGAATGTGGCCCCAATTCAGTAATGTAGTGGCAAATTCAAAAGTGTAGGGATCCTTCATAATAGTCATAGCCATGCCCACCACAGCCACACACCCTTCTAAGATTGTATAACATTCTAAGATTATAGAATAATCTGGCCAGGTTTGAATACTGCTTTCTGCTTCTCTGTCACTGTCACCATTTGACTGTCCTTTCTCACTGTCAGATATACTGCTTGAATTACTGAATTCAGTATCTATTCATTTATTTACCAGCTGCTTGAGTCTCATCTCCTTTCACTCTGATTGGGCCCAATCAGCAGGGAAGGACAAGGATGCAAGTTAGAAGACTCTTCTCAGTGGGTAGCACTCTCCCCTTTCATGCTGATTGGCTTATAGGATGCTGCAGACATAGGGACCCAGCTGGGACCTAGCTCCCCAAAAGGTAAGGGTCTAAGACCCCCCGAGACCCTGGATGACTACACCCCATCCCAATTTACTACATTCTCTGTGGCAGCCGCTAAACATTTCCACAGACACACCTCTTTATCCAAGCCTTTGACCCCTGAGACATATTTTAGGACCCACTCTATTCTTCTGATTGTAAATTGTTTTAACTGATTTCAGTATTGTATTTTTATATCCTGGTACCTTATGCTGCAGAAATCTATTCTTGTTATTTCCAATATGATGTTGTTATTGTCATCGTCATCGTCATTGAACTTTTTGCCTGGCAGGCTTTTGTTGCACTACCTTAGATAATGATTTTGTGTTAAGGATTGTTTATGTGTCACACTTGTGTTTTTTTTTTAATTATTTATTTTATTGTGACTGTGATTTATGTAAGCCACCCAGAGCAGGCCATAAGTCTCAGGAAGGCAGGGCAGACAACTTTGAAATTTTGAAATAAATAAATACAATGTATTCAATACATTTCCTTGCTCAGTTTAAATCTCAAACTGTTATCAAGTCTCTTCATTATGAAGGGGAGGGTGTCAGGGTACAAACAGAAGACATACCTGTAAGTTGTAACCCGCCTATTTTTAGGAGAAGGATCATGGACTGTACCTCTCGCCCTCACCTGCAATAGCCTGTCCACTGATTTGAAAGCTAAGACACTGTTCTTCCTGCTAAAGATGCACAAGAAAAATCATAATTGGTAGAACAATGTGTTATCAAAATATACTTCAGTAGTTACAGTGTGTGAAATGACAGACTGTGCAGTAGACAGTCCTTAGTGTTCATGCACATGCATTGATACATATGTGCATCAGAGATCAAATGCAAACACACCTCCCTTCAGTATTTAACATCTCAGCCTGATATCACTGTGATGTCAGGTCTGTGATGCAGGTAGTGATGGGATCCACTTTTGGAGTCAGCTAGGGCCATCAAACTGGCAGGCAGTTCTGTTCCATGTTTGTTTTCCGCTATCTTCTGCTTTTATTATTCTGCTGTTATTATTAATGATATTTTTAATGTTCTTTACCAATGTACCAAGAGCAAGGGATGCTGTGGAGAGAGATGGAGGCACAGAAGCAGGAGGGGGTGGCAGAAACAGGAGAGGAGGGACCAGCTTTCCTTGTCAGCTGCTCTCCTGCACTGAGTTGGGGGAACAGCTTTTCTTCCACTCCAGCTACCTGAACAAGAGGAAACCTCTGCGCTCTAGAGCGCTCACAATGGAGAGTTGATGGCCAGAGGTGCCAACAGGATTTCCTGGGCCTGTTACACTGTATGTAGATAGCACCCTCTATATTCCCACCCACCTCCTGGCAATCTATTGGTTTGACAAGAACTACTGCTTATGTACATATATTGCCAGTATGGACAGTTATTTTGAAACCACAGTTTTGATTTCAGATGTATTTATTTAACAAAAGTTAACTTGCCTTTCAGAGTTCCTGCCCTCACAAGTCATTTTACAACAGTTATAAATAGTTAAAAAAACCATAACCGTATACAAGATATTACATTTAAACATTAAAATAACATTAAAAATATAGCAGCATTTCAAAACATTTCAAACTGGGAAAATAAATAGTTCAAGCATAGCAACAGCTAAAAAAACTCGTCAAACAGATTTCAAACAAGGAAATAAGCCGACTAAGATCTGAATGAATGAAAACAGTATTCAACAATACCCATATCTTTCTGAAAAAGAGCAATATCCAAGAGGCAGCACTAGATCAAATGGCATCACATAATGAATAAATTACTTGGAACATGTTTTTCAGTACCATCTTCTTGTTTTTTCATTCACAGAGTTTTTTCATTCATTCACAGCCTACCCTAACTCACAGGGTCATTGCAAAAATAAAAGTCAGAGGGAGGACCTAGGAAAAAAAGAGAGGTACAAGTATATCATGTCATATTCACAGACAATGCAGAGAAGTGGGAAATATCTGCTATTGCCTTAATAGCAACATTCCACAGTTGTGATATTTTACTGCAAAATGCTGACCAAAAAAATTGCCAACACACACACTAAGCTGTGCGGCTTGACTGAACCAACTCTCAGCCTAACCTACCTCACAGGGTTGTTGGAAAGACTCCATATGCACACACTGGAGATGTACATATGCATACACACCATATAATAGTTTATTGTCAAAATCAGTTGGTCATTGCAGAACTTTTTTAAAAAATCAGTATTTTTTACAATAAACAAGCCTCTTTGCAAAGTGTTCCATTTGCATATGCTATTTGTGAGAGTGGTGTGGTGCGGAGGATTATTTAACACCCACTCACATTTACTGTGTAATAGAGTCTTCAGAAAATTAGTTTACGGAAATTACGGAGAGACAAGCCAGTTTCCAGAAAGGAGAAAACAGCAGCTTTTGATTTGCTGGTGCCCAATCATCAATCACAGCTCTGACTTCACTCATTGGCTAAAAACCTGAAGGAAGCAGGACTTGGAGGCTAACTCATTTTGCAGAAATTGCAGGAGGTAGGGGAGAACACCTCACATTTCAATGCCTACTTTTTATTCTAGAACAGAAAAAAAATGAAAGCTAAGAGTCCGGGCCCCTACCTGACAACAGGCCCACAAGAAACTTCCCCTTTTTACCCTTCTGTAGGTGGGTCTGCACAGAGTGCCCCACGGCCACTTCTCGTTCCTTACACACTGCCCGTCCACCCGCCTGCCTTCCTAGGTTGGGAGTTTGGAAAGGGCTGCAGCTGCTGCTTCCCTGAGAGAGCTGCAGCTCCAAGAGAGTCAAGACTGGGAACCAAGGAGAACCATGCGGCTGCCTGCCCCCACACCTATTGTGCCCACCGGTTGCATCCTTCAGGCTGGGCTTTTGTGTGTACGTGTGTTGGTGTGCATGCTGTGGTTGCAGCCGCAGCCGCAAATGTGCCAAAAACTGCAGTAATGGCTCAGCAAACACTCTGGACATTTCTTCTCCCTGTGTTGTCAATCGCCCCCGCTCCAGGTGTCGATATCCTCAGGGTGGAATCCCTGAAGAATGAACATCTGCAGAAACTCACACTTACAAGACGTTAAGAAGGCACCTCCAAGAGACAAACATAAGGATAAAACAGGATAGTGGTTTTCCAGGAAACAGAAAAGGGGCTGCCCCTCATAAATAGGAACAGTTGGGGTATATGCACACACACCCATATATTTAATTGCATATATTCCCACTGAGAAGCCATGATTGGCTGTGGCTTCCCAGTGCATGTATGCTGGGTATACATGTGGATAAATGCAGATGTGTGCTAGCCAGTCACACCTGATTATCTAAACAATGCACATTTGTACTTTTTACGTAGGAAAAGTATAGTATGTGAATATATTTTAGTGAGTGCAAAGTAAACATAAATCTATGTCTTAAATAAAGGAATGTGGCATGTTTATTTTATTTATTTAAAATATATTCTGTAGGCTTGAGAGGCTGTAAAAGCAGCTTACAAAAAATTCTCAAAAAACAAAATCACCCGTGACATACAGTGCAGTCCTATATAGATAGGTCTATTGAAATGTAAGTCCCGTTATTAGGCTGCCATCCTATAACACTTTCCTGGGAAGACCCGTTGAATATAAAGGAGCTTCCTTCTGAGCAGACACCTATAGGATCGCACTGTTAATAAGGCATCCCAACTTAGGTAAGATAACGGATCCTGGTTCTATGAGGACGAAGTATGTTTAGCTGCTATTGAGTTTGGTCCCATCAAATTAAATGGTAGACTTCCCTTGACTTCAAACAGAATTACAATCTCATTTTTAATTCTGTAACGAAGAATGAGAATTAAATGCTTGCTCTCAGGTTGATGATTTCTACTATAGAAAAAATCTTTTATTTTTCTGTTGGAGAATGGAATAGTGTAAATGTACCATTTAAAAGATGTCAAAATACTTGCATTTCAAGAACACACGTATGCCACCTTTTACTGGTAGAATATAGACGAAACCCACAATCAGTTGTGGAAGCATTAAAATGCTTTCCATTAACTAAAAAAGTATTTCCCCCCATAGATTTATCACGTATATGTCCTTTTAAAAGCTACAGTTTCATATGAGACACCACTGGCACTGTGGGCTTGCTATTTTATTCATAGACCCAGTTCACAGATAATGCTAAGCCAAACCATGAGTTATGTTATGAGGGCTCTGGCTAACCCCCACTTTACTTCATGCAGGATCAGAGGGTGGCAAAGCCCTGGTGTATTCTGGACTACATTTCCCACCCATACCCCCTGTTTCTGACTTGTGCCTTCCTAAGTACTGTGAAATGAGAAGCAGGGGGCATCTTTTGGCACTTTCGGAGGAACATGAAGACCCTGAATTAAATGTTATCTCATTTTTTGGCAGATTTCCCTCATGCCCAGCAGAACAATCCCATTGTTCAAAGAGAGCATTAGAAAGCAGAACTAGTTTTTCTCAGTGTCAGCAAGAAATACACACACAACATGAGATCACCTCATACCCAGACCCCTCCTTTTCACGTTGATTTGTAGGAGGGAAAGTGTGTTTAAGAGCAGGGTTTGAGACCCAAGAGGGCGTTCTGAGCTCCAACATGTGTAACTAGGCTCTCAAGGAATGGGTGACTTCAACTACCCGGACATAGACTGGCTGCATATGTGTTCCAGTCATGACAAAGAAGCAAAGTTTCTAGATATTCTAAATGACCATGCCCTAGACCAGTTGGTCATGGAACCGACCAGAGGGACGGCAACCCTGGACTTAATCCTCAGTGGGGACCGGGACCTGGTGCGAGATGTAAGTGTTGTTGAACTGATTGGGAGCAGTGATCACAGTGCTATTAAATTCAACATACATGTAACTGGCCAATTGCCAAGAAAATCCAACACGGTCACATTTGACTTCAAAAGAGGAAACTTCACAAAAATGAGGGGATTGGTAAAAAGAAAGCTGAAAAACAAAGTCCAGAGGGTCACATCACTCGAAAATGCTTGGAAGTTGTTTAAAAACACTCTATTAGAAGCTCAACTGGAGTGCATACCGCAGATCAGAAAAGGTACCGCCAGAGCCAAGAAGATGCCAGCATGGTTAACGAGCAAAGTCAAGGAAGCTCTTAGAGGCAAAAAGTCTTCCTTCAAAAAATGGAAGTCTTGTCCAAATGAAGAAAATAAAAAAGAACACAAACTCTGGCAAAACAAATGCAAGAAGACAATAAGGGATGCTAAAAAAGAATTTGAGGAGCACATTGCTAAGAACATAAAAACCAACAACAAAAAATTCTATAAATACATTCAAAGCAGGAGACCATCTAGGGAGACAATTGGACCCTTGGATGATAAGGGAGTCAAAGGTGTACTAAAGAACGATAAGGAGATTGCAGAGAAGCTAAATGAATTCTTTGCATCTGTCTTCACAGTGGAAGATATAGGGCAGATCCCTGAACCTGAACTAACATTTGCAGGAAGGGATTCTGAGGAACTGAGACAAATAGTGGTAACGGGAGAGGAAGTTCTAAGCTTAATGGACAATATAAAAACTGACAAATCACCGGGCCCGGATGGCATCCACCCGAGAGTTCTCAAAGAACTCAAATGTGAAATTGCTGATCTGCTAACTAAAATATGTAACTTGTCCCTTGGGTCCTCCTCCGTGCCTGAGGACTGGAAAGTGGCAAATGTAACGCCAATCTTCAAAAA
The DNA here is from genome assembly GCF_030035675.1 of Rhineura floridana. Lineage (NCBI taxonomy): Eukaryota > Metazoa > Chordata > Lepidosauria > Squamata > Rhineuridae > Rhineura > Rhineura floridana. Next base: position 21,625,287 of record NC_084481.1, read on the forward strand.
GGGATCCAGAGGGGATCCGGGAAATTACAGGCCAGTTAGCTTAACTTCTGTCCCTGGAAAACTGGTAGAAAGTATTATTAAAGCTAGATTAACTAAGCACATAGAAGAACAAGCCTTGCTGAAGCAGAGCCAGCATGGCTTCTGCAAGGGAAAGTCCTGTCTCAGTAACCTATTAGAATTCTTTAAGAGTGTCAACAAGCATATAGATAGAGGTGATCCAGTGGACATAGTGTACTTAGACTTTCAAAAAGCGTTTGACAAGGTACCTCACCAAAGGCTTCTGAGGAAGCTTAACAGTCATGGAATAAGAGGAGAGGTCCTCTTGTGGATAAGAAATTGGTTAAGAAGCAGAAAGCAGAGAGTAGGAATAAACAGACAGTTCTCCCAATGGAGGGCTGTAGAAAGTGGAGTCCCTCAAGGATCGGTATTGGGACCTGTACTTTTCAACTTGTTCATTAATGACCTAGAATTAGGAGTGAGCAGTGAAGTGGCCAAGTTTGCTGATGACACTAAATTGTTCAGGGTTGTTAAAACAAAAAGGGATTGCGAAGAGCTCCAAAAAGACCTCTCCAAACTGAGTGAATGGGCAGAAAAATGGCAAATGCAATTCAATATAAACATATTGGAGCAAAAAATCTTAATTTCACATATACGCTCATGGGGTCTGAACTGGCGGTGACCGACCAGGAGAGAGACCTCGGGGTTGTAGTGGACAGCACGATGAAAATGTCGACCCAGTGTGTGGCAGCTGTGAAAAAGGCAAATTCCATGCTAGCGATAATTAGGAAAGGTATTGAAAATAAAACAGCCAATATCAGAATGCCGTTGTATAAATCTATGGTGCGGCCGCATTTGGAATACTGTGTACAGTTCTGGTCGCCTCATCTCAAAAAGGACATTATAGAGTTGGAAAAGGTTCAGAAGAGGGCAACCAGAATGATCAAGGGGATGGAGCGACTCCCTTACGAGGAAAGGTTGCAGCATTTGGGGCTTTTTAGTTTAGAGAAAAGGCGGGTCAGAGGAGACATGATAGAAGTGTATAAAAGTATGCATGGCATTGAGAAAGTGGATAGAGAAGAGTTCTTCTCCCTCTCTCATAATACTAGAACTCGTGGACATTCAAAGAAGCTGAATGTTGGAAGATTCAGGACAGACAAAAGGAAGTACTTCTTTACTCAGCGCATAGTTAAACTATGGAATTTGCTCCCACAAGATGCAGTAATGGCCACCAGCTTGGACGGCTTTAAAAGAAGATTAGACAAATTCATGGAGGACAGGGCTATCAATGGCTACTAGCCATGATGGCTGTGCTCTGCCACCCTAGTCAGAGGCAGCATGCTTCTGAAAACCAGTTGCCGGAAGCCTCAGGAGGGGAGAGTGTTCTTGCACTCGGGTCCTGCTTGCGGGCTTCCCCCAGGCACCTGGTTGGCCACTGTGAGAACAGGATGCTGGACTAGATGGGCCACTGGCCTGATCCAGCAGGCTCTTAAAAAAAAATTAAAAAAAAGGAATGCAGCGCAGGACTGCAGGCCACAGATCAGGAAAGAAGTCTGTGTCAGAGGTCCTTCGCATCACTTCAGCTGTATTCCGCTGCCCACTCCATGGGCCTAGGACAGGTAATCTCTGCTACCTGTTCTTTTCTCAATAAAAGAAAGCTTTGCTTTAGCCTGGTTTGGACCTGCATTTCTTAGGTTATAAGCACACTAGGCACATTTCAGGGCAAAGCATCCCTAGCTAAAGATCCCCTTCCTGGGTGATGAGGGTGACAGGTTTACACACTCAGGTTCCAAATAGACATGTTCCCAATAGACATGGTAGAGAATGCTTGGCAGCAAGGGTTGCAGGAAATAAAGTAATGTGTGAATAATCCTGAAATCCAGAGAAACAAGTAGCCAAATTCTGAATGTGTCTGGAATGTGTATGATTTCCTTTTCCATTGTTACCATGTTTTGCTGTCTCTTAGTTTAAAATAAGTGGGCCGCAGACAAAGAGAGGGAGGCCCTCGAAGTGCTGAGCCAGCAACCAGCCAAAAATGAAAGTGGTAATTGTTTATTGCAGCCTGACACATTTCAGGTATCAAAGAACACTTCGTCAAGGGCAATCTTGTGCAAGTAACACGCTGCTATCTCATCAGTGTAAAAAACTGACTGAGTAAAATAAGTGGGGAAATGTCCTTTAAATGCCGTGTTAGAATTTAGAGATTAAGATATAGAAATTTCTTGGCACATTGTTATCTCCCTCCCATTCCATCCCTGGCAACAAAGCTTCCGGAAACGGTGGAGGCCATTGTGGCAGAGCTTTGGCCAAAGTTGATACTTGGATAGAAAAAAAACCCATAGTGGCCAGAAGCTACTACTTGGATTCCTTAAATGGGGTCCCATCCATTTGGAAAGCCCTTGGTAACACTTGTGTCTTCCTCCCCTTCTGCAAAATCCCTGGCAACAAAGCTTTACAAGTAGCCTGAGCCGGCAGTGCAAGGCATATGGGAAAGGTAGAAATTGGATTTACAACAGGAAGGTTCGGTGCTCTAGGTGGCAGAGGCTCCTAATTGGTTCCTATCCTTTTAGATAACCCCCCTTTTTTTTCCTCTTGAGAGTCAGTCTGGTAGGAGAAGCTGGTGGTAACAGCTTTCATCAGGAGTGACTTGATCTGAGAATGTGACTTTTGAAGGAGGCTCATCCCTGAACTTAATTTGAGACTTAGGTTTGGTTGTTTTATGTGTGCACTGTTTTCCTCTTTGCATTTGGCTTTTGGGTGATAGAGACTGCTAAAAATTATGGTGAAAGAGGGAGCCAAACGTTTCATGCAACCAAAGGAAGGAGTAACCCTGAGCCCAAGTTCAGATGTAACGCTAAACCAAACCATGGTTTAACTCAGGGTAGTGTGGCGGCAGCAGCATAACCAGGGAAGGAGCACAATGGCCACAATATTTGCTCTGAGAACCTTCACTTTTGCTCATTCACACTAACTGATGGTTTGCCTTAGCATAATTAATAAATTGGGCTTAATGTTACGTGTGAAGTAGGCCACCATTTTATCAGAATAAGGGGGGGGGGCTTTAAAAGCACTAACAGATTGAAAATAAATTTGATATAATATGGCCTTTTTCCATGACCTTCTTCAGCAATTTTTGGATACATGCGTTAAGAGCATATAAATTCTTCACATTGGACTGGGGTCACCAACATAGTACCCTCCATATGTTGTGGACTACATCTCCAATCATGCCTGATTTTTGAGCATGCTGGTTGGGGCTGCTTGGATTTGTAGTCAACAACATCTGGAAGGCACCAAGCTGACTATCTGTAAGAGAGGGTGATATCCAATTAAATAATACTCAGAGGAGACCCTCTGGGTGATAGCCAACATTAGTCATACTCAAAGTAGTAACTTACATCCATTGCTTTCAATGTGTCTACTCAGTGTATGGCATTTTTAAACCTGTATCTGTGTGAACCAGTCATCAACGTTCAAATACCCAAGACAGATTTTTATATCTCTTTACATAATCTCAGAAACAGTACTTTGAGGCAGTATTCATACATTCAGCTGTCAGACAAGTGATAAAGCACTGAATGATATATGCACAGCCCACATACAATCCAATTCTAGGGAACCATTCATACCATACTTCTGTATTTCTCTCCAATAAAAAGCACATCACAGGAAACACTGGGAAGAGTAATGTTACGCCTGGATTCTCTGTTGCATGAATGAAAATGTCAACTCACAACAGCATATTGCAGTGTGGAGCGCTTCCTGTTCAGGATTGCAGTCACTTCATTCCATCTCCCAGCCCCCGGCAAGGGTATGCATTCCCCCCGCTCTTAACAGTCAGTCAACATTCATAGAAACATAGGAAGCTGCCTTATGCTGAGTCAGACCATTGATCTTTCTAGCACAGTATTGTCTACACTGGAAATGTCGGGGACTGAATCTTCTGCATGTAAGGCAGATGCTCAGAATTACAGCCCCTCCCCAGAGGCCACTGAATACATTCAATCCTCATTGGGCTCGTGGGGGCAAGTTGTTCCTTAGTCCCCTCCCCCCAGAAACCAAAATTGTACCTCTGCAATTCTAGCCCCAAGCTTGCTAACACCTTCCTCTTGTGCATGGAGTGTGCTTTCCCCCCACTACATAACCAATGGCACTGGTTCACAACCCGAACTTCAGAAACAGAGGGAATGATGTGCCTAATATAGTGTGGATCGCACCCCAACTACCTCCAGGTTATTAGCGCATTTTACCTAAGGCAAGATCCACATCGGAATTCCATAAAGAGTTGAATGACTATGGATTCTGTGTATTGTGTGGCATGCACATTGAATAATTTGAACATCATTCCTGGTGTGTTTGTTCTATTTTATTTTGCAATAGTATATTATTTCAAAATTATTCTAAAAAATTAAATACAGCCCTAGACACATAATACTGGTACACCTATACAATTCTGTTATACTATGCGAAGGAAGAGTCTTCTCTTTCTAGCTTCATATAAAAGTAAAGGTAAAGGTGTCCCTGCACTTGTAGTGTGAGTCGTTTCCGACTCTTAGGGTGATGTCTTGCAACATTTACTAGGCAGACCGTATATATGGGGTGGGATTGCCAGTTCCTTCCCCGGCCTTTCTTTACCCCCCAGCGTATGCCGGGTACTCATTTTACTGACCACGGATGGATGGAAGGCTGAGTGGACCTCGACCCCTTTTACCGGAGATTTGACTTCCTCCTTCCATTGGAATCGAACTCCGGCTGTGAGCAGAGCTTTGGCTGCGTTACCGCCGCTTACCACTCTGCGCCACGGAGGATCTTATAGCTTCATATAGCATTCTCATTAATGGTAACTGGTAGGACTTCCTTAAATGAGCACTAATTCCTATAGCGCTAGCCTGTATCCCAACCATTATAGGCCTGTGGGCAGATCTGGAATTTTGAAAAAGCACCATGGCCACCAGGCACAAAATGGCTGCCCCAGGGATGTAACATAACACGAATATGGCTACAGGTGGCATTGGGGCAGGGCACACAATGTCCATTCTGCAATTATAAGGAATCTATCTTTCAGCGTGGCAACACCTAAACTCTGGAACTCCCTGCCCATTGACATTAGGCAGATGCCTTCACTATACTGTTTTCAGCACACACTAAAAACTTTTTTTAGGCAAGCCTACCCTGATATGTAAAGTTAATATGTATTTTTTAAAAATATAATGTGTAGTTTAACAGCTGGTTTTATTTATGTTTTGAAAGGCTTTGAAACTGATTTTCTACAAGCTCTATCTAGAGGCTGTTGGGTAAAAAAAATTACCTGGTTGCAATTTGCCTGTTCCCATCATTGTGAATGTTATCAAACTGTATCTGTATTAAAACAATGACTAACAGTGGAGTCCTAATCCCTGGTGAGTAGCCATGGGGATCAGTAGAGCAGCAGAAGCAATGCCACATTCAGCCCCGTCTCTCAAGCCAGCCAGGGCAGCGAGTGAGAGGGCAGGAAAAGTCTGCACCTTCGTTGTGCCACTTCCAGGCTCTAGCTGCAAACAGACCTGGATTGTATCCCACACCACAACCACAATTTGTCCATAGCTGGAGTGGGTTAGGATCCAGCAGATCCTTGGCCGACTAGGGATGGAAAGATCTGTCCGTTTCGGTTCTCTCAGTTTCTCATTTCCCCAATGTTAAATGCAGTTCTCTACATTTCTACAGTGATCTGAGGATTTTTTTTTTTAATCCTCATGAAAATTCTCCACCATTTTAGTACGCATTTCTCCAAATAAAACACATTTTTGTAGGCAGTTTTGACAAATGTACACATTTTGCAGGTCATTTCTCATCATTTCATGCCTTTTGTGTGTTAGTTTCACTCATGTATTTATTTTTGTGCCCAGTATCCCCTAATATATGCATTTTTGTAAATGTTGTTTAGTTGGCGAACTGCATCCCAAAATTCTAATAAATGAGAATTTCGAAGGATGTCTGTTTCTGCTCTCATATTGTTTCAGCATGTGCAAATTTGCTAAATTCTGCTTGAAATGTGAACTGAATCAAAATTCTCACCCACCCCTATGGCTGACTCTGCCACAACCAATTCCAGGGGTTCATGCTGGCTACCATCATTCTGTCCCCCGCAATTTTGGCAAGCAGCGTGGGGACTTCATCAGTGAAGTCCAACACAGCCAGGCAGATCTGGGCAGAGGGACACCTCCCCCTCATCCAAGCCCTCTCAAGCACAGCAGATTGGGGTTTCAGTTGCACTGTCTGCTTGAAGGGGATCATCATGAATCTTTATCATGTACCTTTCTTTGGGAAGTGTAGGTGCTGTAGCAAGTAGGAATCCTACAGGAATGCTCCATATGAATGTCATTTTAATCTTTGTTGACATTTGTAGTCAAAATCAAGGACAAAATGTGCTTTCGTCATCTCAAAAGAAAATTCCAGATGCACCAAAAACTGGGCATTTAGTTAGGAAGCAGCAACGTTGCTTGGAAATTCTAAGGAGAAAAGAGTGTAGTTTTCAAATCAGTGGTTAAAATCAGTGCAGTTTTTAAAGGTTTAGTCTGCCATCTTGATTCAAAATGGCATCCAATTGTATCCAAACGTAGATGAAAATCTGCGCCTTGATCTCAGGAACCATCATGCAAAATTTGGGGATGATATCTTAAGAGGAATCCATAGCAAACAAACAACTTTCCAAAATATATAGTAGATTATGGGTTCCTTTAAAAAATATGTGCAGTTCTGTGCATGAGTCAGAAAAAGAACATATTTCCTAGAAATATAATCCCAAGGAGAACTTTGGAAGCAAACAAATACTTGCTGAAGGAATGGAGCATGGTGCTATGCATGATCCAATGTGTATTGTTGAAGGACATGGTAAATGGATCAATAACAGCAACCAGACACAATGATTCCATTCTTACCAAAAAAAAACCCTATTAGAGAAACAGGGCACTGTATTTTAATAAAATCTTTAAAACGTTCATAGTCTGGTTCATACTTTTTCTAAAATGCTTTCAACCTTATCTTGCTTTAGAAAATCCATTCAGTACCAATAAGAAATCAGAAAGCATGGAGTTAAATACGTTTACTTGCCCTCCCCCAACCTCACAAACAATTGGAATCAGCAGTTTGCATTATTTTAAAAATGAATGCTGAGAATCAGCAATTTTCCTTTTCTTTTTGTCTTTTTTTTTAAGATTGTGTGTTCTTGGAGCTTTTTTTATTTAAAGTGGAAAACTACATTAAGTGCAAGGCACTCAACAAAGAAGCAGTCATAAAACCTAAGTAGTCTTGGAGTTATAAAATATGTCCGTTGTGGCAATTCCACTGCCAACAATGAAGTTTTAAGCATTAATATGCCTTCATTGCAGTTTTAATGCCTTAATATTGACTCTATAGCTCTTTTGGGTAATTTTGCTTTCTCTGGTACTTGAAAGGTGATGATGTCAGCGTTCTTCATACTGATTCATATGCAGGTTGATGAAGCTGAGTTATTTATTGAGTTCCATTATATTTTCTATAAACATTAGTTCTCAATAAACAGAGACATTTAGCCGAGGGTTTATTTATTAAATAGGTACTGTACAGATGGTTTTGCCACACATGATGTGCTGCAAAGGATATTACTCAGGAATAATCAGCTGTGTTATAGCTTGGCTAAATTAATAAGATGATAATGATGAAATTGATGCTTTTGAGCTAGGCTTGGTAAATGGTTTTTGCATAAACAAACTGATAAATTTGAGAAGCAATTACTTGCTTGTCAAAGATAAAAACACAACAGGGCCCATTTATAGTTAGGTCCTATTTATTTTTAAGGATTGTACCAGATTTTATGTTTAATATGCTGCAATTAAAAAATAATACTTAAATGAAGAATAATAAAAAAACCCTAACTTTCTGAGTTTCTCCTTCAAATTTGAAGATGCAGCATTGCTTGGTTAGACATCAAGTAAACTTTTTCAGGGCTTTCAAGTGCTCTGCTGGAGGTGGAGGTGGGGGAACCAGTGCTGCAACATTCTCATGAGCTCATGACATACTAATGCAGCATTTACAAATATAAAGATCTCTCTTTCTCTGTGTCTCCATATATAGATGGACTGATAGACGCCTATGCACATATATAGAAACACATATATACTCATACACTAGCACGGAACACACAGGGTCAATCCAGTCATCCATTGTATCCTCTCCCCTCCCTTCTGCTGACACCCCTCCCCATTCTATGAGTGGAGAGCTGCATTCATGGGAGGACTGCACCCACCAAATGACACCCGTCTGGGATGTTTAATAAGGGACTAACTCAATCTGCCTATTTTTATTGAACAGTGAGGTATCAAATATCTAAATAAATAGGTAAATGTATGTGTGCTTATTAGACACAACCATGTAATATGGAGAATAATATGCACAAACACATCTGTATGTATGCATGTTATATTATTACACACATTACATGCCATACATCCAATATACACACATATACTTCAACATACATCTCATTTATTTGTTTGTTTTATACCCTGCTCTTCAAGTTAAAAATTTCAAATATAGAATTTCAAATATAAATAACAACGAATTCAAATGAATAACAATAACAATACAATGCAATAGCAGCCTGAGCAGATGAAATCCAATATATATATATGTCTAATATATTGAGATGAATGGAACAATTCCAGGTAAATGTGTGCACAGTTGCAGCTAAACGGCCTAGAGAAATTTAAAAGAGTTGCATCTGGTACCTAGGATAGCAAACTCAGTGCCAAGCAAACATCTCTGGAGAGAGGATTCCAAAATTAGAATGCCACAACAGAAAAGGCCCTGTCTCTGATTACCTCTTGCCTAATCTTCAGCAGTAGTGGGACCTAGAGAAGGGTCTCTGAAGCAGATTTTAATATACAGGCATGTCCATGTGGGCATTTTCATGTGCAAACCTGAGTCCTAAATAACTCATTTAAGTGTCAACATCCATGGATCTTATGTGCAGCAAGTTAAAATATTAATCTGAAATTATGACATCATGTGGTCAAATTAGAATTCTGCTCTTTATTATTTCATATTATGATTGATCCAACCAGACTAGTACCATGAAAATTGAGATAATGATGAACTTTGGTACACTTTATGAAAATAAAGGAGGTAACTTTGTTGATTTTAGTCTTCAAGTGGAAATATATGTTTGCTACCTTTTCAATCTATAGCAAATACCAGATGTTTTGCCTGGGTGTATTTATGTAGACAATGATGGCAATATTTACTGGACTGGAATATTAGTGGTTTTGTGGCAACAGAACAGTTTTGTTCTGGCTGCTTAGCGTTGAGACTCCAAAGCAAACATCCAAAGGCACTAGAGTTGCATCAAATGTGCTTTTAGATGATCCATCAAATGGCGAAACAGAGAGGTGGATCATCCAAAGGTTGGCAATGCATATGCACCTACAAAGTAAATCCCATGGAAATCTTTGGAACTTACTTCTGAGTAAACATGAGTAGGCTCAGGCTGTAAGGAAGATTAGATGATCATTTGGAAAAGTCAATGTAATCGTGACTAGGGATAGAGGAGAAATTTGCTTGAGGTCACATTGTAATGCAAACCTACCTAATTCACATGAATCGATAACGATACATGAACACAAACACAGCTATATTTCAAAATTCCTACTTCTCCAAATTTTGCAATGTAGTTCTCCAACTAAAAGAGCAGGTTTTTTAGGAGAAACTGTGCATAAACTTGCACATATTTGTGAAAATAACACACCACAATGCATTATATTAGGGGAACTACTTGCAGGGGGGAAATTATGATTCTTTTAAAAATTCACGAATAGATGTAGAACTGCAATGAACGGAACTTAAGGCTGGAAAAATGAGAAAGGGAGAGAAACTGACATGGACAGTTTTGCCTATCCCTCCTCCTGACCCTTCCCAGTGCAGTATTCTGAGCTGCAGCTTCCTTTCCACCGAGTCTAGCCTTCAGCACAGGGATTAATTCTAAGAAGCAAAATACCAAATTTGGATATATTCCAAATCTGATTTAATGTTTACTGGTGGCTTTGGTGGCAGAACCCTGACCACTTCTGCCATGCCACTTTCCCAGGGTGCCTCTGGCAAGGAAGAAAGGCAGAGACCACAGTTCTGTTACTATCCCTGCACCTGCCAAACCAGGCAGCTGGAATGCCTGCTTTTTTTAAAAAAAAGAACATGAATTTAAGGAAAGAAGGAAAATGGGGGTAAGATAAGAATCCCCCATCCTACACACCAGAATTTTGTCCCCCTTTCCACCCCACAATTGTTTTGGTCCTCCCCTTTTTTGGAGATTCAGCCTAACTGCTAGCCCAAATTTGACCAAAGGCCCAAAGCAAAATGAAATGAACCCAGCCCTAGATGTAACCAATGGTGGCTTTCTAGCAGAAAGCACTTCCGCCAACACAAATCAGTTCATTTTTTGCTGATTCCTATACCAACTGCGCCTGCAAAAGGCTGCTCCACAGGGCAGCCCTCCAGAACAGCAGGGGATGTGGCTCAGATAGCTGCAGCAGTGGGTAGGTGGGTGAGATTCAGTGGATATTAACCTGTTTTATTATGCTGTACACCGCCCTGGGAGCTTATTGCTATAGGGCGGTCTAAAAATGTAATAAAATAAATAAAAATAAATAAGATATTGTGTGCCATGTCTTACACCATCACATGAGCATTCTGCTAGGTCAAAGCCACTAATAGATGGACACTATTGAAAGTAACTTATTTGCAGGTGAAAACCTGTGGTTCCTAATGAGCTCTAGACTCTTGAAGCCTTCTCTCTCTCTCTCTCTCTCTCTCTCTCTCTCTCACACACACACACACACACACACACACACACACACACACTCTTACTGCAAAGCTGCAAAAACAGAAGTACATCTTTTTCGGTTACAGTAGAGCTTTGTAACCTCCTGTTCTACCAAGGCATCAGGGTCACACACTGAAACATTAAGAGACATGTTTTATATTCCCTTTCTGTCCCCTTTAATGTTCATCACCTTGCCCCTGTTTCATTTTTGAGTCATGACTGGAGTGAGTTCATTGCATACTGGAGCAGAATGCAAAAATGACACTTCTGGACTGATGGCAAATTTTTTTTAAAAAAAATGAACGCAAAGATTCCATTTTACTACAGCTGAAAAGGAAGGGATGCAGGATGTGTGTGTGTGTGTGTAATCTTCCATTCCAGTAGGCAAAGAAAAACACCTTTGGCATCAGTGGCCAATAATACATCCTATCTGAGTGAAGTGAAGATGAGGCTCTTTTACAGTTCTAGATCCCCAGAAGGGGCATACTAGGCGGCGGAAGTGTCCTTGGAGAATTCACCTGCATCTTTGAGAAGGAAACGCCAAAGGTTTTAATAGGCATAGAAGGACGATCCCGTCTTTAAGCTAAATAAAGGTATGAAGTTTAAAATGTAAAGAGTGATGAGTAATTGCTATGCATATCTTGGCAGGATGAGGTTCAGTGCCCAGGTGACACGCTTGATTACACCCTAAGCAAATCAGGCTGAAATCAGCCTTGCCAGATTTCAGTCTCTACAGCTTATCTCCAGTCCACCTAGATGCAAGTTAACAGCTGTCATCAAAGTTTGCAAGATTTAAAGAGATGCATCAAATATGATGAACGCCTTCACAGAGCTTAGCCAATATGGTACCAACTAGGAAAATGGCAGTAATTTGTGCTGGGCTCTCCAGCAAAAATATAAGCCCTACAGTCCTCATATTGGTACACCTCAGGCCACGCTCCTTGGAGAGAATGTCAGGGAGGAGGTGAGGTAGGTGAGTAAGAGGGGGAGGGCTTGAAGGCTCACTGGGGAACTGAGGAAGGATCAGATCCTGCCACACTCAAGCATCTAGAGCAGCATTACCCAACCTTTTTCGACCCAACGCCAATCTTTTTGTGCCCAACGCTCCCTCAGATTAAGTATATGCCAATGCTTCCTATTCTTCCCTTAAAATATGAGTAATGCATAAAATGTATTTTTATTATTACTGATCAGTTTTATCATGCCTTTTTATTGCACTTAGATTACACATTGAATTCTTAGTATTAATATACATACATAGTTATAGAAAAGTAAACATCACAGAAACAACGGGTAGCGAGTGTGTCCCATTCCTGAAGAAAACCAGTGAATAACTGACTGTCTGCGTCACCCATTTGCACACAGCACTCATCCGTTGGAAGAATGCACCCTTCACCAATACACCCAGCTTATCAAACACTCTCTCGTGATTGGTTCCAACATCCCTCAAGACAGCATCGGAACATTACCTAGTGCCGGGGCGTGGCTAATATTCCCATTCCTTGATATGACACTGGCTGCTATTGAGAATTTCTTTACTAAATAGCACACACTATTTATAGTGTTATTTCCATGAATTGAGACTATTAAATACATTCTAACTGGGGACAAAACAGTTTAAACATTAATGATTTGTGTATTAAATAAAATTAAACTTAAATGCTTCAACTGTCGCATCAGACCGCCAAATGTCAACGCCCCCCTAATGAACCCAAACGCCCCCTAAAGTTTGTAGTCATCCCAACGCCCCCCTGAAAGGCTGTAACGCCCCCCAGGGGGCGCTACCACCCACGTTGTGAATCACTGATCTAGAGGTATCCAGGGATCCTCAGGAAACAGTGACCCAAACTAGGAGTGGTCAAGTTGTGCAGCGCCCTCCAAAGTTCAATGAATTTATTATGGGGAAGTGGTAAAGACTTACCCCCAACAGAGTCATGTGCTTGATGTCCAAATTGCCAAATGAAGATGTTTTATAAGGTCAAACAACATGGGACAATAATCACACAATTGACAATGGCATGATTATTGGGGGGAGTTCCTAGCAGCCATGGGAGCCCCCAATCTAGACTGGAGCTGCAGGAGGGACAGTGGGGCTTTAATCGCTGGGCCCTTCAGAGTCTTAATTGGAATCAAGGGGACCTGCGCCTGTTCTTAGTATCTAGAGGGAAACTTCTATTAGTACCACTCCAGATCAAGATCACAGTTGAAACAAAAGGGTCCCCCCCAGCTACATTGTCCCAACCTGGATTGGGGGGGGGGCTTCCACAGCTGCTGTTTACTACACAAAACACAATAATGCAGCTGCAGGTTATGTGCTTATTGCCATCATCTAATTTGGCTCTGAGTATGGAAGGAAATAGTATGGTTTTCCAAGACCAGTTCCAATGCTGACTGATTTGGGGAGTTTGTTCTATTACAAAGGAATAAGAAATCATTGACCACTATTGTAAAAGGGAGGTTCACTCAGTCGCTTCTTACCTGTTTCCCCAGAATCATTCTAATTGGAATGGTGATTTAAACCCAACTTGCGTCAATCTGATTAGGCAAATCCGATAGATCTAGACCACTCAGCTGAGGTGTGCTTCCTTTCGTGTTGCTGACAGATGCCGATGTCACTTCTCCGAGAACTGAACATGAATTAATTAAGCAGCTTCCCTTGATATCCCTTGAACTATGATAATTCCTCCAGTGCTTACCTGGGACAGTAGAAGAATTCAAATAATGGGAAGTCATTTTAGTTTTGGTCAGCCTACCCCATTAGAGAGCAAGCTACATTCCAATTTAGAGCGCCTTGTTGCTCAGTATTGGCTTCACTGCCTTTAGCTGCACTCTCCTGTTTGAATGTCATGCCCAAAGCAGAAGGAAAAGAGGACGAAGCTAGAGATCCTGATGTACAGGAGAGTTCTGGGCTTCAAAATCAAGTAGCATAGCTCAGCTACTTTTAGGAGGAAGGGCAGAACATAATTTAATACTAAAGAAATAATAGCAGAAGTAGAGATATCCCACATGCATTCCAGGATATGCAGGAGATTCCATGGCAAGATTGTAACATAAAAGTGTGTGAGAACACTTGAAAGAGAGAGGCCTGGCACCGTATGACCAAGAGTTGACAAGCAAAACATATGGGGTTGTATCCAGTGGTGGCTGTGCACAAGCAAAAGACACTTCTGTTCATGCAATGGCAGTTTGCCTTACTCTCCTCTCCTCCTGCAGCCCCCTGCAATCCCCCCCCAAAGCCTGCTCTGGACCAGAGCAGATTTGGGGGGATCAGGAAGCCACGGGTGGGGGAGCAGAGGAGAAAGGTAAGACACATTGCGCAAGCAGAATTCTGCTCATACCACGTTGCATTCCACCCGTGTGGCTTCCATAAACTAGATCGCTGTCATCTCTGGAAAATAATCTGCCTGGCTAAACTGCTGGAGTAGACCACAAAGCTACCGGACAGTATGATAGGGAGTGCTACTTAATGGTTTAAAATGCTCCTCTTCTCAGCTAAAGGGAGTGATTCTTAATGGTTTAAAATGCTCCTCTTCTCAGCAATAGCCTGATCAAGTAGATTCTTATTAATATCCTAGTGTTGTTGTCATCCCATCTGGGGGAGGGGATGCTGTGGCTAAGAGGCTTGCCTGAGGCTTCCCAGCGAGTTCATGGATGAGGCAAGATTGAAACCAGATGTCTCCCGGCTCACATTCTTAGCCCAAACATTACCCCAGTAGACTGGTTGGGGCTCTCGAATTGGTGCTACACGCTGATGACTATGGTGCCTGGGCTGTTGCTATACATTGCACCTAAGTTTTAAGATGCAGTCCTGTACTTGAGATTTGCCAACTGGGGACACACACCCTCACTACGCTGCCACCATGACAAATCTGCTGGTAGAGTACAGTTAATGCCAATAGAGCTGCTAAACTTGAATTGACTCGTGGGCCAGACGTGGTCTGCTCTGGGGAGGGACCTACCTATGCCACATCCTATAGCCTAGGGGTGGGAAACCCCTCCATCTGACCGTCTGGACTCTCTCCAGGTCACACCCATTTTTCCCTCACCAGCCTGGCTCCATGCTCTTCTTGAATGGTTTTGCCTGGAGTGCGTACTTGACAACTGTGATAATGTCTCTCGCTTGCTTACTTGCTTCTACGGATGGATGGATGGAGAGGTGTGTGTAAAAATCTCTGACTTTTGCATGGCTGGCATGTAGCCTACAGAACAAGGTAAGAGTCATATCTATAGCTACACCCACATTTTCCTCTGGGCCTGCCCACTGCTTACAAGCAGCCCCCAGAAGGTGGCCCACGAGGCAATGCAGCCCTTGAGCTGACCAAATTTCCCCACACCTTCGAATCATGACCAAACTCCTGTTGATAGTGCAATGCTGCGCCAGCATCAGACATTTGCCTCTCAAAGAACTCTGAACATGTTCAGAGTCATGTTATTTCCCTCTCCCCGTGTTCTTTGGCAAACCCTTGGAATCGAAATGTGGTCCAGGGCTAAGTCTGAGGAGACGCCTCACCTGCATACCCTCCACTGCCTGCCCCACATCAGGCGGCACCGTCGTAACTCTCTCTTCCAGATCTGCTATTCCTCGGTCCAGCCGTGAAGAGCTTCTACTGAATCCCCTTGTCCACTGTTTTGACTGGCACGAAAGATCCTGAAAGGTAAGACGGATCCAAGTGCCGAGGGCAGAGATTGAAAGCAGAGCTGCTGCACAACTAAGCCCTTAATATGCACTTTGTTCTTCTTCACATCCGGATAGGCAGCCTTCCTTATCTGTGACCAGTGGAGTGTTCGTTCTCCATCTGTGTATCCCTCCCTCCCACCCTTTGCCGCTGAGAGTTTGGAGGCTGTTCCAGTCTTTTCTCTCTTCTTTATATTCGGCTTGGCTATGCAGGTAGAATGAATTCTCTCAAAGCTAAACTCCCCCCCCAAACACATTCTCTTGCACACACACACACACACACACAGGGAGAGAGTCAGTGATTGATGCACTGTTTAATGCCAGTGTACAGAGTCTCAAGTGGAAGTTAGTGCTGTTTGGGAGGGCACCTTCCAAAATGCATCCTTGGAAGGAGAATCCACTTTCCCAGGTCCTTGAGAACAGAGCTGCCAAATGGGAAACCTTCAGGGATGCCAATTACACTAATAACATACAGGGCTTTGGTTTGTCTCTCTCCGGCAACTGTCAAGTTCTGTTGCCACCGTGGCTGAGCCATTAATACCTTATAGGCATTTTAATATGATCGCCTTTTCATTCAAGCAGATGCTGCAGGAACATTAGATAAATGTGACGGAGGATGTTTTCACATACGAGGGATGAAGCCCAGTCAGTGAGAAATAAGTCTCACTGACCTGAATGATGTAGCACAGGGGTCACCAATGTGGTGCCCACCAGGACACAAGTGCCCACAGGGGCCTTTCCTGGTGCTCACAGGCTCCCCTCTCCACCAACAGAATAGGTTGCAGATAGGGATGGGCAGGAACTGTCCATTTCAGTTTTCACAGTTTCTCATTTTTTCAATCCTAAATTAAGTTCTCCATGTTTCTGCAGCAATTAAAAGAAATTAAACCCTCATGAAAATTCTTCAGCATTTTAGTTTATTTTTCTCCTAAAAAAATGTTTTTGTCTGAACTTTTGACTAATGTACACATTTTTGCAAGCAACTTCTATTGAATATAATGCATGTTTGCATGTCATATATTAATTTTTATGCATGCTTTCCCCTAATGTATGCAATTTTGTAAACATTGGTTGGTTGGAGAACTGCATTGCAAAATTCAGATAAGTGCGAATTTCAAAGGATGGTCGTGTTTTGGTTCTCATATTGTTTCAGAAAGTGCAAAGCTGATAAATGCAGCTTTAAATGTGAAGTGAAACTAATTTCTCCCCCATCCCTGGTTGCAATGTGTGCACATTGTGCCTAAAACAGCCTCTCTGGTTTGCAAATGTGCCCATCACCACCTGATGTAGCAGTTAGAGTGTTGGACTACAGGTGCAGCTACCCAGGTTCCAATCCCCACTCAGCCACAACGCTCATTAGGTGATCTTGGGCCAGTCAATATCTCCCAGCCTCATAGAGTTTTTGTTAGGATAAAATGGGATGGAGATGGGAAGAGAACTATGCACATCACCTTGAGCTCCTTGGAGAAAAGTATAAATGTGAGAAATAAATAAACAAACAAATGTGCATGGAATTGCAGCCTTAACACCGTAATAAACTTATGCAGAAGTAAACTCTGAATTAGGAAGAAGGTTAATTTGCTTTACAAATGCCTGCTGCTGGCTTTCTCTTTCACATCAGCAATTCACAAAGAAAAAGAAAGGCATACCACATCTAAGTCTGCTGCTGAAGGATATACTCGAAAGGGACCAGCAGCCATTTCTGGGTATGTGTTTCCTAACAGGTGTCATTCAAACATTACATTTTTAAGTGCACAGTTCTAGAATTTTAGATACATACATTTAAAAAGTCATGCGTGAAGCAGTCCTGAACTCCATGGTTGAATAGATGCTTTTACTCTCCCCTTTGAACTTAAATATAACGTTAACAAAAATAAAATCAGATCCTCCTCCTAACTGTAACATTCCTGGCAAACCTGCATGCTTGCCTAAAGGTATTTTCACATCTCAGGTTCTCATACATAATCAAAGCTTCTGTTCCATTCCTTGCGCATCCAAATTAATTAGAAATTTATATGGCCAGAAGTTCAGTTCCGCCTGCATTTAAGACAGAGGCCATTACAGCTCCTGTATTTGCTCTCTTCATCATGGAATAATTATTCGCCCATTTAGAAAATGCAAAAGTTGTTTCCATTTTTAATAGATGCTTCAAACCATTAAAAAAAATCAACTGAACTCCAGAGCTTAAAAAGACCCTCCGCAGAAAGCAAATGTTCCTCTCTAGATACACTTCAAACGAGGTGTCCAATTGTCTCTGTTGATAAGCTATTTGGATCTTATTTATCTAGCCATTTAGTCTGCCCTAACCCTGTGGTTCAGGGTGAGTAATGGCACTTTCATATTTTATTTTAGCCTAGTCACAAATGTGTAAATTAGGGTGCCCTTCATTCCCGTGCACATAATGATGAGGTGTTGAGAGGGAAAAGGCAGAAGTTTTGGGAGCCTGGAAGGAAGACCTCAAGATAAAAACCACTACACGGGTGCAAGAAATCCTACTGAGGGCCTGGTGAGTCTAGGGACAGTTTAGACTAGGGCAAGGGGACTGCATTTAACCAGTTTTCATTTGTTTTTGCTCCAAAGGGAAACATACTTTCTGTAATTTGTTCTGTATCAGATATTCTGGTTTTCCTGTAATTTGTTCTGCGCAACACATGGTGGCATTTCTGGACATTGCATATCTTTTCTCATCTCATATTTTTCTTTCTTTCTTAGTAAACTCTTCATTTGTTCACAAACCTGGTGTGGTCTCTCTTTATTGTCACCATGGTGCCTAAAGCCATTATGCCATGCTACGCCGAGAGGCTTCAAGGGAGACCCAAGGAAGGGTTTTATTATAATTTATTAGCCTATAATCAAATCACACACTCTTATTTGGTGGCAGCAAGGTCTTAATGGGGAGTGGAAGGGTGCAAAGAGAGGTACGTACACCTTCTTGTGGCCACATCTCCCTCCCCAGGAGACCACAGGGGCCCAGGGTGGCTGGGTATGGCTGTCACATGGAGTAAATTCAGAGAGGCTGAGGACTAGTTTGCTTTGGGACCCTGATTTCACCCTGACACATGCTGTAGTCATTTGCAGAGCTGAAGCAGCAGCTGCCCAGCACTTGCAACAGCTTGGAGCTTCAGAGAGGCAAATGTTTGCAGTAGCTCAGGACAAAGAGAAAACTCGGGGAGCACAAAAAGCAACAAAGTTTCCCACTAAGTCCTCTGCACAAGGGAAAGCCTGCACAAGGTGTGGCTCCACCCACAATCCCAGAAAGGATCCAGCATACGGTGCTGTTTGTTTCAACTGCTCAAGGAAACATCACTTTCCAAAGCTGTGCAAGGGAAAGCAAGCGACTGACCTCCACACTGGAGAAGCAGAGAGGGAACTTCATCCCTCTGGTCCATCTGGAAAGATGCAAAGAGTTGCCCTTCTCCCAGAACCCAGTCATTGCTTTCCGGGCCTTCCTATCCCTACCCCACCCCCTTTTCTTATCTAACATAATGTAACATCAGTTGAAGTAATCTAGTATAGGATTGCTCTGGACAAGTATTAGCCTCCAACTGATGGCGGTAGGAAAGAATTTTACCTGGAGCCAGGGTTTTGCTAATCCTATGATGTATGTATTGTTGATGTCCCACCTGGGATGGTTTGCTGTTGTATTTGTCATAACATACACATATCAGTGAGGACTAAGGTATCACTCAGGGTCCATAAATAATAATTATCAAAGTTATTATTAACATCATCATCATTTATTACCCACCCATCACTCAAAAGTCCCAGGGCAGGTTACAGCAATTTTAAAATACGATGTTAAAAACAATTTAAAAACAAACTAAATGCAGTTGTGGGTGGGCCCCTACACCCGCACACAGGACAGCACCCCTTAAGGCAGCCTTTCCCAACCGGTGTGCCTCCAGATGTTGTTGGACCACAGCTCCCATCAGCCTCAGCCATTGGCAATGCTGGCTGAGGCTGATGAGAGTTGTGGTCCAACAACATCTGGAGGCACACCGGTTGGGAAAGGCTGCCTTAAGGCTCGAGCTACCCCATCTCAGGGGTGGAAATAGCATTGTGTCTTTGTTGGAGGCAGGGCCAGCCCCAGGCATGCCGGGGCCCTTGGGCACCAGGGGCCCTGGCACCCACATGCATCCACACCTCACCTACCTACCCACCTAAGCGGACAGGTGGGCAGAGGGGCAGGATGTCAGGTGAGCAGGTGAGGGGCAGAGGTCAGACAAGCGAAAGGATGCAGGCAAGCGAGAGTGGATGAGCGAGCGGGTGGGGGAGAGCGAGTGAGCAGGCAGGGGGAGGGGGAGTGAGCAGGGGGCGAGCAAGCAAGCAGGCTGGGGGCTGGTGGGCAAGTGAGACAGTGGGTGAGCAAGTGGGTGGGGGAAGACCAAAGAGTGAGTGGGAGGGTGAGCGAGCAGGCAGGGGGAGGGTGAGCGAGCAGGCACAGGTGAGTCAGTGAGTGGGCAAGCAGCTCCCTCTCTGTGATCCACAGCAGAGACCCTGCCATGGAAGGGGAGCGCTACTCCTCTACCCTAGTGAGGGGTTCTTCTGGGGGCCCTTGGCCAGGGCCCCACCTGACTGCCCTTTGGCGCCAGGCCTGCTTGGAGGGTGGTGCCTCTGGAACAGCTTGAGTTGCTGAGGTCTGTGCATTCTGGCAATGTGCAGGTGATCAGAAATAGGATTCTGACCTTATGGTGTGCCATTTGCCTCTCTGAATCTGTATGTAATAAACGTCATGGTCATTATACCTCCAGTCTTGATGCCCAGTGTGTTTATTCAACCTGACCTCGAGTTTAATTCCATCAACGGGGCACAATGACTGTTAAGGTGTGTTTGATTTCTATTGAGCAGATAGGACAATAAACAACAGATATATGAAAAGAAAAAGAAAAAGGTATATTGCAGACTGGGAGGAAAGTGGGCTACCAAATGACTTAGAATCAAAGGAGCTGGAAAAAATGCCTACATTCATGACACAGAGAGGTTTCAACATGGACGGGGAAAAAGGCACTGCTAAGATGTGGATGAAGTTCAGGGATGGATGAATCTATTAGTTTTGGTTTCTCTAACTTTCTCACTTTTCCGGTCTTAATTTCTGCATCAGTTTGTGCAGGGGCGGGGGGTTACCTCACTAGGCCACACAAAAATATGTCAGCATTTTACTGCTCATTTCTCCTAAGATACACATTTTGCAAGCATTTTTCCCAAGTAGAATGTAGTATAGAATGTATTTGTGTACATTATATTCACTGTCTGAAGGCACACGAGGCCATCTCCCTGCTGAAGCTAAGCAGGGTCAGATCTGGTCAGTGCCTGGATGGGAGACCACCTGGGAACCATATGTAAGCTGCCTTGGGTTTCTATCATGAAAAGAAAGGCGAGGTATAAATGTAATTAATAGTATATGCTCTTTTGTTTTTAAAAAAAAATTGTTGGAGAACTGCATTGCAAATTTCAGAGAATGGCGAATTTCAAAATGTGTTTCCGTTTGTGTATTATTTTGGGAACTGTGAATTAGGTATGTTTGTTTATATTAAAACGAGAACCATGCCCCTTCTATGATGAGTTTCTGCCGAGCCTTGAAGACCTGGCTCTTTAGGCAGGCTTTTGGGGTGGGCTAGGTTTTACTATTATTGCTTCAGATTTTTAATGTTTAATGTATTTGTACGTTTTATTTTGTACATCCCCCAGAGTGGCTGGACAACCAGCCAGATGGGCGACTAATAAATTTAATAATAAATAAATAAATAAAGAACCAAACTGAATTTTTCTCCCATTCAGTGTGTCTGTAAGCATTGCTGGGAACAACAAAGCTATCATTTTGCAGGAAATGGAAGAGTAGCACAACTTGTAACATGAATAAAAGGGCCACGTTGTTGTTCTGAGATTGCAATTTTCTTTACACTTACTAGGGATCAAGCCCTGTGAACTCAATGGGACTTACTTCCAAGTAAGCACACACAGGATTGTGGTGTATCACATCTGTAAATACTAATTATGGGGCATGTTGACAAACAGCAATAATTTGAACAGCACCTACCAATATGGTGAAGAACTACTTACTGTACAGGAAACATATACACTGGCTCCCATATTAAGGAAGGCAGACTCAGTCTTAACATCCTTCAGTATCAACGCCTAAGGCTGCAGTCCTAACCGTATCTACTCAGAAAAGTCCTACTGAATTCAATGGAGCACACTTCCAGATCATTGGGTTTAAGATCACAGCCGAAGTCTCCTGAAACCTGCTCACGTGTGGCAAAGAGCTTAAAAATTGTAGCTGAATGCAGACAGATTTTGACACATCCAAAATAAGAAGAAGCCAGCACCGCACCCCCATACAGTAAACTTGTAGGAAACCAACATCACAGCTTTATTCTTCTGTTAACCTTCTGTCAGAGTTCCTTCCAAGCAATTACCACCAAAGTGACTGAAAGGGAAATCTGGCAGGGTGTATTTCTGCCAAATTTTTCTCACAGCAATACACAGTAGAAATATTATTTTGGATTGCTCATTTTGGGCCTGATCCCACGACATTTTTTTAATTGTCTCTGTTGCTCTTAGCATCAGAGTGTCAAAAAAACACAAAAATTGATTGATCCTCTAAATAAGGTGCCAGAGACAGTATTGTTATTCCTATTGTTCTGATGAGAAGCAAGTGAGCACATGTAAAAAGAGCAGGTTGGGAGCTACACTTAACATTATGTCAACAATTTCTGTAATTATTTGTGACATTTAGGGTGCTTCAGGATCTGCGTCTCCATGACTGAGCATGGATTTGAAATAAGAATGGAAGGATCTGTCAGTTTCGGTTCTCAGTTTCTCGTTTTTCTAATCTAGAATTCAGATCTCCAAATTTCTGCAGCAATTTGTGATTTTTCAAAAAAAAAAAAACACCAATGAAATTCTTCAGCATTTTAGTGTGATTTTCCCCTAATAAACACATTTTTGTCTGCAGTTTTGACTAATGTGTGTATTTTTGTAAGCCATATAATGCAGTTTGTATGTTATTTTCATTGATATTTTTATGCACATTTTCCCCTGATCCTTGGCTGGAGAACTGTATCGCAAAATTCAGACAAGTGTCAATTTCGAAGGATGGCTGTATCTCAGTTCTCATATTGTTTCGGAAATAGCTTTGCCGTGGCTGTGTTTCCCTGCTGTAGCTGTCCTAGACAAAAAGACGCCTTGTCTTACTTAACTTCTCTTAGCTTTCTACTCCACTAATAATTTCCTTAATATTGCCTTTGGGGATCATCTTTTCTTGGCTACAGGTGAGGCCTCTAGTGCTCCTGTCTAGTCTACTACTACAACTGTTTTATTATAGATTATTAAGAAATGAAAGCAAGACTCTTCAGCATGTGTGTGTTTGCATGCACATGCACACACACACAATACCCCAGGAGTGATTGGGTCAATACATTTTTAGCATGTGAAAACATATCCAGTGGCAGGGTGGGTGAGGCATTCAAAGGGAAGGGGTTTTTTTGTATTGGAATAATAAAGCACAAGACACACTGAATCCTTATACATTATGAGAGACAGTGTAGTGTAGTCGTTAGAGTGTCAGACTGGGACCTGGGAGACCAGGGTTCTTCAGGCAAACTGTTCATCTTTACGGTCTTTTGTATCTTCTTTATCACCCTCTTCATCTGGGCACACTTTTGTTTCTTCAGTGGTCTTGGTTGGCGGGCTTGGTTCTGTTTCAGATGGTGGTTTGGCAATGTTCTTTTCTTCTTTCCCTTTGGAGGGTAGTGGCACTCACTGCTTGTCCTCTTGCTTCCCAAGCAGCTCTTCCCTCACGAAATATGGGATAATATGGTGCTACTTTCACTAAGGTATCCATCTGATGACACCCTCTCACATTGGAGCTCTCCTGAGCTGCTGCTTCCTCTTGCGTAAGGGTTCAGAATCTCGGTGCATCCTTTGTGCATCCTCTTCTCCTTCTTCTGTCTCTTGCTCTAGCACACGTGTTCTCGTACAGTCATCAGGTATGGTTGTCTTCTTGGGACATCATAGTCTTCTGCTAACTCTCTGTTGGTTACTCCTGGCATTTCTTCTGGTGTCAATGGGGTGTAGTGTCTACCCTCATCAGTCCAGGGATCTGTTGTTCATACAGCCACTGGCCCACCTGCCTGTCACAGGCAGATGCTGTGGTATGGCTCCTAATCAAGCTGCCACTCTTGCCTCTCTGGCTCTAATACACACATCTGTTCCCATGAATTCATGGTCGTGGGCATCCATCCATCCCAGGGCTTCATCTGCATCTGCCACATATCTTATGGTAGTATATTGATATCCTGTCAACCAGGCTCCATTTGTCATCTCAAAGACTATGCATTCTCTGTCTACAGGTTCTCTTTCACTTACTACTCAAAAAGCAGCCAGAAAGCTTTCTCTCTCAGCAAATGGCTGTGCCATGATGAAGTGTGTCTTCTCAAGACTCATTACCCCTCAGCTCTGCTGGAGTGGGGGGTCAAAGAAAGAGAAGAACCATCCATCTATTCCATCCATGACATATGATGGGTGATGTATTATGACACATATTTCCATGTACTTTGTAACTTTGGCTCTGTAATATGACTTAGAGTTTAATTCAGTCTGTCATCTATTGTAACTTGTTTTAACTAAGATGTCCCTTCAAAGTCATATACTTTTATGTTAAATGGATATCCAGCAACTTTTTTCTTGATGATATGTACTTCTATTTTCTGTTTCTGCAGTGTTGGCCAAGGCCACGTAGAATGGATTTTATTGGCTATAGCATGAAATATATGAATAAATAGCATATATTATAAAGACGGTTCTGCCGTCTGAAGTCTGACTCCCAAATAGAAAATTTCTGGTACCTCCCTAGACTCAAGAAAGCTTGAGTGGGACCTCCTCTATTCTCTATCTGCATTGGACAACTGCTGTTGATAACCTGTGAGCTTAGGTGAACTAATGTTCGACATACAAGGACTCTATGTAGATACGGAGGAAGGGAAAAAGCAGGAAACCTCGACCCTGTGCATTCACTGGCAAGGGGGCCGGCCTTGCCGGTATCATAGTGTAGTAAAGTGGTTAGAGTGTCAGCCTGGGGCCTGAGAGACCAGGGTTCCAATCTCCATTCGGCCATGAAGCTTGCTGGGTAATCTTGGGTCAGTGAGAATCTTTCAGCTTAACCTACCTCACAAGGTTGTTGTGGGGATAAAAAAACCCGTGTATACCACCTTGAGCTCCTTGGAGGAAAGGTGGAATATAAATATAATAATATTTAAATATTAGATAAAACAGCTCTAATATTTTTCTCCTTTCTATCTTCTTTATTATCTTCCTTACCATTATCCATTCCCTTCCATTTCATTCTATTAGTTATTATCTTATGCTTTGTAGCAAGACAAACAGTTACAAGACTTTGGGAAGCTACTGTTTTATTGTGTGATTAGCTAGTGTTATACACATTGCAACTCTTTAATGTTATGTTTTGTTAAATATAAATTTTTAAAATGTTTAAAATAAAGAAAAGAAAAGTCACATTATGGTGAGATTTCTGCTACAAATTTTTTTAAATTGTACAGATACGGTTTTTTATTTTAACATATATATATGTTTTGCTGCTGCATTTATTATTTGTCGTTCACTACCCTGGGATCCCTTTGGGAAGAAGGGCAGTTTAGAAATTTTGGGTAGTATTCAACTGAATAATAGTGCTAGCGCAAGGATTATCACTAGAGCAATGGGACTTTCCTCCAATCTTTCCTTTGGTGTATGCTCCCCACCATCCCCAAATATGCTCCGGAGGTTTTGGGGGAAAACCCAGAACAGATTTAGCAGGGGGAGGGGGGGAAGTCCCATTGCACTACCACTAATCCTTGCACTAGCACTATTCTTTAGCTGCATATCACCACAGTGCCTTAAAAATTAGACTTATTTGGGGAAAGCTGCAACTATATTTGCAAAATATCTGTTATATATCCCTTTCAGTTAAACTGTGCTTGTGATGTGATGTGCCCAAATAACATCACAGGGCAACAATAAGAATATTGTAAATTAGTATAATGGGCCATCAGTTGGGGTATAAGGTTGGCAGCAGAGATAAATTTGCCATTTTTTCTCATATTTTTCTTGTAACTATGGAAGGAAGGCTACTGTGAAGAATTTCTCCACAACCTTTTATTATGAAAATGAGCCAAATGTATAATAAGAAAAACATAGACTGGGAATTCATTGTGACAATTCAATTTCCTTCATCTACTACAATTCACACTGCATCGAGGAAACAAAGGATCTGAGAAAATCACTTAGAATTGTAAAACACAGAACATTAACAAAAGGAGAGTCCAAACACAGGCATTTATTAACATGTAAATAGACTGAGTCAGCAATTAGTCAAGACTCATTATAATTGAAGAGACTATAGTAATTAAGCTGCTATTGATTTAATTGTTCCCATTTAATTTAAGGTAAATATTTACTATAACCACACTTTCTTCTTGACTTCAGCATGGAACAGAAATCTATTGATATAGGGCTCGGGATCAAACTTTCCTAGCAGCTTTAAAAAGTGCAGGTTCCAAGCAACTGTCATTCCAGAGTGTGTGTGTCTTAACTATGGAAGCAGCTCAGCCAAGGCAGCCTTCTCTAGCTGACAGATCTTTTTAAACTATGCAAATCAGAAAGGCATGTTTGACTCCAAATGTAGGCTCATTAAAAGTCTTCTCACATACTCAAAATTCTGTTTCTTTTTTTTCTTCTCTTTTTGTTTTTAACCACAATTTTCATCAAACACTTCTGAGGCCTATTCACTACACAAAGGGGAGAAGGAAGTAGGCCTGTGTGGTAGAGCAGAGCTAGAGAGACAAGCCCCCCCCCCATATTGGCATTGATGCAGCTTATCTGGTTGGGGAGGGGGAGGGCAGCAGCAATGCTGGGACCTGTGTGGGCATATAGGGAGTACTGGATTGTCTCCATTGGTGCGCCCATTCAGCCTTGCTGCCATCCTGCCTTGCCTCAGCTCCATCCAGGTAAGCTGCAGCAATGCCGGTCTCCAGAGGGCAGCTGCTTGGCCCCACCACACCACATATGTGTCTACCACATATGTGTCTAGGTGTGACAGACTAAGACATCCCTATGTGTATGAAGGCTTCATTAATGTGACCATTTACCCACCTTCTGCCATTTGCAAAGGTAAAGGTTGACTTGGATCTAAGAAGCCACTTGAGTAATCATACCCCTTCCCTCCAGTTGGAGTCCCCTGCAGCATCACATGCTCAAACAGCAGGGGTGGGTTTACAGGACGAGTGTTGCAGCAGGGAGGGGACAGCGGAGTCCTATTGTCCAAATGGAACTATATCTATGGTTCTTTGTGTACATGCTACCGTATTTGGGGATGTCTGTGTGTTCTTTATATCTAAGTGTCATGTTATATCTAGTAGGGAGACGGAGGGACAGATGTGGTTTTGTGCCCGCCATACGTTCAGGTTTGCGCTGAATAAGCCTTTACAGCCCACTCCTAAGCAAGTTTCCTTGAGTTTGGGTTTTTCCTCCTTAGTCACAATGTTATTTTAATTGTTGTAACCACCTGGGGAGGGTCTCTTCAGGTCCAAAATGTGATACAGAAATGTTTCTAGAAAGAGAGGAAGTTTGGTGTCTAGCAGCAGCTGTTGGTGTGGCAATACAGGAAGGTGATGTTGCACGCCTGACTAACCAACGGGGAGTGTCGCTGCAGCTTCCCAAGAGGGAGAGGGGTGATGCATGGGGAGCTCAGAGAAGTGCAGATGTGGCAGCAGGAGTGTCAGATTGACTCCTGCTACTGTGCCTCCACTGTGCTGAGCTCCCCACCGCTTGCCTCTCCCCCTCTCCTTCTCAGTAGGCGCATCGTCAGGAACCAGGCACGCAACGCTGATCTGCCCATGCTGCCACGCCAAACATTGTTTGGTGTCCAAAATTGTATCCTTACCACCCATGCGGGGTCAACCTGGGCGTGCTTCCCCATCCTGCCCACCTGCCCTCTTGAGAAACTAAACACCCACAGTGAGGCAGAAATATGCACATGGAGCTTCCAGAGAGAAATGCATTCGTTCAGCGCCACATGTGCGTGACAGGGTGAGCTGGTGCCCCGTTGCCATGGTAGCGGAGATGCAACCCGGCCTATGGGAAGTCCAAGAAGTCTCACGAGAAGTCAAAGAATTCTCACAAGATTCTGCCAGTTGAAGCACTAGGTATGACAGACGCACGCGAGAAGCTGAGGAAGTGATGCCTTAGGCCTTTGCTCCATAAGCAGGAGACAAGGCTGAGCAGGATAAAGAAGCATCAAATGCTTTTTAAACCTTTCCCCTCCATTGGAGGGCGGGAAAATCCAGGAGGGCCAAAGGAGGAGCCATGACACAGGCCAAGTTTAATGTAACTACTGCAACTGGAGTAGCTCTAAGGTGCTACATTCAGATGGTAGCCCTAGTTCTAAGCCTCCTGCACAACATCTTTGATGCTACCTTCCAATCTGGCAACCCTATGGAATGGCTGTAACTCAGCGGTTCTCAAACCTTTTTGGTTTGCGGCGCACTGCAAAGCATATAAAAATTTCCTGTCGCACTTCGTGTACAAAATTAAAACTATATTAATATATTTTAAACTATGAATAAAAATAAACTATAGAAAACTATTACTTACCCTATACAAATGGGTTTCTTCTCATTTTTAATATATACTTTCATAATATTTGAGGCACACCTAGCCACCTCTTAGGGTGCACCAGTGTGCCTGGGCGCACCGTTTGAGAATCACTGCTGTAACCAAAGGAGTGCCTCTATTGGCTTGTGCCACTGTACTTACCGTGGCATTCTTTCACTGGAAAGAAAACCCAACCTGAGGCCCTGGTTACTTTTTTAAAAAAATCCATCACCAAAAAAGAGGCTAAGAAAGGACAGAGATTTGCATAAAATTTGCGTATGCTTATTTATGTGTGTAAATGACAATTTAGAAATCACGCCTATAATTTGAATTGAAATCCAGTACCTCCCCTCACATTTTAGACAATCATGGCTTCCCCCAGAGAACTGTAGTTTATTAAGGGTGCTCACCCTTAGAGAGCTACAATTCCCAGAGCCGTTTAACAATCTTTCCTTCTTCCCAGGATTCTCTGGGAATTATAGCTCTCTGAGTGGTCTAACTACAGTTCCCAGGACTGGGAGAAGCCATGACTATTTAACGCTATATAATAGTGCTTTAAGTGCACTGCTTTAAGTATAGTGCAGATGGGGCTTGTGACCCTTGTGCTTGCTTGCTCACTTTGCTATCCGGGTGCTGTTAATGGGCAACTTCAAGGCTCTTTCTTCTTTGGGTTCTTTATCTTTAAAACGGACCTGGACCAGACACACCTGCAAGCAGAGGATTGTCCTCTGACAGCCCTTCATATAGAGGACTCCTTCAAACATAGGACTGCCCTCTGTAAAGTAGGACACGTGGCCACCTTAATGCCCTTCCTAGAGGCAGCATCTCTTGCTTCTCTGCTTTCCATGTCAATTGCTTGCTTCTCCTCTGAGCAAGCAGCTCTTTACTTCCTCCCGCACACACCCTGTTTTACTGACCGTGAAGATTACTCTTTGTTCTTGCCAATTAAGGCAATGCATTCAAATGGCTGACTAAAAGTCACTCTTTCTAAACCAGGTTACGTGCATGTGGAATATGAGTATTATTCAAAATTGCCCGAAGGGGGAGATAATTTTTTTTCTTTTTAAAAAAGGAATATAACTAAGGGACCATTTGATAAACGGGCAGCAACAATAAATCTTTTTTTAAAAAAAAATCCCCAAAACCAGTAATTCCTTTTTAAATAAAAACAAAAATGAGAAACAGTAACTATTAGAAAATCCCACCTGGTGCTTTTTCAGTGTTAATGATGCTTCTTAAATTGCATGTGGGTAAATGGTAATTTTGTCTCACACCATTAAAAACTAATGGAACCCTTGATGATAAGAAATGCCATAGCTAGCTTGTTGGAAAACGTTTAATTAATAAAGTAATAAAATTATTGTAAACTAGTGCAGTTTCATGGAGAATTCAATGGGATATAAAATAGATAAAACATCCAAGAGAGTTGGTATAAGAAATAAATGCTACTCTACAGTAAAGACAAGAGTATAAAATGAAGCTAAATTTTAAATCAGCTGCTGGGTTAATAAAATGCTATTGCACTTCCATTCAGATGTTGGGGGACAGGATGGAGGAATCTAGCAGTCCAATTCACAATCCAATTTAACTAAAATTCTTGGGTTTAAAGATAAAGATAAATCTCCTTAAACACTAGTATTTGTCAATGGTAATTCACACAACCATAAGTGCCTGGCCAGCTCCAGAGGGCAGGAAAGTAACCAGTGACAAAGGACTAGAGGGGGGTGGAGTGGACAAAATTGTCAGACGAATGTACCACACCGTCTTTGCTGTCCCCTTAGTCCTAACTAGGCTTACGGTTGTCCTCAAATGATAGAAGCAGGTTCTCAATTATGACATAATTCTCCAAATGAATATGGTGTTTTGCATGCCGGTGACTTGCTTGCATGAGTCATCTGAACAGAAAACTCAGGGGTGCACCCTGAATTTGCACATCCCACACTCTAGGCTCCTCACTGGCTGAAGGAGCCCACTGATTATTATCCAAGTTCCCCACCCCTCCCCAAAATCCCACAACTGGCTCTGTTTCACTGTTTAGCATTTGGCTTATCAGGATGTGGGTTGCTATGTTGATGCTGATCATTTCAAAGTAACTTTCGGAGGTCTCCACCAGAAGCATAGATAGCTAAAGGGTCTGTCGTTTCTCACATTATTAGAGTGAGGACTATTTTCTGAAGCATCCTAATAAATATTTCAGGATGAGTAATTGGGAGGCTGGGTTATGAACTGGGCAGTCAATGGGATATTTCAACATATATCTATATAATGCAATTTCCATGAGTCATATTCTTGGCATGGTATGGGAATGTGTTATCCTCACAACAACCTTGTGAGGTAGATTATACTGGCAGACAGTGACTGGCCTGAGGTCATACAGTGAAATTCATGGCTGAATGGTGATTTTACCACTGATCTCTCAGATCCTAGTCACTTAATCTTCCTCTACCTTATTCCACATTCTGGATAAGTGTAAAAGTGAATAAGCTGGGGAAAGGTAATAATATCTTCTCATAAGTAATGGAAATTTATGGGGATCCTAGTTAACAGACTTGTATGGCACTTTTAAGACTAACCAATTCAGGCTACAATCCTGTGGATACTTATAAGGGCATAATCCCCATAGAATTCAGTGGCACTTACTTTTAAGTAAAATACAGTTTCTTTGGCATGAACCCACACTTGAAATTGTAACAGCAGTTCTGAACCAAAGTAAGACACTTGGGTGTTGTTAAGTATTAATAAAACTGCAAAGTTTAAGTGTTCACTATTTCTTTGCAAAGGACAGGGAGAGAACCAGAACAGATGGAGGCCACACAACTTTTCTCCCAGCAAAGAAGCAACTGTACCAGCAGAGAACCCTTCTGAACCAAAAATACACTTCTCAGTTTAGTTAGGTGCTATGTGTCCACAGTATCTTTGCAAAGATCTTTACAAAGATGGGGAGAAAGATGATTTGCACAGTATCTTTGCAAAGATGGGGAGAAAATCAGAACAACTGGAAACGTTCCTGTGACCTCAGTGGCTATGCCAGGACCAGTGGACAGCAGAAGCCACTGGATACATACTGAAATCAGTGCCTGTTGTTCTACAAACGGGATACTAAACACATGTCTCTATTGCTAAACAAAACATCTAATTTTGATTACAGGATGGCAACCTATGAGTGAGACAAAAAGAATACACAGCTTTGGGGGGTTATTTGGACTCCTGGCATCTAGATATGCACAGGTCCATAATTACTACATAATTCTGCACAAGTTCAAGCTATCTAGTGCAGAATGCTCAGAAATGTAGGTGAAATCCAAGCAACGACTGAAAGGATTCACTCAGAATTACTTAATTTTTCCAAAGTGGAAGAAATAGTACGAAAAGATTCTACCAGGAGTCAGAGTTCCTTAAATCTTGTTGGGACCTTCAGGGCCACAAGTTTCCCACCCCTGTGTTAAGAACAACCAACAGTTTGCCAGCCCTGATTAAAATGAAAAATACTCTGAGCATGTGCAGTTTCTCATTTTAAATTCATTTAAATCATACCCCATCATGACTACGGGAATAAAATAGAGTTTGCTCCTGCTGCCCTAGCGCTAAACACATTTACTTGGGAATAAGCACCATTTTATTGTAAATATTTTGAAGTAAAAATAAGAAAATGGGCATCTGTGAGCACATACTTGACTGGCCAGCTGCCCCCTTTAACTAGGAATGGGGGACAAAACTGGTTCGGTTCACATTTAAACTCACATTTACCTAATTAATACTTTCTGAAATAATACGTGAACCGAAGCACAACCATCCTTCAAAATTTGCACATCTCTTAAAGTTGCAGTGCAGAAACTGAGAGAAATGAAAATTGACCGATTCACCCATCCCTACCCCGACTATAGATTTTAAAATGAAGAAGGAAGGAAGGTTGCTGTAGCAACTTGTCTTGGCCCGGGTGGGCCCCAGAATGTCCATCCTAGCCCAGGTGCTGATGTGGAGCCTGTTTTCTGCTTCCAGTATCACTAGCATTTCTCTGGGTTGTTATTTTTTTGGGGGGGGGGACTAGGCTATGGGGTCCTGGACTTCAGCCCTGAGGTCTAGCCCTAGCTGCATCACTGACAGTCACATTAAGCAGCAGCAACAGGAATTTAGATAGTGAAGAGTGGTATATAAATATTTTAAAAATATAAATAAAATTAATTTTTCTATATGCCAATTATTCGATGTGGAGATGTAAAGAGAATAATTTGCCAATGCTGGAATTTCAAAAAAATTAATATAGCTCTGAAATCTTTTTTTAAAAACCAAAATTTTTCAAACTGTATTTTTTTGGGGGGGTTGCATATCTACTTTTGTTTCATCCCAAAGGAGCGGGATTCAGAAGAAATCAGGGATTTGAACACCACAATAGGGCCAAATGCATTCTTCTTGGGGAGAATGAAGGAGACATGAAGCCTTGGAATATAACCCCTCAGAAAATCCTCTTTTGTTTTGAATATTTTGTCTCCCCACAATTTTAAAAGAAAATTATATCTGTTTTCATGAACATCAGTGCAAATCACCAGGCAACACAACAAGGGAGCTGGCATAAATTACATGGTCTATGTTTCATGGCTTTACATAAGGACACAGTAGGAGACACCTGCTGAGCTCCTTCTTGTTGCTTGTCCCCAGCAGGCAAATGTATACAAATATCTATGTTTATGAACATGGACGTTCCATCCAGCTCTCATGGCTAATATATCTGTCCATTCATATAATTCTTTTTTAAACCCAGCTCTGCTGGTGGCCATCACCATTTCTTGTGATAGAAGGAAGCAGAGCAGGTTAACGCTTCATCCAGAGCCCTCTGAAAGTTGCTGGTGCTTACCTAAATGGAGTAAGGTTGGGTCAGGGCGGTAGCAAGGCTGGGGCTACATGACTGTATCAGTAGGAGTGCCAGGTGGATTCCACTGGTGCACACACGCAGCCCTGACCTCATCACTGCCCTGCCCTAGCCCCATCCCCATCCAGGTATGCTTTAGTGATGCTGGTGTCAGGAGGACAGCTCCACCTTGCCACATAGGCCACTACTGCACAATCCTACTTGCATGGTAAGGTGGCACGTCAGGGAAGAATTCATGCCCCACTTAACATGTGCCCAGATCACTCTTAGGGTGGCTTTCTAAATTCTTTAAGAACCCAGAACCCAGAGCAACCGCATGTCCTCCACTGAGAGTCCACAAGCCTCTCTTGTTATTTCCCACAATACCTCAAAGCAATGCTACACTGGAGGTATTGTGGGAAATTAAAGTAGTGACTTCGGCATCTCATCCCCTGCCCAGGGGACTGCCCTTGGCTGATTGGAACATTAGGAAAATGTGTCTCATTGTGCCCAGGGCAAGTGACAGCAGCGGGACCTGCTGCCGCCCCCCCTTCCCAAAATGCAGAAAAAGATTTTTGAAACCATGTTTAAGAATTCTGTATTTTTTTAAAAAAAATAAAACCATGTCACAATACGTTATGCTCCATTTTATCCTTTTCAGGACTTCCACAGAAGGTGGAGGGCAGGCCTACCTTGCCCATAAACTCACCTGGGACAAAGGCATTGAAAGGGCGCATTTCGCTATCTACATTTTCATGAAAAACCTGTCTCCTCAGTCAAGTGAAAGGCAGGCTAAGGGGCTTTCTCACATGAATGCACTGCTCCCTATCAGTGTTAACTTTGCCATAAATGACATGTTTTCATTTGGCAAAAAGGAATGAGATTTTGATAAGAATTTTTCTGAGGCAGATAAATTGGCTGCTTTGACATATATATATATATTTAAAGAACCTGTCAAGTATCTGTGTCTGTTAGTGAAACCCAAAGCAACATGCTGTTACCTCTTCTTGTCAAATACTTTCTTAAGCGATTTAATATACCACCCATCCTCTGGGAGTGACATGATTTGTTTACCCAAAACAGCCACTCTAGTCAAAGGGCTGAGTCAATATTTAATTGGCTTTGTCCCTGAACCTAACTGTTCCCCAAGGGAATATTTGTCCAGATTGCCCATTCTGTTTATTTGGGACAATAAACTGCCCCTCTCTGGGTCATGTCATCTGATTAATTCACACAGGGTGGAACCCTCCGTTTCAACTCACACTGAGCAAACTTGTGGTGGCTTGTTAAAATGGCTGCTTCTGCTCTTAGCAAATGAGTTGAGCAGCCTCATTCAGCTTAGTGTGAAGCCTCCACAGGCAGAAGAATAAAGCATTTGCCATGAAAGTGCATATGCTCAGATTCGTATGAAGCTGGAGATATGGCATCAGCAGCTAGGATTTTCTGAAATCTGGAGGGCACTTTTGCAGCATCTGGTATTGCTGGCATATCTACATGGTATATGGGTGTTTTTTTCACATTGAACCCATGAAGGAAGTCTCTTCAAGACCACAAGGTTTCTTAATATCTCATCCGCTCAGGATTAAGCAAATTCAGCAATGGGATATAGAAGACTGGCAGAGCTTCCAGTTGGCGAGCATGCTACCTCTTTTATGTGACACTCCCACTATTACTCATAGGAACATAGGAAGCCATCTTATACTAAGTCAGACCATTGGTCCATCCAGTTCAGTATTGTCACCTACACTGGCAGTAGCTCTCCAAGGTTTCCAGCAGGGGTTTCTCATAGCCTTCTCTGCAGATGCTGGGAATTGAACTTGGAACCTTCTGCATGCATGTGCTCTACTAATGATCTATGGACCTTCTCCGCCATATTTTTTTTTCAAAATAGCTGTTAGAATTATGTTGGATCTTGTAGGATGCTGAATATTCTTGTTTGCAGGTGTTAATCTCCATCTCACCTCTCTCTTTTGGATTACTGAACAGGTGCAGAAAGACAGAAGACCACCAATCTTGATTTAAGATTGGGCAGCCACCTGTCGTGCATGCTTTAATTTGGATTCCTGCATTAAGCAGGGGGCTGGACTCAATGCCATTATAGGCCCCTTCCAACTCTACGATTCTATGATTCTGTAATGAACCTAGTAGAATATATTCCAGAGGGGCAGCTTTGTTAGTTGGTTGCTGGGGGGAAAAACCCAACTATTGTGGCACAAGCTTCCCTGGATTCGAGCCCACTTTGTCAAATGCATGGTGATCACTCAACTGGGTAAGTGTATATGCACATATGTAGAGAAAAGAAGTAGGCAATGTTTGCTTACAAAGTGAGTCCAAAAGGCCAAGCAATTCAAGAGAATGTGGTAGCTGTCTCTTATTCCTATGCACAGCCCAAATAAATGCAAGATCCAATCAAATGAGCATACGATCCAATCACAGTGGGTGTGACTCACTCCAGTCTACTGGTGATATATCAGCATAGCAAGATGAATATTTAAATCAGGGCTGGGGAACCTTGGGCCCGAGGGCTGAATACAGGCTTATCTCTTTGGCCCTCAGGATTGTACCCAGGCTATGCCCCCTCCCCAAAGCCACACTCCTTACCAGACCTACTCCACACTTTCAGGTGCTTTTGCCTGGCTGGAACATGTCCTCAAACTGTGTTAATGCCTCTTATTAATCTGGATGGAGAATAATGGGCACGGGTATGCATGTAGAAACCTCTGACTTTTGCATGACTGGTATGTAGCCTTCTGTACAGATGTCAGAGTCACATCCATTGTGCCATCCACAGTTGCCTCTGGCTAGACCTACCACTGGCATAGGGACCGGGAAGACTGCCCATGCAGGAGTGTGGTCCTCCAGCTAAAAAAGAGTCTCCATCCCTAGTGTAAATAAATAGCTACAGAAGATGAGCAAATACTGTCTAAAGTGAGTGTGCTGCTTCCTATCTTTATTGGGTCCAAATCCAGGTAGAACAGGGGCACCCACACTGAACTTGGGATAACATGGCACTACCAGAAATATATTTTGCTTTTGTTTTTGAAAATCAGCCAAAATATAAAGTTTGGCAATGCGTTTCAACATGTGAGACTTCGCACAGCTCAGGCAGAACTAATTAATCTCAGAGATCATGCCCAATTACATTCAAGATTTAAACTGTCAATCAGGGAAGGAAAATAACAAAACAGTCATTTGATCTCTTGTGTGCCAGGCATCTGTTCAGGTCTAAGGGCCTGTTATAGTTCCAAAAGGACAGCAATGAAGCAACAGGAGATCAGCATATATAAAGCATTAAAAAAAAAAACTCATGGGGGAACAGATGAAAGTCAATCCTTCATCCTTGTTCCTAAAGGTAAGCTCAGAAAGAGAGGGGGGGGGAGATTAAATCAGGGTAACCAACATGGTGCTCTCCAAATATTGTTGTGTGGCTCCTTGTCTATTGGATATAATGTGGCTCCTTGTCTACTGGATTGCAGCTGCTGCAGGCAGCTCTCTCATGTGTGGCTGGAATGGTGCTCTTTGCCAGGTGGCACAGGCGCCTCCACAGTAAACAGTGCTTTGGGTGCCCTGGAAGCACTGTTTACTGCAGACACGTATGCTCGAGTGTAGGGGAGGATGGCAAAGAGAGAGACCAAGCACGGGGTGGTGATGGTGGCTGCCTCTTGCTTGGAATGGAGAACTGTGCTCAGAGTTTGAGATTACTATAGCAAGATGCTACATGATAAAAGAAAAAAGGGCAAGGCAGGCATCCCTAGGTGCATTTTGGAAGAAGCCTTCAAGTGGTCTGTGTGCAAGGCTTACCTTGCTTCATTTCAGACATGCGTCTTGTTAGTTTCGAACGAAACGTTTGCTGAAAAATGTCGAACTGCTCTTCTTTTTTGTGGTGCAGGAACCTACCCCTATTCTTTCCATGTTATCCCTACCTCTGGTACCAAAGTTTCTGTTAAAGAAGTCATGTCCAAGAACGCATGTACTTCGTTAACTGAGGTATTACTGTGTTAGGCAGAGTGAGGTGGTGACCTCAGGTAGCTGATTATGAATGTAATGAAATGGCAGCAAATTGTTTGTTATTTAGTTTATTATTATTGTATTTTTACTGCCAGGGAAGGGAAGAGCCACTTGTTGGGGGAGGCAGTATCTTTATTATTATTATTATTTTATTGCCTCAGGTGCCATAATAGCTTGATTAGCCTTGGCTTGCAGCAAAATGTCTCGGGCTAGTCTTGGATAACCACAGGGCCAATTAAGCAATGGAATGAGTGATTAAAGGACACTGTTTGAGAAACGTTTGAGAAATGCCTTGCTAAGCATCGCTCCATTATGGTTTTGGTCTAGGTACCTCGTCTAATCAAGGCATAATTGGGGAAAATATTATGAATGGTTTCTGGAGACGTTGGTGTGGAAAGGTTATTTTTAAAATATTTCTTCTGTCCCCTCAAAACTTTTAGAGGTATATCATTACTCCCACATTCCAGACAGGCAATGGAAAGTGAAAGATTACAGTTATTCATCTACTCCTTGACAGATATTCGAATTAGATCTTATGGATGATCCACACATATGCACATCCATTGCCCGATGAACTGCCTTCATCCTATAGTGTTTGCTCTGATATAGAAGCAGCGTTTGTGGAATTTGATCTGTGATGGCTCTTACACTGATGTAAGTCAAATCTTCATTTGTTTGCTTGTTACATTTTCAACCCACCATCCCTCCCTGCCAAAGGGAGTGCACGGGATGTACATGAAATCCAGCATGTTGCAATCAATGAATGAGGAACATGCACAGGTGAATTGAGCCTATCCAAAGCCCCAAGGTAGCTTTCTCTTGCAGGCTATTTCACAGGAAAAACCCAGGTTCACCCTTCAAGTGTACACTCACCAGGGAGCTGATGCACGTGTTTTCAAACATCTGTTTGTGATATCTGATTTCTTGAAGTTTTGGGTTTGTTTGTTTATCTGTTTAAATACATCATCCTTTTTCTGATCTGCATATATTCTCCTTGAAACTCTTTTTCAAGCTCTAATAAAGACATTGGTGTGTTTTTTATCTTTAGGTATGGACCTAAAAAGTAATGTGTGAAGATGTCCTAATATATACGAATATACAAAAAGCCTTGGTGGATCAGATCAGAAGTCCATGCTGTATGCATGAAGAGGCTCCATGAATTTACTGGTTCAACAATTTGAATTTGGGTTCTTTAAAAAACCCTGGGTGCCTGTTGTCCAGGACCACTGACTTGATAATTTTTAATTTCTGAATTAACCCTAGAACTTCATCATTTGCCACCTCCATTTGATTTAGCTCTTCAGATACGCTTCCTGAAAAAGGCAATTGAGGGTCAAGTATCTGTCCTACATCTTCCACAGTGAAGATCAATAGAAAGAATTCTTTGTAATAATTCTTCCTTCATAAATCACTTCTGTCTTTTTTTAACTGATGGTCCAATTGCCTCCCTGGCTGGTTTCCTGCTTCTGGTATATTGGCAAAAAATGCCTCCCATTTTCTTCCATTAGTGGAGTCATCCATTGGATCAAAAGCCCTTCCATGAGTGCAGGGGCACCAATTGGAATTCCACCCATATATGCTATCTGAGCTTCTATTACAGGGACTTTAAATACAAGTATCCTGAAGAGATCTATCCCTCCTGACTCTTCTTTCAGCTTCCTTTTAAGTAGGCTCCTCATTTGTAAGAAGTGTGTTGGACTTTCTGAGCAACTTATTCCTTACACTTTTTCATTTCAATAGTGCTATAGTCACAGATTCCAAGATTTTTGACAATGTATCTCTCATGAAACCATGGACACCACTTTTTCTTTTATTTCTGTCTGACAACTAATTGTTCCCCCAAAGCTGCAATAAAGTAGTGAGTAACAAGCAAATGGGTTTTCCTAATCAGAGTTGAAATAGAGTTCCATAATTGGGGTGCCAACACAGGAAAGGTCCTGTTCTGTGTTCCCACAAGCCTCCAGTGCAAGAGGTGCAGGAGCACATCATGCCCATCGCTATAGCTATGCCCCCTAATGTTGAGCCTCGGCTCTCCCTGAAGGAGCAGGGAGGGGAGAGGAATGAGTTTCAGGCGCCTCAGCTGCTAGAAGGCGCGGAAGACCCAGGAGTTGTTGAGTCTGCTCAGGGCCTTGGGGGGAGCAGTGAACTTGAACTCCAGCCAATTCCCACAGGTGGCGCGAGCTCCATAGAGGAGAGTGCGCCACCCCC
Source organism: Rhineura floridana (assembly GCF_030035675.1). NCBI lineage: Eukaryota > Metazoa > Chordata > Lepidosauria > Squamata > Rhineuridae > Rhineura > Rhineura floridana. The sequence goes on from NC_084481.1 coordinate 21,664,500, forward strand.
AGTTGTTCCCGAGGGCCCATCAGGGGACGCCCCAGAGGTTGTACCAACTCCTCCCTTGCCAAGCAGTTCCCAGGACGCTTCCAGCGTGACGCCACCTCCTGACCTCGAGCCTGCAGCCCAAGAGCAGGTGTCTTCCGACAAGCCGTTGGAAACATGCCCCCCCTCGCCTTGCGCCCACCGCTGTAAGAAACAGATAGGGCAGAGACAGGACTTACGAAGGAGTCAGAGATTACGATCGAAAACGTTCCCTACATAAGCTGGCCTCTCAAAGAGGGGAGTCGCTGAGTCAACTTCCTTCACGCGCCGCAGAGCATGTCTAGAGTGTAGTTAGGGGTTTCTAGTGAGTAAGGCAGGTTTCTATATGAAGCACAATGTCCTAGATGTATCCATTACTCTAATAAAGCAAGATTTAATTGCACCCGCGTCTCCGTCTCGTGGTTCCAGCTCTGGATGGGATACCTAAGCATAATCTGTGCATCTGTGTTTTAATCTGTGCATTGATGGAAGATATGAAATTGTAAAACTGCCAGAATTGAACCTACTGGAAGCTGCCTCCACTGTGCTCTTTAGCAGCAACTGTACTTTCTCACCCACTTTTTGGCTCATTATCTACTTTCACAATTCCCAAATCTAAAATTAATCTATTAATGAATTCAAATATGGGATTTGTGAAGTGATTTTAATTACTGACTATTCAAAATGTGTCTTTATCCAGGGCAGTTGCCCGATGGAACAATCTTCCCTCTCCTCTCCCTGCATAATGTCTGGGGGATTTTTCCAGCCCTCCAGAGAAGACTGGGAGCACAGGTTTGAGGAGAAGGGGAAGTCCCATTCCACTACTGGGAATCATTGCATTGGCTTCTACTAGCGCAATGATTTATTTGAATATAGCCCACTAAAATTACATGTCTGAGTAGGCTTTTGCCTAAAAAACCCACAGTTTTATCCTGCGTCAAAACAGTACCAGAAAGGTACCTGCCTAATATCAATGGGCAGGGAGTTCCAAAGTGTAGATGCTTCCACACTAATAGGTCAATTTCTTGCAAGGTACAGAACAAATATGTCGCAGTTGTAAAAGTGTCAGTACCACAGATTGAAGTGGTCTGGGGGGCACATATGGGGTAAGGCAATTCTTCAAGTAAACTGGTACTAAAAATACACTTATCTACTTAATTCTGCTATGGTATACCTCCTTAAAATCCTACATAGTTCCTTGATATGTACTGTGTAATACATCCTAAAAACTCAGTGGAACGTTGAGTTCACTTTGTAGTTTCATTGTCAATCTAAATATTATTCACAAACATATCCCCCCTGTTATCTCTCTTTTATTGCTTTTTGCACTTTCAAATCTTATTCAAGAATAGTATTCTTCCTCCCCCCACTCACTTAGTAAATATCTTTTTATCTATCTCCTCATCTATCATATGTATTTCTTTGTGCATAAAATCTTTAGGAAATGAAAGACAAAGGTTAGAAAATATTTAAACATTAGACAATATTCCTATGAAAGCTTAATGTTCCTGAGCCCACAGTTCCCTCATACTTAAAGTATGAGTTTTGTGGTAATATTTGCCCTAATGGAAAAAGATAAGTGGCAATTCTCCAAAGCAAACCACCAAGAATTGAGCAATAAAATGGTAAAAAAAAAAAACAGCTAGCTTGGCATTTAAAGAAAGGGGAGATGAAGTGAGAACTGCTGTCTGGGATAATAAAGAATTAACCACAAACCCCTTTTCTACTGAGCACAAAAAAACTGTATTAAAATAACATACATCCCCAACTGTTCAAAGAACTGGGTGTACTGCTCTAGCTTTGCAACTTCCACAAGTTTTTCATAGCCACAGAGCTCAAATCTTCATTTAGTAGATTTTTAGCAGAGGGTTATAATCAATGCTACTCTAAACTGAGAGTAGACCCATTGAAAAAAAATGAAGTTCAGTTATCCCCCATTTAAAGTTGTATTATACCATTTTAGTCTTGGCTTCATCCAAAGCATCCTGGGAACTGTAGCTTGTGAAGGGCGCTGAGAGTTGTTAGGAGACCTTTATTCCCCTCACAGAGCTACAATTTGCAGAGGAGCTTAATAGTCAATCCATCTTCCCAGGGAACTCTGGGAATTGTATCTCTGTGAGGGGAACATACAAAAATGCTATGCAGTATTCAGAGAAAATTCTGCAAAGTGGCATTTTTTTCCCAGAGAGGATATGAAAAAAATGAAAATCTTAGACATTTTCTCAGAAAAATGTCTTCTGAGAAATTTCAGATCAGGTCTGTTCAGAAGTAAGTCCTACTAAGTTCAGTGGACTTACTCCCAGATAAGTAAGAATAACAGCCAATTAAGAGTCTATCAAGTCTCTACTATCATCCTCATGTTTATCCCTGTCTGCATAATTGTATAGAGAATGAGGAAACCTGTGGCCTTTTAGATGTTACTGAACTCCAACTCCATCATCCCTGACCACTGGCCATGCTGGCTGGAGCTGATGGAAGTTGTTGTCCAACAACATATGGAGGGTCACAAGTTTCCCCAGGGATGGTGTAAAAGCCAGAACGGAACGGAACAGGCCGTAACGGGCCCTTCATAAAAGAAATTGATGCCAAAAACACTGGGATTTGTTAGAAACACTTGAGAACAACATTTAGGAACAAAAACCATTCCGATAGGATTTTTATTAACCCTTTAACAACCAAAATGCCTTCCGGAACAGAATGAAACAGCCCGGAACAGCGACTTCCCGCGAGCCAGACCTCTGAAATTCACCAGTCCCACATTACATGGGATTCATGCAGTAAGCCACAAAACCTCCATACAAACCACGTTCCGATACCTGTTCCGGGCTATAATATGCTTTTTCGTAAAACAGCCCGGAACAGCGACTTCCCAGTGAGCCAGACTTCCGAAATTCACCAGTCCCACATGACTACATGGGATGCATGCAATAAGACACAAAACGTCCATGGAAACCACGTTCCGATACCCGTTCCGGGTTATAATACGCTTTTACGTAAAACAGCCCGGAACGGCGACTTCCCAATGAGCCAGACCCCCCAAATTCACCAGTTCAACATGACTCGATGGGATTCATGCAAAAAGTCACAAAACTTCCACATAAGCCATGTTCCATGCAACAATACATCTTTTTGAACAGAGCTCAGAACAACATCTGAACCAGCCAAGTCAATCAAATGCACAAATAATGCATAACTGTATGAGTCAATGCTTTGGGCCACACAACATGACCCAGAGCACCGTCCCAGTTTCCCCATCCCTATTCTAGAGTGGTGCTAAATTTAGACTCATTTTAAAATGCTGCTGACTTTTACTCAACAATTTTACAATTCTCGGGTTCGGATAAAGTCAGTGCAAATTTAAAGAATCTTATTCTTGGATATTTAAAATAATTGCCTCTTATTCTATTAACAGTTGGCACACAAGGGGATATTAGTAGCTATATAAGGTAACATTTATAGTATACTGCGGGTTTAGGAAACAGTACTCATTGCGTGAAGAAACCCTGCATTGGGCCTCCCCTAATACAAGGAAGCTGTAGGAGTCAGGAGAACTTCAATGGTTGTATTTATTTATTTATTACATTTATATACCGCCCCATAGACTAAGCTCTCTTGGCAGTTTACAGCAATTAAATGATAAACAGAACAGCAACTCAGCACACCAACTAGGACTAGGCCTTGCCACACAGATAAAAGACTAAGAAGAAATCCCAACCAGTTTCAACCTGCTCCAACAGAGGGAAAGAAGAGTCTCCTTTACAAATAAGGCATGCATCTTAAAGAGACAGGCCAAACACTCTGCATCCTCCCCAACATTGACTAATAGTCATGGACAGTCAAACAATTGTGCTGAACCACGTCTGAGGTTTGGAGTCAGAGGTCCAAGCACATCAATCAGGGGTAAGTCTTTACCACTTCCTCATAATAAAATCATTGACTTTTGGAGGGCACTGTACAACTCGACCACTCCTGTTTGGGCAACTGTTTCCTGAGGGTCTCTAGATGCCTCTGGAGACTCAGATTGTAGTGAGCAGTCTTGGGGCAATGGATCTCCATCAACTTCAGGGGGCCGTCCATTGGATGCACGTTAAGTCAGTTCCACTGATGTGAGGGCAGAACATGTCTGAGACTTCCTCAGATGTCTATGTTTCTTCTGTAAGCCATTCCTCATGGTGTTGTCACTTCATTCAATTGTGGCTCAATCCTTTGCTGTGACTGAGGTGGGGACCCATCCCTGGTTTGTCTGCATGCGGACTGCATCACTGGCACACAGAAGTAGTAAGGAGCTGGTTTCCCTATCATAGTGCAATTGTTGAAGCTGGCAAAGCTGTGTAGGCACCCCTGATGGTATCACTAGAGATAATGTGCCTGTAGTCACAAGGAGTGTACTACACAATAGGCATCCTATCAACAATTGGCCTGGAATGAAAGGAAGACGCATAACTGGTATGTTCCTGAGGTTCAGCAGGGCTAGATAGTTATCTGTCCATCTTGTACAGCCTTCTTCAGCATATTTTTACGGTTTGGACCATGCATTCTGCTAAGCCATTGGACTGAGGGGACATTGGGCTCGAGTGAGTCATGATGATACTCCATTCTCCGGCAAATTGATGCACACCGCTGCTTGCAAATGGAGCATGATCAGACACAATCTCTGTGGAAATCCCATGGCACGCAAAGACTTCCTTCAGCTTTGCCACTACGCAGATGAATTGTCATCAAGATGGAGAACTTCAGGATACTTGAAGTAGTAATCTGTTATCAGCAGGTATGAACATCCTTTGAGTTCAAAAGTGTTGGCTGCAACTTCCAGCCAAGGGAGATCAGGAATCTCATGTGGCAGCATGGGCTGTTGCTGACTGTTGGGTTGTAAGGCCTGATATTGTGAGCAGCTACCTACCTATTGCTCAATGTGGGTCTTCATGTTTAGCCAGTACATGAGGAATTGAGCTCTGGCCGTGGTCCTTTGGATTTCTTGGTGTGATAAGTGCAGAATGATGACCCTCGACTCACACATGAGCAATCCATTGTGAATCTCATCTTTCATGGGCCAAGAGACTCTTAGGTCTGGTTTCACCTGCTGCCATTGCTGTGGACACCCACTAAGTTGTTGAGTCTTGAGGCTCTGAAGGACCAGGTCAACAGTGGTCTATCATTGCAACTGCTGAAGCATGTGGTCACCAGTGGGATCTGTCTCTGTGAGACCATAAATGACTTTTTCATCAAGGGGTATTTCCTAGTTGTCTTGGGGAGTGGTAAGTGCAACCCTTGATAAAGTGCCAGCAACAAACATGTCCTTGCCCTTGGTGTAGACAATTTGTAGGTCATAGCACTGGGCTGCAAGAGCATTCTTTGCAGGCTTGCTGCAGCCTGACCAATGGGCTTCCAAAGGCTTGTGATCTGATTGGACCTACACTGGTATCCCAAACACATATTGGTGAAACCTCTTCATGGCAAACATGATGAGAAGTTCTTTTTCAATCTGTGTATAGTTTCGTTCAGCCTGAGTTTAGATGCAAGATGCATAGGCAATTGGCTGCTTGTTCTGCAAGAGACATGCACCTAAGCCATCCTTGGATGCATCTGTTTGAACTCTTAGATGCTCTTTGGGATTGAAGAATCTTGTTGGGGCAAGAGCAACTCCTGTTTGGGTTCTTTTGTTTGCATTCCAGAAGGAAGATAGAGTTAGGGTCCTCCAGCCGGCTAGGCTTGCTTACCTTTACCTGTGCTATTCTCTACCTAACATCCTTCTGTTGTAAACTGATATGCTCAGGGAAGCTGACCTGCCCCTCCTTCCTTTGTCGTCTTCTTATTTATTTATTTATTTATTTATTTATTTATTAAATTTATATACCGCCCGACTAGCAATAGCTCTCTGGGCGGTGAACATAAAATAGCATAAAAATACAATGAATAACAAAATAATACTAAAATACAATCAACAATCCAATACAATAAACATTTTTAAAAGTAAATGAGTGTAACTTAAAATGCTTCAGAGAATAGGAAGGTTTTGACCTGGCGCCGGAAGGAGAGCAGAGTCGGCGCCAGGCGTACTTCCTCGGGGAGACTGTTCCATAGTTCGGGGGCCACCACTGAGAAGGCCCTAGATCTTGTCATCACCCTCCGGGCCTCCCTGTGAGTCTGAGGAGACATCTTTGTCTTTGCTCTCTCTCCTGAGCCATGAGGGCAATACCCACATCTGGGCATTGCACCTCCAACTTAGTCAGTTAGTTAGAACTAGGTATGCCTTTCCTATCTACTATGCATTTCTATAAATAAAGTAGCTTTTCTTATTTTATTAAGTCTTAAGTCTCAGTGATCTAAATGCAGGGTAAAATTCTGCTACTTTGGTAAATACACACATTGGCACACTCGCAGCTCAGACCATTGATGATCTCTGCATATACAAATTTCCATAACAAATCCCAGGACCGGGGCTGACATGATAGCTGTCTTCAGGCCATCCAGTGCTTGCTGATGAAGCAAGGATCTTTCAGTAGAAGAGCTTGTATGGGTGCTGTCAGGGCCAACTGATTGGGGATATACTGAGAAAGATATTGTATGGTCCCCAGAAGCCTTTCGACACCCTTCTTTGGACAGAGATGTTTGGCTTCTGGCTTTGACTTGGTCCACATCAGGTTCAATGCCATCCTTGGTTGTATTTATTCATAATACACAGAACAGCAACTCAGTGTACCATCTAGGACTAGGTCTTGCTACACAGACAAAAGACTAAGAAGAAATCCCAACCGGTTCCATATGTGTGTGTGCGTTGCTTCTTACATTCCAAGTCTTTCAAAAGCAGAGCAACGAGATGAGATTGTAACAGCCCCGAAGCAGTCTGCTGTGTCAGAGAGCTTTTAGGAGCTAGTAAATCCCTCAATATCAATCAACGTGATAAAACAGAAAAGTGTCCATGTCATCAAAAGTGTACAAAATATTTTATTTTAAATCCGTTGTTGTAATAACACTCTAACCTCATAAATCCGTCATGTCAATAAAAACTGGAAAGAATGAAGCAACTGAGCATTTCCCAGACACTGTGTCAATTATAAATCTTGATGAGCAACAGTAGGAGTAGCAAGATTTCCCTGGCATGTTTTTTGTGCTTTTATTCTTTGTTTGTACTTTGCAGAACTGACAACAGGAGCCGGCAGAATAAAAACCTCTTTTTGTTGAAACAAGATCGCTACTTGCTGTGGGTTGTTGTATCCGACAGTGGCTTTGTTCTAGCAGAAGCACTTCTGCAGTGCAAGGCAAGGGACCCTGTTTTCTCCCAACCAGTTGCAGCCTCTATGTCATATTCCATACTTTTCCAGGCGGGGCAGAACCTCTTTCCAGCCACACCTTCTCTGGCCACACCACTCACTGTCCTTGCTTCGCAACCTTTCTGAGTGGTTTTGCCTAGCAGAAACACTCTGATAACTAACGCATTTTGCTTGCCTTGATGGAGGATAGAGAGAGGTGCACAGAAAGCAGACTACTGTATAAGGGTAATCTTTATGTCCGTTGCTCTGCTCCCTTTGGCTTCTGGCTCTGCCCAGCACTAGCAAATGGCCCCCAAAAGGTAGTTGTTTGCATATATGTTAGCACAGGAAGGCAAATAGCCATTTCCCTTGCGCTTCTTGTTCTCTTGATTCAGCCCGATTGCTTTCTAATACAAGCCACTGCATTAATAGGTGATAAAATATAATAGGTGATAAAATATAAAATTTCAGAAATATAGAAATATTGCTTCTACACTACTTTGTGAGGTGATTGTTCTAAAGAGTGGTATCGATGTCTCTTAAATAAATACAAAAATGAATATTTGCTTTTTGAATGATATATAAATTGGAATGATGTGTTTTGTGCCATTTAAAATATAGATTTATTATTTATTGTGATTTATTTAATTAATTCATATCCCACCCTTCCTCCCAAAGGGAGCCCAGGGAAGCATTTGTAGCACAATCATATGCATACCTACTCAGAAGTAAGCCCACTGAGTTCAATGGGGTTTGCTCCCGGGTGAGTACAGGATTGTAGGCTTATTCTTCCAATTGTGACCAGACATCTCATACAAATTGTTGTTAACTATTAAAGAATGACATTTTGGTAAATTAGAACTATGACAAGCTCAAGGGGAATATATCCCCCACATTCTGATAATTCTTTCTAAATATTTCCCGTAACTATGAATTATGATATACATTTTGTTTACTTTGAGAAAGAGAACTGTCAGTCTCCACATAAAATCCCTAAGAACCATAGTTTTGTAATGACATAGCATCAACCAGGGGATGGAGGAGATGGTAAGACTGTGAGTGAAGGAGACATAAGATAAAGCTGGCTCATTTTTTGTTGGTAATGTCAAAGCAAAAAAACCCACTTTTAATTAAAAATACTTAAATTTTCTTACTTTTACAAGAAGGTCCCCAAAGGCAGCAAAATTAAATGCTGCTGAAGGGCCAATAAAGAGCCAAAATGTTTTTAAATTGCTTTTTAAAAATGTGTTTTTAAATTTGCATATTTGCTTTTAATGTTTTTAATTGTTGTAAACCGTCCAGAGAGCTTTTGCTATGGGGCAGTATACAAATGCAATAAATAAATAAATAAAATGTTCTGGAAGATTCAAGGTTTTATTAAAAAGGAAATACACGTTTTGCCCCAATCAGTTATTTCTACAGGTAAAAAAGTGGTTCATGTTATTATTTATTTCCATAATAGCCCATGAGAAAGTTCAGACTAGTTTCCCTTGGCTCTGCCTAGTGAACTTTGTGGTAATTTTATAGTGAGCTACCCAAGCGCAGCACCTTTCCTATTGCAATTTGTTCAGGCATTCTGAATTTCGATAAGATCTTTGCCAATTCATGCTTTTTTAAAGTTGTCTACATAGCAAGCATTGCTGTTAGACAATTAGCCAAAAGGGGAGGGGAGAAGCCAGATTCCCATCTTGGATTTGTGTGAGGTACTCTTCAGATCAGATATCATGACAGAACATCGTAGACATCATCAAAACATTAGGAAAGTGCTGGTTGTTATCATACTGTTATTAAAAGATGTTGCTGTTGCTTTTTTAACAGTGTTAATATTTTGTTATTTAAATTTTTATACACTGTATTGTTCTTTTCTGATGTGTATTTTGTATTTGTGTTTATTTTTTGTGAGCCGTCTTGAGGGCTGTTTTGGCCAAAAGGTGGCATAGAAATAAACCGTAACATAACATAACATTTGATAATTAAGAGGGTAACATTTCTCAGCAATTCAGTGTAACCAGAGGTATTACTCCTAAGCCCATTTCAAACCTCAGCAGACCAGCAACACAGAAAAGAAGAATGGCCTTCATAAGATAAAACTTCTGGGGAAGTTCTGTTAAATACCTAGATCTCAAATAAAGTTAAGTCCCATCACTCACATGGTCCCAGCTCCAGTTGTTGGCTTCTTAATAGGCAGAGGGCCTCAGGGGGTCACAAGGGCCACTCACTACTCCATCTCATCTGTGCCACCCCTCATTGCTCCCCCACCCCCATGGCTGTTTTAGTGGTGGGTGCTGCTTTTGAATGGGAAACAATTTTGACTTCCATTGCAGCAGCCATCTATCATCTTAATTTACCCCAAATGCAATGCCCCAGCCTATAGATCTATGAAAACAGCTACGTAGGGGCCTGGTATGGAAGGCAGAGAGTGGTGGTGCCGCCTCCATGGCAATGGTGGCAGAAGAAAGGAAACACTATGAAGCCATGTAGGAGGGGTGAGGTGTTTGTGGTGGTGGTGAGGCTTCAGCCCCCTAAAGTATGATACCAGCCCTCCACCCACGGATGGAGACTGTTGCTAGTGTGACCAAATGCAAAAAAAAGAAGAGGGCTCTTCAACAGTTTAATATTTGTGTTTCAGCAGGTATAGCTTAAATAAGCTACACCTGCTGAGATTTTCTTGGGACTGACTCCCATTTTCAGTTCCACAAATCACAGCAGCCATGTGGACTAATTTCCCTGGTGTGAGGCACCATTTCTCACAAATGGCATCTGTGCTTGAGTGTGCTCTATTCATCGCAAGCCTAAGCAACAGTACTGAGCACTCCTGAGGCACTCATGCGAAAGCCACTGCAATAATGAATATTCTAAGAACATCTATCTATCTATCTATTTATATCCCGCCCTTCCTCCCAGCAGGAGCCCAGGGCGGCAAACAAATGCGCTAAAAACACATCAAAACATCATAAAAACAGACCGTAAAATACATTAAAACAAAAGAATTTTAAAACATTTTTTGAAAAGGTTTAAAAAACATATTGAAAGCATTTCCAACACAGACGCAGACTGGGATAGGTCTCAACTTAAAAGGCTTGTTGAAAGAGGAAAGTCTTCAAAAGGCGCCAAAAAGATAACAGAGATGGCGCCTGCCTAATATTTAAGGGGAGGGAATTCCACAGGGTAGGTGCAGCCACACTAAAGGTCCATTTCCTTTGTTGTGCAGAACAGACCTCCTGATCAGATGATATCTGCAGGATGCCCTCACCTGCAGAGCGCAGTGATCGACTGGGTATATAAGGGATAAGACTGTCTTTCAGGTATCCTGGTCCCAAGCTGTATAGGACTTTGTATACCAAAACTAGAACCTTGAACTTGGCCCAGAAGCAAATGGGCAGCCAGTGCAATTCTTTCAGCAGCGGGGTGACATGTTGGCGATACCCTGCCCCAGTGAGCAGTCTTGCTGCTGCATTTTGCACAAGCTGCTGCTTCTTGACCAACCTCAAGGGCAGCCCCACATAGAGTGCATTACAGTAATCCAACCTGGAGGTTACCAGTGCATGGACAACAGTGGTCAGGCTATTCTGGTCCAGAAACGGCCGCTGCTGTCTTACCAGCTGAAGCTGGTAAAAGGCACTCCTAGCCATGGAGGCCACCTAGCGACAAAGATGGATCCAGGAGTACCCCCAGACTACGGATCTGCTCTTTCAGAGGGAGTACGACCCCGTCCAAAGCAGCCAACTGACCAATTATCCAAACTCAGGAACCACCAACCTACAGTGCCTCCATCTTGCTAGGATTCAGACTCAGTTTACTGGCCCTCATCCAGCCCACCACCAAGTCCAGGCAGGGGTCCAGGACTTGCACAGCCTCTCCCAATTAGATGTTATGGAGAAATAGAGCTGGGTATCGTCAGCATACTGCTGACACCTTGCCCCAAATCTCCTGATGACTGTTCCCAAGGGCTTCATATAGATGTTAAACAGCATGGGGGTCAAGATGGTACCCTGCGGCACCCCACAGTGCAACTGCCAGGGGGCCGAAAGACAGTTACCCAGTGCTATTCTCTGAGAGCTACCCTGGAGATAGAATCAGAACAACAGTGCCTCCAATACCCATCTCACCAAGTTGGCCCAGAAGGATACCATGGTCAATGGTATCAAAAGCCACTGAGAGAGCAAGTAAGAATAACAGGGTTGCACTCCCCCTGTCCTTCTCCCAGTAAAGGTCATCCATCAGGGCAACCAAGGCCAATTCAGTTCCATAACTAGGCCTGAACCCAGACTGGGATGGGTCAAGATAATCTGTTTCATCCAAGAGTACTTGCAACTGCTGTGCCACCACCCTCTCAATCACCTTCCCTAAAAAGGGGGTATTTGCAACCGGTTGGTAGTTGTCACAAACCAATGGATCTAGGGTGGGCTTTTTCAGGAGCGGTCGGATCACCACCTCTTTCAAGGCAGCTGGAACCATTCCCTCCCAAAATAATGCATTGACCACACTCTGGATCCACTCAGTCAAACCCCCTCAGCAAGCTTTAATAAGCCAAGAAGAGGAGAAGCCGAAGAGGACACGTTGCAGGCTGCATCATTGCAAACACCTTGTCCACATCATCAGGCTGCATCAACTGAAACTGTTTCCAAGCAGTTGCAGCAGATGTTGCACTGGACACCTCATTGAGGACTACAGGAGATGTGGATGGGGCATTGAGACTGCTATGGAGGCGAGCAACTTTACCCTTAAAGTGCCTTGCAAACAATTCACAGTGGGCCTCTGAAGGGTCTAAACCTCCATTTCCTGGAGTTGATGTCAACTGACCCCTGACAATACGGAAAAGCTTCACTGGACGGCTACCTAAGAAGTACCTTCTTTGCCGCCCTCACCGCCACACAGTAGGCACAGTTATGATGTCTTACTCGTGTCTGATCAGCCTCACAGCACGTCTTTCGCCACTTGTGCTCTAGCCATTGTCCAGCCTGTTTCATTGTCCTTAGCTCACTGGTGTACCTAGGTACAAGCCGGGCTCCACAGTGCCAGAAAGGGCACTTGGGGACAGCCATGCCGAAAGCCCGATGAGCCTCACTGTTCTACAGCGTGACAAGGGCTTCAACAGGATCACCTGCTCTATTTACTGGGAACGCCCCCAGGGCATTCAGGAATCCTGTGGATTCCATTAGGCTCCAGGGGTGGACCATCTTAATCTGTCTACCACCCCTGCAGGGAAGGATCGAAGGCATAAGTCTAAACTTCACCAGGAAGTGATCTGACCATGCCAATGGGGCAACATCCACCCCCCCCATCTCCAGACCACCCCTTCCTCCATCTGGAGCAAAAACCAAGTCGAGGGTGTGCCCTGCCCTATGTGTTGGGCCAGTGACAACTTGAGACAGCCCCATGGTTGTCATGGAAGCCACGAAGTCCCAAGCTAGAACACTAGAGGTAGCCATCATATGGACATTGAAATCACCCAGCACTATTGTTCTGGGCTCCTTCAACACCACAGCCGAGATGGCCTCCACCAGCTCGGTCAGAAAAGCTGCCAGGCAGCAGGGTGGACGGTACACCAGCAGCAACCCTAGTTTACTGTCTCCTCAGCCCGACACCAGGTGCAGGCCCTCACAGCCAGCTCCAAGACAGAGTGGTTTCCTGGTGACAGAGATGGAAGTTCTGTAGACAACAGCAACTCCTCCCCCCTGTCCCTGCAGCCTGTGCAGGTGTTGCACCGAGTATCCAGATGGGTAAAACTGGGTCAGATCAGCTCCTCCCAGCTCACCCACCCATGTCTTGGTAATGTACACCAAATCAGCACCTTCATCCACAATCAAATCATGGATGAGAGTGGTCTTATTGTGTACTGATCTGGCGTTAAACATGAGAAAGGTGTGGACATGAGGCAAGTATGTGGAATCATATGAGGCTCTCCAGAGTTGTAGTTATGAGGCCACCTTTCATTTCCAAGATGGCTACAGGCTGAATAAGGTGCTACAGCTAACTGGTTACACACATAGAATTCTGAAGCGAGGGCTGCTCCCAGCTCTGAGAAATTAAAGCCTGGATTGGAATCCAGATCTGTCCCAAACCTTAAATGGAACAATCTGCATCTTGGAGCCAAGCCTAAAAGCTGACCTCATGGCTGCAACATCAGGCTAATTATTGTACCTTTGGGGTTTTTTTTATTTTCCTTCGTTCCCTTCACCTTGCCAAATGACAACTTCCAGAGAAAAACTTGCCATGCCTTTTGTGACATTTTGGTCAGTCCTATTAAAGGTTTTGTCCAACTGTGCATTTTGGAATGTGAAGAGAAAAAACATTTCCTTCTCTTCCTATTATTTTTTAAATCTACAAAGGATGAAACTTAAGGCTATTGGGTTGTTTTTTAAAAAAAAATAAGAAATGTTTTAACAAGATCCACTGGGGGGGGGAGCACTTTGAAACTAGAGTGATTCTTTAGCAACAACGACAAAAAAGTCAGCCTGCATCTCCCCAAGATGGAGAAGCATGTCCTTCACATCTTAAGCTATTTACTTTATAAAATACTAAACAGGAACAATTGAGAAGTTGTTATCTCTTCTCAGTTTGGACGGTTAATGCCAGTCTTTGAGCTACAGTACCATTTGCACTCCTCTTGCTCTCCCTTTTGAAAATGTATCAAAAAAGTTGTTGTTTGGGAGGGTAAAGTCTTTATCCATGCTTATCTTATTTTCTCAACGCTAAGAATGACTCTGATTCTATTCCGGATATGCATGTCAGATGCATAACTGATTAGTGGCAAGAAACAGAAAATGCAATTTATGCAGAAAGGCATTTAGCAACGAGATCATGCACTTTTCCTCATATCAGTAACATGGATCTCATCAAAATGGATCCAAGAGGAAAGAGGGCAGAGAAAATTCCTACAATGAAGTCATCATGTACATTTCCAGATATTGATTTATATAATAATACTAACACTGACAGTGCAATCCAATGCATATCTACTCAGAAATAAGCCCCATTGAGTTCATCAGTTCAGCACTTCCTAGGGTATATACGGATTACAGCCTAAAGCTCATGTTCTAGTTCTGGGGGAATAAAATGGGGGAAATAGATGAGCATATCTACTTTACCTCTTATGATTTTAATTAATTAATTAATTAGTGTATCATAAATCAAATAATAAGATAAATGAGCTGCACAGAGACCCACACACCCAGTTTGAATGACACAGTTTCCCATGTGCTGATCAAGAAAGCTTTTTAGTATACAGATTTTAAAACTTTCCTAAAGATCTATATAGAATTGGAGGGGTGGGAGGAAACATCTCCATGTGTCCAGTTCAAAAAATATTTTCCATTACTCTTTTATTATATTAAAAATATTTACATTTTTTAATCTAAATTCTACTATTGGCATGAAGAAAAAATAGATTTCTATGACTTAACCAAAAATGACTTGGGGGGGGGGAAGAATACATAACACAAACATTTCTTTGCTGAGGTCAGGATAGAAAGAGCTACTTTTGGCACACTCAAAATTGGGGGATGCCCAGTGGAAAATTCTGAGTTTGCTCTTTGATCCCCATGATAAACCAGAAATCTAAAAAAAAAAAACCTACCCTAACTTTGAAAAGTGGCTTGGAATGCAGCCTTGTTGGTGGATGTGTGGGTGTGCAGTTCGACCATTGGCAATCCTTCCACCATCACTGTTGCTTGGATATGCAGAACTTGTTGTATAGCTCTTTGGATCCCTACCTGAAAATGAAACATCTATATGTATATGCAAGAATCATCAAGGCAAATAGCTAAACATCCAGCAAAGATATACTACACGTTTAGCACACATGTCTTGGATTTATTTGACTTTAATGTGACAAGTAACCATTGGTATCTGCATAATGCACAGTTGAAAGTCACTCACAGCTGGTAAAGGAAGGACTAAACTTCTCTTCCCCAAATGCGATGACTCCTCCCACTACTACAAAAAATCACACACACACACACATGTATTCAGCAGGCCTCATTCCTGTGCTGGAGGGAGTGATCTTCATGGAGATTGCCGCTGAGGAGGAAAGCATTTATTTTATTTATTTCATTTATGAATCACTTCCCATGAAACCTCCCAAAGCGATTAACAATAAAGATATACCTAAATACAATTTCTAGACCACTACAGATAACGACTCCACTTAAAAGGCTTATTTAAAAAAGGGAAGATCTTCCCCAAAAAGATAATAGAGATGGTGCCTGTCTGTTGTGTAATGGGGGAGGAGCTCCCAAGGGCAGAATGGACCTCCTAATGAGTTGGTATCTGCAAGAGGCCCTTTCCAAAAGAGCACAGTGATCCGTTTGGTATATAAGGGGTGAGACAATCATTTAGATATGCTGGTCCCAACTTAGTAGCACAGTGGCAAATTCGGACGTGCAGGGTCCCTTCATGATAATCACAACCACTATCTGTCTAGCTCAGTATTGTTGGCAATGACTGACAGAGGCTCTCTAGGGTTTCAAAGGGAGCATTTTCCCAGCCACACTTAGAGATGCTGGGGACTGAACCTGGGACCTCTGGGGCATGCAAAGCATGTACTCTGTCACTGAGCAACGGTACTTTGGTTTCAGATTCTGGGAGTGAGGCTGAAAGAATGTTAAATAAGGTCATGTAGATCATCCAGTGAGCTGAGGGGAAGGATTAGAACCTTGGACTTCTAAGCCAAAACCTACCACTGGCTGATTCCACCCACTGGCTCACTCACTCTATCTCTCAGAGAAAGAATTTGAGAGACTCGTCTTTCCTTACAAAAGCATTCTTATTTTACACATAGACCCTGTCCCCACATTTAGCTGAAATCAAACGCAGAAGGTAGAACATTATTTCCAGCCCCTCCAATGATAAAGAATCTTACAAAAAGAAAGTAAAAGAATACCTACATTCTTATTCATAACCTAGAACTCCAGTATCCCAGTAAAACACCACAATGGTGCCTTTTGTCCTACACAACTATTATAACCATCATGTGGCAGGGCAAGAAGTTTGTTTCATCAGTGAAAAAGAATAAGGGGTGTGTTTATTCTCTGTCACCAGAAGCCTGCACTGTGCCAGGAAAATCAGCTGCTTCTTTTGCCTTATAGGGCCGAGATTAGTTGCTAGGGAATAGGGACGGCCAAGAAATTCTATTCAGTTTACATTTCAAGCTAAATCCATCAAATTTGCACTTTCCAAAACAATATGAGAACCAAAACACGGCCATCCTTTGAAATTCGCACGTATTTGAATTTTGCATTGCAGTTTGACAACCACATAATATTTACAAAAATGTGTGTGTTGGGGAAGGTGTGCCTGAAAATGAAATATATGAGTGAAAATAACCAACAAGAATGGATTATATGATGAGAAATTGCTTGTAAACATATGTACATTAGTCAACCCTGCCTACAGCAATGTGTTTATAAGGAGAAAATCACACTAAAATGCTGGAGAATCTTCATGAGGATTGTTTTTTTTTAAAAAAATGCAAATTGCTGCAGAAAACAGAGAGCCAAAAATGACAGATCTTTCCATCCCTACTGGGGAGGAAAACATCCAGGAAGAAGACTCCTGTAAGATTTATGATCCTGACTTAAGACTGCAAACTATTTTATGCACAGTTACCTGGGAGTAAACCCCACTGAAACACAGTGGGATTTACTTCTGAGGAAATGTGCATCGGTGTTTGCTCAGGCGCAATTGTGTCCATAGTAAAACATCCTGTGTGGAGTTTTCTCATAAGGTTTTTCCTGGTTTAACCGGTAAGCTGAAGGCTTAAAGCAAATGTCATTCAGTTGCCACCAGCCAAAGCACCACAGCTTTGGAGCAATCTACAGTCTGTCCCACCACCCAAGAGTGAATCCAGAAAAAGGAAGAGGGAAAGAGAGATCGCTGCCCACTTAGATATCCAAACAGGGGATCTGCCTCTTTCAGATCCTGCAAAGGAGTTTCCCATCTGGCAAGGTTTTCTTGTTTGTTTCTATCAAATGGAAAAGCCCAGCATTTCTCGATATGCAATGGAGGCCATGAAGCTGTGCCAAGCCCTGAGGAGGCCGGGTTATCTGAGTGGCAGGTGTTGGTGATCGGCCTCTTCCTGACAAACAATTGCCAGCCCAGCATGGCACAAAGCAATGCAATGTCCCTGATACAGATTGTCAGTTCAGAACAATATCATGCTCAATGGTATCCAAAGCCACTAAGAGATCAAGTAACAATAGCAGAGTTGTACTCCCCCTGCCCTTCTCCCCACAAAGGCCATCCATCAGGGCAATGAAGAACAGTTCAGTTTCAGAATTAGGCCTGAACCCAGGCTGGAATGGGTCAAGATAATCAGTTTAATCTAAGAATGCTTACAACTTTGCTGTCATGATCCATTTGTCTTTGGCGATGGAACAACCAAATTGGTCCACCACCAGGAAGTGATCTGACCATGGCAAAGAGATTTATATTTACCATGACCCAATTCCCACCAGACCCCTTTCTCCTTCTGGAGCAAAGACCAAATCATGGGTATACTCTGCCCTATGTGTTGGTCTGATGACAACTTGAGTCAGCCCCATGGTCACCATGAATGCTGTGAACATCCAAGTTGTAACACAAGAGGCAGCCTCCGCGCTGATGTTAAAATCACCCGTAACTATTATTCTTTTGTTTGCTTGTTTGTTTAAGGGCAGCAAACAAGGGGCAAAACGAAGAAAAATAAAACATTTTAAAAACATATTTTTTAAAAAATAATCTCTAGAAACAGCTTAAAAAGCAAAGTCTAGGTAATTCCAACACTACAGTGAAGAACACCTCCACCAGCTCAGTCAGAGAAGCTGCTGGACAGTTGGGTGAATGGTACAGCAACCCTAGTTTACTTTCTCTTTCACCAGATCATCACGCTTATCCATGATCAAGTCATGGGTGAGCGAGCTCTTATTGTGTACTGATCTGGCATTAAACAACAGCACACCTAGGCTGGTGTGCACAGCTGACTGATACCCAGGAACCCAGCTATGCAAGGGATGAGAGCAAGGAACAATTTGGGTCAATTTGCCATCCAGGGATATTATAGCCAACTTCCCACACATTTGGGGCCAATCGGCTCTACCGGTTGTCTTCCTCGATCCATCCTGCAGATTATGGAGACAAACTATGGAGATCAAACCACCAAAGCTTGCCTGTATTCGCCATATAGTGCCATATTCTTTGTTCCAAAGTACAATCACAGTTGTAGGGATTTCTAGAATCCTTGACAGTATGACCAAGAATATTATAATCTACATAATCTACTTCACTCTGTTTGATTATAGTGTAACAAATGTATATTGCACTTTATTTACATTTTGTAAACCTTTCCCAGATGCCCCATACTCTGATATTTTGTGTCCCAATTCCTATATGATCAAAGCTGCAAGAGATTAAAAGAAAAGATCTTCAAAGGCTCATGACATTTGGAGAGAAAATGAGAAAATGCATCCTCTTTGAAAACTGAACGACTGCATGGGAAATGAATGCAAAATAAAATACTATTTATACATTGCTTCAATTATTTAAAAAGAAATGCCACCAGATTAATAAACAATTACCATAGTAACACCAGTAAGATATGAAACATATGCTTATACATTTTTAATGTGTAAATGGACATGCAAGACAGCTGAAAGTTATTTTGATTCCCTTTGTTCCTGTAAGACAAGTGACAAATCCATTAATGTATTCTTCCAAGTAATACCCCCATATTGTTTTATTTTCACAGAACATCTACACACACCTGTATCTTCTTATTCAGCAGACCTACGCCCTGGACAAATGTGAAATGACTGTATAAAAAGTAAGGGTTGCCCATAAGGAAAAAAATCCAAAATCTATATGAAGGCAATATGACATTTTGTTGCCCTAATAAAGGATTTTGGATTTTAAAAATAAAATAAAAATAAATTTCATTATTACATTTGCCATAAGCCCTGTCTTTTAGGAACATAGGAAGCTGCCTTACCTGGAGTCAGACCATTGGTCCATCTAGCTCAGTGCTGTCTGCACAGGCATTTATTCTCGAGGGTCTATCTAGAGATGCCAGGATTATACTTTGCCAGTCCTCTGCTAGTGGCCCACAGCCCTTCCCCCCAATAACAGCAAGCAGTAGATATCAAGCTGAAATTTATTTCAGGATTGACTTTTGTAAACTCAAACTTTAGTTTGATGCCTTCAGTCGCCATGAAGTCCTTTCTTCCTCTCCTTTTTTCACATCCTCAAATCCCTTCTCCTCTTCTCCTGAGCTGCTTTCTTCCATGGGTCCATTTCCAGATTTTCTTCACCATAATACCTCCAAATCCCATCTTTTATTATAACATCTGTGACTCTGCCTCGCACTTCCTAAGATATCCCATCTTTCATCCTCCCACAAAACCAGGTTCACACCCTTGTAGGGTTGCCATATTCCAGTTCCACAAATCCGGGCAGGTTAATTTGCATATTATGTAAAGTATTTGCATATTATGCAAATATTTGCATATTATGCAAGTATTTGCATATTATGCAAATTATTTGCATATTATGCAAATATTTGCATATTAATACTTGGATTGTCCAGTTGTTTTGTTTTTGTGCCTAGGAATTGCCACCAAAAACTGGGGAAAGATGTGAGAAATCTTTTTTTTAAAAGCAACATTTTTAGCCTTAAATGCCTAGACTCTAGTTTCCAACACTATGGGGTATTTATTGATTGATTAAGAGAATTTATATCCTGCCCTTTTGCTGTTAAAAACAGAGCTCAGCACAGCTTACAAATATAATAAAAACAATAAAAATACACAATCAATATAAAAACATAATAAAAACACAAAATAGCAACAAACATAAAGTAAGTCAGGGCAACAGTACGGTTAACCATATACGATATATTTCAAAGATGTGGTGGGTGGAGAAAAACAAGAAGCCAAAATGTTAGGAAAAGGAGTCTTTCACACCACATGCTCAGTTGTAAATACTGTTGCAGCAAGCTTTACAAGTTCCTCCAGTATTCCACTGGTGCAGGCACTCAGACATTCAAAGTATCTGTATGTTTCTTAGGTTTTATAAAAGCAGAGCTTTGCTTAACTCAAAATTTCTTCTCCCTTTGATCAACCACATCTACACAGGTTCCACCTCCATACTCAAAATGAAACTGGGCCTGGAAGTGTGCAACAACCACACACATACCTTGCTAATTAGATTACCAATGCCAGGATGTCTGTTTTATGGACTACTCTCCTGCTCCCCCCCCCCCGGGCATCATGAAAGACCCAGTCCTGGGCTCAGAAAGAAAATAAATATCTGGTCCTCTTCAAAGTATTGATAAGCCTCTTGTTTTAATTGAAATAATAATTATAAATTCTTGTTCTTATCACTAATGGGAGTTAATTATCTTGCATATGCTGCTGTTGCTTCTATGGCTGTAACGGAGTGAGGTTAAAGATAAGTGAAATGCAAATAGGAAAAAAACAACACAAAAGGCAGTAACACTTTCCTAAGTGTAATACCATACCAACCACAACAAGATTCCTATGAGTAAGGCAGAAAACTAAGCATCTCACAACCAAAAATATGATAAATGAAGAAATATGTATAAAAGCATGACTATCAAATATATTTATTATTTACACAAACTGTAAAGATATTTATAGTGCAATCCTAGGTTTATTTATTCAGAAGCAAGTCCCAGCATATTCAGTGGGGCTTACTCAAACAGGGACAGAAATGCAACTTCAAGTGATAAGCAACTTCATTCACACAACCCAAAATTCCGAATCATGCCACTTTACGCTGTTTTGCAACTGTTTATACTTGTTTTTATGGTTATTGGATTTTAAATGGCTTTATTTCTTGTTGTGAGCTGCCTTGGTTTCCAACCCTACCTCACAGGGGTGTCGGAAAGATTCCATACATGCACACGCACACGCAGACACTGCAGATGTACAAATACATACAGCCCATATAATAGTTTATTGTCAAACCAGTTGGTCATTGCAGAAAAATCAGTATTAGTTTTTAAAAAATCAGTATTACTTTCCTACAGAATAAAAACTGTAATACCTAAGTAAGCCCTGCCTACTTGCTTTAAAATAGGACTGGAGGGCACAAACACAATTCTTTTTTACATTCACTCCAAAGTCCCATTGATTTTCAGCACATTCATAACCATGTCTACTCAAAAGTAAGTCCTATTGAATTCAATGGGATTTACTCTGGGCATATGGGATTAGCATTGCTTTTACAAAAAGCAAGCATTGGGAAAGTTTTCAAAACACTGCCCAAGATCTGACTCCTGCACACAAGAGGGAAAAAAACTGAAATGTATATACTTACCCAATTTATGAGATTTTCAGATAAACAGGGGGTGAAACCACCATTTTGTTTTCTAGACACTGCCTAAGGTCAATGAAACTGAAACACAATCCCTGATTGGCTGCAATGCTGAACGGGCGGGGTTAAAGCTAAGAAGTGCTATACACTACTGTTTAAAGAAAGATTTAACAGTCGGGGGGGCGGCTGACATTTTTATGTATATCTGGAGAACCGGACCACCTAGAAACTTAATTTTTTTTTAAATTAAAGCTGAGAATCCGGGCCACCTAAAGGGCTAGCCGAGCACCGGGTGGCATGCATAGAATCTGGGTAAAACCCGGCTAACCGGGCAATATGGCAACCCTACACCCTTGTCTTTCACTTTCAGTTCCATTTCACTTTCATTTGGGGCAGGAACTGAGCAGGTGATAGAGAAGGAATGCAGGAGGATCCTCTTAGAGTCAATAATTGGTCTCCAGCTTTTGACAGATGGCACACTCCTTCGTAAAACGTACATAAAATGTGTGCACAGTGTGGCGAATTGGATGGGACAACATGCAAGCGGATGGACTGGGCATATGACTGAGTGCCAGTGATGGAATTATCTGCTTAGCCCATCCCTATAATACACTCTTACGAGACTGCCAAACATAACATGATCCCCTATACAAATAACTTTATTTCACGTAAAAACCATATATCAAGGAGATGGAATCTAGACTAGCCTTTTTCCTAATATTTTTTTCTGTTTGGTAGGAATTATTATCAATAACAACAACAACTTCTCTTCCTTCCATTTACGGAAGATGTGAGATCCAGCAGAGCCTCTCGCTGAGAAAAAGCAGAGAGAGGTGTTTTTTGCTAATTCCCCTCTTCCACCTGGCAGCCCATCACACTACCTCCCACACTACTCTGGGAAGTCCTAACGTAGCAGTGTCTAGACACAGGTGTACCACCCCAATGAAAACCAGGCCTAAACTTCAGCCTGTCTCATTCTGTGGCAAGCAGCCCTGCATGCCTGCTACAAACAACATTTGAAAAGCTGACATTTGCATTTCATCTGCTTTCAGAACTATTATCTAAACTCTAGAGGCACAGAGGGGTTTGACTGTGGGTGTGAATGGTTCCAGAACCTAAAGTCTCTGAAATGGCCTACAATGTCAATGAAATTTCCTATGCAAAGGTAGCAAAGAAGATATTGCAGGCTGTGGTCTATGCAGAATGGAAACTTTTATTTTCCTCCATGTAACAGTGTGATGGGGTGAAACATGTTGCATATAATAGGCAGACTGCCTCTGCTGTATATTTTTCAACAGAGCTCTCCACATAGGGGTGCTTCACACTTTCTGCTGTGGATATCAATAGTTCCATCAATGTTTCCAGCATCAAATATCAAAACATCAGACTTGCATCCTTAAAGCCCTGACAGCCTCCTCTCAATCAGGGCTCATAGCTAATTTACATAGGACTTCAGTGGAACAGAGCTGAAACAAAGATTCACAAATATTTGGAATATGCCAGATTTTATCATTTTTATCAGTTGAATTGAGATTTTCAGATTTTACCATTTACATCTTTAACGTAAAATCCAAATGCTTAAGACTTGTTGGCTTCTTTTTGTTGTTCGGCAATTAGCAAATATAAAACTTCTTAAGCTGTCACTGTCAAATAGTGTCTGATACCTAAAAACCACTGCATGCCATTCATCAAATGCAATCATATATTCAATGCCATCGTGTGAAGCAGCCATACACTCTGATCAGTGAAAGCTGCAAACAGTAATGGAAAGAGATTGTGCATGTGTCAAAGAGGTCAACATTCATTCCATAAACATGCTCAGCTGACAGAATACTCAACACAGCAAAAAATACGTTTCCCAGTTTAACTGTGTCCAACAAGTTTCCTGCCTCGGATGTGTAGGTCACAGTCCACAGCAGTTGAATCAAAGGCCTTCTTAAAAATACAGAACAATGTAGCTAGTGCTTGAGACAAAACTCTATTTCGTGGTGTAATGGGGTTTATGATTGGAGGGAAGGGAGGGAGGAGGTCACTTGGGATATGGAATGTTAAGTAAAGTGGGAGGAGCAATGAAAAGAGCATTGAATGACAGTTGGATTGATTATTAAAATGGTGTCAAATTGACATTTGGAAGAGGATGGAGGGTAGAGGGGATTATCTGCGTGGGAATGGATTTAAGAGATCACAGTCATCCCAGATTGCATTCACCCCAGATTTCACCTTACTGTGAATTTGCTTTCGTTATTCCTCAAATAAACACTCTGTTGTTAACCCTGGGTAACTGTCACTGAAACCCATGCTTAAGTTGTCCGAACAACTATCCCAGTACCTCTACCTACACAGTGCTGTTAGCACATTAAGATTGTGGCAATAGAGTATACAACCTGCACTTATTTTGGATCCACTTAGTTTTGATAACATTGATGGTTTGGAACCATACACTTGAAAAGAGATTGCCTTAAAAACATTCTAATTGTGCAGAAAGCCATATTCAATATTTGCAGACTGGGGATATATATTTTTTAAATGTATTTTAGATCTTGGAATGATCCTTCCTATCAAAAGTTTAGAGGAAAATATAACAAATCCTGCAGTTTTATTCTTCTCAGTAGCTTCCCATTCCTAAACGGCCAAATGCCACAGTGGAAATGTCGATGTTACATGTCATCTTGATCTGCTGCCTTCTTCCCCCTCCCTTTCATTAAAGCTTTAATGCCACAATTATGGCCACATTGCCCTATAAAAAAAAAGGAAAAGGCAGTTTACTTTAAAAAGTGAAATTGCATAGCCTACTATTTAATTATACACAAATGTAAATGGCCCATTTTTCCATAACTGGTTATTACAGCACTGTTTTACTTTCTGAGTTTTCACAATCTCTTAAACCTACAATGCTTCCTGCTATATAATTGTTTTGTTACATTATTGTTTTCATCTTATTTTTTCTCTCTCTCCCTTTTAATGCGAGTGCAGCAGGAGGATAAATCTTGGTTTTAAGCCAGCCAGTACTTCATCTACTTAAGCTTTTATAGATGAAGATTGCTGTAATTATCAGAATACCCGCTTATTTCTGAAGTATTATCTTGGCAACCTGCTGGCATTTACAACCAATTAACAAGCGTTGCCCATTAGTTGCGTAAGGGGTATCGCCGAGTAAACCTATTGTGTGCTAATTTTCTATTTTAGATAATCAGTTTGGCCATCCAAAATGGAAATGGGAAGAAAAGAAAGGTTTGACACACAGTGGCAAGCGTGTAAAAATTACTACGTGCTTCTAAGAGACAAAGGTATCCAACGACTCAGTGATTACTTCACTGTCGTCACCATTGGGTCTTAAGTATTTATTCCTTTTATCTCTTCTGGAAGATAAATTATAAAGTACAGCTTTGGCAAAGTAATCATGTGCCCCCCCCAAAAGAGAACTACTGTCTTCTCCTCCTGTCTTCTCCTGTCTGTAATTACATCAAATTGTACAAGTGTTAAACACTATATAAAAAGATTTTTTTTAAATTAAAAAAGACAAAGAAAAGAAAACTGGCAACCGATAGAAAAAGCAGCCTCCTGTCCCCTCCTATTACTATTAAAAAGGAGAAACAAGAAGGGCTCCTTTACAAGAACGCTCTTGTAAGCGGCCTCATGTGTGCTGTATTTCCGAAGGAGCTTTTCTTCTTTTCTTCTTAGTGTTCTGTTATTTTCTTCCCTCCATCTGTTTGAAAAGTGGGGTGCCCCCAGTCAGGTAACCCAGAGTCCTAAACGTGGGGGGCAAGGATGGGGCTAGAAAGGATTGGTCCTTGCAGAAAAATATGGGAGACAGAATGAACCCCTTCTTCACCCCCAAACTCTCAAAACTGGGGGATGGAGGTTGAGTGTTTTACATGTACACACTGCCAGAGAATCCTTGCACTGAACAGCAGTATACAGGAGCAAGATCTCAGCTGACTAGAATTGGGAATCTGACAGGCTGAAAGGAAGCAAAAAGCCTGCAGCTTGCTTCTCTTGAGCCTGGAAACCTAATGGGGAAAGAGAATTGGGCTTGGTGGACACACGGTGTGAGGCATGCCTCTTAATTTCCTGTGGGCACCATCCCCAGGCTTAATTCCCCAGGCACCATCTCTGCTATCCAGGCCGGTCTGTGACCGAAATAAATTTATTCATCTCTGCTATCTTTTTGGTGCCTTTTGAAGACTTTCCTCTTTCAACAAGCCTTTTAAGCTGAGACCTATCCCAGTCTGCATCTGTGTCAGAATTGTTTAATATGTTTTTAAATAATGTTTTTAACCCTTTTTAAGGTTGTTTTTTAAAATGTTTTTAATGCTGTTTTGTTTTAATGTATTTTAAGATCTGTTTTTATGATGTTTTGAAGTGTTTTACTGCCTTGTTTGCCGCCCTGGGCTCCTGCTGGGAGGAAGCGTGGGATACAAATTAAATAAATAAATAAATAATCTCATTTCCCCCACAAACATACGCAGGATTCTTTCAACAGCAGAATGGACTCTTCCTTTGCCGCCTAAAGGTTTCAGATAGAGAAGCTGGGCTTTAAGAGCCAGTCATGCAATCACCAAACCGAATTCTTGTCCTACCTCCAAAGGATCCATGAAAAAGTGAAAGCCTTCTCACAAAAGTTTTTTTCGAAAAAACTAACCTTGGAGGACACTTATGCAGTGGTGCACATCCTCCTTGGAGAACACACATGCTATTGTGCACATCTTAAATGGAGAATGCATATGCTATGGTGCACATCCTGTTTGGAGAACATATGTACTGTGATGTGCACCCTTCTTTTAGAATGCATACACAATGGAGTGTATCTGCCATCTAGAAAGCATGTGTACATCCTCCTTTGAGAACATATGTGCTATGGTGCCCATCTTGTTTGTTTGTTTGATTGATTGATTTATATCTCACCTTTCCTCCCAGCAGGAGCCCAGGACAGCATCTTCTTTGGAGAATGCATATGGTAAGGTGTGTATCTTCTAAGCCCAGTTCCCTCCTCTCCCCCCAAAGAAATTAGAGTACAAAAGGGAATCAACTAAAAGGATCATAGGAGATGATCTACCACTACCATCATCAATCCTTTTCATAGCACAAATTATTCACAAGTAATTTATTTGTTTTAATCTAGTCCTAATTTCCACACGTGTCAAACACTGCTATTTCCAATATGTTCTATTGCATCCAAATGATGATGTGTCTGTCATCACAGTATGATGGTTTATGATTTTATCAAAGACTACTTAAATATAAAAGTTCAAAAATGACTAATGGGAATGTAACAAAGAAGCTTTGCAACAAGTAAAGGTGAAAAGTTGCTATCTCATTTGACCTATAAACAGAAAAATGTTTCCTCAGTGATAGAGGGATTGAAACCCATTGGAATAACTTGAACTTAAAAGTGTATGTTTTCAACTGGATCATCATAACTATTATTATTTATTATTATTATTAACAAAAAGCAACAAGCTTGACTGTGACAGCAAAGTTTATAAAAGTAAGCATTTTAAAAAGTAGGGTTTAAGACTGCTATTGCCAGATATGGCTATTTTCTATTGAGTTTTAAAGACTTAAGCAGATTTTCTAAAGCATGGTTAGATCCCAACAATTCCACAGATCAGGATGGTTGAATGGTTCCTGCTGCAAAATGACAGGAAATGCATTTTATTAAATGAAGTGAACTGTACAATGATGCCTTTTATTTTCCTCCTGTGGATTGGATTCATATTTTGCCTCGGCATAAGTTAAACAAAATTAAGACTATGATTATGCTAAAACGATAGAGCCCATTAGAGGAAAAGATAGAAAATGTTGAACTCCTCCAACAAAGTCATAAAGAATTATCAACTGTGCAATTAGTAAAGTCTGAGCATACAAAGTGAAGTCTATTAAGTCATCAATGAAGGAGAAAAATGTTGTGCTTGGCAAACTGATGAGTAGATTTGGCTTAATTATTTTGAATTAATTGCTATTGGCTACAATAATTGGAAAATTAAAAATTTAAGGTATGGCCATAAAACCATTCCCATAAAACGAATCTGGTAATACAACCAGGCCATTTGTTTAATTATTTTGCATACAAAAGGCAAAGCAATAATAAGAATTATCTAGCAGAACTGTTTGGAAGAGGGAAGGCTTAGAAACAGGGTTGCCTATTGCTACTATTCTCAAGTTAGTATTTGTATGGAAAGCCCATTACAATAGACCAGTGGTTCCCATCCTTTATGAGCAGGGGCCCCCTTTATAAGCTGAATTTTTTTGTGACCCCCTGCCCCTAGGGAGGCAGGCTGGCTGCCAGGAAGGAAGGGGAAAAGCAGCCTTTCTGTGCAGGCTTGCTTCTTTTTGCTTCACAAAAAGCCCTCTCCTCTCATTCTAAGTAAGGGCATTGCCAGTAGCGGCAGTGCAAGGAGACAGGAATCAATGATAGTAATCCCCTCTTCTTCCTGGTAGCTCCACCCTCAGCCTCCTTTGGCATCTGCCATGTATTTTATAGGCAGATGCCTGTCCTTAGTGCGCCTGAAAGACGCTCTGGCGCTTCAGCAAAAGGCCTCCCCTCTCGTTTGGAGCAAGGGGGAGGTGTCATCTGCAGTGGCAGTGGGAAGCAGACAGTGTAGAAGGAGTGAAGACTTTTTTAAAACATTAATAAATAATTCATTTCTTTACTGTTCACGGCCCCCTCTGGATTACTTCACGGGGCCCCTGGGGGTCCTGGCCCCCAGGTTGGAAACTACTGCAATAGACTAAGGCTGGAACTCTATGCAGTGCTTACCGTTCAGAACGATTAAATTTCTCAGTAAACATGTGTAGGCTGACACTTCATCTCTTTATACACCAAAATCATATTAGTGTGAGTATCTGATCCATATGACACCAACATGGGCCAGATGTTGCCAGAAATTAGCCCCATCCTGCATTGCCAATGGTCAGGAATGACGGAAGTTGTAGTCTGACAGCATGCAGGGGTTCTTAACTTGTGGTCCATGGATGGGCTTCAGGGGGTCCATGAACCAGGCACAAAACAAAAGTCAAGTTCCAGTGCAATAAAATAAATTGAATGTATTTGTTTGTTTGTTTGTTTATTTATGGGAGTCCATAACTTTCATCAGATTTTCAAAGGGGTCTATGACCAAAAAAAGGGTTAAGAACCACTAATCTAGGGGGCACCATAGTGGCTACGCCTGTCTTAGAAAGTTTTCCAGACAGTGGTAGGCTTTATAAGGCAGTAAATATGAGGTTGTTACTCATTACGACTGAGGATGATTCAGATATATTTCCTTTAGGTAGCACTTCTGTTCCAGAGCCTGGAGAATGGGGTTGGCAGAATCCATGTGTCCCACTTGTCAGGTCTGTGAAAAAAAGAGACCATGAGATAGACCCACACATCAGCATTTGTTCTCTCTTGATGTTAAGAGATTTCCCCCTTTATTGTGAGCTCTCATATTTGTTTCCCAACCTGCCATAGCAGCATAGTAGTTGAGGCAAGGGTGGGTGGCCTCTTCAGATCCCAAGGTAGTGCCTGGAAAGGAAATTTTGCTTAGTTGTTTGAATTCTGCCTCCCTGTAAATCATAGAATCATAGAATAGTAGAGTTGGAAGAGGCCTATAAAGCCATCAAGTCCAACCCTCTGCCCGATGCAGTTATCCAAAGGACTGCAAAAGGCTGCGATTGGCAAAGGCTGGGATAAGCAACCAACCAGTGTCTGCAAAAGCTGGTGGTAGAATAAGAGTTCTTTTCTTATGTTCTCTTCCCCCTCCCCTGTACACACATACTGAATTTGTAGGGGTGGGTCTGCCCCTTGACCTTTGCCCATTCAGTGTGAGAGGGGCTGTACATGTACATACTTAGAAATCTATGGGTGTGGGCTCCTCTGTGTGATCTCTATGTGATGTAATCGGGTTTCCAACTGCATGGAGGAGCTTAGGCACATACAAGCAGGACACATCCCTCTTCTTTCTTCTTCCAGGTACCCTTCATGGCCCCAGCCAGCCTCCCTTAGGAACCATTAAGGTGAAAATACAGCACTCTCAGTCCTGGCAAGCCAGTAGAAGGAGGTGATGCTAGCCTCAGAGTCCCAGGCAAATACTTAACTGATGAGACCCCCCAAAACAATCCTAAGCTTCTCCTTTCATTTTTAGAGCTTGTCCAGATAGGCAGAACATTTCATCAGTTCACATAGGGATATCATATTTTCCCATCAGTCTCACTTCATGGAAAATGCAATCCCTACTAGGAATGGCAAGAAATTCTATCCAGTTCATATTTCAAGCTGACTCTATCAAATTCGCACTTTCCGGAACAACAGGAGAACTGAAACACAGTCAGCCTTCGAAATTCGCACTTACTTGAATTTTGCAATGCAGTTTGTCAACTAAACAATGTTTACAGAAATGCATGATAAAGTGCACATAAAATGAATACATGAGTGCAAATAACACAGAGAAATGCAATACAGGATGAGAAATTGCTTGCAAAAATGTGTATATTTGTCAAAACTGCCTACAAAAATGTGTTTTTAAAGAGAAATTCACACTAAAACACTGGAAAATTTTTGTGCTGATATTTTTTTTAAAAAATCACAAATTGTTCTAGAAATGTGGAGACCTGAATATAAGATTGGAGATCTTTCCATCCCTTATCCCTACCCTATGACTATAAATGCTGGAAAGAATGCAGTTGCCCAAGTGTCACAGACAGTACATGTATGGCATCATTAGAGATATGTGAAGCCAGCTCTTCTCTAATTACTGATCTTACAAAAAGCTTTTGAGACTTTAAATTGCTATTTATTATGTTTATTCTGTCACCATATTTGTCGTACTATATCTGTACTATAGTGTGAAGACTACTGGTGTTAAGAAATACATTTGAGTTGAATGATAGTCTCTGATAAAATGTTTTGTTTTGTAAATTAGATAGATAGATAGATAGATAGATAGATAGATAGATAGATAGATAGATAGATAGATAGATAGATAGATAGATAGATAGATAGATAGATAGATAGATAGATAGATAGATAGATAGATAGATAGATAGATAGATAGATAGATAGATGATGAACATTCTTCCCGTAATACCATGGCACTTTTTATTTGCTTTTAAAATGTTTTAAATTAATTCTTTGAAGAGGGCTTTGTTTTTTTAATAATAAATAACAAACAGAAGCTGGTTTCCTTCCCAATTTGCATATGTTCAGGAGTATTCAGAATATTTGCATGCCAGAATATTTGCATGTTTATGGTGGAGTATTGGCACACTGGATAGAAATCAGTTGCTTTCTCTCCCTCCACCCCACCGGAGATGCCAAACATGTCTCCACAGTGAGAGGGGTTCCAATGAGGCCTAGAGAATGGTCTGAAGGCACATGATACAGTTCTGCTTCTAAAGCTAAGCAGGGAAGGGCCTGCACATTTCACAGATTTCGGAATCCACATGTAAGCCACTCATTTCCTTAGACTTGAATGTAGACATAAGAAAGAAAAAGTCCTACAATTCTTTACTAGTGGGCTCTTATACCATTTAAAGCCACATAGGCTCCTACAAGGAAAACCAAGGAAGCAGTAGAAGAGCCGTTGAAATCACTTCAATTGGATTGCTAATATTTATGAGGTCACCATGACACTCTGTTGCTAGAATTGTGCTGCAGAAGTAGGGATATGTGAAACCCCCATGAGAAATTTCACAGATTTTAGTGAAACACTTGGTGTTCCTCAAAATTCCTTAGATGTTTCCCAAGAAGAAGTCTACAAATTCAAATTGAATGCCACTTGAGTTCCTGTGACAAGCTATGAACATGAACACACACACACAAACCTGAAAAAGTCCATTTGTCTTTTCTAAAAAAATATTTGGTCTCTCTCAACAATTTCTCAGATGTTTCCAATGGGGAGAAAAACTGAAGGGTGGGAGCCAAAAGCCTGCACCACACAGGAGACCCACTAACCCTGAGGGCTGCCCACAAGAGGTGGCCTCCAGCACCTCCCTTGGGCAGCTTTTCAAAACAGCCCCATGCACAGCTTAGGGGCCTGGTTATCTGAAGGAAATCTTCTTACCCTACAGTCCTACCCATGCCTCAACGTTGGCTGGGGAGGCAGTCACTGACTGAGATCAGAAAATCCAGGACTTGCCAGAGGGCCTTCTCAGCAAAAGAATCCCAGTTGTGGGACACTCTCCCCTCTGAGCTTTGGCCAGCGCCTACTTTGGCTATTTTTTGGCACCAGCTGAAGACGTCTGCCAGGCCTTCC
Organism: Rhineura floridana; assembly: GCF_030035675.1. Taxonomy (NCBI): domain Eukaryota; kingdom Metazoa; phylum Chordata; class Lepidosauria; order Squamata; family Rhineuridae; genus Rhineura; species Rhineura floridana. The sequence continues at coordinate 21,696,310 of NC_084481.1, forward strand.
AAATCTGTTATGAATGTGCTTGCAATGCACATGTTTATTTATTATTTATTTATTTATTTATTAAATTTATATACCGCCCGACTAGCAATAGCTCTCTGGGCGGTGAACATAAAATAGCATAAAAATACAATGAATAACAAAATAATACTAAAATACAATCATCAATCCAATACAATAAACATTTTAAAAAGTAAATCAGTGTAACTTAAAATGCTTCAAAGAATAGGAAGGTTTTGACCTGGCGCCGGAAGGAGAGCAGAGTCGGCGCCAGGCGTACTTCCTCGGGGAGACTGTTCCATAGTTCGGGGGCCACCACTGAGAAGGCCCTAGATCTTGTCATCACCCTCCGGGCCTCCCTGTGAGTTGGAACCCGGAGGAGGGCCTTCGTAGCAGAACGTAGTGCACAGGCCGCTTCATATCGGAAGAGGCGTTCCGCAAGGTATCGTGGTCCCGCACCGTATAAGGCTTTATAGGTTAATACCAACACTTTGAATCTAGCCCGGAAACATATTGGCAACCAGTGCAAGCTGGCCAGAACAGGTGTTATATGCTCGGACCGCTTGGTCCTTGTCAGCAATCTGGCCGCCGCATTTTGCACTAGTTGTAGCTTCCGAACTGTCTTCAAAGGTAGCCCTACGTAAAGCGCATTACAGTAATCCAAACATGAGGATATAAAAAGTGTATGAAGTTAAACAGGTGATAATAATAATGGATAATAGGAGGAGGAGCATACTCATGTTGTGAGTGATAGGCAGAGTGCAATATGTGGTTAAAGTCACATTCCTCTGTGAAGTGCATCGCTTTGCCACAGACCTTGCCTGATAGAGGTAGGATCAGGTTAAGCGTTCTCTTTCCAGTACACAAATAATACTGAGTGTTGCAAGACTTTATTTAACATTTGTAAAGTGTTTTCAGATCCTCCGAAAGGTGCTTTTCAAGCACAAAGTGTGGCTGTGTTTCATCAGTTACAAAAGTAGTAAGGGGAAAGGTAGAGAATTTCCTTCACGCACTTCCAATGACTGATCTCAATTACTGATTTTTTTTTAAAAAAAAGTTAAGTCAGAAAAGATTCTATGCCCCTACTTTAGTCCTGCCCTCTTCCATTTTTCCCCATTTCATTTCTGCTTGAGCAGAAAGATAATAATAAAAAGTAGTCCTCTACTCCCTTTGTAGGGAGATTTGACTAAGACAAGCAAGTTCAGTGCCAGCAGCAACTCTACTTATTCTTTTAAATGGAAATTTACTGTCTGCTATATCACATGGGGCAGGAGATACATAACTATTTTTTGCAGCTTGTTCACTGAACAGATTATTGGAAGGGGAAAATATACATTTTTTTTTTTTTGCAGATTTCCAAATTTCAGTGAAAAACCTTCTTGGCAACTTGAAGCGGGGGAAACAGTTTTACTTTCATATTGCTGTATTTCATTTAGATATCATAAGTGCATTCAAAGCAAAAGCTCAATACTCCAAGGAAATTACCTGTTTAAGGCTGTATGCACAGAGTAAGCACAGGAGGACTTACTTCCAGGTGGACATGCAGAGAACTGCCACTGCATGTTTCTTCATTTGGTAAATTTGTCAGATGGTTTGCAAGATTTTTGCAATAAATGTTTGCAAGATTTGAAAAGACTTTTGAAAGCAGCATTGGTGATGCCTGAACTTTTTCTCTGATACATATAAACGCTCAAAGTCATCAAATTTTCACAGTCACTAAACTTCTCTAAAAGCATCAAGAATCATCTGCTGACTGCAAGAGTCTTTGATCAGACTTTGAGTAAGATGATATTGATTATATTTTGTATTTGTGTTTATTTTATTTTTTTGTGAGTCGCCTTGAGGGCCTTTTGACCAAAAGGCAGCATAGAAATAGAATAAATAAATAAATAAATAAAATTAGGGAGGGGACAAAGCAGGAGTGCTTGAAAACGTGTTAAGGGGAGGAGATTAGAAGCTTTTACTTCCAATTTGAAAGCAAGCCATCGTTTGGTGTTTCATCCAAAGGCGTCTGATTGTCTAATCCCCTTACCACATGCTGAAAGGAAACGAGGGAGGGAAGGAGCACATAAGTGTAAGGTTTTGTATTTTGTATTAGGTCTGTATTTATATTGCGTTTGGACACAGTCCTATCGTCCCTGGATAGGAGCAGCTCAGACAGAGTAGATCTCCCTCTCCACCCACAGAGAGGTAGGTCCAAGACTGGAGAAGGATATCCATCATCATAAGATAGAAACATCTGCCACTCCATCACTCCACCCTCTGTTCTCTGACAGCAGTAATAGCAGAAAGCGGCCATGTGGGGCAGACTGTGGGAGACTCGGACCCAAAGCCCTCCCATTCTGCCAATACAGCCGCAACAGGGAGGAAAATATGGTAGTCCTCTGACCAATAGGAGTATTCTGGCCCTCCCACCCCATTCCACCTATCAAACATGCCATGGATCTGGCAGTTCCTAGAACTTTGACTTGCCCTCCCCCACTCCCATGGGGTTGCTCCATTTATCTCTGGGTTTACATTTGGGGGAGATGTTAAATGCTCCTCATTGAATATAGGAACATACACAGGAGCCTAAGTAGCTGCCTTATCCAAAGTCAAGCCATTCGTCTATCTTGCTTAGGATTGTCTCAACTGACTGGCAGTGGCTCTCTAAAGATTCAGACTCATATGACATTCCCAGCCCTACTGGAGACGGTGCGGATTGAACTTGGGGACTTCTGCATGTAGAGGGTGTGCTGTACCATTGAACAATGGTCCTTCCCCACTGGTTTAATTCTGCGTGCTCAATAATAATTCCAAATGCCTAGATGCTCAAGTAGTGCCACTGACTGGAAGTGTAGTGTGTATAGACCTGTATATGTTGTAACATGACATGTACAGAAAACATACATTCCGCAGAATGTCGGACCACAGCTTGTGAAGGGTGCTGAGAGTTGTTAGGAGACCACTATTCTCCTCACAGAGCTACAATTCCCAGAGTTCCTTGGGAAGAGTGATTGATTGTGAAGCCACTCTGAAAATTATAGCTCTGTCAGGGGGAAAGGTGTCTCCTAGCAACTCTCAGCATCCTGAACAAACTACAGTTCCCAGGATTCTTTGGGGGAAGCCATAACTGTTTAAAATGGTATGATAAATAAATAGTGCAGATGTGTAAGGGGGATTGGTTGAAAGATGGTGAGTTGCCCAAAGCCACTTGAGCAGCTCCACAGATGAGTGGGGATCTGAACCTGGATTTCCCTCATTCTTTGCACCACATTCAAATAAACCCACCTGTCTCCTTAACTACACACAAATTATTCTTAATACCCTTCATGCTGCCATACCAATTGCATGTCCTAATCGCAGGTGTGCCTCAGATTTGCTGGGCCTTCACTGCCTGCACTGCTAGGAAGGTTAAGGGAAAAGGGCACAGACATTTGTGGGCAATGCCATATTGTGCAAATTCTACCTGCCACAATGGGCTTTTCTCTCAGCAGCAACACCTTGCATTTCACCTCACCATCTGCTAAAATTCCCTTCCCTAAAGGGCCTGTGCAGCCTTTCATGAGGCTATAGTCTCATTCATTTTCAGATCTCAAGAAATGCTCGCTAGCCAAGTGTTCAGATTTGTCCCCGTTGTCCCTGAGAGCAGATATCAATCTGTTCCATTTTTGACACCCTGCCTCTTTCATCTGGAATGAAGACTCTAAAGAAGCGCCTTCCTAGAGTCTTGAGGAATGTGGTTAATTACGGTTTCCCTTTGATCGAAGACAATCTTTTGGCCCTGCAGCCAAGGCATTGCTTTGACTACAATCGGAGCACCTTTGCTTGCAATTTGCCTTGTAATGCTACAGTTTTGAAGGAAAGGAAAATCCTGATTTGCAACTTTGTCCATGGATACGATATGAGAAACACAAGGAGAATGATTTCCCCCTTTTATTAAATTAATAATAATGTAAAAAAATGTTTCCTCAATGAAGGGAAGGAGAGGTTTCGAACAAAGCATCCTTCCTGCTGAAGAAAAGCCCGTCTGCATTTGAGACACTGGCAAAATTGTTCAAGAACACTTCCCACTCCTGCGGCCGTTTGCCTGCACTTCTGCCAATACTAAGGAGACCTTGAGCGGGCCGTGCTCTAACAGCTGCATCCTAGGAGCAGTTTTTAGATGTGCTCAGCTGGATGCTTAGAAGATTCTCTCCCCGCTTTTTACCTCCTCCTTTTGTCCTTCCTTATTAATATCGCAAATAGTCCCAATTTGGGGCCTAGTCTCACATAAGCGATCCGTCAATACGGCTTGCACAGAATGGCTACAAAATGCCGTGCCTGTGAAAATCTTGCACAGAATGGCTACAAAATGCCGTGCCTGTGAAAATCAGCTCCTTCATTCTGGTTTTCTAAAAGGGACAATGTGATATCCAGTACTGAGGGCTTGCCTTGATGTTTTCATTTGAACAAACTCTTGCTAGGGAAAATTGTTTAAATGCACCCTGCAAGATAATTTATAACAGGGTGCTCTTTTATCTGTTGCGTTCTGAAGTGTCCATTCTCACTTGGATAGCATTCGATTGTTAATCTTAGCAATAGTATTGTCCATCAAACAGAATGCTCAACTGGAGAAGAAGGGGGGGAAGAGAGAGAGAAGAATCCCAGAAAGCAATCTCCCTTCCATTCACCCCTTTATATCTTAACTCCCTTAGATTACTCTTTAGCCATTGGTATGATTATGATGTCACTTTCCTTGCAATTGCAACCCAAAGCAACTTACAACAATAATAAAATACTAAAACCAATGGTAATAAACAAACCATTTTTTAAAAAAACTACAGATAAAAGACAAGTCTTGCAAAACCTGCTACACTAAAAGAGGGCCTGAGTACCCAAAGCCCTTCAAATCAAGGGCCAAAAGGTCTTTGCCTGGCATCTAAAAATACAGATAGCGCCAGGCATGCCTGCCTGAGGAGACTATTCCACAGCCGGGGTAGGGGAGCCACCACTGAAAAGGCCCGTTCTTGGGTCCCCATCCTCCATACCTCCCTTAGAGGGGTCACAGAGAGAAGGGCCTCAGATGAAGAACACAGAGTTTGGGTCATTTCAAGCGGGGAGAAGTCGTCCTTGAGGTATTGGGGTCCTGAGCCACATAAGGCTTTATAGGTCATACCCAGCACTTTGAATTGAGCCCATAAACTAATTGGTAGCCAATACAGTCATGTCAGAATTGGTGTTATATGTTCAGACTGTCTTGCTCCGGTCAACAATCTGGCTTCTGAATTCTGCACCAGAGACAGCCCCATCTATAACGCATTACAGGAATCTAACCAAGAGATTACACATTTGTAATGTATATTAAGAAAATGTGCAGGGGAAAGGACACAGGAATGAGCACACAAGCTCTGCCTCCTCACTGTTTTCATCTTCCTCCATGAGCTGGAAGGTGAGATTCTGAAGTGGGGAAACTCCTGTACTAAGTAAGGGAGGCTTCCTCCATGGAAGATCAGAGTTCTAAAGCATGCAGGGAAACCTACACAAAAAGTGTGTAGGGAAGCAAAAACAGTGAGGGGGAATAGAGCTAGGATCCCTGTCCGCACACCCCTCTTCATGTATTTTCTGAACACACATTGCAAATGCCTGAAAAGGCTGCTCCACTGTAAAATGGCAGCAAAATTTCTGGATTAAAAATATCTTTCATCTAGGTCAGGGTGTGGAACCTCAGGCCCAGGGACCAAATGTGGCCCTCCAGGCCTCTCCCTCTGGCCCTTGAGACTCTCCTCAGGTCAGAAACCTACTCCAGTTCATACCCCTCACTGGCCCTGTTTCATATCCCCCATCCATGAGTGTTTTTGCCAGGCTGGAATATGCCATTGAACTCTGATCAAGCTTCTTGGTTGCCTGGATGGAGGATAGAGATGGGTGTACAAGTATGTGTAGAAACTTGTCTACTGACACATGTGTTGCTCTGCCCACTTTTCCCTCTGGTCCACACACCGCTGGCATGTGGGCCCCAGAAGGTAGCCCAGAAGGCAGCGCAGCCCTTGGTGGGAAGGGGTTCCAGATCCCTGTTCTAGGTGTTACTATTAGCATATTAACATGGAATCCAACCTATGGCAAAGCTCTAGCACAATATATTTAACTAGTTTGATCCTAAGCATGCATGAACTCACAAAGGATGTAAGGATTGGAGTGCCAGCACAGCACCTCAAATGTTGCATACACCAGCTTTGCTAACAGGCACCTCTTCCAGCACAGTTGTTTAGGCTCAGGATCCAAAACATCCATGGTAGCTCTTTCAATACCAGTTATAAACTTTGAGGTTCAGGGTTGAGCTCAAGAGCCATAATCCAGCATTGGAGTGAGACATACTTAAGGCCCTTCGTGTGAATGAGCTCATAAACCTCTGTGCTAGATTTTAGCCAGGAGGTCTGGTCGAGACAACTGCAATGATGTGGCCTTTGATGGGGGTAGATTTCAGTATGGATAAAAGCTCCAGTTTGTCTAAGTAGCAGGACTGAGAAATGTTTCTGTTGGGAGACTGTAGAGATCCGCAGGTGATACTGGGGGAACAGGGCCATTGGCCTGAATGTAAGGAAGCTTCTTCACATGCATCCTTAAGCCTTTGATGCCTAACGGTCCAGTATGCCAAAAGCTACTTCATTTTCCTGGAGTACAAGAATATGCAGGCGTAGAGAAAATGTAACATATGCGTGAGGAAACCAAGCTAACAAATGAACAATATCAATATAGCAATATCTCAGAGTCCCTTAGCCACCTCTCCTTAGGCCTTAAAATAAAGTCTTTTCAGATGTTAATAATGGATAAATGAACACACATGGAATGCAGGAACGTTTCTTCTCCAGTCTATGTGCATTTTTTAGAATACATAGAGTGCCCTCCGCATGTACAATTGTATGTGCAGAGGGCTCTCACATATGATTGGAAAACTATGTAAAAGGAAGGAGGGAGCGTCTTTGTTGAGTAATGATCAGGAACAGCTATTTCTACCAGTTTCAGTTTGAATGCTTCAGTCATAGTTCATTTATTTATTTTATTTTCACATCTATGTTCACAATTATTTTCACATCTATGTTCACGATTAATTGAAGGACCTTTTGACAGATATGTGTAAGGAATAAGATACTTCTGCCAGTTTCTCATTAGATCTCTAAATTAAATCTTGAATCTGGGGGTGGATTGCAGTGGTGTTAGAAACATTTTTAAAATGGCAACGAATATACGCATCCACTCAGATATTTAGGGGTCTGATCCAAAAAACTGCAAAATTGTAGTGATATCTTAACCTGAGTTTCTTGTTTTTCATTGCTGTATTGTTTCAATGGCATTGTTTTGTTGTGTATTTTAATTAAGGATGTTTATGGTTTAATGTATAGTAACTGAGTTTTGCATTTTGTAAACCACTTAAAAGCCTATTTTGACTTTAAGCAGTATAATATTGTTGTTAGTTTCAAAAATTCTGGAAATCAATTTTATTTCTTAAAAGATGAAGAAATGATTCAGATTGCAATTCTAAATGTACTTACTGGAAAATAAGCTCCACTGAACACAATGGAATATACTTCAGAGCCACCATGGATAGGATTGCACTGTAAAATATTAAGAATGAATAATTTCATAATACAGGAAACACCATTGTGTTTTAATCCACAAATACTACTGAAATCCAGCCATGTGATGATCTCACACACCCTGAATAGTGCTTAACGTTGACTGGATTGAGACCATTTTTATTTAATTTGATTGCAGTTGTGGGGTGGGGGGAACGACTCCAAAGCAATGTTAGCAAAGGTCATGTCCAGTTTACCTGACAAAGGACAAGTTGACAACTCCCTAACTTCCTTCACATTTCAGCAAACTTTTCAATTAACCCCCCCACCTCCCCGTGCTATTTAAATATGCTTAAAGTAATGGTTTTCTGTAATTTCTCTCTCTTTTTCCTTTGGAAACATACCGTGCTATTGTCACCTTTAAAAAGAAGCAATTTTCTGACTTTTTGAGATTGAGCAGGTCAAGGAAAAATTACTACTGTGGGAACCCTATAATTAAATAGACCAGACAGCTGCACTTATGAGAAACTAAATTTAAGTTTATGCTATTAATACTTGATTTGGGGGTGGCACTTGGAGTTGTAAGCAGAAGTTTAATTTGCAGCCAACCCCCCAGCCAGCACCAAAACACTTGAAACAGTCCCCCCCTTTTTAAAGAAGAAAATGCTTTAAACAGAAAGAAAATGCTGTCCTTTTTTTCTTTTTGAAAAAAAAGCTAATTAACAGATTAATCAGGGCATGCGTGTTAAGAAATATGCCTCCCCCCCCTCCTTTTACTTTCAGTTATTTTAATGTTACAAGCTGGGCAAAATTTGAAGAGATAAAAGTAACATATATGCTGCTCTTTACAGCTGTTGAACTAGGAATCTACGTTAAAACATTCAGGTAACTGAAATAAAACGTTTCCAAAACTAGGCTTATTGTACATTTATCTCAGACATTGGTATAAAAATGCTGCAAGCTTGTATAAATGCAGTTATTTGAATATTGACAAATTGACAGCTATATATAAAGGACAGGTTTTCTGAAGGGAATTTTAAAAATACTTAAATTCTTGAAAGAAAAATAAAGAGGAGTTAGCTATTGTGACTTCACAATAGCACTAGTTTGAAAAGAAAAGGAGAGAGGGAGAATTGTCAGCTCGCAACATGAATCCCTGGAATAACAAAGTAAAAACTAGAATTGTCGTGGGGCCTAAAAAAAGTTTGCATATGACCAACAAAAGTGTGTGTGTGTGTGTGTGTGTTACAATGGCAATATTCATGATTTTCCCCAGTGGGATCGAATTTTAAGTCTAGAAGTGAAGTTTGCTTTCATTTTCTGAACATGCATGCCGCTACCTAAAGGGGACAGACAACTCTTCACAACTTTTTCCCCAAATGAATTAATGCTCCTTTAGGCAAAAGAATATGACAACTGCATTGTTTCAGACAGACTCCCGTTTGTGATACCTTTAAAAAGTTTTCTTTACTATGCCGTTTACCTCAGAATCCTTTATTTATTATTGTCATTTTTTTGGTCTTTTAATTTCAGAATATGAGGAAACGCAGAGCTCATGTCTTCAACAACATAAATCCAGGTTGAAGTGCAAAATCAAGCCTTAACAAATTCAAAAGACATGCATGTACCTGAATAGGCTTGTTCCTAGTTATCATCATATATTAAACTAAACTAATTAAACAACCATTCGTAGGTGACTTGTATCAAAGAATGCTACGTATATGTACATTAATTAGATCAATGCATACATCAATAAAGTAAGCAATTTTTGGCAAACTATTTCAAATCCACGTATGTGTCTCGTTCTCAACCATGTGTCTGCATGGTGAGTTAGTAGCTGCTTTTTTCCTCCCGCTTCAGTGTGTGTGGTGCTGGAATTCTATTTTCCAGCTGCACTGATTCCGTGGAGTAAAAGAAAACTGATCCATGAAGTTCCCATTTGCATAAAACACAGAAACATCTGTCGCCAGCTTCTTGTCAGTAGATGTAGGCATCAGGGGATCCTGCAGTTGTTCATCTGCCCATAATAATATTAGATTCTCATGCTGTCATGTAGGAGCCTACTGTGAGTATAGCCGAGGATGGCAGGGATAAACACACTCAAAGAAGGCCTATTTGCAAAGGGTGATTAAAGATTGCCACCTCCCCAAATTGACTTTGCCCACAAATCAGCAAATGCGTTCCTCTCCTTGAAAAATGTGGCTGAGGCAAGAGTGACAATGATGACTTAAACCATAATTATGCACCGCCTCCAGTACGCAGGCTTTTGGTTAACTTCAGTCAAGAGTTAATTGATAACACCGCTTTGCAAAAGGACTGAGCTACACTGCATGGACAAGCTTCAGCTATGGTTCAAGCAACTGGTTAAGAAAGTGTCCTGTACCTTTTAGATCAAGAAAGGATGCCATTCTTCAGATCCAATTATTATTTTTCTCAGCAGCTATCAGAATCAGCCAAAGTATTAAAATAGCATGAATATCGCTATGATATACTTGGTGAGATCTAACAGTATTTTTTTTAAAAAAAAACACCTTTGTTGATTGAGTTGCTATTTTCAGCCAAGAGTAAGATTGCTTTTACGTTTCTTGCTTGCTTGCTTTTCAGTATCTTCAGAGATGCTTTGCAAAATGAATGCTGTTGATTTTCTGATGTGGTCAATTGCACTGGGATATAGAGGAAATTCCAATCCAGTTGAACAAATCTACTGAGCTATTATGCACAATTTATAGGAAATCCCCAATGCAGCTAGAATATTATCAGCAGAAAGTCTAGACTTGTGAAACCCCTTGACTGTGGAACTCTTTGGTTATCATGATCCACTGGGGGTCATAATCTACCACTAGAAAGGAGTAGAAGGCCAGTCATTTCCATTAGGCATTCACTGACAGGAATTGCCTTGCCTTTTTTTAAAAAAAATTCTGATGGCTTATTTTCAATCCATAACTTATATATATTAAGAGCATTCTTTTCAAAATCTAATAAGGGGAATCTGAGGCACAATGATAAAAGTGACAGCAGAATCAGGGAGCTTCTAGCTTTAAAGTCTTTTGCTAATAAATAAAGTATTCTCCTATTGTCCAGGCAGAAGTGGGGTGGAGGGAGAGAAGAAATACCTGCCTGTGAACTGAATGGTCCCATTAACTGGCATTTTGGAGTGGATTGTGTTTCAGGATAAAATCGAGCATGTCTAGGAGTGCAAGTTGTTGGGATATACATGTATAGGCTACGCCTGTTTTAAGGGATGTGATAAGCATACTTCTGTTCCTGCCTAAATCACTTTGCACTTCTCTCTGCTTTACTTCCCAATCAGTCATATTACAGTTAAGTACAAACCATGAAACTCATTATCTGTTAGCGGTCCGCATGTGCCTGCCTAATACCTGAACATGAGAATAGACTTCAAGGAAACTAGAACATGAACACAATCAACTGTTTCCTGAACTCACAAACAAGTAGTAAAACATACTAAAATGTGGACACAAAAAGCTTGTATCTGACTCCTTGATCAAGAGGTATGAATGATCATGGCTTTGTGCACGCAGGACACCTGTTCTGTAAGCATGTATCCATGTGGAAACAAAAACCATCCCAAAGATCAGCCTTCTAAATACATAAAACAGGATATTTACAGACATTTAACATCAGCCGCACATGTGAAAAATACAGGCAAATGGGGAACCTGTGAGAGGAAGGGTGCAGCAGGTTGCGATCTGCTTCTGTAATCCAGCGAGCCTTATCTAAATCTGGATCTAACTCCATATCTGTCTGTTAGACACAGGGAGGAATGGGGGAGAAATTTGATTCCGCTTCCATTTAAAGGCAAATCTACCGTATTCACTTTCTGAAACAATATGCAAACCAAAACATAGCCATCCTTTGAAAATTACACTTCCCTGAATTTCATATTGCAGTTCTCTAACCAAATAATAAGTACAAAAATGCATATGCTGGGGAAAATGTGCATATATTCATGAAAATAGCATACCAAAATACATGATATTAGAGGACATATGAATGCTAGGGGAAATACGCTTTCCAAAAATGCATATCAAGCAAAATTGCACAGCAAAATGTGTATATTAGGAGCAATTTGCAATAAAATTCCTATGAATTTTTATGAAGACTTTTTAAAAATCAGTTCGCAAACTGATGTGGAAATGTAGAGAACTGAATTTAATATTGGAAGAATAAGAAACAGAGAGAAACTGCAGTTGACAGATTCAGTCATCCTTAGACACAACCTAGAATCCTCAGCATACGTAGTTGTGATTTTAAGTATAACTCACTGAAACCAGCATTTCAGATTGGGCTGCAGGTGTATCTGCAGAGCAAGACCCTGAGGGCAACAGCTGATGAATTTTGGACCCTCTTTAAAAGAAAGTTTTGCTCTGTCTGTCTGAGTGACAGACATGCAGGCAGGCAGGCATTTTAGCACATGCTAACCATCAATACTACCTTAAAAATAGTTGCACTGATCCATTTGTTATTCCACACTTTCATTGCAAGGGCCTTAATTGAAACTATAGTTAAAATCATTTTGCCGTGTGGTGTTGAGTTTTAGCATGGTCCTCTCTGCATTTTGTGGAACCTTTGACAAAATAATGTAGCACAGCAACAAGGGATCTTGTTTAGAAAGCCTGCTTTTCAAAAAGAACTTATCTGGCACTGATTCATCAGCAAGCAGTAATCAACTGGGATGCTCCTTTGTAATTTTTCTGTTGCAGAAATAATATAGGAGTTTACTAACAGGAAGTTTGTGGGTAGAAACAGTAAACAGTCTCACGGTCCATCTGTTATTATGGGATTCAAGAAAGCTGAATAAGAACTTTTTAAAGGCTATTTAGTTGTTTGGGGATCAGAAAACTTTATGGGCAAGAGAGAATAGTTTAAATATTATTAATCAACCAAAAAAACCCAGAAAACAGGATTTTTCTTTGTTTTTTTTTATTAAATTACATTTTCTGATTTTAGCCAAGGTCTTGTAGATGAACCATACAAAAAAAATTAAATACCTAAAATGTTGAAGCACAATCAAGCCAAAGTTAAGCACTTAAGTCCCATTGATTTCACTGGGGAAAATGTAAAACAAACGCTTAACTTCCATGCAAGTTACACGTGCTTAACTTTGGCTGGATCCTGCTTTTTGTGTTCACTTGTGAAGGTGTGGGGTTTTCTTTGTCTTCACTACCAACCATGTTGAAAAAGCAGCTCATGCATTCTTGATTAAAACCTCTCAGTGTAATTTTCAGGAAGGTGTTTGCTGCCCTGATAGGGGTTGCTTGGTTTGCTTTCTGGGGTTGTCTGGAAAAAAACTTTTGCTGGAAGAGAAGACTGTCACGAGATCTTCTGGAAAACAGACAGGAAAAAACTGGGCAGTGTTAAGTTTTTGGATGGATCTTAATGCTTAGTGTTCCAGCAAATAAGTGCTAACAAGTACAGCGCCCTTATTCCTGCAGCAATGTAACTTCTTACATAATGACAGTGACTACTGCTTCCTTCCAGGCCTGGCTCACAGGATGTTGTGCTGGCATGATTAGGGATTGGCTGTTTAAAACTACACTCACATCTATTTAGTATCCCCGTTGCACAGTGGACTTTCCCCTAATGGAAAGGCAACTTCCTTGTCCTCGTCTCCTCCCTGCAGCCCCCCATGCATCTCCCAAATCTGCTACAAGGGGTTGGGGGACCATCCAGAGCAGGTTGCAGATGGGGGGGGACAGGAGAGAAAATGGAAATCCTATGTCTGCTGTGTGATGTTGAATCTTGCCCTTTGGGTTTTATTTTCCCTTGACAGTTGAATAGGAATCTAGAAGGAGAATGCGATCACATGCCTCATTTGGTAACTTCCACAAAAGGAGATGATGATGATGGTCAGAGAAGAGAGTTAGACATTGCTTCTTCACATGAAAGAATAAACCTCTACAGTAAAAGAAGAGCATTTGCAAATGCCTTTCTGTAGCCAATTAAATTGCCAAAAAGCAAATCTGTTAACATGGAAGCACCAGTCAAGCCAAATTCTATATTTTAAGTAGCTTGGTTGAAAAAAAAAGTTTTTTTTATTTTTCAAATGAGTGAAATTATTACCCAATCCAATTAAAGCATAATCTGGATTCATATCTAGGCTATTGCTGTGCTAAAATAATTGTTCCATTGGAAAGGAATTTAATGCACGCGGGCACGCACACACACACACACAGGTTTGTATGCAAGGAAAGACAGACAGGCCATGATTCTGCCAAATCTAAGCACTTTTTAATCTTGTTGATTTCAGTGGGAGAGAATTAAACAAAGATCATGTCCACACCATTTTAGCGTAAGATATCATAATCAACAACACAAATAGAATAATGCAATTTTATAAATAAGTCTATAACCTGATCATGCATGTTTGCTCAGAAGTAGTTCCCAATGAACTCAGTGAGACACATAAAACCTACTTTTCAGTTAATTTATACATGTGGATTTATTTGCTTATTGTATAGATTCCTAAAGACAGCATTCAAAATAATACCCACCTCTGCTAATACCAAATCCTGTTACATACAAAAATGTATACATAGCGATATGGCAAACGTCTGTACCTGAAATCACAGAGATAAACAAAATGTTTCACAAAGAGAAGATGAAAGACGTGTCTCTATAGAACAGAAAACAGATACATGCTGAATTGTGGAGGGGTAGCCACACTAATCTGTGTAGTGAACGAACAAACAGTTTTGTGATGCCTGAAAGACTAGGACCCCAATCTTGCCTGGGCATAAGCGCTGTTGAACACTATGGGACTTGCTTAGCAGGAAGCCTGCAGAGCAGTGGGGTGTAGCAGATCTATTCTGGTACAAGGTTTCATGGATTCTTGGCAATTTTCTAGGGTTATTGCTTAAAAACTAGATTCTTTTCCTCTACTTGTTACAAGAGTGCCATCTCCTGGCTCTCCATTTGAAAATCAACCCTCTATCTAAAGGTAATACTAATTTTACATATGTAAAGTTTTTTTAAGAAAGTTTTATCTCAGGGAATTAAGCTTCAGTTCTGAACTTGTGCTTCTCAGAATATGGGCTGTCACCACATCAAGCAAACACCTTAATCCAATTATTTTCACTACTTAAGTTCTGTGATTGGAGCAGATATTTCTCATACTAGAGTTTTTAGCTTTAGTTTTAAACTTTTTATTTTACACAAATCATACATGCTTACAAGTACAATAAAGCAAAAGAAGAAGGTTGAGCACTGTCCTGATTCCTGATTCCCTAAAATCCATCTTTCCACAAATTTATTTGACTGTTGTTAGTCACAACTCATTTTGCTGTAGGCATGTCACTATTTGGATAGTATTACTATGTTCTATATTCTAATAAACCATTCCAAAATTGATTGTCATCTCTCCCCAATTTGCTGCTGTACTGATCTCTGGCACCTAGTGAGGAGTTTAATGCCCATAAGCAAGTCAATTTCAGTCATTCCTTCCTTTAAATAACCCAAGAGCAGCAATCTTTGGTTCTAATGGTATCAGGTGCCCAGTTATTGCTCTGTCTAGAAACCAGACTGCAGTCCAAAAATGTATGCAGAAAATCTGCCGCTGCTGCTTTGTGCCTCCATCTTTTACTCTGTGCTGATGAATAAATCTAGCTCAGTCAATACGGTGGGTGCTTCCAGACTGAGGATTTTTAGCACTGCACACTCATTCTTCTCCTACTGTGAGCTTTCCACACTGTAGCAGGTACTTCCACCTATCTCCTGTCATGTAAATTTGCACTGACTTTTTACAAAGCAAAGAGTAGGAATTCCATATTGAAACATCTAGTGTGAAAGTATCTATTGCTACAATGGACACTGATTTTTTAAAAACCTTTTATTTTAAGTCAGCTGACATCCTTAGTCCAAATCCATCACTATTCCTTAATGTCCAATTCTTGCCCTAGACCTCTTGCCCATTCCTCATAAAAGTGGCATATTTCTAAAGTCTAAAATCAAAATGTGTACTTTTCCTATCAGGTCTTTGATATCTTTGGACCTGATCAATGCCTCACATTTATTTTCTTCCCCCAGTCCTCTATATTTCTCAAGCAGAGACCATACTGCCCCTATAGCGGGTCAATATTGAAATGTTGACTGTCTTGATCTTCCCATGACATACATACATATATACATATATATAGACAGTTTTGAAAGCAACAAACAGAACTTCACCCAAGCTTGCTCTGGATCCCTATAAGGATTCTGTTAATCACCTAAAAATATACACATGTATTTGTGATTAACAAAACAGAGGTTTTTATTGTAATACCAAAATGTTTCGGCTTCCGCCTTCATCAGCTGCTAACATACAAATGCTGTTACCGAGGTGGCAGTTAGAGAGCTTTGAGGATGGAATGCTCAGAGGGGTTTCATTTGCAGAAGCTAAATGATGTTTGTACTGTCCTCCAGGTTAAGGCCATGTGGCTTCAATGTGTCCAGAGAGTATATCCAAGAGTTCTCCCTCTTGGTCAATGCTGTTGGATTTGTTGGCATCTCTATAGCTGTTATAGGAAAGTCCAACAGGCTGTGGCCCTCAGTGTTGAAATGTTTTTCAGCTGGTTGCTCCACTTTCTTTTGTCAAGACTGCCAATTTGTGGTTTCTGAAGCGTGTGCGTAGGTCAGTTGTACATACACACATATTTATGGTAGCAGCCAGTGAAATGGTTCTGAAAGCAGCAGTAAATATAGGCACTGCCATTGAGTGGCAACCAAGAGGGAAATTAGTCCCGTGTCTTACCAATGGTTTGCAGCCACAGGGGATGGGAGAACCAGTTCTGTTTCCTGACCAATTCACTTCCATGTGTGTTCGCTCACATGTTGTTGCATCCTGTCTCTGCATTAATCTGCATTTGTTCGAAAGCAAAATAGCACACATTTTCAATGTAGATGTATTTTTAAGTTTTTTTGGGTTAAGAAGTGCATCGGAACATTCAGGAAGTGCAAAGGCAGTGGATAGCATATGCTCCAATCTGCTTGTTAGTTGGGGAGGCATGGATCAACTCATATCAGAAGTCACAAGGATCAAATTACTCAAGCATCCCTAGCAGAAAATTGTGTATATAGCTGTTAGCCATTCACCAGCAACTCACCTGCATAAGGGGTCTCAGCTGCCTCCAATAGATGCCTGCTGGTAAGTGCTGGTCCCACTTCCTTTCTCTATATGGTAGCAGCTGTTGACAGTTTCCTGCTCTGCTTCACCAAATACCACATCCATTTTTCTGAATTCCCCAGAGAAAGAATAGCATATAAATGCAATAAATAGGCAAACAAATAAATGTTAAATAACAGGTAGATCATTCCCAGCTATAAACACACAAGAGGAAATGTAACAGCACCATCCCATTTCTTAATAATGGACCCCTTCATAGTAACTCCTGTCAGAAATGCCTTTCCCATCACTTGCTGACTGGTCCTTTTAACTCAGGGCTGGGGAACCTGTGGCCTTTTAGGCGTTGTTGGGCTATAACTCACATCATCCCTAACTATGGGCCATGCTGGCTGAGGCTGATGGGAGTTGTGGAGTCCGGCAACCTTTGGAGGGCCATCTTTCAACTGGAGATGCCAGGGATCGAACCTGGGACCTTCGGCATGTAAAGCATGTGTGCTTACGACTGAACTATGAGCCTTTCTTTGATAAGCCCCTTTTAGCTCGTCAAATATATTTATCATTACCGGGTTTATTTACCATCTTTCCCCCTTTTTTCTTGCCTTTTAAAAAATGAATTGTTTCTGGTAGAGGATTGGTGCACTCCAGTGGCTATTGGTAGACATTGCATTTGTTGAGTACCAGAAAACCATCAGAGTCTTTTATTTTTCACTTCCATCCATGTATGTGATATTCTAGGCAACTTCCTCCCTATTTTGGGAAAGATATTGGTGATAATTCACTTTATTTGTGTCTTCATCACCATGTGTTTATTCTGTATTAATGACAATCCATCCCAAACCCTTCCATGTTTCCAATGGAAACAAAGCTTATAAGGAGAGACTGAAAGAACTGGGCATGTTTAGCCTTGAGAAGAGAACACTGAGGAGAGATATAATAGCACTGTTCAAGTATTGGAAAGGTTGTCACACAGAGCATGGCCAGGATCTCTTCTTGATCGTCCCAGAGTGCAGAACACAGAATAATGGGCTCAAGTTGCAGGAAACCAAATTTTGACTGAACATCAGCAAAACTTCCTAACTGTTACAGAGGTACAACAATGGAACCAACTACCTAGAGAGGTGGTGGGCTCTACAACATTGAAGGCATTCAAGAGGCAGCTGGACAGCCGCCTGTCAGGTATGTTTTAATTTGAATTCCTGTATTGAAAAGAGGGTTGGACTCGATGGCCTTATAGGCCCAACTCTGCAATTCTATGATATTTCTGAGGTATTCCATCATTCCCATAGGCAATGATGCATCACCACATCCTATGACTTCCATATAACTAAGGCTACAGTCCCACCATACACATTTGCCTGGGAGTAAGTATGGCTTACTTCTAAGTACACATATGTGACATTGCACTATAAGACATTGATCTACCCTAAGCTTTTTAGAACCTCTCTCCAGCAACTGATAAATACCTAAAATTAGGGATGCAAGTGGTACCTGCAATCCTTTATGAAAACAAGGATCATAGCTGAGTGGTAGAACATCTGCTTTGCACACAGAAGGTCCCAAGTTCAATCCCTGGCATCTCCAGTTAGGGCTGGGAAAGACCTCTGTCTGATATCCTGGAGATCTCCTGCCAGTCAGTGTAGACAATACTGAGCTAGTGTGATATTACATATGTTCCAACTGGCCTAGAACAGGAGCATTGTGCAGTCCTCTTGTAAGAAGGGGGCACTCAAGAAGGGAAAGACATATTTTCTCTTCCTTCTCTTCTTCCATTTGGGGCTGGCTGCCAGCCCCAACCTGAGCATTTTATTGCTGTATAGCAGCAGTCTAGAGAGAGAGGGCAAGGGGGAAAGCCATCTTATCCCTTTCATTGTTTCTTAAACATCCCTGATGTTCCTGGTTCAAGTCTTAGCTCAGCCATCTCTAGGTCATTTTAGGCAACTCACTTTTAGTCTTAGCCTCCTTGTGCCCCACCCAACACTAATAAATATCCACAACAATGCAAGGAGATCTAACCATTATAGATGTGTGGAAGGACCAGAGCTTGGAAAAGTTACGTTTTTAAACTATAACTCCCATCAGCCCAATCCAGTGGCCATGCTGGCTGGGGCTGATGGGAGTTGTAGTTCAAAAAAGTAACTTTTCCAAGCTCTGGGAAGGACCTGATTCAATTTCACAAAAGGTGCTGCAGAGCTGGATATTTCACCCAAGTATCTGTTGAACTTTGAACTTTGAATCAACGTGTCATTTTCTGAAAGTGACAGTTAGGCAGAACTTCTGCCAGACTCTTTATAAACCAGCCCAGTGAGTGTTTGTCTGTTGTGTTTTTAAGGTGCACACTGATGCGACTGATGTAAATTCAACTGGAGTCAGAGAAGATTCCACGGGTCCTCTAAGGGGGAATCTACAAGTTACATGAAAATGCTCTTGCTTGGTTTCTCCAATGAAAAGCAGCCTCAGGAGGGTGTGATCTTGAGCAGTGAGTGATGGGAGTTGTAGTCACTCCATGAATTTTCCATTTTTAAATCTGAGAAGTTTTTATATCAACAACTTTTAGTAGCTGATAACAAAAGGCCATAACGAAGAAAACAGTTGCCAGCGTTATTCTTGCTCTTGGCTTGTGGACATGTATATACAAGTATTTAAAGTAACACTTGCTCAATAATTTGCTTTTAATAATGTTATTTGTTATCTAATTTTGAGAATTGTTATTTAATTTTGAGAATTGTATTATTTTATTGATGTATTATGCTCTATTGATGTATTGTTATGTTCGTTTTCTTTTGTAAGCCACCTTGAGGGCCTTTTGGCCATGAGGCGGGGTATAAATTTAATAAATAAATAAATAAAAATGGAAACATTACTCTGCTGATCATTCTTTCATTCAAGTTCATCCCCTCCCCAAGCCACTTTTTCCCAATGGGGTTTTGGACACATTATGATATGTGCAAACATGTATCTGAAACCAGGAAGAGAGAGAAGCAGCTGGGAGTCAATTTGGAGTGAAAAAATAACTGGTGAGAACACACACACACATACACCCTCCACTCAAAATCACAGCCTTCCCAGACTGCTTTTCATATTTAACTATTGGTTAAACATATTTTCATGTAACATATTGTTTGTCCTTGAACTAAGCTTTCTCTTGAAAAAGAAAACCCAAAATGTTTCAGATAAGCTATTGTTCAATATACTCCACTTTGTACTTATTGCTAGATTTACTCTTCTACTCCTCTCTAGCCCCAATTTAATTTACATCAATTTAAATCAAATTTTGGGAGCCAGTGGTAATAACCTTAAATAGGAGCAATAAGAAAGCACATCACCTAAGGCAGCCTTTCCCAACCAGTGTGCCTCCAGATATTGTTGGACCACAACTCCCATCATCCTCAGCTAGCATTGCCAATGGCTGAGGCTGATGGGAGTTGTGGTCCAACAAGGTCCACAACAAGGCTGACCTAAGGCATAGATAGCCAATGTGGTGCCTTCCAGATGTTAGGAGGGCACCCTGAAGGCATAGCTTTTCTATTGACATAGATCAGGGATGGGAAACCTGAGGCCCTCCAGATGCTATTGGGCCATGTCTCCCAGTATCTGGTTGGGCTGATGGGAGCTGGAGTCCAAAAACACGTTTACTTGACATGCTTTCAATACAAGATAACCAAGCACAATTGAAGCTGCAATCCTATATATACCTACACGGGAGTAAGTCTCATTGCATACAAGGGATTTGTTCCAAGTGAACGTTCATAAGATTGGGATGCACATGTCTTTGCAAAACAGAAATACAAAATCCTGATATATTCAGTTGCCAGTAGAAAGAAAATTGTCCTCTGCTCCAAACTTGTAGCTTTGTTTCACAATTATTATTTTTTCTCCCTGCAGAGGGCTGCAGACACTAGGGCATCTGAGGATGGAGAGACATTAAACTCATTCCTACACATTATGACAGGCTATACTTCTTTTGAGAGAAAAAGTTTATTCTTTCATAGGAATCAAATGTTCTGTGCTTAGGAAAGGAAAGCATGCATTTACAAATCCATAAGATCAAATGGCTTTTGAACCTACCTAATCCAGATCAGAATGGAACACAGTATGTACTATATTCCCCATCCACAAGGATATGCCTGTTAATACCATTTGTGCCTTCACCCTGTGTGGCATTACCTTGCCTCTGCCCTGGTTTGGTCTTTGGGCACACATCCTTTTACTAAATTACCCCTCCTGCATGCAGAGGCCATACCTACTTTGTTTAAAAACTGTGGCAGATTCCATGCAAGGGTGCAGTATGGTTGAGGATGAGTATCTGCCTCTATGCATACCTGTCCCTTTGCAGCAATGCAGTTTTTTCCATTCATTGACAGACGTTTGATTACCAATGCCCATGGCCACAGTGAGCATATGCCTTGCCTACTCAGACATCTTTGCTCTGTGCAAGACTGGGATACACCTAGTATTACTTCTTGCATTCCCTTTCCTTTTGGCTGCACACCCTATGTTTTCCCTTCAGCTTTGCCCATACACGCTTGCTACCTTAATAGAACATTTCATGCATCTGGTGAAGTTGGCTCCAGTTCACGCGAAAGCAGATACTGTAATACAGAGGCTGACAACTTTTAAGGGCCAGTGATCACACTTGGAATATTGAGAAACGGTTCTGAGCAACAGTCACAAAATGGCTGCCATATGGGGATAGCATAACAGAAAATGGCTGCCACATCTAAAAGAGTGGGGAAAGAAGTGGGACCACAAAATGGTGTGGACATGCCCCCCCCATCGGCCTCCCCATCAATGAGGAAAAGGCACCTATATTAGCCACCACTGTACTCACTCACAGAGGGAAGCTCTTTGCATCTCTCCTCTGTTCAAAACAGATAGGAGAACAGGTATCTAATCCTGGCATCCAACGAAATAAGGTGATATGTAAGGAGTAGGGTTGCCAGGTTGGAGCCATCCAAAAACTTGAGAAAATGGGGGTGGGCCCTAGTGACGTCACGGGGCGGGCCCTAGTGACATCACGGGGTGGGCCCTAGTGACGTCACAGGGCGGGCCCTAGTGATATCATCAAGCATGATACATTGTATCAACCACAGTTGCTTGGAGCATGCCATTCAAAAAAAATTCTCTGGAGATTAAAATAGAAATCTTACCTAAAATAGGGTGTAAAATAAGGTCATTCTTTCTCACAAGCTTAGGGTGATGCAAAATGGAAATGGACTGCCTTCAAGTTGATCCCAGATAGGGTCTTCATGGTAAGCAGTATTCAGACAGAGGTGGTTTACTATTGCCTTCCTCTGAGGCTGAGAGGCAGTGACTGGCCCAAGGTGACCCAGTAAGCTGCATGGCTGTGTGGGGATTCAAACTCTGGTCTCCCAGGTCATAGTCCAACACCTTTAGGGAACATTTAATCTAGCCTACTTGCTTCTAGCAAGAAGGGTTTACGTGCCCTCAGGCCAGGCCAATTACCAGA
Source organism: Rhineura floridana (assembly GCF_030035675.1). NCBI lineage: Eukaryota > Metazoa > Chordata > Lepidosauria > Squamata > Rhineuridae > Rhineura > Rhineura floridana. Next base: position 21,718,433 of record NC_084481.1, read on the forward strand.
AGGCCATTGTAGGAAGAAAGGAGTCTAGTGTTGCAGAGATGTTAGATGGGAGCACAGATGGATGCTCCTGAAGGCAGCAATTATAAACATGCTTATTAAGGAACTGAGCCCCATAGAACTCAACAGGACTTACTTCTGAGTAGATAGTTTGGATTGTGCTGTTAGTAATGCTTGACTAGGGATCCTCTGCAAAGACATCCATATCCAAGCAGGGTTGACAACCCCCTGCCTGGAATGCCCTGCCCTTATCTTTTAATGTGGCTGCTCCAAACTTCTTTACAGATTTGACCCTTCACTTCAGAAAGAGGTCTGAGAAATGTGTAAGAGAAAGAAGATTCTCTACCCTTTCTGTCTACTCTGTGGGGTGCTATAAACTCACTTGGACAGCCAATCCAATTCCAGTGAGTAATAATTGACAGAGAAAAAACACCCATGGTTTGGTCTACCTTCACAGGCAGCAGCTTGAGAACAACAACTGCAGCCACACTTTCAAATATGTGAATTCTCTTTTACCATTAGTGGGCAAAAAACAAAAAATCATGCAACCAACAAGGCACATCATCAATGGGTTTTAGGGGTTTAGTTGACCACATGGAACCACTGTTGTTGCTTCTATGGATGTAAGGGAGGAGGGTCAAAGGTACATGAAATGCAAACAGAAAATGAAAAAACAAGACAGTGATGCTTTCCTAAATGCAATACCATACCAACCACAACAAGATTTCAGAGCAGAGGTATCATGTGCTGATAGGATCTCACTCATGTCAGAAACCTTGCTGCAGCATTCTACATTAACTGACAGGGCTCTCCTTATGTTCCTCAAACCCAGCATCCAACCCTGGCCGGTCAAATGCATCCTGTAAGTTCACAACCAGAAAGCAAGGCGATAGACCAAGGATTTGCAAACTCACCACCACCACTACTTGAGCATTACTGAGGGTCTTGGCAGACCACTTAATGACTGCTTTGCCTGCTGAAGCAATTGAATGGTTTTAAATTGCATCAAGATGAAACATCTTATAAAAGATTATACGAAATAAGAATAATCTTTTATAATGCTTGGGAAAATAGCAGGGAGTAGAAAAAGAGGAAGGCCAAACAAGACATGGATTGATTCCATAAATGAAGCCATATGATTCCATAAAGGAATGTTGAAACAAGGGATATTTCATCCATTTTAATGGGTCCCACAGAAACTTGTATCAAGTTGTCTGGTGTAGTTGAGCTGCAAACCTCCAGGGACAAAAGAACATCAGAGCCACAAGTACGTATGCTCTGTAAATTGGATTATTAGATAACTTCAAAGAGAATCAGGCTCTCCAAAGAGGATCACATTTCCTGATAGAAATAGTGGTTCAGGTTTTAGTTAGTACAAAGAAAACAGTCTCCACTAGGAAGTAGGGCACCTGGCAAAATAGATATTCAATTTTGAAAGAGGCAGCTTCTCAACAGCCAACATTTTATTTCATTAATAGTTTCCATGCATCCATTCACTTTCACATGCTGCCAGGTTTCTCATATACATGTATATAACGTTTACTGGAGCTAGGATATACTAGTTAGATAACTCTTCCTGCTATTTTGATTTTAAATATTTTTTTATGATTTTAAATGTAACGTTGAAAATATTTGTTTGTACTAAATGTATTTCCTGTTTGAGGCCTATGGCCAGACAGTAATAATAAATGATTGATGATTGATATGTTAGTTGGTTTAGATTATTTTATAAAGAAAGGTGGGATGTAATTCTTTTTTTAAAAAAAATACTTTTTGGGATAAGTTTTGGTCTCTTGTTCCTTATTGTTTCAGTAATAAATACTTTTAATTTGCTGTAATGCTATGATAAATGTTTATACAGCAACTTGCAGCTGGTGCCAAGAGATAGGATAGTGTGTTCCTTTACTGAAGCTTCAAATCTTTACTCATATCTTGTCCCTAATGTTTGAAGCTGAATTATACACAGTCAAACTGAGTGTATCTACTCTGACCGGCAGCAACTCTGTTTGGTTTCAGGCAATGGTATTTCCCATCTGAAATCCTGTTAACTGGAAATGAGAAGGGTTGAACCTGAGACATGCTGCATACAAAAAAGGAAGACATCTCTACCTCTGTATGCATTGGGGGGGGCATGATCAACAATCGGGGAGTTGAAGGGTTGCATTCTGCACCATAATCATGTTATACTTTGTTGTGAAGCAGGTGGGTGTCACATTATGAACTGAATGCCAAAATGTACGTGAACTGTCATTCCTGAGTATCAGGGTTGATTTCAAGTACATGTGGCTAGTAGTATGTGTACTCTCATTGTGGATACATGAAAAAAGCAAACTGCTATCACAGAAGTATACACCATTTTAAATGCATGGACTTGCAAAGATGGCTTTATTCTGCTTTTGTGGGAGAATATTCCAGAGGAGGTGCTCTTTTCTTGCCTTCGGTTTCCATTCATTAAGGAAAAAATTGCTACTACACCAAAGAAAAGGGTGATGGTGTCAGTGTTGTACTGAGTTGCCAAAATACCTAAGCCCATCATTTGTAGCCACATCATCTTCTGGCTCCTCTTACTCTACCCAAAGCTTCACACTCCCTCACTGCTTGATTAATACATTCTGTCTGCTTTTTAAATACACCTAGGCCAAAACAGGTTTACAGCAGCCTGTTGTCCCAACAGCTGTCATTCAAGTTACACTCTGATATGGCAGCAACTTGTCAATCCTTGTGATTTTTACAACTGGGCTAGTACATGATTTTAATTGTTTAAAGCAGGCTGGGTTTTAACACCAACTAGAAGGTTGGGACAGCTATACGAAGGGAAAAAATACTAGCATAATCATTTAATGGTAAACCTTGGACTGGGGATGCTTCCAGATTGTCATTGTTTTCAGGTGGGATCCAATCACATCAAGGCAAACTCAGATTATGCAGTGCAAATTGTTTTGTAGGTCTTCCACAACAAGCCTGCTTCCCCAAAAGATCAGTCTTTTTGCAGTAAGGAAAGTGGAATAACGCTTGCATGACACATTGTCTAACCTCCCCACAAACAAATCAGAGTGAATAAACAGGGCACCTGCAAACGAACATTGAACGTTTTTCACCACGCCCATGAAACATTCACACATATCATGCTTAGCATGGATGCAGCCATACTCAAACTGGTCTAGGCTGTGGCCAGTATATCACATTGTGGCCTTAGCGTACTACTGGTTCAAAGGACAACTTTTCCTCCAACTTTGCTTTTCTTTTGCAAAAGCAAAGGAAAAGCACCTTTACCTGGTGGCCAACCTGGTGTTGCTCTTGGAATGTGTGAAACAGCTTAGAGGCTGTGCAAACTTGTCCCTGGTGCCTGCATTGTACAGCTTCAGCTACACTTGGGCCAAATTCCCTGAGGGCAAAGTGGACGGGGCTACATACACCACACACTCCAGTTTGTCAGTTTGGATTTCTCACTGTGTGCTGAGAAAATAGCTGTCTGCCAATGCCCAGAAAGGAAATGCAATGCAGAAGAGATTCCCAAATGAGCTAGTGATGGAGGAGCGCTATCTTATTCCATGGCCAGTATGGAAGCCAATCAGGGTGGCGAAGGAGGGACAGAGCACTGTGCTTCATCAACCCCTTATAGCTGACCATGGAAGAAAAGATTGCAGGAGGGGTGAAGCCGGCAGCCGTCCTTTCCGGAGCCTCCTGCTGAGCCTGCAGGCCGCGTCGGCAGCGGTTGCTAGGAGACGGATCCGACACGGCTTGTCAGCCTCAGCAGGAGAACCTTTTTAATGGTTTATTTCTGGAGGTGGACGGGAGCCTCTGTTGGAAAGGAGAATGCCCCCACCCGGGTCCGCCGTTGTGTTACTCTACTGGCTCTCATAGAAAGCAATCCTCTGGGTGTGCTGTTGTGTGTGCAAAAACCAGAAGTGAACTGCAGGACGACCCGGAAGATTTGAACTGAGCTTTATAACCACCCAGCAAACGGGGGGGGAAGGGAGAGAGAAAAAAGAAAGAAAAAGCCCAAGCTAGACAGACAGAGCATCCCACGAGCGCCCTGGTAGGGAGGGGGGTTTGTTTAGGGGGGGTGGAGGAGACACTGCTTTTTTTTCCTCCCCTCCCAGATAAATTTGAGTGGGTATTTTTTTTTTAGTGCATATATATAATATAATTTTTCTCCTCATGTCTATTTGCATAAAAAGCACCCCACGTTTCAAAAAATCTCTGCAATTTAAGGTGTGTATTATTCCGATTATTATGGTTACGAGCAAGCTTGCACTCTCAGGCCACTTCAAAGCAGGGACCGGAGAGGGGGGGCAACTTGGGGAGGGGGAAGAGAAGGAAGGGGACAGATTGCCAATGTATTTCCCCCTCCCTCCCCCCCATGGCAACGGTGCATGCTTTTCTCCCCACTCCCCTTTTTGCAAATGCGCGTCAGTTTCAGGCTAAGGTTGCAAGAAAGGGGGGAGAGAGTGCGGGGTGGGGGGGTGTTTTGGTGTGGTTGCCAATTTAATGCATGCTTTTGCAGCTGGTCTGGAGCGGAGAGGGAGGGGGGCTGTCTTCCCGGTGCCCCCCCGCTCTCCTCCTCCTCTCCCCCCCCGCGACATACTGAAGGTTGGGCGGGTGGAGAATGAGGTGGAGGAAACGAGGCGGCTAAACGGGGGTGCCCATTTTCTTCCTTTGGAGACGGATCTCTGGCTGGGTTGCAATTTGCAAGTGGAGCATGGTATAGAGCCGTGGAGGGCAGGCCGGGCCAGCTCCTCCTCCTTAGTCCAGCCAGTTCTCCCTGCTCCGGAAAGGACGGCCAGCTGCTTCACCCCTCCTGCTGTTGACGCCGCTGGGGGGGCCCATCGTGGCCACTGCCACGCAGCGGCACCCACAGCAGGAGGGGTGAAGCCGGCGGTCGTCCTTTCCAGAGCCTCCTGCTGAGCCTGCAGGCCGCGTCGGCAGCGGTTGCTAGGAGACGGATCCGACGCGGCTTGTCAGCCTCAGCAGGAGCCGTGGAGGGCAGGCCGGGCCGGCTCCTTTTTAGCCCTGGAGCCGGTTCCTCTGCTCTGGAAAGGATGGCCGCCGGCTTCACCCCTCCTTTTGTGGGCGCCCCTGGTCGGCAGCGGCCACGATGCCCCCCCCAGCGGCACCAACAGCAGGAGGGGTGAAGCGGCCGGCCGTCCTTTCCGGAGCCGGAGAACCGGCTGGACTAAGGAGGAGGAGCCGCCCCGGCCTGCCCTCCACGGCTCCTGCGCTGAGGCTGCCAGGCAGGCCGCAAGCTGCATGGGATGGGCCCCGGCCCCCGTCTTGGCCGGGGCTAAGAGGGAGCCGGCCCAGCCTGGGCTCCACTGCCACCCCACCACTCACCTCAGTCCACCCACGGCAGCGGCTGTGGCTGCGGCTGCGGCCGCGGCCGCAATCGCAACCCCCCCCACCAGAGACTTCAGCAGCCTGAGCCCCAGGGCGGGGAACTGGCTCCGGGCCGGCCGGGGCTAAGAAAGACGGAGCCAGGCCGGCCCAGCCTAGCCTCCGCTGCTGCCACCGCTCGCCTCCACCCACCCATGGGCCATCAGATCACCCTCACACGCCCGGGCCCCGGCCACCTGTATGTTCTCTCTGTGGGTGGTGGTGGGAGCGGGGAGGGGCTGCTGCTGGAGGAGTCCCTCCCTCACTGTGTCAGCTGCTCAAGTCCTGCCTGCGCCTGCCTGCCTGAAATTGTAAAGAGCGGAAGTCGGCCAGCCGCAGCCCAACGTATGCGTGGTCAATCGCGCATGCGTGGCTGAGGGGGCCAATAAAAAGCCGGAGATCCACCTTTTAAATTGAAGTATAGCCGGAGGCCGGACACGGCCCCCTTTTGCCGGACTCTCCGGCAGATTGCCGGAGACCTGGCAAGCCTAGTAAGGAGATGTGTTCAGTGCAGGAGGGATCAAGTCAGTGCAAGCAGGAACTGAGCAGGAAGAGTAAACAGTCTCTCGTGCACTGTGGACTTTTGAGAGGATATTTCCTGAGACCTTTCGCAGGCACCATAGGAGGTATTGTAGGCTGAGTAGTACCCATAGGAGTCATTGGCAATCTTTGCTGCAATAAATTGATTAGTCTTTAATGTGCTACAGACTCTTTGTTTTTTCTGCACCTGTGTCTGTCTGCAACACAGCTGACTGTATAATATATCGGAGTGGCAGTGGTTAAGTAGAAGGCCTTTGTTGTCTTTAAGCCAGCACTTCCCTTAAACCTGATAGTTAGCATGTAGTCAGCACATAAAATTAATAATATACACTATGAATGACCAAGTTGTTAGCTAAAAGAAACACTATTTCTCTTTCTGATCTTTAATAGAGTTTCTATATCTGGGACCCCCAAGCAAGATGGCCTGAGGGTGGAAACCCAAACAAAAAGCCAGCCTATTAACCATGATCTCTCAGTTAACAATAAACATATGCATTTATGTATTATTATACTGAATTTTTCTGATCACTCCATCAATACATTTGTTCTCCATACACATGAAATCCATAGATGCATGTGTAGTTTGGATGATCCCAGTTACTCAAAATCTTCAAGAGCAGGTATTTAACTTTATCTGAATGTGTACCCTGAAAATACAAGGAGAGGGGACATAAATTTACTGTTTATCTCTTGTACAACATACTTAGTTGTAACTTCATTTCCATCCCCCACCATTGGCATATATCTGAACCCAGCAGATGTGATCAGGTTGGCCTACAGATGTCATAAGCAAAGCTATTGGGAAGAGAAATTCAGAAATCTTTAATAACATTTGAGAACCAGTGCTGTATAGTAGTTAGAGAATGGCTTCACAAACTGTGGTCCATGGACCACCAGTGATCTGCAAGCTTTGTTCAGGTGGTCTGTAACATGTCCACATTAAATACCAATATTGATTGTTAATTGTATTTTTATTGCTTCTTTTACTTCTTATATTGCATTACAATTTGAATTCCATAAAATTCAAATTGTAATACAATATAAGAAGTAAAAGAAGCAATAAAAATACAATTAAAAATCATTCCACATCTAGCACAGTGCATTACAATTGCTCCAACAGACAGAAAAATTATTAAGTGGTCTGCCAACTTCCTCAGCAATTTCCACGTGGTCCATAGTGGGGAGGAAAGTTTTGAACACTGGGTTAGAATGTTGGACTAGGACCTGGAGGACTAGGGTTCAAATCCCTGTGCGACCATAAAGGTTGGTGGATGACCTTGGGTCTATCACCATTTCTCAGCCTCACCTCCCTGACAAAGTTGTTGAGAGGATAAAATATGGAGGAAACGGAGAACCACAGATGATATCCTGAGAGTTTTGTAGGAAAGGATATAAATACAGGGTAGCATTCAGTGCTAGTCCTGCTCAGAGTAGACCCATTGAAGTTAATAAACATGGTGAACTTAGGTTCATTAATTTTAATGCATCTAGTCTGAGTAGGACTTAGTTGAATACACAACCCATAATTAATTATTTAATATCATCCTTAGACCCTATGCGACTGCTGGGGGAAAAAAGAGTTACAAACAGGACTGAAAGCATCAATTGTGCATATCCATTTAGATCTTTTCCGCGCCCGATTCAAATAGGGATGAGTGTATTAGTGTATTTCAAGACCAATGGCACTTTCACATGTGTTCAGCAATGTTCATTATGTTCTGCTGCCGCATTAATCTGTGTTTTTTTAAAAAAAAAATCTGTACAATATTTCACAATATTGTATGGCTGTACTACTGAAAGTCTTGGATGGATTTGGTTTCAGTCCAGTTTTTAAGAGATAGACATACTGTATGTCTCAGCCAGATCAAGAACTTGTATAAAGGTGATACTATCAGCAAAATTTGAAATGACAAAAGGCAGAGGGTACTAATGTTGCCCATTGTCTACATTGTTTTTTGTGCTTGCCCTGTAACCATGAGCCCTAAAAATGAGGCTGGCTCCAAATATTGGAACAAAAATAGATAATTCTATAGAGAAAGTAAAGTTCTATACAGAAGATATAGTTTTAACTATTTCAATCCCATTTCAGTCTCTAGAAGGAATCAAAAACTTCATAGCAGAATTTGGTGTAATAATTGGATAGAAGTTAAATAAAGAAAAAAATTAAGAAAAGATATAGGAATTAATACCTTTTGAAGGTGAAGGTAACAAATAAATGATAGATTTAAATACAATTGGAAAGATAAACCAATAAAATAGTTAGGGGTTATGTTAACAAATCCAAAGAGTAATTTATATCAAAATAACTAAGATGTATGATGAGTGAGATTAATTAATCAACGGGAGAAAATGCATCTAGCATTTTGGCAGGAGAATTAAAGCAGTAAAAATGATGTTATTGCCCATACTAAATTTTTATTTCAATATATCCCTATAAAATGACAGTACAGCATATTAAGAAATGTCAGCAGCTATTTCTGATCAGTCTTTCCTATTCAGAACATCCCAGGCTGGTTCTATATTAAGAAGCAGTCTTCTGACAATTAGCTCTCATTTTTGTTTCAACTGGTTAATAATTTCATTAATTGCTTAAAATCATAAAAGTTATTCAACAAAAGCTGCAAGCCGGTGCCCACATATCTATATGATATATGCTGAAAGCCTGCTTCAGAATCTTTGGGTGAGAGGCACGGTATAAATACTTTGATAAATAACATGAATGCTAACAGCTGGACTTTCCCAGTTTCTAAGATATCAGGACTGGTTCACAGACAGAACATAGTTTTACTGGTCAGGGCAGCAAACCACTGACTGTGGTTGGTAACCTAAATTTAGAGTTGTCTCAGATTATATTTTTGGAGTCCATGCTGAATTAGCATCTGGACTTGTAGTGAAGTGCAGACTGGGGTGGGTGAGAAATTCGATTCAGTTCGCATTTCAAGCTGACTATCAAATTCACACTTTCTGAAACAACATGAGAACCGAACCACAGCCCATCCTTCAGAATTTACACTTAATCAAATTTTGCAATGCATTATGCCAGTCAGTGTTTACAAAATGCATACATTAGGGGAAAGTGTGCATAAAAATGAATATATGAGTGAAAATAACATACAAAAATGCATTATATGATGAGAAATTGCCTGCAAAATTGTATACATTAGCCAAAACTGCCTACAAAAATGTGTTTATGAGGAAAAAATTGCACTAAAATGCTGAAGAATTTTCATGAAGATTTTTTTTAAAAAAATCATGAAATGTTTCACAAATGTGGAGAACTGAATTTAAGATTGAAAAAATGGGAAACTAAGAGAACCAAAATTGACAGATCTTTCCATCCCTAGCGCAGACTGCATCTTTCTCCCAGACTTCCAGGAAAAGTCATTGTGTCTGGATGGGTGATAAATGATTGCATGAATCCATCTTTTCCCCACCCATATTCTGTGGCATACCTCCAGCTTGAAAGTTTGCATAGGGAAACCATCAATTCTATAGACAAATGACCCTAAAAAGCTTCCTTCCTCTTTTTCAAAATCATCTTTGAATCCCTGAAAAGAAAGGGGAAACATGGTAGAGATTCAGTGGCTGGTTTTGTTACACAAACATCAGTATGTGTTCTCTACAAGATTACCTCTAAGTGCAAGAAACTGTGAGCAGGATAATCATAGGGAAGTTACTCACATAGACAGAGAAGTTCTTTGGAGCACTGGTTATCTCTTCTGTGTGAGAAATTGTCTTTGAAATATGATCCAAGGTCACAGCAACTGGGCAGATGGCTTGGGACAACTTGATGACTACAAAGCCTTGAGATCCATGCATGGCCCAGCAATTTCCAGGGGCATTATCCCGCTGAAAAACAAACACTCCTGTGACTCAGAAAAGAGTGGACACAAATCTGAAAAATTCAGAAAACTGTTGTTTGCATATTAGACTTGAATAACTTTTAAAATCCATGGTGGTGGGGGAACAAAATAACTGTTTGACCATACTTCGACAGTCAATACCTGAGCTAAAAGTCAGCATGTCTGGACACCTTTCTCCAGTTGTCACTGGGAGGTTGCTGTTATGTGCCTTCAAGTAATCATATATTATCTGTAATATTAATTATAAATTTATACTATTCCCATTCAACCTTGGTGTACATTCTAATGTGCACATGGAACATCCTTGTAGGAACGGGTTCCCTACTGACTACATTGTTGGGACAGTTATTTGAACACAATGGGGTTACATGTGGTGAGCTGCACCCTGGCACTCAAATTAATAGGTTAAGGTGTATGTAGGGAGAACCTTGACTGGTCTGTCGTTTTTGTTAAAATAATATTTCAATATAATGGTGTGTCTGCACACCAGTTTCAAATCAATTCTTGACCTTCGTTGTTTCAATAGTAGTCTTCATGTAATTCCCATATATATACACTTCCCCATTTCCAGATTGTGGCGGTGAGGATATGTGTGTGTGATGAAAAAGAAAAAAATTGTTAATGCTTGTGCATCCATTCACACAGCAGTAACTTTGCTGCAGTGCACATGAGAAAACAGAAAGGAGACACACAGCACAAATTCTATGCATGCCTACTTAGAAGTACATCCTACTGAGTTCGATGAGACTTAGATCACATCTACATTGTACATTAAAAGCACTATTATATCACTTTAACAGTCATGGAGACTGCTGGGAACTGTAGCTTGTTAAGCGTGCTGGGAATTGTAGTTCTAAGAGGTCAGTACCCTTAACAAACTATAGTTCCAAGGATGATTTGGAGGAAGGCATGACTGTACACAAGTGGTATAAAAGTGCCTTAAATGTATGATGTGGATGTGGCCAGTATCTCAAGTAAATGTGCTAAGGACTGCACCCTATAGTTAAATCTATGGTACTGTAAAGTTGTCAGGGTTTGTAGTGTTACACGCAATCACCCTCTCTCCCCTTTCTGCTCCCAAAAGAAAGCAGAAAAAATTAGGAATGCATCTGTGATGGAGATGAGAGAGAGAGAGAGAACAATAACTGAGCTAAGAGAAATTTGTCCAAACTAACAAGAAACATTTAATATCTCTTTAAAAAGTATGCGCTTTCACATAAAGTGATGGAGCATTAATCCAGAATAATATGGGGCAGGAAATGGGATGAGACACAATCTGCACTAATTTCTCACACTGTTTATCTGTGACAGATTGAGCAAGAATGAGCTGGTGCTTATGCCCATTATCTTTTATGTTTTATGCTAGGCTACTCTTCAATAAAACTTGTATAACTGCCCCTATACATTTGACAACAGGAACTGTATAGGTCATGCTAAGAACTTAGGGCCAGGATACCTGCAGGAGTCCCTCTCCATTTAAGCATTGGGCTTAGCTGAGGAGGCTCTTGTGGTTTTGCCACAACTTCAGTTAGCAGTGACTAGGAGGAGGGTCTTTTCAGTAGTGGCCCCATTTTTGTGGAACCACCGCTCCTCCAAGCTCCGACAAGCACCCACAGTAATGATGTTAAAAACACACCTGTGTACACACTCAGACTTTTTCTGGTGTTTAATGTTGGGGTGTTAGCCAACAGTGCCCTTTGGGATACCAGCTGCATTTTATTTATTGTATTGTGATCATATTGTTTTAATTATTTTATCATTTTAATGTGTTTTATACTTAAATTGTATATGTATGTATACCACCTTGACAGGCAGTATGACAGGCAACTTTTTAATAATGATATATATTGTATGTATTGATTTGTAAAATATTGTAAATAAATAAACAAAATGATTGTATTTTGTTTATAAGTTACTTCGTATATAAGTGAATGGACCAGACATTGGCATTCCGGCACAAAATGCATATATGTGCTCCTCTGTGCGATTGGCCTTTGAACTGCAGCCTTTGTCTTCTCTTCTGACATAGGCTTGCTTATTCTGGCAATTGCCATTTGGAGACAGACTGGACAGTAGGGGGATTTCTCTGCTAGATGCTTGAAAGGTGAGTGGGGGGGATCAAAGTCTTTGAAAAGGGCAGAAAACATTGTTTTCAAAGATTCCTACCTCTAGAATCACATCCGGTGACCGTGAATAATCCCAGCAGAACCCTAACATGCAAACCCGTGCTCCCGTATCATAACTTTTGCTGAATTTCACAATCGAGGCACCTACAGATATTAGAGCATTAGAGAGTTTTTGCCCCATCTGGAATTATTAAGAAGCACATAGAATCAAATCCAAATGAAATGTTAAGAGATGGCAAGTGCTAAACTGGTCTGTCTGGATATCACCTTTCAAGTCAAACAACCCCAGATATGGGTTACTTTCAATACTACCACCACCTACCCTAAAATGAACTAACTAATGTACTCAGTAACAGAAGGGTGTGCTGTCCATTTTTATATGTTACAAATTCATCCTTTTAGTCTACCTGTGTTGAGTCAATCAACGGTTGCTGTAATGTAAAGTAAATATAAAGCAAATCCTATAGGACTAAGGAATGTAAACTTAAGCCAGGGATAGAGCGCATTTTAATGTCAAGGGCCACATTCCCTCAGGGATAGTCCGTCAGGGGCCACGTGCAGACAGTGGGAGGAGCTAGGGCCAGCAGTGGGTGAGGTCATCCTATTTTCTCACTCTCTCTGTTTCTGCCACTCCTGTTTCTCTCTCTCTGCCTCTCTCATACCCTATTACCTTTTATCTCTTTCCCTCCTCTCCTCCTCTCCACCCAGTTGGTGTCTGGGAGAGAGACAGATTGGTCTTGGCCAGAGGTCTGAACAGAGTATTTGCAGAGGGATTTTCCTCCTCTTCCTCCTATCATGCCTTCCATTTTGGCATTCCCTCCCATTTCCCCCACCTTCCCTCTCTTCCGTGGGGCTCCCCCAACCTATTTGAAATTAGCGAAGGGCCACATGAAATTAGTCTGAGGGATACATCCAATACCTTCCCCTGTCTTAAGGCATAGTAGAGTGGTGTGACTGTACCATATGAATAGGAAATTCGAGGTCTGCAGCTCAAGAATTCTAATGAGAACAGAAACAGGAGCAGAAATTGCCAGTGTTCCCTTATTTGTCCCACCTCCAAAACAAAAATCAGTCACTCTAGAGAATGCATTATGTAATTTACCTAATCTACATCATTAATTAGGTAATGCATTATGTAAATTATATAAATTACACAATTTCACCATAGCAGACAGAGAAACAACTGCTATTTTGGGTGGAGGGTGAACTGCAGCTGAATGGAAAAAGTGGTGCATGTGATGAATATCAGGCGGAGAAGAAAGCAATGCCTTCATGCACCCATACTTGCAGCCAAGATTTTTGCGGGAAAACATGCACACGCACCACAAATCAACAAATCCCCCCACCCAAAAAAATCAACAGATCCAAGAGAAAAGGTACTACCTTCATGCCACTTTCTCTCTCTTTCTCTCCCTGCCCCCCATCTCTGGCTCTCTGCTCCTGGTGCTCTGCTGTTTTTTGCTGTTCCCCTTGACACGCAGAGTGGGCTTCACTGCCTTACGCATCATTTTCATTCTCGCCTTACCTGCAGACTTCAGAGCAAAGTCCTCCTTCTGAATTTGATTGCTTTCCATTGCCGAGCCACCCACTTGGTTCAAAAGTTGCTGTCGCAGAAATACAGCGTTAGAGAGGTGAGACCTTACAGCACCTACGCATACACAGGCCAGTTCTTGAGTAGTATGCAGAAAGGAAGAATAAGGCTGGTTTCCTTCCTCCCATCTGGAGTCTTTACATGAACAGGAGTAAAGACTCCAGATGAGAGGAAGGAAACCAACCTTATTCTTCCTTTCTGCATACTATATGATCAAACAGGGGGATACAGAGTGCCCGCAGGGAGGGGAGGGACGGAGGGTGGATTGTGGAGAGAGAGGCAGTGGGAAACTACCAGGTGAAGGAGGAGCATTATGACTTTGGTGAACATGAGTGTATGCATGCATACTAGAAGTCTTAGGCCATTTTCTTCCCACTGAAAATTAAACTTTTGTCAATAGCTTATTTATTTATGTCCCACTTTTCCTTCAGGGAGGCTCAAGGTGGCATATACATGGTTCTCCCCCCCACACACACTTCATATTACTCTCACAACAACCCTGTGAGGTAGGTTAGGCTGAGAAAGAGTGACTGGGCCAAGGTCACCCAATGAGCTTCAGGGCTGAGTAGGGATGTAAACCCTGGTCTCCAAGCCCCTAATCCAGCACTGCGGACCTCCAGCCCACAGGCCTAATGAAGCCCACCAGGCCTCTCCATTTGATCCATGAGGCCATTTTGCCAACTCACCTGCCCTATACCTGACATCATTTAGGATATCAAGTATGGGGCAGGTAAAGACATGACTCAGCTGAAAGGGAGGGGGGATGGAGGTGTGCACTGGGCTTCTCAAGACCCAACCATCAACTCATCAGGACTTGCGTACTGCTTCACAAGGGTAATGGTCAGCTGATCATCAAGTCTTGCAAAAACCCTGCACAGCACTCCACAAGCTAATTGTCAGCAATTTTTGAGTTCTGCCTTTGCCCATGTGGTTTGATTTCAAACCATGCAGGTAAAAATGGGTCAACTTGCATCAAGTGGGTGGCCCCACTCACCAGTCAAACTTGGCCAACTGGGGTTGGGAATATAGTGGTCAGGCCCACCAATCAGATCTAGTTGCCCACCCCTGACCTAACCATGGCATCAAACAGGTTCTCGTAATTCATACATTTTATTTGAAACTTTTATACCCTGATTCCCCAAAACACAAGGCAATGATTGTGTCTCCTGCGTGTCAAGGGCCAGCTAAAGATCACCCCACAGTGAGTGGCTCAAGAGTTATGTGCCCTGCCACCTGTGCAGCCGTGGGCAAGCTGCATGGTCCCAAGGAGCCCAGTTGTCCCCCAGCTGGCAGTTGTAGACAAGGAAGGGGCTGGCTTGTGCAACTGTGGCAAGCTGAGCAGGCCCTAGCCGGCTGGGGAGGACTAGCCTCAAAGGGAGGCAATGGTAAACCCCCTCTGAATACCGCTTACCATGAAATCCCTATTCATAGGGTAGCCATAAGTCGGGATCGACTTGAGGGCAGTCCATTTCCATTTCATGAATAGCCAGGGGCGTCATGACGGAGGTGCGGGGGGTGCGGATCGCACCGGGTGACACCATGAGAGGGGGTGACACCCAGAGCCGCCCCCCCAGGCACCACCGGGAAGCGTGGCAGGTGGAGAGCTGCCTTTCCGCCGCTGCGCTAAAGCTGCAGCCGAGCTGGATCTCCCACGGGGCGGGGCCTCAAGCCGCATTGCAGCCTGTTACCAGGCAGGCTAGGCTAGAGGCTGCTGCACCACCACCACCACTACACTGGGGTGACTGTCTTGCGTGCCACTGGGTGGTTGGTTCAGCTGCCACCCTCTCGCCATGTGTAAGGCCAGAGAGGGGCTTGCGGAAGCAGAGAGAGAAAGAGCAAGCGAGAGAAAAGCTTCTTGCCACCCTTGCCGGCGGGGCACAGACCGGAGAGACGGCTCTTGCTCCTTCTCCCGTCACTGCAGTCCTTCTGGCAGGCTTGCCGGAGAGCCACATGGACGAGGCCTGCCTGCAACCTGAGCCGCACAGCCGGAGAAACCCCCGGGAAGGACGGACGCTAGTAGTTCGGACCTTCTTCCCCATCCAATTTCCAGGGTTTTGTCTGCTAAGGTCTCTTCTTGTGCGTCCCGATCCCGTTGCTGGGCGCTCGGAAGTGAGCCTCATAGTTTAATGGGACTTATATGCACACCCGAGGAAGAAACTCCGAGTAAACAAGCGCAGGGGATGGCAGTGCACGCTTGCTATCTTGCACAGGATTGCAGGCGTGCACTGCCACCCCCTGTGCATGTTTACTCAGAGTTTCTTCCCCGAGTGTGCGTATAGGATTGTATCAAGCAGACTGATCCTATGCATGTTTACTCAGAAATAGCTCCACTGAGCTCAGCGCAGGACTGTATTGCAATGCAAGGAAAAAACGTGTGGCTTGTGTTCTGAACAACTTCAGGTGGTTGTCCTCCCGTCTTTCCTAAACAGAGCCTTGACTATTTGGGAAAATGCTTCCATCCTCAGGGAATGTTATTTAAACCTGTGTTTTACTTTGTTGCCTGAGACTGCAATGCTACATCCGCATGCAAGCCGCATTGAACTTAATAGGACACTTCTGAGCATGCAGGTATAGGATTGCACTGTATTCAGTTACTGTTGCTTTTATACATTAATGTGTTCATAATTCCTATTTACAAGTGTTATGCTTTTAGAATTTCTTGCTTTTCATCCACTTTAAAAATGTGGTGTTCTTTTACTAATAGCATAACACAATGGATTAGGCAGACCACTTTTAAGTGCTGAAGGTTTAAAAGATGGAAGTAATTATGTCAAGTGAGTCAGCTTAGCTGAGTCATTGGCATTTGGTGACAGAGGCAGCCTCTGTGTGGTACTGTACAACCTAGTATTGTTGGTAAATATTACTTGGAGAAGCTTTCAATATATAAGTGATACTATTCTATGCATTGCAACAAAAAGTGTGTGCAAAGAATTAAAATGCATATCGTGCGCTTGGCTTTTTAATTAGTTCTGTTGCTTTAACTGGAACTACTAATCATTGGAATATTGTTTTCATTGACAATGAACTTAAACATATTTGCCTTCTAAGTATCTGACTGGGAGGGACCTGTATTTAAGTTGACTCGAGCACATGCTTCTAGTGCTGTGGCACCAATTCTCTGGAATTCTGTTCCCTTAGAAGTGAAGCAGGCCCCAATGCTGTCAACATTTTTTACTTTTCTGAACGCTTTCTCCCATGCTTTTCCAAATTAGTCTCTTTTCCCCCTAGCAGTCCTTAAGACTTGCTGGTTTTTATGTTTTAATAGTGTTTTATGAGCTGTATTATTTCATTTGGGTGTTCCCTGAATGTAGAGTGGTTTTGTTGTTGTTATGTGCCTTCACGTTGATTGCAACTTATGGCGACCCTATAAATCAGTGACCTCCAGTAGCATCTGTCATGAGCCACCCTGTTCAGATCTTGTAAGTTCAGGTCTGTGACTTCCTTTATGGAACCAATCCGTCTCTTGTTTGGCCTTCCTCTTTTTCTACCCCCTTCTGTTTTTCCCACCTTTATTGTCTTTTTCTAGTGAATCATGTCTTCTCATTATGTGTCCAAAGTATGATAACCTCAGTTTCATTGTTTTAGCTTCTAATGACAGTTCTAGTTTAATTTGTTCTAACACCCAATTATTTGTCTTTTTTGCAGTCCATGGTATGTGCAAAGCTCTTCTGCAACACCACATTTCAAATGAGTGGATTTTTCTTTTATCTGCTTTTTTCACTGTTCAACTTTCACATCCATACATAGAGATCGGGCATGCCATGGTTTGAATGATCCTGACTTTAGTGTTCAGTGATACATCTTTGCATTTGAGGACCTTTTCTAGTTCTTTCATAGCTGCCCTCCCCAGTCCTAGCCTTCTTCTGATTTCTTGACTGTGCCAAGGTATTGATAATCCTTGACAAGTTCAATGTCCTTGTTGTCAACTTTAAAGTTACATAAATCTTGTTATTACTTTAGTCTTCTTGACTTTCAGCTGTAGTCCTGCTTTTGTGCTTTCCTCTTTAACTTTCATCAGTATTTGTTTCAAATCATTACTGGTTTCTGCTAATAGTATGGTATTGTCTGCATATCTAAAATTATTGATATTTCTCCCTCCAATTTTCACACCTCCTTCATCTTGGTCCAATCCTGCTTTCCGTATGATATGTTCTACATATAGATTAAACAAGCAGGGTGATAAAATACACCCTTGTCTCACACCTTCTGATGGGGAACCAATCAGTTTCTCCATATTCTGTCCTTACAGTAGCCTCTTGTCCAGAGTATAGGTTGTGCATCAGGACAATCAGATGCTGTGGCACCCCCATTTCTTTTAAAGCATTCCATAGATTTTCATGATCTACACAATCAAAGGCTTTGCTGTAATTTATAAAGCACAGGGTGATTTCCTTCAGAAATTCCTTGGTCCGTTCCATTATCCAACATATGTTTGCAATATGATCTCTGGTACCTCTTCCCTTTCTAAATCCAGCTTGAACGTCTGGCATTTCTCACTCCATATATGGTGAGAGCTTTTGTTGTAGAATAATGAGCATTACTTTACTTGCATGGAATATGAAGGCAATAGTTCGATAATTACTGCATTCCCTGGGATCCCCTTTCTTTGGAATTGGGATGTATATGGAACTCTTCCAGTGATATACGGGAATTACGATTTATGAGTAACATTAGTACAAAAAACATTACTAAGGATTCTGTATGGTTTGGTATGGGAGGAGGTCCATGGGGGTGACACCATGAGTTACCGCACTGGGTGACACCAACCCTAGTGACGCCACAGTGAATAGCACCAAGAAGCTAACTGGTAACCAGTGAAGTTGCTGGAGAATAGGTTGGATATGCTCCTAACCACTGTCACTCTTAATATCTACCAAGAGACAGACAGCATTGTGAACTAACTGAAGATTCTGAGTCATCTTCATGGTAGCTCAGTTTAAGGCTCAGGATGTGGAGAGGCATTTTGCAAAAAAATCTTCATGAGAATAAAAAGAGACTCTCCTCTTTGGGCCATGTCTTAGGAATCACTGTGAAATATTTATTTAATTTATATCCAACCATTCCACAAAGATGTAGCCAAGGCAGCTATCAACAATACAATAAATATAAAAAGCCCATATAGTGTTCATTTTGTGATCCCTAGTTGTTTGTGATTCTTGATAGGCTAGGATCACCAATTTAACTTGTATAGGAAATACTTGAATCTTGAACATTCTCTAGTGAATACTGTTGATTATAAACACTATCAAGATATTATTGCCTCTATGGAATTTTATGAGACAGCCAAATTAAATGTCTTTTTATTACTAGAATTGCTTTTTTAAAGACTCATATTGTTCCAATTTTTCACAGATTGATTCCTTGGGATTGTTAGTCCACTTTCAAAACCTATTTTTCTTGAACCCATTATCTGAATGATGGCCCATGAAAATGGATAATTGGATATTTTTAAGCCAGAAGCCTAAAGCTATTGTTTAAAAAATAAAGAAAAAAGAGCTGTAGTGGATGTATACCTCACCTTTTGGGACTCCCAGTATCCATGGACACTTCCAAGGGCATCTACAAGATTCTGGAGTCCAGTCACATTCTGACGAAAAGTACCAATTTGTCGCTTAAGGTGCTGAAGGGCCTCGTTCTGGCGACTATGCAAAAATGGGCAAAACAATCAGAATCACCACAAAATGACACAAGATTAGGCAAAACAGCTCATCATGGGGTCAACATGTTTCTGGGCTTAGCACCTAAGACCTCAGAAGAGGGATTGCATGACTGTATGGTCCTGCAGAAAAAGAAAATCCTGCTCTCGTTTAAAAAACACACACAAGGATATCATGGAGAATTTTAGGTTAGAACACCAACTCCCTGATTTTAGGAGCAGAGTGGGATGCATGGTTGGATGCTTGGTTGGATGGATGGATGGATGGATGGATGGATGGATGACTTATTTACGCAACGATTGTGAGGGAACAATAATGTGAGGGCAACAAAGATTGATGGCATATTTTAATTTCATGTTTGGCCACCAATTTCTTCACACTTCCTGACACCTTACATATGTAAGTGAGGGAGAAGGGCTTTTTCTACAAGATAAAACAACCCAGGTTTCTTCTTCATTCAAGTTTCCACAGGAAGGAGATCAGTATTCAGATGTTCTTTCCATGTACAGCCTGCCACAGACAGCAGACACATCAATCGCCCTTTCTCCTATATTTTAACAAATTTGATGTTGACAGAATTGTGAATTCTGAGTTACCAGCAAGGACCTGAGAAGCATCTGCAAGAGAGTATAAGGGTGCCTCTTTCTTATTGGGGGAAAAATTGCTAGCATTTAACAAAGGCTCACTGAAGATCATCTGTACTGAAGATCGACAAAGCCAGACAGAACTAACTTCCACCTTGCTGTGTAATTTTCAGCCTACACGTTGTGAGTTACAGATATCGCAGTTCAAAACTGACCCATTGAGTCGGAGAACTTGTGGCTCTCCGGATATTATTTGACTTTGAATTCCCATCAGCACTGGTCAGCATGGCCAACAGTCAGGAATTATGAGAGGTGTGGTCCAGCAACATCTGGAGGACCAGAGGTAATGAGCTATTGGATGGTGGCAAGAATGGGGAACCTGTGGCCCTCCAGATATTGTCTGAGCTCCCATCACCCCCACCTATTGGCCATGCTGGCTGGAACTGATGGGAGTAAGAAGTCCAGCAACATCTCAAGGGCCACAGGTTCCCCATCCCTGGTTCTGGTCTTTCCCTCTGCTAACGTTACACAAGAAAATCAAACTGCATGTATGTGTTTTTGCCCAGGGTTGAATAATTAAGTCTTATTATTTTTATTTGTTTCCAAATAACACTGTGTGGTACATTCATTGGGTAAGTTCTTTTACCTCAGCTGTACCTTCATCACCTGCTTGAAAGAATCAGAGGGGTTGCACAAGCCATACAAAAATCCTGGAAGGAAACATGAGCAACATTAATGGCTTTCTGAATTAATAGAAAATCCATGGCCATTTCACAATTAATCAGTAGAATATTATGTTATACTTCTATTTTGCAGCAAGGCTGAAAACAAGCATGCCCACTGAATTCAGCAGGACTTCTTGTAGAGGAACAAAAATCTCCAAGGTCCAATTCATTTAGGAAAAAGTGAGTTCCTTTCATAGCTATCCACTGACTAGGCAAATCTGTCTATTTCATATTTATTTATTTATTTATTTATTTATTTAATTTCATTTATAAACCGCCCTTAGCCAATGGCTCCCTGGGCACTGTACAACATACAATAATAACAATAATCAACAAAAATTGCAAGATATAAAATACAAATACATAATAGGAATACCTAATGTTAAGGTAATTAAAACATTAAAATACATACAAATGAATTAAAATGCCTGGGAGAATAGGAAGGTTTTGGCCTAGTGTTAGTCTCCCAAGAGGCCTCGATGCAAGATGACAGCGGGCTTGTTCACATGTTACACTGAACACAGGTACAAGCTGTCTCTCTACATGTACAAGTATTTGTGTGAAAGAGTGTATCATTGTTGATTGGTACAGCTCAGCTCTTTGTGTACACAGGTACACAGTTTGTACACCCGCTGAATGTTAATATGCAAACACCCAAAATAGCATTTCTGCATGGCCACCACACACGAACTCACTCGGGTACAAGTGCGCATACATACACACACTCACCACACGTACCATACCTACACACCACATGCACACATATCCATAGAACACATTCAGTCACCATACATACAGCACACACACACACTCCACACAGTCACCACACACGTGTATCCACCCCCTGCTTTCCAGTTGTGCCCCAAACCCTGCTTCCTAGTTATACTAGCTGCGTGACTTGAGCTATTTCAATGGCTTCGCTGGTGGCACTGAGCAACCTGTTGCCATTAAGAGTTGACCAACCTGCCCAGTAACAGAAAGAACCTCTCAGATTTGCTCCAATATTTCACCACGCTCGGGAAACACTGGAATAGATTGGCACACTCTTGCCCATTCCGAGTGCTCCAGTGAGCTCCCAATGGCAGCAGGTTGCACAGCTGCTGCAGCTGCTGCTGAAACCACCACAGTCAAATCGGCAAAATTTGTCAGGGGGTGGCAGGCCATTCAAAACAGCTTGGTGGACTAGGCCTGGCCTGGCCCACAACCAACAGATTCACCATCACTGCACTAAGTCATTACTATACAGGGATCCAGCCAGTTTCTTATGGGCAAGGATCCTTGGTGCAGGTGGAAACCCACTGACAGCTCCTTGCTAACAGGAAACTCACTGACAGCAGAAGCCTATACATGATTAGTCATAAGTAACTGTCATTGTTCTCAGTGGAACTTATTCTCAGGCATGTATAGGGCTGCAGCCTGAATTGCCTTACAAAGGATCACCGCAATGTCATTTAGTAAGATGTTTTTCACAGACATACTGGAAGAAGTAGCAACAGAGAGGCAAATGAGAAGGTAAATTAAAACAGAAGTAAATGAAAATAAACCAATGCCATTCATCTGGATTTTTCAGCTATCCAAATCCAATACAATAAGCTTGATTCAGAAGTCACTCTCAAAGGATCCACATCCATATTTTGATATGCATTTTTAAAAATAGTCTATATCATCAGAAGAGTATGTAAATAAAGCAAATGTGTGTTTAGACTAGCTCTTTCAAGAACTCACCAGAAAAGATGCCCAACAAGAATATTAGTATCAGAAAAGCCAACATCTTCACAATACGCCTCGGATGTTCCCCTGAGAAAAGACAAATTCAAGGGGAAATTACAGAAAGGTATGATTTGTTAGCAGTTGTAAATGGAACTTTCTAAACTCCTGAAACAGGCAAACATTAGCAAGCCTCAGGCACTTGGTCTTGAGGAAAGCTGTGTGTGTTCTCTTCCTGTTGACAACATTGCTGCAGATTGTGGATTTATATACTTCAGAAAGGAAATTTCCTATCCCTTAGAGAAAGAATGTTTCCCTTATAGATAGAAATGAGATAAGTGTCAAGGTCAAGAGAGGCATCCTAGAGCTCAGAAGGGGGGATTGCTCTAGCACTCTGCCTGGACCCTTTCCCTTCCACATGGTACCTCTCTCCTTGGACTCCTCTTGCAGCTCATCTGTTCTGGTCGGAACAGTTTTACTTGGTTTTGTAACTGTGACTGGTTTTATCTGGTTTTATAACTGTAAATTATGGGCTGTCTCCAATGCAGTCAGCATTTCATGCAACCACTTACACAATGGAACTTCTCTTCCCTCTCCTCTTCTTGCTAACCCCCCCACACACACACACACATCCAAATCTGCCCTGGAGGGTTGACGGAACCCCAGAACAGATCTGGGGAGGGGCACTCAGGGAGAGGAGAGGGAGAGGAAGTTCTATTGTACAAACAGAAGTCCTTGCTCAAATGGGGTGACATCACTGGATACAACCCTATATTGCTATAACCGACCCTGGGACCTTATGGTGAAGGCTGGGTAAGGAACCTTAAGAGTAAATCAATATAAATGCATCTTTCCTCATTCTCCTTACATTCATATTTCTGTTTTCCAGGTCTTTGTGTAAACATTTCATTTTATTGGAAAGCTTGTTCGTTGGAGCTTGTTTACACAACCAGTTTACTGGTGATGGTTCTCAAGACTAATGTGCCAGTTATGTACATCCACCAATGCATGCCTTTTGGAAAGCTGGCTGCTGAAATCCACCACAGTAGAGACCTTGAGGGCCTCCATGAGCAATTAAAGGCAGACTATCAAGACTGCTTTCAGACATGGGGCTTTCTGTGTTAATTTAACGGATTACAATGGTAGCGCTTCTGTCCCGATTTCTAAAATTCCTTTCACACTGCAGTGCCTTTTGAATTAAGGAACAGTAGCTTTTTCAGCTGATATACCAGCATTTCATGCAAATATCTTTCACATGGCTGCAATGAACAATGTCCTATTTTAGTCCCTCACCTGTTACATACATGTGCACTGTAGCTCCCCACCGTGTAGGTCTAAGATCTCGTCCCATCGCCATGCATGCCACAGACACAGGGGAGTGTGTGGAAAATGCTGCTGCTACCTGCACCTATGCTGGAATTTTCATCAGGCAAAAAAAGAGTGCACCTAAAGGGCAGAAACACACTGCATGCTGGGATGCCTGCCATGTGAGCGGCTGCAGCTAGTGAAAAACTCCCATGATATTCCAGGTTCCCAAGCTTGCAAACGGATTATTTCTGGTATCATTTAACCTGGAAATTAGCCCTAAACTTACACTATATTCCACTAGAATTCCAGAACTAGCTTGTACGTCATGTGAAAGATCGAGCATAATGCATAAATTACCAGGTAAGAAATCGTCAGAATAACAGAATACAGTGCAGCGTGAAAGCAGCCCAAGAAGACCCATGCCCTCCCTGTTTCTCTAAACCAGGGGTGGGGGACCTGTGGCCCTCCCGATGTTGGATTCCAACTTCCGTCAGCTCCAGCCAGCATGGCTAATAGACAGGGATGATTGGAGTTGCCATCCAACAACACAGGTTCCCCACTTCTGCTCTAAACTATTCTGCTAACCTGTGCTTTGGGAAGCAAGAGTGATGGAGTTGTTTCTTAGTTGTGTTCTGCTTCCAAGAAGACATGGACTACTGTAGCTCTTCAGCTGCTGTATTTCTGTAACTATCAAGAGGGAAATGTCACCTTGTTAAATATCCCTATTATGGGCAAAGGAGCTATAGCTTGGTGACAGAAAACATGCTGTGTGTGCAGAGGAACCATAATTAAGTCCCTGTCATCTTCAGTTTAGAAGGATCAAGTAGCAGGTGATGAGAAAGGACTCTGTTGCCTGTCAGAGCAGACAATACTGGGCTAGAGGGACAAAAGAGTCTAGCAGCTTCTTATGGCTGGCTGGCTTTTTCTTACTTATTTTCCACTTCCCGTATTCCCTCTTATCCACTTACTTTATTGTCTATATTTATAGACCACCCCAATAACGGAGTTCTCAAGAGGGCTTACAGCAAAAGAAATACATATATAAATAAATAGGGTTATGTTCAACTAAATAATTTTGTGAGTGGAACAACTTCCCCTCATGTAATGGGACTTTCCCTATTCTCCTCCCCACCCCCACCCCCATGCTGTCCCAAAAGCTGCTCTAGAGGGTTGCGGGGAAACCCAGAACAAAATTAAGGGGCACACAGAGGGAGAAGAGGGGGAGAATGTTCCATTGGGCAAGGAAAAATCCTTGCGTTGACAGAACAGTCGCCTTAGTGCTATGCTGAATGCAACCTATAAAGTTTAAGAACAAGACAACAGAGTTACAATAAATATAATGCATTGTTAAAACAAAAAGTGGGAGAGACTATTGTTGTTATGTGCCTTGAAGTCGATTAAGACTTATGGCGACCCTATGAATCAGTGACCTCCAAGAGCATCTATCATGAACCACCCTGTTCAGATCTTGTAAGTTCAGGTCTGTGGCTTCCTTTATGGAATCGATCCCTCTCTTGTTTGGCCTTCCTCTTTTTCTACTCCCTACTGTTTTTCCCAGTATTATTGTATTTTCTAGTGAATCATGTCTTCTCATTATGTGTCCAAAGTAAAACAGCTTAGACTTAAGAGAGCTCCAAATGCCTGGGAAAATAAAAAAAGCATCTTCTGGCACTGAGATGACATCAAAGTAGGCACCAGAAGATAATCTCTGTGGACAGGCATTTCCATAGCTGGGGTGCCACAACAGAAAAGGCCATATAGAGAAACAACAGACAAAACTGAGAAATGTGCACATTTATTTGCTTTATACTCTTTGAGACATCAAAACTTACTAGTTGCCTCCATTTCCCCAAGTTCAGTTCTATATTTACAAGGGAATAGTTATAGAAACATAGAGCTTGGAAAAGTTACTTTTTTGAACTACAACTCCCATCAGCCCAATCTAGTGGTCATGCTGGCTGGGGCTGATGGGAGTTGTAGTTCAAAAAAGTAACTTTTCCAAGCTCTGCATAGAACCCTGCCTTATACTGAGTCAGACCATGGGTCCATCTGGCTCCATATTGTATATACTGTCTGACAGTCGCTGTCCAGGATTTCAGGCAGAGAGTCTTTCCCATCCCTACCTGGGCATGCCAGGGATTGAACCTTCTGCATGAAAAGCAAACATTTCACTAGTTCTTACCACAGTTATGAATGTGTGCAGAACATACGACCTGCAATCCACTGAGTCATATACAGCCCATCAAAGCTGTAGGGACTTCTCAGGGTCTAGCAACTACCTGTTTTTGTAGTCCCAGGCAAAGTGCAACCGTCAGAGATTTACTGAACTTGGTGATCTACTGTATACGGCCAATGGGCCGGTTGATAGGTCACAAGTTGTTCAGAACTATAGCAAACAGATAGAAATCTTGGATGGAGCATTATTCCTCAAGCTCCGCGGCTTGAGAACTGATTCGCTTCTCCCAACAATTTTTTCCCCTCGTCATATGGCACTGGTAAATGCTGGTGCAGGACTGGGTATGGCCTTTTTGTTGTTGTTATAAAGCTCTTATCCATAAAGCTGTAGTGCTATATTTCACGGGAGGCCAACCTACCCTCAAACTCTCACCTTGTGGTTCGTCAGAATACCAAGCTGCTCTTACTTGATAGTAGAGCTGATAAGCCCCTTGTTCTCGGAACTCAGAAGCCAGGATCATCACAGGCCTTCTCCTATATTCCTTTGCTTAAGTCCCCCCCTTCCTAGGTTTGACCCTGTGCACAATTAACACAGAAACTACTACTGTTCCTTCCCTCGGTAACATCCTCCTAGACATCCCAGCAACCTTCCCTTTAGCTCTTAGGAATTGAGGTTGCAACCCTTCTGCTTAGCCTGTCAGTGTTTGGGCATCTACAGCATTGAGGCAGAGGGAGCCACCCTCTTCCTTGCCTGTCCATGGCTGACTGAGCTCCTATACAAAATGCCAAATACTATGGCTTTTCCTATAGTCATCTCTTCATCCACTCTCTCCCTCTGTCTCTCACTCTCAAGCCTACATCTTTCTCTTGATGTTTCTGTTTTATCTCTGTAGGCTGAGAGAGGAGGGGTGCCTTCCAGGCTGACCTTGTTTATTACTGGCCTCCTGCAAAGACTCAGGGAGGTATAACCCAATCGCAGGTGCCTCCTCACATGTAGTTAGGGTGGCCAGATGAAGAGGAGAGAAGAGGGAATTTCAGCAGGTGTAGCTTTGTATGACGAGCCAGTGTGGTGTAGTGGTTAAGGTGTTGGACTATGACCTGGGAGAGCAGGGTTCGAATCCCCACACAGCCATGAAGTTCACTGGGTGACCTTGGGCCAGTCACTGCCTCTCAGCCTCATGAAAACCCTATTTGTAGGATAGCCATAAGTCAGAATCGACTTGAAGGCAGTACATTTACATTTAGCTTTGTATGACAGGCTACATCTGCTGAAATCCCCTCTTCTGCCCAAAAGTTAAAGATGCAGGAGCCGTTACCCTTCCCCAGCAGCAGCACAGATATAGCTGGCCATTAGAGCATAGCTTGGCTTAGTAGTGCTGCCATCAGCAAATGAGCCTCCTGGGGAGTAAGCACTCTCCATAGGCCTGAATGGAATTTTTTTTTTTTATTTCTCTGGCCTTTTGGCCACTGGAGTTTGAGGGGAATTGGGACACGGGGGAGGGGTCTGAATGCCAGAAGGACCACACACACCTCCAGAACACCCCATTTTGGGGGCTTCTGCTAGCCCTCTATCCACCAGGCCACCCGTCCCTAGCAGACTCCCGGCAGCGCTGGCAGGCTTCTGACAAAGGGCTGCTGCCAGCAGAGGCCAGTGCAGCCAGGAGCCTCCTGGCACAGCCAGCACTCAGCAGCATCCAACCCAGCCCAGCCCAGGGGAAAGGTAAGTTGGATTGCACCCTAAGGCTCATGGGTAGGCCAGTAACATAGAAGGGGGGGCACTAGAAAGCACTATGTTGAGGTCTCCCACAAACCCGGAGCAGGGCCTGATTGCAATGCTAAAGATCTACTCTGGGGCAGATTGCATGTCTGACTCTGACTCCTGCAGAATCTTCTTCCTCTGTGCCTCTCTCCTCAAGAGACCATGTCACCCTCTCCAAGTGGAGATATTGCTGCTGCTCATCTCCTTTTCAAGGCAAAATGCACTCCAACTTTAACATACCTAGAACAAGTGGCTTCTGATCCTGGTGCATTATGATGTTAGCATTAGGTTCCATCAGCGGAGGAGTTTCAAAACAATGTGGGATAATTAAATGTTTTTGATCAGGCAAGTCTTTACCTATTGGAGACAGATTGCATTGTTAGTGCAGACCCTGAGCATGCATCAGAGGCCTGGCAAAATCACTGCTTATGGTGTTGTGTTGTAGATTTATATAACATGATTAATCATTACCAATTAAAATAATTTTTAAAGATAGCATCCAATGAAGTGCTTCCAAAAGAGCATGGATTTTTGATGGTGCAACAGAACTTTCCCCCCTCTCCTCCCCTCCCACACCCCCTAAATTTGTACTGGTGTTTCCCCCAACCCTCCAGAGCAGATTTGAGGAGGGCACAGAAGGCACATAGGGACAGGAAATGGAGGGGACGTTCTATTGAACAAACAGAAATCCCAGTGGAGCTGGTCCATTAGAGCAAATGGGCTCCTGCCCCACCATCCTCAGCCTGCCCTCAGCAAGCGCACACCTGCCTTCTTACTTACAAGCAGTCAGAGAGGACAGCTCTACCTATGAACGTCTTTGCCTTCCACCCCACTAGTCCCAAGGAGCACTAGCCGCCACTGGAAAATCCTTGTAGCAGCAGAAGCACTTTGCTGGACACCACACCCAAAGTTGAATAAATACCATTAAAAAGCAAATAAAAGTTTAAAGGGAAAGGCCCAATACACCAAATTCAAAAGCCTTCCAGGTTGATAAGAAATGGGTCTTCCTCTTCCTGCGCAGCTTAAAGGTATGTTATGGTGGCGGCAGGAACATGTCTACCTTTCTTGTGGGCTGACCTGCCCAAGGCAGATAAACCCCTGCAGTGGGAAGATGATGCCCACATAGATATTGGTAACAAGGCGTGACTTCCCAGGAGGATCGCTCCGCCTGTGCTGCCTCTGGGACGGGCTCCCGTCTTGGTGGAAACCTTTTCAGTTTTAAAACCAGTCAGAAGGGCTTTTTGACTGGGGAAAATTTATTCCGGATAAGGAAGAAACGTAGAGATTTTCCACAGAGCTTTGTTGTGTTTGTTGGAGGCTGGAATTCTGTGAAAGAAGGTCTTCCAGCAGCTCGGACGGAGCTAGGATTTCCAACCAGCTCAACTGATTAAGTGAGCCGTTTTTTTTTCTTCAAAGAAAAACGGATTAACAGGCAAGCATTCTCCTGTATTTTCTCATTATTTTGTTATCAATACAGCTAAAGAGATTTGTCAAAGAACCAGCAATTAAGAAACCCTGGGTGAGTCATAGCTTTCTCTTTTATTCACGGAGCTAAGGGGAAGAAAATAGAAATAGTTTATCTTTATTTTTATTGCAAAAAGCTGGCATGGAATTCAGCATTATAAAGATTACAAACTGTTGGTGTGTGCGTGTATAGATCATACAAGGATGGAATCCAAGAGTCGCATAGAACAGGAATAAGCCAGGCCAGGCAAGTTTCTTGTAAGAGTCTTTACTAGGCAAAGACATTAGACACAGTTCTCTTCACAGACAGCTTTTCCCCCACACTGAGTTTTTCCAAGCATCCCACCTTATCAGGCTTCCCAGCCAGCTGCTGACCTTGGCAAACTGGCGCTCTGTTCTCACAGCTTAACCCTTCTGCTTCAGGTTTCACTCTCTTTGCTAAAAAACCCTGTCTGTGAGTCTCACAGCCTGCTTCACTGACCAACACAAACAGCTGAGGGGTTTCTAATTTAAAGAGAGAAAAAATTGATTTATAAGACTTTTGAGTAATATATGTCTGGGACTATTTTTCCGGTTTACTTTTTTTTTTTTTGACGAATCTGCTCATTCTTCCTGCTACTAATTATTTGGATGCTGTGAATTACAGTTGTTTTGGCACTTTTGGACATACAAGAGATAAGGCAGTTCGTCTTGTCTAGAGGGTGACGTCAGCTGGCTTGAAAGATTAACTCCTTTGTAACTGGATAAAGAAATAAACTGTTCTTTGCTTGGGACATTGGAAATTGAAGGGATTGTGTTTTTTTTGGTTTTAAGAATGACAATCAAGAAGGTGGTTGAGATCATGGATGTACAAGAAGGGACTTTCTCTTTAGATATGTTTCAGAAAATAATGAATGAGATTAAGCTAACAAAACAAGAACTCAGACATAACAGACAAGTGATGATAAGTGAATTTGGCGAAATGAGACAGGAGCTGAAAGAAATTCAGGATTCTATGAGAAAGGAGAACAAAGATAAATTTGGAAAATTAAAAAAGGATGAAAGAAAAATTAAAGGGAAGGTTCAAGCCCTGGAGATTGGATTAAATATGGTCTTGGAAAAAGATTTGGATTTCCTGGCTGTGATGGATCCTGGAGACAAATATTACTGTTTGGAATTCAGCGCTGTCCCTGAAGGAATTGGTGAAGAGATTGGAGATAAAGATATCATCGGTTCGAAAAAATTCATGGACTGGAAGGATTTGATGGAACTTGAAATGGAGAAAGTTTACAGAATTAATTCCTGTTTTGTGACAATGAAAAACCCTTCAAGAGATGTGCTAGTGCATTCTGTAAAAAAGAGGAACAGAGATGCGGTTCTGCAACAATACTTCAGTGATACGTTCGGAAATGATGGCAAGAAAATATTTGTGATGAAGGAAGTCCCTATCAGACTCTTATTATATGACTATGACAGCAAGATTATTGGGTGCGTAAAGATGGAAGATGGAAGATGGAATCAACACGGATAAAGGAAGAAGAGCGATTTGAAATTACTGGATTTAATAGACTTGAAGAGTTGGATTAATTGACATGTCTATCTAGAAAAAAAATTGATGGACATATATCTCAAGGATTGGAAACTTCTCTTTGACTTTTTGTAGAAGAATAAAATGATATGATGTTAATGAGATTTGATACCAAGTAAGATAACTGCTGGAGGAAGGTGATTTTATAATTTATCAAGAGACAGGTTTGTTATATATTATAGACCTATAGCTGAACTACGACAAATCGGAAGTCAATAGTTTTTTTTTCTTTTTATTGTATTAGTTTTAATTTGTGTTTTTCTTTTTGTATTGTCTTGATTTTGAAAATTTGAATAAAAATTAATTGAAAAAAAAGAGATATTGGTAACAAGGCCAGCTGCTGTTCTTAGAGCGATCTTTTTCTCCACGGTGGTCTACAAGGATTGCTGCTACTATGGCTAGGGATGGGCGAATCTACTGTTTTGTTTTCTCCCTATTTCTCATTTTCCCAATTTTAAGCTCAGTTCTCCACAATTCTAAAACAGTTTGGGGGTGGGGGTTGTAAAAGTCCTCATGAAAATCCATCACCTTTTTAATGCATATTCCTCCTAAAATTCATATTTTAATGCAAATTTGCCTACTATATATTTTTGCAAGCAATGTTCCCTAATAGAATGCATTTCTGTATGTTATTTTCACAAATATATGTATCTTTATGCACATTTTATCCTAGTAAATGCATTTTTGTGCCCATTACCTGGCCAGAGAACTGCACTGCAAAATTAGGAGAAGTGCAAATTTAAAAGGACAGCAGAATTTCAGTTTGCATATTGATTCAGGAAGTGTGAATTCAGTGAATTCACCTTTACACATGAATTGAACCAAATTTCTTCCCCTTCTCTAATTACTGCTCTTTGCATGGCCCTTAGAGCCACTAGCAATCTTCTTCCTCATCAACTAATAAAAGACTGGAGATTCAGCTATGGTGCCTGCCACTTGCCCTTGCTAGGGATGGGTGAGATTCCCATTTCAAGCTGAATCTATCAAATTCGCACTTTCTGAAACGATATGAGAGCCGAAACACAGCCATCCCTTGAAATTTGCACTAATCCAAATTTTGCAATGTAGTCTGCCAACCAACCAATGTTTACAAAAATGCATCTATTAGGGGAAAGTGTGCAGAAAAATGAATATATTAGTGAAAATGACACACAAAAATGCATTACTTGATGAGAAATTGCTTGCAAAAATGTGCTCATTAGACAAAATCGCATACAAAAATGTGTTTATTGGAGGGGAAATCACACTAACATGCTGAAATATTTTCATGAGAATTTTTATGAGGTTTTTTTTAAAACAATCACAGATTGCTGCAGAACTGAATTTGAGATTAGAAAAATAAGAAACTGAGAGAACTGAAATTGACATATCCTTCCATCCATACCCCCAGGGAAGGATTATCTGGATTAATGTTGAGGTATGGCAGCATTGAGAAGCTTGTATAATTTAATGTGCTACACTGCTATTGTCATAAGTGAGAAATTGGATCTTTTCACAGGCCTGTCTTTTATTCTTTTTCCTAATCTCTAAATCAGTGGTTCTTAACCTGGGGTACACGCACCCCTGGGGGTGCTACACAGTTTTTCTAGGGGTGCAATGAGTTGTTCAAGAGATTTTAAAAATTCATTTAATCTTAGCTAAGTTAGGCTAAAACACACATTAAAATAAAATTAAATAAAATTAAAAATGAACAGTATTTGTTCAGGGGGTGCGAGAGCATATTTTGGAAATCCAAGGGGTGCTGGCAGTGGAAAAGGTTAAGAACCGCTGCTCTAAATCAAGGATGGGAGATCTGTGGCCCTCTAGATGTTGTTGGACTCCAACTCTCATCAGCCCCAGCCAGCAGGGCAAATGGTCAGGGATGATGGAGCTGTAGTCTGACAATGTCTGGAGGTTAAGAGGCTCCCCCTCCCTGCTCTGTTGGTTCACATCACATTTTTCTCCTATGTGCTCTCAGGTATGCATATGCACATGCAAGGAACATAAGGTGTGAATCAGCAGTACCTGGGCACAGGAAGCAGCAATTTCCACTGTCATGGGGGGGGCATTTTTCAGTCACTGCAACTCAGGAAGGAATGCTAGCTGCACATGTGTACTGCTGTACTGGTTGAATTGTTGCATTTCTCCATGTTCATCTGTGTCCAAGGAAAGGAAGGTTTTAACCCTTTCCCCCTTACCATTTTCCAACAAAAAATCATTTCTCCCAAGTTGCAAGTTGCTCCCATAAGGTAAGCGTTGTGGGAAGATGAACAGGTATTCAAATGTCACTTTGAGGATTATGCCTTCAACATATATAGCAAGTTTCCCTGTAATATCTCAATGGAGATATTGCATTACAGTGTGTTTTATATTTTTGATAGCCCCTTGAAAACCCAGACGGGGCTTAGTTCAGGTTTAGAATGTAGAATTGTATTCTGGGCATGCATACCAAATGTTATTCCAATCTCTCAATCTGTAAGGAAGATATTGTTTTACAATACAGCTTATTTATTTTACTTATTATTTGTATTTATTTTTAATTTGTCTCCACCCTTCCTCCCACAACAAGCCCACAGCAGCAAACATGCAATAAAACGCTAAATACATCTATAAAACATCTTTAAAACAAAGCATCTTAACAAAATTCTTAAAAACAAAACCTTTTTAAAAAAACATATATTTTTTAAAAATCTTACAAACGTCTTTAAAAACATTAAAAAAAATTCCAACACTGACTCAGACTGGGACAAGGTCTCTACTTAAAAGGCTTGTTGAAAGAGGAAGGTCTTCAGTAGGCACTGAAAAGATAACAGAGATGGTGCCTGTCTAATATTAGCCTCAAGGGCAGCCCCATATAGAGCTCATTACATTAACCCAACCTGGAGGCTACCAGTGCACAACAGAGGTCAGGCTACCTCAGTCCAGAAATGGCCACAACTGTCTTATCAGCCAAAGGTTGCACTTTCTTCCCCACTTTAAAAACAAGGTGGGTGCTGAGGTGATATTTGAACCTGAAATGTGAGGTTGTGTCCTGAATACAAATACAAGATTTCATTCTGACATCTCAGTGTTCTAGACAGACACTGGCCCATTTCACATGTCACTTTAAACAACAGTTAAGCTTAATTGTGGCTTACAGGTGAATGTGCAGCATACAGGAAGAAAACCACAACCACTTCACTGCTGCTCCCTCCTCCTGCTGCTGCTGCGCTACCAAGAGCAAAGCAATGGTTTGGCTTAGTGTTAAATCTGAACCCAAGCTCATGGTTAGTTTCTCTCTAAACAAACCACAAACTACAACCAAAGTTTGGTCTTGGCTTACCACTCATAGTTTTTTTGGAGAAGACAAACCACAGGGCTGGGTTCAGACTAGGGTTGCCAGGTTCAGGGCCTGAGACTTATCCTGTATCTTTAGGAGAAAAGAAAGTCAGCCAAGTGCAGGTGTTCTTGCAACCCTGTAATGGGAAAAACCACATGGTGGAATTCTCCCTCCCCCCTCCACAACTTTTAAAGATACAGAAGACCTCTTGGTTGCCAGGCCTGGCAGGGGGCAGGGAGAATTCCACCTTGTGGTTTTTCCCATTATAGTGTTGCAAGGATACCTGCACTTGGCTGACTTTCTCTTCTCCTAAAGATACAGGATCAGTCTCAGGCCCTGAACCTGGCAACCCTAGTTCAGACCCAACATGAAGCCAAATTATAGCTTAGTTCCTGGTAGTAGCATGGCAGGAGCAGGAGCAGAGGAGGAATGAAGCTTCTCATTCACCTTTAAACCATAGTTAAGTTTAACTATGGTTTCAAGTGATGTCTGAACAATGCCAATGTGTTACACACAAACAAACATGCTGAACATACGTGAGTAGGCAAGTTAAACCAAAGGCCTCACTTCACTCGGCTGATGAACACACTCACTACAGCAAGGCTGCATCGGGTCTTCTGATTCACTGCTTGTTGCGCCCCAGCTTCTCTGTGAGCAACTCTCCTTCCATGATCTGTGCTCCCATTTTGCTTGTGCAACAAGAGAGTTGCGCTTCCTGTGGATTCTTTTGAAAACCCTGAGAAAAGAAAACTTCAGATTTGTGTGGCCAGAGAAGACCTAGCTCAGTTGCAGAGTCCCTGCTTTGCATGCGGAAGGTCCCAAGTCCAATTTCTGTTGTCTCCAAGGTGGGGTTAGGAAAGACTCCCAGTTTGAAACTTTGCAGAACCAGTGCAGGTCAGTGCTCACAATACTGAGCTAGATGGACCCATAGTCAGACTTAGTATAAGGCTTCCTGTGAGCTTAAGGGCATTAACAGCTGATCCCTCCATGTGGCAATTCCAAGCATGCCCAATGGAAGCAAAGCTGTAGAGTCCCAAAGTCATTGTGGGGTAGCACATTGAAGGCTAAAAGTGCCAGGTGTATGTGAGAGAGGGGAGGATGGAGATGTGGTGACTGAAGGTGGCTTCCAGACAGACCCTCCTAATAAACAAAACCTAAGGGAAACCCTTGGGCAGGAGAGCCTCAAAGCAATTGCAGAGCACCATGTGTAATACCATGTGCTCAGCACCACAATAGAAAGAACATGAAACAGGGTGTCGTGCAGGGCCGGATTAAGCTGAGGAGGGCCCCTAGGCTGATTCTGAGCTGCCCTCCGTCCCATCCCATCCCATCCCATCCCCCCCACTTCACCTACCTTTCCGCTTTTTTTGCAGCTGCGCGTGCCATCAACCAAGATGGCGGCAAAGGCTTCAGCCCCTTGGGGAAACCTCAGCCGCCATCTTGATTGATGGCAAACTGCAAAAAACAGTGGAGAAAAAGGTAAGTGAAACGGGGATGGCGGGCGGTTCGGAAGCTCTTGTCCCGTGATCCGCGGCTCTTGTCCTGCTTCCGCGGATCGCAGGCCCCTAAGAGCTCCAGGCCCCTAGGCTTCAGCCTACTAAACCTAATGGATAATCCTGCCCTGGTGTCGTGGCTTTCTGCAATCTAAACAGCCTTACCTAGAGATGTAATTACCTGGAGGCTAGGGATCAGTAAACTGGGCATGTGTCTGATGTTGGCTGGGCAAGGTCCAATTGCCCAGCGGCTGCCCAGTCCTGACCTCCCCCATATGAGGCATATCAGGGGAGCTGATATTGAAGCTCCACTAAGAGCACAGGTATGAAGAGGCCCCCTGGCTAATAAAGAGCCAGTTCTTCTGTGTAAGCCCCCACCCACACAATGACAACGGGACACAGGCAGGACAGTGATGGGGCAACTGGGCTAGCTAAAGTGGGAGGGGAGGGCAGGAAGCTCCAGCATCTTAATACAATGATGATATGTCTCACTCATCAGATGATTGATTGTTGATAGCTGTTACTTCTTCAAACAATCAGAAGCCTGCCCAGTCATGTTCACTGATTTGAAAGGCAAAGATATCATTTAGAAACTACCTCTCATATTTATGAAGCCTCAGCTGCATAGATCCCTGTGGATCTCCACATGCTCTGAAGTAGTGATGGAGACACTGTCACCTTCCAGATGTTCTTGTACTACCAGTCCTATCCTCCCTGGCCATGGGCCATGCTGGCTGGAGCTGCTGGGAGTGGAGTTTGACAACATCTCGAGGGCCACAGCTTCTCCATTCCCAAAAGGTGCCAGAATAGGCCGATCAGGTTTCAGCAACTTTAATTGAGATTGGAGTGGCTCAGTGGTTGGCATTTCTCACTTCTTCATACCACCACCAAAAAAAACACCCCTCTCTCCAAGATGTTTTGAAATATTCATCTTGCCATTCCATAAAAAGTGCTAGTTCTGGTGGATTGGATGTGTAGAGGATCCTAAGCAAAAGGACAGCAAGTTCTTTCAGAGCAATTGAAAGAACATGAACAGATTCTACATTAATTGAAATACAAGCATGCCTACAGCATGCTATTCTTACATAAACCAGGACAACACATTATGCAAGCTCCTTGTACCTCTTCACTCCTGTTTCTCGGTATGAAATAGGTTTCAGCCTTTGGAGATTGGCCAGTCTTTCACTGCGCCGTTCCATTATAATCCTCTCATTGTGCCGTTCCATTGTAAACCTTCCAAAGAAGCTGCAAGTGCAATGAATCCTGCTCAACGTGATCAACAGAATTTTAAGACACCCACTCCAGCTTTTCTAAAGATTACTTGTCAGGCATTAATTATCCAAAGAAAATCAGGAAGGCGATACATTGGAAGCTAGAAAGGTGTGCACTTGGCCAGCCCCAAATAAACCTGCTCTGCAATTTTCCTGTTAGAACACAAATGCTAAAATGAGGCCTGACTGGTAA
The DNA here is from genome assembly GCF_030035675.1 of Rhineura floridana. Classification (NCBI taxonomy): domain Eukaryota; kingdom Metazoa; phylum Chordata; class Lepidosauria; order Squamata; family Rhineuridae; genus Rhineura; species Rhineura floridana. The sequence continues at coordinate 21,755,124 of NC_084481.1, forward strand.
ATTACTATTGTTGTCTTGTGTCGTGGGTACTGGTTCTGTGTAGACTGAAATCTAGCTACAAGCAATTTCCGTAGAGGATAGTGGGATCATGGCAGCAGGTCACATCTAGGAACTTTATGTATTGATCATACATTGTGAACTGAGTCTCCACACAGACAAACTGAATGGCCGCAGGTTTTATGCACATGGGGGCTGGGTCTTTTCCTCCATGCTTTAATCTTACGTAGATTTAAGTCATCTGCAGAGTGCTAATGGGAGCAGGGCTTGTCATTTTTGTGAAGCAATTATTTTGGGTTGCAACCCACTAAGTTATATTTAGAATAGACCCAATGAAACTAATGGACCTATGTAAGCCATGTCCATTAACTGCAATGGATCCCATCTGAATAGGACTAATGTTGAAGACAACCCTGTTCAAGCACTAATCAATGGTGCGCCTGGACTGCAGTGGTCCTAGTGGAGAAGTGGCATTTACATAGGAAGTATCCCTGTAATCCAGGAAACCTGTGTCATTGACATTAACTTGGGTATTAACTTGACATTACAGAGTACAGCTCCTACCACAGTGGGTTTTCAGCATCTACCACATCGTAGCAACCGTGTATGAAGTGGTCTTTCGTGCATGCAGACATGTGACCCAATCATGCCCTATTAAACAGCAATGCAAGCAGTGACAAACAACACTGAAGGCAGTGCACCTTTTGCACTCACACTGTGCAACTGCAGGGAATGGTGCTATGTGCAAAAGTCAGCATCCTGAGTGTCTCACCTTTAACTTGGTTGAAAAAGCCGTTTTCTGGTTCTTACAGCTGTGAAGATGGGCTTGAAACTGTGAGGAAAAGGTGTGGCGAAATCTTGGGATTGAGCTGAGCGATAAAATGTTCTTCACTAACTCCCTGCAGACCAGAACCAACAATAAATAATTCCATCATTTCATTTCTTGTCAGTTAATTACCATTGACAAAAAATATGGACAAACTATCCACAATAAGTTTTATCATTACTCTGTACAGAACTATAGGGATTGGTGGTAACCCTCTTGCACAACTCTTTGCTCATCCTCATAATTGGAAGCAGAACATGCAATGTCAGTGAATATATAGTTTACTTAATTTGCATAATATATGTAGATAACTGGATCACACACACACACAAGGCTACTCTATTGGGGCAAATGAGACACTTGCCCCACCAGCCTCAATCTGCCCTCAGCCAGCTCTTTCCTGCCTGTCTTCTTACTTGCAACCAGGTCAAGGGTGGCACCCTGGTTGGCAGCCTCCTCCTCAGTCTCCATTTTGCCCTTGTAGTTTGCAGGACCATGGAGATAAAACTAGAAGTAGTTGGCTCTGCCTCTCATTGGTCTTTCTTCACCTATTATTGGCTCTGCCTCCACCTACTGTTGGTCTCCCTATTAGGGATGGGATCCGCTTGCCATTGTGATTCGTATCAGATTCCGCGTCCATTTCTTTCCTGCTATCTTCTGCTTTTTCCACTTCATGGTATAAAACAGTGTTATTTTTAATGTTGTTTCTTTCTACCGCTGTTTTCCTTCTCATTGGCAGAATAACGCCCAATAGAGGAAAAGGTAGGGGGATGAAAACAGGAGCAAGCTGCATTGTGGTGTGGGATAAAGCGAAGGAGGCCATTGTCATGAGCCAGGCAGATGGGAGGGGGCTGGTCAAAGATGAGTCAGAAGATGAAGACTTGGACTGGGAGCCCAGGGTGAGGGATGACAGTGGGGTGAACTCATAGGATGCCCCAACCCCAGTCTCAGACAGTACAGTTGCCCCCGCTCCTGACTTCTCTACAGAATCACCAGCTAGCTCATTGGACACTCTCCAGTGGGACACTCACCCGCCTCTGAGCTGGGCACGTCAGACATTTCCCCGCCTAGTTTCCCATGTCCAAACTGACTGTTAGAAGTGCCCCTCCAGCAGAGGGGGAGCTGGAGATCAAACTACCTTCGCCCTGTGTGTGGAGGTGCCAGAGGCAGGAAGTTCAACAGTCAGAGCTGAGGAGGAGTCTCTCTGTGACTGCAATCCAAGCCTACTTAAGAGGACTCAGAGAGGAACCCAGTTGCCGAGTCAACGTCTTAGTGCCGCGGTAGCATGCGTAGTCAGTGTTAGCTTAGGGCCAAAGTTCCTAGCAAGCTTAGTTAGGTTAATGAGGCGCACTGCTTTCGGTGTATCTATAACTTTAATAAAAAGAGAAAAAACACAGACGCATCTGAGACTGAGTCCTTCAACTTTGGGCAGGACAGCCACGGAGAGAGACGGAGGCACAGAAGCCGGAGGGGCAGCAGAGAGCCAGCAGCACCAGGCTGTGGCAGGATATAGCTGCTGGAAAAGAAAGAGAGGGCAAGAGAAAGCGAGCATGCACCCCGATCCACTGCTGCTCCTTCCCCCCTCTTTCACCTGCCTCTCTCTGAGGGCAACCATTTGGACTCTGAGACCACCTAACACTACCAGCCGCCGCCACCACTGATCCTGCTGCTGCTTTTGAGGGCACCTCATTGCAGTAATGTCACACTTTGCCGGCAGGGGGAGCCAACCTGAGTCCCAGGTGACCGCCAGCTTGGGGTTGCTGCCCCCTTTGGAGCTTTTCATTCCAGTCTTTTGGGCATACTTTTCTCTCTGTGTGTCCTCAGTTGGCTCCAGCCTGAAAAGGGGAGGGGAATGCGGGTAGCCAGAGAGAGAGAGAAAGCGAGACTGGTGCTTTCACCACTGCTGCCTGGTGGCTTTTCTTCATGGCCCCTCATGGGTCTCTTCTTTCCTGTCATTTCCTGCTTTGCTTGTGCCAGAGGAAGAAGGGGAAACTTGTGCCATGCAACTTGGGCCGAGGGAAGCAGCTCTTCCATCTCAGGACCAGTGAAAGGAAGTGCAACTCTTTCTCCCACTACCCACCCCTAACAATGACAGCCACGAAGAAGCAGCAGAAGGTGCAGCCTAACCCGGGCAGTTGGGGAAACTAAGTTGCTTCAGCCTGTTTGGGGTTTTTCTTTGGAGTCTGCTTTCCTCTTCTCCTAGCTTAGGGAGGTGGAAGAGGAAGGAACCTAGAGGAAAGTACGGTCTCCATGGTCAGTCTGAGAAGGAATGCATCCACCTTAGTGTCAAGAAAAGCACAGTATGGAACCGGGTGGTGCTGCCACCTCCTTTGTCAAAGGGGACTTTTGGACTTGGCTGAGACTGTTTTTTGTACACGCTGAAAGGGCCATTTGAGCTGGAATGGAAGTGATGGGGGTGGCTAGGGGCAAGGGAGGTGTGAGATGGGTGGGGTGGAAAAGGGAGAAATTGTGTGAGCCAAGAGAAGGGGAAGAAGGGAACTTGCATGCATTTCCCTCTTTGGCAGCAAAATACTACAGGGAGCCATTCTCTTAGATGTGTCTAACGACAATCCACACACTGACCTTTAATGGGCAGGGAAGGGTGTGGGGTGAGGCAGGGGACAGCACTGAGAGAGCCAGCATTGCAAACAGAGAACTGCCTGCCTCCCTGACTATTGTTTCCCACCAGCTTCAGGGAGGGCTTTTTGTGTGCGTGTTAGTGCGCATGCTGCTGTAGCTGCCGCTGCCGCTGCCACCAATTCACAGCACAGCCCTCGGGAACTGTTGGGGCTTCTGCTCCTGCCGTCGCCTTGTCTGATTAATGTCTGCCTATTGGTTTTTATTTTAGCAGAAGAAAAAGAAATCAAATGTGCCAAATAAAAACTGCAAATACTTGGAAATCCTCCCGTAAGGTTGCCAAAATTCTTATATACAAAGAGGGTTTTTTAAAAATCCGGTCTCAGGAAAACCCACAAAAGCTCACACCGCACAAAAACAGTCCACAAATATAACAAATATGCAGCCTATGAAGACATCTAGTGTCAAATTTGAATTTAGTGGAAATGTTGCCCATCCCTACTCCCTACCATCCATCCTACCAGTCCCAGTGAGCACCAGCCACTGCTGTACACATACCCTCACAGTGGCTCATCCACTGCAGAGGAATGAGGATGCTGTTCTGTTTCACATACCCTCTCTGTGTATTTGGACAGAATCTGCCTGGAGAACTAAGAATCGCATAGAAACCCAGCCTCTCCCCCAGATTTTTGGCAGGTGACAGATTAACCCATGGAATTCCTTCTGCTGATTTCACTGATTTCAGTTCACACATTCTTAATGATTGTTAACAGCTTGCTTGTGTGAACCAGCCAACGAACATAGAGCAAACACAGGCATTTCCAATATCACCTCAAACTGTAATGCTCTTCAGTGGAGTCAGCTTGCACATTCCGCTGCCTATCAAAAGAGGGAAGGGAGTTCATGCAGACTAGTCCCACTTACCCATGCCGCCTGACATGCATGTTCACCACTCCCATTGGGTGCCCTGGACATGCCCCCTGCTGGCTACATATTCAGTGTGCATTAGATATATATGTACATGTGCAGAGCTCCTCCATCCAAGGTGGGGGATCTTGAATGGCCCAGGATCAGTACAAACACAGGGGCCCTCCTCATGCATGCCAAATATATGGCTGGCACAAGTTGCAGCTGCTGCACGCGTTGGCAGGAAGGGCATGGGTACCAGGTGCAACCCTGCTTCTCCCCTCAATGCAAAAGGGGTGTTCATTTGAAACAAGTGTAGAAAATCTAAGTACATGTTGTAAATATATGTATGAAACATATCACAGCTTCAGAGTCTCTTCTGTCTGTCCTTCACACCAAAAGCTAATCTAATCAGAAATGCAATTGCCCAGCTTTGTCGTACTCTTTGCCCCATTTTTTACTATGCATTCATGACCGTTTGTGCTCATGATGGTATCAGGGCAGTTATATGCAGTCCCACTTTCAATACTGTTTGCGCCTGCAAATGTTTCAGGGCAGGCCTACTGCTCCATTTCCGGTTGGTGCATGTCCCATAGCTTCCTGCTGAAATCCATAACTCTTTATATCACCAATGTAGGGAGAAGAGAGGGCTGTCCTACTTTTGTCACAGTATAATGGAAGGCTGCCCCTCCAGATCACAATAATGCAATCACATTGGGGAAGCATCACATAACTAATAAAGCAGAATGATGTGTGGATGGTCTGGTATAAATCCACCACTAATGCACTATTATTGCGTCAATGACATGCTGCAGAATACACCTGCCAAAAAGAAAAAGAAAAGGAGGGGGCCCTTCGGTTACCCATTTCATTTCATATCTCAAGTAATGTTACAAATAATTCTATAAAAAGTCTTACTGACCTTACAATGGTCTAATCTTGCATTTCCTGACCTTGGTAACATTTATTTGAATGAAGGAGGTATGTAAGTGATACTTCCTTGTTCTGAGACCTGAAAGGGAAGTGATTCCAATGTGTATGACTGGATATAAACTGCATGTATTTCATCCTTCTGAGGCAGCATATATGCCTCCTATGAAACAGCTTGAAAGCAACACAAAATGACCTCATAAATGAATTCACTTAGGTAACACTGCACCAGGTGTGAGGTCACACAGGAACTCCAGAAGCTGCACTGTGTCAGTGACGCTCAAGAAGGAAATCCTTGCCACATATATTTGGAAATCATTCTTTTCTCTTGGCTCTCCTATCACTGGTACCTTGGACATGTAATGGAGACTTCCCTTTGGTGCCTTTTGTTTGATCATTCCTGCCCCCATTCCTCTGCTGCCTCTTCCCAGGAGTCAAGGCAGTTGACAACAGCTTGAACAGAGAGAAATACAATAAGAACAGCATACCCCCACAATGGAAAATATCCAAAATAACTCCCACCCCAATTAAAAACCAGTCCAGACAGGGAAGACCAAACTGTGCATCCTGAACTTTGGTGGACTACTCAGGACAAGGGGATCCACCATTGACAGACAACCCACTGAGAACACCTTGCTTTGTGCTTTTGTCATTGAATGTGTTGCACAGACAGTACACTCAAGATGTTGCTGTTGATTGATCATCACATCATGACAGAGCAGAAAGGAGAAGGCTTCTGCAGTACTAAGGACCCAAGCCATTGGAACGGATGGAATCTACAAAGATATTAATTAATTATGTTGCTGTCTGCTTCTGTGCAGGTTGCTACTATTGTAATGACTATTACTACTAACTGTGATTGAGTTGAGTGTCAGTGAAATGGGAGGGGGCACCTCTTGGATTCCTCACAACTGGTACTAAAATGTATTGTGCTGTCTCTGCAGAGCCGGTACACCACTGAAGTATCGTACAAGTCTGGACTTACCTACAACAAAGAAAACCAAGATAAGGACAGGAGAAGGAAGAGATCAGAACTTGACCCATATGTCATGGAGATCAAGTTGGCGAGAATCAGTTGGTAGTGGAGGAGTGTTTTGCAGAAACCGGAAACAAAGAAAAATGCTTTCTCACTTATTAATAGCAGCAGGATTGGTAACAGCTAAAAACGGGGAAAATACAACAATGAGACAAGTAGAGATTTGAAAAGAAAAGTCTGGCAAGTTAAACAATTATCTAACACACTGTTCTGTTTCTTCCAGTACGTCTCCACCTCTCTCTTCTGAAAACAGATGCACATGACGCTAGTCAAACCCTGCCCCCTTTTTACTGTAAAAGCCGGTGGGAGCAGGATGAGTTTTTTTTTTTTTAATCAGCTTCAAAGAGATTTCACAACTGATTGGCAGATCAACCCTTTCCCCCTCCAGGTGTGGCTAATAGAAGGCCTTTGATCTGGTGACAAGTGTGTTCACAGCCTAAATTAACTGAAAGCTTTAGACTAAGGCATGGGAGACAACAAAAACCGAGATGTGAGGAAGCACGACCTTCCTTTATTGCCAACTTTAAGGATGGCTAAATAAAATCAAAATCAATTGCTTGTTTGTTTGATGTGACTAAATAGTTGGAAATTGACAAACAAGAATATTAATTGTATTCACACACACTCACATCTACGTATGTTTGGTATATGTATATATAAATGTAGATAATACATATCATTTATTTGTACTGTATATTTAAAATTGGATATAAATTAAGGGGCCAACAGGTGAAGCATGCATGCAGACAGAAAGGAGCAGAGCCAAGGACCAGATGAATCAGATGCAGCATGCCCCTGAATGGTAGCTGGAAAACAACAGTAGGAAGAGGATATTGTCCTCATGTCCAGCTTGTGGAATTATTGTTGTTGTTGTTGTTGGTGTCATGCTAGTCACTTGTTACCCAAAGGCCTCCAAGTGATTTATAGCACCATTAAAGCACAAATAAATATACCACAAAACAGAACAAAATAATAATAACCTCCAAAACAGCCACAGGAGGCTTTGGCAGCACACTAATAACATCATATTAGTCTATCAAAACACCTGGAAAAAAAGATGTTACTTAGCAATGAAAAGATGTCAATGAAGCCGCCAGGTGGACCTCACTGGGAAACACATTCCATAGTCAGGGAGCCACAAGTAAAAAGGCCCTTTCCCTTGTCACCCTCCAAGCCCCCTTCAGAGGGGGAGGGAGCTGGAGAAGGGCCTCAGATGACTTCCCATAGGCATCTGATTGGCCCATCAAGGAATATGATATGGACTTCACAGGTCTTTTGTCCGATCTAACAGGGCTTTTATGTTCTTATAAACAAAGACAAGGAAACATATTAGGCTGCTTCTCGCACAACATATGAACAACATGCAGAAGTCCCTTGAAAAAAGCCTCACATGGCAGCTTCTAGGGATGGGCAAAGCTGCCAATTTTGGCTTCTCTCCGTTCCTAATTTTTCCAGCCTGAAGTTCAGTTCTCCACATTTCTGCATCAGTTTGCATTTTTTTTTAAAAAAAAAATTCTCCTAAACATTCATTAGTATTTTAGTGCGAATTTCTCCAAATATATACATTTTATATGCATTTTTGCCTAATATACACATTTTTGCAAAGCAATTTTCCTCAACATAATGCATTTTGTGTTATTTTCACTCATATATGCATTTTATGCACACTTTATCCTAGTATATGCATTTTGGTACATATTACTTGGCTGGAGAACTGCACTGCAAAATTCAAAGAAGTGCAGATGAAGTGCACATTTCCAGAGCTTGGAAAAGTTACTTTTTTGAACTACAACTCCTATCAGCCGCAGCCAGCATGGCCACTGAACTGGGCTGATGGGAGTTGTAGTTCAAAAAAGTAACTTTTCCAAGCTCTGCACATTTCAAAGAATGGCTGTTTCAGTTTACATATTGTTTCAGACCGTGCAAATTAGGTATGTTCACCATTGTGAACTGAATCAAATTTCTCCTCCATCCCTAGCAGCTTCTAGTGCAAAACTTCATGTACAGCTCTGCCATCCCAAGCAGATTGATCGCCACTGCGAGATTTGTCTTCACGCGGCCTTAATCAGCAGTCAGGTTCATTTGGGCAGTGGTATGGTGGCAAAAATGCAGGGAAGACCAGTCTACAGAGGCGAATCATTCCATATAAAAAAAACCCCTGTCCACGTGGAACAGGCGGCATCAGTTTTAAGCAGCCCTTGTGAAGCAGCCATATTGGGTGATGACGCGTTGCCCATAACCAGAGGCAAAGAAGTGAAGAGCTTTTAACATGAGGACTAGAACCCTGAACGTGGCAGGAACTAGTGCAAAGATGAATTCGACAAAGATGTTCTGGGAAGAGAAATATGACAGGAGGTTGAGACAACAAGGAGGATTTTATAGTAGTCCAGATGGGAATATTAAAACAGCAACAGTGAGGATTTTTTATGATAGAAAGAAGCCAATATAACAAAGGCAACACAATAGACTAGAGAGAACTCAGCATTGTTGCTGCACAGCAAATTAGTCTCAAAAATCTGCTGTTTGTTTTTGATGTGACCATCCTTTCAGGCAACAGAATACAAGACCATTCTTTTGATTATACTCCAGTGTTTAAAAAGGAGGGAAAAGGCATTATCTCTGTAGGAGTTCTTACTGCATATCAGTGGATAACTTTCTGTGTAATGAGATTGTTTTTTAAGCTGTACGTTTCCAGACTGAAAGGACCAAAATTATAAAAACTTAAATTATCTCTTAATGATGTTAGGAGTTTTTTAATTCGCCAACAACAGTTCTGTTGTGAGATGCCAAGATTCTGATATATAGCCTTGTAATGAGAGTAGTGAAATAGAGAGGAAATTCTCATCAGGAATACTCGAAAGAGCAGCTGTAGGATTATGGTTCAAAGCTAGTTTTATGCTTCAATTAAGGGCACACTTACTTAATGTTTAATGGTCTCAGACATTCAGCGTTTCCAACTTAAGAAAAATACTTTCTTAGAACCTAATAAGCAAGATATTCAGAAGCAGAAAAGAACTATGACAGCCTTGGTTCTGTCGAAAAAGTTGTATCTTCACATAAAGTTTGGAATGGCCTTGTGGCAATGGTGACCAGGATTAACCTTTTTTCCAGTTTCAGCTGGTGTCCCAGCTGCTCCTGTTCCTGAGCAAGGCAGACCTGGCTATGGTGACATGTGCCTAAGATACATCAAGACTGGATTACTACAATGCACTCTACATGGGGCTACCCTTGAAGAGTATTACTCCCAGTCTGTACCGGTACTGGACTTTTTTTTCCCAAATGGACTTTTTTACAAATGAAATTATTTTTGTTTGTTTGCATATATGGAATTGTGTGTAATTGTTTTTACATATGGAATTGTTTTTTTCTATCATTGAAGTTTTTTCTTTGAAGTTGCTTCAAGATATTTTATGGGAAGCAATTCATAAATGGAATCAAATAAATAAATAAAGTTTTTGGAAGCTGCAGTTGTTCCAGAATGCAAGCAGTAACAATGTTTAGTGGGCGCACACTGATGGGACCTATACTGCAACATCTGTACTGGCTGCCAATTTGCTTCGGGTCACAATTCATACCGTTAGTGATTACCTTTACAGTCCTAAATGGCTCAGGTCTAAGATAGATGAGGGATCTTCTTCTCCTGTACTCTCCTGCCCACTCCCTAAGATCAGAATGAAAAGCCTGTCTTTTTGTGTCCCTGCCATAGTGGAGGCATGGTTGATGACAGCAAGAGCCTGGATCTTTTCAGTGGCTGCACCAATATGATGGAACACATTTTATTTATTCATTCATTTATTTATAAAATATTTATATACTGCTATTCATAAAAAAACTATTAAAGCAGTTTACAACATATATAAATGATAAAACCATATAAAAATTAAATTTAGAAATCATTAACTATTGCAGAAATATATCTTCTCAATTGCCTGCATAAGCCTGGTGACATAGAAAAAATTTCAGCAGGGTTGAAAAGTCAGAACAGAAGGTGTCTGCTAAATCTCTATTGGCAGAACATTCCACAGGACTGGGCCAATGACACTAAAGGCATTGTTGTCAAATGAACCTTGCCAACTTGGGAGACGACCAGTGATGCTCCTGCAGATGATCTCAGTGATTCAGCTGGGATTTAAGTGTCCAGGCGATCCCTAAGGTACCCTGGACCTAAGTTGTTCAGGGCTTTGTAAATTAATACATGGACTTTTAAAACACTGCAGATGTTTTAATAATGGTGTCACATATTGTCAGCCATGTGCCCACATCAGCAGTCTGGCCACTGCAGAGGTGGTATAACAATGTTTGAATAAATGAATAAAAGTGTGCCCCCTAAAATCCGATCCAAAAATTTGGGGGACCTGCTAGAATAGCATGGGAGGTGGCACTGGGGGCTAGAAGTAAGAGCTGGAATTGGCAAAAATAACCTCCACACAGCTCTGTAGTCTATATCAACTACAAAGACAGTTTTAGTAAGGTATTCATATAGATGTCATTATATAGTTTAGTCACTAAGTGGCACTTGGTTGTATCTGGGTGGAGTCAAACGTTTTCTGCTCTTTTTGGGAAAATATAATAAAAAGCTTGCTGTCTTCTTTACTGGTATGTTTTCTAAGCCTTCCATGCCTTTATTTCTATTGTATTATTTATGTTTATTTATAAAAGTATTTATATGCTGTCCTCTGGCAAAACATCAGGGTGATGTACAGCAACATAAAAAAATTAAAATCAATACAGAACAATCATTCAAATGGCTGGTTACTCAGAAAAATGCATGAAAGTTAAAAATGCATGAAAGTTAAAAAGCGAAAATGCCGGCCAAATCTCTGCCAAAAGGGTATGGGACTGGTGGCACTAAATGCCTACCTTCTGGTTGAGGCCAGTGGTGTCTCTGTAACATGGGAGACAACTAACAGTGCTCTTCCAGATGTTCCCTGTGATCGAGCTGGGATATAAGGGCTCAGGCAGTTCTGAAGGTGTCGTGGACCCAAGTTGTTCAGGACTTTGTATATCAACACAATAATGATGGTGAGTCACCTTGGGGGGGGGCATCTGAGGCCAAAAATCAGGAGACATGTTTAAAACTACAAATAAATAAATTGTGGGTTGTATCCTGTGCTAATCCTATTCACCCAATAGATTATTTTAGGTCAATTAATTTCAGTAGATCTTCTCTGAGCAGAATTTAGCAGTCTCTCAGTTGTATTAGTAGGTAAAAAGTAGGCCAGTGTCCATCCTCACTTTTCTAATCTGCTCTCACTTACTGATACTTTTTGACTTCATATTATTTTTAAGATTGATAGTCTGTCCACAGAGTCATCTACCAGTTCTTCCATACTGATATTCCCATAGAAGGTTATTTTTATTTTTGTAGTTATAAAAATATTTCTATACTGCCCACTCATATAAACTGTCAAGGTAGCATACAAAAATATATACAAATATTATAAAACATATCATAAATACAAAATAATCATAAGAATGACTGGCTGATCTTGAAAAAAAGTTAAACTACATAAGCCAGTCAACATAAAAAAAAGATCTCCAAGAATCATCTGAAAGTCAGAAGTGAGGATCCTGACAAATCTATAATGGAAGAATGTTCCACAGCATTGGACTAACAATTTCCTTCCTTCCTTCCTTCCTTCCTTCCTTCCTTCCTTCCTTCCTTCCTTCCTTCCTTCCTTCCTTCCTTCCTTCCTTCCTTCCTTCCTTTCTTCATTCATTCATTCATTCATTCATTCATATCCTGTCCTTCCTCCTAGATGGAGCCCAGGGCGGCAAACAAAAACACTAAAAACACTCTACAACATCTTAAAAGACTTCAAAACATATTAAAACAAAACATCTTTTAAAACATAATAATACATCTACAAAGGGTTTGCTTTAGTTATCTTTCCTGGGTTCCCTGCCCCAGTGTGCATACACCCCTTTGCAGAGTGGGAAGATGATGAACAGCCTGCCTCTTTATGACCTGCTGAAATTGTAAGACTGTCAATGTTGGACATGAGGATGGCATCGGGAAATCAATGATGTCACTCATTTGCTAGCAAATGTCACAGCTTTCTCAGAAACTTAAGAATTACCAGCAAATGTTAACATTTGCACATCACAGTACGCATGTACTTTCAAACACACTTACCAGAAGGTAAGCTCCATTAAACACAATGGGGCTTATTTCCAAGTAAACATGCAGGCACAGGATGGGTGCTACAATAAGGTCAACTGAGACAGTTGTCTCAGGTTGTGAATACAAGGGAGAAGTAAACTGCCCCCCCTCGTTTGCCTCATCATTATTGCCACCCACTCCGTAAGGCTTTCTCCCACCTCCTCCACCTCCTCCTGCCTCACTCCAGCCTCTGAAGAAAGGCCGAGGCTCCTTCCACAGATCAAAGGATTCTAGGTGAGGCGACTGCGAGAGCGCTTGCACTCTCTCAGCCACCTTACTTAGAATGCCTCACACCGAGAAAGGGCTCCCTTGACCCTTCCTCAGAACAAGAGAGGGAGAAAGTGCTGGTGGTGATAAAGCTGCCACAAATGCAGCAGCAAAAAAGGAGGGAGGAAGCAGCGGTAGCAGGGGACGGAAGAGGGAGGAGTGGTGGTGCCCACCTCAGGCAGTGCTATCTCTTGCACTGATGCTATGCAAAGAATTGTTCAGTCAGTCATTTGGAAATACAAACATGTTTCCTTTTAATTAGCAAAAAGAAATAGAAAATAACTGCTGGAACCAGAGATAGAAAGTAGTCTTTGGAATGGTTTGAAAGGAGATGCATGTGTACCCTTACCAAGTAAAATTGAGATGCCACGCCATAGAACAGACCAGGTCAGCACAACTTGTGACCCACCAGCATCATGGCCCTCCAGGGTCTTGATAAACCACCTGGTTTTGCTGTCCATCTAGATGGGTTAACAAATACCTGGTAAGCCAAAACATTGTATATAAGGGCATTGTTTTAATTTATGTTATCATTTTTTGTCACACCAGTCCATTTTTACAAATAGAAATTACTAAACTGGCCCTATTCTATTCTATTCTATTCTATTCTATTCTATTCTATTCTATTCTATTCTATTCTATTCTATTCTATCTATCTATCTATCTATCTATCTATCTATCTATCTATCTATCTATCTATCTATCTATCTATCTATCTATCTATCTATCTATCTATCTATCTATCTATCTATCTATCTATCTATCTATCTATCCATCCATCCATCCATCCATCCATCCATCCATCCATCCATCCATCCATCCATCCATCCATCCATCCATCCATCCATCCATCCATCCATCCATCCATCCATCCATCCATCCATCCATCCATCCATCCATCCATCCATCCATCCATCCATCCATCCATCCATCCATCCATCCATCCATCCATCCATCCATCCATCCATCCATCCATCCATCCATCCATCCATCCATCCATCCATCCATCCATCCATCCATCCATCCATCTATCTATCTATCTATCTATCTATCTATTTCATATATTATTGGATTTTGACAGCCTTGAGTACTGTGTGCCTTGATATGAGGTGAGGATGGCATTTGTTGCTTTGCCTCAGGAAGCAAAATGTCTTGGGCCGGCCCTGCCTGAGCGGACTGAGAAGGTAGTTGTGGTATATAAACACACACACATAGCAAGGAATTCAAAGCCAGCATACAAATGTACTCCTAAAGTATAAGCCTGGAAACATTTTGACATGGAATGCAATAGCTAAAATAGATATTTAAAAATGAAAACCTTTCGAAATGGAAGAGAAAAGTGTGGGGAGGGAGTACATATTCAGAGAAGTAGCTCTGCTCTTTGTAAGCAAATCTGCCGTTCCCTGAGATGTCTGTGGTTTGGTAGGCATGGCCAATCAAGGTAGGCAGCTGCACAGCAATACAAAGGAGGCATCGGGAACGGGTTTTTTCTTCAATTTGGGCTTTTGAAATGCTCATGACCTCGTTACAGTTCATTACAGTTGCTTCTCCTGGTCCTGGAAGAATAAAACTAGATATTATGTACATGAGACCACTACTGAAAAAGCCCCACAACCCAGTCTACCCATGACTTCTAGGGATACTCAACATGTGTCACAACATCAGGACTGGCCTGAAGACATTTTGCTGCCTGAAGCAAAGGACAAGATGGTGCTGCCCTACACACACAAACATAATTATTCATACAAAGGCCAGCTGGACTGACACTTCAATCCTCCTTCAGTTCTGGTGATGGTACAATATCCTCCATGGCACTCAAGGACAGCAGCTTAGGTGGTGCAGAGCCAGTTTGCACAACACACAACTGTGTCCACTCAACATCCTCGAGTATCTGCCACATGAGACTGTTATCAAAGAACCTAAGAATGTAAGAGCATAAGAAGAGTCCTGCTGGATCAGGCCAGTGGCCCATCTAGTCCAGCATCCTGTTCTCACAGTGGCCAACCAGATGCCCTTGGGAAGCTGCAATCGGGTCCCGAGCACAACAGCACTCTCCTCACTTGTGATTCCCAGCAACTGGTATTCAGAACCATTTTGCCCCCAACAGCAGAGGGAGAACGTAGCCATTGTAGCCGCTATGAGACTCTGTCAAACGGTAGGGCCAGCCAATGAAGTAAGCAGAGGCAAAAAAAAGTCAGTGTTATTATACACTGAGCATCCCTAGACTTGACAGGGGAAGAAGAAGGGGCATGGTACTACCATTTTCAGCAGCAGCCTTATTTCATTTGTTTAGTCCCACCCGATGACCAAGAGAGATGGCTGCCTTATGAGATCACTGTGGCTGTCCCTCCATCCCCATCCGCAAGCACATGACAAAGGGGCCATAGCTCAGTGGCAGAGTACTTGCTTTGCACAAAAAGGTCCCATTTTCAGTCTCTGACATCTCCAGTTGAAGCATCAGGTAACAGCTGATTGGAAAAACCTTTGCCCAAAACCTTGGAGAGCAGCTGCGGGAACAAACCTGTCACTCGAGCAAAGTACTGTCAATAATTAGGCAGCTTCCTCTTCTCTTAAGATTCGCAGGCAGAATCCCTACGGCCCCTTCACCAACATGTTTGTAGGCAGAAAAGCTGCAAAAGAATCCTGATGTCCTCATGACAACAGTATGATGAGAAATGGTCCTGAAGGCAGGGTCCAAAGTTCCAGAAACTCCCAATTTGCTGCTCTTCCTAGTCTCTCCCCTGCATCCAGCTGTTTTCATATACTTCCAGGCATATACACAGAATAAATGCAGTTACTTTAAAAATGTTATGTTGCCATGCTAAAAGATTCCCTGAGCTTCCCCCCCCCGCCAAATAAAAATAACCACGGATATTAATTATTTACTTGTGTTACTTATTTGACATCATCCTCCCTCAAAGCCATTATGATGTCAGTCATTTTCTGCTGGATAACACGAGATTCGGAAGAGCAAAGTGAGATTCCAGAAAGCTGCAGGCGTGGTAGATGCATACCACTGTGTCAGAGAGTGGAGGAAGACTTTGCCTACTGGCAGATTCCTCCCCCCATTTTTTTCCTGAGGATTTTCCTACCACAAGCTAAACCTAACCTGAAATAAGCCTAGGCTGCCCAGCTGCTTGGGAGGGGTGTGTGTTGTAAGTCCTAATGACAAGGACCCTCCCTCCATCCCAGGTCTAGAAAGAAAAATAAATTTAAAAAGAGCTTTAGATTTACTTTTCCCAGAGCCCAGAGGATGTAAAGTAAAATATCCTTAGATCAAGGAAAGGACTGCCAGTGGTCTGACCTCCTACGCTACAGCTTCCTGCACTCTTAAGATTTGCAGGCAGAAAAGCTGCAATAGCATTTCTAAAGCTCTTTTTGCTTAAGGAGTCCAGGACACAGGAAAGAATTTTTTAGTTAAAAAATGCCAGCTAGCCAATGAAGCCAGCTAGCAACGTATATAAAGAAAGGTTATTTGGAGAAGGGTTTGGATGGACACAGCGGAAAAAAGCGGAGAGAGAGGAAGGCAGTAAACATGAAAAAAGTCAATCTAACCTAAAAGGATTTTATCTGTTTGAGTGGAGACTTGGGTTTCAGAGCATAGATAAGCTGAGTCCACAGGAGTGGAAATCTGAGACCAGCTGAAGCTGAATGGAAGTTACCAGAGCATGGAGCACTGTGGCCAAGTCTTCCCAGTCCAAAAGGGGCCAAAGCTGGCGAACTACCTGGAGTTCCTAGCCGCTGAGGCCACCTGAACTTCCAGTGACAGTGTTGGATCAAGGAGTACTCCCAGGCTGCGGATCTGCTCCTTCAAGGAAAGAACAACCCCATCCAGAACAGGCTGTCTTCGTACCTCCTGGACATGAGAACTCTGGACACACAACACTTTTCTCTTTTCAGGATTCAGCCTCAATTTATTGGCCCACATCCAGTCCATCACTGCCTCCAAGCACTGGTTCAACACCTCAACTGCCTCTCCTCATTCAGATGGAATAGAGAGGTAGAGCTGGGTGTCATCTGCATATTGATGGCACCTCACTCTAGATCTCCTGATGACAGCTCCCAGTGGCTTTACAGAGATGTTAAATAGCATGGTGTTGACAGGATGGGACCTTATGGAATACCACAGGATAATTCCCATGGTGCTGAAAACTAGCCTCCCATAACTACTTTTTGTTTTTTGTTTTTTTTTAATAATTTTTATTCAAATTTTTCCAAAAACAAACAAAACAAAGTCAAAAAGACATAACAATACAACAACAAAAAATAAAAATAAAATAGTTGACTTCCGATTTGTTGCAGATCAGCTATAAGTATATAATATACATCAAACCTGTCCCTTAACTACTTTTTGGAAGTAACTCTGGAGGTATGAGCGGAACCAATGAAGCACAGTGCCCCCAACCCTCTTTGAGATGTTCCAGAAGGATACTGTGGTCAACAGTATCAAAGGCCGCTGAGAGATCAAGGAGTACAAGCAGGGTCACATTCTCCCTATCTCTCTCCTGACAGATATCATCAACCAGAGTGACCAGGGCCTCTGAGAGGAATTTTATCAGGGGGTACAAAGTTTCTTTTGGGCCCCTTCCCTTCTCTATTAGTCATTCTGTTTTTATCCACTACGGTTTTATGCCATGAGCTGTAGCCTGTAAGGCCAAAAAAGGTATAGAAGACGAGAGAGGGCTGGAGTGGAGCGCTCTGTTAATTTTCTGCATTTAAGGCCTTATGCTCTTCTACTCCCTCCATGATAAATATAAATAAATATAAACAAAATAAAAGAGGATCAGAGATAAGAAAGCGCATTTGATTTGAACATCTTTGTTTATGCTACAATACAGATAAGGAGAAAGAATTCACATTGAAACAAGGTAGATAAACTTACTATTTACTTTAAAAAAGAGCTTTCCTAGCCTTTTTTTGTGAAAAATTTCAAATCACAGCATGAAAATTAATTGTTCTGGCAATGTTTGATTCAATACTTAGCCTGGCCAAATCCACAAGACGTTCTTGAGACATTGTAGACCTTAAATAATTCTTAATTAGCTTAAGTTTGCTAAATGACCTCTCTCCAGAAGCTACTGTTGCTGGAATTGTTAATAGTATTCTTAAGCTAACACAAACATTTGGAAACAGGTCACCAAGTCTGTACTCTGTTAACAAGTTCAACAGATCTAATGTCTTTAACTGTGCATTTACAAAATTTGCTTTATGTACTAAGGGTAAATGTTGCATTTCTTTTCCAAAATCATCACCATTAAGGTCAGCAGGATATTGCTCTGATAAAGATAAAGCTTTTCTCTCCACATCACTTTCGGACATGGTGAGATATTTCCACAAGAAATCAAATTTTTCTGCCAACTGCTTAACAGCATTGAAGCGGTCAGTTAATCCTGCTATAACATTGTCTACCAAAACGTAAAACACACACTTTCTGAAGTAGGCCTCTTCTGGAGTATCATCTGTGTCATTCATTTCTTTCAAGTTAGCATCAGGTGTGCTGCCTTGCCCTCTTGCGCCTAACTCTATCACGGGAGAGTTTTATTTCTATATTTAGGTTTGACACAACCAATTTGGCTTCATTCCACATGCATTTCCAGTTCTTTCGAAGTTTTGTCAGCTCTGTGAGGAGAGTTTCTATGTTTGCTACTTCAACATCCAGTGTGGCATCTCTAGCTTGGATGACCTTGTTGCAAATATCTATGCCAGCTAATATTTTGTACCACACGGCTGACATTAACACACAGGCAAAAGATGTCATATATAATAAAACTCCATGGACTTCATTTCTTGTTTTGGCTGTCAAATTTAGTTCTAGGAGGTCTTCCAGTGCTAATTTAATGCCAGGCAAGTGAGCTGCAAAAGGCTTTACACATTCAACACGATCTGACCATCTTGTTTCAGACATACCATGAAGAGAACAACCAATACGGTTTTGTAGTAATTCCCACCGCTTAGCACTGGAACTGAACAGGTGGTACACAGTTTGAATTGTTCCGAAAAAGGTTATTGCTTCAGGTATGCATTCAGCAGCAGCATTTCCACATAAGTTGAGTGTGTGACAACCGCAAGGTGAAAAAATTGCCGTTGAGCATTGTTCTTGTATTTTTGCTTGTGCTCCGTTGTATTTTCCAGCCATATTTGCCCCATTATCGTAGCCTTGAGCTCTACAATCACTGAGAGGAATAGCATGTCCTTTCAATGTATCAGTTATCAACTGAGCAATTTCTTCCCCTCTTTTTTTGCTACAATCTGCAAACTTGAGAAATCTTTCTTGAATCTCATACTGCATTTCTTTTAAAAGTACGTATCTCAAAAGAAATGTTGTTTGTTCAATATGGGAAGAATCTGGTGTGGAATCTACTATTATTGCAAAGTACTTTGCAGATTGCCTATCAAGCAAAATGTGTTGTTTCACAAGATTCGAGCATTCTGCAATAAATTCATTTTGTGAGTCAGGGGACAGATAATGAACTTGAAGCTGCTCACTCCTTTTCTGTGACTCCTCTACACTTAGCACATGTTCCTGAAGGATGGGGTCCCACCTGGAGAGCAGTTCAATGAGTCCTAAAAAGTTTCCATTGTTTGAATCACAAATTTGATGGGATGAACCAGTAAATGCTTGACCACGTTCTCCCAAGAAGAGTACAACATCGATGATGCGCTTTAAAAGGTTGTACCATTTCACAGCTTCAGTTTTGATTGATGCTTCTAAGATGATGTCAACTCCTGTCTCAGACAGCAGGCGCCTTTCTAGTTCTCACCAAGCTAGGTAACATTCTCTGTGACTATTGCCTTTTTCATGTTTTGGGATCCTGTAGGAAAGTTCCCGCCATTTCCCATTAGAATCCCAGCCTTCAGCAGATACCAGTGCAGACTTAGACACAGAAGTGCTAGTCTTGACTGTCTTGTGCCAAAATAATCGACATGGAAAGCAATATAAAGCTTGTTTCTGTTGACTCCAGACAAGCCAGTCTCTTACATGTAGTTCTCCATTAGTGCTTTGAAATTTCAGTATGCTTTCTGGGAACACTTGATTGCAGGTGTCTTTTGGGAATGTTTTAGGCATAGGGATGTGATAATTCGTAACATACTTTTCTATTTCCTTTTGAGATGGAAACTCGGTTGTGATACATCCAATGTCAAGGCCTACATTATGATTACTCCTCTCATCTTCCAAATTCACTTCCACATGTGTCTGTATGTCTGTTTCTTCTGTTTTCCATTTTCATTTTCTACATCTGCCCCTTCATCAAAATACTGTGCATGATTACCCAAATCAACTGCTCCTTGTTTGGGGATGAGGTTTCCAACAGTTTCTTCTTGCTCCAATTCTGTAGGTGAGTTCAAAAATTTTTTGAAGCCGCACTTAATCCAAATTGAAAGAGCGTTTGTTGACCCCTGTTTTCATTTTCCTCTCGTTCTTTCTTGTCTTTTCTTTTCTGGGCTCCTGATTTGTGAGAATACATTTTGGAGACATGATTTTCTCATCGTGATAGGGTTTAAAGGTTCACACTGCTTACCTTATATGAGCCCTCCAGAGCTTGGAAAAGTTACTTTTTTGAACTACAACTCCCATCAGCCCCAGCCAGTGGCCATGCTGGCTGGGGCTGATGGGAGCTGTAGTTCAAAAAAGTAACTTTTCCAAGCTCTGCCTCAAACCACATTTTTCCTTTCATACTAAAAGGGAAGGGTTAATCTAGCTTCCTAATGACCACGCCCTCTTAAGGTCAAAGTATCTCTTCCTCTTGTTACCTTGGCCACCGAGCATGCTCAGTTTCTTCCAGGGTAAGTTTCATAAAAAATGAAAAAAATCCTCAAGTTTGATTATTTGTATTTTCAGAATCCAACAGAAATACAAATATTTGTTTGAACAATGTTATGCTTTTTTGCACAAGTTAGGGGGGAAAGAAAAAAAAAGCACCATTTGTAGCAGGCTTGCAGAATGGGAGCCAGCAGGAAGTGACATAACAAAGGGAGGAAAAGGGAGCTCCCCTCCTTTGGCTCCTGGGCACCCTTTTTGACCCCAGGCCCAGGTAAGATGTACCCCCTGCACCCCCCTCTCATGGGCCCTGAGAGTGACCAAGGCAGTTTCAGTGGCATGGTCCAGCCTGAAGCCAGACTGGAATAGATCCAAGTAATCAGCTTTCTCCAAGCATGCTTGAAGCTGGACCACCACCATCTTCTCAAGCACCTTGCCCCCCAAAAGGGAGATGTTTGCCACTGGGCAATAGTTGTTTAACACTTCTGGGTCCAGGGAAGTTCTCTTAAGAAGGGGATGCACCACTGCCTCCTTCAAGGCAGATAGTACCTCCCCCTCTTCCAGCGAAGCATTAATCACTCATTGGATCCATCCAGTCAGCACCCTACAGGTAGTTTTCAGCAGGCAGGGTGGGCAAGGGGCAAGGGCAGCATTTCTTCAAGTAGCTTGTCCACATCCTCACACTGCAGTAATTGAAACTGATCCAATGCAGATGGAACAGACAGTGCTCTGAACACCTCCGTTGGACTTGCTGTAACTATGGCATCCAACTCTGTCCAAATCTGATTGATTTTGTCCCTGAAGTGCCTTGCAAAGTTGTTACAGCAGGCCTCTGAGGGTCTTACAGCAGTGTTTCCTTGACAAAAGCCCATTCACCACTTGCCAAAGCTCTGCTGGCCGGCTACTTGCAGAGAAGCTTTCTTCACCGCCACCACTGCCATGTGGTAGCCATGATACAACAGATGGATGAATCAGAGCTGTGTTTGAATCAGTCTTAATGCTCTTACGATAGCACTCTTCAAATACTTGAAAGGCTGTCACACAGAGGAGGGCCAGGATCTCTTCTCATTCATCCCAATGAAACCAATTACCTAGGGAGGTGTTGGGCTCTCCAACACTGGAGGCATTCAAGAGGCAGCTAGTCAGCCACCTGCTGGGTATGCTTTAGCTTGGATCCTTACATTGACCAGAGGGTAGAACTCAATGGCCGTACAAGCCCCTTCTAACTCTACTGTTCTATGATTCTGTGAATCTGTTCTATGACAATAGCTTCGGTCCCTCTACTACATGATTCTTTTTTCAAATGAAGCCGATCATTTTAGGCTATAATAGCTCATCTACCAATTAGGGGGTATAGACAAAGATTAGTCAGTCATTTAGACTCCAAGGGGGACCACAAACTGCAATGCATAATATACTTGATATCTATCTTGCACTGGTGACTGAAGACAGACTGAGCTTTTAATTACTTTTCTACTTAAGGAAATGCAAAGCTGAAAAGCAGCAGGACAGGCAAGGATGTGTCTAGAGTTTAAATGCTACATTACTTTTGACAAACAGGAGCAAAACTTCAGCTCTTGTTATGCAAAAATGTATGACTGTGCAGAGGAAAAATGCAAATAAACTAACTCCTAAATTTAGACTCTTCATGTTTATTGTGAGACTATCAGGAGGGTGTGTGTGTGTGTGTGTGTGTGTGTGTGTGTGTGTGTGTGTGTGTGTGTGTGTGTGTGTGTGTGTGTGTGTGTGTGTGTGTGTGTGTGTGTGAGAGAGAGAGAGAGAGAGAGAGAGAGAGAGAGAGAGCATATGTGCGTGTGTGCACATTTATAACAATACATCATTCATGACCTGTTTTTTGGTGGACAACAGAGGCTCAAAACTCCATCAGACAGGATGAGGGGTGAGCTGGCAGGGTTCATTAAAAGGCAACAAAATATCAATTCTTAAAACCATAACTTTACCACCCTATGGGGCAGGGGGGGTGAGGGTGCCATTTGGTTTGTTGGCATTAGGCATAAAAAATGCCTTGGAGTATCTCTGGGGTAAAATAAAGAGGGTTCTTAATAAAAGAAGGGGGGAAACCACCCAGGAACATAGGAAGCTGTCTTATACCAAGTCTAGGTCACAATGTGCACAATGACTGGAATCAACTCTCCAGGGTTTCAGACAGGAGTAGGGTTGCCAGGTCTCCAGTTTTTGCCAAGAGACCCCAGATTTTTGGGGTCCTCTCTGGGCCTCCGGGTGAGTCACCCCAATCTCTGGACTCTCAGCTTTCATTTTAAAAAAAGTTTCTAGGTGGTCTGGTTCAAGAGATATACACCAAAAAGTCAGCCACTGCCCCCCAACTTCTGTTAAATGAGCTCATCGCTGGCTGCTCTAACCCCACCATTTCAGATTTGTAGCCAATAAGTGAAGTCAGGGTTGTGATTGACAAGAGATTTGTTGTCCTCCAGGCAATAGCTAGAACCCATTGCTAGGGCAGAAAACTGTTGTTTTTTTCCTGCTTGTCTGAAAATGTAAGTAAGTTTATAACTTTCAGCAGTAGCAAAAGTATCTCTGTGGGTAGGAGATCTAAATGCCATTACAATGTGTTATGCTTTTCTCATTATGAGGAGTCAAACAAGTTTGAATTTTCCTTGGCTGTTGAAGAGGGAAGTGTTTTGAAAACTTTCCCAATATGAAACTTTAACCCTTTACTCACTTTTCTGAGAGTAAAGCTGCAATCCCACAAACCAGGAGTAAACCCCATTGAATTCAATAGGACTTACTTCTCAGTAGACATGGTTAGGATTGTGATATATATTAATGGGACTTTTGAGTGAACATAACAAAGGGTTGTGTTTGTGTTGTAAACCTTTCTCTCCCCCTCTAATCCTATTTTTAAAGCAATTAGGCAGGGCTTACTTAGGTGTGACAGCTTTTATTTTGTAGGAAATTAATCCTGATTTTATTTTATTTTTAAAACATTCTGCAATGACCAACTGGTTTTGACAATAAACTATTATATGAGGTGCATGTATTTTTACATTTCCAGTGTGTGTGTGTATGGAATCTTTCCAACAACCCCGTGAGGTAGGGTTGGAAACCAAGGCAGCTCACAATAAGAAATAAATCCACTTGAAATCCAATAACCATAAAACAAATATAAAACAGATGCAAAACAGCTTAAAGTGGCATGATTTTGAATTTTGGATTGGGTGAGTGAACTTCCTTATCATTTGAGGTAGCAGTCCTGTGTGTGCTTCCCTGTTTGAGTAAGCCCCATTGAATACATTGAGACTTACTTCTGAGTAAACATGTAGAGGATTGCACTATAAATATCTTTACAGGTTTTGTAAATAATAAACATCTTTGACACTCATGTTTGTATAAATATTTCTTCATACTATGTCCCAATAAGTATCTGATTTCACACTATGGTTGTACAGTATTATTTCCTCTACATTTTAAGTGTGCTCTTCTTCCTGTGGTTGTCATGGTCGCCCTCTTTTTTTTTCACTCTGGGGGGGCAGATTAGGCTGAGAGATGGTGAATAGCCCATGGTCACCCAGTACACTTTGTAGTTGATTTCAATTTTAAAAATTAATTAAAATGATTTATATGCAGGCAAAGCTTATGAAATAATGCAGATCCACATAACACATTTAAAGCACATCCAACTCACATTTAAAGTTCATGGCTTCCCCCAAAGAATCCTGGGAAGTGTAGTTTCCCCCTCACCGTTATAGTTCGCACCACCCTTAACAAACAACAGTTCCCATGATTCTGTGGGTAGGATTCATGTGCTTCAAATGCGTGTTGAATGTGCTTTAAATGAATGGTGTGGAAATGCCCTAGGTATGATGTACATTCATTAGTGAATTGAAAAGAACAATTTTAAAAGATACTTTTTTAAACAGGGGAACGGCTATAGCTCAATGGTAGGGCACATGCTTTGCATGCAAAGGTCCAAAATTAAATCTCTGGAAGAGACTATTGCCTGGAATTCTGGAGAGCCAATGCTAGTCAGTGTCATCAGTACTGAGCTAGATGGTACCAAATGGTCTGTGTCTTTATAAAGCAGATTCCTTTGTTCCTAAAAGAGGAAAGTGACCCAAGGGCCACCAGTGACTCTAAAATTTATTTATGTATTTTATTTACATTTATACACTGCTTTGTTGTATAAAACCTCAAAGCGGTTTACAGAAGGAATTAAAACAATGAAATTATTGGCAAAAACAGTTAAAGACAGGTATTTAAAAACACTCAAAATAATAAAACCAACAATGAGTTAAAAACAGATAAAAAACATAGTAGCTTCTACATGCCTGCCAAGCCTGCTTTGCAGAGGATCCCTAGTCAAGCCTTTCCAACAGCACAATTGTAACCATAGCTACTCAGACGTAAGTCCTGTTGAGTTCTATGGGGCTTAGTGAGTGTATTTAGAATTGCAGTCTTCAGGGGCATCCATCTTTACTCCTGAGTGCTCCTATCTAACATCTCCACAACACTAGGTTCCCTTTTTCCTACAATGGCCTTCTGGTGACTGGGCTGGCCTGAGGGCACTTAAACCCTTCTTGTCAGAAGCAAGTAGACTAGATAAAATATTCCCTGCCCAGGCGCACTAAGCAGGTGAGAAGGAATGATCCCTTCACTTCAGCTGGACCTGGGAACACCTTCATTTATCTAAGATTTCTATCTTAATTTCCAATCAGATAATTTTTTTTTGTCCGAGTGGGATGCTCCAAGCAACTGTGGTTGATGCTTAATGACATCACTAGGGCCTGTCCCATGATATCACTGGGGACCACCCCTATAACGTCACTAGGACTGCCCCTGTGACATCATTAGTGCCTGCCCCTGAAATCTCCGGATTTGGGATGCTTCTGACCTGGCAACCCTAGACAGGGGACATTTTCAGCCCTACCTGATGGGATTGAACTTGGGATCTTCTGCATGCAGAGCAGGTGCTCTACCACTGAGGTACAGCCCTTCCCATCAAATTAGTAGGGCTCTCAGCTAAACATTTAAAGCCAGCATAGAACTATGTGGAAGTGGAGATAGGGAAATGTGGAGATGAATCAGCAAACTCCTTTCTAAGCACCTGGCCTCATGGGTTCAGATGAATTACTCCCCCAAGCTTGATAAGCTTGATGAAAATAGGCAGGTGTACTGGGGTGGGGGGCACTGCAGCAGGGGTGGGGAACCTGTGGCCCTCCAGATATTGGGGGACTATACTGGCTGAGGTTGATAGGCATCTGGAGGGCTACAGATTCCCCACCCCTACAGTAAACCATCAGAAGGCAGCTTGGGCTGCCCTGGAGGCTCATGGGTGGGTGGGGCAGAAAAGGGAAGAAAGATTGTGGCAGCATGGGAAGCAAAACAGGTTGCAGGCTCAGTGTGTTGGGGAGAGATCAGCCCCCTGATCACTGCTGAAGTGAAATGCTAAGCATTAGTTCAGAAATTCACATGTCTACATAGGTCTACTCAGATGTGAGTCCTATACTGAGTTCAAAAATCTATGTCAAAATAAAAGTGCTAGTCTTTAGGGTGCCACAAGACCTTGTTGTTTTTGCTGCAAAAAGACTAACATGACTACTCTAGAAATCTAAAGCTTTATTGTCTCAGTCCAACAACAGAGCTCCAATTCTCAGAGTGGTTTAACAATCAATCCCTCTTCCCAGGAAACTGAGAATTGTAGGGGAATCAGGGAATCTGTAAGCGGAATAGGGTTCTCCTAACAACTCTTAGCACTCTTAACAAATGACAGTTTCCACTATTCTTTTGGAGAAGCCATGGCTGTTTACAGTGGTATGTTACTGTTTTAAATGTAAAGTGCAGATGAGACCAAAGAGTGGTCATTCCTCACCCCCCACCCCAATCACAGTGTCCAGGACATGAGAACAGGGCCATATTGTTCTTTCTTCAGATGGCTGACTTTTAATTTAATTTATTTATTTGGACAATTTATGTCTCCCACATAATTAAACAAAACTCTGATTGGTTTACAACATAGGTTAAGACATCTTAAATAAAAAAACAAATGCAAAAAACACCAGAAAATGTCCACATTCTATAAAACACAGTTAACCACTAAATCAAGCATCCTCTTTAGCATCAAAATGAACATTACACATTAATCAAATCAGCTCCAAAAATAAAAAGACGTTTCCACATTTTAAAACATAGCAAACTAGACATAATATCTTCTAAACACCGAGACATGAAACGTTATAAATGAAAATCAACTAAAAAGTATACACCCCTTCTCTGAAAATAACAGAACTGACAACAAGGCAAAAGAAAAATCAACTTAGTCTTCTCATCCACTCAGAGCTTGGAAAAGTTACTTTTTTTGAACTACAACTCCCATCAGCCCCAGCCAGCATGGCCACTGGATTGGGCTGATGGGAGTTGTAGTTCAAAAAAGTAACTTTTCCAAGCTCTACATCCACTATACAGTATATCCAATCATTCATTCACTTAAACAAACCAATCAAATTAAATTCCCAGCCCCCTATACAACCATAGCACAGCTTAATCTAGTAAATACAACTAAAAAGGCATTCAGTTCCACTCAAGTACAGCCTTACATGGTCAACAGACTCATAGCAATCAAACACATAACCTCTTGATGGCAGTTAGAATCCTCACAGGAAGAAACTAGATAGAGTCACCCTCCTCCCTCGCCCGTGTAGGTGGCAGTTCTGTTCTCCTCGCCATCCTGCCCTTTTAGTCAACCAGCTATCATACCTAATAATAAACATCTTTTTTATTATATTGGGGCCATTCAAAACTATGGAATGGGTGGGGGACGGAAGACACCACCATGTCCTTCACCGTAGGCAGAAAAAAGAACAACATACAAGTCAACAAAACTTGGGGAGGGGGGCGGGGAGGAAGTTTTACATTTAATTTTAGTTTTAAAACACAGGAGATGCCTGGTCAAAAATGAACAGTTAAGTGTAGAGGGTTCTCTTCACTTTAACAAAGAGGCTCGGATTTTAACTGAGGAGCACAGATAAAATCCACAGGTAACAAAAGAGACCACTTTTTTCCATGTGAAAAGAACACTAATGAGCAAAGCATTCCACTGATTTTTAAAATTCACAATAGGAAGCAGATTAAGGCTGAAACCCTAACCCCATTTATCTGGGAGCAAGGCTGCATTCAGACAGCAGTTTATTCCGTTTTCCCAGTGTTTCCTTACCTGATAATTTCTGCATTTTATTTGATCTTTCACACAGTGTAAAAGCTACTTCTGGAAATCTAGTGGAATATAGTGGAAGTTTAGCACTCATTTCTGTGTTACTTGCTTCCAGGAAAAAAAAATCCATTTTCAACCCCATTAACCCTGAAAATCGCAGGAACAAAATGATGAAATTTCTTTCCTGCTGTTTTCATGGGGGGACAGAATTGTACATGTGCAGAAAGGGTGGGGGAGCAGGACATGTCCAATGACTTTCACTGTTGTGTCACACCACACCCACTTGTGTGAATGAAATTTAGTGTGACATGGCGGTATATCAGCCCCAAAGCCACAGTTCCATAATGCAACAGGGACTGCAGTGTGAAAGGAATGTTAGATATCAAGACAGAAGCTCTACCATGATAATCACTAAAACTAACACAATAAATCCCATGTCTGAATGCAGCCCTCAACTCACAGAATTGAATGTGATTTACTCCTGAGGAAACATGGTTAGGATTGCCTATAGGCTGCCTCTGGCAACAAAACTTCAGAAACAAAAAAAGCAAAAAGGGCCCTGTCAGGAAAGCAGCAAAAATGTCAATTAATGTAGAAATAATACATATGGCAAAGCAATTTTGGGGTCTATTTACATGTAATGTATGCATTAAAAAAGTTCATTGTAGCAAACTAAGGCAAAAACCATTCAGAGCAAAGTCTGTGCCACAATGGGGCTTGAACAGACAGATGGAAGGAAATCCAGTTGATACTCCATTTTCAGTGGTTCCTCTGACATCCTTACTCCTCACTACCCATGAGGTGTAACTAAGATTTGTTCTTAGGTTTGGCTTAGCATGTTGTGTGAAGCAGGATTGATCTGATGCACTTCAAGGCTGTATCGTCCTCCATCTGAGAAAGCTAAATGCTGCTGGTAGAGCAAAATGC
Organism: Rhineura floridana; assembly: GCF_030035675.1. Taxonomy (NCBI): domain Eukaryota; kingdom Metazoa; phylum Chordata; class Lepidosauria; order Squamata; family Rhineuridae; genus Rhineura; species Rhineura floridana. The sequence continues at coordinate 21,783,698 of NC_084481.1, forward strand.
TCTTCCTTCTACGAGTTGTGAGAGGAACAGGAAACATTGGGAAAATTCTTCCTCAGAAACAAAGGAGAGACAAGCTTTAAAGCCCTCTCCCCTTAAAAAAAAAAATCCAAGCTGCAGAAGAATCTAGACTGTTTCTGATTTATTTTTTTGAGAAATAAATTGTTTTGTTTAAAAACTGTAGACCTATGTCATGCATTTCCCCTATAAAATGTTTGGTTTTGATTGAAGACTGATGGTTGAAGATTTGATTTAACCAACTTTACCCACATTGTGATTTGTACTGTACACCACAGATGAAGAAAGAGGACCTATCCTGTCTTTAAAAAAAAAAGTTTATATTTGAACTGCGGGAGAGAGAATGGAGCAGATCAGACTTTAAATCTAAAAAAGTTAAAGTGTTCATAAGTTTCAGGATATTCAGATCCCCTTTTTTTCTCCTAGATTCTTCTTCTTCTTCCTCTTCTTCTTCTTAGCAAGATAAAGATGAGTGATGCAGCCATCATATCATATTGACCCCTCAGGAATTATTCTGAAATAAAGCAGTCTCATCATGTGTAATAGTCTCACTCATCAATGCACCATTTAATTTATCAGTAGCTGAAGCATTAATGCCTGGCATCACTACAGCCCATCTTTTGTTCAAGAATCTGTTACCACTCTCCAACTAAGTTGCAAAAGAGCCAAATCACTGCTGGCAAAGTCAACATTTGTAAAGTGCATTCTAATTGATTCATCGCTTCTTCTTCTTTTCGGCATTCACTCATCCAGCTAGCAGATGTTATGTGCTTGAACATATCACTCAGTTTAAGCTACACATTGTCATCTACTTACCTTCTAATCGGGGGGGACTCTTTGGCCCTCCAGATGTTGCTGAACTACAACTCCCATCAGTCCAGTAAGCATGGACAATGGCAAGGAATGATAGGAGTTGTAGTTCAGCAACATCTGGATGGCCAAATTTCCCCCATCCATTTTATATATAGCAGTGAGATAACCTCAGCCACATTGGTGTATGATAGAGGTTAGTTACAGGATGCTATTTTTTTTTTTTTTCAATAATTTTTATTCAGATTTTCATAAAACATACAAGACAAAATCATAAAACATTCAAAGACAAAAAACAAAATCAAAAATAGTTAAACAAAAAGAAAAAAAGAAAAAAAAAAACAAAAATAAAAAATAAAGAGTAAAATATTGACTTCCCATTTGTCAAAGATCAAATCAGTTATAAGTCTATAATATATAACAATCCTGTCTCTTAAGTCATATTATAAAATCACTTTCCTCCAGTAGTTATCTTACTTAATCATCAAATCTCATAAACATTACTTTATTCTTTCCACAAAAAGTCAAAGAGAGGTTTCAATTCTTTAAGAAATATATCTATCAATTTTTTTTTCCAGATAAGCATATCGATTAATCCATCTCATTACTAATTATGATAATCTTATTGTCATAACCATAGTCAAAATAAACATTTCAATTAATCCATCACATCAGAATCTGTTAGGTTCAATAATTTCAGTAGCCATTGTTCTATTATCTCTATTAGTTCCATTTTCCATCTTCCATCTTCAGTAGTCTTGTTAAGTCCAGTAATTTCAATATCCAGTCTTCCATTATCAGTATTCCATAATAATCTTGCTGTCAAAGCCATAGTCATATAGTAAGAGTCTGATGGGAATTACCTCTATCCCAAATATTTTCTTGCCATCCATTCTGAATAGGTTGCTGAAATACTGCTGTAAAATCATATCTCTGTTCTTTTTTTCAAAATGCACTGGGTCATCTCTTAAAAGTTTTTCCATTGTCACATGGCTGCAGTTAATTCCATAGATTTTCTCTATATTGGGCTCCATCACATCATTCCAGTCCAGAAGATTATCCATGCCATTGATAACTTTATCTCTAGAATCTTCATTCATTTCTTCAGAGATAACATTGAGTTCCAAACAATAGATTTTATTTCTAAAGTCCATAGACTCCAAATCTTGTTCCTGTTCCACGTTGGTTCCAATCTCCGGGATCTCCTCTCTCACAGGGACCCCTATTCCAGTCTCCAGGGTCTCCTCTCTCACAGGGACCCCTGTTCCAATCTCCGGGGTCTCCTCTCTCACAGGGACCCCTTCCAGGGTCACCTCTCTCACAGGGACCCTTATATCTTTAATCTCCTGCTTCATTTTACTCAATTCAATTTTCGTTATCTCAATCTCATCCATTATTTTCTGAAACATAGTTATTTCCAGATTTTCAGCCACTTTCTTAATTGCCATTTTAAAAGAAAAATATAGGAAAACCACTTCTTATTTCAGCAACAATTGGGTTAATACTCCAAACTTGGTGACATCACAGTATAAACAGTGCAGACAGCCTTATCTCTCCAATAGTTAAGTAAACAAAATGCAGTTCCCAGGATCGAAACAATTAATGGCAATCGTCAAGAAACAGATTCGTCAAAATAAAATAGACCAAAAAGAGAGTAGTCTCAAAACAGTATAATATTTTTCAAAATAAAAATCTGGAATAGAAATCCCTCTTCTGTGTATATCTTTAGAATGCAAATCCAGGACAGCTTTTTGCAACAAAAACAGAGATAAGCTATTAATTAGTGCGTAGCAGAGAGAAGTTATGGCTCCCCAGTGAGATGTCAAAAACTGATCAATCTGGCAAATCTCTTTTAAACAGCAACAATTTAAGTCAAGTAAAAGAAAAATATAGAAAGAAGGGTGCTTGCCTGTTAGTGCGTTCTCTCTTAGAAGATAAGATGAACGTTCGCTTTAACAGATAGAGCTTGCTGTTGAAAATCCGTCCCACCTTCGTCGGCTGGACCTCGTCCCATAAATTAATGAGATCTGGTCGTCCCAACAAAAATAGGCTTTGAGGTTAATCTCTTCGTTTCTCCCTACCCGGGAGAAGTTTAATCAGTCAAAAAAAAAAGAAAAAACTGACTGATATATCTGAATAAGCTTCTTTTGAGGCAGGAGCCCGTCTCAAAAGCAGGCACAGGCTAAGTCACCCTTCCCGGAAGTCAGTTACAGGATGCTATTTTACCACACCTGTGCCTGATATGCGGTAAAAATTATCCTCAGTGCTGGACATGATGGCTGGGTGACCAAGTCACTCCAGCATGAAAGAGCTTGCCCCCGAAGTACTTTGGTCATCTGTATGGGCTAGGGATGTGCTAGAATTCCACCCAATTCAGATTTCATACTGAATTTTCATTAATTTGCTTATTCTCTATTGTTGTGGATTGGATTTTTATGTAGCGATTTTCCATAACTATTTTTGAAAATCGGTTTTTTAAAAAAAATATTCCTCTAACATATCAATATTAACAATACTTTTATTGATATTTCCTTCCATTTATCAATATTTCCTTTCAAAATATTGATATTTTCTTTGTAATTATTGATATTTCCTTTATAATTATTGACATTAAAATCGAAATTGTTGGGAGGGGGGGAAAGTGGCAGATACCAGACAAAGAACAAACTCGAGTTGATACTGGCCTATCAGGTCAACAGAATGTTTTCAAAGTGGCACCAGCCAATGGATCCCATCTCTAGTATGATTTCAGGATCATCTTAAGTCAACTACCACTTGCAAAATGCAGGCCTCTTTTAGAATGATATTTTTCATACCTAGAATAATTTGACATTTGACAAGCATATGTCTCTGTATACACACAAAAATTGATGGCAAAATAGGACCATGATTCCCCCCCCCATGCTATCAACAAGGGAACACACTGACTGACCAAGATAAAATAAAAGGAAGATGGAAGCAATACACTGAAGAACTGTATACAAGAGATGCAAGGATGACAGATTCATTCATGGAAGAACTATATGAAGAAGAACCAGAAATGTTAGAATGTGAGGTGAAAGCTGCACTTAAAATACTTGGAAGAAACAAATCACCAGGAATAGATGGCATACCAATTGAGTTGCTACAATCTACTGAGACAGAATTGTTCCAAATTTTGACAAAAATTTGTCAAAAAATATGGAAAATAAAACAGTGGCCCACAGACTGGAAGCATTCAATATACACCCCAATTACAAAGAAAGGAGATCCCAGAGAATGCAGTAATTATCGAACTATTGCCTTAATATCCCATGCAAGTAAAGTAATGCTCAAGATTCTACAACAAAGGCTCTTACCATTTATGGAGCGACAAATGCCAGACGTGACAACTGGATTTAGAAAGGGAAGAGGCACCAGAGATCATATCGCAAACATATGTTGGATAATGGAATGGAGCAAGGAATTTCAGAAGAAAATCACCTTGTGTTTTATAGATTACATCAAGACCTTTAATTGTGTAGATCACAAAAAACTATGGAATGCTTTAAAATAAATGGGGGTGCCACAGCATCTGATTGTTCTGATGCGCAACTTATACTCTGGACAAGAGGCTACTGTAAGGACAGAATATGGAGAAACCGATTGGTTCCCCATTGGAAAGTGTGTAAGACAGGGGTGTATTTTATCACCCTATTTGTTTAATATATATGCAGAACATATCATATGGAAAGCGAGATTGGACCAAGATGAAGGAGGTGTGAAAATTGAAGGAAAAAATATCAATATTTTAAGATATGCAGATGATACCATACTACTAGCAGAAACCAGTAATAATCTGAAATGAATGCTGACAAAAGTTAAAGAGGAAAGCACAAAAGCAGGACTACAGCTGAATGTCAAGAAAACTTAAGTAATGACAACAGAAGATTTCTGTAACTTCAAAGTTGATAATGAGGACAGTGAACTTGTCAAGGATTATCAATACCTTGGCACTGTCATTAACCAAAATGGAGGCAATAGTCAAGAAATCAGAAGAAGACTAGGACTGGGGAGGGCAGCTATGAGAGAGCTAGAAAAGGTCCTCAAATGCAAAGATGTATCACTGAACACTAAAGTCAGGATCATTCAGACCATGGTATTCCCAATCTCTATGTATGGATGTGAAAGTTAGACAGTGAAAAAAGTGGATAAAAGAAAAATCAACTCATTTGAAATGTGGTGCTGGAGGAGAGCTTTGTCGATGGACTGTGAAAAAGACAAATAATTAGAACAAATTAAACCTGAACTATCACTAAAATGATGAAACTGAGGTTATCATAATTTGGACACATAATGAGAAGACATGATTCACTAGAAAAGACAATAATGCTGGGGAAAACAGAAGGGATTAGAAAAAGAGGAAGATCAAACAAGAGATGCATTGATACCATAAAGGAAGTCACAGACCTGAACGTACAAGATCTGAACAGGGTGGTTTACAACAGACGCTACTGGAGGTCACTGATTCATACGGTCGTCATAAGTCGTAATCGACTTGAAGGCACATAACACACATACAGCTGCACATATATGATCCTCTCATAGGAATAAATCAAGGAACTAAGAGCCTACACCTGCCATCACAAATCAGCCAGGCACTTTTTAACTTTTAAACTGCAGTAGATGAAGGTCAGAGTATGGGGCAAGGTCAGTATTAGGATGACAGGTATTCTGTGAACATGGCTGATTTTTAATGAATTTGAACAGATTATGAGAACTATGACAGAAAAAAGTCCAAAAGGGCTCTGGGTTTTTCCCCCTCTCTTTTTCCACTTTGAACTGTCTATTCTCTCTGGCTGTTTTGTGTATGGCCATGAAAATTGAGACGGTTGTTAAGCAAGTGTTTTTCTGAGTTCAGGACCATAAGTTTTGTAAGGTTTTGTTTTGAAATGAGCTTATGGAAAGTATCAGAATGGCATGGGGGTATTTTCAATTTAACATTGTGGAATGTGAAAAATCCACACTGGCTATAGTATACAGCCACTCTTGTGGCTGTATAATTAAGTTGTTTGCTAAAACAAGGCGGGGGGCAGGACTAAGCGTAGAAGGCTCAGAGATTGATGATATTTGCCACTAGGGGGTTCACACATCATACTCCTTAAGTTGAGACCCAAAGGATGAAAAACAAAAGCCTTTTTTACACACACACACACATTTATTGTAATGTCTATTTACAAAGGCTGCATTCAGACAACTTATACATATGCTCCATGGATCGAAGGTTCTCAAATTTGTAGTGGCCCTGTTGGTGTTTGTTTATTTGTTTTCTAGAAAAACAGATTCACAGAATTTAGCAGATGAAATCCATCACTATCCTTTTATGCAAGAAAAAGCCTGGCCAATTATATTCTTGTTAGGCAACTCCTAAAGAAACACGAGTAAAGCTAGTATAAACACTGGCAACTGTGTTTACAGTTCTGGGGCAATTTTATGATAGAACCAGAGATCTGGAAAGGACCTAAAGAACATGGGATTTAATTCCAATGATCTAAAGCAGGAGCACCCAAAGCAAAACATAAATTTGCCCCCTCCCAACTCATATTTGTTTGTTTTAGTTAAAATATTTCTACACAGTCCTATGCTGCCATTGATTTAAAAAAAAAATATCCCAGGGAGAGTTACAATAATATCACTGTTAAAAAAAAAAGAATCCTTTAACAGATTATTCCATGCCATCGAGATTGTGGCAAGTATTTGAAAGTATTTGTTCTTATAAAGTGTACAGTTTATCATATTTTGGGGTGGGGGGGTAACAGTTATCATCATAATCAGTTAAGGTTTGCTATCTTTTTCTATGGCCCTGCTCCTATAAGGTTGCTTACTGACCAGGAAAGATAAAACCTGCTCTTATGTCTTCAACAAGAATTTAATGTGCAAAAATGACCATGTAAAGCCGTTTAGAGCCTGGATATGAAAAATTAGGATGCTTCGTCACTCAAGCATATCAAGACATGTAGATGTTGATCTGTTTTATTTTATTTTTTAGCTAGTAGCTATTTTAAATAAGGTTTGAATTACTTGTTTTTAACTGTTTTAAATCTTAATGTTTTTGTAAACCGCTTAGAGGTCTTTACATTCAAGCAGGATATACATTTTGATAAATAAAATAAAAATAAAATGTGCATAGAGGGGGGAGCAGAATCATGCCTGCTGGTCTCAAAAAACGCAAGTGGCCTAACCTGTGGAAGAGCTTATATGGTGCAAAGCAGCCCTGCATATCCATACACATGTGGTTGGATCTTACAGCCTGGGATTACATCTGATTCAAGGGTCCCCAATATAGCATAGAAGTTCTTTCACAAGTTATGCTGAATGTAGTGTAGCCAGCAGCCTCGATTACAGTGGATGAGCACAGAGGGGACTGTGCCTGTTTACGTAGCATGTGAAGGCCTATCAACAGAGCAAGCTGCTCTTAAAAGCACAGCGAATATAGCTAGCTGATTAAGAAGGTAGCAGCCAGTGTTATTCGGCCCTTAATAGCTTCATACAAAGTAATCATACAGTTAAACTTATTTCTATAGGAAAATGCCTTATACCAGGCTAGATTATTAGTCCATCTAACCTAGTATTGTCTGCTCTGACTGGCAGTTGCTCTCCAGGACCTCAGGCATAGGTCTTTCCCATCACCTGCTACTTGATCTTAGCTATTTAAGCTGGGAATGCCAGGGACTGAACTGAGGACGTTTTGCATGCACTATGTGCTCTGCCACTGAGCTATCTTTAGGGAGGGGCCATAGCCTAGTGGCAGAACACATTGCTTGCATGCAGAAGGTCCCTGGCATCTCCAAGCAAGGCTTGGGGAAATGGCTGCCTGAAACCCCGGCGAGCTTCTGCCTTTCAGTGTAGACAATACTGAGCTAGATGAACCAATGGTCTGATTCAGTAAAAGGCAGCTTCCTAGGTTCCTAGCATAATCCATAATGCCAGGCAGCCTTGCCAAACTGGACCAGGGATCTTCAGTCTAAGGCTCTGCTAGCTGGGCTATTTTGACTGAGAGACAAGGAGGGGAAAGGCTTCTCCCGCTTAATTTCTGCATGTCAGGTTTCTATTCAAGGAACAAAAGCAGGGACTCAAGGGAAAATAGGTGACCCTATGTCACAATCACAACTGCCCCAGCAGCCCTATTATTTCTGTATTTTGCAGCAAAATGTGCATTATTTATTTATTATTTTATTTATATCCTGCCCTTCCTCCCAGCAGGAGACCAGGGCGGCATGAGCAATATAAACAAATTCTGCCCAGAGTTTTTGCATTAAAGTGATGCCTAAGTAGAATCGGAGATTTGACAAAAGAATATGAATACTTCCTAATGGCATAATGTCAAGGTTGCCAATAACACTATCTTTCAGCCGTGAAATGCCTGGGTGAACAGGATTTTTTTTAAAAAAAGTTCACCTAAATGTTATTAATGAGGGAGAAATTTGTACCTCACCAGGGAGGGCATTCCAAAAGAAGAGAACCACTACCAAAAAGGCCCTGTTGCAGGTCAGCAACAGCCAGACACCATCTAGCAGTGGTACCACCAACAAGGCCTTCCCTACTGTTCATAATGCCCAAGATAGTTAATATTGGGGGATGCAAAATTTTAGGTACTTGGGGTCCAGACTGTTTAGGGTTTTGTATGCTAGTACTAATGAATTGGACCCAATAGTTCCCTAGAAGCCCTAGCAATGCTTTCAGGACCAGTGGTCCCACTAGGCTGCCAAACTCACCAATGTGGCAGCCACATTCTGCACTAGCTGGAGGTTCTGGACTAACGTCAAAGCCAGCCCCATATAACCAAACAGTTATTTTCTTTCTACCACCAATTCACAATACTTTTTTTTTTTGGTCCTGTCATCATATGTTTTATTCCTAATCTTTTAGCCCTATTTGTAATCTCAATGTTTCAGTTTTGGGGGGTTTTCCCCCTAAGTCATGCCACCTCTTGGATTCGTTGACCTCTTATTACTGGTTTCATTTCATCCTGTACTACATGTATGGACATGCCTGATATTCAGTTTTCTTTGAAATAATTCTTCCTAAAGCTTTCTACAAATCTCTTTTTTTTGTCAAAGGCAGAGTATTAAATCTCCATGTGTACACAGTAGGTTGGCGTCACAAAATATCTAGGTTCACCCAAATGGGGTAGCGATTTGGCACTTTTGTTAATCCAGTGTCTGCTTCAACTACAGCTTTCTGTACAGAAGTTGTCAACAAAATAAAATTTATTCTGGAACTGGACTTGTCTCTCCAAGAATAATAAGTAACATCCATTTTATTGGAATTATCTACCCTCCATGCATTCTTACATTAATTTGGACAGTTTATTTTCTCCTCTTATTCTATCCCTGGCATTTCTCTTTATCTAATTTATCTAATTTTTCTATGTGGATCTAATGTAAATTTGACACACACACACAGAATAATTTCTGCTTGTCTAATTTATTCATTTTTTAAAATATGGGTTTAAAAAACTGGGTTGTATTCACCTAAGTACTACTCAGAGTAGACCCACTGAAATTAATGAACCTAAGTTAGTCGTGTCTATTTCCTCTTCTCCCAGGCATTTTAGCATGTGTTTTTAAATTGTTTTTTAAAAAATTTAATTGTGTTTTTAAATTGTTTTTTAAAAAATTTAATTGTGTTTTTAAATTGTTTTTTGTGTTTTAAAATTTGTATATTTGTTTTTATTGTTTTAACTGCTGTAAACCACCCAGAGAGCTTCGGCTATGGTGCGGTATATAAATGTAATAAATAAATAAATAAATGTTAACTTCAGTGGATCTACTCTAAGTAGGACTAGTATTAAATACCACCCTTTATCTCTTTCTTCTTTGGTGCCACGAGCATATTCTGCCATATCTACTATGTACAAAAATAAACCTTTCCTTGGGATCCCAGTATATTTTTTTGCTTGTGGAAATGGAAAAGTATTTGGAAAAAAAATATTGCCAATCCCCTGGAGTTAGATTTTGCTGGGGCTGAATAATAATGTCCATGATACCCAGGTTGTAGGGCAGATCCACCAGTGGCATCACTAGGGTTGGTGTCACCTGGTGCGGTAACTCATGGTGTCACCCCCATGGACCTCCTCCCGTATCAGACCATACAGAATCCTTAGTAATGTTTTTTGTACTAATGTTACTCGTAAATCGTAATTCCCATATATCACTGAATGTAATGGCAATAGCAGTGACATAAACAACTAGCAAAATTAAAATTACACCTTTAAATTACAATATCATACGCACAGCCCAAATTCTTGCTCTTATTACTAATGGGAGTTAATTATCTTGCATATGCCCATAGTAAATTTTCAGATACTTTCAGACCCTCAGCAATTTTCAAGTGGTCTATGTAGAAGAAAGGTTTGGGAACCCCTGGAATAAGACACCTGCTTATGTCCCTATGCTGCTCTCTCCCCTCATTTAGGTGCCTGGGATGCATGCGTGTGGACACACCTCCTTACAATTATGGAAAATGATTCTTAATAATAAGTCTCCAGACACAAAGTTACATAGGTATTTATCAGTTGTTTAGTAGAAAATTCAGAGCTGCAGGGTCCCTTCATGATAGTTACAGCCACGTACACCCTTTTTTGCTCCTGGATTAAGAATGAGATCTTTGTTAATGCATTCTCTCACAACAACAAACATCTCTAGGAGGCAATCAGCATGAAAGTGGAGAGCGTTAGCAACTGAGAAGAGTCTTCTCAGTGGCTGACTCACCTCCTTTCACTCTGATTGGCTCCAATCTGCAGAAAAGGCAAGGAAGCATATTAGAAGACTCTTCTCAGTGACTAACACACTCCGTTTTCATGCTGACTGTAGGATGCTTGGAGACATAGGGACCCTGCTCCCAAAAAAGCAGAGGGACTAAGATCCCCTGGGCGACTACCCTCCTGGTGCTTGTGGACATGATCGTAATATATTTTGTGACGTGCAAGTTCGATATTATTTATTAAGTGTGTTTAGGATTACACTGATGGCATCCCCAAATATGTACTTTCACACAGACTTTGGTTTTCCATAACACAATGTTTGTCCAAGCCTCCACACTTGGAGGGACACTACTTGCACACCCCTTCCATAAGCACATCAAAGTTGGATACACACCTGAACCAAGACCCAGACAAAAGGGCACTCAAAACAAAAAGGTAATTACAGTGGCTGAGTAGATCTTGTACAGTGGTTATACTGACTGGGCAGCCACTGTCCTTCATATTTTACAAAATACTTTTTCCTATACAAAGATTAAATTTCTGTGTATGAAAAAGTAATATATGAAGTGGTCTCAATAGTGAGAAAAGTAAACAAGTGAATGGTGATCCAAATGTTTTTCATTCTCACGTTATGAAGCTAGCTGCCAGATGATGTATCACCTTCCCTACGCATGCAGCATAGACTGAAAAAACAGCACCCAAGCCACCATTCAATACGTGCACATGTTCTTTCCTACATGAATCTACAGGTCTCAAAAAGTAATGTGGGACAAAGTCCTCAAACACCTTATAACATGCCTCAAACATGGTCTCTTGTTCTACCAGCATGCCTTCACACCATCACTTTGCCAAAACATAAGGATAGGTAAATTGCTTTTAGGGAGGTTCACAATTATGATTTCCTATTTATTTAATCTAAAAATATTTAAAATACATACAAACAGCCAGGGGAAGATATTGGAGAAATTTAAAATAAATACAAATTAAAAAGGGGGGGAGGTGAAGAGACCTTAAATGTGCTACTCACCATCTCTCAGCCTATCCTCCCCTCAGGATGAAAACAATGGAGAACCATGACCACCCCCAGGAAGAAGGGCACACTTAAAATGTAGAGGAAAAAATCATCTACAACCATAGTGTGAAATCAAATACTTACTGGGACACAGTATGAAGAAATATTTCTATAAACATGACTCTCAAATATGTTTATGAATTACACAATCTGTAAATATATTTATAGTGCAATCCGATGTTTGTTTACTCAGAAGCAAGTCCCAATGTATTCAATGGGGCTTACTCAAACTGGGAAGCGTGCAGAGAACTACAGCCTCAAGTGATAAGGAACTTGTTCTTTCAACTTGTTCTTTTAAGTTGAGACCTTATCCCAGTCTGAGTCTGTGTTGGAATTGCTTTTTAATATCTTTTTAAGCCTTTCCTTTTTTTTAAAAAAAATGTTTTTTTAAAGCTTTTAAAAAATATTTTCAAAGATGTTTTAATATATTTTAAAGTCTGTTTTTATGATGTTTTAAAGTGCTTTTAGTGCTTTTGTTTGCCGCCCTGGGCTCCTACTGGGAGGAAGGACGGGATATAAATAAAATAATAAGTAAATAAACTTCATTCACACAACCCAAAATTCAGAATCATGCCTCTTTAGGCTGTTTTCCAACTGTTTATTCTTGCTTTATGGTTATTGGATTTTAAATGGCTTTATTTCTTGTTATGAGCTGCCTTGGTTTCCAACCCTACCTCACAGGGTCGTTGGAAAGACCACACACACACTGCAGATGTATAAATACATACAGCCCATATAATAGTTTATTGTCAAACCAGTTGGTCATTGCAGAAAAATCAGTATTAGTTTTAAAAAAATCAGTATTCGTTTTCTACAGAATAAAAACTGTAATACGGACTTCCGGGAAGGGTGACTTAGCCTGTGCCTGCTTTTGAGACGGGCTCCTGCCTCAAAAGAAGCTTATTCAGATATATCAGTCAGTTTTTTCTTTTTTTTTGACTGATTAAACTTCTCCCGGGTAGGGAGAAACGAAGAGATTAACCTCAAAGCCTATTTTTGTTGGGACGACCAGATCTCATTAATTTTTGGGACGAGGTCCAGCCGACGAAGGTGGGACGGATTTTCAACAGCAAGCTCTATCTGTTAAAGCGAACGTTCATCTTATCTTCTAAGAGAGAACGCATTAACAGGCAAGCACCCTTCTTTCTATATTTTTCTTTTACTTGACTTAAATTGTTGCTGTTTAAAAGAGATTTGCCAGATTGATCGGTTTTTGACATCTCACTGGGGAGCCGTAACTTCTCTCTGCTACGCACTAATTAATAGCTTATCTCTGTTTTTGTTGCAAAAAGCTGTCCTGGATTTGCATTCTAAAGATACACACAGAAGAGGGATTTCTATTCCAGATTTTTATTTTGAAAAATATTATACTGTTTTGAGACTACTCTCTTTTTGGTCTATTTTATTTTGACGAATCTGTTTCTTGACGATTGCCATTAATTGTTTCGATCCTGGGAACTGCATTTTGTTTACTTAACTATTGGAGAGATAAGGCTGTCTGCTCTGTTTATACTGTGATGTCACCAAGTCTGGAGTATTAACCCAATTGTTGCTGAAATAAGAAGTGGTTTTCCTATATTTTTCTTTTAAAATGGCAATTAAGAAAGTGGCTGAGAATCTGGAAATAACTATGTTTCAGAAAATAATGGATGAGATTGAGATAACGAAAATTGAATTGAGTAAAATGAAGCAGGAGATTAAAGATATAAGGGTCCCTGTGAGAGAGGTGACCCTGGAAGGGGTCCCTGTGAGAGAGGAGACCCCGGAGATTGGAACAGGGGTCCCTGTGAGAGAGGAGACCCTGGAGACTGGAATAGGGGTCCCTGTGAGAGAGGAGATCCCGGAGATTGGAACAAACGTGGAACAGGAACAAGATTTGGAGTCTATGGATTTTAGAAATAAAATCTATTGTTTGGAACTCAATGTTATCTCTGAAGAAATTAATGAAGATTCTAGAGATAAAGTTATCAATGGCATGGATTATTTTCTGGACTGGAATGATGTGATGGAGCCCAATATAGAGAAAATCTATGGAATTAACTGCAGCCATGTGACAATGGAAAAACTTTTAAGAGATGACCCAGTGTATTTTGAAAAAAAGAACAGAGATATGATTTTACAGCAGTATTTCAGCAACCTATTCAGAATGGATGGCAAGAAAATATTTGGGATAGAGGTAATTCCCATCAGACTCTTACTATATGACTATGGCTTTGACAGCAAGATTATTATGGAATACTGATAATGGAAGATTGGATATTGAAATTACTGGACTTAACAAGACTACTGAAGATGGAAGATGGAAAATGGAACTAATAGAGATAATAGAACAATGGCTACTGAAATTACTGAACCTAACAGATTCTGATGTGATGGATTAATTGAAATGTTTATTTTGACTATGGTTATGACAATAAGATTATCATAATTAGTAATGAGATGGATTAATCGATATGCTTATCTGGAAAAAAAAAATTGATAGATATATTTCTTAAAGAATTGAAATCTCTCTTTGACTTTTTGTGGAAAGAATAAAGTAATGTTTATGAGATTTGATGATTAAGTAAGATAACTACTGGAGGAAAATGATTTTATAATATGACTTAAGAGACAGGATTGCTATATATTATAGACTTATAACTGATTTGATCTTTGACAAATGGGAAGTCAATATTTTACTCTTTATTTTTTATTTTTGTTTTTTTTTTTTTCTTTTTTTTCTTTTTGTTTAACTATTTTTGATTTTGTTTTTTGTCTTTGAATGTTTTGTGATTTTGTCTTGTGTGTTTTATGAAAATTTGAATAAAAATTATTGAAAAGAAAAAAAAAAGAAAACAAGATCTGTCCACCCTTTGGGATAAGATGGTGCTCAGGTAGCCCTGTGGTGGTGCTGGGCAGGAGGAAGGGACCACCTCAACACGCACACTTACGGAATTCCCTTGTTGGTGCTGTGCGCCTGCCCCCCTCATTATTAATCTCTCAGCAGAATTTTAAAACGTTCCTGTTCACCCAGGTATTTTAAAATTGAAATATATTGTTTCTGGGAACTTTTTACTTTATGTATTTGCCTTCAGTTTTTTGTTGTTTTAATAACATACATCATTCTATCACAAAGAAATAAAATTATTAATCATAAAAAAAAAAAAAAAAAAAAAAAGAATAAAAACTGTAATACCTAAGTAAGCCCTGCCTACTTGCTTTAAAATAGGACTGGAGGAGGGAGGGACAGAAAGACAACACAAACACAATTCTTTTTTACATTCACTCCAAAGTCCCATTGATTTTCAGCACATTCATAACCATGTCTACTCAAAAGTAAATCCTATTGAATTCAGTGGGATTTACTCAGAGATATGGGATTAGCAATGCTTTTACCCCCACAAAAGCAAGTATTGGGAAGGTTTTGAAAACACTGCCCAGGATCTGACTCCTACACACAAGAGGGGAAAAAGCTGAAATGTATACATTACCCAATTTATGAGAATTTCAGATAAACGGGGGGGGGGGAACCACCATTTTCTGGCCTTGCAATGAGGTTTACTAGACACTGCCACAGGTCAAACAAACACTTCACTGATTGGCTGCAATCCTGAACGGGCGGGGTTAAAGCTACAAAGTGCTATACAGTAGTTTAAAAAAAGATTTAACGGGGGCGGCTGATGTTTTTATGTATATCTCGAGAACCGGACCACCTAGAAACTTAATTTTTTAAAAAATTAAAGCTGAGAGTCACCCCCCTCTGATGGTGTCACCTGGTGCAGTCTGCACCCCCCGCACCTCCCTAGTGACGCCACTGGATCCACAACATACATTTAAAGCACATCCAATACACATTTAAATAACATGAACTTCCCCAAAGAATCCTGGGGACTGTGGTTTCCCTCTGGCAGCTACAAATTCCCCACATCTTTAACAAACTATACTTCCCATGATTCTTTGGGGAAGTCATGTGCTTTAATTAGATCTCCCATTCCACTGACACTGAGTGTATAAATCTGGACATTTATTTCTCTCATATTACTTTGTACATTACATCTCTCCCACTTCCCCAAACCATACCACTAACAAAAACATTTGGTGTGTCTGTTGCATTATGTTTCTAAAATGAAGTGGTCCACACTAGATGACTCTGAACCACATACTAACACTCTCGAGGGGCATTCCATCACATTCCACCTGCCACCATTACTATACATCCATACTCATCCTTCCTCATTTTTTTAAAAAAAAGTTTTCTTGCAAGAAATAAAATCATTTGAAAAGAAATAAAATAGTTCATCTATATATGCAAACAAAGTCCATAAACACAAGTTCATAATACTGAAATTTCAAGAGTGGTTTAAAGAGTATTATGTACACTTATCAGGTTCTTTAGTTACTATTGTATTTTAAGCAGCAACAAATGATGTAAGTGAAAATATTATATAAGGATGGACCCTGTCTTATTTCAGTAAGTAACAGACTCCATTTTTCATTTAATTGGTTTTGTACAAAACTTTCAGTGCCTCTTTTATACTATGTAAGTTTTGTTTAAAATGCTATATCTCATGTGTTTCTATGCCAGATGGCAACTGGTTTATTTGATTTCCAGTTTCTTGCTATGACTACTCTGATGTGATGATCATAGCTGTTGCAAGTTTCAGATCTTCCTCATTTACTATACCCGGGCCCAGCACTAATGAGCAGCCAGGTGGGGCATTGGCCGACGGCCCAGGAGCACACAAGGGACCCTCACCCTCACCAGCCCTGCTTTCTGCTCCCAAGCTGCCCAGGTGATGAGTCAAATCTCCAGGTGACTCATGGCTCAGGCCCCGATTAGCAGCGTGCACAAAAGACAAGGGTAGGAGGAGTTGATGGTGCTGCTACTGTTGTCTGGCACGTGAGCAAGCCAGAGTGAGTGAAGAAAAGCTAAGGTGATGGGGCCAGAATGATTTGGGGAGGGGAGCAGGGGGGGAGTGGCTGTGGCATCAGGAGCTGGAGAAGAATGAGGGACTTGGAACCTGCAGTGAAGGCAGCAGCAATAGCTGCTGCTGCCGCCTCAGAAAAGACAGCAAAGGGCTCCTTCAAGTGAGTGAGTGCCGGGAGCCAGCCAGCTCTTCTGCCTGGCTGAGGTGTGTGTGTGTTGTGTGTGTGTGTGTGTGTGTGTGTGTGTGAGAGAGAGAGAGAGAGAGAGAGAGAGAACCAGCAGCAGCCCTAGCATGTCTCCTTTTCCTAGCCCTCAGTCTTTCTGTCCCGTTTGCAGTCTTCTTTCCCATTCATTCTCTTCCTTTCCTCACACTCCAAGGGCCCCTCTGACCATCCGCCATCCATTTCCTCCCCTCCAGCTTTGCTTGCTACAGCCTCACTCTCATGTCATTCTCTAACCAATCCTATCCTAAATACACTTATCTGAAATCTGAAGGGTCATCCAAACAGTGATTTAGTGTGTGTCTGGTTTTACTTGCATCCCTTTGTAATTCACATGGTTCACATGATGTTGCAGGCAAGCAGAAGCTAGAATGCAGTTTTCCCCTTTAAATCCGTATCAACCCAATCCAATTATAATGCAAAAGGAAAGGAAACACCATCTCAGTTTCGCTGCGCTCCTCCATGTAGGTGCTTTGATTTGATTTTTTTTAGTGGGCGAGCTCTCTTATGCCCCATCGCCAACTCCCTCTCTCTCTGCCGCCCGCAAAAGCTGCAGCAGCCGCTACCTACTTTGCCTTTCACTCACTCCCTCTCTAATCAATTCCACATAGTTTCATGTCAATTGCACCCCAGTGCTCTCCCAGCTGAAGCTGAAGCTGGGAGAGGGGTACAATTGACAAGAAACAATGGAAGGGACAAAAAAAGCCTTCCCCTTCTCCATTAGCAATATTGATACTCCAGAGGGAGTAAACATGTAAAATTGGGGGCAGGGCCACAAGAAAACAGAGATACTAAACCTTTCCAGAAGAACACAGGCTAGTGTGAATGGAAAACAGTGAATTGGAAGGTAGGAAGTGTGAACCTTACAAATCTATTGCGATGGCAAAAGCTGTGTCTTCACTGCGAAGTTCGGCTCCTGTGTGAATGAGCCCTGAGTTTCAGTCCCACTGATTTTATGGGGCTTTCGTCTGTGTAAACGTGCCTAGGTTTGCAGTGTAAAGTGTGAGAACACAACACCTATCTCATTTCCCATCCCACATACTTCTTTGCTGGCATATTCTGCAGAATAGGACAGAAATGTGGTGGTGGGAACTTTGAGGCTGGTGGCTGATGCTTCCCATAGTCATTTCTGCCTACACTGCAAAGTCCATCACACATTCAGCTCTATATAGACATTGGGGGGGGGCATATTTTCCCCTACCCTTCCTCTCCCTCATCATTTTATTGCTTTGATTTCTGTATTTTCCAGCTTCTCTCTCCAGTCCTTCCACTTTCCTAAAATAGAGAAACCAGGCAGATTATCTGCATTTTATTTTTATTAATAATCTTAAAAAAAAAAAAAGCAAGGACATAGGGACATAGGAAGCTGCCCTATACACAGTCAGACCTAGTTCTATACTGTCAGCACTGACTTGCAGCAGATCTCCAGGGTTTCAGGCTGGGGCATTCTCAGCCCTACCTGGAGATGCCAGGGGCTGACCCTGGGGCTGTCTGCATGCAAAGCAGGTGCTCTACCACTGAACTATGGCCATTCTCCAAAATGATTTTGGAACCATTGAGACTTTGCTACAGAGAAGGGGAATTATCTGCATGTTGCTTCCCAATTTAGATTTCTAAGAGACATAAATAATCCCAATAAATGACATGACTACTGTGAGGTAAACCCCACTGAGTTCAAAGGGACTTACTCCCAGGTAAGGAAGTATAGGATTGCTAATTAACCTATACCTACAAACTATATTGTTCACAAAAAAGGTTAAAAAGACAACCAGTGATATTCAAAAGCTTGTATTGTTTTACCCTGACAACAAAGGGTTTCTATATTGGTCAAGATTTGTTTTACTTAAAAGGATCAGGGCTAAGTATAATTTAAGAAGGAAAGGGGCAAGGGGCTCACTGGTTGCCTATGCCCAAGTACCCTCAGACATCTGGAACCGGCCCTGACTATGCCTTTATTTTGGTATGAAAATTATATTTTTACCAAAATTTTCATTTATTATCCTCACTGCTTCTTGCTGCATTTTTCACCCCAAAATATGCCACATTTTTATATAGGTAATTCCATTCATCTTGAGTGACCGGAGAATTGATGTGTCTGCTATTTCTATTCAAATTTGACAGTTGATTGGTTTCCACTTAATAATAATTTATACCACTTAAACAATATTCCTTTGCTTGAAAGATATTAATTTCTCTGCTTCAGCTAATTCCTAACGGCTATGATTTCTTTGTACTAAAGTCAAAATTATTACTTTTACATGCAGGTATGTTTCTTCCCTCCATTTTTCATTCAGGACCTTTCAGTATGTAAGAACAGTATTATTCTTCCAGTCACCTAACATTGATTGATTTTTTCCCCTAGCCGTGATAAAGGCAAGGTTTCTTATTGTTATGTCCTCATTCAATAAATGTCTATGATTATCCAAAGATGATACTTTATCCAATATGTATATTCCTAGATATCTAATAGTACATTTATAACCAATTGTGTATTTACTCATCATTTTGTCCACCAGAGACTAATGTTAAGACTCAAACATCTTTTATGCTCTTTTTCTGCCTGTCTCATTCGCTACACACACTCTTCCTCAGATTTTTTGTTGGGGGGGGGTTCCCTGCAATTCTTCCTTTCCCCTCCCCCATAATTATTCCTCTTATCACTGCTTTTCCTGCATCCCACATATGTTTCCCCTCCATATCTATCATCACATTCGCTTGGAAGTGTTGTTGGAATGCTTATTTAATTGCTGAAATAAAGTATGGATTTTGCAATAAAATATTGTCTCCATTGCCTATTCTTTAATTATGGCATACTGAACATTTTAAGCATCATTGGTGTATGATCTTCCTATAGCATTGTTGGCATTTTTACATCCAATCATTTTTATTACAGATGGTGACATTTTAAAAATCCTATTCTGGAGTAAGATTTATGTTGGTTTGAGGAAAAACTATCATCTTCACCTGCACATTCAGAAATCTCCAGGGGTCAATCAAACAAAGTTTCTCTACTACAGGTTTGGGACATCTTTAACCCTCTAGATCAGCCTTTCCCAACCAGTGTGCCTCCAGATGTTGTTGGACCACAACTCCCATCAGCCTCAGCCAGCATTGCCAATGGCTGAGGCTGGTGGGAGTTGTGATCCAACAACATCTGGAGGCACACCAGTTGGTAAAGGCTGCTCTAGATGTTGCTGAACTACAATTCCATCAGCCCCAGCAAGCATGGTCAATGGCAAGAGATAATAGCAGCTGTGGTTCAGCAACATCTGGAGGGCAAACATTTCCCCATGGTTGCTCTACCTCATTAAAGAAGCTTTTTTATTAGGAGACCAGTATAATTACAGTCTGTCTTGGATTTCTCTAATCTCTTATTCTGAACACCACTGAAATCTCCTCCCATTATTAATTGACCTTTAGTTTGAGTTTCCAAACCTCCCATCAGAGCAGGGAAAAGCTTTTCCTTGTTTACATTAGGGGCATATAAAATTTACTAATTTTACTTTTTGCCCTGCCATTTTTGTAATAACAATGATAATATCTGCCGTCTTTATCATATATGACTGGTTGGGTTTCTACAGCATTAGTATTTATCAAAATACCAACACCTTTTCTCTCTTTTTTTCTGCTGACGGTGCAGAAAACATCCCCAAATGTTTCCTAAATGCATATTATTTCTTTTACATGTGTCTCTTGCAGAAAATAAATGTCTGCATTTTCTTTTTTGTAAAGTTTAATATATTTTCTTCTTTTAATCACTGAATTCAATCCTTTTATGTTCAGAGTTCAAGAATTACAAAATCCCATAGCCATTTCTGTTTCTCCTGTTATGTTTTGCAAGATACTGTATGTCAGCTTCAACAGTGGTATAACAAAGAATTTCTTGTTTTCCTAGCTTCTGTTGTGTTTGTTGCACCTCTTGAGCTGCCTCACCTGCAAGTTTATGAAACCACGTAGCTTCTTGTATACTTTGTACTACAATTCATTTCAATTTGATATATAATACATTAAGTTAAAAAGATATGCTCCAATTCTACCTGATTTGCTCTTGTCTGAAAAATTAAAGTTAAAAAATTAAATTCCCTTCTTCTAGAGAGTATGTCTGGATGCAAGTCCTTTAATACGATTACATCCTGTTCCTTAATAATTCTTGCCATTTTGGACTTTGTGTCAGATTGCCTCCACCACCCTTAAACTTTAAAATGTTACTAATACATCTCTTGGTTTGTTTACTTTTTTGCCATATTTGCCCCAACCCTTATGATAGTCTGAACAGCTGCTGGCTCAGGATGATCTGGGGGGAAAAATTCATTAAGGTTTGTTCCAGAGCAGGTATCCTTGGAAGGTTTGCAACTGTTCTGAGATACCTCTGAATTTCAGATTATGCCTCTTTACAATTAGTGATAAGATTAAGCGCAAGATTGAGGAAATTCAACTATACAGTATTTTACTTCTTGTTGTATTCTATGCTGTAACAATTGCCCCTTATTCATTCTGTATATTTATCAATCAATATGTTTTGTCTAAGTCTTGTTCATTATATTTGAATTTCCCAGTTCCTTTATGCATACGTTAATTATTCTCCAAATTATTGGAAAGCGTGCATGTGCTTTCCAGTGCTACAGAATGAAGATTGGTTTCCTAGTGCTGCAAGAACGGGACTAATTGATTACAGGCACCAACAAGCAGGTTTGGCTCACTTTTTTGGTGGATGATTAAGCTAACTGCCTCCAATAGCACTGCATTCTTTGTATTTGAATGCTCTCCTTTCTCGGAGTTTTGAGGTTCTTGAACTTTGTTAATAATTTCCAGGCCTTCGATGAGGTGACCTCATTCTGATGGATATGGGGGTGGATAGCACCGCAGCAGTCTGAGTAGCTACACAAAGCAGGGACAAAGTAATAAGTATAATGCTGGACATCAGTCAACACAGACATCCCAATCCTGCTGAGGCTGGAGTCAGATACAAAGGCATTGCATTCATCCAAATTCTTTTATGCCAGAGATGCTATGATCAAACTTGTAGCAGCAGTAACACCCAGATGCTGGCCACTGAGAAGGTGCACAGTTGTTGATGTCCAGTCTCCCATGGGAGCCAGGTCAGGAGGAATTCTACATAGCCATAGCAAGCACAGGGTTGCACTCTGCTTCATGCTATCCATGGTGTCTCCAGCTGGAGTATTTTTGGAATTTCTTCAGCAACTGCTTCTCTCTGCTACCCACATTGCCAGTGCAATGCAACACCAACTCTGTGGGAAGTGGGGTTACAGCTGGCCAAGTAAAAATACTTGATTGCATTATTTTAATGTTGATCATCATCAGTCTTCCACCAGCATGTCACCTAAATGGAATGGAAAAGAAAGGAGACTTAATTATGTCAGCTTAATTTGATTTAGGAAACTGTTAGGAGGAAGGGGTCACTGTACATATTGGGCGGTTTCCACCTAAATAGATCTGCTAGCACAAGGACTTTTGGCTGTGCAAAGGAACTTCCCCTCCCTCTCCTTTCAAAATAGTGAGTTGTGCCACTGACAGTTGGGTTCCCCTCAAATGGATTTATTCCTCTGCATAGATTACCGAGTACAGGGGTAGTCATAAGAGCCTGACTTACCTTCTGCCCACCCCTGAAGGAAGGGGTATCTATGTAGATACAAAACTATAACAGTGATCAAAAGTATTGCACACAGTTCTCTACATAGATGCAGACTGTTGACCATTCTTAAGAAAGCTAGGGAGGGGAAACCTGGACTAGATATGTGTGTGAAATGATTGTGAGCTCAATTATGGTACTAAATACATTTCTAGGCTGCACTTTTGCTAGGAGGATCCCCCTTCCTTAATTATTGGTGTAGTATACTACCTGCCCTCCCCACGAGCTACTATTTTGCCACAGCTCCAGCTGTGGATCCTGACATTCTAATAAAAAGCAAAGTGGATCCTGCAAGCCTGAAGTCTGCTCGCCTTTGGCCAAGTTGTTCATTTCAAGCAATTCTTAATGAGCTCAGCTCTTGGTGGGTCATTTCTAGCATTCATGAGTCCAGCCACGTCCTGGTGTTGCCCCACCACACAGAATATTCTGGTCCTGGCCTGACTAAATCCTAGCATAGCTGGAAGGATGGAGGCACTTTTCTTCACCTTTAAAGATCTCCATGGGAGGGAAGAAGCAGCTGCTCTGAGGACTTTCCCCCTTTAAGAATATGAAGTCTCATTTCAACATTTAGAAAGATCAAGTGACATTTTAGATGGATTGTACCATATCAACCAGCAGGCAGGTTGATTAGATTAGAATAGATCAGATCGACAGATCGATCGATCAATCAATATTAGGGCTAGCCTAAGACATTTTGCTACCTGAGGCAGAGCTCAAAAGAGTCTCCTTCTCAGATAGCACCTGCCTCTCTTTGGCAGTAAAATATAATATACCTTAGATAACTAACAATCTGCTCTCTTTCTGTGACAGCCAAAATCAGCTGCCTGAATACAAAACAAGGAAGAACATGGTCAGGCTCCTTTGCCTGCATATAAATGGATTTGGTTTCTTTGTGCATTTTCTCATTTTTCCGGATTTTAGTGGTGACAGGAATCCCTCCAGTTCTGAAAGAGAATAGAATTAAATTATTTTGTAAAGTTAGGTATTTAAGGTTTGCTGTATTGTATCTCCTTCAATCCCTTATGCTATGCCCTCGGTCATATATCATCCGACAATATCATCCATGAGTTATTTTATTTTATGTATTTTATTTTATCTGGACTTTGGATGTTCTGTGTACGTAGTCTATGTTTATTATATTGGATATTGTTTTGTTGTTTGTTATGGATTTAAAAATTGCTAAACAATTAAATTTTTTAAAAATCAGCTGCTGAAGTGGCTCTGCCTAATAGGATGTCCAAACCCTAGTAGCACCTGCTGTCCCAACTGTATCCTGAAATTGAATGGTCCTGGTAAAGCCTGACCACCACTTGATAATGGTCAATGTATAAACTAGCCCTGCATGTCCAGGTAAGAAAAGGAATGGCTCCTTTGAAGATGGAAGAGATAAGTCTACTTGGAGGTTTCTTTCCTACATCTCTGTTTGGTTTGAATTCAGTCACTTATTCATGGACTTGTAAAATGTACTTAATGTTACTCAACAGCATGTTGTGAGAGATTTGGCATGATTCTCCAGCACAGCCTTTCCCACCCTTTGGGTCCCCACATGTTGCTGGACTACAACTCCCATCATCCCCCCAGCATGGCCAATGGTCAGGAAACATGGGAACTATAGTCCAGCAACATCTGGGGACCCAAAGTTGGGAAATGCTGCTCCAGCACTTTTTAAGCCTGACTTCCAATAGAGAAATAATCCCAATGGTGCATGGTAGGTGATTCTGCTAACCAAATGTGGCTTAGCGGGTCATCTCTCTCTGCTAGACCCTCCATTTGCCACCATTTTATCTTCAAGACACTTACTTTTAAGAGGCTCACCACATGAATGGTATTTGGATCCTTGGCTAGCAATCACCTGAGGAGACATGTGTTGCTGCTGATGTTCTGTACAGTTCTTGGAAGGAAATTGAGAACCATATGTGGTAGCTGGATTTTCTCCCCAACAAAGCATGTCTACAAAGAGGTTAACCAAAGCCATATTTGTTCTGCCTGTGAACATGAGACCCTCCTTCTAGAAGTGGTTCCATGGATCCTGGACAACAAGATGGAACTTGTGAGCTATAATGAATTTCTACTCTCTCACCTCTTCCTGCCTTGTCTGGGACACACAGGTTTGTCTGCTGTGCCCCTGAAGATGGACTGTTCCATAGGGATCCAAATAAGACAAGTACTGATGAGTTGGATAAGAATTTACCTACTTGGAGATATCCACCATCCCAACATTCATGGTGAAAACTCATGCATAGCCAAATGCAGCCAAGCACAACACATGCAACTCCAGTTCTGGACCCAGTGGAGCCCTGCATTCTGTTTTGGCCATTTACCTAGAATCAAAAACACTCATAAAGCACCAAACTTGTTAAAACAGAAGCAATAGCAGAAAGAACTACAGTAGGGCCCCACTCATACGGCGGGTTACGTTCCAGACCCACACCTAAAAACGAAACCCACTGAAAAATGGAACTCATTTAATAGAATGGTGCCCAACACCTGAAAAACACCGTAAAAGCAGAACAAGCGCCATATGAATGGGGTCTTACTCTAATTGAAAGCCGCCATATTAGCGGAACGCCACAAAACGGGCCGCCAAAAAGCGGGGCCCTACTGTAAAGGAGGTTAGTGGATTTGGAGATCCAATTAAAAGAGATGTGACCACCAATATGCTTCCTGGCAGACCAGAATTGACATGAGCCAAAATGACTGTACGGCTACAACTGTAAAACTCAAAAGCCCACTGTCAGGCTAAGAAAGATGTCGTTGCCACCATGACACTTAGGGGAAGTGATAGAAATTGACTCTGAGTTTCAGGAGGAGACACAGTTAGACTAATCCCAAGGCTTCCTTCTGCCGTGACAACCCAGAACCCCATAAAGCAGCAGTCTTTGATTTTGCCCTCCAGAAGAAGAATTGCCTCTCTGACTGTTTCTTGGGGATCATGGAATTAAAGGGAACTAACTGGATAAAATGGGATCCCCCTGATTGGGTTGCACCAATTCAAGGAACACACTGAGGGCATCCATTGACGTCCTATATTAGGTTTAAATTCTACGGGCGTGTGAATTGTGACTTCTCTCCCTGGTAGAAGCCTGCAACTGAAGGTTCTTCTCTTCCTGCGTTCTGTGCACCATAGCAGATTTAAGGATAGGTAAAATCTCTCTCTCTTGCTCCCTCTCTCCCACCTGTCTGATCTTTCACCTTTCTTCCCCACCCCTTCCTCCCCTCCGTGTTCCTCTGCCTCGCTCCCCACCCCCATCATGAATACTTACACTCCCTGCACTCTCCCCACATTTTTATTTATTCATTTATTAGTTTTTAAGGTTCATGCCCCTCCTTATGATCAAATTTTTCTCCAAGCAGCTAAGAAGCAAGAGGCAATATCAAATTTCCCCCCCCCTCAGGGCTGGCTCCAGGCACGTGGGGCCCCTTGGGCATCACCTTGCCCTGGCCCCCCAGTGGGTGGGTGGGGGTGTGCATGCGTGTACCCCCCATGCCCCCCACAGCCCCCCTACCTGTCTAGTCTTTACCATTGCCCTTAATGAAGATGGCGGCCACGGTTTCCCTAAGGGGAATGAAGCCTCCGCCGCCATCTTTGTTGATGGCACACGTGCTTGCTATGCGCACACATCTCTTCCATCAACTAAGATGGCGGCAGCGGCTTCAGTACCTTAGGGAAGCTGCGGCTGCCATCTTCATTAAGGTCAATGCTAAAAAGCCAGCTGACAGGTAAGTGGGGGGCGTGGGGGGTGCAGATCATGGAAGGGGAGTGGTGGGCCCCTCAGGGGCCCCTGTAGCTCCGGGGCCTTGGGCCAGTGCCCAACCTGGCTGCCTTTAGAACTGGCCCTGCCCCCCCTCAAAAGCCAGACATAAGCAGACACAAACCCCACTTAGTTCCCCCACTTCTCTGTCTCTTTTGGGATAGCCTTCAGAAACTTGACTGTGATTTATCTGTTGTTCTTCGACTAGAAACTTATTTGGGGGATTAAGTCCAGAAGTCTCAGTGCCGTTTTCCCTTCTTGGGAACTTGATGGGGATGCTTCAATATGCAGCCAAAGTCCCTACACTACCCATGCTGTGTTCGTATTAATTTGGCAAAAAGTGCTCATCACTGGGCCAACTCTACCAGACTGACAGCAGCCTGTCCTTTGGCAGGAATAGAGCTAAGGGCTTCAAAAAGAAGAGGTTCCCCTTGTACCCAACTCAGTTTCTCCAGCCACCCATCGTTCCTGAAGGCCTTGTTCCTGGACCATGGAAACCATGTTCAGACAGGCATAAGGCAAATCTAACAGTTTTTCAGATAAGTATAGTAAGGTCCTCTGCATAGCATCTCACTCATCGCTATGGCCTCCATCAATAGGGCTTTCAAATACAGAAGCTGCAGTTGGTCACATCCGTTATTTAGTTTATCTAGGCAAAAAAATGAGACTGTGCTGACAAAGTCCAGGTCCTCTCCCGAATCCCGGTTCTGGAAGTTACGAGAGATGCTCATGGCTGGGCCAGCTCTACCAGACTGACAGCAGCTTGTCCCTTTGTGGGAACAGTGCTCAAGGCTGCAAAGAGAAGAGGTTCCCCTGGCACCTGACTCTATTCTCCAAGCCATCTGTGGTCAATGAAAGTCATCTTCCTGGAACATGGAAATAGGATTCAGACAAGTACAAAGTGCGCCCCAAGCAAGGATTGCTAGAAGCCCTCTGCATAACATCTCACTCACCACTATGGTGTCTGTGAACTGGGCTTTGGAGATGAAAGCTCCAGATGGCCAAGTCCATTATTTTCTGTTAATTTCCTGAAATGGCATTCAGGAAATTAAGATCCTTGCTCTCATCCTGGTTACTCTGGAAGTTGTGAGAGAGTCAAGCTGTTAGTTAGGGGAGGACATCTCTGTGCCTTGCTTGACATGCCCTGGGCATCCTTCCCACACTGGTTCTGGATGGGAATGGAGCTGCAGAACCAGCCCACCTGGCATAATATCTTACTACTGTGCAGAGACGCTTCAAGAACAGCGTTGAGGGCTGCAAGGAGAAAAAGTTACATCTGATTCAGTTCCCCCAGCCACCCATTGTCGCTAAAGGGCTTATGCCTGGAACATGGAAACAGGTTTCAGATAAGAGTGTCCCAAGCAAGGACAGTAAGGGCCCTCTGCATAACATCACTCACTACTATGGCCTCCATTAATTGGGCCTTTGAATAGGGAAGGTCCAGGTGTTTCACACTTCTCTGTACAATCTCGAGGCAAACCCCCGAGACCACACTAATAAAGTTGAGGTCCAACTCCTTATCCTGGGTTTTCTAGAATTTGAGAGGGAGTCAAACTGTTAGTTAGGGAAGGGCACCCCTGTGCCTTGCTTGACATGCCCCGAGCATCCTTCCCATGCTGGCTCTGTGCAGAACCAACCAGCTTACCTGGCATAATATTCTACAGCTACGCAGAGGCAACCACAGAACTTTTAAAAAGTGATGAGATAAAAAGGGGGTACTCTAGGATCTCTTGGCAGCCAAAGCAGCTGTTCATTAATACTCCCCTTTTTATGATCATAATTGCACAACTGTGATTACAAAAAAGAAAAGCAATCAAAGAGCAACTGCTCAACATGCAAAGTGGTAAGCAGTAATGAAAGCTCTGCCCCCTGTAGAAAGCAGGAAGTTACTAATTAAGGGCTGTTTCATGTACACAGAAGTGAATAGGAAGAAACTGACTGAAGTGGCAAAGGCCTAGGCATTTTAAAAGAAAGGGGACAGGCAAAAAGTATAGGGACTGCTGCCAAATGGGTGTTAACTTGTAAGTAAACACATCTTCTCTGTGCTGAGAGACATTGCTGGATTTTTGTGGGGAATGCCATGTTGTATTTACTGTGCTTCTGGCTTCTGGCTGGTTTCAAAAAAGCTACGTCTCAGCAGCACTAAAGGTTCCCAGTATTGCCAGATTACCTACATCATCTGTCAGAACCACCTTGTCCACTTAAAGTTGGTAAGCTGGTGAAGCCAAGCAGCTCAGTACACCAATGCTTGACTATCAGGACCGGCTGCCACCCTCACATGAGAGTGGCAGTACTAGAGTGTCCTAGACCCAAGTGACCTTTGACTTGGATTTGCCAAACCAAAGTTCCACACATCTTAATTCAATTGGGCCAACACCCTATCACTCCTAAACTGCCAACGTGAGGAGCCCTCTGTTCTTTAGTGACCTCTGCCTAGAACCAGCGCCATCAAGCACCCACTATACCCTTTTCAGAGAGCGGCCCTTGCATCTCCTCCCCCTTGGTTTCTTAGGAAAATTCATTTCAATGGATACAGCCCTATCTTTGTATCCATAAGGCTATAACTGATTTGGACTCCTCAAGTAATTATTCCTTAGCTTTTTGGAGAATGGCCCTGCTGGCGCACATGTTGCCCATGGCATTCTCACCCTCTCTCTAACGTCCCATCCATCTACATGCCCTTTTTGCATCTAATTTCCCTGTGTTTCTGCTCAGTGAAACTCTCCCTGGCCTTTGTACATCTCATCAGACTCAAGGATATGACATCTCTCTCTCATTTTCACTCATCTTCCCTCCTGTCTAATCTCTTGGCTCACTTCTCTCACGCACACTCAAATCTCATCCCTGCTTTCTCTCTCTCTCTCTCTCTCTGCCAGTTTGCTGCCACTCCTTCACTCTCCCTCCCTCCCTTCAGGGATAAACTGGGATATTCTTGTTTACTATTTACTTTGAATAAAAACTCCTTTCCTGGGGTAAATCCTCAAATCTCAGCTCCATTTTCCCTCCCAGGAACCTTGTGGATATGCTTGACTCGCCAGACCAAAAACCTGACATTAGCAGTGCTCTACTCCTGTTCATTTGGCCAGAACATGCTTGGCTCTGGGGCAGCCATACCAGACCGACAAGACCCTGTCCTCTGGGAGGAGGAACAGGGCCAGAGGCTGCAGAGGGAAGAAGCTTTCTACTAGCACCCAACAAAATTCTCTTCAGCATCAGCTTTTTGTGAAGATCTTTCCATGAATACAGAAATAGGCTTCAGGGACGTTTGCACAAACACATTTCCCAAGAAAGCATGTCAACAGGAGCATAGAAGCACTCTGTGTGGGAAGCATATATAGTGAAGAGTCATCTAGTCCAATGTCATCCACCTCAGATGATCTCTCTGCACTGGGGGAGGATGAGCTGGAGGAGTTGGAGCAGTCCTTGCTGCTTGATGGAGGTGGGAAGAGGGAGAGGACATGGAAAAAGTGAAGATCTATTAGTATCTCCTTCCTTCCTTCCTGAAAAGGGGACTTTGCTTCTACTCACTGAAGCCCTCCTTGTCCAGAACACATGATTTTAAAATGGCTCGGAAGCAAAGAACTGTGGGGATTTCATCTTGTCCGAAATGGGGCTTCTGTGAAGGCAATGACTTGCAGTTTTCACAGCTGAAGCTAGTTAATTAGGCTCCAGCAAGAACACCTGCTCATCAGAGGAGCCTGGTAAATCAAGGCCATAGGCTGAGGAAGGTTTGGGGAGTACGTGACAGTTAGGTGCAAAAACTCCAGAAGCATTTCATCATTTGAAAGTCCCCTGATTGGCTAATTAATTCTTGGCTGTTCCTGGGTTTTTTCCCCATACGTATAGGATTAAAACTTTAGCCTTTGTTCCTCAGTGTGATGGTGTTACCTGATATTGGGGTTCTACTTTACCATCAGCTATACATCTCTGAAGGGATGTGGAACCATGAAGCTATTTTGCTGTTTACCTCTTTATAAGTATAGACTAGGCTAGACAGTCTTGTTGTTTTTGTCTGTGACTGTAACTCTCTGTGTATTTTACCTGCCCTCAAGGGTGCAGGTTGTAAGGAACCAATTTGCTGCTATATTTGTGCACTTATATTCTATTTAACACAGCTACTTCTTATTTACCTGTGTGTGTTCATTACAGGAGTAGTGTGGCCCTGAATCTGGTACCTTGGCTGCTGACCACGGACTACTGTATATTTGGATATTTTGCCTAAGGCTCCAGGACAAGGAGTGCACTCTTGGTTCTTGTCTGTTGGAATCCTTGGCAGGTCTATTTCTGGCATTTTGGGTTTCCCCTTGGCCCAGAGTGGTTGACCAGTTTAAGGGGTGGTGGCAGTCTACCTACCCTGCACAGCTGCTATTGGTTTACACAGCCCTGGTAAGGGAAGCATGGATTGTACCTTGCCAGGATCAATTGCTCTCAGTTTGGGAATTGAGTCCTGGGACTGAACCAGTGTGGGTTCATGACACTCCTAATTTGCAAAACCCATGGATGCCCAAGAACCTGCTGAGCCTCCATAATCACCACCTTAGACAAATCCTTCATCCCCCCTCCCCTCACAATCTCCCAAGAGCCCTGGGCATCTCCTCACCTGTGGTGATGAATGTTTTTGTCACTTTCAGGTAATTTCCTTGTCTTTTTAGGCTCTTTTTTAAATGTCTGTTCTCCACCTTGATGGACTTTCCTGCAGTGCACAGATGGAGGCAGGTAGCAGTGAATACTATCTTTAGGCTCCCCAGCCCTTCTTTACAGGACCTGCACCTGGAGAATTGCAACTTGTTGTGGAGTAGAAGATTAAGCCCACTAGCCCTGCCCTGGAGAGGAACTGTAAGAACTTTGCCACAGCTGTAGCTACTTCCAGGAAGAAGTCTATCGTATGGGTGATTGATTGTGGAGGGCAGCTATGTTTGAGTTGAAAGCACAAATGCAATTCATGAATGTATCAAGTGTGATTTATGGTGTGCCTTGGTTTTTGTTATTTTATGTTTTTAGTGATTTATTGCATTGTACTTTTGACTTTGTATTTGGTGTAATTTTATTGTATTTTCTTTTGTATTAATCTGTTCACTGCTTTGGGGGCCTTGGCCAAAAAGCAGTATGGAAATAGACTGATGATTATTATCTTGTTTTGACTGATGGAATTTGCACAGGGCACAATTTATTCCATTTATGGAAGTGCAAAATGTTCCAGCCCCTATCACTGGGGCATTTGGAAGATATAGGTCACTCCCCCTTCTCTTTAAAAATATGTTTTGGAGACTTGAGAGCCTAAAATTAGAGAAGGGGAAGATGAGAAATGGGGCTTGCCTTGAGGCTATAATGAATTCATTGTCATAGGCAAATAATAATAATGGGTATCTTAACAGTGCTTGTAGGTCTAGGTCCAGGCCCAGTGCCAGCCCACTCCGCAATCCCCGCCAGCATTGGGTTGTGGGTCGTGGACAGTGACCAGGTGGCAGTGCAGATTGTGGAGCAAGAGCTCTGCTCTCCCAGCTGACATCAACATACACCCCACACGTGTGCAGCTGGCAGGTGCTGAAATATGCCTGGTCGCTTCATCTTGCATATCAATGCACATGCCTGCCATCATCCAAGATGCTGACGTGTGAGGTGGCATGACCAGGTGTATTTAAGTGTGTGTGTACATGCAGGTGTACACACAGGGAAGACTGGGGTCTGTGGCGGGCTAGTGTTGGCCCTGCCTAGATCACAAGTAACCGACATGCTGAATTACAGTCCAACATCTGGAGAGCACCACATTGACTACTCTGGTCAAGATTCTTGGCTACTTCTTGCTTTGCTGGGCTCTCTCTCTGCACAGAGGGAAAGTTATTCTCGCACTCTGGGGCAGAAACGGAAACTCTGGTTTGTGGCTGAGTAACTGTTCTGAACAAATGCTTAGGAATGACCCTGCCTCGGACTTGAAGGAGATCTCGAGAGTGTCCCAAGGCTTTCTGTGCTCTTCAATATTTTTATGAGGGTAATGAGGGCATATCGAATTTGCAGATGGCACAAAGCTGGGAGAGATATCTATTAAAACACCACAGAAGGCAACATTAAGGTTCAGAATGATCCAGTCAGAATGGGACTCCAGTCCAGTCAACAGAGGCCAATGGAAAGTCTGAAATTTGGGTTTAATAAAGGAAAAAGCACAAATATAAAATAGAGGCGATCTGGTTTGGCAGAAAGACTTGTGAAAAGGACCTGGGTGTCTTTGTGGACCACAGACTGAACATGAGCCAGAGGTGCAATGTAGCTGCTCAGAAAAGCTAGTGCCATCTTAAGCTCCACTAAGATAAGCAAAGTGTCCAGATCATGGGATGTAAGAGTTTTGTTCTATTCTCTGCTACTCCACAGGGTGGGCAGGACTTGAACCAGTGGGTGGGAACGGCAAGGAAGCAGATTTTGGCTAAACATTAAGAGAACCTCCTGATGCTAAGGGTTGCTTGACGGTGGAAGAGACTGCCTCAGGAGATGGTAGGTTTTCATTTGCTGGAGATGTTTCAGCAGAGGTTGGATGGCTATCTGTCAGAAATGCCGTAGAGGCATCTTCCATCATAGACCCTGCCCTTAGCAGAGTGTTGCACTAGATGACCTCCAAGGTCCCTCCAACTCTGTGATCCTAGTTCAGCTATCCAAAGATCTCTACATTCTTCACAGCTCCTCAGCATTATACAGCAGTTCACCAACTTGACACATTCTTTGTTTTGTACCACTGTTGTCATGTTTACCTACTTGCCTATGAGTTTCCTTTTCTATATCTTACTGAAGACAGTCCAAAATTAATATGGATTTGAAACTGCCAAGTGCCTAAAATTGAGGTGCCGCTTCAGAATAAAGATCATGTGACTAAAATGGATGGGCCAGTTTTAAAGGGTCCAGAGGGCAGCCTTATGCCAGTGGGGCAGGGTATCTGCATAGTATTGTAGTGGGTCCTGTTTCTGATATGTAAATGAAATCCTCAGCCCCTTCCTCCACTATTACACATCAGGGGTTGGAGTTTGGAAGAATGAAGGATTTAAACGAGTCCTGGTCTTGATCTGTTAAAGACAACCCAGCCTTGTCTGGGGGAAAAGGTGCTCCCCCGAGACTATATTAGACAATGATGGAACCAGAAACTGCTAAGAAATTCAGCTTACATTTTTTCACTCTCAATCCATCACTCATGCGTACATACACACCACTCTCTCTGTCTCTTTCAGCACTATAAGGACAGTATTGCTAAGCTTAGAAAAGCACCAGGCTCAGGCTCTTGCAAATCTGATCCATAAGCCAGCTGGGGGAGGTGTCACAGTGGAGGGCATGTCATAATGACCTCAACAGCCTAGCAACAATTAGTGCTACTCCTCTACAATGACAGTATTTCTGTCAAGACCAAAAAAGAGATGGATTGATTCTATAAAGGAAGCCACAGACCTGAACTTACAAGATCTGAACAGGGTGGTTCATGACAGATGCTGTTGGAGGTCACTGATTCATAGGGTCACCATAAGTCATAATATACTTGAAGGCACATAACAATGAAACATTCAACTGTGTGGCTTTTACTCTGTGTTGAAACGTGTATGGGCTCCTACTGGGAGGAGGGGTGGGATATATATAAATGTATGTATGTATCATGGATGCTTTCAATTCAGACAAGATACGCGCATCTGCCTACTGTGAGCAGGTTTGTTTTTAATTATTATTGGTGTCCCCACCACATTCCATGTAAAGGACCCGTTTCTTGTCACTTCTGGAATTACGCATAGAAATTCATGGAACCCGCCCTCCCCCCTCTTATCTGAGTATGGTCACCAGTGACTGTGTGTGCAAGAGTGACTGATGTGGTGTGGACATCTTGTATATTTCTCCTGGTTCTGGGGAGTGCTCCCTGTTATTAGACAGCAATAGCAGTGGTGAGAGGGGTAGGGAATATTGTGTGATCTTCACAGTCAGAACCCAGCCAGACACAGATGACTTCCCACAGCAAGTGTGAGGTTTTCTGGTGGGGTGGAGCATTAATGACTGTACTCTGTAGTTTTGTGCTCCTCACGACAGACATTTTGTGACTGGTGCCCACAGCACTTTCTCAAAATTCAAAATGTGCCTGTTGGTCCAAAAAGGTTGCTGCCCCCTTCTTTAAACTAAAAGCCCTTAATGTTGTAATGCTCCTCATAGGGAGTTGCTGCATCTCTTTGATCATTTTGGTTGCCCTTTTGTGAATGTTTTCCAGCTCGACAATGTGCTTTTTGAGATGCAATGACCAAAACTTTACACAGTATTCCAAGTGTGGTTGCACTATAGCTTTATATAAATACATCATGGAACTGGCAGTTTTATTTTCAATCCCTTTCCTAATGGATTGGATAAATTTTCACTTTTCATAGCTGCTGCACACTGGGTCAGCATCTTCATCTAGCTTCTCCAGCCTGACCCCAAGGTCTTGTTCCTGGTCAGGCGCCGCTAATTCAGATTCCCTGAGCATCTATGAGAAATTAAGATTTTTTTGCCCCACTGTGCATCACTTTACACTTGCTTACATTGAATTGCAGTTGTCATTTTACTCTCCGTTCATCCATTTTGAAGAGATCCTTTTGGAGTTATTTGCAATCCCTTCTTGATTTAGCCTCCCTGAACAATTTGGTACTTATTAGCAAACTTGGCTACCTCACTTCTCACTCCTAACTCTACATAATTTATGAACAAGGTGAATAGCACAAGTCCTAATACTCATCCTTGGAAGACTCCACTTTCTACAGCCCTCTGTAGATCTGTCCATTTATTCCAACACTCTGCTTCCTGGTTCTTAATCAATTACTGATCCACAAAAGGACATCTCTTCTTATTCCATGACTGCTAAGCTTACTCAGGAGTCATTGGTGAGGTACTTTGTAAATAGTTTTTTGAAAGTAAGTATACAATGTCAACTGGATTGCCCCTATCTATATTCTTATTAACACTCAAACAAGCCTAATAGGTTAGTGAGACATGATTTACCTTTGCAGAAGCTATGCTGGTTCTACTTCAGAAAGACTTGTCCACCTATGATTGGCAATTCTGTCTTTAATCTTGCTTTACACCAGTTGTCCAGGAACAGATGTTAAGCAAATCAGCTAAAAAAATTCAGGATCCCCCCTGGATTCTGCCCTTTCCAACCTATCAAAATATTTGAACCCCATCACACCCAAGGATATACACACTGAAGCTGGGGCTGCATGAGTGTAGCCCTGTCAAATTATCTACATTCACACTGGAGAGAGAGGTCACTAAAATGAACTTGCACTTCCTCCTCTTGAACACCAGAGGAGCTGTAGTTTATTTGCTTACACGCTCATAAACCCCTTTCCATGCAAGCATGGCCCCTAACTAAAGCATGATAGACCCGTCTCCATAAAACACAGCACTTTTCAGCAGCAAGAACAGAGATGGAACTGTAAGCAGGAATGTTTCTCAAAACTTATTAAATTCCTAGGAAGGAGGAGCATACGTAGTAATTCCAAAGCAACGGGAAATGAGATCTTCTGCTTTTATTGCTGAAGCAATTAATTTCAGGGTGATTCATTTTCCCCCTACTGTAGTAAAAATTATGGAAATATGACTTGGTGATATATAGGTCAATATCAGTTTTCTTACTGGTTTCTGTATTGGAAATATATTGTGGCTGTTTTCCTTTTGGGTTTGGCCCTTCCCTCTTGCCCCTTGTCCTTCTGTGCTTTAATGCCTTCCTCTGTTCTCCCACTTTCAACCTCAGTGACTTTTTGGGACCACCTCTTAGTAAGTTCCATGTCATTCTGCAAATGAATTCACTTTGGTTCCACATTCATCAAACATTCAGGAAAAATCTTGCAGTTGTGATGGAGGAAACATTTGCCAGATACCTTCATTTCAAAACAAAGTAAGAGAACATTCTGTGAACATATTGTTGCCAAAAAAACCCACTCTGGTGATAAGTAGCTCATTACATGTTGCCTATATATCACACATCCAAGTAGCATATGGAATGTATGGGCTCCTGCTGGAAGGAAGGGCGGGGTATAAATAAAATAAAATAATAAATAAATAAATAAAATTAACATTCTGCTAGTTGAAAGGTACATAATATGCAATAATGAGCAAATTGGTGATGGTGGAGATGCATTTGGTTAACTCACCGGAGAAGGGGTCCCACCCAAGGGTACCTTTGCTAAGTACCTTCCCTTGCACAATATTAGGGTTATATATGAACTGGGTCTTAATCCATTCATGAAATACCATAAAGAGGGTTTCGATGTATTAAGCAAACCCATCACTTTACATGTGCAGGAGCATGTCTGTACGAGCACACAGTCAAAAGTTGGATATGCTCTGGTGTTATCTGATTCCTGCAACCTCAGCGAGGTCTTGCCCATCAGCACTGTAGCTTCAGTACATGCCCTATGATAGTAGGAAC
The DNA here is from genome assembly GCF_030035675.1 of Rhineura floridana. Lineage (NCBI taxonomy): Eukaryota > Metazoa > Chordata > Lepidosauria > Squamata > Rhineuridae > Rhineura > Rhineura floridana. The sequence goes on from NC_084481.1 coordinate 21,820,268, forward strand.
CATGTCAGGATGGCGTTCACGCATGCCAGGTTGCTATTGCTTCTAGGGGTATGCTTTCTCATTCTGCTGCTGCTGCTTCTTGAAAGTAACACAAGACCAATGCTGGCATAGAGGACATTACATTGATCTCTGTGCGACATCAAATCACACTTTCTATACCATTTGTGTTGTAGGGGCTACTGATTCATACAATGGCACTATAATCCTTATCTATTCTGTGAAAGAACAATGCATTTTTATACTTTGAAGGTGTGATTTATCTATGGAAGCAATCATTGTAGTTGATGTGAAGATGTTACTATGGATCACTTACTCACAAATTCAAGTCATGTATTCACTACCCACTGTTAGTTCTCATTAGTTTGCAATATGAAGAATTTGAGGAACCCCACGCATTTCTGTATACAGTACCATATGGATGACAACTTGCAAAGCTCAACACATTAGCCATATTCCCCACCACATAGAATTCAATATTTTACACTACATGAGGAGCTGCATAATTATATGAATCTGGGAAACAGTAGGGCCTAGAATTGGGTGAATGAATGGTTTCCTTCTGACAAGGCCGCCAGGAGAGGTGTTTAGCCACTCTGGTTTCTAAAGCCACTGAACAACATCTCAGGAGTTCTCGACCTATGGCCTCTCTCTTTGAACTGGGTCCTAGGTTTGGAATAATTGTCCTCTGATTTAAGTAAAAGGAGGAAAGGAAAGGGTCATTCTATGAAATAAATCGTTCTTTCTCAGAAACTGAACACCTTTACAAGGTAATGCAACTAATTGCCCAAAATTATGAGATGCTATCTAGAATGGCAGAATAGTTTCAGTGAAGTGATAAAGGCCAAGGCCACTGACAACAAAGGGAAGTTCATTTCAAAATCTTCTAGCTTGCAAATTCACCCATAAGGTTTAAAAGATGACAAATCCTTTCTTCCAAGTATGATTGGCTGTGGAATTGCCCTATAGCCTAAAGGTGTGGAGGCCCTCTTCACCTAAAATAATAAATGTAAGCAGAAAAAATTGTTTTTGAATTTGCATCATCTTTTGAATGCACCATGAGAGTCTATAAGTGTAGCTCTTTCGCTATCAAGGAAGCTTCATCAATCACTGATTCTTCATAAACCATTTCAATAAATTAGCTAAATTGGTCTAGCTGCTAGATTGTAGCAATACAAACAGTGGCCATGTGGTTAATTACCACTCTTATTATTTATTTATTACATTTATACCCTGTTTTTCTTTCATTGTAGAACCCAAGGTGGTATACAAGTGGTTCCCAGGCGGTCTCCCATCCAGGAACTGATCAGACCCAGACCTGCTTAGCTTCAGCGAAATGGTAGCTTCATGTGCCTTCAGATTATAGCCTTTTCTTTGCAGACATTCCACTAACAAATCGTAATTGGTGGTATGGTTTTATCATGTATGCAGCTATGTATGTCTGTTACCCCATAATATTCCATTTATCTATATTTTAAGAGGTGATTGACATAAAGTGAGATAAATATATTTTTCCTATTCTTTACATTTACACTCTGATACTGAAGGCTAAATTCTACATTGCAATATTGTGACACTAATCATATGTTAGCGGATATCATGACAAAGCCACTAAGCGAAGAAAAATATCTGAATTTGGTGAACATGCTTGGTGTATGTAACATAATTCATTTTGATAGAAATGATGTCAAATAAAGATAAGAAATGACTTGTAAGTGAAAGAAAAACAAAGCAATTAAATGTATGTCAAATGTATGTATATGAAAAGCAAATGTATATAATGATGTAAAGAGGTTTCTAATTTCTGTGAGAAACAGGTGGGGGCTGTTGGACCACTCTGTCTTCTGTGTTCCTCACAGAAAGAGAGACAGGAGAGGAAAAGGAAAACCTGCAGTAAAGGGGTTAACAACTACTGGAGCAGTTGCCAGGCTTACCAAGGCCAACAGCTGGTTGACAAGGGCAACCATCTAGATAAAAAGCAGAGCACTCGGACAGAGGAGTGTGGGGGTTTAGTATGGTGAAAGACTTGTATGTGAAAACCTTAATGTCAGTAAAGACTCTGAAAGAATACTTTGCCTGGACTGGCTTTTTTGCGGTTGAACCTGTATCAGGATCTTCATTTAAACCACGCACACGCACACACACTCGCAACATTTTAACAGCATTTCTGTATTTTGGACGTTGTTTGGTTCTTTTGTTGTTTGTTTGTTTTGTTTCTTGATTTATTGTATTTATTGTATTTATATATTGTGCTGGTTTTTATCTTTTTGTACACCGCCCAGAGAGCCTCCGGGCTTAGGGCAGTATATAAATTAAATAAAATAAAATAAATAAATAAATAAAATAAATATGTGTTTTATCAGTGTGCAGTAATTGACTTAAACATAGGTCAAAGTTTTTTTCCTCCCATAGCTTTACTTTCTCAGAAATGTGCAATATGAACATAATAGTATTGTTAAGAAATCAGAAAAAATAACTTAAAGCATATAGGATTTTCAGACTATCAAACTTTCAACAATTGGCCTTTTGTTAAGTTGAGTAAAATCAGCACATTTGTTAATCAGATTAATTTAAATAGCTTTTCAAAATAAAAGCACTGCTTTAAATAAATATAGTCTCTTGGTGTTGGAGGAGAGCTTTGCGCATACCATGGACCGGGAAAAAGACAAATAATTGGGTGTTAGAACAAATTAAACCGGGACTGTCACTAGATGCTAAAATGATGAAACTAAAGTTATCATACTTTGGACACATCATGAGAACACATGACTCACTAGAAAAGACAATAATGCTGGGGAAAACAGAAGGGAGTAGAAAAAGAGGAAGGCCAAACAAGAGATGGATTGATTCCATAAAGGAAGCTACAGACCTGAACTTACAAGATCTGAACAGGGTGGTTCATGACAGATGCTCTTGGAGGTCACTGATTCATAGGGTCGCCATAAGTTGTAATCGACTTGAAGGCACATAACAACAATATCCATAGAACACTAATTTCTATTAGAGGTAATGCAAATACATAAGCATTGAGAAGACTGAAATATAGGAACACTGTTAAGAATGTTTGAGCCAGACACTATGAAGGTTGGTAGAACAGAGATGTTTGTTTTTGTTTGGTTATATCCTCAAGCTTCACCATGAGACAGAACCGAAGTAGAAATCAGTTGTTCAACATGATGTTGAGAATTTCTGGTAACCATTATACTTTCCAAGCTATTTATTTCTGATGCAACACCTTTAGTGATACTCTCAAAGTAGCTCAGATTTCTAGTAGATGATGTTTACAGAACGACATTGGTGGAGTGGAAAAGTAGCTTGAGCAGATCAGGAAGGAGCCATGGAAGAGTCATGTGACTGATCCAGCACTAATGTTAACCCACTGTCAGCTTTGTGACATCCCAGTAAATTACTGTATTTATTAATCTAATGACATCAATGCACATGGTGCTCTGCATAGTAACATGGTAACTTTGATCACGTTATATTTATTAGCTGGCTATGTGAAAGTTCCATTCAACAACTCAGCTCTAATCAGCTCATCCCACATTTTTACCAACTCGATTTGGTTGTGCCCTTGCCCTTGGACATAACAAAATAAGGCTATTATTTGTCTTAGGCCTGCTTCACATCTTGTAAGTATATGCTCACAATTCTCTATTATATCTGAAGATACATGAAAACATGCTGAGAGAACAACTAAGATTATAGAGGAAAGGCTTGAGATTTGCAGAGCAATGCTTAGAGCTGTGCAGTTCAACAAGTCTTCCTTCTGGGTGAGTAGCAAAGACTGGTATTCTGTGTTATCTCTACTTGCATTTGTAGCCAGAGGTGTAACTTCTGTTTGAATTAGGCCTCTGTTTTTGACATGTATAACGAAAAATAGTCCTTGCTCTTCTCTTGTGCAGGATTGTTCACAGGAATAAAGCAAGCAAAATTAAGATCTTTGAGTTTTATCTCAAGCTCACAGTTTGAATAAACTTCCACCAGATAATGACACTGGGAAACATTCCAGAATTACTAAAGCTCACCTTCATATTCTATTATGTCAAAAAAAGCCACTTGATATGTCACATTTCATAACCAAAGCCTGGAATCACTCAGCTCTTAGCTATACACATTTCATAGAGCTCAAGATATAGTGCCAGCTTTCTTGAATGAAACAAAGTGACCAATTTCTTCCATTAATAAGAATGCCTTTCAAATCATGATTAGCCAAAAAAAAAAAAAAAGCCAGTAGAACATTCATCAGAAATTCAACTGAGGACTATCAAAAAATTCTGATTGTTTAATATTTCATCACCTTAATTTAATGGGTAAATTAATTATTTATCATTCCTACTATGCTGAGAATCCATTATTAATCCATGATAATAAAATATGAGGTTCTTTTTTGGTATGTGTTTTCTTTTGCTGATAAAATCTGCATTACATAGCAATGCTGCCGCTAAAATGACAGTATGGTACAATGAAGCAAAAAAAAAACGCATTATGCATTCTCTCTATCCGCCTGGATCTTCAGAATGATAAAAATCTAATCAAAGGTGCCAAAATAATAAATAAGGAAAGGGCTAACAATGTAACTCATGACAAAGCTTTTACTGGATTCCAACACACACACACACACATACAAAGCTTGGATTTATTAGAAATGTCACTACTCAAGAGTTTAAATTTAGATAAATGAACTGCAATAAAACACTGGCATTGTGAGGATTTTAATACTTCTGATACCCTGTAGAGGGCAATCTCTCTCTCTCTCTCTCTCTCTCTCTCTCTCTCTCTTTCTTTGTAATGTGTTAAAAAAATAATTTCAGGCTATTGAAATATATGCCATGCCAGGCAGTTCTGGCCCATTTTTCACAGCCTCCCATTCTCATCACCCGTCTCCTTTTCTTCTATGGCCTCAAGACATCGTCTGGACTTGGCATCCACAGTCCCACTTGCAGTTCTGCTCAGTCCACATGACAAGCAAGCCAGTTGGATCTGTTTCATGTTCTCTATGGCTTCATTCTTGGCGTTCTTCAGTAGATCCCCTTGGCCCTAAGAATACACGACAAAATGTACAGAAAGAAGATGAGCCAATAATAATATGAGGCCTTGAAAACTTACAGCAGGGCTGGTTTTTACCTCACACACAAACACACACATTTTGCCACAGCGTAAGGTATACAGACAACGGGTCTTGCTTTAGATTTTACTGTGGGGCCTGCTATTAATTTAAGCTCAGGCAGCAGGTAAAGAAATATGGCAACTCTCTTATAAGTTCTTCCCCTTCAGTTAACGCAAGAGGTACAGAAGGCTACAGTGACTGAGGGTTGGCGGGGCAGGTCTCTCAGATCTAGTATATTATGAGCTTTTAGTAATTCAAGAGAGTTCTTCTTGAAACCATTTAATGACACTAGAGAAAATGGTCAAACTCCAACAAGCAGATAGGTGCCCTTACATCCTATTAGAAACAACAGTTCTAAAGCAATGTATATCCAGTTTCTGGACTGACGTAGTAGCTGGCTTCCATCTGTACAATGTTGCTGAGGGCAGATGTTTTTTTTTTTAAAAAAAATACTTTGGAGAATCTAAGAATCAAATCAAAATAGGCATTTGTTAATCAGCTTAATGACAGAACTAGTATCAGAACAAACACTTATATTCTCCACTCTTGTTAAAATTATAGTTATAATAGTATCTATGGTATAATTATTCAATGATTACATTGAATCAGACAAAAATATTCCATAATAATCATATGTGAATCTCTTTATGGATAAACTGGAACAGGAGATCCTCAAAAAGGCCATCAACAAACCACTTATATGGTGGAGATACATTGACGACATCTTTACGGTCTGGACAAATGGCAAAGAGAGTTTAGAACAATTTAAAAATTACATCAACTCTATCCATCCATCTATTTAAGTTTATATTACCTAGAGAATCCAGAGACAAGGTCATAAACCAAAATGGGAAATATTTGTTTCGACTCTTGATCAATCAACAGTTAAATTGCATAAATGGAACATACCTAGACTCTTCTAAGGGCTTCTACACTTTCATTTCAACTAGGGGCGTAAGCGTGGTAGATTATTTTATAGGATCCCTGTCCTTAATGCCCCTAGTCAAGGACCTGAAGATAATAAGCAGAGCGGACAGTGATCACCTCCCGCTCTGCTTAAACCTACATGATCCTTGTCCACTCACACGTCCATGTACTTTCAAACCATTTCTGGATAATATAGTTGGACCCAGAAGTATCAAATGGTCACCTGAAATTGAAACCTCAGTAAAACAATTACTAGAATCACCCCCACTTTTAGAATTACGAAACCAGGCCATTTCGGCAATGGGGGATATTGTGGGCCTATATGAAATGGTGATTTCCTTTTTGGAACCACAGGTATCCACTGTCACCTCTAAAAGGCCAAGGGGGTAGTGCAATTCTTGGTTCGATCTGGAGTGTAAAAATAAGAAGAGAGAGCTAGCCACCCAAATCAAAACGCTAAAACGAAATCATCCCAATGAGGCTATCCAACGCCTCCTCCTAATGAAGAGGGCTTACAAGAAACTTCTAAAGGACAAAAAACAAAGATTTTTTGTAAACAATTGGCGTGAGCTAGAACAGGCGCATTCACAAGGCAAGGACGCAGTTTTTTGGAAACTAGTCCATTGGGGTAATCATCAGTGGGAAAGTGTCCCAATTCCACCGATTTTACCCGAAACGTGGGTGTCTCATTTCAGTGCCATTTTCGGTTCTGTCCCATTATCTCCCCCACATTTTACTGTAATGCCGCCAGATTTGCCCCATTGGCCACCAGTCTCAAGTTCTGAGATAGGAGACCTGATCCTGATGCTCTGTAAAATAAAGCACCTGGGGAAGACATGATGCCACCAGAGATTTTTCTGGCAGAAATGTCATGGTGGTGTCCCTTACTTGCGATCTTATTCACCCACATTAAAACCGTGGGTGAGCTCCCGAAAGGCTGGCGTACCAGCATAATTGTACCCATTTTCAAGAAAGGAGATCCAGCTGACCCCCAAAATTATAGGGCTATTAGCCTACTTGACATCTTGGCAAAACTCTATGGACGTTTTTTACTTAATAAACTAGTAGAATGGGAGGCAAAATACTCAATTATTCATCAGGAACAGGCAGGATTTAGAAAGGGAAGATCCACAAGGGATCAAGCATTCATCTTACAACACCTAATAAATAAGGCTGCAAAAGGGCTAAGCGCATCGCTTTATATCACCTTTATAGATTTCGCGGCAGCATTTGACTCTGTGGATAGGGAGATTTTATGGCAAAAATTGGACCGCTCAAATGCGGACAAGCGACTGGTGTGGCTTATAAAATCCCTCCATCAAGACAATCTGGCAAGAATTTGCATAGGAAGGAATGGTGCCCTATCTCGTAACATCTCTATAATGAAAGGAATGAAACAAGGGTGCATATTGGCGCCCTTCCTTTTTAATTTTTTTATAAATGATATAATCCCTGCACTCTCTGCTCCCAAGTTTTTCCCCCCATCTGTAGGTTCTCAAAAAAATTCGGTATTATTATATGCGGACGACTTGGTTTTATTTTCCATGAATAAAATAGGCATAAAAAGAATACTCTTGCATTTGGAAGAATTTTGCCAAACACACCATCTACAGGTAAACCATGCAAAATCAAAAATCATGGTCTGTGGCAGACACAGGAAGAAAAAAAATACCTGGACTTTAAACGGATGAAGTCTTGAACAAGTAAAGTCCTTCAAGTATCTTGGCGTTGCCTTTACCAACACACTTACCTTCCCAAGAGGAAGCCATCAAATTAACCAGTGCTAAAACAATAGGCCAACTAAAAAGGTTTTATTACACGAGAGGAGACCAACTGATTCTTCCCATGTTAAAAATTTACAGAGCTGCAGTAATACCTAAACTACTCTATGGGGCAGAACTGTGGGGCCATTCCCTCAAACGTACTTTAGAACCTTTGCAAAACTCTTTCTTAAAACAGATCTTGGGCCTTCCGCGCGGTCCCCTTCTGCTCATGTAAGAACGGAACTGGGAATTCATTCACTAACAGCAAGAATTGATCTGGCACTATTAAGATTCTGGAGGAAAATCCTATTGCTGGATGATTCCACATTAGTTAAAGGCTGTTGGCAGGAACAAATACAAAAAGGGGGGTGGGCGCAATCCACGAAACTCCTAATTGACTACTACAACTTAGCATCTAATGATCTTAAATTATTCACCCCAAGAGAGCTGACTAACTGGGTCCTTAATTTCGACGAGTCCCAAGATAGATCTCGATTAGTGAGTTCCCAGTTTTCGACCTGGTTCCCTCTTTTCAAAACAAATTACTCCGCTGCCACCTACTTCTCTACCCTTTGCTGCCCACAGAAATGCAGAGCGTTTACAGAAATAAGGTTTCAGACAATGCCCACAGTAGTCCTAGAGGGAAGGTATAAGGGAGTGCCAAGAAACCAACGATTCTGCATTTGTGGGAACAAGCAGATCGAGGACCTTCCCCATTATATGCTCTATTGTCCTCTTTATAATTCCCCGAGACAAAAATTTCTAGACTCCTTCCTAAAACCTAGGGAGGGTTTACCCCATGAATTTATACTTGCGGACCTATTGGCAGATAATTACAAGGAGGTGACCATTGCAGTTACAAACTTTGCCATGGCAGCGAAGCGAATAAGAGCCCAAACCGTGAAAGACAACATCAACAAACCCTGAAAATCCATGCCTACTCCATAATAGAACAAAATGTATTTTATTGTAAAATTGTATTATTGTGTTTTAAAATGTTTTGCAATGGCCAATGGCTAGAAGCAATAAAGATTTCTATCTATCTATTTAATAGTACAAATGACAATCCACACATCCCTTTTCTGGATGTCCTTCTCACCATTGAAAACAACAAAATAACCACTGATCTCTTCAGCAAACCCACTGATGCCCACACCTATTTAAACTGGAAATCCTGCCAGCCTAGGCGTATAAAGAAAAACATTGTGTATAGCTTAGCTCTGAGAATCAAACTTATTTGCAACACTGAAGATAAATACCAGAGAAGGATCAGTGAACTTAAAGAATGCCTTCTTCTAAGAGGATATTCTCCACATATTATCAATTGCAACATCCACCGAGCCTGCATTCTGTCCAGAGAAAACCTCCTCCATCATACTGAGGTGTCAAAGATCAGAGAGCAACGGATTCCATTTGTGGTAGATTTCCATCGAGCATCTCCTAACTATCGCCGAGCAATCAGGGAGAGCTACCCATTGCTGGCAAACTCTGAACATCTTACTAGAGCCATCAGCAGGCCTCCTGTTATAGCATTTCGCCAACCTCCTAATTTGCGCAGACTGTTGGTGAGAGCTGTGCTTAAGCCACCTATCACCAATCCAGGGTCTCATCCTTGTCACTCCAAATGCTGTATCACCTGTGTGTACCTCAGGGAGACAGCCACTTTTACAAGCACTGGGACAGGCAGGACATATTACATCAAACAGAACATCACCTGCAGGTCCTGCAATATAGTTTACATCATCGAGTGGAAAAGACCAGGATACCATATCCAATATGTAGGAAAGACCACAACTGACCTACGCACGCGCTTCAGGAACCACAGGTCAGCAATCTTGACAAAAAAAGTGGAGCAACCAGTTGCAAAGCATTTTAACATCGAGGGTCACAGCCTGCTGGACTTTTCCATTACAGTGACAGCGATGCCAGCAGATCCAGCAGCATTGACTAAGAGGGAGAACTTTTGGATATACTCTCTGGACACATTGGCCCCACATGGCCTGAACCTGGAGGACAGTACCACCACTACTTAGCTTCTGCAAATGAAGCCCCTCTGAGCATTCCATCCTCAAAGCTCTATAACTGCCACCTTTGTAACAGCATTTGTATGTTAGCAGCTGACGAAGGTGGAAGCTGAAACGTTCTGTTAATACACACGTAACTGTGATTAACCAAGCAGAGGTTTTTATTGTTCTACCAAACAATACATATATTTTTTCACATGACAACTAAAGAGCAATCTTAACTGAGACAGAGCTCTCCAAACAAGAAGAAATTAACAAACATATTTTCCCTGTGCCATTCCATTTTTATTCTGTAGGTTCACTCTGTCCTGCACTTCTATTCCACCTGCCTTCTAGTTTAACTTGCAAAGTCTCCAAAATTAATTATGGAATTTGGCACATACAGTTTATTGTAGTTAAGTTACTGATGTGCACCAAGGAATAAACACATTAATAAACTAGATCACAGTGCAAAAAAGCAATCAATGTGATCATACAATCAGATCAGAGGGGTGCACATCCCCACAGAAAGCACACATAGGTGGTTTGGTGGCTGTGTAAACAGCCTGGCTGAGGAGCCCTTCACAAAACTGCTGAATGCATTGCCAGTGGGAGTTGGGATAGGTGGCACAATCCCATAACTCTGCAACTTTCAGCACATGAGGGGGAAGGTCATGTAAACCGGAAATAATTCCTTTCTGTGCTGTGATTATTTAATCGATGGCCATGTGCACATCAGTAACCTGTAAGGAAAAAATACTAACTGAAAACTATGTCAGACTGCACACATACAACCATCTGAACAAAGTCCAGAAAACACCAGATAGGCAGAACTTTGGTTGGAGCTCCACCAGTTTTTATATTAGCAACAGTTTTTTGGCATCTGCTGGGCAGATCACAGACACACTGGTGCCACTCTGGAGACAAGATTGGGTAATTTAGAACCCCAAAACTGTGGGAGAAATTCAGATGGGGAGAATTTTATAAGCATCCCTATGGAAAAGCTTAGCTTCAGCAGCCACAACGGAACATTTCAGGAGAGCACTGCAACGACAGAAGATCAATGGCATATGGACCCCTAAAAAACACAAGCCTTAAAAACAGAATGGAGAAATCTGTCAAACACAACTCCCACTGATATAATTTATAGCTGCTAGTTCTAGTTGAATTGAAGGGCAGGATATATATTTTATAAGAAATAAATGAAGGGTAGAGCTACACCTTGCAAGAAAAGAGGCTTGCTGCCAAAAACAGCACTTCCATGCTGTGAGCCAGTGATGAGGAGCAGAGGGGGAGAAAAAGCAAAATCTGATGACATCAGAAGCGGCAGGTCCTAGAATTCTCTCTGTCAGTTGCCACATTCTGCACAAGGGGTAGAATACAACCACCAGGGGGCAGAATTTCCTGTTGCCACTTTATACCTGTGTACTGGGACCCCATTTCTTACAATCATCACAATTTCACATTTTTCTCCCCAGAGAGGATGATCCTACCACTACATAGAATATGAACCTGCAAATGATCAAAGGGAGGGAGAGGGAACAACTTCAAGAAACAAGAGAAATACATTTTTGTCAAATTCAGTGCAAATCTTACATCTAGCATCACTGACTCTATTCATCCACAATTCCCTCCCAACAAAATCTGGTGCTTGGTGACCACCTGTTGTGACTCGATCCACTGACACACACCATGCAATTTTGCATTCACCATATTACTCCAGACCTGGTAAACAAGTTTAGAGAGACAATGGTAGCTAACAAGGTTCAGCACCAGTAAACAATCCTTAGGAACAATAGCAGCTAGAATACCAGCATGAGCAATGGTTGCATCACAAGCTGGTAACATCTGGGATCATTCAACCATTCTGCTAAACAGCTTAGTGACAAAGGAGCCCCTGTTCAACTGGATAGCTCTGACCCAGAAGCAGAGATGAAAGTACCAGGGTCACTCATCTGGCTTTCTTTATTGTTGCTTTGGATGACTGTCCCATCAAATCACCAAAGGTTCCCTGTTTTGACACTGCAGGCAACAGATTGTGTCACTGGATTACCTGGGCATCATGCAATAAACTCACTGGCAATCATAAATGTTTGTGAATCATTCATATACTCCCGTGTTGATCAAAGCTAAATACCATGGGTAGACAGATGGATTGGCACTGGATCACTGATAAAATGTAGCAATTTCTTGTCAGCTGGCGGCTCTAATAAGACTGCTCTCAGAATTCAGTCAGTCATAAAACAATTCACTTTGAGTTCTACAAAATATCTGGACTCTACTGTTTGCCACAAATCTAAAATTATACAGCCACGAGAGTGGCTGTATACTATAGTCAGCAGGGATTTTTCGTGTTCTATATACTACTAATCCTTTACATTGGTATTACACAGATCTTCTTTTATTTGTCTGTTGTTGTTAGAGTGGCATTTATAGAATTCTTAAAGGAAATTTGGCCAGTGTTTTCCTTCTTAGGTTAACCTTACTTTGTAGTCTGCATTTTACAGATTTGGCTTAGGGATGGGGGAGAAATTCAATGCAGTTCACATTTAAAGGCGAATCTACCTAATTTGCAGGAGATTATGCATAATGGCTGGAGAATGTACAAAATACAGTTGAAATATCCAGTGCCCTAACTAGGCAGGTGCAACAGGTGCACAGGCACAGGGCACAGGACAAAGGGGGCCCTGAAATGGTTTTGCTGAAATGAAAATTATTTATAAACAATTGTTATATCGTATTTGTTTTATTATTATTTCCCCCCCCCCCAAAAAAAAATTAAGGGGCCCAAAAATAAAACCTTGCACAGGGCACATGTAAAGCTAGTTACACTACTGGAAATATCTACATTCCCCAAGGCCTGTTGGAAATAGGGATGGGATCCACTTGTTGGTTTGCATTCCGTTGAACTGGTAGGTGGTTCCATATTGGGTTAATTATTTTTCTGTGATCCTTTGCTTTTACCATTCCAATTTTTCTCCTCCCGAAAAATAATACTGTTAACAATGTTTTCCTTTCAGAAAGGCAAGGCAAGTGGCTTTCCCTCTACCGAGTACCCACCCACACAATCCCCCCTCCTTCCCTTTCTCCTCCTTCTCCTCTCAAATGGTACTGGATCCTTCCCTGCAAATCCTGGGGAGAGATTGCTTTAACACAAAGTAAAAACACTAGCTGGTGAATCACACATTAGCCAAGCAAAGACACAGGCTGCTCAGTTTCACTTTAGCAAAGCACAGACTGAGCAAAGCAAAGGCACAAGCTGGAAAGTAAAGAAACAGACTTAGCAAAGCAAGGAGAAGGCTGAGCAAAGCAAAGACATAGGCTTGTCAGTTATAGTTTATTATTATTACTGCTTGGGCCAAAGGTCATTGTAGATACAAACAAAAGGATTAATAGAGTTAAAACATAGAGCTATTCACTAATAGGCAAAAAACCCTTGCGGTTTGAGAATGTACCTATAGCCAATAGATATTCCTATTGAATTTAGAAAGCAGGGAAATTGGGCAGCTATAGTGAGTGCACCAGGACAGCAGGAGACCTTGACCTGCTCTCTAAGATATTGTACTGCTCTACAAATTGGTCAAAATGCAAACACAATTTGGGTTGGTCTTTCACAGTCCAATCCACTTCCTGTGTAGCTTGGAAGAATTTGGTAACATGTGCCTCTGAGCATATGATGAGTGGTGGCAACACCTGTCATCTCCAAATATGGAGAAATACATTTTTGTATGTTTGTTGGTGTTCTTCTTACTTTGCTTCTTTCCTGTGTTACTACTGTTTCTACAGAGAATCTAACCTAGAAAATTACATTTCTCTCATTATTCATCCTAGAAATGTGTGTCAAATTTATTTTCTTTGATTTCAAAGCCTTTTTATTGGTCAGTGTCACATGATGGTGAAGACAGCCTTTTGTGTTTCAAACTGGAGGCTATGTTCTATTTCTATTTTGGGTGCATTAACAGATGAATCTGAAACTGCAGTTTGATGTAAAATCAGACTGATTACAGTATGTTGCTACTTAGGCAATGAATCTAGCTGTTGGAAAAACAAACTTGGCCTGCCCAAGATGCATGTGTTCAGCCCACTATGCTTAAACCACTCCACTTAAGGAAAGGTGGGCATTGTCAATTAAAAACATAAAACACACCTAGACATTTCCTGGAATATATTTCACCTCCCACTGTTTTATCTTGTGCAAACTGAGACACTCCTCATATCCATTGGAGACTATTTTGCAGAACAGTCAGTGCCATTATTCCACAATTGTTTTTGGAGCTTTTTTTTAGTGTAAATTTTGCAAAGTGTTGCTGTAGTTCACATATTCACAGACACAGAAGCAAAAGATAATGATTTACTACAGTAGGGCCACGCTTTACGGCGCTTCACTTTACAGCCATTCGCTAATACAGCAGTCTCAATTAGATGCAATTAGACTAAAGCCCCACTCATATGGCGCTTGTTCCGCTTTTACAGCGGTTTTCGGGCATCACGCGCCATTCTATTTAATGAGTTCTGCTTTACAGTGGTTTTCGCTTTATAACCCGCCGTATGAGTGGGGCCCTACTGTATAGGAAACTTCACTAAAATTGCAAAATAAATCAAACATATTTAAAGTGACTATCTGAACTAAATCAATTATCTTAATATTGTTGCTTCCTCCCTGCTAAAATAAGATCAGCACAGCACATATCTTGTTTCTGGGTTTTTTTTGGTTGATTGCAGGTGTTGTCACCACTCACTATATGCTCAGAGGCACATACCAAATTCTTCCAAGCTATACAGCAAGTGGATTGGACTGTGAAAGGCCAATTCAAATTGTGTTTGCATTTTGCCAGATTTGTAGGGCAGTACAATATCTCAGAGAAGAGGTCAGGTCTCCTGCTCCCCTGGTGCATTCACTATAGCTGCCCAATTTCCCTGCTTTTCAAAGTTTGATAGAAATATCTGTGGGCTATAGATACGTTCTTAAACTGCAAGGTTTTTTGCCTATTAGTGAATTTCTCCACTTTTTAATCCAGGAGGTAAGAAATGGGATCCTGTGCAAGTTTGCTGAGAATGGATTGATCATTTGCATGCTTATTGAGTTCAATGGGATTTATTCCCCTGCAATCATGGTTAGGATAGATAAAACTGACCATGGGGAGATGGGGAGGGGAGAAGGAGTAACAGCAGGGGTAGGGGAGGAGAAGGGAGGGGAGGAGGAAAGGCAGAGGGGAGAAAGGGGAGGGGAGCAGGGGGAAGGGTCAGGGAGGGGCAGGTTTCATCATTCCCATGCTTATTGAGTTCAGTGGGATTTACTCCAGTGCAATCATGCTTAGGATAAGTGAAACTGACCATGAGGGAGGAAAACAGGGAGGGAGGGAGAGAGGGAGGGCTGAAGTGGACAGCGGAGGAGGAAGGAAGAAGGGAGGAAAAGGGGAGGAGGAAGGGAGAGGAGAGAGGAGGGGAAGAGGAGAGGAGAAGGGGAGGGGAAAGGCAAGTCTGATCATTTGCATGCTTATTGAGTTCAATGGTATTTGTGTAATCATGCTTAGAATAGGTAAAACTGACCTTGGTGGAGGACGACACAGGAGAGGGAAGGACGAAGGGGGGAAGAAGGAGGGGGAAGGAGGGGGAGGAGAAGAGGGAGGGAAGGGCAAAGTAAGGGGGAGGAAAGGGGCAAAAGGGTGGGGATGGAGGGGAGGAGGGGAGAGCAGGTTTGATCATTTACATGCTTTTTGAGTTCAGTGGGATTTACTCCTACACAATCATGCTGAGGAAAGGTGAAACTGACCTGGGGGAGAGGCAGGGAGAGGGAGGAGGGGCAAGGGGGAGAGAAGGGAAGGAAGGGTAGTAGGGGTAGGGAGGAAGGGGGAGGGGAGGAGAGGAGATTGGGTGGGCAGGCACTGGGCAGAGGGAAAGCCCCTTTCCTTTCCAAAAGGAAAACATTGTGAACAGTATCGTTGCTTTTCAGGGTTTCCCCCACCTTTTTATTCTACAGCAGGCACGTGTAGCTTCCCACCCAAATTTAAACCAAAGCTGTCCCTGGCCACATCCACATCTGACCTTTATATCACTTTAGACTGACATGCCTTCTCCCAAAGAATCCTGGGAAGTGTAGTTAGTGAAGGGTGCTGAAGTTGCAAGAAGAGGCCCTGTTCCCCTCACAACTACAATCCCCAGAAGACGGGCTGACTGTTAACCTACTCTGCCAGCTCTGCCAGGGAAATAGGAGTCTCCTAACAACTCTCAGCACCCTTCACAGACTACACTTCCCAGGATTTTTGGGGGGAAGCCATGACTGTCAAAAGTGAATTAAATGTCTGACATGGGTGTGGCAACCTGATCAGCCAAGCCAAACAGCTGTGAGTGTGGCTTTTAGAACACTGACAGTTGTTACTGAGCATGACCAAAGCTATAATAGACTTCAATGTAAATTTCTTAAATTAATTAAAGATCAGCCAGACATTTTTTTACTTTTAAACTGCAGAAGTTGAAGGTCAGAGAATGGGGCAAGTCAGTAATAGGATTGCAAGTACTCTGTGAACATGGCTGATTTTTAATTAATTTCAACAAATTATGAGACAACTGACAGAAAAAAGTCCAAAAGGGGTCTGGTTTTTTCTCTCTCTCTTTTTACACTTTGAACTCTCGATTCTCTCTGACTATTTTGTGTATCACCAAAACAATTTAGAGGGTTGTTAAGCAAGGGTTTCTGAGTTCAGGACTATACGTTTTGTAAGGTTTTGTTTTGAAATGAGCTTATGGGAAGCATCAGAATGGCATGGGGGATATTTTCAATTTAACAAAGGTTTTCAATTTAATAAAGGTCTGATGTGGGTGTGGCCCCCTGATTAGGCAAGCCAAGCAGCTGTGAGTCTGGCTTTTAGAACACTGCCAGCTGGTTCTTACTGAGCATGCCTGGCCCTATCATTGAGTTCAATGCTAAATTAATTAAATTAATTAAAAATCAGCCAGGCACTTTTTTAAGATGAAGTTCAGAGAATAGGGCAAGGCAGTAATAGGATTGCAGGTACTCTGTGAACATGGCTGATCTTTAATTAATTTCAACACATTATGAGATGACTGACAGAAAAAAGTACAACAGGGCTCTGGGTTTTCTCTCTCTCTTTTTAGCCTTTGAACTCTCTATTCTCTCTGACTTTTTTGTGTATCACCACGAAAACTTAGAGGGTTGTTAAGCAAGCATTTCTGAGTTTAGGACTATAAATTTTGTAAGGTTTTGTTTTGACATGAGCTTATGGGAAACAGCAGGATGGCATGGTGGTATTTTCATTTTAACATGGTGGAATGTGAAAAATCCATGCTGGCTATAGTATACAGCCACTCTTGTAGGTGTATAATTTACAACAGATATAACGTATAAAACAAGAAATTTAAATACATAAAGAAAATTAACAGGCAATTTGATCACTTATAAAATTAAAATAGGTTATAATCTAAAATCAGAGCATTTAGCAAAAATGTTAAATCAAGGCATCCCATGAACAGGTGACTGCATTATCAAAAATAAAATTTTCATGAATTCTTGATGGTGCCAAAGCAACAAGTGAGACCCTATAAATTATAGTAATGTCTGTATCAGACAAGAGTAGAAAAATCATCTCTAATAGTATCTGGGATAGTTTATCTGAAACTCTGGTATTTCTGGAGTCTCAATATCCTAATACTAGATTTTTGTTATGTGGATATTTTAATGCTAGAATTCGTGCTGGCCTGGCCAATCAAGTGGACTGTACAAATCATGGAGCAGGTTTGCAAGATTTAATTATTGATAGAAACTCCTGGAATAAAACTATTAACAAACCAGGCCTGAAGCTCCTTCCCTCTATCATCTACAGTGTCTTCATGGCATTTGTTGTGATAAGACTAAGGGCACATATACTTACTTTACCAACAGAGGTGCCAACACAATAGATTACATGGCAATTTCTGATACCTTACTGCGTGAAATAAAAAGCTTTGAGGGTGACCACTTTCCCTTGCTGTTGACAGCCAACCTTTCAAACCTCTGTTCCCCCTATTTCCACCAAAAAATAGATGGAATTCATCTTGGGAAACAGAGGGTATTTTGTCCCCACATTTCCTTCACATTTAAGAGTAATATCTTTAAATCTCTCTGTCAAGATATCTCGGTTTCTGATTCAGACGCATTACAAGCTAACCAAATGATTACACAAAATCTTAGACCTGTGTTGGTTCGTAACAAACAGCTTAATTTTAATAGACCACCAACTAATAGCTGGTTTGACCAAAAAAATGCAGAGCTGCCAAGAAAATACGTATGAACTATTCACACCAGGCTGCTAGAAACAGAGCCAACATCTCCCTTGCATATTTAGTGTCTCTGAGGTCATCTTATAAGGCACTTTTAAAACAAAAGAAAAAAAAGAAAAGTATGCCAAATTACAATGGCAACAATTAGGCCTGGCAGTGCAGGAAAAAAAAGGTGTCCAGGTTCTGGGACATTGTTTTATTATTTTTATTTATTTATTTATTATTTGATTTATGTCCTGACCTTCCTCTCGGCAGGAGCCCAGGGCGGCAAACAAAAGCACTAAAAACTTTAAAACATCATAAAAACAAACTTTAAAACACATTAAAACAAAACATCTTTAAAAACGTTTCTTAAAAAAGCTTTCAAAACATCATCTAAGATTAAAAACCTTTTAAAAAAGCTTTAAGAACATATTAAAAAGCAATTCCAACACAGATGCAGACTGGGATAAGGTCTCAACATAAAAGGCTTGTTGAAAGAGGAAGGTCTTCAATAGGCACTGAAAAAATAACAGAGATGATGACTGTCTAATATTTAAGGGGAAGGAATTCCAAAGGGTAGGTGCCACCACACTAAAGGTCCATTTCCTATGTTGTGCAGGACAGACCTCCTGATAAGATGGTATCTGCAGGAGGCCCTCACCTGCAGAGCGCAGTGATCGACTGGGTATATAAGAGATAAGACAGTCTTTCAGGTATCCTTTCTTCAGGTATCTTTCAGGTATTGTTTCCTTCGGTTAGACCCATATTGGTCGGACAAATACGTGCAAGTGAATGGTACATTCACTTTAGTATGCTTTATGGGACTACTGATATGGAGGGACTACTGATATGGAGTTTAGTCCTCCCATTTCCTTTGCAGCATCTAATCTGCCCCAGTGGCCTTCTGTCTCTGAATTTGAGATAAAGAATCTTATTACATCTCTCAAGCCTGACAAGGCCCCAGGTGAACGTATGATGCCACCTGAAATATACAAGTATTTCTCTGATTGGTGGGCCTCTTTATTGGCTAAAGTGTTTACTCAAATTAATAACTCAGGTATATTTGCAGCTGATTGGAAACAGAGCATTGTTTCCCCCATTTATAAGAACGGAGATAAAAGGGATCCTAACAACTAACGGCCAATAAATCTTTTGGACATAGATTCTAAATTATACAGCAAATTTCTCTTAAACAAGCTAGAGGATTGTGAAACTTCTAATCATATCATTCACACTGAACAGGCTGGGTTTAGAAAAGGCTAAAGGTACTACTGATCATTGCTTAACTCTTTATTTTTTAGCTCAACAGGCCATTACAGGCCCCACCAAACACCTTTACATCACCTTTGTTGACTTTGCTGCAGGGTTTGATTCGATTGATAGAAACCAGTTGTAGCTTAAATTGGCAGGTGCTATTATCAATAAATGTCTCTTTCCTTGATTAAAGTACTCTTTGCCAACACATTTGCTAGAGTAAAAGCTGGGATTTCTGGTTCTTTAACTGAAGCTATTGTCACCACCAAAGGTATAAAACAAGGGTGCCTTCTTTAATTTATATTTAAATGATTTAGTCCCAAAGTTATCTGGTTCAAAATTCTTTCCTCCTTCAATAGAATCAAGAAAGATTTCCTTTTTTTTGTATGCTGATATGATTTTATTATCACTTACTCGAATAGGCCTAAGAAGGCTGTTGTTTAAGCTTAGTGACTATTACACAAAAGAAAAGTTAAATATCAATTATGCCAAAATGAAAGTGATGATATCGCTTCTCGGCCTTTTGGCTAAGATCAAGTGTAGTATTCGGAAAGAGGCTTGTCATTTTCATGTTAGTAAAGCAAATACACAGTCTGGTCAATTTCACCTTAGCAAAGCAATCTCACATGCTAGTCAATTTCACCTTAGCAAAGCAATCTCACATGCTAGTCAATTTCACCTTAGCAAAGCAATCTCACATGCTAGTTAATTTCACCTTAGCAAAGCAAAGTTCAATCTAGTGTCAGGAAAAGCTGTGGAAACTCGCAGTGTTTACAATCGGTCTGCAAAGATACCAAACCTGCAGACTACCAGGAAGTCTGGTGCCAAGTTTGATTTTAGTGAAATTTTCACCCACCCCTAGTTGAAAATTTGTCATAATGGCTGGAGAATGTAAAAAAGTCAGCTCAGATATGCATATTCCCCAGTTCCTGTTGGGGATTATGCATAATGACCAGAGAATGTACAAAATGCAGTAGAGATATTTATATCTGCCAAGGCCTGTTGGAGACTATATATCGGCAGGAAATGTTCACAATTCCCTCTTCATGGATGGATTATGTGCACATTCTCCATGAAGCCTGATGAACGTGCCCAAAAATCAGTTTGTATGCACATTAACTGCTCAGCTTACATTCCCCTTAACATATACAAATGTTTCAAAATATAGATCAGAGATGTGCTTGAATTTCGCAAAATTTGAATGTGACACTGGATTTCCTATTTATTTGCTTTTTTTGTCTTCACGGATCAGTTTTTTTCTAGCAGTTACTAGATGCGGGGAAGCTCTTTCAGGGGCTGTTCCACCAGTTGCATCATTATCATTACCACTGAATGCATTTGATATGCACAATCCCCACCACACCCTGCAGGTTTCCTTAGAATTTTTGAGGGAGGGGAACACAGCTACTTGATGTGAACAAGACGGAAAAGCAAAGAAAGGTTTTGTGTAGCATCTCACAAGAAAATGAATGACAAACACAGGGCCCTCGTGACAATACTGTTTTACTCCTGCAAGGAATAATTTCTGCGGACATGCTTTGGTTGAGAAGCCATCTGTTTGCTTTAAGAAAATTGGTTGTGAATATAAGCTACTTTCTTTAAAAAGCAAGCAAAATAATGTCAACACCTTACAAAACCAAATACTAGAAAGAATGTGGGTTCAGTTCCAAAAATCAGGTTAAACCAAAATAACCCCTGGAAATAGTCACTGCAATAATCTGAGAGCATAAAGCCATTGTCTTCTCTCCCCTCCCCCACTCACTCACACACATACACACCTCATTGTTTTTGTCAAACAAAAATTACATTTCTCTATCCTAGCCTTCGAAGGCTCTTGCTTCTTTCAGCTATTGATGTTATTACTGACTCTAGAAATAAATATCAAATCAAAGTAGGAAAATGCTAAAGTCAGTGTTTGGTAGAATGTTACATAAGACTGAAAGTTACTGATCACATCTTCTAATAAAATATTAAAGGGGTTATATGAAAGGGAGCTGTATTTAGCAGACATTCCCCCCCCCAATAAAATGCACTTCCCATTTCACCAATTTTTCAGTGAGGCCATCTTGTCAACAATTACCTTCAGAGAGGACTTCCTCCAACACCCATTCATACCTGGCCACATAACGCCAAAGTAGTAATATTCCACTGAGAGCCCCTTCATGGTTCCAGTCAGCAGAAGCTTCAGCACCATTTTTGTCTGAAAAATAGCCTTTCTTCTTCCTAGCAACAGCGACATCATTACACAGCCAGTCATATTGGGCTACATGATGACATCACTGAGAGCAAACATTTGGCCTCAGTGCTATCAGAGTGTAGCCAATTATGATAGGTTGGAGGATGTCACTATTACTAGGCAGAAGGGCTATTTTTCAAAGGGAAAAAAGATGATGTTGCAGCCGCCTATGACCATCAGCCTGAGGGCATCCAGCTAAGGTTTGGACAGCAGAAGTATGTGATCATTCCAATATGTGATCAGGAGAGCACCTGTGTATTATGCAAATCACACAGGTTGGTGGCCCCCACATGTGGCATGTGTCTGGTATGCAGCTGACTCACAAAGATCTGTGCTACTGCAGGCACGTTATGACAGCCAACCTCTTCTACATACACATTTGCAGGGAAATGTAAAGCTAGAGAAAGAAGAGGATATTTCATATTTCTATTTCTATTTCCATCATATTTCATATTTCTATTTCTAGGCCCATCAATGATGATTACTTCAGCTGAGAAGTAACAGGAGGTAACATTTGGCATTTATTTGCTCCCTGGTGAGCCACTGCTTTGCCTAATGATGACTCATGCTGTTGCAGACTTTCCTTGAAAGGACTTGCCAATGCAACCATCTGTATTTATAGTTAGCAGGCCACAAAAAAAGTACCAGATACTGGTGCTAGTAATGTTTGCCTCAGTGAATATTCTCGAGCTCAGATGAAACTCCACGTCAGAAAAGAATTCTCAGCTTACCCCTCTCACCAACTCAGTTCCCCACTCCCAATTTCTCAACCCCTTCCCCCTTTTCTTTACACACTATTTCCTGACCTCCAGGCTGGCAGCAGCAAGAGGGACGCTCCAGCTACTGGGAGAGGTAAGGAAGGAGGAACTGCCATTGCATTAGTCCTGGGGAAAAATCACATTTCCCATGGACCACTGGAACCGTTGATTCTCCTGGCACACTGTTGTATAGCATGCCAGGTGCCAGAAAGAGAAAAGAGGGAGAGAACTCATCTCTTTCTTCTTCCTACGGCTGGAGTGCCACTGGTGCTTTTGTCACTGGCGTAACCAGTAGGTAACATTAAAGGGAAAGAGACCAGGGTGCTGAGGATGGGGAATTCCACTCTGGCTCAGAAATAAGCCTAGCTACTGGCTTGTGGAAAATAATTTGGCTGATTTCCAAGCCAAAGCTGATGTACCCTGCAGATGGTTCATCCATCACGAATCTCAAGAGTGGCTAAGCGAGCAAATTATGTACTCAGTCCTGGGAAGTAAGAAAATGGAGCAACAGCGGCATATGCTTATTACTCTTAAAGTCTTAGCAGTAAAATCTAGGATGTGTATCAGCTGAAAATCTGAAGGTATGCTTTCACAATCTCTGCACAGAAGGTTCCCCAAAATGAGTCACTAGAAACATTTTACTAAGTTAATATACAAGAAGGTGCTGAGATAATGTATGATATGAGCAATATAAATTAAATATTATTGTTTTTATAATTCCCCCACCCACCCTCAAAATCCCATAGCTATGCCAACTATCTTTAAAAATCTGTATCATCTGCAGCAAATTCATGTGCTTTTCTAAAGGGACAAGGGAGAAATTAATGAAAGCAGTTACAGAGTAGGGGTTAAGAGGGTTGTATCAATTTCAAGAGGAGATGAAACAAGCAGCCAGAGGCAGGGAACTTATAACACTCAACAGCTAGAATGAACAAACAAACAAACAATCCCATCTTTTCCATCCTTCTCATGTGAGGTAGGAAGGTTCATCCATTAGTATCAACTGGCAGAACTAAAGTCCTCAGTAGGTTGTGAACCGGAGAGACAATACAGGGGATTTAGCCTGCCTACCACTAGCAGGGGTGACAGAGAAACCATCCAGATCATCAAGGGAACATCTTAACAGCAATAGGCTACAGCAGGTCACGTGATAGCATCTGACTCCTATAAAAGCTTCCAGGTTGGGCATGCTCACTGATTTGAGCAACAGGAGTCTCTTTGTCTGAGTGAGGAGTGAGCTCTGGCACTCATTGGATCAGCTGAATCCCTACTTAACTATTCTCCACACTGGAATGTGAATTGACACAATTTTGATAACTACATAGAGAATGCCACAAAAAATATTACAAAGCCATCACATAACTAAGGGTTGGTAAGCAAATGGTTAACAAGATGAAATCAACTCGTAATACCGATTGGGAATTCTTCTTCTACATGCATATTGATTACCTGTCAGATATTTCTTCTGCATTGTACATTCAAACATGTTTGGAACTGCATCATGAAGAAAAGGCCAGGTTTGTTACACAGTTTCCTGAATCTATGGTTACTGCCTGTAACTGTGTCCATACAGTTCTTAATATCTTTCAATGTAACTTTAACATCCTTGTTAATGTAGTATTCATGGCGAAGACTATCAATGCCTAAACATAAGCTTGCACTGAGCTCTGAGTGTTAAATAGTCCCTCAACTTTATTTAAAGTGCAAATTAGACATCTTACCACAAAAGAATCTTAAACGAGTTAATTACGAGGCTTTATGCCTTTCTCAGTTCTGAAAGGTCTGGACTTCAGATTATGATTAAACAGGCCTATTAAAGCAAGCAAAGTCAGGTTGACTAATTCCAAAATAGTCTAGAGAGAATTCATTGTATTACTAACTTGCTGTTTCAAGGCCCCAGACAAAAATATGAACAACTGAAGAAGCAGTGAGAGAGAAGGAGGGGTGAGGAAATCAGTTGTCTTGCCTTCTGTAACCCCATCAGTTAATTAAGACAGGGTGTCTCTCAGCTTGTTTTCCAGATGTTGGAAGGCAGTCTAAAACATCTGGACTAGTCAAGAGAAGATAACCACCTGTAAATTAGATATTCCCAATGTCTACTTAGGTAGCAGCCAATGCAAAAGTTTATTTCCTAACACAATGTATATAAAGGGAAAAAAACTGGTCACAGTTTTGATACTGAAACAAAGTCAAATTGTTAGATAAAACCAGAGAAATAAGTCTAGAATATAGATAAATGAAAGGAATAGTTTTTTATATCAACAAATCCTCAAGCAAGATGAGAGTCTAGTCTAGGAACATTTAGCTATTGCTTGTATATCTAGAGGTGGTATTGCATTAGTGGAAAGCACTTCTGCTTGCCAAAAAAAAGGCAGTCAAATTTTGCCACAATTTTCCACCCGCAGCCACTGTAGCCTGCCCCACACTCCAAAAGTTGCTCCAAAGAGGTGGAAGACCCCATGGAACATTGTGGGATATGGTGTGGAAAGCTGCATTAGATTGGGACATCAGCAGCTATTGGGTGAAGCACTTTCCACTAGTCCACAGCTATTATTGGATCGAACCATATTTGCAGATCCTAAAAGTGGATAATTAATCACCCAACTTCCATCTAATTACTCTGTAGCTAATGCTTAGCTTCTCCTAAAGTGATTTATCAGCCACTCTTCAGAATAGCCATCAACAACATGGCTACCAGCTTATTCTCACTTTAGGATAACAAAAGATGGCTTGGCGGGCCACCAAAGAGTTTGCACCTCAGTAATAAAAGCCAATTAAAACATTGTGCTCCGTCGTGCCACTGTGCTTTAAACAAAGCTCTAATCTGAAACTTATGGGGAGTTCTTAGAGATGAATGATACAGTGCAATATTCTCATTTTGCTACATCAAGCGAGCTTTTTACAGCCAAAACTAGAACTAGCTTAAATGTAAAGGATTTTCTCTAACATCCAGTTACACTAGCTGAATTACCGCATGTCAGCCTGACAAATATAACAATCTGCACCTCAAAAACTGTATTAGGAGAAGGTCTGTTTCTTGAGAAAAGTAGAAAATCAGTCCCCGAAACATAAGCATACTTATTAGCATACAAATCCTGTTGATTTAAAGTGCATCATATTACATCAGATCGCAAGGCAGCAAACAATGAAAACGTTTTGTTGCTGGTCATTCTTATTGATTGTGAAGCACTTTGTATGTTTTTAAGGAAAAGCAGCTTAGATGTTTTAAAAACAAACAGAAAACATCATACTACTACTCCATTGTTTGGCAGAAGACTATGAGAATCAGAAGCTAATCTAGTTACACTAGCTGAATTACCACATGTCAGCCTGACAGATATAACTATGTTATGTTTTACTCATAAATTTCAGATTAGAGCTTTGTTTAAAGCACAGTGGCACAATAGAGCACAATGTTTTAATGTGTCAGCCCTGGAACATGAGAATTATTAAAGCAGATGGGACTCTGCCTCCATGAACAGTTCATTTCTCTTACCAATCCCATCTAGCTAGGGCTATGCATGCAGAAGCCTGCTTTTAGAGGTGGGAACATATCCCAGCATAAGGGCCTCATCAGGGTGTAAAGAACACTGCAAGCAGTCCACACTCATAAAAGGAGGCAATCCTTTTGTGAGACATGGGTTCTGTACAGAATGCATTCCAGTGTTGCCATTGTGATTGGTCATGCATTGCCCTGCTGGTAGGCACAAATGGTTCTGCTGCCAATCTCTTCAACCCTGACAGCAGATGAGCCAATGAGAGAAGGGAAGAGAATTGCCATTAACAGGCTGGCAGCTCAAGGGCAGAGCAAAAAGCTCCCATGGGCTGTTATTTGTCCAGCCCTACCCTAGCTACATCAGGGCAGGAAAACATCATGCATTTCTTTAAAAATGTAATGTAAAAATGTAATGTAAAAGTGAAATTCATGACAACTTGAAAGCCAGCTACTGCAGTCAGCTCAGGTTGATCCAGTGTTGACAAGACCTCTTTTTTTGTACCTGGAGTTAGCTCCGAACATTTTAATGTAGTGTAGTATAGGGATGGGATCTGTTGGCTGGTGTCACTTTCCATTGCTTTTACCAGTACAATTTTTCTCCTCCCCCCAAATTTTGATATTAATATTGGTAATTTGAAAGGAAAAACCTACAAATGAAACGGAATACTGAAATTTTGAAAGACTATGTCAATATTTTGAAGGAAATATTGATATTTTGAAAGAAAAGGAAAGCAGCTTTGCCAGCTTCTCCTCCTCCCCTGTGACTGAGGCTGGTCAGTTTTCACATTAGCAAGCAGAGACAGTCTGTTTTGGAAAGGAGAAAAGCAGTGCCTCCCATCTACCACCTCTTCCTCAGCAAGCCTAGAGTCCTTAACATTTGAGAGATTCTCTAGGGCTAAGCTTGCCTTTTAATCTCTATTACAGGCTTGGCTTCCTTCGTCCTGCTTGGAGCTTAGATTATTGGAGTGGGGGGTAGGTGGGTGGGGGAGAGAGAGTGAGTGAAAGAGAGAGCTTTACTGCTGTGCTGTAAAATTAATAAAAGAACAATATATTTAAGGGAATATGTAAGAGGAAATCTGGTGTTTGGGGAAAGCAGTTGAAGTTCAGAGTAAACATGATCACTCTGCAAAGATGGAGAATATGCGGAACATTGAAAAATGCTAAATCTGAATTCTACGGAATTCTCACCCATCCCTAGTTTAGCATCCCCTGCTAGTGGATAACAATGGCCTGCCAGCACCCTTTCCAGAGAGTTTCTCCTATTTAAAGAAATATGCTTGCATATAGAATAGAATCTTCCTTTCCTTCAAGTTGTCCTCACTCAAGGAAGCATAACATTCTCCAGCCAGGCTTTTGTGTCCAAGTAAAAATCAACTCATTTGAAATGTGGTGTTGGAGGAGTGCTTTGCAGATACCATGAAAATGACAAATAATTGGGTGGTAGAACACATTAAACCAGAGCTATCATTAGAAGCTAAAATGATGAAACTGAGGTTATACTTTGGACACATGAGAAGACATAACTCACTAGGAAAGAGAATAATGCTGGGGAAAACAGAAGAGGGTAGAAGAAGAGGAAGGCCAAACAAGAAATGGATTGATTCCATAAAGGAAGTCACAGGCCTCAACTTGCAAGATCTGAACAGGGTGGTTTATAACAGATTCTATTGGAGGTCGCTGATTCATAGGGTCACCATAAGTCATAATCGACTTGAAGGCACATAACAACAACAAATTCCACATCTGACATTAAAATAATGAGTTTTAGCATTTCATTTCAACAGGGGGAAGCCCTAGACTCTGACTTGGCAATTTGTTTTCACAGGAAAGCGTCAAGACCTAGAACCTAAGCTCCTCCAATATACTGTGTGTTGTCATTTGCAGGCTGATTGAAGAGCAGAGTGATTCTGGACATATACAAAGTGTCATTGTATAAGGACAACAGCTTCCATGCATCATGCTGAGTTAAAAGACAGGAATTTGAATATGACTCTCAAGCAGACCTTGGACTGAACCCCTCCCACTTTTCAAAATAAACACCCATTTACAAATGAAAGATCAATCTTTTAAAATGAATACTATATTTTAAAAAAAGAAAACCATGCTGGATATTACACAGTTAAAATATTGACATCTAATCATCTAATGCAGGCTACGAACTGCCATCCCCACCCTTTACTATAGTCTCTTCTTTTTCCTCACTGCCGAGTGAGCTTTTTTGTAGATGCTTTTCAAAGTGATCAAAGTTAAACCATTTAATGCAACTAAGAGTTGGCCCTTAGACAGGATAGAAGTGGGGAGGGACCAACCACTGAAAGTATCCATTCCCTCTCTTAGCATGCCTGTACATATATACTTCAAGGCAAGAGTGGTCTGCCATTTGTTTGGGATGCTTTTTACAGGATATTATCTGCTCCAGGGCCTTGGCTTGAGCAAAATGGCTCTGGATCCTAATATGTTTCTAATATAGTTCTTTATTTCTTTCCTGGTTCACAATTACTGCAT
Organism: Rhineura floridana; assembly: GCF_030035675.1. Lineage (NCBI taxonomy): Eukaryota > Metazoa > Chordata > Lepidosauria > Squamata > Rhineuridae > Rhineura > Rhineura floridana. The sequence continues at coordinate 21,848,576 of NC_084481.1, forward strand.
TATAGAAATACTGATAACACCACATCAACGAGGTACAACATTTTTGGGGGAGGAGATCAAAGGTTCAAATTGCACATTTTTTTTAGCTGAATACTTAAGAGCTTCAAATGTAAAATGTAAAGTGCTTGTAATGATGTAAATAAATGTTAGCCTAGCATGAAGTTCTGGTTCAGCCTCTCCTGGGATGTAAGTAGCTTTTTTGTTATACACTCACATGACTCTCACACAGGTCATCTGATGTAGGTGATGTCACCTTTTTCCTACGGTGCCCTAACAATAAACTGAAGCCTACAGGGATTGCCTCTCTATGAAGTTTGGGTAAGCAGCTCTTCTTTTCTTTTTTATTTAAAAAAACCATTCAGAGAAGGAATTAACAGAGGCTTTACTGCTCTACCCTCTTTCTCTACATTCTCTGGTTCACTTGCCCTATTTAAAGCTAGCTGTAAGTTGTCAAGGATACAAATTCAGATGACTGGAGTTTTCTCCCATTGTTTTTATTGTAAAGCCTCCCTCATATTGAGAGTACTGTAATCCTTTGATCAGTTTAGTGACTCTGACAGCTCTTGTACAAATCCTCTTCAACACCTTCTGCATTAAGAGCTCATAAAAGCTGCCAGTCTAACCATGCAGCTGGGGAAACACTCTGCCCTGAGCCATGCTGAATTCGAAGAAATATTACGAGACTCTTGTTTTATCCATATAAAACTAGTGGTTCTCCAATTCCCATCTGTCAGTCACATGCCGCAACTAAGCATCTCAAATGGTGAGGGAGTGATAATAAACAAGCAAACAAAAATTAAGATTTTATCCAAGAGCAAATAAGAAATAGTTCCTATGATTAAAGAGAAATATAATAAATTTCATCATCGTAGGGAAGTCTGTGGCCATGTGATTTGAATGCTTGCTCAGTCTTCTGTCCAGGTGCTAACTGATGATGGTAAACCTCAAGGCTCCTTGCTCTCCCTTCTTATGGTTTTTTTTTAAAAACCAGATTTGGGCTGAACAGCCCTTCAAACAGAGGATGCCTTCAAAAAGAGGCCTGGCAGCCCTTCAGATAGAGGCTTGTCCCCGTGAAATAGGACACATTGCCTCCCTACTAGAGTTGTTATAAAGTACAAAGATGTAGATACAACAGAATGTTCTTAAAATGCTATATTTTCTTTCCATTTTATTTTATAGGGCTTTCAGTCTAGTCTTACAAAATGTGAGATGGGAGATCCAAATATTCAATTCTGCAGACCACACAACACATCTTAGCAGGATCTACAACTAGCTTCATCAATATTAGTCTTGAATACCCATGACATTTCTGCCATATAATATTTTATTTATTCCTGTACAGCAAGGATATAGGCTGGCATGGACAACAGGCAAGATGTTTGATTCCTGTGGCAAATCCTGTGACGTCCAGGTCAATTTAGCAATACAAGCTAGGGAATGAAGCAGTGTCATACTCTTTCCTGTTACGCTTTCTCCTTCTTTGGCAAACAATTGGGAAGCTGTTCTTGTATACACCTCTAAAACGATTCCTATGGTTTTGAAGTGCCTGCTCTGATATCTAAACCAATTACAGGGACATTTCCTTCTTAGCCCAAAGTAACCCTCAGACAGTAAACAGCTTAGCATACAGTTCTAGGGAGGTGTAGGCTGATTTCCAGAATGGGAGATCTGTTATGGGTATAACAGTATACATCAGGGCATTCCCACATTATATTGAAGGAGAGGGTCATTTGAACAATGGTCAGTGGAAGAAGTCTATGACTTCTCAGAAAGATGACTGAAAACACATAGTTCTAACCAGTACAGAAGAAGCTGGACTAGACAAGCGAGATTCCTGAAAGGAATGTCTTGAGTGGGCCAAGCAGTCAATCACTGAAGTTTTGTGGACAGAACATAAGGCCTATTTCACATACAGGAATCTAAGGCCAATTTCTTGCAGCAGAGAAGGCGGCAAAACATCTACTAGATTGTACTATTTCAGATGGGGGGGGTTCTTACTTATTTACAAGAGTTATATCCAGCTTCTCTATTACTAAATGCTTGCCAAACAAAAAAACCCTTTCTGTACACGGAAAGCTTGTTATTAGGAGAAATGTTCTAACCAAGCCTTCTTCCTGAGATGCTTGTTTCTAAGTGCAGAGAATTTTGTTTTACGTTGAATTATTCAATCATGTGACAACTCACTTCTCAGCTGCCAACTGAGGTGGACCAGGCCAGAAACATTTTACCACTTTACCTATTTGTTATATGAACTAGGCTCCAGAGAAAGTAGGTCCCCAAAGAATGAAGAGTCCCATTAATCTAACAGTGTATGAAAATATCATCTCAACCCAGGAACCTATTTTGTTGAGGCAGAATGATGGTTCTCATTTTTAAGTCGCCCTCAAGAAGTCATTCTAACATAAAAATACATTTGTTTATTCACTGCTGTTTATGCTAGCGTGGGATCTCAGAACATCAATCGCTTAAAAAAATCTATTTAAAAAACAGTAAATCATGTTATGTTAATTTCACTTCTAATTGGAGAAAGGAAGGATAGCTAGAGATGGGAAGATAAAATCAGTACCCCCCCCCGAAAAGTATTTTTAGCCTTTAAAGCAAGTAATCATGAAATTTAAAATCACATTGTCTTTTCAATAATACATCTGTATGATTTCATCCAGCTCTTCAGAGATAAGACTAATGGAATTACAGAAATCTTATGAGTTATAATCAGGGACAACAGGATCTTTATAAGCACCAAATGACCACAAACTATACTGTAAAAATACAGCTGTACAAAAAGGCCCAAACTAGGCATTAGAAACAGACAGCAGTTCTTTTAAACAGATTGGAGCCAATAATGGAGTATGTCCATGCTAAACCACTAAATGAACGAGGTCCGACTTCCAGATTAAGGGCAGGGCTAGCAACACATTTAGGTGTATGCATTATAACTCTAAGGAAGAAGGACTAAGCTCACTGTTGTTTCACACAAACGTCCAAGTCTAGTTTTCGCTCAAGCCTTTTTCCTTTCAAGCAGCCTAATTGGAGGGGGGAGGCATGTTTCATTGTCTTTGCTGTTGCTGAAAAATTAGGAATCATAAACTCTTGTTGATCCATTGAAAACCACTCACAGATCCACCAAGAGATCCCCCCCTTTGTTAAAGATTTATATCCCACCCTTCCTCCCAGTAGGAGCCCATGGCAGCAAACAAAAGCACTAAAAACACTCTAAAACATCATAAAAGCAGACTTTAAAATATATCAAAACAAAACTTCTTTAAAAACATTTTTAAAAAGCTTTAAAAACATATTTCCTTTAAAAAAAGCTTTAAAAACATATTTCCTTAAAAAAAAGCTTTAAAAACATATTAAAAAGCAATTCCAACAGACACAGACTGGGATAAGGTCTCTACTTAAAAGGCTTCTTGAAAGAGGAAGGTCTTCAGTAGGTGCCGAAAAGATAACAGAGAAGGCCCCTGGCTAATATTTAAGGGGAGGGCATTCCAAAGGGTAGGTGCCACTACACTAAAGGTCCATTTCCTATGTTGTGCAGAATGGACCTCCTGATAAGATGGTATCTGCAGGAGGTCCTCACCTTCAGAGCACAGTGATTGACTGGGTATATAAGGGATAAGACAGTATTTTAGGTATCTTGGTCCCAAGTTGTATAGGGCTTTGTACACCAAAACCAGAACCTTGAATTTAGCCCAGTAGCTAATAGGTAGCCAGTGCAATTCTTTCAGCAGCAGGGTTACATGTTGGCGATACCCTGCACCAGTGAACAGTCTCGCCACCACATTTTGCACCAGCTGCAGCTTCCAGACCAACCTCAAGGGCAGCGCCACATAGAGCCTGGAAGTTACCAGTGCATGGATGACAGAGGTCAGGCTATCCTGGTCCAGAAACAACCGCAGCTGTCTTACCAGCCAAAACTGGTAAAAGGCATTCGTAGGCACTCAGGTCACCTGGGCCTCTAGTGACAAAGATGGATCCAGGAGCACCCCCAGACTATGGACCTGCTCTTCCAGAAGGAGTATGACCCCATCCAAAGCAGGCAACTGACCAATTATCCAAACTCAGGAACCTCCAACCCAGCGTCTCCATCTTGCTAGGATTCAGACTCAGTTTGTTGGCCCTCATCCAGCCCACCACCAAGTACAGGCAGCGGTCCAAGGCTTGCACAGCCTCTCCCGGTTCAGATATTACAGAGAAATAGAGCTGGGTATTATCAGTGTATTGCTGACACCTCGCCACAAATCTCCTGATGACCATTCCTAAGGACTTCATATAGACATTAAACAGCATGGGGGACAAGATGGTACCCTGTAGCACCCCACAGCACAACTTCCAGGGGACCGAAAGACAATTACCCAATGCTACTCTCTTGAAAATGACTATGGAGACAGGAACCACTGTAAAACAGTGCCTCCAATACCCATCTCACCAAGTCGGCCCATGACAATGGGGTGACATCTAACCCCCCATCTCCAGAACACCCCTTCCTCCATCTGGAGCAAAAAACCAAATTGAGGGTGTGCTCTGCCCTATGTGTTGGGCCGGTGACAACCTGAGACAGCCCTATGGTCGTCATGGAGGCCATGAAGTCCGAAGCCAGAACACTAGAGGCAGCCTCAGCATGGACATTGAAATCACCCAGGACTATGGTTCTGGGCTCCTCCAAAACCACAGCCAAGACGGCCTCCACCAGGTTGGTCAGAGAAGCTGCCGGGCAGCAGGGTAGATGGTACACCAGCAGCAACCCTAGTTTACTGTCTCCTTGGCCCAACACCAGGTTCAGGCCCTCATAGCCAGCTCCAAGACAGAGTAGTTTCCTGGTGACAGAGATGGATGTTCTGTAGACCGCAGCAACTCCTCCCCACTGTCCTTGCAGCCTGTGCTGGTGTTCAGCAGCGTATCCAGATGGGTAAAGCTGGGTCAGATCAACTCCTCCCAACCAAATCAGCACCATCATCCATGATCAAATCATGGATGAGTGTGGTCTTACTGTGTACCGATCTGGCATTAAACAACAACACACACAGGCCAGTGGGCACAGTAGATGAGTAATGAGGAACCCATCCATGAGAGGAGTAGGGGCGAGGAACAAGGCATAGATAGCCTTGCCCTCGTCGTCTATGGTAGTTCAGCACCCCCCCATAGCTATACCTCCCTCTACCCGTGATCACTGAAACTGTGATGGCATCACCCATGTTTCTCCTTACTAAGACTCCTCCCAAACACCTGATATGGACACAAGAGCCCACCAACAAAACCAGTTATCCCAGTAGGCATCAGAGAGAACTGGGAACAGTCAGACTCACTCATCATCATCAACTTTATTGCATTTAGCCATAGGCCTTTGCACAGTACAAAAAAACAGTCAAATAAACACCATAAATTTTTTTAAAAAAATAATATTACAGCGGACGTGTGTCTGTTAAAGATTTAATATAACTTGCCCTTAGCTTTTTGGCAGCTAAGGCAAAATTAGCCACTGCAATTGTAACCTGTTTATAATTGTCAGCCAGTAGCTCTACCACCAGGAAATCAGGGGCTACCCTCCGGCGGGAGCAGATATAAGTGGTCAGAAATTTCTTTCTAGGGTCTTTGTACAGGGGGCAGAAAAGAAGATAATGAACAATATCCTCTATCTGCTTACAGCCAAAGACACATCTGCGCTCCTTAATCGGGATTCCCAGATATCTCCCGTCAAGATAAGCTGAGGCCATCATTTGAAATCTGAGTTCAGTAAATGATCTTCGTAGGGAGGGATGTGTTAATACGTCAAAATATTGTGGTTTGGCATGGTTAGGTTTAAATAGAGGGAACCAAGGGGAGAAGGGCGCTGCAACAATTGTTGCCCGATCTTGGTTTGCTTCATGATCAAAAACCCAATTACGGAGCTTGAGGTGGTTGAGGCTTAAATACTCTCCCAGGGTGAGACTGTAAGTTTTTAGTATTTCTTGGCACCCTTGGGCCCAACCCCCAATCCGTTGTTGTTCATCCCAGCAGAGTATGACGAGGGAACAATCTTCCATATTAGATATCCTTTGCCAATATCGAAGATATGCAAGATTTACTTTTGCTGACAGGTGTCATGGCCCCGTCAGAGGACTCATCAGACGAGGATGACTCGGGAGTAACAGCAGCAGACCCAGAAGCAGCAGACCCAGAAGGAGAAATGGAGGAAACTCCTGAGAACCCAGCTCCTTCTCCCCCTCAGCTGCAGAGCACCCCAGACACAGCTGAAGCCCTTCAGCCAGACGCAGGCAGTGAACAGGATACTCCCCCCTCACCTGCAGAATGTAGACAACAGAAGGTCAGGCAGAAGAGGGGCAGGCCTGTCCACTTAAGGCCAAAACGCTGATGGCTCACACCTGCTGACAAATCTGCTCCTTAAAAGTCAAAGCTTGGGTTCAGCTTGTTGCTGACTACAACGTCAGGCGTGACCACTGTGTGTCTTCCTGTCCCCTGAACCTTGACTTGGACTGATCTCTCGGCAAACTAGACCTGGACCTTCACTGACGTCTCTTCTGGATTTCTGGCTTGGCACATAAGCTTTGAACGGCCTCTGCCCTTATCTTGCTTCCTCCTTGCTAGCCTGGCAGATTTATAGCCAAGCTGCCGGCTGAGGACTTACGGCCTGGCAATTACCAAGGAATCTCCAGCCCTGCCTGCACCCCCACCGACACTGCTGTCTCAGTGAAGAGCTGACAACAGGGAAGGGAGGCCGAACTCTGCTCTTAAGTGGGCTGAAGGGACACCTTGAGGAAGCCCCAGGATCTGCCTCATGAATATGTTTTGAAGGACTTCAAGTTGGTGTTTAGCTAAGTTCCCCCACAACTCTGCCCCGTATAAGATTTTTGCCACAATTTTGGCCACAAAGATTTTAAGCATTGGGTTAATTAGTTGACCGCCTCGGGAAAAGAAAAACCTCCTGACTTGACCACTGACTCTGGCGCACGATAATTTGGTGACCTCTATGTGATGCTTCCATGAGAGGTTATCGCTGAAACACAGCCCCAGGTATTTAAAGGTATGCACCTGCTCAAGTTGTTGCCGGTTAAGGGTCCAGATCTCTCGGATAGGCAGCAACGGGTGGCATTGGGAGATGAGGTTTCAGACCCTTGGCCTCTTCATTGTGGAGTGCCACAGGGTTCTATCCTCTCTCCCATGCTATTCAACATCTATGTGAAACTGCTGGGAGCAATCATCAGGAGTTTTGGGTTGCAGTGCCATCAGTACGCAGATGACACTCAGCTCTATCTCTCCTTTAAGTCCTCACCGGAGTTGGCTGTGAATACCATGTCCAAGTGCCTAGAATCCGTAAGTGGATGGATGGGAGAGAATAGGCTGAAGCTGAACCCCGACAAGACTGAGGTATTACTTGTGGGAGATAAAAGGAAGTTAGGAATTACTGACCTGATGCTTGATGGGGTAAGTTTACCCCTGAAGGACCAGGTCCACAGTCTTGGGGTCATAGTTGACTCTCAGCTGTCCATGGAGGCTCAGATTACAGCAGTGAGCCAGGCAGCTTGGTATCAATTACATCTGATAAGGAGACTGAGTCCCTATCTTCCTGTTCACCTGCTCCCTCAGGTGATACATGCCCTGGTCTCCTCTCGCTTAGACTACTGCAATGCGCTCTACGTGGGGTTACCCTTGAAAACGGTCTGGAAATTACAGCTGGTACAGAACGCGGCGGCACACTTGATTACGCATAGCCGTCGCTGGGATCATATCACCCCAGTGTTATTAGATCTTCACTGGCTACCAGTTGTCTACCGGGCCCAATTCAAGGTGTTGGTGTTGACCTTTAAAACCCTATATGGTTTCGGCCCAGTATATCTGAAGGAACGCCTCCAGAATCACCAATTGTGCCGCCTGACGAGATCAGCCTCGCAAGACCTTCTCTCGGTCCCACCGGTGAGAACAGCTAGGCTGGTGCGGACCAGAGAGACGGCATTCTCTGTTGTGGCCCCCACCCTCTGGAACTCTCTCCCTTTCGATCTCAGACATGCTCCCTCCCTGTCCAGCTATCGCCGAGCCTTGAAGACCTGGCTGTTCAGGCAGGCCTACAAGATTGGGACAGATTAATTTATGTTCTGAATTAATGAATGGTTTTTTAGCTTAAAATTTGATTATGTTGATCTATATGTATTGTTTTTATTCTTGTTGTTCGTCGCCTAGAGTGTCCCTAACCCGGACAGATAGGCGGCTGAAAAATAAAATTTATTCATTTATTATTATTTATTATTATTTATTCAGATGGATTTTAACTTCTTTTGCTTCCCACAGATCATTATTTTGGTTTTGGAGTGGTTAACAAGTAGACGCTGCTCATTACAAAATTCCCCCAACCGGGTCAGCATCCTTTTTAAACCAATTTTGTTTAGGAAAAGTAAGACCAAGTCATCAGCGTAAAGTAGTGACGAGATCTTCCTATTCCCAACTGATGGGGGGAAGAAAGCGGGAGAGGCCATTGACGGGATAATGTCGTTTATGTAGAAATTGAACAGAAATGGTGCCAATATGCATCCTTGTTTAACACCTCTCTCGACTTGAATTACTTGAGAGAGTGCGCCATGTAGGCCTAGGTGGACCTGAAGAGAATTAGCTTGGTGTAGAGATTGAATTAGCCACAGCAGCCGTTTGTTGATGCTAGTCTGGCCCAGTTTATGCCACAACAGATCCCTATCGATTAAATCAAAGGTCGAGGTAAAATCTACAAATGCCACATACAGGGACTTGTTTGGCCCCTTTATGGTCTTTTTTATTAAATGATGGAGAACAAATGCGTGATCTACTGTACTCTTGCCTTTCCTAAACCCAGCCTGTTCTTCATGGATCATGGAATGCTTAGATTCCCATGCTAGTAGTTTGTTCAAAAGGAAGCGCCCATACAATTTGGAAGCCACATCTAATAGGCTGATGGGCCTGTAATTACGGGGGTCCGAAGGATCTCCTTTCTTGAAGATAGGCACCACTATACTGGTACGCCACCCTGAGGGGATATTTCCGGTGGAATTGATGTAAGTAAAAAGGATAGCTAGAAGGGGGGCCCACCAGTTAATCTCTAAAAGGAAGAGCTCTGGGGGCATCATTTCTTCCCCAGGGGCTTTACCAGAACGGAGGTCAGACTCACTCAATATCTTTCACACGGGGCACATCTACTCCCCCCGTCTTACACCTAGAGAGGGCCAGCCTTCTGCCAGTTGCAGACTCTCACTATGAAGGCATCTGGTGACTTTCTCCTATCGTTCAGTTCACTGCACAGGCTCTCACCCTGCACAGGAATTACACATGCACCACACGCCCTCCCCACTACCAATCTCCTCTAGATTGGTTTTTTTTAAAAATAGAAGGGGTAGCGCCCTCGCCCTCAGGACTCCCTAAGAGACAATCCCCTTTGGTGGCAACCCCAGCAGCAGTCCAAGGGCAGTTGGGTTTTATGCCCCCTGACTCAGCCAGAAGCTGATGCAAGAGGCTGCAAGATTGATTGCACCCTCTCTCTGGAATCAGGGTCAGGCAGGGAGTCTCAGTCCTTGCAGCACTTACCAGGGACTTGTCTCATGAGACAGCAGCCCAGAGCAGTGAGCAAGCAAGTACCCAGATGCTCAGGTACTCACTCCCAGGGCAGGTCTTCTCCAGTCCCCCAGTGCTGCAGCTGTTCCACTTACTTACTTACGTACTTACTATTTGATTTATACCCCACTCTTCCTCCCAGTAGGAACCCCCTACTGTCTGTCCCTACCCTTCCCAATGATTGATGTCAAAGCCTCCCTCCTTTCTACTGATCATTCCCAGGAAAAACAGCCAGAAAAAAAGATAATTCTTTATATGCATGCAACTGGACAATTGTTTACAGGCCCAACATGATCAACCTCGTTCCAAGAACCGAAGGAGCACTTGGCAGTAATGATCTATGTGATTTCTTTCTCTTGAAAAGTTAAGGCAGCCTTCCCCAACTTAGTGCCCTCCAGATTTGTTGGAGTTGTTGGAGTTCAAATTCCATCAGCTCCAGCCAGCACTGCTAATGGTCAGAAATGATGGGAGTTGTAGTTCAAAACATCTGGAAGGTACTGCATTCCAATATGAACTGACCTGAGCAGCACTTCTTGGACTAATTGCAGATTGGAACATAGGTTTCCTCTGGATTTCATATTTTACAATGGAATTCTTGTATCAAAATACTTTTAACAATACATATTTTAAATAAAATACATAGACATTTGTATTTTGTCAGAAAATATGTTTAGAAATGTGAGAGAAAGTTTGTTTAGAAATGCATTTTTGTCAGGGAAATAAATTGAACAATATGTGTTGAAATTAATGCAGATTAATGCAAAAATGGGATGCAATGGACATTAATCAATTATATAATTGTATTTCTATTGCCAGATGAAAGGTGTCTGTGGGGAATTAAATTGTGGATTGTGCAGGCTTTTCCACGTCAAATGCACCCTTTAAACTGATGTAAATGAACAGCATTCATGCCTGCCACCTTGCCTCCCTTAATTAAGCGCTCTGCAGGAGCAAAGAAAGCTTCGATGTTCATGCCCTAGTTGAAAATGTCATGATTTCAAATAGAGGGACAGCTGTGTGGCAAGCGCCTCTGTAGTCCTTTCAAAGCATACAGGTAGTATATTCAAGAGGACTGGAAGTATGAAAATGACTGACTAGGTGTTCAGTGAAGCAGTCCTCCTTGTATCAGAGAAAGCTGCTCCTGTCTCATTTTCTACTAGGAAATTAAATAATCTGAAACACCCCTCTGAGAACTTTCCATGTAAACATTATTTCCTTTACATTCAGCAGCTCTGCTCTTGCTTTGTATAAAAAAAATCATAGCTACTCAGATTAATGGCTAACATAAATTCTTCTTACTATTGGCAAGTCAACACTGGAACTGATTCTTAGACAGGCGTTATTTATATTCCAATCCTTCACCCATTTACTTGGAACTTGTGTCCTATTGATCTCAAGAGCAGTTCATTCTAAGTAACACAGCCTAAGGGCCCCACACGTGTTATGTTTAATTGTACACCCAAAATGATTTAAGCGGACAACTAAAACTGTCAAGTGGGAAAGTGACAACTAGATGTATCATACCAACAACAACAAAGGAAAGCACCAACATAAAAACCTCAGCAGGAAATAAAAGTCTGACTAAAACTGTAACAGCAGACAATAAAACAGCTGAGAATACAGTGAGATTAAATGCTTAGGCAAACAAAATTTGTTGTTGGTCACTCAGTAAGTTCCATGGCTGAGTGATGAATGAACCTGAGGTCGCTTGAGGGCAACCTGTTTACTCAGCATTCATCCTGATTTGTTTGCACAAAGTTTGCAGGGAGCTTATATGACATCTTCTGTTTATGGAGCATTCATTCTGATTTGTTTGCGGGAAGTCCGACAACCTTGCATCAAGCAAATGTTATTGCACACTTTCAAGTGCATTTTCTCATCACTTCTCTTATTCCCCATACTCTGGTTTTTGTGGGGAAGACGGGCTTGTTGCATAAGAGCTCCAAATCATTGTGCAACCTGAATTTGCCAGGATGTGATTCAATCCCACCCGGCAATAGTGACGGGGAGAAGGGCTGAACCTCAGTGGTTAGAGCATCTGCTTTGCATGTAGAAGGTCCCAGGTTCAATCCCCGGCATCTCCAGGTAGAACTAGGAGAGACTCCTGCCTGAAACCCCAGAGAGCTGCTGTCAGTCAGTTTAGGCAATGCTGAGTGAGATGGAACCATGGTCTGACTCAATACAAGGCAGCTTCCTATGTTCTTATGACTGTCTGAAAGTGCCCTGGGTGGAGTAAGTGGAGTAATCTGGAACCGGACCTTTAGGTGGCTTGGCGGCTGGAGAACAAGCCTCATCTGTTCTTAGATCCCCTCTCGGGAATGCCCTCATTGGGTCTGTGTGCCTGTCACCCACTGTCAAGAGTTCAGGGTAGTGGTGGGAGTATTAAAGAAGGCCTAGGGAGACCCAGATATAATACCCTGCCCTTCCTCCCAGCAGGAGCCCAGATGCTCCTCACAACCCCTGCGATACTCTACATGATACAGGACTTGACAGATTAACCTCGACACTTTGAACTGCATGCCGAAATGAACAGGAGGCTGTTTCAAAATTAGCAAGATGTGTGCCACATAGCTTGCACCAGTCAGTAGCTTAGCTGCCACATTCTGAAGCTATTAAATTTTTGAGAGGTTTTCAGAGATATCCCTATGCATGCATTGCAGCAATCAAGCCTGACTGTTTAGCATGGATAACCTCTATCCAGCTGAATATAACAGCTGAAACTGTTGAGTGTACAGTCAGTGAAAAATCCATTTGCCTCTGCATGAAGTGTGAAATGTGCATAAGTTCCACTGAAGTGCAATCTATTGGTAGTAACAAAGATCTACAAAGAAACCAGCTCCATGTTGATTACTGACAGATAATCAGAAAGTCAACGAATGCTGAAACAAATGACCACTTCAAGACATGTGTATATATATTGTACAACCATATTGAGCTTCACACTGGCATGCAAAAAAAAGTTATGCAGGCCGACCCTGTGAACTGCTTAGATGTGACAGAAACTGCATTTGAAGCACCCATAGCAATTTGCTTTAAAACTCTTTATGAAGAGTATGCTAGATTCCATGAACAGAATTCTAAATCCCTTTGCAGACGACTGAAACATCTCTTCGTAATGTTTTTTCTGTCTTCCATGCCTCTGAGCACTATTTCATGGGTACACCTTACTGCATTTGTCTGATGCATGGCTGTGGAGTTTCATCTGGCTGGAGGGCTAGATCCAGGTCCCACCCTTCACAGGTAATTTTGACAAGTGGTGGGGGCTGCCCACCTGTCAATCACTTGAGATTTTATGATGTCAAATTATTCAAAGTTCAAGCCATGGGAGCAAGCAGAGGCTTGTCTCTGATGTTAGTGCTACAGTTCCAAAGCACTAAGACCAGAGCTAAATCTCTGCCTGCACTGTAATATTAAAAGGCAGCAGCAGCAAAGCCTCTTCTTTTAAAAAAAAATTTCTTTGTATTTTTTTCCTTAATAAACATTAAAAAAAAGGCAGCGGCAAGGCCTCATCTCTGATTTTAGCAATATAGTTTCACATCATTAAGATCGGAGATAAGAGAATGCTATCTGCTCTTTGACAATTTACTGTGAAGTAGCAGGCAGAGGCTTAGCTCTGATTTTAGAGCTAAACACCACAGTGCTCAGACTAGAGATAAACCTGTCTTTGATCTTAGTGCTGTGGTGCTTCCTTATCTTCAATCTTGTTGCTCAGATCAGAGATAACAGATTTCCACACCTGATGTTATATGGCATCAGGTGACTGACAGGTGTGCGTGGTTTATCCAAAATGGCCCCATGAATCACAGTCAAAGGCTTGAAGTGCCTAATTAGGCCCATGGGCCAGAGGTATTGTTCTAACGTTTCATGCAATCATGTTATATCAGGTTATCACAACTCCAAATGCATAAGACCACAATTTCATACTTTCTAAAGCTGGATTCTGCAAAACAAATATTTTTGTCTAACACAGACACAATTCTGCAGAAAAATTCTTTAGCCCAATGATAAAACTGCCAATTAAAAAAAAATGAACTGGGGGGATACTGTAGTTGTGAAATGCTTGGAAACAAAATATTGTATAAAAGAACCACTGATCTGAAGATCTCACATTCTTTGAAACAACTAGAAGCACATCCTACTTGCTTGACAACATTCACTACATCTTCCCCTGAGGTGGCTGCTTTTTAACACAATAGCTGGCAGCCAGGAGACACAGTGAACTCCCGTTGATTAACTACCACCTTGGAGAGATTTGGATTACAATGATGCTACCCTAAAATTATTGTAGAGTTTGCAAAGAAGTTTCCGTTGCCAAATAACAATCAAGTCAAAGCCCACTGAGAGTACTGTCTTGTACATGAATAGGATCATGCAGGAACATACCTATTTTTAGTCTCGTACAAGAAATGCAAAGCCTAGCGCTGTCAACAAGAGAAAAGAAGCTCTCAGGGGAGGGGTGTTGATAAAGCTTGTCAACAGAAAACTAGGATGCAATAGGATTCTATAAATCTAATAACAATTGGCTTTGTTTTACAAGTCTTTAAAAAGGCACAAGTAAAAATCCACTAGAATCTGCCCAAACTCAGTTTGCCTCGGCAAGAAATTGGTATTGGGGATGTTGGGAGACTGTGTGCCTATTCCCTAGGATTAAGACACTGTCAGTCATCTGTGTTTGCCTCCCATTGTCAAAACCTTCCAGATCATCCATTTGGGAAAATATATGTTTATACTTAGTATGATCTGATGGCTCCCAATCTCCAAAACAGAAATATATATATTTATACAGTATTCTGGGTTATGATTACAAATGGAGCTTATTACGGTACTGGGACCAGCAAAGCCTTCTGCTGGTATGAAATCAGCTCTTCATTAAAATCTGTCTGGTTATGAATAATTCAAAGAACATTGTCAGTTGTGGCCTTTTCTCCTCAAAAGAAAAACTGTACTTCAGATAGATGCTAAATATAGTGTAAATTAAGAGAGGGTGAATAGATGACTGGCTGTGATTCTGGAATCTTTTTGAAATGAAGAAAACAAATAGACCCTAATTTTTATGGAGGTGTGTTCCACAGGAAAATGACCGCCAAAGGTGGATATTTGGGCTCCACAACCCTCCTTTGTCACAAATGACAGGGCATAATCAAAACAAATTTTGTAAGTAACTCCATGGGAGTGTACTGATAAATCAGACCCTACAGCTACCTTACATGGTGACAGTAACTGATCAGTTTGTTTCCATATTACGGAGCTGGTTTCGATATAAATCAGTGTAAACAAGTGTAAAGTGATGCATACCAGGGCAAATAATCCTAATTTCACACATACGTGCATTCATGGTGTCTGAGCTAGTCATGGTGACTGACTAGGAATAAGGCCTTGAGGTCATAGCGGATACCTCAAGGAAAGTGTCAACCACAAGTGTGTTGCAGCTGGGAAAAAGGCAAATGCTATGGAATGGATCATTGAGAAAGGGCTTGGAAAAAACCCTACCAATATCATAATGCTGTTATACAAATCTATAGTGCAACTGCACATGGAATACTGTGTACAGTTCTGGTCCCCTCACCTAAAAAAGGATTCTGTAGAACTGGAAAATAGAAAAGAAATCAAAATGACCAAAGGGATGGAGCAACTCCCCTCTGAGGAAAGATTACAAGATCTGGGGCTTTTCAGTTTAGAAAAAAGACAAGTAAGAGGGGACTGATAGAGGTGTATAAATGTATGCATGGAGAAAGTGGACAGAGAGAAGTTTTTCTCTCTCCCTCATAAGACTACAACTTGGAGACATCCAATGAAGCTGAATGTTGGAAGATTCAGGACAGACAAAAGAAAGTGCTTCTTCATACAATACAGTTAAACTATGGAATTTGCTCCCACAAAAGGTAAAGATGTCCACCAACTCAGATGGCTTTGAATTTATGAAGGATAAGGACATCAATAGTCACAATGGTTATGTTCTACCTCCATTGTTGAGGGCAGCAAGTCTTGAATACCATTTTCTGGGAATCGTGAATAGGGAAAGTGCAGTTCCACTCAGACCCTGCTTGTAGGCTTCCTATAGCTGTCTGGTTGCCCTCTGTGAGAACAGAATGGACTACATGGGCTTTTAGCCTGATCTATCTGGCCTCTTCTTATGTTTTTAATATTGTATCTTTAAATTGCTGTAATTTATGGTGACCTTGTGACTGTATGACCTTATGGTGAAGGTAGGTGAGAAATCAAATAAATAATAACAACAGCAGCAGCAGCAGCAGCAACATTCTAATGTTACACTGGATCCTAAGCTACTCTTCTGGATCCTACACTGGATCCTAAGCTACTCTTTTGATCCAAAAGGTTCCCACTAACAGAACGAAGGGGGAGGCGATTTTCATTGATTTTGTCTCCCCTTTGCAGCCTGCCACCTGTACCTCTATGCTGTTCCAAAGAGGCTTCAGGGGCCTGCAGTGGGAAAATCAAGAAAAACTGCCTTACTTCCCCCACCTAGAGGTGGGTGCTGTGAGCTCCCTTTTCATGAGTAGAATTCTGTTAACAGGCTTTTGGAATCCAACCCAAGAATTATGATAACTAAATGGGTGTGATGGAGAAAAGAGTTGTAGTTAAGTAACTTTTACTCACAGTAGACCCATTGAAATGAATGGCCATGTTTAACTTTGGCCCATTAATTTCAATGGGTCTACTCTGAGTAAAAGGTAGTTGAATGTAACCCACCCACAATTGTTTTTTTAAAAATTGTCATCTTTCTTGTCTAGAACTGTGGTATTTCAGGCTGATGGACTTTCTGGCATGCTCTGACCACTCTATCTCTTCTTGTGCAATTACTTGAGTAGAGTATAGAAAAAAGATGGTATTTTTTCTATGTCTCACTACACTTTTTCTATTTATTCTACAGTTTCAAAATTACCATTTTTTCATCTCTCAAATCATTATCTTGCTTAGGGGACACTATCAAGAATGCACAGATGGCTGCATATATGGTTGGGGGCATGGTTTTCTGTGATTTATGAAATAATGAGTCAGGACTGAACAAGAAGATGCCTATTGCAATGAGTGAACTAAGTCAACAATTCCTGGTGCTCAGTAGGTATTGCCTAAAATCTGGCATCTCCTTCATGGTAGAAGGTAGCCAGGCCACCCAGTGTATTTTTATTAGCTGAAATGGATTCAGATTAGTCTGAATGAGAAAATAGTGCACACTCATTTTCACCCTCAGATAGGGATGGGGTAAATTTCAGTTTGGTTCACACTTTAATGTGAACCTACCATATTCAAACTTCCTGAAACAATGTGCAAATGGAAATTCTTTTGAAATTCAAACTTTGCTGAATTTTGCAATGCAGTTCTCCAACCAAAATATGTGAACAAAAATATATATTGAAGGAAGTGTTCATAACAATGCCTATATTAGTAAAAACAGCATGCAAAACTGCATTATGTTAGAGGAAACTGCTTGCAGAAATGTACAGATTATGCAAAAATACATGCAAAATATGCATATTAGGAAAATGTGCTCTAAAATGCTAGTGGATTTTCATGGGGACTGCTTTTTTTTAAAGCAAACTGATAAGGAAATGTAGTGTAATGAACACAAGACTGGAAAAATGATAAACTGAGAGAAAGCAAAATTGACAGATTCATTCACCCCTATGGCATTTCCACTAAGCAATCTATACACTTCATGTTCCTCACTCGCCATCCTGTTCATGTCTGCTCAAAAGTAAGTTTCACTGGTGTTCAATGGAGCTTACTATCAGACTGTTTTCTTCATGCAAAGCATATGCTCTTTCATGAGCTACCACAATAGTTAGCACTTGTTAGATGAATTTCTCCAATAATTCAAAAATATAAAATATTATCAAGGATACTTAATGTAGGATCGTACATAAAAATGGCCACAAACATGTTTTTCTTCTCTCTAAGCTATAAGCAGATATTATAACGTATGGATGTTCATTCTCTCTAACATAAGTGAATGCTAGAGAGAGCGCAAATATAGTTTAGAACAGAAGACTACGTTAGACAGGGCAAACCACAAAATGGGTTACATTTTAAACACTTGGTACTTTAACTTGCAGACTATTGTAATGATCCATGACCAGCTGATCTCTAGCCAATCTGTTTTTCTTCATATTCAGCAAAACTATTAATTTTAAACAGGAGTGAGTTGAAAGGAGGGAGCTATGTGAATATTTTTGTGTTCCCCAAAATGCCCCTTTTGTGCAATTGTTGTAGGGATGTCTAAAAGTATGTGAAAATTCACAAAGGAGGATATGCATCCTTATTTCAAGGAAACTGAGTTGATGTACAATGCAGTTGCCTTGGCAACAAAGACATTGCCTCCTATCTTGATACGGAATTAAATTGAGACCAAAACATTGGATTTGTTTGTGTTCAGTGATGTTGGTCATGTAGCTAAACCTGATTGGTTATGTGGCACTGTATTATCATCATATTCTCTTTGTGATTCTTGATTGACTGGGACCACATAAGAAAGCAGGACCAGCCAAAATAAATGGCTTGAGATGGGGGTAGGGGTACAAACAGAAATGAAAAAAGGTTTGTCCTCCCAAAGCCACCTCAACAAAGGTTCAGGAGCAAAAAATAAGGTACATTACTAATTTTAATCTTTTAATGGCCTTGATCTGGCTTACTTTTACAGTAAGGACTCAAAGAGGTACTACTCACACAGAAGTGGCAAACCAACTTAGTCTATAGTCATTACTTTTGTGTGAGTTCATTCATAATCTCAATTATCATTTGATTTCCTACTCATTATTAATAACAGGATAGTTACAGGATTAAACTAAAATGTAGAACATGCTATATCTGACATTACGCCAACAAGTGTTAGCGTAATGCAGCACTTTGAAAACGTTCTGCCTTCAGGAAGCCCTTTCCACAATGATGTCTCTACCAAAAACTCCCAAAACACATGCCTGAGATATCCAGTGCATTTTAAGAGGTTCCCGGATGCTCCTTATATTCATGAATAGTACTGGCCACATCTACAGGGCATTCACAGCTGCTCTTTGTGAATGGAGAACATGACGAAGAATGCGCTCAACACTCTACCCATAGCTACACATTGTACTAAGGGGACATGCTTTTCAGAGAAACTTTCCCAATGACACTGATCTCATTGAAGAAACCCTGATGAGCTTCCAAGAAACCCCAGGATCCTCCTCTCACACACTGACCTAATGGGAGGGATGCCGTTCCTTCAACCATATATTATTATTATTGTTGTTGTTGTTGTTATTATTATTGTTGTTGATATTGTTGTTGTTGTTGTTGTTGTTATTATTATTATTATTATTTACATTTGTATACCGCCCCATAGCCGAAGCTCTCTGGGCGGTTTACAAAAATTAAAAACATTAAAAACAAATATACAAATTTAAAAACACATTAAAAAAAAAACAATTTAAAAACATATATTTGGATAGTTTGTGATCTGATAAAGGCACATTCAATATTTATATGCTGTCCACTAACAAATAAGATATTCAGAGAGTTGCAAAATGGACGAGAACATCCAGAGCTGGGAGCTTATTGTCATTTTGCATCACAGAAAGGAAAAATCTCCTTTTGGCTATCCCTCAAAGCAAAAATACTTATTCAGGTTTGAACTATAAAATGCTTACAATCAATCTCATTAAGTTTCATTTGACTAAGGATTGATTTAATCTCTTAATATAACAGAATGCTTCTCTTCATTATGATTGTTATCCATCAGCATATTCCTGCCATTATGATAATATTCAATATTCTTTTCCTGGTAGATGGAAACAGAAGTATTAGATCTGGGTTCTCTATGGAAGCGTCACTTTTGTATCTACCTTTAGCACAGTGATATTCCATGCAAAACTCTCAATTGCTTTGCTGAGCTTTCTTCCTTTCAAGCCTTCCTTGGTTCCCAGGTTATGAAGCTCTTCATGGAGTTCCATTCCTAACAATATACATGACATAGGAATGAAGTCATTGAAGGAAATGCAATTAAATACTAAAAAAAAGAACCCCACACGTATGTGTTCACCATGCTCCATGAGGCTTTATATACACAACATGTATAAACCACCCTTCCCCAACTTGGTATCATCCAAATATTTGGACTTCAACTCTCACCAGACCCAGACAGTATTGCTGGTCTGATGATTACATCTTCCCTGACCATTTAATCCAAAACATCTTCCCCAGGTTGAGCCTCAAAACAGAAATGATTAATGCAATCCTATGCATATCTACACAGAAGTAATTCCCACTGTGTTCAATGGACCTCTATCCAGGGAAAGTGTCCATTCAATCATAGCCTTAGTGTATCAATTATATATATGAAATATATAATATATTGTTGCAAAAAAGCATTAATGTATCATACTGAATCCACATGGCCAATGAGGTAAGAATGCAATGGTAGCAAAAAGGAGGTATGACAGGCAATGCCTCTCAATGCTTCCCTTCAACAGCTTTTGAGATTCAAAAGGGAATTTGGAAAGGGGACTCTAGAAAAATGCCTAGTGTTGAGCATCAGCAGTAGCTTGACATTTTGTTCTGGCTCACACTCACTAAAATCTGCTACTCCAAAGAGTCCCTAGGCCACTGTAGCATGGAAGAGGCAGGTTCCTCATTGTAATTTGCACCAGCGTAGTGGGCAAAATCACACAGGGAATGTTGCTAAGGAGCTATGGTGACCCATCAGCCCATACATTAATTCCTCCATGTGGCTGTGCCTATTGGACCATATGAGGAATCTGGACCCGGTTTATGTTATTCTTGCTCAAATTCCTCATATGAAGTGACTCAACAGCCACAGCCATGTGGAGGAAGTAATGGAATTGCCTTTCGGCAGCTGCAAAGTCCAATAGCCCCCAGTGTGTTATTCCCTCCAAGTGAGAACATAAGAAGAGCCCTCCTGGATCAGGCCAGTAGGCCATCTAGACCAGCATCCTGTTCTCACAGTGACCAACCAGATGCCCATGGGAAGCCCACAAGCAGAACCTGGGTGCAAGAGCACTCTCCCCACCTGCAACTCCCAGCAGCTGGTATTCAGAGGCATTCTGCTCCATGTGGGCAATATATGAATAAGGCAACTGACTCTGGCTGGTTTTTGTAGGCATACACAGCATATCACAGAACATACTGGTAAAAAGCACCAGAGTAATCATGATGAAGATGTATAGGCCTACTTAGCTGTGCTGTTGGCTATTCCTGTGTGTTTTCCTCTGTGTTTTTCTCAGAGATATATTTATTTATTTATTTATTTATTTTTGCACCAGTATGAGGACCTTGGACCTAGCTGCAAAGAATTAAATGCAGAATTATTTTTTAAATGCAAAAATAATACAATTACTTTAATTCAGCTGCACCAGTGGAAAAAATATTGATGGCAGTTAAACCAATTCAAGCCTTAGTTACATGGTTTTTGTCTCATTCAGTTGTTATAGTAATATTAATCCAGTTACTAAATTGAATTAGCTCAGTTTAAGCAAGACTTTAATGAAGTAAGCAAGACTATTACAGAGGTTTGTGCTGCTCTAACTAGATTAATTCCAAAATCAATTTAATTAAACTGATGAAATTTTCTGATTGAGGTAATCTCTAAAACAGATGACATGCACACAGAGAGAGAAGGAATAAGGCTTTGAACCATCTAGACAGGATAGCCAAATCTCCTGATTTGAGAGGGCAGAATAATTCAGCACTTTGGTTTGTCAGTTAACTTTTTTCTCCTTCAGGGTGAGAATCTTTGTGGTACATTGGAAATCAGATTTATAGATGCTCATCTAAAGAATTACTTAGCCTGCCTGGCTCATACCACAATAACCTTCTGGTTTGTCACATTTAAATACCAACATGTTTTTGAAAATTATTCCATGCTGAGGAAAACTCTTACTGTTCTTAGACGTCAGCAAATGCCTCCTGCAGTTATAGAGGGTAGATATTATAATCATGCCCTTTGGGTGAAGAGCAGGCTATAAACATTTTAAATAAATGAATAAATAAAAAGCATTGCCAGCAACATATGGCATTGATTTTGTGAGGTTGAGTGAACAGAGTCCTTCCAGTTGCAGCATGGAGACAAAATGGCAGCCATCATGTTCATTTACCAGTGCAGGATTTGCATGTCTGGGGAAAATAATCCTCCACTCTATCCACTTATTTTATGAATATATTTTCTGTCATCATCAGATTTTGTACCTTTCCAGACAATTAGTTTAATGCAGGATAAAGGAACAACCCAGTCATAGTTAAATGCTTCCAGATCTCATTGAGTTCACTTAGAGTTAAGCACATGCTTGCAAGGGAGGTGGGAATTTAACTTTAGTTAAATTATGCATTTTAAGTAGCTGTTTTAGTTTTATACATTTTAATACTGTTTTAGAAGTTTTCCTCCTGCGCCACAGTAACATTTTGGACATGGGAGGAGCATCCATAACACCTTTTATAGGTTAAAAAAACTGTCCTGCCATTTGCTGAACTTTCTTTTTCCAACTCTTTTAAATTTTAGTTTTTTTAATCCTCTGTGCACACACACCCTCCAGCAATGCAGCCCATGTCTCATCTGTTTAAATGAGGAAGAAAGTATTGTTAATAGAAAAATCCCATGGGCATCTGGCTGGCTACTGAGAGAACAGGACGCTGGATTAGATGAGCTATTAGCCTGATCCAGCAGGTCTCTTCTTATGTTCTTAACATTAGGACTACAACTCCCATCAGCCCCAGCCAGCACAGACCTCACCTCCTGCAGCAAGGAGATATATTGTATCATTAATGCTTTATTGAGATTATGGGAAACACAGAAAAAGACTTTGGATAATTATTGCCCACAAAGTCCCTTTGACATAAAAATAGGAGTGTTACCTGCTTTCTGGCACTGAACGATCTTGTCATAAACAGCGTCTGCTGTTTCGATAAGAAACTTGCTCTCTTGAATCATCTGTCGGGAAAAATAAAACAAGAAAAGTTCATTTTACCAGCTCTTCATCTCAAGCTAGAATCCCTAACGTACAAAGTAACAAGCGCATGTTGAAAAGACCTTATTCATTCACTCCTGTAAAAGGTTCCTCGTTCTGTGACAAAATTAATGACAGATGATGAGGGAAATTCAGTGAACATTTTTTTATGCCAGGAGTAAATAAAAGATCCAATGTTGGGAAGAAATGAAGGCAGGAGAAAACAGACGATTACAAGCTTAAGGCCACCAGTGTCTTGGGTACTTCCAAATGAGCAAAGTTGTTCCTCCAGTTGCAAACTTGCCCTAACTTTGAAGTTGTTTCACTGAAATCAGTAGGACTTCCAAGCAAACCTCCATCATGTTCAGCAATCAACTGCATCTTATGATCTTACCTTACCTGTGATGCTCTCAAATGCTATATCCAGCCGCTAGACGAAGCATTTGAGAGCAAAATAAAGCCTTTGACAGCAGCATGCGCAAGATAAGAGTCTATTACTACCATGTCCCATTCCCACAAAATGGAGAAGGACTAATGGGAGGATAGCCATGCTGCTGTTTATACCCTTCTAAAATCAGGGACAGGTACAACTTCAGACACTGTGAAGAAAGGTATTTAGCCTCCAAAGGTATTTAGTTAAACTGGAAACTTATTTTTTGTCCTCACTATAGTTTTGCTTGCTTGCCTGCCTTATGACAGAATTGTTAATTTATTTACTGGACCTGTTTATAAGATTTTGTAAATTTTGTATATTTTATCTGTTTATCTTTATTATTTTGTTCCCCACTCTCAGACTGAAATTATTCAATCAAGAGGGGGCTATAACTACTGCTGCTGCTGCTGCTGCTGCTGCTAATAATAATAATAATAATAATAATAATAATAGTCTGTGCTGGGTATGAATTTGGGGAGATTTTGGATCCTCCTGTTCCGAAGACATCCCCAGAATAAGGGGGAAAGTAGATTGGCCCTGGGGCTTGTGTACTGATTGTCAATCTCACTGGGACCAATTGGAAAGGAATTTCAATGGGACTTACTCCCAGGTAGGTGGATATAGTATTGCAGGTTAAATGTTTTCATTTTGAATCTGAATTCTGATGGGAGATTTCAAAAATACATTGTTTATACCCTTGTCATGGCAAATAAGCATGTTCACCTTCTGGTCCATATTAGGTACTTAATAAAATACCAGACCAGGATTGGCTAATCCACGATCCATGGGCAGGATTTGCCCCCTTTGAGGGTTTTTTGTGCTCCTCATGGCCTCCCCATTTTTAAAAACATTTTTGAAAGTGATTTTTTTAAAGTAAAAAGTAAAAATCCCCACTGTGATATTGAGATGCCAAAAGGTTTTTGTGCCCCCAGCAAAACCCTCCAAAATGTATCAATTTTAAAAAAAATAGTTTACCTACCACTTCTACTCATCCTCTGCTGTGATCCTGTGATGCCAAAAGTTTTTTGTGGCTCCCCCAAAAGGTGGCCCTTTAAAAAAAAAAAAGTCTGCACCCACTTTTACCCTTCGGCCCCCAGAGGGTTGACCATGAATCAATGTGACCCTCATTCTGGAAAAGGATTAGCTAACTCAGCACTAGACCATTCCAACAACAGTGTGCGGGACAGGCTATATGTGGGACTATTAAAAATACTAAAATCAACTTAAAATTCAGGCATTTTGACTGAAGTGACCTATATGTCCAGTTTTAAAGGCAGCAACAGCAACAATCAGTGGTGGTGGATACTGTTGTCCAGAGAAACAAAAACAAGCACCACTCAAAAGCCAATAAAACGGGGAATGAACAGTTAGAAAGATAATTGCTCATGGTCTCTGAGCATCTGCATCTGTTTGATGTCAAACAGTGGAGCATTTCACACACCATTAAACACAATGCCACACAGAAGAATTTCCTTTAAATGTATTCAGATGACTACTTTAAACATACACACATGCACACACATCCCAGTAACTCTGAAAATATGTTATAATGAATTTAATGAGAAATTGTGCATGTATGCACGCATACACACACTCGCTTGCAGGCCAATCCAATATGATGTTTGCTCAGAATCAAAGGCAGTTTTTGCTGGTGTGGTTTATTTTCAAGTACATATGTTTAGGATTACATCATTAGGTGATACAATCCTATTCAGATTACTAGGCAGTCAACCCCATTGAACAAAATGGGTCTTTCTTCTGACTAAGCACGCATAGGACCAGGCTGCAAAACCCATGGACCACTGACTTCTTTTTTTTTTACTTTAAACAGGTATAAGTATCACCATTTCCATATATAGGGGCTTTTCTCTTAATTTGTCTAATCTTAAGGAATCAGGATGCATCAAAACTTGCAAAATGTAATAAAATGCCCACTACAACCCTACTGTATACTGTATTGGTGAACCTCAAGCTCCAAAACTGTATCCCTGCCAATGCTACTACAGCAAGCCTCTTTCTTTGACAACAGCATTCCCTGACACCATTTTCCCACTGTTCTCCAGCAGACATCACCCCAATGGCCCTACATTTCCCTTGCCTATACCTTAGGGTGTGATTCCCAAATAATGCCACTATGACTTCTCTCATAGGGACATAGAAAGCTGCATATGGTCCATCTAGCTCAGTACTGTCAACATTGGCTGGCAGCAGCTCTACAGGGCTTTAGGGGGACGTTCACAGCCCTAACGGGAGATGCTGGGGATTGAACCTAGGACCTTTAGCATGTTCTACCATTGTACTATGGCCTGTTCACAAACATCCTATCATGCTTTTTTGTCCCATTTGGGTCCTGACATGGCTATCTTACTGGCACTTCTGGTGCCTGGGAAGCATGTTCACTTCCAAGTTAGTGGAAAACATTCAATACATTTTGTATCCTATACTAGATATCAGGAGAGTTACTGGCACAGATGGATGGTGTTAAGAGGCTACTTTGCCCTATTTGGGAAATGCTACAGGGGGCAAAGTATTGATATGCTTAAAGGCACAGTGCGGATGTTGAATTTGTGTGTGGCAGTTCCTCCTCCAACAAACATTTGGGGAAACACAAGGGGTCATCCAATTCCTGAAAGCCTCAGAGGAAGAGAGTTGGATCATTTCTTCAAAATTCAAATAGTTTTTCCGATAACAATAAAAACCAAAGCTCATACCAGGTCATATGCAGCTAGAACCTTCTTCTGCACATCCGTTAGTGTCCCCAACGGTTCTAGGTAGGGAAAGGTGTCTTTCATACAAAGAGCCACTGAAGGGACATTGTCGCTATTCATAAGGCGCGAGGACAAGGTCAAAATGCACTGCTTCAAGCTGGTAATCGGCGGGAGTCCACAAAGCTCTTTAACAGACACAATTGTATTCTGTTAAGGAAAAGAAAAGCTTCAGATTATACTTGTGGCAGGGAATCATTTCAATTTGTTTCACAGAACTATGAGTAACTTGTCGGAAGTAAAGCATCAATGCATGTTACAAATGACCTGAACCAGTGGGGGGCAACAGACAGAAAGGCAATCTATTCTTCCCACTGATGACTCCTCCTCTAAAGTGTTTGTTGTTTTTGCAGGCTTTGCTCCTCCTCTTCCTCCCTTTATTCTCAGTGAGTTAGTAATACTCTCTGAGGGCAGGCTGTATGGCTGCTACAGCATCTATGACTTTACCTCTTTTTTGTAATAAACCTTAAGTTTCTTTATTCTTTCAACTACCAGTCTGAACAGACCAGTTGTTTCTGCACTCCACCAAAAACTCTAACTTAACTAACTATGATGAGGGACAATGGACAGTTTAGAACAGGGGTGGGTAATCTTTTTCACCCTGAGGGCCACACTGAAGGTTCACCATTTCTCTCAGGACCATGCCAACGCAGCCACATATGCACACAATCACCACACGTACAGCACACAGACCACACACACATACACATTTACCAGAGGCGGACACACATACACAGATAGGCAGATGCAGACTGACATACCAAAGGGGTGGGGTATTTTTGTTTTCCAGTATTTTTGTTTCCCGTTAGAGTGCTGGGAAGAGAGGCTCTCTTCCTACTCCAGTGCTGTGCTGGGGAGCAAAACAAAATGTTTTCCCTCCCCATTGCAGTGCTGGGGTAGGATGAGGCTTCTCCTACCCCAATACTGCAATGGGGAGAGAAAACAAATTGGTTCTAAAGTCTTCTTTCCTTGCAAAGGGGCCTCTTCTCCCCCAGCATGGTGCCACCGCAAGAAGGTCTTAGGGCGCCACGCCAGAAGACGTGCCTTTGCAAGGCAAATCGAGGCAGAGGTGCCTGATTTGGGGAGGACTTGTGGGTAACACTGAAGCAGCTGCTGTTTGCTGGCCTCTCATACTCTGACAGCTCTTGGCAAGTTAAAAGGTAACTCGTGCAGGTGGCGTCATTGCTGCCAAATACACTCCTCCATGGTGGGGGCTTCATGCAACTTTAGTCAAAATAGGCCTATCCACATACATCACAGCAATGCCAGAAGCTCCTGCCCCATGGCAATGTCTTTCAGTGTCAACCATATAATCAGGGCCGGTGCCAGACATGCCAGGGCCCTTGGGCACCAGCCTGCCCTGGGCCCTGGCACACACATGCATGCACAAACACACATGCACACACACACGCATGCACACCCCACCTACCTGTCTCTCCTGGGCTGTCATTAACCAAGATGGCGGCCGAGGTTTCCCTAAGGGGCTGAAGCCTCCACAGCCATCTTGGTTGATGGTTAACACATGGTGCTATATGTGTGCATCCCTGCCATCAACCAAGATGGCAGCAGGGGCATCAGCACCTTAGGGAAACCTTGGCCTCCATCTTGGGTAATGGCAGCCCTGCACGCACAGCACATGCAGCTGCAAAAGACAGCAAAGACAGGTAGGTGGAGCCAGCAAACGGGCAGGTGGCTTGCAAGCTCCCTCCCTGCAATCTGTGGCAGCTACCCTGCTGCAGATCGTGGAAGCGTAGTACTACTCCTTCCCCACCCTATCGAGGGCCCCCAGAGGCCCTCAGCCAGGGCCCATCCTGGCCGCCCTTTGGCACCAGCCTGCATATAATGCATGTAATATGTAAAGTGGTCCTTAGAGACAGGACTGATGCCAGGTTTGAGAGGGCCCTGGATGGGGTGCCCTAGTGCCTCCCTCAATGAATTTACTAAATGGCAGTGAGGGTATGACTGGCTCAGCAACATGCAACCCAACATGCCAAAGAGACATACCAGGTGAGGCAGCTACAGTTGCCATCTTAATTTCCCCAGAATGCTTCTCAGTCCTGCATCAGAGGCATTCTGGGAAAATAAATATACTGCGGCACTTGATGATTCTCTTCAGAGTGTCTGCCATTATAAAAAAAGGAGAGAGAATATTTTTAATTGTAAAAAAAGAAGGCTGCATCAGGAGCTGAAGGCTCACATTTCTCTCACCATGTCAGAACTGGTTAAGGATCTTCAGAAGATTTTTAAGCCTGAATTTACATAGACAGCATGCAATATACTGAAAGCTAGTATATTCCATTTTTAACAGAATTCAATTTTTTAACTGTCTCCTGCAATAAGTAATATGTACTCTTTTATGAGCCTTAAAATATTTCTGTGTATTTCCTTTTAATCCAAAAATAGGAAGTTATCTGCCTGATTTTCCTGAAATACTCAAAAGTAGATTCAGGAAGTATTTAACATTTCACTGTAGAGGAAGTAATGTATGCCCAGTATTTTTAACCAATACTTTAGCCTGTCATTAAAGGCAGACGACTCACCAGCATTCAGTAATAAAGGGTATGACACTCCATTGTAAGAATGTCACAGCCGCATCCTCTGACTGATGCATCTCATAATAAGTCACGTTCGAAGTCAAACACGGAGATTGCTGACACCACCAAAACCATTTTTCTTTCTAACCTGGCATTAAGGAAACCTGGGATAATACACCTTGGTAACCCAGCACTTGATAAGCCTGTAGTGTAATCCATTTCCCTCAGGGACCTCTTCTTGCCAGCTGAACATCATACCCATTCTTTCTGTCAGTTCCTTTTCATACACTGAGAGCTCATTCACACGGGAGCTGAACTTTGCAGTAAAGACAATGCTTTTGCCATCATGATAGATTTTCAAGTCTCACACTTCCTTCAAATCTGCTATTTTCCTTTCACACAAGTAGGCATTCCTCTTGAAAGGGTTAGTATCGCTCTTTCCTTGTGGCCCCACCCCTAATTTTACATGTTTGCTCCCTCGGGAGTATTGCTAAAGGAGAAGGGGAGGGGTTTTTTTAATCAGTTTAATTGTTTCTTATCAATTGCAGACCTCTCCCAGCTTCAGCCTGGAGAGCTGTGGGGGTGTAATTGACACAAAACTGTATGAAAGTGAATAGAGGGGGAAGTGAGTGAAAGGCCAAGTAGGCAGCAGCTGCAGCAGCTTTTGCAAACGGCAGAGAGAGAGGGAGCTGGCAATGGGGCATAAGAGAGCCCGCCCACTAAAAAATCATTGAGGCAAAGGGCCAACACAGAAGAGCTCAATGAAGCTGAGACAGTTTTTCCTTTCCTTTTCGCATTATGATTGTATTGGGTTGATATGGGAAAACTGTGTGATAGCTGCTGATTGCATGCAACATCATGTGAAGCATGCAAATTAAAAGGGAATGCAAGTAGCACCAATCTCACATAAAGTCACCATGTGAACGAGCCCTGAGCCACAGAGACAGCACAATGAAATAGGATTGCAGAAGACAGATGCAACCGCTTCCCCGATGCAGGTTCACCCGGTGGGGCAGAATCACAATGCTAGCTTCCAGGCAGTGAGGTTGCAGCTACTTATCAGAATGGAGAAGGGCAAGGCAATGGGATCCTCTGGGATCACCCACATGGACCATCCCACTGACTCGGCCCTCCCTCCTGGTAAAAGGCAGCAAACTCACTGTAAGAAAGTTAGAGCTGTGGATCTCCTCCACTGGATGAGCCGCTTCTGCCCCTCTGCCCTACTGCACAGATAACATCCCAGGTGATATATGACTTCCACACAAATCTGTAAAAACCCAAGCCCAAGGAGGAGGTGGGATGATCATACAAACAAGGCCTCCACACAATCAGGTGTGAATAGAGAGGGCCTAGATCATGTTATAAATTACCTGCACGGTGGAGAGGAGAGGCTTATCCTGTCTTCCACCATGCTATCGCAAGATCACTCTCAGCTGAATGTCTGAACTGGGACCCAGTAAACTCCTCCAGAGGCAAAGCTTTTATTCAGTATTTCAATCAAGAAGAATACTTATTGTGTGTGCATGTGTACACTCATATACACTCATTAAAAACATGCTGGAAAATAAGCAAACCAATAAAATGTTCTTCAACATTGCAGGAATACCCCGCATTAATGTACGCAATGGGTCCAGAGCGAGTATGTAAACCGAAAATGTACTTAAAGTGAAGCACTACCTTTTTTCACTTATCGATGCATATACTGCACTGCAGTCGTCATATACGGGCATAACTGATGTAAATAACGCATTTATAACTAAAATAAACACAGTAGGCCTTATTTTAAGAAAAGGTTTGTAGTTGGAAACTGATCGGACGGTGGCGTCATGCCGTTAAGTGTCCGTTCTTGCGAAGCGAGCGTACGTAAACAGGGGAATGGTGCTACTGTAAATATGTCTGTACTCGTGAGTGTCCGTAAAGTGAAGGTCCGTATAGCGGGGTATTCCTGTACAAGACTCTACTCTCTAAATGCCTTTAGATCAGGGATGAGAAACCTGTGGTCCTTCAGACGATGAACAGCTCATTGGCATACCAGCTGGGGCTGAGGTGGAGTCTAATGATGCCTGGAGGGCCACAAGTTTCCCAGTCCTGTTTTAGATGAAACCAGAGAATCTATGATGCAACAGGTTGTTACAAAGTTATTTTGGATTTCAGTTCAAATAGTTGGACAGTCCCACGTCCTACAACTGATGGCCCTATCAGCTGGCTGCTTCCAACAACATCTCCAGCTAGGGGTTCTTCCAGCTAAGAGCGCTTCTCTCTGTCCACCTATTAGTGAATTACTATCAGCACATAGCCTATCCCAGATGGTAAAGGATATCTGCAAAGTTTTAAGCATATCTTGCCTTTTCCTTGTTTGCCCATGATGGTCCTGGGATGCGTGTCCAAGGTTTATTTCCCTATTAAATAGCATAAATAAAAAAAACATATGAAGAGACCTGGAGGCTCAGGCCAAAAGTCTATCTGGCCCAACATTCCATTTCCACAGTGGCCAACCAGATTGCTTCTGGGAAGTCAGTAAGTAGGGCATGACTGTGCAATAACACTCTCCCACTTGTGTCCCCAAACAACCGGTATTTAAAGGCATATCACCTCTGATACTGTACTAAGCAACACTTATTTCCCAACCGGTTGGTCAAAACTGAATATCAAAAGTCTATATTTGCATGCCACAGTGGGAAAATTGGGCACATTCAAGAACATAGGAAGCTGCCTTATACTGAGTCAGGCCATTGGTCCATCTAGCTCAGCACTGTCTACACTGACTGGCAGTGGCTCTCCAGGATTTCAGACAGAATTCTCTCCTAGCCTTACCTAGAGATACCAGGGATTGAACCTGGGACTTTCTACATGCAAGGCAGATGCTCTACCACTGAGCTATAGCCCTTCCCCATTTTCTAACCCATCCACTCCTCTGTCTAGACCAGAAGCTGCTGGACAGCTGGTATGGTCACTCAACTGACCAAAGGAAACAGTTGTACGTAAGAATTAGAAAACAAATGTTTCTCCAGGGTCATGTTATCAATGAAGCGGGATCAGGGCTCACACCGTGGTTGTGCTAGAGGGAAATCAGTTCCACAGTGCACAAACAATTATCTCCTCAGACCCATAATGTATGAACTCTTGCAAGTGATAGCAGTTCTAAAGATGCTGTAGCCAATCACATATAGAACTGATGCTGTAGCCAATATGGTACTCATATGCTCACATACTGAATAATTTGAGTTTAATGCTCACATTAATACCTGATCCAAGTATGAGGAAAAAGTGGTGTTCTGATCCTACTCTATTTGCACACAGACACTCTTGACAACTAGTGACAGGTGTGTCTACAAACCCTGCTGTGCACTAGATTCCTTGATGAGGATACCACAATGAATAAAATACATATCCAGGCAATTCGGTGGGCCTAGATGAGCACTGCATTGTTGATGTAGCTGTTTTTTCTTATTCCAGGAATTCTCCCCCTCCCCCTTATCCAAGGTGCTTATGTGTCTGGGTCACCATTGTTAGATCAGGGCAACTGTATTCAGCACCACAATAAGTGAATGATTGCAGACTATAAACAAATGTTACATGTGATTATGATTGTACTTTTAGTAATCAATCACATATTCATTTTTGTCATATGCTACTTGTGACCCTTCAAGCTGAACACAGTACACCAACCAGCTATGGAAGTCCACCAACGGCTTAATGAAGCTCCTGTTGTTTGCTGTCTCTGCCAGGAACTGCAAGGATACTTTCAAATGGTTGGCAGGCCATGGGCTGTTGGGCTATATTCAGATCAGTGGGTCACAAGTCGTGTGGGCCTCTTTAGTTAAAGGTATGCAAGAGAACTGTAGAATTTGTAGCTGATACAAGTGAGATGGTGTGTGCTGTACTACAGGTGTGGGGATCATTTGGCTCTCCAGATGTTGCTGAACTACAACTCCTATCAGCCGCAGCAAGCATGGCCAATGGCCAGGGATGATGAGAGTTGTAGTTCAGCAGCATTTGAAGGACCAAAGATTCCCCACTCCTGCTGTAGTACAAACCTTGCAGAATCCTATTTTGAAGCATTATCCATTACACATGTGTTAACCACTGTCTAAACCTCTTTAGCTGCCATGGATGTTTTGTTGCTTATCATAACAAGGTCAGCAATAGTAAATTTGGAGAGAGTACAAAATTCCATTGCAGACACTGTGGTGTTGCAAAGCCACCTGAATTGCATCAATCCAAAATTATACAAATTGGCACTGAACCTGCATTTTGCTGCATACCATTGTAATCCAAGTAGGACAGAAAATGAATGGAACATCTGTTTATATGAAACTGATGATAGTCTATAAAAGTGGAAGAGCAACTCTCCATCATTTGGCTATATTCACATTTATTTCTAGTTTCAGTCGATCTTTTTTTGTATAAACATATTTACCAACAGTTTCCCAAAAGGAACTTTGAAAAACACCAGTTTTAGATATTATTAAATCAGCTGTTCTCTCCATCTTCTGACAAACCGCAATATATTGTTGCCATCTAACGGCATATTGCAACCTCATTCACTTTTGTGCTAATTGTAACCTGTCTTTAAGATGTTTCAATAGCAAGGTCTAGATTTTCTTACCACTTGCTTATACATTATGGTAGGGATTAAACCATCAGTAACGGAATGTATGAACACTAAACACGCGCTTTCTCTTGATGGAATGTTCTATGTCAGCCACTCAATCCCTCATCTTTAAAACATGTTGAAATGAAGGATGTGGGGGGGGCACACCAAGTTTTAGACACCAAATACGTTAATGCTTTATGGGGAATTGTAGCCCTTGTGTAGGGGCCTCCATCAACATCCTTTATCTCACATAGCAGAAATTTTTAACTTATTGCAGAACATTCCTATTGGCAGAATAACAGAGATCACTAGTTCTGCAATGTCTCATGAAACAGATGTTTAAATTCATCTGAACTAACTGATTTCAGTGACACCTCCCATTCACAAAAGAATTCTACTCTTAGTGAGCAGGGACCACAATGGAGTCCAGCATGTTTTTGTTATTGGGCTGAGTCATCAAGACTGAGTGACACACCGATAGGAATCTGGCATATATGTGCACTACTGATGGCCTGAGCCACACATGGTGGTCTATATGCAATGGGGGGCATGCATACAATCCAATTGCCCTGTCACCTAGAGAAAACCATCTTTTTGATGGGTGCATTAACTGGCCCATTGTTGCAGAGCAGCCTTCCTCAATCTGCTACTCTACAGATGTTACAACTACAACTACCTTCAGCCTCAGCCAGCATCGCCAATGATTAGGGATGATGGGAGTTGTAGACCAAAAGGCTGTTCAACAGAAATCCAGAAGAACAAGGACAGCATGATAGAAGTTGGGAACTCCCAATTACAAGAGAAGCAGACGATATCTTAGCATAAGGTTGAGTTCATTGGCACTTGAGAGGCAGGGTCTTAAGACTGTGCTCATACATTCAGCAACACTGAAAAATACAATTTCAGTGAACTACAATATTATTTACTAATGGAGCGTTGCACGATTTGCTATAAAATGCACATCCCCATCCCCAATTACGAAAATATCATTAGCAGTTCTATTGAGTTAAAGAGTTTGTTAAATCAAGTTGTAAAAAACCAAAAGGGAAAAAAATGAAGTAGCACCTTTCATTACCTGCATATTTTCCCTCATGTCTGTTGCCTCCCTTAATGGATGTACTGCTAGTTTGAAGATGTCATCTACAGTCTTAAGGCTCGTGTTTCGCAGCATGGTATAGTCTCTTGTTTTCATTCCTATTCTTGCGGTTAAACTGCGCTTATGGGCCTTCCCTCCACCGCTTCGGTTAGTTATTGCAATGTGCACAAAAAGGGTAACATGCTCCATAAGGTCTCCAACAAAGGAGCGCAAAGGTATGTGTCGATAGCCTGGCTGTATACATTCTAGAGGGATGGCACATTGGCCTATGAACTCATCACCAATATAATCATCGTCCAGCACAACAAAGCGAATCATGGCAAGCTCTGGCAGATTTATCTCAAACTCAAAGCTCTCGTCAAAAATGGGATTATCACTGTTTTGCTGAACAGTTTTAGTTCTCTGTTCTGTACAGTCTGCAGGGATACCATGGACTTCTAGAAACACATAGGGATCTATGACATCCCCCTTGGCACAGGCTCCTTTGGGCTTTGGAAAGTTCTGACCACTGATGATTTTGACATGTAGCACTTGAGGTGAGACCCCTGGAACTATGCCTTTTGTATTTGCACTGAAGTATGAAACCTCTTCTCGCATAACAGAAGGTCTAAGAACATAACCGCATCCCCCATTTTGTAGAAACCAACCAGTATGTAAATCCATCATTGGACCCGGTGTTTGATAATTCATTGCCACTATCTGGCAACCACAGTTCCAAAAATCTTGTGGGTTTAAGTTGCTAGAATCTATTCTCATGGCACTAGGGTATATTCGAGACAGAAATTTCTTATTGTAATTTACGAAGTCCTCTGGATACTCATTTGCAATTCTACTAGCCTCTGCTTCACTAAAGGAACACATTTCCCAGTAATTCTGACTTTTCATTGAGCTCTCAAAATCCGCAAACTGGACAGACTGACATATAGATACAAGGTCAGACAGCTCCTTGCATAGCAAGGACATCTTTGGTTCTTCCAAATATTCTTCAGACATTCTTCGAGAAATTTCAGCTTCTTCATCTTCATCAGTGACTTCTCCCTCTAATAAATCCTCATCATCAGGCAATTTCTTCCCTTTGATGATAATTTTCATTTTCAGTTTTTCGGGAGACGGGAGATATGTTTCTGATGGTAGTGGTGCATCGGTATAGAGTTTGGTTCCAAAAACCTTCTTCATCTGTTCAGCCATAACCTTCTGCTGCTGTATGGAGCAGTAGTTTCCCAAGCAGAGAATAAGAGGGTATTGTGATGAAACAAAGGCCAATTTGTTGATCACCTCAATGACACAATGAAAGGATAGAGGTGATGTCATACTGTTACGATTGCAGATGATGGGCTCCTTTTCTGGACCATCACAAACATCCAGTTCAATACTGCGACAGCACATCTTCAATGCCCTGACATAACCATTGATATCAGCTGGCCCTCGGACCTGGTCTTCTATTAAGTAGGTATTGTGAGACGAATTGATATAGTAATGTGATAAAGGTTGGGTCATATCTTGGACAACCTTTTTATGCTCAGGGTCAAAAATATCACATTCTGGAGACAACAAATACTGAGTAAATCCATCAATTGCAAGAAAACTCTTTGACTGCCCTTCCTCTGAAAATTCATACCTATGAATAATATCAAGACACATTTCTTCAGTTGCTTGTGCCACCCCTTGTTCAGCTTCTAAAAAAAGCATGAGGTCATTGACATCTAAGTATTCTTTGTTTTTAGATATCTGCACCAGCAAAAAATAAACTTCAGGTCTGGTGCAAAGCTCAGTGTATGCTTCACAAAATTCCTCTTGTGTTACACGGGTCGTTAGTTTCTCTTTGCTTTTCTGGATTTCCTTAAATTTTAACCTGATCTTTGACTCCTTTAAGGCAGGGTTCAGCTGTTTTATTAATTCTACAGCTGTGTCTTCCAACATGATCCCATTACCATCAACGTCTGCGGCTTCAAACACAGATCTAAGCCATGCAAACCGTGGAGTATTCTGGCTGCCTTCTATCAGATCCAGACATTGTTTGGTACGAGAAACCAGGTACCGCAAACCTGACACCCAAATGTTGGTCACGTCTGCTGAATTGGCAACCAGATCCAGAGACTCATAATTTTCCCCATGAATTATGGAGAAGGCACAGTCTTCAGAAATCTGATCTGCTAGCCCATTGTTCCTGAATGTTTCTGTGTTTTTCCCTAATCGGATCTCTTTTACAGCAGAAATGTCAAGTTTGGCCTTGTCAGGGTCCTTCTTAGACGGTTCCCAGCGGAGTGCTTGCGAGTCGGTGTCCAGGGTAAAAAAACGATTATAAATACGGGAGTTTGGCCGGACTTTCTTCAATTCACAACCAGCCTGCATGAAGCTGATACAGTCATTTGCACTACTTATTTTCTTCTCTGATGGCATGCTGCTGAAGGACACAGTCTTCTTGCGTCCACATTTTTGATTTGCAGGATCCTGTAATGCAATTTAAAAACAATCAATTAATGCTCCTTTGATCAAATGAGAAGCATAGAAATGACATGCAAAGTATAAAGATAATTACCACATTCAACAAATAACTCACTGATTGACACTGAACAATTAAATTCCATGCAGAACAAGCCCAAAGCATTTTGCCAGAGGCAAAGGATAAGATGATCCCCTCCCCTGAAAATTCTTTATACAGAAGGTGAACAGATTGGCAACTGAATCTTACTTCAACACTGGCAATTGGACAGTGTCCTCCAGCAGACCTGAGGGCAGCAGGCTGGCTTAGAGGATGCTGAGCAGGCTATGTGGCACACACAGCCCTGTGTTTTTAACACCTTGGTATCACTCCCCCCACTTCATCATTTTCTGTCCTAAGCAGCTGCCTCACTCTGCCCAATGATAGGGCTGGCTCTGGCATGGGTGCTCTCATGTACATAAACAACAAAGCGTGGTATCCAATGAAGGAGATCTGCTAGCTCAAGGACTTTTGACTTTGTAACAGAACATCTCCTCCTTCTTCTCTCCCTACATCCCCCGTGCTTCCTAAATCTGTTCTGGGATTTCCCCCAAACTCCAGAGCAGATTTGGGGAGGGGGTGGGGATGGGAAGAGGAGATGACATTCCATTATACAAGCAGAAATCTTTGTGCTAATGGATCTACTTTGTTGGTTCCTGCCCAAAGAGTTTTGCGGCACCTTATAGATTAACAGATGTATTGTAGCATAGCCTTCTGTAGACTAGAGTCCACTTCATTAGATGCACCTTGTTCAGAGTAACTGTATGTAAATTCCACTGAAATTAATGGAACTCATGCATGCATAACTATCAACATATCGGTAACCAAAGGGGCAGAGTTAAACAAGGGTAATTAAGTCAAAAACAAGCTGATCTTAACATTAACAACCAATGACGTCACCTTAACTCTGCTCTGCACCATGAAGCAGGAACACTAGAAAACAACAAAAGAATAAATTCTGCCTTAAAAGCTGGTTCACAATATTAAGTGGCATACATATATTCTTCATTTTGTGGCCCTGTCACAATCCATGTTACACAGAAGTTTGTTTATACAATTTCTGAGCCACAATTTACAATTTCTGCAGAGTGGAACTTTAAAATTCAGGACTGCAGGCATCAACAACTTGCAACAAATGTACCCTTGAAAACTGCCCCTGAAGGCACTAAAGCAGGATTGGGGAGCCCTCAGGCCTGGGAGGCTAAATGTGGCCTGGCAGGCTTCTGAAGCTGTCCCTTGGGACTCTCCCCAAGCCCCCAGGCCACATCCGTCACTGGCTGTGCTCCAATTTTTATTTGTTATTCTTCTTACATATGTATATTTTTGGCCTGGTTGGAATGTGTCCTTGAACTGTACTTATGTCCCTAGCTTGCCTGGATTGAGAGATGTACTGTACATGTAGAAACCTCTGACTCTTGCATGGCTGCTCTCTAGCATGCCCTATTGAGGCGAGATCCTCAAGCTAACATCTAACTCAAAATACATGTTAATAAAATTGATGATTATACATCGTGAATACAGTATTTCTCCTGAATGTGTCCTTTCCCCCCCCCCCCCGTGGCAAGAGCTTAGGAAGTAGTTGTGACCGTTCTGTTCACGCTCCAACATGTAGTAAATCTTAGATCCACCACACAAGGCTTATAACGTAACATAACATTTAAAAAAGTGAGAGCCATTTCAGACATTATTGACTTCCTATGCAGAAAATGAATAACATGTGAAGTCACTTCCATGTAAAAAGCAGTGAAATTCCTAAATTGTAATATTCTTGTACATACACATGAATCAGTGCATATAGACACAATGGTTTACACATGACATCTATGGAAAAAGAAGAGTGATTTACACACAATGTCCACCATTAAATGCTTCCATGTAGGCATTTGGTGGCATGCAGGTCTATCATGAAAAACCAGGCAAAGCTGACTGACTGTTCCAAGCTTTAGAACTTCTACTTGTCCCTTAATGGTCTCTGAGCAACAGAGTTTTAGAATGCTCGGTAGATATGAAGCCTTTCAAGGCATGACAGAGAATCTGTGGGTCTCTAGATGCTATTGAACTTCAACTCCCATCAGGCCCCACCTGCACATGGCCAATGGTCAAGGATGATGGAAGGTGTAGTCCATTAATGAGGGCTCACAATTTCCCCATCCCTCGTTAAAATGAAGAGGAATGGGAATGGAAGGAGAGTTAAGAAAAAACATATCCTCTCTCTCTCTTTCTATGTTCAAATGTTTAACCAGAAAATAAAATAAATTCCTTAGAAATGTTAAAGCAGTGTGAGAATCTGGTGGCTTTGATATAGGAATTTCATTATGTGTCAACAAAGTCTCAAACAGAATGATATAGACAGACCACACAAAAGGAAAGAGAGAACCCACCTGCGAGAATCAAATGAACACAAAGAAGTATACACAGAGCCTAAAGATCTATAGTTTGAATCAGACTGAAGGAGGCAAAAGAGCACAGAAAATTAGACACAAACATGAACAATTCCAAGGTGCAAAAAGAAGTGTGCTCAGACAACAGCTTTTCACACTCTACCGATCAATGCCCTTCCCTACATCCTAAACCCATATACTCGTTACTATTTTTCAGCACCAATCCCTCCATTCCTGTCTTGCCTCTTTCCCTGTGCCTTCATATAGGGTAGGAACAGTCAAAAATTGTGGTGATGTGCCTTCGGATAGGATAGAAGCCATCAAAATGTACGACGAAGAGCCTTCAGATGGGGTAGAAGCCGTCAAAATGTTTGACGATGTGCCTTCAGATGGGCTAGAAACAGTCAAAAATTGTGAAGATGTGCCTTCAGATGGGATAGGAATAGTTGGACATTGTGATGATGAATTTTTAGATGGGATGGGAATAGTCAGACATTCTGGTAGTGCATCTTCTGATGTGCTGTGATGATGCATCTTCAGATGTGGTAGGAACAGTCAAGAATTGTGATGGACCTAACATTTACGTACCTTGTGGTTGTGTTTCCTGGGCAACCTGTATAGGGCAAAAGGGCAGATCTACCTTGCATTCCTATTGGCCCACCAACTGGAACTTAAGGCCAGCCAATCAAGTAGAAAAAGAACACTCTTAGAAGCAGATAAAATTCATGGCTGCAGCTTTAATGCAGCAAGATTATTTATTTAAATATTTATATCCCACCTTTCAGCACCTCACAGTCTTCCAAAGTTACCACACAAACACCAGTTAAAACCATATGTAAAGCAATAAAAACTAAACAGACTGCCAAACTAAAAACCATGGGTTTTTAAACATTCTAGTTAAAAGAATTCTGGCCTAGTAGTTACTGGGATGAAACTAGATCAATGAGTAAAATACAGCGGGGGCCCTGGGGGCATATGGGGTCCAGGCCTCCTTAAGTGCACCCTTTTTAGCTACTGTTTTTTGGGGCACTATTTAGAATCAGGGAATGGATATCATTAGCTCCCACCCCCACTTTAATTTGAGCACTGAATTAGAGGAAGACAGGAGGCTGTGAATAAACATGAAAGGAGCTTTGCACAAATGTAACCCCTTTAAAATATATAGGCACTAGGGTTGCCAGGTCAGAAGCATCCCAAAACCTGAGATTTTAGGGGAGGGCCCAAGTGATGTCACGGGGCGGGCCCGAGTGATGTCACGGGGCGGGCCCAAGTGATGTCATTAAGCATGATACATTAAGCATCAATCACAGTTGCTTGGAGTGTACAATTAAAAAAAATCTGACTGGAAATTAAGCTACACATTTTAGCTAAAAGATGGGGCCTGGGTAGGGAACATTTAATCTAGCCTACTTGCTTTCAGCAAGAAGGGTTTAAGTGCCTTCAGGCCAGGACAGTCACCAGAAGGCCACTGTAGGAAGAAAGGAGCCTATTGTTGTGGAGATGTTAGATGGGAGCATTCAGAAGTAAAGATGGATGCCTCGAAGGCTGCAATTCTAAACACACGTACTAAAGGACTAAGCCCCATACAACTCAACAGGACTTACTTCTGAGTAGATATAGTTTGGATTGTGCTGTTGGTAACGCTTGACTAGGGATCCTCTGCAAAGACATCCATATCTAAGCAGGATTGGCAACCCCCTGCCTGCAATGCCCTGCCCTTATCTTTTAATGTGGCTGCTCCAAACTTCTTTACAGATTTGACCCTTTACTTCAGAAAGAGGTCTGAAAAATGAGTAAGAGTAAGAAGATTCTCTACCCTTTCTGTCTGCATAGATGCCCTCATCCTTCCCCTGAGCCCAGCAGAGGCTCTGGGCGAGGTGGGACGCAGTGGCATCTCATAGAGGACACCCTCCCCTTTCCTGGGGTATATGATTTGTCCTGTCCCAGAGCAGAGTTTGGGGTGGGCACCCCCAGTTACTTATTTTTTCCTGTATGTTTTGGTCTGCTTTGATTTTGCATAGATGCCCTCCTCCGTGCCCTGCGCCCAGCAGAAGTTCTGGGCCTGGCGGGCGCAGTGGCATCTCATAGAAGACACCCTCCCCTTTCCTGGGGTATATGATTTGTCCTGTCCCAGAGCAGAGGTTGGGGTGGGAACCCCCAGTTACTTATTTTTTATGATTTTACGACAACATTATGTATTTATGA
This sequence comes from Rhineura floridana, assembly GCF_030035675.1. Taxonomy (NCBI): domain Eukaryota; kingdom Metazoa; phylum Chordata; class Lepidosauria; order Squamata; family Rhineuridae; genus Rhineura; species Rhineura floridana. Next base: position 21,889,592 of record NC_084481.1, read on the forward strand.
TAATATCAGAAGCCTGATGATTTTGATTGCATAAATGTATTGTTATTCTTGATGGGGAGAGTCCCCCGATCACAGTGATATATCATACAGGGTACCCCAACATATATTTTGGGGTTCAGAGACATGTTAAGTTTGGTTTGAAGTTGCTGTAGTTGTCAACTCTTCTTTTTTAGTGTTTTGAACTTTCAAGCAAATAAGGAACTGGGAACTAGGAACCAATTTCAGCGTTGTATCAGTTAAATAGATTAAACAGTTGCGGGGGGCGGCTGACGTTTTGGTGTATATCTCGGGAACCAGACCACCTAGAAACTTAATTTTGTTTTAATTGAAGCTGAGAGTCCAGAGATTAAGGGGTGCTAACCGGAGAGCCAGAGGCGCCCCCCAAAAACCAGAGACTCCAGCCGAAAACCGGAGACCTGGTAACTCTAATAGGCACAAAAGGAAACTTGGTGCCAAAAAGTCTGCAATGTTGACACTAGTTGAGCCTCTCTAGGGTGGGCATTCTAAAGTCAGGGTGCCACAACAGAAAAAGCCCTCCCCTTCATGCAAGTATAACATACTTTAGGAAGTGACACACTTGGAGAAAGGCCTCAGCTGAAGGTCTTAATGTATGGGAGGATAATATGGGAGGGGGCACTTCTTCAGGTCTTTGGGTCCCAAGCCATGTAGGGTTTTAAAGATAAGCACCAGAACCTTGAATTGGGACCGGAAGTAAGTCTGTAGCCAGTGTAATTCGTTACGAATGGGTATAATATGATTCCACTGACCCCATACCAGACACAAGTACCCAAATTCTGAAACAACTGAAGCTTCTGAGTTGTCTTTAAGGGCAATCCCATATATAATGCATCACAGTAGTTCAACTGTATTGTATCTTGAAGAAGTGTTGGCTCTTTTCACCTTTTTTTAATCGGACAAGAGTTGTATTCATTTCAGAGCACCTCATCTTCTTTTCTGCTCACAATCCAGTCCAAATGTAATCATGACAACATTATTTAAAAGTGTGGACATGTGTTCTACTTTACAGAGGACAGCCCTCTCTCTGAACTGCAGCCCAGTCCAAGTCCAGTTTAAAAATAAAGAACTTTAAGAAGGGGGAACCTTGAAGTTGCCTGTTAACAGTACCTGGATAACTGGCCACAGGCATATAGGTCACCTGGTCATAGTTTTTCTCACTGTGATGGGATAGACTGCACTTCTAACTAAATTATAGCAATTATTTCTAAATTTCCATATGCAAATTTTATGCAAGCCTGTGCTCTCTTCTGTCCTCTTTTTTGGTGATGTATATAATACAGGATCGGAACAAACAAACAAAATCCACACCCTGTTTTAATTTGAGAATAGTTGGTATGACTCTATTTTAGCACCAAACATCTTTTGAAAATATCAGCTCTTGGGTAATGGCATATCATCTTTGGAGCTTTATTTATTAAAATTTTATTCTAGTTGCCTAAGCAAACTGAAGCCTTAACCTGACTCTTCTATACCCTCTGTTTGTAAAAAATGGCATCTCCTTTACATACTGAAATATCAGAACAAACTTTAGTATGTTCAGGATAAAATTCAAGTTTTAAATACCAAAAGCAACATCACTCCTGTTCCTAGGACAAGGGTGTGGGGTGAAGGAAGGAAGGAAATAAATGTGTTTGGCTATATGTCAAAGCAACAGTGCTAGTATCTTTACAAAGCAAAAACAAAAATTTTAAATTCCCAAACTACAGGTTAGGGATGTGCTCAAATTTTGCAAAATTCGAATTTGACACCGGATTTCCTATTTATTCGCTTTTTTTTTTTGTCCTCATAAATCAGGTTTTTTTTCTAGTGGCTTTCCACAGCTGAAGCTGATTTTTTTAAAAGAATTCGCTTCAAAAATATTGGTATTAATATTGATATTTTGAGGGAAATATTGATATTTTTAAATCTATGAAAAAACAATATTTTTAAAAATATCAATATTAATATTTGTGGGGGGACAAATAGGTTTTGATCGCAAATAGTGACCACTGATCCCACATGAAGTGGTACCGGAAGGAAGCTCAACAGAGCAAAAGTTGAACCATCACTGAAATGCAGATCCCATCCCTACTGCAGGTCCTACTTTAGTTTACATATTGTTGCGTGCCACCCCAATGTCCGAGAGGTGAGATTTCCAGGGAGGCCTGCACCCGTCCTGGGTTTGGTTTCCTTGGGAAGAAGGTCAGCGGAGACTGTGGTGTCTTTATGAAATATGGTTTGTTTATTTACACACATTCCAGCCTGAGCTAAGGATGGAGGGGTTCAAGGCATCAGCAGTCCAATATCCAGCTTTTCCATCAGTGTTTCAGGAGGCATCCTAAAGCCATGGTGCAGAGAGCCAGCCTCTCTGCCTGCCTCCAGTTCCCAGCCATTCTCTGACACAACTCAAAACACAAGCCTCTCCTAGGCCCCCAGAGGGGTGGAGAGGCTCTCCTGAAGAGTTTCAATGACAAAAGAATCTTCCTGGCCCATTCACCAGTTGCTGGGCACCTGATAGACCCATTAACAAACCTGGCCACTCTATTAGCTTAACTAAAGAAACTCATCTGACCAGCAGACTGGAGGCTCGAAGGGGACTCATAGGAATTATCCATTCCAACTCCCAAACTCACAACACTATTTTACATATGCCATCCTGCCACCTGGCTTCTGTTCATTCTCTCCATAGTCAGCATTGTGTAGACAGTGAGCATGCCAGTCCTCATTAGGGTTGAGTGTGAGTCAGGGCCGGCCCCAGGCATGACAGGATCCTTGGGCATCACCTTGCCCCAAGCTGTGGCATGTGTGTGCAGCCGTGCGCACACCCCACTTACCTGTCTCCTGCCTTTTGCAGCTATGTGGGCTGCACATGCAGCACTACCATTAACCAAGATGGCAGCCAAGGTTTCCCTGAGGGGCTGAAGCCTCCGCCGCCATCTTGGTTGATGGTACTCATATGTGCTACGTGTGTGCATCTCTGCTGTCAAGCAAGATGGCAGCAGGGGCATCAGCACCTTAGGGAAACCTTGGCCGCCATCTTGGTTAATGGCAGCCACAAAAGAAGTCAGCAGAGAAAGCTAGGTGGAGCAAGGGAATGGAGGGGGGCTTGGAAGCTCCGTGGATCGTGGAATGGGAGGGGAGGGGCCCCTCAGGTGCCCTTGTAGCCCCAAGGGCCTGCGGCCAGGGCCCCACCTAGCCGCCCTTTGGAGCCGGCCCTGGTGTGAATGGTGCCATTTTGGCTACATAAGCAATGGCACTCACAACTGAACATCAGAAATAATGGGAATGAAGCAGCCCCTACAACAAGGACTCTTCAACACTGATTTACCAGCAAACACTGCTGTGATTCTACACTCTTAGGAGTGTAGGAAACAAAACAAAAATATTTGTTTCTATTATTCTAGATGAAGAGGCCAATGTCAACAGGTTCTATTTTCATTTTCTCAGGTATTTCTTGATGCAATGTTATCCTGCACATAGATGAACTCCAACATAAGGTGCAGCCCACACAGTTACATGAGGTACAAATACAGAAATAAGAAGCAGAGTCACTCAACAGTGGGTTGAGAGACACAGACTTCTATGTTTCCAGTACTGAAAGGTCTCCTGCTACAACAACATCAGTGGATATTTTAATGGCAAGAGAATTTGCTTCACCCGTCAATCTATTACAGCTCAATGAAAATCAGGATTAGAATAAGAGGAGAGCCAATTAAGCCAGCACATAAGGCCAACCGTACTACTATTCCTACAGCTCAGCAGCACTTTTTTTTGTTCCAAAATGGTCATATTGTAATTTATCACAATGCAAATACAAAAATCTATCTGCCAAGTATAATTGAATGCAGCTGATTATAGTCTGGATCTCAATGATCCTTTCATCACATCATTTAAATGTAAGGCCTTGAAGAATTTCTGCCGCCACAACAATTTCCAATAAAAATACAGAATAAATTCAAGACATTTCTCCTCTGAGTTTATACTGGCTTACAACCTGAAGGGAAACTCCAGATATGGCTTCACTTCAAACTTACGGTGCAATCCTATATGTACCTAAAGAAATATAAATGCTATAGGGCTCAATGGAGCTCACTTCCAGATAAATCAGTACAGGTTCGCAGTCTTAAACTCATTTGTGTCTTGACTTTAGGGAACATTGGAAGCCGCCTTATACTGAGTCAGACCAGTGACTCCATCTAGTACAGTATTGTCTACACTGACTGGCAGCAGCTCTCCAGGAATACAGACAAGGGTCTAACCCAGCCCCACCTGGAGTTGCCAGGGACTGAACCTGGGGCCTTCTGCATGCACAGCAGGTGCTCTACCACTGATCGCTGGTCACTGTCCTCCAAGGAAGCCTGTAAATGGAAGGGACCATCTTCGAACAGGCGTTCCTCTTCCTCTCCTTCACAGCAGTGGGTGCCTCTTTTAAGATATCTACTGTGGTACGTGTTATCGGGCCGACCCTACCATCAGGTAGAGAGAGGTAGCTGCCACAGGTAGTTGGATTGTGGGAATCTTGACAGGGCAGCAAATTGTTAGTTGTTTAATTTATTATTGTTGTATTTTTACTGTCAGGCAGGGGGAGAGGAGCTTGTGGAATTTTCTGCTGCAGGTACTAAAATAACTTTACTTACCTTGGGTACTCTGCACCTTGACTTGTGGAAGCAGGAGGCAAAATGCCTTGGGCCAACCCTGGACACATCTCTAAAACAATGAGTGCCTTTTCCTTCAAAATTATTGTTTTTAAGCATATGCAGATGTATGCAGCTAGAACTCAAAAGTCATATGATTAATAAACTAAGGTTTATTTTAACTGGGCGACAGCCCTATTTCATGGAAAGCCACGACAGACACACTAGATTAAAAACAGTTTCTATTTGTGGTGTAGTAGAGAGAGGCAAAGAGTCGATACCCAATAATTACCTCACTCATTTACACAAGCTTAGAGATTTCTAATTAAGGCTGCAAGCCTAGATAGACAGACTTTCTAGGGGGTAAATCCTGTAGAACTCCACTCAGTGGCTCACTTCTGAGCAAACATATATAGGGTCGAATTGCATAACCCAACATAGTTATGCACATACACACACATCCCTGCCCTCCTCACCTTCACCACCACATACCACACTAGTTGTAAGAGTCACTTTATTTTAAGTATAACTGAGAAATGCTCAATACAAAAATCAAAATGTGGAATATAATGGCGTGGGAATTATCCTCTGTTGTCCATCTGACACCCCATGCACACAGATATCTGTGGTTTGTGGCCAGCATCTTTGACATCTAGACTATTTTTTTTTGTTTCATTTAAGGTTGCATGGCATGTTGCATTGTGTGTAACAGTAGTAGAAACGGGATATGTGACAATATAGGAAAGTCCTATTTGGATGTGATTAGCTCCCTGTTCAACAGCATGGGAGCCAGGACCAGAGGCATAAAAACAATATTATAAGAAAAAGATAATAATACCACACAGAAATCCAGTGGTGCAGGGTCCAATCTTGGAGAAAGCCTGCATCAAAAGATACGACAAGACATCTGAAGCAAATGACTAAGGATGCTTCACACATAGCAAGAAGGAAAGGCCAAACGTGAAGCAGCACAAATTGCCACTGTTGCTTAAGGTTTGGCTGTCTCCAGGGTTTGCAACTGAATTGTGCTCCTGCAGTGCTGCTGCTGTTTTTATTGATTGCTGATTGCAGCTTGTGCCTATTTTTCTAGAGTTTGCTGTTTTGCATTTTGATTTAAATTTTAACTATTGTGATTTTTGCTGTTTTGACTGTAAACAGCTTTCAGAAGGCATTTTTTGGCACTTACATATGCCTCAGTCATTTGCTTCAGATGTCTCGTGAAGACACATGAACACTTGAAAAAAGAAAAAAAACAAAGAGGGAGGGAGGAAAGAATTTGAGAGGCAAAGATCTGACAAGGGATGAGCAGATTTTTGTCCCGTTACTTCCCATTATTGTTCCATGAGTTCACTCTGCTTCATGTTCTGCTCGAGCTGCCTTTTGGTTTAACCTTGGAGAATTTCTCAGATTAATTTCAGAACTGGCTCAAAACGTGACAATCATGACAAACGGAGTGGGGTGGGAGGTGCAAACTGAAATCTGCAGAGACCTACACAGGAGCTGTAGCCTGAACAAAACCCTGCCAATTGGGAATGGAAAAATGATAAATGACTCATTCATTGATGCTGGTTCATACTGTTACACTCAATTTCGAGGTTCGTTCCGCTGGATGAGATCCCAATACTCAAACAACGTGAGACTCGAGGTTTCAAACCAAAGCTTTATTACGTTTGCAAACGGAGACCCACAGGCAGCTCTTGCCAGTCCAGTGAGGTCTAAAGTTACAGTTCTCACAAGCATAGATATATTTTTCTATCACCAGGCAGATTGCACAAAGCACATAGGTGGGAGTCTTGGGAGTCTTGGCCTGGCATAGTTACGCACAGCACTACAAGATGATACAAAATATGCGAGTCTTACTTGTTGTTCCAGAGTCGGCCTTCATCCCTTAACCCTTGCATGTCAGACAACTTAACATTGGCTTTTACTAAAGATCTATTTCACATGGAACAAATCAATTCAAAATTTTCCATTCTAACAATACAAAAGATCAGGTCATTTGGAACCCTGAAATCTGGCGAGTGTTTCAAACAGGGAAAATTTCATAAGCATCCCCAGATAGGTCTTATTATTATTGTTGTTCATTTTGCTAATGCAATGGACCATGTAGACCTTCTACAGATTCCTTAACACTTTCATCAGCTGTAATAAAGCAGTGACTCAGGGCCCCATTAAACAATACCCTAGCCTTGTGGGGGGGGACCCTTTTCAGTAAGTAGCTCCAGCATGACCGGGCCAACATTTAAATAACCCAAACCAATTGTGTGGAGGGTCATTTGTAAGAAATCCCAGCTGTGGAAGCAGCACCTTGTCGAGAAAGGATGTTGATTTTTTTAAAGACCCTTAACCCCCACCAACATGGTCATCAAATTGAACAGGTCTCTCAATACAAATCTTTAGGCATCATTTTTCACTCTTCGTTGAGTTGGGCTACCCATATAAGAGCGGCAATTTTGAATGCCCGGAACACAGTAAAAGGTCTGCTGCGATACTTTTTTTCTAAAGTGGGGCAGTATGTGCCAGCTGCTATTCAGGTCTTTAAAGGTAAAGTCATTCCCCAGCTCTTATATGGAGCACCGATTTGGATACGCTCATTTAATCCCGCAATGGAAACTGTCCTCTCCCTTTTTTTAAGGCGAGTGTTGGGTGTACCTAGATGTGTTCCCTCGGCAGCCCTAAGATTAGAGTGTGGTTTTACTTCCTTAGAGTGCCAGGCATGGTTGATGGCTTTTAATTATTGGACCAAATTAGCGTCTAACCCTCTCCCTGGATATCAATCAGCCCTTTGGAACAATGTATATATATCTAATTTGAATAAAAAATATATTGCAAAACTCCCACGGTTAGGTCTCTCGGGAGAATATCTATCATCTCAACCTTCTAACACGGCTAAATTTTTGATTCGGACTTGGCTTAAAGACTTAGAACTGCAATCTACTATAGCCATGGGTTCTAAAACATGTTCTCCTATTTTTTTGAAATTAAAAGCGGATTTCGGTAATTCCGCCCCCTATTTGGATTTCCTTACAGTCCCTAAGTTAAGGCTGGCCTTTACCAAGGCTAGGTTCAATTCTTTACACTCAGCATTGTTGGAAGGAAGGTTTGTGGGCCGTCCTTATGAGCAACGCCTTTGTCCATGCAGAGCGGGTTCTATTGAAACTCTTCAACACGTGCTCCTAAACTGTACCCTATACTCCCAGATACGTAACAAATTTTTATCCCCCTTACTTGCAAGACAGGTATACAACTCTCCTGATACCATAATATCTTATCTTCTATCTGGCGTAGATAGAGGGATCTCTCACCGAGTAGCAAAGTTTATCTACGCAATTCAACAAACATGATTATCCCTGTTTTCCGGATAAGAAAGGTCCCGAAATTTTAGATTTGGTACTAGTGTACTTTGGATTCAATTTTATTTTAATTTGAATTTTAGTTTATCCTTATTTTACTTCTATATGCTGTATAATTTGTACACTATATGGGTCTTTGACCGTAATAAACTTTGTGTGTGTGTGGTTGGATCACTTAAACACTGATCCAGCCTCATAGGACCAGCTTACAGACAAGCGGCTCCCTTACAGCTAGAAATGTTGCTGAACTACACCTCCCATCATCCCTGGCCATTGTCCATGCTTGCTGGGGCTGATGGGAGCTATAGTCTAACAACATCTGGAGGGCCAAAGGCTCCCCACACCTGAGCTAGAGTATTCAAAGAAGCCCTGAGTCTATCAAGAAATCCTCCATATAAGGAAGAAAGAAGGGAACAGCAGGAGCTCCTGCTGTAATAGCCTCTGAAACGGTGTTTCAGCACACCAAGGGACCAGCTATACAAAGGAAAAGAGAGAATAGAGAGGAAAAGGGAAAGGAGACTGGATGGCTCATGAGTTTCTCATAATTAGAGGAGGAAACATCATTCCTCACAATGCTCACCCAGAGGAGAAAGAGAAACCACTGCACGGAAATAGTTGATGCGATATCAATCTAAACTGTAGAATATATATCTATCAGAAACTTTCAGTGGGAGGTGAAATTTTAGTGGCTTTTTGTTATTGCTGCTCTCTGTCTTCTGTTTTCATATTCTTTGCATAAGTACTATTTAAGAGAGAAAGGGGGAAAACCAGTGTGATACTTCTTCAGAAAATACTCAGGGGAAAATCATTTTTTATGTTAAATCTGTTTTTGGTTTTTTGCCAATTCTTGAAAATTTACCCAAGGGAAGAAGAAGAAGAAAAGTTCAATAGAGTCATAAGTGAAATAAGAGAGTTTCCAGGAATTGCTTTGCAGAAAATACAGTTTACAGTGTGTGCTCACTTTTCCATGTTACATAGCAACCTAATCATTTAGATAATAATCTTTTAGTCAGAAGAATGCTGGAATGAAACAGGAAGATTGTCCCACAAATACAGATTACAACAAGATTTCCTTTAAATTACTGATCTCAGTGAGGGTCAGGTCTTCCAACACCAAGATGGATTGCCTCATACCCACCCAGCAGGAGAACTGTATGCCTTGAGCTGTCTGATCCTCCCCTGGAGCAAAACCCTATGCTTTGGCAAGCCTAGACAGATTGGCAGGTGTAAAGTGGTCTTTGGCGGGATAGGTCCAACTTGAGGTCCCTGGCTTACAGTCGATCCCTGCTCATGGACCTCTACAAGAGCTGGGATTCAACGGTTCTTGCACCAAGATCTTTTCCAACTTGGAGGGGCATGCCTTTGCGAGGTGTCCCGCCTTCCCACAGTAGAGACACAACCCCTCTCTGCAATGCTTCTCCTTCTCCGCCTCTGTCAGTCGCAGCCACACACACACATCTGCATGGGCTCTATCCCCGACTGAGTGGAGGTTCCCATGCTGGCTGAGAAGTGCATGTGAGGGAGTGGTGTATGAGACATCACTTGGGCCACCTCAGCCTTGCGTTCTAGGCAACAACCTTCAAGTCTGCTGTCTATCTGCAAACACGGCTGGATCAGCTCTGATAAGGTGTCCGGTGGTGGGGTTCATGTCAATTCATCAAGGACCTCGCTATGGCCGTTATGGTATTGGTATATAAAAGCGGACTCATTCCAGGCCATTTCTTGGGCCAAGATACAAAAAGTGTTTTTATTGACTGCTGACAGAGTTCTTGCCCTGCCGCAGGGTTCCTAATTGGCAGGCCACAGTGGCCTTCCACTGGGGGTTCTGAAAGGTTTCCGCCATGGCCTCAACAAAATTGCCATACTGGGCTATAACGAGGTCATTTCGAAGCAACAGAGGTGTTGCCCACTGGGCAGCCTCCCCTCCCAGGAGGCTGATAACAAAGGCCATTTCAAGGAGTCATTGGGAAAATCCAACAGACACACATGGATGTAAAGCTCGCAGTGGGCGATTAACATAGCAAACTGCTCCTTCTTCCCACTGTAACAGAGGCAGTCCCACAGGCATCTTGACATCAGGCACTGGCGGAGTTGGGGCAGCCCTCTGCTGCAAGTCTGACACAAGTCCCAAGCTGAGTCACTTGCAGGTGCAAGGTCTGATTCTCCATTTGGAGGGCCTGGGTCTCGGCTTGGGGTTTCTGGAGTTCGGCTAGCACAGTCTCAAAGGCTATCTGATAGTCCTCCCCTGTCCCGCTGCTCGCTTCCATCTCAGTCATGGGGTCGTCAGGTGGAGGTGATGGCTGAGTCAAACTGTCCTGCCCAAACTCAAAGAACTCAGACTCAGACATGGCTGTGGTTTTTTCTTTTATTGAAGTAAGAGAAAGTTTCAATTCAGTGCACTTCATAAATCTATCTACATCTTACTCAGATCTCAGCATCTCTCTAAGTCTAACCAGGCACTTCGCTGTATTAAGACGTTGACTTCGCAGCTATGTTGGGCTGGTGACCAGTAGGCATTACTGTCTCTAGTAGTTTTCCATGAAGCCTGCAAGTTTGAAGACGTAACTGTGGTTAAGGGGGAGTTATGTCTATGCCCTGTCTGGGAATGGACTGCCAGAGTCGTTGCTATGGTAGCCATCTGATAGCGACTGGGAAAGTTCTAACAGAGTCTATGTGTTGTTGTTCTTCTGAATTATGCCTCTGAGCTGAGAGGCTGTCTTGTGTGTTTATCTATGGAGAGAGATGTACCAGAAGGGGGGTGACTGAAGAATCTCTACATGTATTTACTCTTAAGCCTCTGGCCTTAATGTCTTTCAATAAAGACTCTTAACATGCTCTGAAGAAGTTTCTTGCTCAACTTAACTCCAACGTAATGTATGCTGTTTCACACAACAACGCACACAAGCCAACAAGCTACTCCCCCCCCAGCTTAAGTAAGGCTGGGCGGGCAATCTACTTGCGTGTGCTGTCACTGTTGGGAGCATGCACACAGGCAAAGACTCCGCCTCAATTGTGTCTGTTGAATTTCCTGCCACATTTGCCTCTTGGCGTGAGACAAAGGCGGACACTCCGCCACCATCCTGTCTTCCCCCTCAGAGGGAAGAGGGCTGCCTGCAGGCAATGCGGGTACAGGGAGAGGGGGAGCATCAGGCTGGGAAACACCTGGCTTGTCAGGTTGACTCTCCACAGTGCTATCCGGAGCTGCTGGGATTGAACTGTCAGTCCAGAGCTGGGGCACCTTCTGAGTCCAACTCCCCGTTCAACCCCTCACCGGCTCGACCATCCCACTCTAAGTCCTCCTCCTCCTCCACTTCATTCTCATCAGTCCACCCCACTCCAGCAGGGCTCACGACAGGTAGGGAGACTGTTGGCTTAACCATGCTCTCTCACTAATAGGAAATAGCTGGAAGGCCCTAGACTAGCCTTCCCTAAACTGGTGCCCTCCAAATGTTTTGGACTATAGTCCCCATCACCCCTGATCACTGGCTATGATGGCTGGGGGTGATAAGAATTGAGGCTCGTGTGTGTGCGTGCGTGTGTGTGTGTGTGCGTGCGTGCACGCGCCCGCATAAGAAGGAGTTTTTAATCAGGGCAGACACAAAGATTGAGGAGAGACAGTTTAATAGCACTGGAAGCCTTTTTGGATGCAAATACCTTTCTTGCGATCCTGAGTGGATTTTACTACCTTCAGCACTGCTAAGCTGTGCCTTCACATTTATGCTCAACTTGTATATTTGTAAATAAATTCAAAAATTATAGAAACAGGCAAAGTCTCCAGTAGAGATGTGCTAGAATTCTGCCCAATTCGGATTTGGTACCAAATATTCCATTAATTTGGGTATTCTTTTCCATTGCGGATTGAATTTTTATGATGCAAGTTTTTGCAGCTATTTTCAAAAATGGATTTTTTTTAAAAAGCCTCTAAAATATCGATATTAAGAATGATAATTTTATCAATATTTCCTTTAAAATTATTGATGTTAATATCAATATTTTTTGTGAGGGGAAAAACAGATTGGTTAAAGCAGTGGCTAGTGGACAAAGAAAAAACTTTAATCAATACTGGCCTGAGGCTGATGGAATGCTTTCAAACCGGCACCAACCAACGGATCCCATCTTTAGTCTCCAGTGATCTTCTTTCAAAGAATACCAGCCTGGGTAAGATCCTGGAATTTACGTACTAGTTAGGGTAGTGGGGCACACATAACAATAATTGTGTTTGCTAGCATGAATAAACTGATTTACGGCCTGATCTTAGGCACGCTTATTTTGGGGTGGGAGAGAGGCCTAGTGAATTCAATAGGAATCACTTCCTAGTAAGTGATCTTAAGAGTCAACTTATGATTGCAGCCTTCTACAGACTCCTGCATTCAGTATTGCTGGCTGATATTTTAGCAATATTTTAGCAATGTAACTTTCTGGATTGAACTTAATTTAATAGGGCTGAACTGGGTGAACAAGCCACATTTAGTACGCCAGCCACTTACAAATCACCAAAAGAAAAAGAAAAAGAAGTAACAGTAACATAGTTCCGCCTATCCAACAGAAATATCCAGCCTGATTGGACTACACACACAAACACACTTTTTTCTCACTAGAAAAGAAGACAAAAGAGGGCACTAACTTGCATATGTATGGATATACTGATTTATTATTATTTATTATTTAGTTCATTTATATATCACTTTATATTTCAACAGAAACCTCTAAGTGGTTACATATCCCAAAAATGTGTATATATGTATAGATGCAAATTTACAAATAATTACTACAGTTTAAACAGAGATACAAAACTGCTCACCCTAGTGGGAAAGACTATAACTAGTTAGCCTGGACTCCTGCTCAGTCTTCCGGTTCAGGGGCAAAGTGTTGGCAGATAACTCCAAGGCCCTTACTGTTCTTCCTGTTTAGGATTTTTCATCTCTAAAGTGGACTTGGACTGGACCGTCCTCTGTAAAGTAAGGACCCATGGGTACCCTAGGTGTGGTGATTGTGCTGTAGTCTGATTGGTTTACGAGGCTTTCAGAAATCCATTAAATTCCCCCCTCTCTTTCCTATGCAGTTTATTGCTGCTATTAGAATTAATGCAACATAAATTCATGCCAGCCCAATCTGCAAGAGTAATTCCAGTCCATTTTCATTTACCACGCCAAATGATGTCAGATTTTAATTAAAACACGTTAACTGAAAATTAAATGTCAGCAGTGATGCAGAGTTGCTGTTAAAGGGATGTATCAAGTCAGGAAGAGGCATTTTAAAAAGAAGCAGGAAAGGCAGCACGTGCTAAAAAAATAATAATGGTGCAACAGAAGGACATAGAGAGTGGAAGAGAAAGATATAACAACTGTGGTCTTCAAAAAAAATACCTGCACTCTATGGTAAGATAAACATGCAGCAAAGAAATGGGCAGGGCACAATGATCTGGTTCCACAGCACCGCAAGTGGAATTCAGTTTGGACTCCGGGGCTTTTGACGGGGACCCTGGCAATGCTTTTTAAGGCAGGGCAATCTGACATTAAAATTCAAAAGGCCAACTGCAACAAAAAGACACGGTTCAGTAACATTATGGAACAGTAGAATAACTAGAAGCTCCGTGTTCAGAGAGTGCTGGCTTCGGCAGCACATATACTGCATTCTCAACCTCAACTCTGTCTCCTTCACTCGCTTGCTCTTCACATCTTGACTCTCAGCTCAGCTCCTCCCACCATAGCAAAGTGCTGCTAGCAAGCAAGACAGGGCTGCTGGCAGTGCAGCCTTAGAAAACAGGCTGCACCATAGTCTCTTCTTTAACAGCAGCCTTGTTAAAAAATTAATTTTGGGCCTAGTCATCCTGAGGGAGCCTGTGCCTCCCAGATCAGTCTTGGGGAGATCTAGCCCCCTGTGCCATCCCCCTTCTGGGGTCCCTGACTTTTCAGTTCCCATTTTCATCACCAGCAGCTCACAAGGAGTCAAAAGACTCCTTGAAGTTAAGGGCCCTTCTGAGCAGCACCCCATGAAGCATGTGGAGAAGTTGCTAGAAGGGAACATCTCTCCCAGCCATGTGTGCACATAGATGTACTGCCTGCCCCTGCATAGGGGTAGAGAGAGGGTTAGATGGCTTTCAGTGAAGAAGATCCCAGATTCAATACCAGGGCTGGCTCCAGGCACGTGGGGGCCCTTGGGCATCAGCTTGCCCTGCCCCCCCGGTGGGTGGGTGTGCGTGCATGCGCACGTGCACACACACCCCACAGCCCCCCTACCTGTAGTCTTTACCATTGCCCTTAATGAAGATGGCAGCCACGGTTTCCCTAAGGGGAATGAAGCCTCCGGCGCCATCTTTGTTGATGGCACACGTGCGTGCTATGCACGCACATCTCTGCCATCAACTAAGATGACGGCAGCGGCTTCAGTACCTTAGGGAAGCTGCGGCCGCCATCTTCATTAAGGGCAATGCTAAAAAGCCGGCTGACAGGTAAGTGGGGAGCATGGGGGGTGCGGATCACGGAAGGGGAGCAGAGGGCCCCTCAGGGGCCCCTCAGGGACTCCTGTAGCTCCAGGGCTCTCGGGCCAGTGCCCAACCTGGCTGCCCTTTAGAACCAACCCTGTTCAATACCTGTCATCACCAGTTAAAAAAGAAGCAGGTGACAGGTGATGAGAAAGGCATCTGCCTGAGATCAGAAGAGATGCTACCAAGTCAGAGAAGACAATATTGTGGTAGATGGACAAATAGTCTGACCCAGGGATGGGGGAGAAATTCAGTTTAGTTTTTGTTTAAAGCCACGTTTATCAAATTTGTGCTTTCCAAAACAACAGGAGAACTGAAACATACCGTCTTTCAAAATTTGCACTTCTCTGAATTGTGCAATGCAGTTCTCCAGCCAAGTAATGTGTACAAAAATGCATACAATGGGGTAAAGTGTGCATCAAAATGCATATATTCATGAAAATAATGTACAAAATGCATTATATGAAGAGAAATAAAAATGTGTACATGAGTCAAAGCTGCATACAAAAATGTGTTTCGTAAGAGACGTTTTGAAGAATTGTCATGAGGATTTTTCTTTAAATGCTCAATTGCTGCAGAAATGTGGAGAACCGAATTTAAGATTGGAAAAATAAGAAACGGAGAGAACCAAAACAGACAAATTTCCCATCCCTAGTCTGGCCTAATACAGCAGCTTCTTACAAAACAAATAATGGAAGTTTATGCAGAGGCCACCAGACCATAAAGCAGACGAAAGCAAAGATAGGCAGTCATGAGCAGTGAGGCCTTCCCAAACCAATGAATACATATGTACATAGGAAGTTGCCTTATACTGATTCATCTGGTTCAGCATTGTCTATGACTGGCAGGGGCTCTCCAGGGTTTCAGGCAAGGGGATACTTCCAGACCTATCTTGAAAATGCTGGGGATTGAACCTAGGAACTTCTGCATGCAAAGCAGATACTCTCTCACTGAGCTATGGCCCTTCCACCAGGGAGAGGAGAAAGAGAAACCAGTCTGTAAAAGCAGCAGCTCAGATGTCCATATCCACAATGGTCATTGGGGCGAAGTAGAGTGTGGCTTCAGGCATTATAAATTTACTAATAGGCAAAAAAACCTTGCGGTTTAAGAATGTACCTATAGCCCACAGATATTTCTATCAAACTTTAAAAAGCAGGGAAATTGGGCAGCTGTAGTGAATGCACAAGGGGAGCAGGAGACCTGAACTCCTCTCTGAGATATTGTACTGCCCTACAAAGTTGTCAAAATGCAAACACAATTTGGGTTGGTCTTTCACAGTCCAATCCACTACCTGTGTAGCTTGGAAAAATTTGGTAACATGTGCCTCTGAGCATATGGTGAGTGGTGGCAATACCTGCCATCTCCAAAGATGGAGAATTATATTTTTATATGTTTGTTGGTGTTCTTCTTACTTTGCTTCTTTCCTGTGTTACTAATGTTTCTACAGAGAATCTAAACTAGAAAAGTTTATTTCCCTTATTATTCATCCTAGAAATCTGTGTCAAATTTATTTTTTATTAATTTCAAAGCCTTTTTATTGGTCAGTGTCATATGATGCTGAAGATAGCCTTTTGTGTTTCAAATTGGAGACTATGTTCTATTTCTATTTTGGGTGCATTAACAGTTGAATCTGAAACTGCAGTTTGATGTAAAATCAGACTGATTACACTATGTTGCTACTTCAGAAATGACTCTAGCTGTTGAAAATAAGAGGATGCATGTTTTCAGCCTGCTATGTTTAAACCACTTTATTTAAGGCAAGGTGGACATGGTCAATTAAAAATATAGAACAAGTGGATTGGACTGTGAAAGACCAACCCAAATGGTGTTTGCATTTTGACAAATTTGTAAGGCAGTACAATATCTCAGAGAGGAGTTCAGGTCTCCTGCTCTCCTGGTGCATTCACTACAGCTGCCCAATTTCCCTGCATTTAAAGTTTGATAGAAATATCTGTGGGCTATAGGTATGTTCTTAAACCACAAGACGTTTTTGGTTTTTTTGCCTATTAGTAATTTTCTCTGCTTTTTACTCCGGGAGGTAAGAAATGGGATCCTGTCCAAGTTTGTTGAGAATGGACTGATCATTTGCATGCTTATTGAGTTCAGTGGGATTTCCTTCCCTGCAATCATGCTTAGGATAGGTGAAACTGACCACAGGGGAGGGGGAGGGGAGGGGGAGGAGGGAGGGGAGGAAAGGCAGAGGGGAGGACTGGGAGGGGAGCAGGCAGGAGAGGGAGGGGAGGAAAAGGACAGGTTTGATCTTCTGCATGTTTACTGAGTTCAGTGCAATTTACTTCCGTGCAATCATGCTACTGACCAGGGGTGAGGGAGGGAGGGCTGGAGTGGGCAGGGGAGGAGGAAGAAGGAAGAGGGGAGGGGAGGAGGAAGGGAGAGGAGTGGGAAAGGAGGGGAAAAGCAGGTCTGATCATTTGCATGCTTATTGAGTTCAATGTGATTTACTTCTATGAAATCAGGATTAGGATAGGAAAAACCGACCATGGGGGAAGAGGAGGGGGAGGGGGAAAGGGAAGGAGCATATTCAAGGGGGGCAAAGGGAGGGGGAGGCCAGGTTTGATCATTTGCATGCTTATAGAGTTCAATGTGATTTACTTCTATGAAATCATGATTAGGATAGGAAAAACCGACCATGGGGAGGAGGAAGGGGAGGGGGGAGGGGGGAGGGGGGAGGGGAAGGAAGGGATTGGAAGGGGAGGGGGAGGGGAGGGAGGGGCAAAGGGAGGGGATAGGTGGGAGGAGAATGGAGGGTGGGTTTGATCATTTGTATACTTTTTGAGTTCAATGGGATTTATTTCTGTGCCATCATGTTTGAAAATGGAAATGGACTGCCTTAAAGTCGACTGGACTTATGACGACCCTTTGAATAGGGTTTTCATGGTAAATGGTATTCAGAGGGGGTTTTACCATTGCCTTCCTCTGAGGCTGAGAGGCAGTGACTGGCCCAAGGTCACCCAGTAACCTTCTTGGCTGTTTGGGGATTCGAACCCTGGTCTTCCAGGACATAGCCCAACACTGACCTGGGAGAGGGGCAGGGAAGGGAAGAGGAGGGCAAGTGTGAGGGGAGAAGATTGGGTGGGTGGGCACTGGGCATAAGGGAAGCCCCTTTCCTTTCCAAAAGGAAAACATTGTGAACAGTATCATTGCTTTTCAGCGTTTCCCCCACCTTTTTATTCTACAGCAGGCACATGTAGCCTCCCACCCAAATTTAAAGGAAAGCTGTCCCTGGCCACATCCACACCAGGCCTTTAGTTCACTTTGGACAGTCATGTCTTCGCTCAAAGAATCCTGGGAAGTGTAGTTAGTGAAGGGTTCTGAGAGTTGCTAGGAGACGCCCTGTTCCCCTCACAGACCTTCAGTCAGAGCTGCTGACTGTTAAACCACTCTGGCCACTGGAGCTCTCTTAGTGGAACAGGAATCTCCTCTCAGCACCCTTCACAAACTACACTTCCCAGGATTCTCTGAGGGAAGCCATGACTGTCTCAAGTGAAATCAAAGTCTGGTGTGGGGGTGGCCCCCTGATTAGCCAAGCCAAGCAGCTGTGAGTCTGGCTTTTAGAACACTGACAGTTGGTTCTTACTGAGCATGCCCGAAGTTATAATTGGGTTCCAGCCAAAATTTCTTAAATTAATTAAAAACCAGCCAGGCATTTTTTTAACTTTTAAACTGCAGAATATGAAGGTCAGAGTATGAGGCAAGGTCATTAACAGGATTACAGATACTCTGTGAACATGGCTGATTTTTAATGAATTTCAACAGATTATGAGAACTCTGACAGAAAAAAGTCCAAAAGGGCTCTGGGTTTTTTTTTCTCCCTTTTTAGAGTTTGAATTCTCTATTCTCTCTGACTGTTTTGTGTATCACAATGAAAATTGAGAGGGTTGTTAATCAAGCCTTTCTGAGTTCAGGACTATAGGTTTTGTAAGGTTTTGTTTTGAAATGAACTTATGGGAAGCATCAGAATGGCATGTAGGGTATTTTCAATTTAACCTTGCGGAATGTGAAAGATCCACACTGGCTATAGTATACAGCCACTCTTGTGGCTGTATAATACCATGTGTGGGTGACGAGCACATCCTCATTCCTGGATTCCAACCAGGTAACGTTTGAAGGATGATTCACACAGCAGGCACTACCCTAGGTAACTATGATACTCATACAACAAAAGTTGCATTTTCCCAGCAAATAAAGATTCTTCTTTGAGTGCTGCTGGGCACATTCAACTTGTCTAGCGCTATCTTGAGAAAAGATATCTGGATCGCACTCAGCGACAGAGTGATAACTGTATAATAATTGGAGGAGAGGTTTCTCTAGAAAGATCCTTTACCCACTTCTTTCTGGAAGCAAGAAAATGTTTCTGAAAAAAGAACCAGTTGCTTCCATCCATTTTTTTATGTGCAGAAATTGTTTTCTGCTTCAGCTTCACGTAGACCATTGCATTATTAATGCATGCCTGTTCCTGGAATGTGTTTTGCCAACGATCCAATAAACAGCTAATCAAAGATAAAGATCTAGAAATGATAACATCCTATTTAATGTTTATCCAGAGTGCAATAGCCAAGATTTTTGAACAATCCTTTTTTAAAAGAGGTGTTACTCAGAATACACTGCACGCCAATGATCATTCCATTTTTGTTTGCAAGGGCCCCTCAAAGTGTATTTTTGATAGCAATATATTTTATTTCTCAAGGAAGGCTCAGCATTAAATTTGAACAACAGCCTATGCCTTTTCAGAAGCTGAATACTTGCTCTATAAAGGTCAAATCCTCAGACGCCATCAGTAAATTGTCCCCTAAGGACATGTCTGTTCATTTCCTCCTTCAGCCCTCAAATCTGTATTTGTTTATTAGCAGCTATGAACCAACTTCCTATTTGTTGTTTTACCCTACAGGTTTGCATGTCTGAAAATGAAATCAGACCAAAAAACATACAATTGTTCAGTTTGAATATAGGTAAACTGCATTTTATTTTATTAAAAGAGGTAGGGAGGAGTAGACAGGGTCTGTATGTTGATTTATTATCACAATAAAGAACACTGAGAGAAAACAGCTGATCCAAATAATCTAGGAATGGGTTCCATATTTTCCCCAAAGTCTTCCACAGTCTGCCATCTGAAGATGACCCACTCTTTAGATACCATTTCTATAGGCCAGGCTTGCTTTTCCAGGGCTTTAACATGAACCCCTTTGATATCAGTGTGCACCAAGTCTGAACCAAGATTGCTGTGGCTTAGAATGCACCCATACAGCTGCAATATGCCCCATTAACAGTTTCCCAAGTTGTTACGTTACTAAACTCCAGTGGTGTAGTGGCAAATTCAGAAGTGCAGGGTGCCTTCATGACAGTCACACCATGCCCCTTCACACCCCTCACAGCCACATCCCCTTCTAAGACTATACAACCTTCTAAGTTCATACAGTAAAAATAAGCTTCCAGTCTCTGTGATTGACAAGTGAGTTGCTTAGGCACCAGGAATCCGTTGGGTTCTAAAGAGGTGCTGTTTTCTCTTCCCTGTATAGGGGTAGCAGCTTCTGTCTCCTTGTAATCTCCATTTGAGATCAGGTATGCCTTGTAAGTAGGGTGGCCAGGTTCAATCCCTGAGACTGATCCTGTATCTTTAGGAGAAACCAAGAGGTCTTCTCTATCTTTAAAAGTTGTGCAGGGGGAAGGGAGAATTCCACCATGTGGTTTTTCCCATTACAGGGTTGCAAGAACACCTGCACTTGGCTGGCTTTCTTTTCTCCTAAAGATACAGGATCAGTCTCAGGGATTGAACATGGCAACCCTACTTGTAAGGTATTTTCTGCAGATTCTACTACTCAGTAAGTGTGGGTGGATGTTAAAAACTCCCATGGTATACATGTCTACTCAGAAGTAAGTCTCCTTGTGTTTAATTGGGCTTACTCCCAGGTAAGTGGGTACAGGATTATAGCCTAGGCTTTCTTTTGAGGAAGGAGCAGAGGAGGGTTCATGGTGGGAGGGCTCCTTGTGCACACCAACCTGGGAGTAAGCTCACTTGAATAGAGTTGGGATTTACGCATGCAAACACACAATCATCATTCCAGATTGGATGAAGCCTGGAGGTGTACTCGAGGGAAGGGGGGTTGGAGAAAAAAACCATGTCCCTTCCTTTATAAATATGCATCACTTTGGTTAAAGGAAACAACATTTGATGCCTATGATATGAGCACCAAGTCCCCCTTTGAAGCCATTTTATATTGCCTTTTATATCTTCACAACAAGCCTGTAAGGTAGGTTAGGCTAAGAGACAGTGATTGGCCCAAGGGCACAGGCTGAACTTCATGGCTGAGTGGAGATTTCAAATCCTTTTTACTCAAAAAGGAAAAAGAAAGAAATGATGTAGTTATTATTAAATATTAATAAATAACCACAACCAGTGAATGCAGTGCTTGATTTTTAACTGTCTAAATCTTGAATTTATCCCAACATGAGCATTGGTAAATCTTAAATCACTTTCAACCCCCTCCATGCCAGGTCTTAAACTGAATATAGCATTGCCAAACTCCTACAGTAACATAGTTCCGCCTATCCAACAGAAATATCCAGCCTGATTGGACTACACACACAAACACACTTTTTTCTCTCTTTCCTCCCTAACTCCTGGCTTTAGGCTAGAACAAACCCACACATCTCCCCCCCCTTTTTTTTTTTGCTGCTGGGCTGGGATCCTGTTAACAAAGACAAAGAGAGTTAGCTGTGCTCTCTCTCTCTCTCTCTCTCTCTCTCTCTCTCTCTCTCTCTCACACACACACACACACACACACACACACACTCACACACACACACACTCACACACACACACACACAAATCTTTTGTGTGAATGTTCATGCAGGGCACATCCTGTTAGTCTGCCGCACCTGGTCCTGCTGGGAATGAGCTCCACTGAACTCAGTGGGACTTACTGGTGTGTAGACATGTAAACGATTGTGCTGCCAGTGATTTTAAGAACATTTTAATGGCTAGGAAGATATTCATTCATTTTTTTAAAGAATGATGTTGAAAATCAAGAGCTGTGAGCTGATGAATCATCCCAACTTTATAGGAGTGATTGCTCCAAGAGACTGAGAAACCAATCTGAGAAGGTTTCCTACTGTGTTAGAGTGGAACCTCCCCCCCAAAAAAGATCAGTCTCATGGGATTCCATTTGCTTTGTCAGTTTTCTCTAATGAACTTCCCCCAGTTGTTGCTGAGATATACACTTACCTGGTTGTAAGCCCCACTGAACGCAATGGGACTTACTTCCAAGTACGCATGCATAGGAATGGGCTGCAAGACTGCAATCCATGGCACGTATACTTAGGAGTAAGTTCCATTGAACTCAGTGGGACTTACTTCCAAATAAGCATGCATAGGAACGAGTTGTAATGCTGCAATCCAAGGCACGTTTACTTTGGATATTGGGGAAGAAAAATGCTATTATTCAGCTCAGTCACACCTACTCCCTTTTCCACTTTCCCTTTTCTTTCCACTCCCTTGTTTCTCACAAAAGACATCCCTTAGGAGCCAATCAGCAAAAAAGGGGAAGCGTGTTGTTTTCTCAGGGGCTTTTCTCACCCCCTTCCACTTTGGTTGACTCCAATCAGCATGAAAGGACAAGGAGCCAATTTGAGAAAACTGTTCCCAGTGGCTAACATGGTCCCCTTTCATGCTGATTGGCTCATTTATTATTATTGTTGTTGTTGTTGCTGCTGCTGTTGTTGTTGTTGTTGTTGCTGCTGTTGTTGTTGTTGTTTATTTCTATCCTGCCTTTTGGCTAAAAGGCCCTCAAGGCGACTTACAAAAAACAAACACAAATATAGAAATACATATCAATAAAAACAGTAAATCTCATAGGAGACATAGGGCTCTGGCTGGGCTCTGGTTACCAAGGTAAGGGGATAACTACCTAGAGCAACCTGGCAGGACGATACCACTACTAAAAGCACAATCCTACGGTCTACTCAGAAGTTAAGTCCTATTTTCCTCAATGAAACTGCATTCCTAGATAAGTGTGTATAGGACTGCAGCCTAAGAATGCACACAATTAAATGAGCAGGTGGAGCACAAGTAAAATTGATGCATCTGGTCACCCTCAGATCAAAAGTCCCTACCAACTGTACAAGACCATAATATGTGCAGGAGCATAGCCCTTTTCAGGATGGGAGGGAGACTTAGGAGACAAGTGCACTAGATTGTTGCCACCCACCTCATTACTCTCATTGCCCCCCCTAAGTTGGAGGGTGACCATTTGAAGCAGGGTTCTAGACAATCAGGGTTCTAAATCATGGGGGGAGCCTCCATCTCGACACTTCAGATGATCACCATCCAGCACTTGGGAGTGTGATGAGAACAGCAACAAGGGCAGAGCTAGTATATTCGTCCACATGCACACACACCCTCACATGTTTACTGAACACTTAACACATACATGTCCAGATGTTGCTGGACTACAATTCCCATCAGCCTCAGCCAGCATGGCCAATGGTCAGGGATGATGGGAGTTGTGGTAGTCCAGCACCATCTGGAGGGCCACAGGTTTCCCATTCCTGTCTAGAGACATTGTTATGTCCCCCAGCCAGCAGGAGAATATATTTGTGTTTAGCTTTTCTTTTCTCATGAAGTACTGTATTACAAGGTGTCCAACATCCCTCACGTGAATGGAAGAGTGCACATTCTCAACTGATATTACACATACACACACACACATTTTGAAGTTGCTTTAGGTGACACCTCCCTCCGTGGCGCAGAATGGTAAGCAGCAGTAACACAACCGAAGCTCTGCTCACTGCCGGAGTTCAATTCCAACAGAAGGAGGAAGTCGAATCTCCGGTAAAAGGGGTCGAGGTCCACTCAGCCTTCCATCCATCCATGGTCGGTAAAATGAGTACCCGGCATATGCTGGGCGGTCCCACCCCATATATACGGTCTGCCTAGTAAACATCGCAAGACATCACCCTAAGAGTTGGAAACGACTCGCACTACAAGTGCAGGGACACCTTTACCTTTACCTTTAGGTGACAAGCTAAGCAGACTTTTAAAAAGACATTAGCTTAACTAATCCTAAGGAGGACCAAAGATGACTTTGGGATGCCATTTGACAGAAGGAAAATCTAATATTCAGGAATTAATTACTCAAGCAAAAACGTCCTATCTCTTTCAGGATCCTGAAAAATCACAATTTATCACCTCTCACATTGTTGCCAAGATATTATAACATTCTCGTACTTGTCCTTTGCCGAGAACAGGTATGATATATTTCATATACAACAATAGATATTACTAACAAGCCAACCTGATCATATAATTACAAGTTGAAGCTTACAAGTGGTGAAAATGCCAGAAAGCTGAAATAGATGCTAGTACATTTCACTGGGCGAAGATTCCTGTGTAACAGACATTGTTGTCATAGTCCACATCCCTGTTCAGATGAAGGACTTGGACACAAGCCACATGGGTCACATGGATTTCAGTATGACCCTATATCTCCTTAAATCTAAAAACCTCCACTCAACTGGGTTGCTGATTGAACTTTGCATACACACAACAAGCAACCTTGAAAAAAGGTCTCTGGGCTTTTTTTCCACAATCAGTTTTTTTTTCTTGAAATGATCTGCTTCAACATCTTCCAATCTCTGTCTAGAACATACAGGCAGAGGGTCATGGTTTATACTTGCTTGCCGTTCTAAAATCAGAAAGCAACTGACAATACTTGCTGAATTCTGAGCAACTGCACACATTCCTCCATTGATAAAGTTGAATTGATTAGTTGTGGGGGAAAGCAGCAGGGAACCTTAGTCCTTTTCAGGAACTGTGTATGCCAGGTGTGGGGAAACGTTGGCCCTCCAGCTGAACTACAACCCCCATCATCCCTAGCCATTGGCCATGCTTGCTGGGGCTGATGGGAGTTGTAGTCCAGCAACATCTGGAGGGTCAAAGATTCCCAGCAACTGGTATATACTAATGTACAGAATGGGAAGCAGGATTATACTGGTTGTACTCCTTTGACTTTCATCTGTTGATCAGCTCAATGCTTACAGAATATGTGGGTGTCACATGGGACATGCCTGCACACACACACAACTTCATACATGCATATATTGTGAATTACTGTGTGGAGCTTAGAGGCGAGATCCCCATGCTACACAGTGAAGATACACAAATTCTGAACTTCTGAAAAGAACTCTTCTTGAGACAAAATCATGAAGAAGCCTGGCATTCCAACCCACTGCCAGAGGGCAGAAGACTTTGCATGGACCAGCAACCTCATTGATTCTGGCTTATTGGAGATAATGGGAAGTTCCAGCCTAGCAACATCTAGGTGTCCACAGCTTCCACACCCTGCACAAGAGAAATGGAAAGTGGTTTAGACCCATACAGTCCCACTGTCCACTGCATCCCCCACCCAAATTTACCTTGCAGCAGATGGAAATAAAACTTTCCCCAGATTGCCCTGAGGATGTACACTGCTCTGCAGTTCATTAAGCTAGAAAATACAACAGTTGTGGTTCTTTATAAACTTGACAGATTACTTAAAGCTATTGGAGTTTTACAGGGGGTGGGAAACATTTTCATATGCATTTATTAAATTATGACTAACGACTTGGACCCACAGATATAAATCTCTAATCTCATCACCACTAATGATCTCCTGCAGTAGGAGGAAGGTATTTTATTCACTGAAAAAGCCAGCTTTTCAGGGGGAAGCCTCAAAGAAAATGAAGTAGACTCTCCAAATTGTCTTTCACCAGATTCATTTTAAAGGACAATATAGATCATGAAAACATCACGAAGGCATCATGAAGCCAAGCCATGATGGGTGCTTTATAAAAATCTTGCCCAGTGTTTTGTATCCTTTGAAATGATCCATTAGGCTAGTATTTTGAGAGCTGCTCAACCTTCCAAGAAACACCTTGGGCTAAAATAATTCAATACCCTATTCAAATAACTTACCTATAGCTATCGTCCCTAAATTAGTGATTTCTGTACTGAATGTTAGAAACAGTATTTAAAAATGGGGTAGTCAATGCAGGGGAGGACAGATCTCTGAGACCTAGATCATATGCATTTTTAACCGTATTGTTGGCTTCCTGTAGCTACTGTTGTAACCATGATGTGCTCCTTCCACACACTCTCCCTCCACCATGTTCCACAGACTGCGAAGGGTGGGGGGAAGAAATTGAGAGGGAATTATTTGCTCCTTGACAAGTTATTTATTCATTCACCACCTTTTACTGCCCATCAATCAAGTCCTCTAGATGGTTTACAAAAGTGATAAATGAAGAAAATACAAAAGGACAATCAAATAACATCAAGGCACATTTTAAAAACAATATTGGCACAGCCAAAGATGGCTGGTGCCCATTGGGTCTTGTAGGGTGTAAGGCAAAGACACTAACAGTAGGTGGAGACAGAGCTAACGAGAAGCAGAGCCACCCCCTGACTGGCTATAAGTAGGAAGGGAGCCAGGTGGGGGCTGGCTGAGGGCAGATTGAGGTTGGTGGGGCAGTGCTCCATTTGCCCTAATAGAGCAGCCTCCACTGAGTACAACCAACTGAAACACATCAAAAGCCAGCATAAAATCAGTATAAAGCCAGGCTCCAGAGCTTGGAAAAGTTACTTTTTTGAACTACAGCTCCCATCAGCCTCAGCCACCATGGCCACTGGATTGGGCTGATGGGAGTTGTAGTTCAAAAAAGTAACTTTTCCAAGCTCTGAAGCCAGCCAAAAAACAGCATAGGGAGAAATAATCAGAGCTTGGAAGTTACTTTTTTAAACTACAACTCCCATCAGCCCCAACAAGCATGGCCACTAGATTGGGCTGATGGGAGTTGTAGTTCAAAAAAGTAATTTTTCCAAGCTCTGGAAATAATTAGTCAAAGATCAATGATGCATTCACATATAATTAAAAAGCTTGGGAAAATAAATGTGCCTGTTGCTGAAAAGACCCAAGCACAGGTGCGAGCTGAGACTCTTTGCAGAGGGAATTCCACAACTGGGTGCCAGAAATGAAAAGAGCCTCTCATCCATCTCACCTATTTCGCAGGGGCACCTCTTCTTCCTCACCTTCAGCACTGATTCACACATAAATATGATTCAGACAAACACACAATTCATTTCTCACTGCTAGTGGCAGCAGCAGCATGAGATCTCACTATGGGCAAATGGCATGCACTTACCCGTAGTGAGATCTCATGCCATTGCTGTAAAATCTCAACCACACGGATGTGTCCAAAAACATGTGTTGCTCAGTCATTATTGTCATAATCTCTCCTGTACTGGGGAACAACTGTGTAGGAAGGACCCACAGAACGGACCCCACCAATATCATGTGGTTATTAAGATGCTTACAGTCGTATAGGATGGGGATGGGGAACCTGTGGCTCTCCAGGTGTTGTTGGACTCCCTTATCCCATCAGTCCCAACCGGCATGGCCAATGATCAAGGGTGATGGGAGTTATAGTCCAACAGCATCCCATCCCTAGTCATAGGCAGTGGAGGCTAGTCCACTAGGACTACTGGGACACAGCCCTCCAATGCGAATGTCAAGCAATTTTTTAAAAAAATCCCCCCAAAATCTCAAAGATACAATCTTTCCTGGTCCACACACATTTTATAATTTCTTGAAATTACAGAGGCTTGTGAATGCATTTCTGTTAATTTCCTCTTCTCTGGCCAATCAGCTTTCTACACCACTCAGCCAATCCTAATCCAAAAGTGTAGATATGGCAAAGAGGTTCCTAGACTGCCTGCTTGTCATGTCAGCGCTGCTAGGAAGGTTCCTACTACCTCTGTTGTTATGAGGCTTATGTGCAGCCAGTATAGGAGATTAGGGAGGAGTCAGGCCTGAGGCCTACTCCAAAAACAGCCCTATATGGTAGCCTTAGCATGGTTCTGAGCATGCTCAGAGTTGTTTCCCTGAAGGCCAGATGTCTTCATAGGTAACTAGAGAAGCAACAGGGAGTATTTCCAACTTTGAGGAGTGTTTGCTTGCTTGCTTGTTTAGTATTTTTTGTGACCTTCTGAGAGAGTTGGACTTCAATAAATCATTTTTCCTATCCTTAACCTTCTGCTGTGTGCTGGTGTGGCACCTTGAGGATCCCCATCTCTTTGGTTTGAGTATCTACTAGAGGTTGCAGTAAGTCAGAAAGTTCATGCCTCGCTCATTAAGAAATTACCACTTTTGTTGCTGTTCTTCAAACAAAGGAAGGGGGAAAGAAAACCCACAAACAAATACTTTAGATCAACCACAGCTAGAATCTGCCCCTCCCTAATAAAAAGACATGTAACTTATTGACACTGATTGAAAGCAAAGGTTAGCAATTCGCACCAGATTAACACTGCTCTGCTACAAGTACATTACTTACGTGCCATTAACCGCCATCTCAAGAGAGCTGACAAATCAATGACAGCATAAATTTACTTCAAGGGGGCATTTTCTGAATTAGAAAGAAGGGGGAAAGATCCTACATGCCAGACATTCGAAACTGAATATAGCCGAATACTCATTTGAACATGACCTAGAGCTGGCCTCTCAAGTTTCCCTTAAATTATAAGCAGCCCTGCACTTAAAAGGACAATAAAAAACTCCTCAAATAACTAGGCACCTCTATTATTCTAGAAAATATTTTACTATTAACTATCAGACATAGCACAGAATATGCCAGGGGTAGCCAATGGGGTGATTCTCCAGATGTTTTGGACTCCATCAGCCCCAGCCAGGGGTGATGAGAATTATAGTCCAAAACATCAGGAAGGCACCACGCTGGCTATCCCGGGAAGTCCGTATTCTGATGCTTGCTTACAAATATTGCTTGTTTGTTTACTATTTATTTAAATATAGCCCACTTTGTCCTACAAGGAGCTCAAAGTGTCGTGCGTA
The DNA here is from genome assembly GCF_030035675.1 of Rhineura floridana. Taxonomy (NCBI): domain Eukaryota; kingdom Metazoa; phylum Chordata; class Lepidosauria; order Squamata; family Rhineuridae; genus Rhineura; species Rhineura floridana. Next base: position 21,917,955 of record NC_084481.1, read on the forward strand.
GATCTCCCTCCCCCCCCCATTTTACCTTCACAACCATCCTGTTAGGTAGGTTACACTGAGAAATAGTGACCAGCTTCATGGCTGAGCAGGGATTTGAATACAGGACTCTCCTGTCCTAAGGCAGTCCTAGTCTAATTCTCTAACCATCACACCACACTGTCTCAATTCATAGCAGAATTGTTTTTCAAATCAATGGGTTGTATATAGCTGAGTTACCCATTAAAATTGATTAACCTAAGCCATGTCTATTAACTTCAATTAATCTTCTCTGAGTTGGGCTAGCATTGAATACCAGCCCGCAGATTTTGGAAAACAGTTGCAGGAAATTCTTTCACTTGCTGAGATGTTAATGAGAGCTGTTACACCCCACCAAGAAAATCACACAGTGCTGTTTGGGATGGGGAAGGCCTGCACCACTTCAGAATGTGAGTGGGCAATTCAAGTTTGAACTCCTCCTCATTATACAGCCACAGGAGTGGCTGTATATTATAGCCAGCAAGGATTTTTTGCATTCCGCAATATTAACTTGAAAATACCCTACATGCCATTCTGATGCTTCCCATAAGCTCATTTCAAAACAAAACCTTACAAAACTTATAGTCCTGAACTCCACTTGCTTAACAACTCTCTAAATTTTCATGGCAATATACAAAACAGTCAGAGAAAATCGAGCGTTTAAAGTGTAAAAAGAGAGAGAAACCAGACCCCTTTTGGACATTTTCTGTCAGTGTTCTCCTAATTTGCTGAAATTACTTAAAAATCAGCCATGTTCACAGAATACCTGTCATCCTTTTACTGACCCTGACCCATCTTCTGCAGTTTAAAGTTTTTAAAAATGCCTGGCTGATTTTTAATTAATTTAAGAAATTTAGCATTGGAGTCAATTATAAGGCCAGGCATGCTCAGTAAGAACCAACTGTCATTGTTCTAAAATCCAGACTCACAGCTGCTTGGCTTGGCTAATCAGGAGGCCACACCCACACCAGAACTTTATTTCTCTTGAGACAGTCATGGCTTCCCCCAAAGAATACTGGGAAGTGTAGTTTGAGAAGGATGCTGAGAGGAGACTCCTATTCCCCTGAGAGAGCTCCAGTGGCCAGAGTGGTTTAACAGCCAGCCACTCCGATTGAGGCTCTGTGAGGGAAACAGGGTGTCTCCTACAACTCTCAGCACCCTTCACTAACTACACTTCCCAGGATTCTTTGGGGGAAGCCATGGCTATCTAAAGTGGAATAAAGGTCTGGTGTGGATGTGGCCAGTGACACCTTTGGTTTAAAATTTTGGTGGGAGACTACATGTGCCTGCTGTAGAATAAAAAGGTGGGAGGAAAGCTGTTCACAGTGTTTTCCTTTTAGAAAGGAAAGGGGCTTCCCCTCTACCCAGTGCCTGCCCACCCAATCTCATACCCTGCCCTTCCCTGTTCCTCCTCTTCTCCTCCCTCCCTATTCCCCTATCCCTGCGCCTCCCCCAGGTCAGTTTCACCTATCCTAAGCATGATTGCACAGGACTAAATCCCATTGATCAAACCTGCCCTCCTCTTCTCCTCCTCCCTCCTATCCTCTCCCTCTTGCCCCTTCCTTTCCCTTCCTTTGCCCCTTTGCACGTTACCAAATTCTTACAAGGTACACAACAAGTGGATTGGACTGTGAAAGACCAACCCAAATGGTGTTTGCATTTTGACAAATTTGGAGGGCAGTACAATATCTCAGAGAGGAGGTCAGGTCTCCTGCTCCCCTGGTGCATTCACTATAGCTGCCCAATTTCCCTGCTTTGTAAAGTTTGATAGAAATATCCGTTGGCTATAGGTACGTTCTTAAACTGCAAGTTTTTTTGCCTGTTAGTGAATATATAAACAAAGGAAAACTTCCTGACCATAGAAAATTATCACACCAGAAGGATATATTAACCGCTCTTATCCCTAACTTACTAGTTCCCTAATTTACTACTATCCCTAACTTACTAGTTCTATATGTTGAGGGAGTTGCTTCTAAACATGTGTAAACAGTCATCCCATGGGTCTAAAATAGTATAGCTCAGCAACAGCTGCACCACATGATTTCTCTGGATCATGTGAACATAAATGCAAACTGCCAGCTTACCAAGTGGTTATAACTATGCTGGTAAGTTACTGCTTCATAAAGTATTGTCTCTGGCCACATCCACACCAGACATTTATTCTACGTTCCCCCAAAGAAACCTAGGAAATGCAGTTTCTGAAGGATGCTAAGAGTTGTTAGGAGATCTTGATTTCCCTCACAGAGCTCCAGTTCCCAGAATTCTCTGGTAAGAGGGACTCACGGTTAAACCACTCTGGCTATTGGAGCTTTGTCAGTGGAACAGGAATCTCATAATAACACTCAGCACCCTTCACAAACTACACTTCCCAGGTTTATTTGAGGAAGCCATGACTGTTTAAAGTGGCATAAATGTATGGTATGTAGAGTTGCCAGGTTCAGGGCCTGAGACTGAACCTGTATCTTTAGGAGAAGAGAAAGTCAGCCAAGTGCAGGTGTTCCTGCAACACTGTGATGGGAAAAACCACAAGGTGGAATTTTCCCTTCCCCCTGCACAACTTTTAAAGGTAGAGAAGACCTCTTGGAGGCTGAGTCTGGCAACCAAGAGGTCTTCTGTATCTTTAAAAGTTGTGCAGAGGGGAGGGAGAATTCCACCATGTGGTTTTTCCCATTATAGTGTTGCAAGAACACCTGCACTTGGCTGACTTTCTCTTCTCCTAAAGATACAGGATCAGTCTCAGGCCCTGGACCTGGCAACCCTAATGTGGATGCCGGCCTAAGTTCATCCCTAGTACAGAGTCAATATACAAAATCAAGGTCATTTTCAGACAATTGAGAGCTGCGCTCCAATGCAGAGTTTTGAAAATGTCGAAAGTAAAAAATTATCCCCTCTTCACACAAAAAATTAATATGCTGAATTCTAGCCTGCAAATCCTTTAGGGGAAGAATGACAATCTACTTTTTAAGCAACAAGTCTTTTATTATTTGGAGAAGCACGACCATAGTGTAGTTGCGAAAATCTCTAATCCTCCAAAGAGCTTCTCGATGCAAGGCCAGATCATTTTTAAAAGGCTCAGGCTAGCAGAAGTGCTTTGCTCTCAACTCAGTCTTTGTTATAATGAAGTGTGTAAATAGTTTTGTGTCAAGGCCTTAGAAAGACAAAACAAAATGCGCCTATTAACACAAATAAATGGCTCATAAATCAAGATTATGCTTTGGCAGCTGAACAATAAATGTTTTCCTCCATGGAAGCTGCATGAAATCACAATTAACCAAACACGTTTACCTAGGTCATCAGTTTAGGTCATATACCTCAAGAGCACACAGTCACCTACACCAACAAGGCCAGATCAATATGCTTTATTAGCTTCCACGCAACAATGCTGTGTGGTGTATGTATATAGGTGTGTGTGTGTGAGTGAGATATAGGCATGTAGGTATTATGTATCTATGTATCAACCTTTCCCCAACCTGGTGCCCTCCAGATGATTTGGACTACAATTTCCCTCAGCCCTGGCCAGCCTGGAGTCCAAAACATTTGGAGATTGGAGAAGGCTGATCTCTATTATCTATGTCAACCAATGAACATAGTCCGCACCAAACATTATTTAGCCAAATTCCAAGGTAAGGGCATGATCCAACTTAAGCAAGCACCAGGCTTTTTTACCTTCCTATAGCACCATGTGGATTATTATGGATTTTATACTGATAAATCCTAATTCAATGTATGGTTGTGCATTACCAACAGAAAACAAATGTATGTTCAAGCATTTATTTATTTAGTCTATAACTTTGAAGGTTGTGGGCCAGTCTTCAACTCAGTACTATACAAAATGATCCTCTTCAACTCATTTCTACTCTTTTGAACTTGAAAATCAAAGTCTGCAGAAAGGTGGCTTCATCACATCCATGAGTATTACAGAGGACAGACATGCAGTGCTTTCACCCAGTGGTAGCCAACATGGTGAAAATGGAAATGGACTGCCTTCAAGTCGATCCCGACTTATGGCGACCCTATAAATAGGGTTTTCATGGTAAGCGGTATTCAGGGGTGGTTTACCTTTGTCTTCCTCTGAGACTGAGAGGCAGTGACTGGCCCAAGGTCACCCAGTCAGCTTCATGGCTGTGTGGGGATTCAAACCCTGGTCTTCCAGGTCGTAGTCCAACACTCTAACCACTACACCACACTGGCTCTCTAGCCAGCATGGTACCCTCCATATAACAGGAGTTGTAGTCCAGGATTATATGGAGCCAACATGGTACCCCCAGATAATTCTGGACTACAACTCCTGTCATTTTTTTTATCTTTGGCATTGCCAATGGCTGAGGCTGGTGGGAGTTGTGGTCCAACAACATCTGGAGGCGCACCGGTTGGGAAAGGCTGCTCTAGTCTAATGAGCTTAGCAGTCGGGTAGTGCAGTGTTCTTCACTTTGGGTCACCAGATGTTGTTGGACTATAACTTCCATTATCCACAGTTGGCTTGGCCAGTGGTCAAGGATTATGGGACTTATAGTCCACCCAAGGTTGAAGAACACCAGTGTAGTGTAACTCAGATGCCATGAGATGGGTAGCAGCAACAGCAAAGTGGGTCAGGTTCAAAATGGGGAATAAAACATGGCATAAGCTCCCAATCTAAAGTGTTTTGGTCTTCTTCACATATTTTAGACCAGGGATGGGAAACCTGTGGCTCTTCAGATATTGTTGAACTCCAGTTCTCATCAGCCCCAGCCAGCATGGCTAATGATCAGATGATTACGGGAGCTGAAGTCAAAGGACATCTGAAGAGCCAGAGGTTCACCATCCCTCCTTTATACAAATATATACAGAAGATAATATACAAAAATTCATTATGTGAAGGGAAATTGCATTGCATTAAAAATGCGTAAGGAGAAATTCACGCTAAAATGCAGATGAATTCTAATGAGGACTTTTTTAAAAAACAAAAAAGCAAATTGATGTGTAAATGTGGAGCACTGAACTTAAGAGTGGGAAAATGAAAAACAGAGAAACCAGAATTGACAGATCCACCCATCGCTACATGGCAGCAACCAGATCACTCAATGTATGAGTAAAAGGGGGTTGGCGTGTGTCATCAATGCTCAATTTTAAAACAGGAAAAGTAAAAAAAATGGAAATGACTGTTAACATAAACTGCATGTTCCTTATGCTACTGCTCTGCCTCTGTAATCTCTCCTGCAAAGAGAGTTAATGTCTTTTTTCCCCAAAGTTGCTTATGCCTTTCCATCCTTGCATCCTTTAAACAAAGGGTTCAAAGTTCCTGTGCAAAAAGTAACAATCCCACAAAAGTAACAATCACACAAAAATGTGCATCACACATTTTTCCCATGAACCCTTCTCATTCTTTCCTACACGCTGGCCTCATGAAGATCATCCGTGGGAGCAAAATGTCCTCATAAGGCTACTGCTGTAACTCAGGAGGGCTGTGCAGTTGCGACTGTCTCGCAGCAAGCAGCTTATTTGTGTGGGAGGGTGTTTATTAACATTGCCATTCTCAGCAGTCTCTGTACACAATGCTCAACATCTGTGATAAAGTTCAGACCAGCAGCAGATTATCCAAAAACCTTTTAAAATGTCAACCACCATTTGCATGATTGCACAAGATAAAACACTTAGAGCACTCTTAATTCTCCTTGTCACAGCAGTGGTCAAGGTGACTTGCAGAGGATCAGGATCTGTCCATTTTAGTTTCTCTCGGGTTCTAACTTTTTCAGATCTTAAATTCAGTTCACCCCATTTCTGTATCAACTTGTGAATTTTCATCTAAATGCCTGCATGAAAATCCGTATACATTCCTGTGCCCATTTCCCCTAATATCTGCATTTTTATACATTTGTGGAAGCGGTTTCCCTAAACATAATGCATGCTTATGTTATTTTCACTAATATACGCATTTCTGTGCATACATTTGAGATCTCTCTGGCCTCAGATACCCTCCTCTTTCAAACCAGTGAGATGGGTTCAAGAAGAACCCAGCATTGAACTAAGTCAGATCAGATGTTACTTTCCACCTGGGGAGAGTGGTGTGGCCAGAGGGCACACAGAGACTTGCTCTCCTCTCATAACAGGTTCAGAAGCAGGATACATGTATAGATGTAGCATGCCTCTGAATACCAGCTGCTGAGGAACAAAGAAGGGCAGAGAACTCTACTGTCATGTAGCACCAACCGTGTCCTGGTCAGATGAACATTTCTTATAACAGCGTTTCCCAACTAGTGGGCCACCAGATGTTGTTGGACCACAAATCCCATCAGCCTCAGCCAGCATTGCCAATGGTCAGGAAAGATGAGAATTGTGGTCCAACAACATCTGGTGGCCCACTAGTTGGGAAACGCTGTTATAAGAAATGTTCATCTGACCAGGACACGGTTGGTGCTACATGACAGTAGAGTTCCCTGCTACTATTTGGTACCAAGTTAGTGAGATCTTTTATTGACTCTCTGTCAACAAGATTAAGTATCACAGGAAGTGAAGTAAAGGAGACGAGAACTATAAGAGTTGTAGAAGTCTTGCTTGGTTTCTGAAAACTATTTGGGTTAACATGAAAGCTACAATACCCTTCTCTTCTTGTTGTCCTTCCTGCCCCATCATACTAGCCATCTTTTTTCTTTACCACATTTTTCACGTCACCCTGTCTTCTGCTTTTGTATACTCCTCCCCACAAACCCAGCCATTAGATGACTAAGGAATATTCCCAATGCAACATTTAACATCCATAAGATGGCACCGAAAGAGCTTCACACGGGTGTATAAAATGTGTACAAACATATTTCAGCCTGTCTACACAACTTTCTTTTAATTTTCTCGATAGATTCATCTCACAAGGTAATCTACAAGCAAGGAAGGGCAAATCTGTCAATTAAGGTTTCTCTTACTGTCCCATTCTTCCAAGTTCGGTTCTCCACATTCCCTCATCAATTTGCAATTTATTTTTTAAAAGTCCTCATGAAAATTCATTAGTATTTTAGTGCAAATTTCTCCTAATATACAAATTTTTGTATGCAATTTTTCCTAATATACACATTTTTGGAAAGCAATTTTCCGTAATACAGTGCATTATTGTATGTTATTTTCAGTAACATCCACCTTTATGCACACTTTCCCCTATGCATTTTTTATACACGTTACGTGGCTGGAGAATTCCCTTGCAGAATTCAGAGAAGTGTCAATTTTGAAGGGTGGCTGTGCTTTGATTCACATATTGTTTCACAAAGTGCAAATTAGGTAAGTTTGCCTATAAATGCAAACTGAATCAAATTTCTCCCCCGTCCCTATCTACAATTAAGTTGCATGAAAGGCCACAGATACAATCCTTTTCCCATACATATAAGCCTGCAGAAAGCATCCTAGAAACCTCAGGTAAGTGCAGAAGTCACTCTCTATAAAATGGACATTTTCAGGTAATGTGCCAGTTCCCAGAAATGTTGTAGGTCTTTCACGTTTACTTCATTAGATTTTATTTTTACTAAAAGATGGCAAATGGGAAGAGGCTTCCAATGATCAGCCTTAAAAAATGCAACCCAAGATGTTTCTGTTTTTCCTAGCTAAACAAAATCTTCACCTGAACTGATCCTATCAAATGGAAAGCAATTACATAAAATAATAACTCTGCAGAAGAGGGACTATACCTAACCCTATCATCTCCGCCACAACAATCCTCAAGGGAACTTTTAGAAAAAGGATTTACAACTTCATCTTTTTTTAAAAAAAATACTGTAACTGCTACTGCTTTTACTAGACCAGAGGCTTCATTTTAGCTGTTGTTATTTGCTTTTACAAGTACTGTAAATGCAATCCCCAAAACAAGTTTTCCATTTCTCTTGTATTAATATGTCACTGTCATTTTTGTCTCTTAACAGTATGAAATCGAAGACAAGGACTGCAAAGATTTAGCAGCAACTCATCAAAAGTCTTTTATTCCTACATATAAAGGTAAAGATCAAAGTTACTATCGAAGAGGTATTTTGAGCATTATTCAATTATTTCATCACACTGGCAAGCAAGAATTCAGCTTGACTTAAAGTGATAGCAAAGAACTAGGAAAGCCCTGCTGTAAGTTGCCACTGCTGTGCTGTAGCGGCTGAACGGACAGACAGCTGAAGTGGAAGTCCCAGCAGAATTAGGACCAGAGTGGAATGGAGCAGTGGAACAGATCCATAGGCGAGTCAGTCCAAAAGCCGGCATGTGCAAAGTAGGGTCTAAGCTGAGAAAACCACCCAGAGGAGAGCTGGAGCCGGCATGCAAGGAAATCGAGTGGCTAGAAAATCTGGCAGGTAGACAGGAGGAAAAGGAGGAAGAAAGCAGAGACACAGAAAAGGGCCATAGCTGAGTGGTAGAGCAAATGCCTGGATTTGCCATCACTCATGGCCAGCGGGCCACAGGTTCAATCCCCAGCATCTCCATGGAAGGCAAGAAGACACCCCTGTCTTGAATCCTGGAGAGCTGCTGCCAGTCAGTGCAGACAATGCTGAGCTAGATGGACCAATAGTTTAACTTGGTTTAAGGCAGCTTCCTAGGCTCCTCCACCTAACCATAAAGCAGTCTGGCTCTTGTTCATGCAAAAACACAGGCCTCATCTGGAAGCATTTATCACTAGACCACACAAGGAGAAGCTAATGGGATGCCTGGAGGGCGAAGTCACACTGTGACCTGGGAGAACAATATCACCCCCTTCTTCCTCAACTCTATGGGCTCAAGTGGTTCACCATCAGGGGCACCAAAGCACTGCCCAAGAGGCTTAGGGCTTGAGAGCCAAAGAACACATGGCTGCCACAGTGGTGTGTGTTTAAATCACATGGAAAGAGGAGGTTTGGAGGCGGAAAGAGGATCTGATGCTAAGCAGAAAAAGGAATGGGCTGGTGAGGAGTGAAGCATTCCTCTTTTCAGCATTGTTTCCCTGTCCCCCCATGCTTTTATCCTCAGCCAAGCTCCGATGCTAGAAGTGACCTCAGCTAGGTGAAAAGTGCTCAGGGGAACTGCAGGGAAGGAGTTCTTTACTCCTCAATTGAACACCCCTTTGCTGTAGGTAAAAAAATAAAAAATAAATCACAACCTCCAGACCCTTCTGCAGGCAGAGCTGTGGCATGTTGCATGCTGATGTGACAGTTGATTAACCAACCTGAGAATTTCATTGATGTCCACAGAACTATTGCTACTTGAAAAGGATGCAGATACATTTTTTACATGGCTGCAGTATGTACCTGTGTGGTGTAGGGCAGCTAGATAGCCCCTGATTTTAAGGGGGATCTTCCCCCATGTCAGGAAGTATAACAAGCTTCATCTGTTTCAAAAGGCAACTGCTCCACACAGTCCCATTGACTGAATGCCACTAAACCCAAATCCATCATTCTTAACATTACAATCTAGTAACTTTTGTGACTGGTGGTAACCATGGGTGGTTCTCTCTGTGCCACCAAAGCTGAGCCCTTCAGCTCAAAATGGATGCTGAGAGAGTCACAGATATGGAAGACGCCACTTACAGGAGAGCCAACCCCACCCAACATCAAGCTTCAAAAATCAGATAAATTTGCAGACACCTTTACCCTTCATCTCACCCATGACAATTCCACAGACTGGTGCATATATATAACCCTGGTACCCTCATTCTAGAATGTGAAACAGTGTGTCTGCTATGCCAGAGAGGTTCACTATGACAGCAGTGCAACATAACGTTCATCGTCCCAGGCGGACCAGCAACTGAGTAAATGCTCTATTCCTCTTGCCGCTACAAGTTGAAATCTCCAGCACAGACCTCTGCTAGCCACCGGGGGGGGGGAAGGCTCTCCTGAAGAGTTGCAATGACAAAAGGGTCTTCCCGGCCCATTCACCAGTTGCTGGGCAACTGATAGACCCATTATCCTACCTGGCCACTCTATTAGCTTAACAAAAGAAATTCATCTGGCCAGCAGAGCCAACCCCAAGGCACAGGATTCCAAATCAGAGGCTGGAAAGGGGACTCACAGGGATCATCCATTCCAACCCCATACTCATAACACAACTGTAAGGAACTCTGGTAAACACTGGGTTCTGATGTTCAAAAGGTTTTTCTTCATGTTAGTAGTTGAGTAGTATCACAGAAGTTTAAGTCCTCTGTTTGCATCATACCATTTAAGCAACAAACCGACACCTCTGTTTACTTTTGTTGTAACATATTTTCCAATAATCTCCTGTCCCCCTCTCCTACATTTGCTCCAGTTCTAAAGTATACAAAGCAAGCACAATGATATTCAGTGCCTACAAGGCAATGTATTCCTCAGTGAATTATCCCTTTGGATTCTCTCAAGCATACAAACTCCTACTCTTATAAACAGCCTCCCTGATTTGTCTGAAGCTGATTCAACATCACTTGTTTTCATGCCTGGTAAGACTACTTTCTCAAGAAATCAGATGAACAATGAGGTATTTCTGAAACTGCATTCTTGATAATAATATAAAGTCAAGAACCCTTGAGGATACAAAGAAACTGAAATGTGCTCTGACTCTGACAGAGTCTTGCCTGAAATGATTTTTTTTTTGCTATTTACCAGTGAGGATGAAAACCAAAAAAAAAGCTAACTGGCCATCAGTCAAAACAGGAAGAGTTGTCTTTACCATCAACCACCTTCCGGTACTCAAGAGTTTTCAAAAGATAAGCACTGTTGATTAGAACCTCAGCAGAAAGGGCTAAGTTGCACTTGCGAACATCAAAAGGCATTGTCTCCTTAACTCCACAACAATTAACTGATGGGGAAGACTATGCAACAGAGTGAAGTGAACAAGACGTCCTAGGAATAAACATTGAGATAGCTGCTATCCACTAAGGATCACTTTCTGACATAATAGGCATAACAACTCCATTCCTCTGTCTGCTATACAGAGTGTGAGGGAGGACAGCTTTGGTCTGTTCTCTTAAAGGGACAGGAGTGCAAGGTGTGTGTGCGGAGGGCAGGAGGAGTAGGGTTAGGGCCAGGGCAAGTATTGTGCAGCCCTGCCAGTGAACGGCAGTGGTAGGGATGGGCAGATCAGTCTATTCATCCCAGAGTGTAGGACACGGAATAATGGGCTCAGGTTACAGGAAGCCAGACTTCGGCAGAACATCAGGAAAAACTTCCTAACTGTTAGAGCAGTATAACAATAGAACCAATTCCCTAGGGAGGTGGTGGGCTCTCCAACACTGGAGGCATTCAAGAGGCAGCTGGATAGCCACCTGTCGGATATGCTTTAAGTTGGATTCCTGCATTGACCAGAGGGTTGGACTCAATGGTCTTATAGGCCCCTTTCAACTCCACTATTCTATGATTCTCTGACTTCCATTCTGTTCAGTTGTACATACTTTTCATTCATGTTTCTGTTTTGTCTCATTTCTGCATCAAATAGTGGTTTAAAAGGGGGATCACACTTGTGCAGTTAAAAATAATGTATTTTTGAATGTATTTTAAATAATTTGGAACATATTTTAGGCCAGACTTTCATCAAATATACAGATTCGTTAACACAGTTTGCTGCAAAATATGCATGCTTTACCCATCACCAGAGGAGGTATGTGGCATGGTAGCTTGGGATAGGGCTTTCTCAGTGGTGAAGTGGTGCCCTGTCTCTAGAAGGAGGTGCATCTGAGACCAACATTGTTCACTTTTCAGCACCAGTTAAAGACACACATGGTTGGCCAGGCTTTTAGTGGGGAATGTTAATTTCTCCATGTTTCCTCATCCACTGTATATTTACGTGGGGTTTTTTGTTTGTTTTAATTGATGGTTATCTATATTTAATTGTTCTTTATAGTTGTTTTTAAGTGTAACTCACCCTGGAAGCATTAGATGAAGGCTGGGTTTACACATTGACAAATAAATAAAAAATTAAATGAAATAACCCCAGGTTTCGCTGATCCTAGTGCAAGCCTCTGACCACTGCACCTCACCTAATGTTCACTGCCAAGCCAATGATCCTTGTGATGAAAAGGATCAAATTATGTTTCTCTTTATTTTTGGTCATGCTTTTAGGTCTTAGTAGCCTTTGCACCCAATTCTTTTGAGCCTGCACAAAATAAAACCAAATAGGTACAAGCTACTAAGGAAAAAGTTGGAAATCCGCATTAGCCCTGCTAAATATTGAAGGTGGGGGCATAGTAATGTAGACTAGCTTTAATTTTGATCTCTAAAGCTGGTTAACTCAAAGCAGCAGCAACAGAAACCTTATTCCTTATACTTATTGTTAGTTCATGCAGTCACTTAATAAGTGCATCTCTTAACCACGAGATGCTTGCTAATCTCAAAGCACAGGAAATGAAATAACAGCATTCACATAAATTAGATGCAGTCTGCAAAACACCAAAATGCTGGATTATTTGCTTTTTGCACAAAACACTTAACTTTGTGTCTATAAAGGGGAGGATTGGAAGCAAGGGGTTCAAGAGATTCTCCTGGGAAAACATTTTCTGGTCCTGTTGTCCTGAGAACCCTTCAGCTTCCATATATTACTCAGCTCTCCCGAAGAATCAATGCTATTGCATTTATTGTTCCCTTCACCTTTGTTAAAGAATGACATGAAGATATTTTTATCATTATTATTTATTAAGACATACATATCCTACCTATATTTTACTCTTCTAGTGTAAAATCACCACTATTGCAGTTCCAGAAAACAGCATAAAACAATTGCAAAAAGAACCAACATAACAAGAATAAGGGTCAGGGATTGGCAAAGATAGCATATCAGGTAGCAATGCAAATGAGATGAGGCCATGGGTCATTCAGGAGCAATGTTTTATGCGAGATTTGAAGAAAGAGGGATGTAGGAGGACAGACAAAGGAAAGCACTTCTTCATGCAGCGCATAGTTAAACTATGGAATTTGCTCCCACAAGAGGCAGTGATGACCACCAAGTTGGATGGCTTTCAAAGAGGATTAGACAAATTCATGGAGGATAAGGCTGTTAATGGCTACTAGCCATGATGGCTGTGCTCTGCCACCATAGTCGGGTGTAGTATGCTTCTGAAAATCAGTTGCCAGTTGCTGCAGGAGGGGAAAGTGCTCTTGCGCTCAGGTCCTGCTTGTGGGCTTCCCATGGGCATCTGGTTGGCCACTGTGAAAACAGGATGCTTGACTAGATGGGACACTGGCCTAACCCAGCAGGCCTTTTCTTATGTTTTAGGCCAGGAAATAAAGAGGGAAAAGTTGTTATGGGGCGGCATTCAGAAACCCATGGGGCCCCACGTGATCACACATGGGAGTGCATGGGCTGCTAGCTGGATCTCATGGAGACATCAGCAACAATGGAGGGTGGGATATCAATCTTTTGAAAAAATAAATGTATGAACAAATGGCCTCCATGTGGAGATTAAATTGGATCGACAGCTGTGCCCAGAATTCACAGGTGGCAAAATTTGGGGAGGCCGTTTTGCCAAATATTATCCGGGGCTTGGACCTGCAGTAAACACAGCATGATTGCACATTTTGGAGTGGCTGCATGTATATACCTCCAAATGGAAACATCAGTTCACATATTTGGCACTTTTAATACCATTTTAGATAGGTTGCAAGCACACCAGGAATCCTGAATCCTTCCTCTCTGGACAAATTGCATAAGGATCAACTAGCATCTTAACCAAGTCATTGGTGATAGCAGGACAGAATACAGAAAGAGGTGGACAAACTGTTGAGCTCCTCCTGAACAAGTGGGCTAGAGGCTTGAAGATATGGAGAGCAGCCTCTACTTTTAAACATGGATGAATATGCAAGTGTCCACGATCAGTTCTGGTTTCTTCCCCTCACCTCCAAGAGTTTGAAAATTCCACAATGAGTTGATTTTGGCCTTGCACATTATTGCTTTTTCTTCCTGGAGAATCATTCACCTTTTTGTCTTGATGAAAATAGTTTCAACCCAGGTAGGGTTGAAAAAGACTCCTGTCTAAAATCCCGGAGAGCCCCTGCCAGTCAGTGTAAGCAGTATTGAGCTATATGGATCAATGGTCTGATTCAATATAAAGTGGCTTCCTATATTCCTTGGGCCAAACTACAAGATACTAAAGGCACCACAGCAAGTACTGTGAATATTTTTCACTATCAATAGCAGGCACAGGGACCAAGGGGGAATCGGGGTCAGGACCAAGGTGTGGAGGAAGCATTTAACCCTTTTCTTCCCTGCTGTGATCCCAACACCCCTCTCCCCCACCAAAAAAGTTTGCTGTGTTAGCCCCTTGAGGGGTAGTTTTTGTTGGGACCACAGCAGGAGAGGAAAAGGTTAAATCCCTCTGCAGTCCTATTCCTGATTATATCTGCCACTGCATCTGATATTTATAACCTTTTAAAAGGTTCATGATGGTACTTGCAGCCACGCATTTGATGTTACGTATAGTTTGGCCCTAAATTTATCACCAGCCATTACTCTGTTCAATTTCCACCAGTCCTTGGGTGCACGTGCACCCCATAACACATCTATGCTGTACCTCTGACAGCATGCAATTTAATACATTTGTACATTCGGCAATTCAGTTCCAGGTTTCCAAAGTTCAAATCATAAAACATTCATAGATTCATTTTTTAAAAGACTTTGTAAAGACTCTTTTCTTTGACTTTTCATGACCCCAAAGCATACACCTCATTGAGGCTGCGTTTCAAAAAGTTACATCATATGGCAAGCCCAGATAAACTATTTCCAGGGCAATCTGCTCTGTGTAAAAGGGCTGAGGTGTTGATTAGCTTCATGTAGCTCATTTTGAACAGCTTTCGCTCCTAGGCTGAGATTTTTGGGAGCATCCTGGGAGGTCAGCTGGCCAGAGGCTTCAAGTAAATCCATGCAAAACTGAGAAATGTGTTTGCTGAAGGCTGAGTGAATAATGAGAGTTTCAAGGGCCAGAACGAACTTGCACATTCAGCCAAAAAGTAAATGTAGAACAATCTCACCACCCCCAAAAAGAAATACGTCCTCCATGCACATATATCAGTGTTGTTAAGGCTATAGACTTACTGGAATCAACTTTGCAAAAGAGTGAATTCAAGCCATCCCTGTTTGGAAAAGTCTACACACTGCCCCAGGTACCACAAGAATAGTTGAATACACAGTATAAAAATAAATAAATCTTCCATGTCATAGCACACACACCACTCCATGCTTCAGCTTCACGCATTGCTTTTCAGGTGTATGACAACTCCTGTGAGCCATGCCCATGTAAATGACCTGCATACATGTCTTTCCTAACAACACCAAAAACAGTTAGGGTCAAAGAGAGACATGGACTGCAGAGCAGCAGCTAAAGTCAGGCAATTCAGTGCCCATCAAGGAGCCACTTGAGCCAGCTTCTCTCCAGCCTTTTATATGCACGAGTTAACAAAAAGGCATTTGTAAAAAGCATTGCAGCAAATGTTTTCAATCATTTACATGTATTTTTGTAATCCAATGGGTTAGCCCAGCCTTTCCCAACCAGTGTGCCTCCAGATGTTGTTAGACCACAACTCCCATCTTTCCTGACCATTGGCAATGCTGGCTGAGGCTGATGGGAGTTGTGGTCCAACAACATCTGGAGGCACACTGGTTGGGAAAGTCTGGGTTAGCCTATGACAGGGCCATGAGGTACCTCCAGACTCAACGCAGCCGACCAGCCTCTCCCCAGGCCACACCCACACCAGGTCTGCTCCATGCCCTGAATGGGGGTCCTGTGATCAGGGTGGTGAAGCTGTGTCTCAGGCATTGACTGTTACAGTGGCACCGCAGCAGAGCAAACTACCCTTGCTTCACTCATCCAATCTGGCTCCAGAGCGAGTGAAGTAAGGATGGGATCCGTTGTCCAGTGCCGGTTTGAAAATATTCCATCGTCCTAACAGGCTGGCATCATCTTGAGTTTGTTCTGTATCTGCTAGCCGCTGCTTTTACCAATCCGTGTGGTTTTTTTCCACTTGGGAAAAATATTGCTATTAATATCAATATTTTTAAAGGAAATGGTGATAAATTATCATTCTTACAATTGATGTTTTAGAGGCAGATCTTTTTTTAAAAAAGAGTCCATTTTCAAAAATAGCCACAGAAATTTGCTACATTAAAATCTGATCCTCAGCATTTGAGAATAAGCAAATTAATGGAAAATTTGGTACCAAATCCGAATTAGTTGGAATTCTAGCACATCCCTAGAGTGAAGACACTTCGTCTACCAGCACAAAAGCCAGTTGGGCTTTGAATTTGGGGACTGTGCTGGCCGGCACCATTGAGCCCTCCATTCTGCACATTGACAAGGAATCCCCATCCACAGTCCCTTTGAAATGATCTAAACGAAAGGGTTAGCACTGACAATCAGCAGATATGAACTGCTAAGAGCTTCCACCCACTGTGTCGTCGTTCTATTGCTCCAGTGCAGAGCTTGGAAAAGTTACTTTTTTAAACTACAGCTCCCAGTGGCCATGCTAGCTGGGGCTGATGGGAGTTGTGGTTCAAAAAAGTAACTTTTCCAAGCTCTGGCTCCAGGGTTTGTTATAGTTTTTTGTTGGTTTGTGGCATATGCTCTTAGAAATAGCCATAAAAACATTTTAAAAAGCCAACTGAGCTGGCGAAGCAGAGAGAGTTGAGTACGCTCTGCTTCATCAGCCTGATATAGTTGATAGGGCTGGCAAAGGAGAATGCTCTGTCCCTGCTTGGCTCTGCTCCGGACATGGAGGCAAGCAGAAAAAGAGAGAGAGACTGGAGGCAGGCCGGCAAGCTTGTGAGTGTGTGCACACCACCATCAGCATATGAAGGGGGCAGAGCGGTCGTGGCACCCTCCTGCTACTAGTGGTGCTGTGCTAGCCGGATGGAGAACTCTGGGTTGGCAGCAACTCAGAGCTCCCCCGACTAAGCCAATTCACCTCGCCCCATCCTGGCTAGCACAGCGCTGCCACTGTCAGAAAAGCCTTCTCACATGCCGCTGCTGTGCACGCTGTCTGTGTATATGTGTGAATGCAAGTTTATCTCTCACAGATGGGTGTGTAAGAAGAGGTGTGCATGTGTGAATATGCGCCCCATGCCCACTTGCCCTGGCCCTGCTCACTTTTGGCTCTGACCACACTCAACGCTAGTATGCTTTCCGTTGGATTCCTGCATTAAGCAGCGGGTGGGAATTACAGACCCCTTCCAACTCTACTATTCTATGATTGTATGGAACGCAGGCCCAGACAGGTTAAGATCTGCAGACCGACAGGGCCTGGGCTGTGTTTGACAGGCAAGGAGGAGGCAGAGGGGATGAGTGAGCTGCAGCCAACCGCAAGGGAGGATGAGGGCCCAGCCCCTGACTCAGGGATAGGGTGAAGGAGTTTCCGGCTTTCTTTCCCGCCTCACCCCCGGAGCATCACTGGGCACTGGGAAGCTCTTGACAGGAGGGGTGGCGGAACAGGAGGAAGAGAAGGAGCTGGGGGGCGGACAGGTCAGTGTTCTCTCACCAAGGCTCAACATCACCTCCATCAGCATGAGCAGCTGTAGTCCCTTTGCAGAAGCGCCTGCTTCAAGCGCAGTTTTCCTGTGCAGGACGAGAGTCCCACAAGTGAGCTAGCCAGGCCTTGCTCTTTTAAAGCTAGGCAGGAAGAGTGTGGAGACTTGTCAGGACATCTTCATTGCCACTGTCCAGTCTTGTACTCCAAACTCTGCTCTTAGACTCTTGATTTGTGGCCCCTGTAATCCGAACCTTCCACTGACCCTGTATCGAGTTTTCCTGAATAAATCACTCTCTGTTACTTGAAAGAAATGCTGGGGCTGATGGAAGCTGGAGTCCAAAACATCTGGGAGGGCAGCAGGGGGGAGGCTGATTTAAGTACTTTAAGCACTGGCCTAAGCAAGTTTCTTAAGGTCGCAAAACAACTCAACCTCTGAATCCAGCTTTAGACTTCCAGTCTTCAGTGTACAGCTATTCTGGATACAACTCTCTCTCTCTCTCTCTCTCTCTCTCTGTGTGTGTGAGAGAGAGAGAGAGACAGACAGACAGAGACAGAGACAGAGATTGACTGTCAGGCAGAAGTTTCCAAGAACAGTGTAGGACTTCTCACTCCACTTGGACTTAATAAAAGTGATTCAACTTAATTAAGTGGCAACTTTACTGTACCAACAAATCATCCAGGTAATGAACAGAGCTTTCTGGAATCCACACAGGATAAATGTACAACTGGGAAAAGCTGGCTATTTTTTTCCCCATGCTGGACGCAGAGAATTCCCTGCACCAGCCTATCACGTTAGAAGCCTGCTGGATTCTGAGCCTCCACCCTGCTTCTGCCTTAGATCTACCACTGTCCTTCTGGCCGCCACAGACCCTGCAAAGGCTGCCTGCATTTGCCATCACTCCTTGCACACAGAAGGTCCCAGGTTTAATCCGTGGCACCTACAGGGTGGGAAACGGTGCCAGTCAGTGTGGACTGCATATACCAACAGCCTGACTCGGTATAAGACAGTTTCATATGTCTGGGGGAAGGGCTGGAGCTCAGTGGCAGAGCATCCACTTTGCATGCCAAAGGTCCCAAGTTCAATTCCCAGCAGAAAACCTGCTGCCAGTCAGGGTAGATTGCACAGGATGGACCAACGGTCTGACTCAGTAGAATGCAACTTCCTAAGCTCCTATAAAAAGGAAAGCAAAAGAATGTGATCTTATACAGTTCTGAAAGTGATGCTTATGCAAACAGCCCAAGTGGCCTTGAACCAGTTTCCCTTTAAACCACATGACACTTGTATGCAGAGCGTGCTGATCTACTAAAGTTGTAGTGTGAACTTCCAAAGGGTTCATCGCTTCTTATCTGGCTCCATTTTCCTGTGAAATTATTTTAACAGATAGACGGAGTGGGTGTCTTACTCCATATCTCTACAGGGAGATATCTTTGTGAAGAGGTTGTCACTGCAATCGAAGGAGAAAGCTGAAGAAGTTCTGAGGAGGGTGGAGGTTGCACTTGTTTGTATCTGTGTATAAAAGAGAGACTGCACTGTTACTCCAGATGCAGGACCTTACGATAACAATTACAGGTGGGAAAGGGCCTCGTATCCTTTTTGGCAATTAGAGTGTCTTGTCTTTTCGCAACCCTGGTCTCACTGGCATTTTTGGAAAAAATAATTTACCTGGCTGAGGGGCTGGACTAGATTTTCCAAGAGGCACCCAAAGATATTTACTTTTCACTATAGGCCCCCTCCCCACCTTCACTTAGAATCATAGAATCATAGACTAGTAGAGTTGGAAGGGGCCTATAAGGCCATCAAGTCCAACCCCCTGCACAATGCAGGAATCCAAATCAAAGCATTCCCGACAGATGGCTGTCCAGCTGCCTCCTGAATGCCTCCAGTGTCGGAGACCCCACTACCTCTCTAGGTAATTGGTTCCATTGTCGTATGGCTCTAACAGTTAGGAAGTTTTTCCTGATGTTCAGTTGAAATCTGGCTTCCTGCAGCTTGAGCCCATTATTCCGTGTCCTGCACTCTGGGACGGTTGAGAAGAGATCCCGGCCCTCCTCTGTGTGGCAACCTTTCATGTACTTGAAGAGTGCTATCATGACTTCCGGGAAGGATTGCTTCGCTTGTGCCTGCCTCTGAGATGAGCTCTCGTCTCAGAGGAAGCTTTTTCAGTTTTAAAACCAGTCAAAAGGTTTTTTTTGACTGGTAAAAACTTTCTCCCAGGCAAGGGAGAAACGAAGAGATCATCCACAAGCTTCGTTGTGTTTGTTGGGGGACTTGAATTCATTAGGATCGCCTATGAACGAAGGACCAGCCAGCAACGTCGGACGGAGCCAGGGAATTTCAAGCAAGCTCAACCTGATTAAGCGAGACGTTTTTCTTTTCTTCAAAGAAAAACAGATTTTAACAGGCAAGCATTCTTCTGTCTATCCTTATCATTTGGCTTAAATTGTTGCAGTAAAAGAGATTTGTTAAAAGAATCAGCAGTAAAGAATCCTTGGGGGAGTTATAACTTTTCTCTTTTATACACGGAATTAAGGAGGAAGGAAATCGAAATAGCTTATCTTTGTTTTTATTGCAAAAAGCTGGCCTGGAATTGAGCATTATAAAGATACAAACAGATGAGGGGCATCTAATCTGAGGAGAAAATTTTTGATTTATATGAACTTTTGAGTATTATATGTCTGGGACTATTTTTCCTGGTCTACTTCATTTTGACGAATCTGCTTGTTCTTTATGCCACTAATTATTTGGATGCTGTGAATTAAATTTGTTTTGCATTCTTGGACACATAAGAGATAAGGCAGTTTGTGCTGTCTACATTATGATGTCATCAGGTTTGGAATATTAACTCTGTTGCTGGAAAAAGAAATAAATTGCTCTTTGCTTGGGAATAGTGCTATATTGGAAATTGAAGGGTTTTTTCTTCTTCTTGGTTTTAAGAATGACAATTAAGAAAGTGGCTGAGACCCTGGATGTAAATATGTTTCAGAAAATAATGGATGAGATTGAGATAACGAAACAAGAACTGAGACATGGCAAACAAGAGATGAAAATTGAATTTGGCAAAATGAAGCAGGAGTTGAAAGAAATAGGGGATTTTATGAGAGAGGAGGTTGATGAGATCAAAGATATAACTAGACAAGCAATAGAAGAAGAAAGAAAAATTAAAGGGAAGATGCAAGTCCTGGAGATTGGAACAGATATATCAAATGTGGAACTGGAAAAAGATTTGGAGTTTATGGACCTTAGAGATAAAGATTACTGTTTGGAATTCAGCGTCCCTGAAGAAATTGATGAAGATATCAGAGATAAAGCTATCAATGTTTCAAAAAAATTTCTGGACTGGAATGATGTGATGGAGCTTGAAATAGAGAAAATTTATAGAATTAATTACAGATATGTGACAATGGAAAAATTCTCAAGAGATGTGCTAGTGCATTTCGTAAAAAAGAGGAACAGAGATATGACTTTACAACAACATTTCAGTAACACATTCAGAATTGATGGCAAGGAAATATTTGTGAGGAAGGAAATTCCCATCAGACTCTTATTATATGACTATGACTATGACAGCAAGATTATTATGGGTGCAAGGATGGAAGATGGAAGATGGAATTAACACTGATAATGGAAGAATGGCTATTGAAATTACTGGACCTAGCAGACTTGATGAGATGGATTACTTGACATGTTTATTTGGAGAAAAATCGATGGATATATTTCTCAAGGAGTGGAAACCTCTCTTTGACTTTTTGCGGAAAGAATAAAGTGATGTTAGTGAGATTTGATGATTAATTAAGATAACTACTGGAGGAAAGTGATTTTGTAATATATTAAGAGACAGGTTTGTTATATATTATAGACCTATAACTGATCTGCAACAAATCGGAAGTCAACATTTTATTTTATTGTATTAGTTATTAATTTGTTTTTTTTGTTTTGTTTTGTTTTGTTTTTTGAAACTTTGAATAAAAATTAATGATAAAAAAAGAGTGCTATCATATCTCCCCTCATTCTTCTCTTCTTTAGGCTAAACATGCCCAGTTCTTTCAGTCTCTCCTCATAGGGCGTTGTTTCCAGTCCCCTGATCATCGTTGTTGCCCTCCTCTGAACCTGTTCCAGTTTGTCTGCATCCTTCTTGAAGTGCGGAGACCAGAACTGGACGCAGTATTCAAGATGAGGCCTAAGTAGTGCTGAATAAAGGGGAACTAGTACTTCACACGATTTGAAAACTATACTTCTGTTAATGCAGCCTAATATAGCATTTGCCTTTTTTGCAGCCACATCACACTGTTGGCTCATATTCAGCTTGTAATCAAGAATTCCAAGATCCTTCTCATATGTATTGCTGAGCCAAGTATCCCCCATCTTATAACTGTGCATTTGGTTTCTTTTTCCTAAGTGTAGAACTTTGCATTTATCCCTCTGGAATTTCATTGTTGTTTTCAGCCCAATGCCCCAGCCTATCAAGGTCCCTTTGAATTTTGTTTCTGTCTTCCACGGTATTAGCTATGCCCCACAATTTTGTATCATCTGCAAATTTGATAAGCATGCTCTGTACCTCCTCATCCAAGTCGTTAATAAAAATGTTGAAGACTACGGGGCCCAGGACCTATCCCTGTGGTACCCCACTTGTTACTTCCACCCAGTTTGAGAAGGAACCATTGATAAGCACTCTTTGAGTACGATTCTGGAGCCAACTGTGGATCCACCTGATAATTGTTCCATTCAGCCTACATTTAGCTAGCTTGCTAATCAGAATATCATGGGGCACTTTGTCAAAAGCTTTGCTGAAGTCGAGATATATTATGTCCACAGCATTCCCACAGTCTACAATGGAGGTTACCTGGTCAAAAAATGGGATAAGATTAGTTTGACAGGATTTGTTCTTCATAAATCTATGTTGGCTCCTAGTAATCACTGCATTATTTTCAAGGTGCTTACAGATTGACTGCTTTATAATCTGCTCCAGATTACTTGTACATTGCATGAAGGGGTCTCAGTGTGATTACCAGAGGGCAAGGGTCATGCTACTGCCCCTGATCCCTCTGCCCACACTCCCTGGGCATCCATGCACAAATGTGGGCATCCATGCATAGGCTTCCATACAATTGGAATTCCTATTCACCCAGGAGGGCCCAACTGCAGGTCAGAAGCAAACACACGAGCAACTGTGCAGACGTAGGCATTGATAGTGCAGATGTCCCTAGGGCAGGGCCAATGGAGCATCCAAGGGCAGAACTGGAACCAAGCTCCTCAGTAGTCACATGGAAACCTCTTCATATGATTAACACACAAAGGAGAGCTGATTACAAAGAAGAAAAGACACACACTGCCACAATCCCAATGCCATGTGCTACTTCTGAAACTATGAGAACACAAATGAATTCCTTTTAAAGGTATCTCGAGATCATATCACTTCTTGCTCTTGCCTTTTACTCTTGCCTTTGTCCTCTGGAATCTGTCCAAATCCCTGTTAACAGACCATTCAGAATCAGGAGTACATTTCCTCCTAGCTTTATCTTGATAAAGGATGCTATCGTGCTGTGTGAATACCAATTTGACTCTGCCACTCTCCAAGCAGAATGTTATCAGAACCAAACCTGGCTTGAATGCCAGGAACAACATAAGGGTAGGGAAAGAGAACAACACATCTGTCATAAGTGGAATCGACCTGTGATATTATTATTATTATCATCATCATCATCCCACCTTTTCCCCAGAAATGGGACTCAAGGCAGCTTACAAAAATTAAAACAAATATAATTTAAAACATATAAATAAAACATACAGGAGTTATAATTAAAACGTAATTTAACTATGAAATTAAACGCATTTAAAACATAGTGATTAAAAAAACCACAAAATACAAATCAGTAAAAACAGCACCCTATTTAATAGTCCTTGCAGTTAGTTCCCCAAAGCCTGTCAAAACAGAAAAGTCTTCTTCTGTTGGCAGGTGGACAAGCAGGGACTGAGCCAGTCTAACCTCCCTAGGAAGAGAGTTCCAGAGCTTGGGGGCAGCCACTGAAAGACTCTTTCCTACGTTCCCACCAGATGTGCCTGTGAGGGTGGCAGGCCTGAGAGATGAACCTCCCCCGATGATCTCAGGGCTCGGACAGGCTCAATAGGAAGATATGGTCCTTCGGTAGAGATGGGTGGGAAATTCAATTCAGTTCATATTTCAAGCTGAATCTATCAACTTTGCACTTTCCAAAACAATATGACAACTGAAACACAGCCAACCTTTGAAATTTGCACTTATTTGAATTTTGCAATGCAGTTCGCCAACCAATGTTTACAAAAATGTATGTGTTAGGGGAACATGTGCATTAAAATGAACATATGTGTGAAAATAACATACAAAAATGCATTATATGATGAGTGCTTGCAAAAATGTGCACATTTAGTCAAAACTGCCTATAAAAATGTGTTTATTAGGATAAATTCACGTTCAAATGCTGGAGAATTATCATGAGGATTTTGTGTTTTTTTTAATTGCATATAGCTGCAGAAATGTGGAGAAATGAATTTAAGATTAGAAAAATGAGAAACTAAGAGACCTAAAATTTGCAAATCTTTCCATCCTTATCCTACAGGGTCATAAACCCAATTTCCTAAACAAGAAGGTATTAAGGGAACCATGTAATATTCTGTAGTTTGTCCAGTGCTAAACAACAGCCTTCCCCACCCTGGCGCTCTGAGGATGTTTTGGATTACAACTCCCATCAGGCCCAACCACCATGGCCAATGATCAGGGCTAAATGGGAGTTGTAGCCCAAACCATCCCGAGAGCACCATGTTGAGGAAGGCTGCTATATAGCCTATGGAACAGCAGCAGCATTTATACAACAATTTAGAGAAGTCAAACTACATTACATAAATTATATTGTTGGAAACTTTACATCACGCCTACAAGGTATGTCAGTATTATCATCTCCATATTGGGAAAAAACAGCAAGCCTCTTTATCCAAATATGTATCCGTAATGCATCTGAAACCATTTGTTTTTACATATGAAATTGTGTTTAATTGTTTTTATATACGGAATCATTTTAAATTGTTTCAACATATGGAATTGTTTGTACATTTGGAGTTGTAAATTGTTTTTATTGCTGATGTTTTTACTGTAAAATCACTTTGAGATATTTTAGAGGAAGCAATTCATAGATGGAATCAAATAAATAAATCAATAAAATGTTGCAGATGGGAGACTGATAGGCTTGCCTCCAAATGAGTTGCTGGCACAGACAAGCTTCAAATTAGCAACCAGGAACTCCCTGATTTATAGCTCAGTCTTTTAGTCATTATGCTAAACCAGCTCTCAAGATGGAGTAGCAAGACCAGGCATAGTACTTTAGTACAAAATCTCATGAATTTAGCCCATCTCTGTCTTTCTCTCATCCTATCCCAACCCAGGTGACTACAGAGCCAATGTCCTTCCCACCTTGAAAGGTTTTAACCAAACACCTCGTTTTAGCCAAACACCTCACTTTCATAATCGTAACAATCCACACTAGAGATTGGATCCATTGGACTGTGCCAGTTCAAAAGCATCCTGTAGACCTAACGGGGTGGTACTGATTTGAGTTCATTCTTTGTCTGCATGCAGCTTCTTTTACCAATCCGGGTTCTTTCCCTCAAAAATATTGATATTAATATTGATATTTTAAAAGGAAGTATTGGTATTTTAAAAGGAAATCTCGATAAATTAAAGGAAGTATTGATAAAGATAACAATATCAATACCAATATTTAACCACATTTTTTTAAAAAAACTGTTCCTAAAATAGCTGTGGCAAATCTCTACATAAAAATCCTATCCACAGTGATAGTAAATATGCAAATTAATGGAAATTTTGGTACCAAAACCTAATTGGGTGGAATTCTAGCACATCCATATTCCACATATGTCCTGCTAATTCCCCTGTCTATAAATAGCTCATCTGCATTTGGACAAAAACAAATCCAAGTGCTACTAAAATTTAACACATAAATTGATACGATTCTTGTGGATTTCATATATCAGTTGTATTATACAGCCACAAGAGTGGCTGTATACTATAGCCAGCATGGATTTTTCGCATTCCGCAATGTTAAATTGAAAATACCCCATGAGCCATTCTGATGCTTCCCATAAGCTCATTCAAAACAAAACCTTACAAAACCTATAGTCCTGAACTCAGAAAGGCTTGCTCAACAACTCTCTAAATTTTCATGGCGATACACAAAACAATCAGAGAGAATCAAGAGTTCAAAGTTTAAAAAGAGAGAGAGAAAACAGATCCCTTTTGGACTTTTTTCTGTCAGAGTTCTCATAATCTGTTGAAATTCATTAAAAATCAGCCATGCTCACAGAGTACCTGTCATCCTATTACTGACCTTGCCCCATACTCTGACCTTCATCTTCTGCAGTTTAAAAGTTAAAAAAATGCCTGGCTGATTTTTAATTAATTTAAGCAATTTACATTGAACTCAATGATGTCAGGCATGCTCAGTAAGAACCAACTGTCAGTGCTCTAAAATCTAGACACAGCTGCTTGGCTTGGCTAATCAGGAGGCCACACCCACACCAGACATTTTTCACTCGAGACAGTCAAGGCTTCCCCAAAAGAGTCCTGGGAAGTGTAGTTTGTGAAGGGTGCTGAGAGGAGACTCCTATTCCCCTGACAGATCTCCAGTGGCCAGAGTGGTTTAACACTCAGCAGCTCTGATTGAAGCTCTGTGAGGGCATCTCCTCACAACAGGGCACCTCCTAGCAACTCTCAGCACCCTTTACTAACTACACTTCACAGGATTCTTTGGGTGAAGCCTTGACTGTCTAAAGTGAAATAAAGGTCTGGTGTTGATGTGGCCAGGGACACCTTTGGTTTAAATTTGGGTGGGAGGCTACATGTGCCTGCTGTAAAATAAAAACGTGGGGGAAACCCTGAAAAACAATGATACTGTTCACAATGTTTTCCTTTTGGGAAGGAAAGGGGCTTCCCCTCTTCCCAGTGCCCACTACCCAATCTCCTACCCTCCCCCTCCCCTCCCCTTTCTGCCCTCCTCCTCCTCCCCGCCTCTCTCCCAGCTACCCTAAGCATGATTGCACAGGAGTAAATCCCACTGAACTTGAAAAGCATGCAAATAATCAAACTGCCCTCCCCTCCTCCTCCCTCATATCCCCTCCCTCTTACCCCTTCCCTTCTCCTTCCTTCATCCCTCCCTTCCCCTCCCCTTCCAATCCCCTCCTTCACCGCCGCCTCCCCCTCCCCCTCCTCCTCCCCCATGGTTAGTTTTACCTATCCTAGGACTACAACCTGGGAGACCAGGGTTTGAATCCCCACACAGCCAT
Source organism: Rhineura floridana (assembly GCF_030035675.1). NCBI lineage: Eukaryota > Metazoa > Chordata > Lepidosauria > Squamata > Rhineuridae > Rhineura > Rhineura floridana. The sequence goes on from NC_084481.1 coordinate 21,944,688, forward strand.
GATGCTCACTGGGTGACCTTGGGCCAGTCACTGCCTCTCAGCCTCAGAGGAAGGCAATGGTAACACCAACTCTGAATACTACCATGAAAACCCTATTTATAGGGTTGCCATACGTCGGAATTGACTTGAAGGCAGTCCATTTCTTTTTCAAGCATGATTGCACAGGAGTAAATCCCACTGAACTCAATAGTATGCAAATGATCAAACCTGCCTTCCCCTCCTCCTCCCTCCCATCACCTCCCTTTTGTCCCTTCTCCCTTTCCTTCACCCCTCCCCCTCCCCTTCCAATCCCCTCCTTCCCCCTCCCACTCCTTCTGCTCCCTTCTACCCTCTTCTTCCTTCCATCACCTCTCCCCTCCCACTCCTCCTCCCCCATGGTCAGTTTTACCTATCCTAGCCATGATTGCACAAAAGTAAATCCCACTGAACTCAATAAGCATGCAAATGATCAGACCTGCCTTTCCCCTCCTCCCCTTCTCCTCTTCCTTCCTCCTTCCTTCTTCCTTTCCTCCCCTCTTCTTTCTTCCTCCTCCCTTGCCCACTCCAGGCTTCCCTCCCCATGGTCAGTTTTACCTATCCTACACATGATTGTACGGGGGTCCCACTGAACTCAATAAGCATGCAAATGATCAATCCATACTCAGCAAACTTGCACAGGATCCCATTTCTTACCTCCCAGATTAAAAAGCAGGGAAATTCACTAACAGGCAAAAAACCTTGCAGTTTAAGAATGTACCTATAGCCAACAGGTATTTCTATCAAACTTTAAAAAGCAGGGAAATCGGGCAGCTGTAGTGAATGCACCAGGGGAGCAGGAGACCTGAACTCCTCTCTGAGATATTGTACTGCCCTACAAATTTGTCAAAATGCAAACACAATTTGGGTTGGTCTTTCACAGTCCAATCCACTTCCTGTGTAGCTTGGAAGAATTGGGTAACATGTGCCTCTGAGCATATGGTGAGTGGTTGCAACACCTGCCATCTCCAAAGATGGAGAATTACATTTTTGTAAGTTTGTTGGTGTTCTTCTTACTTTGCTTTTTAAAGTTTGATAGAAATATCTGCTGGCTATAGGTACATTCTTAAACTGCAGGGTTTTTTGCCTATTAGTGAACAGATTTATAGATGGTTTGCCATCTCGAAGGTCCCACTTTGTGGGACAAGAAATCTGGATATAAATATTGTTATAGGACTGGGGGTTGGTTTGGATGATATATTTGGGTCCTCTCCAAGCCTGTGGTTTTGCTTCTATAGGATGGGAACCCATAGTAGAAGGAACTGAAGTGGTCAAACCAGTCTATTTGTTAAATTAATGGCCCTAGCCGAGGCTGTTAAACATCCTTTTTACATGTCTAAAAAGTTGCTCAAGTACAGATGTGTTGTTAGAGCACCAACTAGTGAGTGATGCTTCCAGAATGAGGGTGCAAGTCTTCCCTCCCCTCCTCCCAGCTGGACACTACATCATCCTAGAGGTAGGAAAACTGGAGGGGGGCTAGTCTCACCTGCAGCTGGGAAGACATAGAGGCTTAACTTGCTCTGTGCTGAAACCAAAAACTATGACTTTGGGGACCTGCCCCCTAGAAACCTAATGGGGAAGCAGGATTGAGTGTTAGTGCTGTGAGCCCCTCCATCTTATGCTCATGTTGTATATATGTGTAAATAAGACACCACAATCTCCAGTGACCTTCATACCTAGGAAACCAGACCCAAGGTAAGCACTGGCCTAGCCCCCTGAAGACTCTCACCACTCAGAGATTGAGGTGCACATAACAATACTGTAATGTTTTAATAAACCCACCAAACAAGCATGACCCCCAGGCTCTAGCTGCAAGTCTGTATGTGAAAGAAAGATGAAACTGCAAGACTGGATGGCTACAAAGAGCAGGAAAAACTTTGGGAAGAGGAGACTTCCCTGAAAACATCAGCAATTTCTAACTCTTGAAAGCATACTGAAAGCCTCTACAAGTTATGGCATATAATGCACATTATCCTCAGAACAGGAACACCTATCCTAAGAACAGGAACAAGAACATCTGTTTCATAAGGATATTGTGTGAAATTCAGATACTGTGTGAAATATGCATAACTAAAAACAAGTCTGCATAGAATTAGGAGTACCCATATGAAAGGTGATGATTAATAGAGAGCTGAAGAAGGAAGCACATTAGAAGATGTGAGCTATTCAACCAAGAAAACTCAATTAATGAAACACAACAGCCCTATCCTAAACTGCATAATACTCATTAAAGATGTCTCACTGATTTTTCAGTAGAATTTATTTCATAGTAAGAGGCTTAAGATCACAGCCATTGTCTCATCAGGGGCAAAGGGCATCGCTAGAGTGCATTGCCTCGTAAAGTGCCTTGAGATTTCATGAGGTTATCTGTAGCACATTCCCCATATTGCTGAACATTGTCTCCTACATGTCAGAATGGATGCTGCATTCTTCAGCAAAACTACGGCTGAGCCAAACATTCATCAGCTGTGATTTTCACATCCAAAGCCACCCTTTTGACACTGAGGAACTTGAAGACTGAAAAAGGAAGCAATCAATATGGGTCTTTTTTGCTTATATCTCTTCAGGCTGGCCTGGCAAATTAGCAAAACCTTCTGAAAGGTGCTGGAAAAATAAACAAGAACCAAGGAAGCTGCCCTATACCAGAATATTGGTCAACCTAGCCCAGTATTTTCTCCCTAATTAAAAGTATTATTATTTATTTGTTTGTTTGTTTATTGCATTTGTATACCACCCCATAGCCAAAGCTCTCCGGGCGGTTTACAACAATTAAAAACATTAAAAACAAATATACAAATTTGAAAACACATATTAGTATTAGTATTGGTAGTAGTAGCCGTAGCAGCAGCAGCAGCAGCAGCAGCAGCAACCACCGCTACCACCCATGGTCTCTGGGCAGCTGACAAAGATAAACCACAATATTAAAAATATTACTGAAATAATATGGGTTGTGTCCAATGGAACTCCACTGATGCAGTGGCACTTCTGTGTCCTCTCCTCCCTCCCAGCAGCACTGGATACCACCTTATTTTTTTTTCTTAAGAAGAGGCTACCAGCATCAGGCCATTGGGCCCATCTAGTCCAGCATCCTTTTCTCACAGTGGCCAACCAGATGTCCCAGTGGGAATCCCAAAAGCAGGTCCTGAGCCCAACTGCACTCTCCACTCCTGTGGTTTCCAGCAAGTGGTATGCAGAGGCTTACTGCTTCCAGCGGTGGAGGTTGAACACAGCCATCATGGCTTCCAGGCAAGGGTGCCATCAGGACAGAACTTTGGGGAAGAAGTCCATTGTCTCACTCAGCAGAATGGAGAGGAGAGCTCCCAAACGCAGCAGGGCTGACTTACCACACTTGGAAGTAAGTGAAGTAATACACACTGCAGCCTGGGGAAGTTTGGTCTCTGTAAGATCCTTAAGACCAGAATCTAAAATGACCTGTCTGCATCATTGCCTCCAGGGTTTCAGTCAGAGCACGCTTCTTAACGCCAGGGATTGAAACTGGGACCTTCTGCATGCAAAGCATATAGTCTACCACTGAGCAATGAGACCTTCCATCACTGAAAAAAAGAAGAAAAGAAATTGAAATGGACATGGATAGGGAATCTATAAAAGAAGCACCTTAGCTCAATGGTTAGAGCATCTGCTTTGCAGGCAGAAGGTGCTAGGTTCAATCCCTGGCATCTTGAGGTAGGGCTGGGAAAGATCCCTGTCTGAACCCCTGGAGAGCTTCTGCCAGTCAGGGTGAACAAAATTGAGCTAGATGGACCAATGGTCTGAGTTGGCACAAGGCGGCTTCCTGTGTTGCTATGTTCTTAGCTCTGGTGTAGCCAAGAGAGTCGGCTTGTTTCCTTATACAGCACACACACACACACAACCACATTTTGATCTCCTGTTTCAACTGTCCACCTATCCCAATCCTGTTTGCTTCTTGCAAAAAAAAAAAAAAGTTTAAAAGGAAAAGAAAACTTGTTACATTGGCAGCAAAGTACACAAGTAAACGTACAAAGTGCGGAACTTAGATTTGAGTGAGTACATATACAGACCCCCAAATGACATAAACCCATTCAGATTATCAAACTACCTCAGCATGAGCTCTTTTACCCTGGAGAAATTTGGTCCTCTATACCATCCTTCCACATGGAAAGGAGGATTTTGCCACGGATCCAATATGGATGTATGGTAAGATGTGTGGTAAAATGGCCACCTGAATAGACTCGGAGTTTGTGGATCAGTCAGTGCTTTGTTTAATGTTGTGCTTCTTCCAAACTGCTTCTGTTCCTCTCAGAGAAGAAGCTTGTGTGTGTTTAAAAGCCCAATATGCTGTTTTATGACACATCTCATAAAGAGCTCTCCAGTTGAGATACTGGAAAGCTGACAGCCTGTTGTTTAACCATTCCCCGTGCAATGACAGACATTCTGATTCAGTTTTAATCAGTGATGTTACAACGACCATGTCCCACGAGGGCTGTTCGCTAAACAGCGTCTGCATCTCTGGCTCCACAAAGAAAGCCCTGATGCCATTTTGTTTTCCTGACGTTTTATGCATTCATAATGAGCCTAACATGCACATTACGATTCTTAGAGTCATGGACATTCTTGCACAAAATGGAAAACAAAAAAAATCTTTTAGAAGTCTCCTTCCTACATTTAAGAGATCCCTGGGGAATTCTGTTTACCCGTACAAGGCTCTGAATGAAGATAAAATTTAAACCAATTTGTGTACAACAAAACAACTAATTACTGAAAATTACAGGCTGGGGAAATAGGTGGTGACTTGTTATTGCAGAATAAACACATGCAATGCTCTTTCAGCTCTTTTGGCCCCTATTCAAGTCATTTGCTCAGAAAGGAGAATGACAGGCCTTACGTACACAGAAGGAGTGAGAAATTCCACATTTATTCCCTCTCCCTGAACTAAACGGAAGCTCAGAATTTCATTGTCGTAGGTTTTATCCCAGCCCATGACACTCACAGCCAGCCTATCTCAATCCCCTGAAGAGGTTGGCAGGTTGTACATTTTTTTCACGCTTCATGAGTCTGATTAAAAATTCCCTTTCTCCTACTTGCAATAATACAAGAGAAATTGTTCATTTCCTGTGCTCCTAAATCAGACAGCACCTCAGACTTAAGAGATTGCTCAATATGTTGTTCATTGTCCCAGCACAGGAGCAGAGAGGGGAGAGAACACTATACATGTGCTCCTTTCCATCGTTCTGATTGTTTCTGAAATCCTAAAACATTATTTGCTCATGCTCCTCTGCCTTTCTCCTGCCATTCTGTCCCATGCTAAACATGTGTTAGCATGGAATTGGTCCCGCTAAAGCAGGGATGGATAACCTGGTGCCCTCCAGAGGTTGCTGAACCACAACTCCCATCATTCCTGACCACTGACTGGGGCTAATTGGAGTTGCAGTCCAACAACTTCCTGAGGGCCACAGGTTCCCCAGTCCTGCACCAAAGAAACAGAAGCCTGCATAGGAGAATGCACATAGAAAGATGCTTGGTTGTCAATAGCTGGTGCCACCAGGAGCAGGAAGAATATTTAATTCCCATGTTAATGGTGTTTCTCCAGTGTCAGGGACCACCTAGGATAAAATTGGAAATCCCTGGCTATGTACACAGCTGCCCTGTGTGGTGAGCCACATAATTGTGGCTTTGAGCAGCTCCCTGGACAAAAATGTATTTTCAAGCTCAGGTTTGTTCTGGCCACCTGGTCTTCCTCAACAGGAGGAAGTATGAAAAGCTCCCTGCTTCGCCTGGTTTTTGCCTCAGCAACAACAGCCTTCTTGCTTCAGGTGGGTTCTTCAGCTCTGATTCTCTGGCACAACTCCTAGCTTCTCTGGTTGCCGTTTATGACCCAGCCTTTACATTCTCTCTTAATGTCAGAACTGCTGCCATTCACTTCTGTCAGGAAATAAAGCACAATAGACAGTTTTGTGGTGAGGGCAAAACCTGCTCTCTGCTATTGACATGAGGTGGCCCACCCATCACTGACAAGTATCCTGCACATGGGTGCTAAGCGATGCACTGCACCTCTAGGTGCCCTTGCAAAAAAGAAGTTCTCCCTCCAAACACACATGCACACACACACCCCACACACACCTAGGCGTTTGGCTCATATCATGACACACACTAGATTGACAGTGGAGTCAATGAGGGATTTCCTCCCAATGCAAATAACAGCTTCAAAGGAGTGATTTTGGTCAGGTCTGGAACAGGAGAGGAAAGTGTTAAAACTCCCTCTCCCTGCCTCATTATCCCTATAATTACTACACACACCACTGATGCTGCTATGGACATTTTTAAAAAAATAAAACGCAAGTTAAGTGCAAATACAATTTTAATGTCATATTTTATTTTATTTATTTATTATTTGATTTCTATCCTGCCCTTCCTCCCAGCAGGAGCTGGCTTAGTTTGGCCCTGAGTGGACAAGGAAGGTAACATCCAAGTTTATAACATAACATACTGTATAGCATACAGTACATTTTAAATAAGCTTAACCCCAAACTTTTAAATATATATTCAGTAACTTAATTCTCTAGCAGAAAATTTCAAATATGTAAAAAGCTTTTTGTGACTCCCTTTAGTCCTGGCTTTGTATTGGTAACATAGCCGTATTTTCCTTGAAGGTCTCAGACTATTTAAACTAGTTGTTTAAAGATTAAGGTTTCATTCATTTTTATGTATATGGATATTGTTGATGTATTTTGCTTTGTAAATGAATTCGATATTTTTATTCTACTTTGTGTATTCTATTGTAAACCACTTTGAGATCTTTCAGATAGGATGGAAATAATAATAATAATAATAATAATTGATGATGATGATGATGATGATGATGATGGAAAGTAAGGCAAGTTAGCAAGTGTATTTTTTCACTTTTCACATAGACCCCAGTGGTGTCTTTAGCTGAATAACATGAGAGAGAGGCTAATCTGTATGTTTGTTTTTGTGGCAAGCTAGTAAGCACAGATTCTAGGGCAACTTGTCCCACCCTTAGGTCTGCAGTTGTTGTTGGACTACATCTCCCATCATCCTATTGGTTAATAGGAATGGGCAAATCTGTCAGTTTTGGTTTCTCTAAGTTTTTCATTTTTCCAGTCTTAAGTTCAGTTCTCCATATTTCCTCATCAGTTTTGTAAATTTTTTAAAGGCTTCATGAAAATTCATCAGAATTTTTGTGCAAATTTCTCCACAGATACACATTTTTGTATGCAATAATACAATCCAGTATGCCTAATATACACATGCTTGCAAAGCAGTTTTGCCTAGTGTTGTGCATTTTGTATGTTATTTTCAGTATGTGCATTTATGTGGACACTAAACGAGAATATGCATTTTTTAAAAACATTACTTTGCATGGCAAATTTGGAGAAGTGCGAATTTCAAAGGATGGCTGTGCTTTAGTTTTCATATTGTTTCAGAAATTGCAAATTAGGTAAATTTACCTTTAAATGTGAACTGAATTCAAATTTCTCATCCATCCCTATTGGCTATGCTGGCTGGGGATGGTGGGGATTTGAGCCCAGCAACATGATGGGACCCAAAGCTGGGGAAGGCTGTCTAGGGAGATGGGCCCTTGGTACACCTCTTATTTTACTCCAATGCATGGAGTCAGTTGACAGAACCTGGACAATCTCAGGATTACAAATGTGAATTTTCAGTCAGATTTTAAATCTGAGAGATTGACTGAGGCAGATTTTCTATACTGATGGACTGTTTGAAACAATTTGTAAGCTCAATGCATTTAGGATCAGAAATAGGCAACTTGGTGTTCTACAGACGCTCTGGACTACAACTCCCATCTATCCCAACCAGCAAGGCCAATGGCCAGGGATGATGGGAACTGCAGTCCAGAACACCTGGTGGGCACCAAGTTGCCTGCCCCTGTTTAAGATTATTCCTCAAAAATGACAGACCTTTTTTTCTCCATTGTCCTCTTGGAAAAAATGGTTCGGATTTTTCCATTAAGTGCCACCCATTAAATGTCCCCTGCACTGAAATTAGAAAACATTTTAAACTGTGCTGATTGCTTAGCTTCACAGAGCTTTCATAACATTCAAAATCAAACAATTAAACTCCTATATTCCAGTCCTCCTTTGATTATACTTACACAAATCCCTCCCCTAATCAAAGATTGTGCTCATCAAGACATAGACACTAAATAGAAACTAAAATAAAAAAGAAGCCGCAGCAGCAAGAGCAAGGAGGGGGGAGAAGGAGGGTTGAAGAGGACCAGATATGCAGCTGATGCACCAATTCGCAGAGATGAAAAGTTTGTTGAGGCTTCCTGGAACCTTCCGATGCTGTTAATCGGTTAGTCTTTCCACAAGCAAGGTAATCAACTTTTTTTAAAAAAAAAATTTTATTAGCTGACAGGATCCTCTTTAATGACTCTTAACAGAACACAGCGGCTGCCCCTTACACAACAGAAAAGGCAAATAAACGGTTTGCTTTTACTGTGCCTCATTTATCCATGTGAATTTTGTTTTAATCTGGCATCCTCAGACCCTGAGAAGCTGACAGGAACATATTGCGCTGGCATGCCAGAGAGTGGCACATTGTTCCCAGTCTCCTCCTTTCCCTTCCCTCCAGCCAGCAGTAATGTCATGTGACCAATCAGCACAGCCCTCCTCCTGGAGGTCTATGTTAGGAGCAGGGCTGACAGGCTGCCAAGAAAATCGAGTCTAGCCGTCTACAAAACACTGCTAGACTGGGGGAGGGGAGGGCTCCTCCCTCCTTTTTTCTTCTAACAGATAAAAACTTATTCCACACATCTACATCTTTCCAAGTGTCATTTTGTTTGCATGTTTCAAGCAGAGGCCCCAAGTCCTCTCAATAAAGGAACACAGGACATTAGCTATATAGGAAAGAGTCTGTAAATCAGGCGAGGATACTGAAGCACTTTATGTCTGGCCATGCACTTATTGGTATGGAATTCTTATTTTGTCTCAAAAGGGACTTAACCCTTGGGAGATGAAGTCACTAGCAACTAGTTTTTTAAAAGTCTCAAAGAGCTGGTTCAGTTATCAAAGGAAAGCACATTTAAAGCACATCACTTCCCCTCCCCCAGAAAAATCCTTGTTAAGAGTGCTGGGAACTGCAGCACTGTCGGGGGGGTAAACTACAGTTCCCAAGACTCTTTGGGAGAAGCCAAGTGCTTTAAATAGATGGTGTGGATGCCAATTCATTTTTGTTGCCTGGAATTCATACTTCTATATGGAAACGTAATATTCCATGAATGGCTTATGGGCTGTTTTGTACATGCAAACTCATCACTTGTTGATTGCCACATCAAGTGACAGTTCTGTTTGTGCAAATGAGCCATCGCAGATTGGCCACCACAGCCGGAACTTTCATATCCAGGATCATCTCAAATACAATCCTTTTCATCGGGATCACACATTCTGCTGAGAGTCATTGCACAAAAAGCCCTTAAATATTAGACAGGCTCTTAAAATATATAGTAAAACAATTTCGTTATTAGAACTGGGCATTTACGAAAACAATCTTGACTTTGGCCTTTGATGGGCTGATTCATACAAGTGCATTTGTCATCACGTGAGGGCTGCAATATCAAGTGACAATTTCCTGGATGAATGGCAGCCTGGTCCAGCTATACCACCATACAGAGAATGTTAGGGTCTCCTCCCATGACCTAGTCAGTGGAGTCCCATTCAGTGATCAGACATCAAGAGCAAAGAAATAGTCATGAATGTGTGGATTAGGCCTGTGTAGTCTACTTTTCAGTCATAAACAGGTCTTGGTGCCAGACTCTAACAAACTCCAGTGAACGGCTGCCTTTCCCAAAGGGTTGTTTTCGTTGGACAAGGCTCTTGTGAATCACAGGGTTTTCATACACTCCCCTTCCTTTGCATGGAGGGACTGAAGCCGATTACAATTGCTAACAAGAGGCATTGCTTTCTCTCTGTTTTGTTCCAGGAAACAAAACGGTACAACTCCAATTCCCTTAATGGTGATTCTCTCCCCACTAGCATTGTTCTTCTCAAAACTAAAAGGGAAGGACTATTGTTTTGTTTCAGTCCTGTTTGGAAAATAGGGGGAAATGAAAAGGTTTTCCTTGTTGTTTTAACACTGCTCCAGGAACGATGAAAGCCCTGCTGCTTTGTCCTCGTTTCTCCCCACATCCTGTGCCCTGCAGGATGCCACACTTGACTCACCTACTTGAAAGTTAAAAGTGGTGCCTCTGCCTCACTCATATTCTTCTTGCTGCCCTGCCAGATTTGCTAATTGTTACCATCGTACAAAGAAAAAGACCACTTTAAGGACACAATTAAATCCATAGTCAAATCTCTATGGCATGGGCCAATCAGAATTGGCTTATGATAATATCATTATTTATTTATTTATTTATTTATAATAGTAATAGTAATAATACTAGTAGTAATAGTAGTGCCATCAAATGATCAAAGCATTTCACTTTGTAACTGTAATCCTTACACTAATCCTTAAAGGCAGGGGGTGACTAATCTGTGGCCCTCCAGACATGGCTAAATTCCATCACCCATCAGCTTCAGCCAGCAAGGCCCAATGGTCAGGGACAATGGGAGCTGTAGTTCAGCAACATTTCGTGAGCCACAGGTCCCACGCCCCTGCTGTAAGGTAAATGGGGTATTCCTGTCCTTCAAGTTGCAGATGGAGGTGTAGGGCACTGAGGCTGTGAGACAGTGGCTTGAGTGAGTTCATGGCAGAGGTACAATTTGAACCAGGGACTTCCTGATTTAATCTAGAGGCTACACCAGCAAACTTTTCATTCACTGTATGTTATTATTGTAATTTTTAAACACATGCTTACTAACATGCAAAACCACAGCTGAAGTGGCATGAACAGCATGGCCAAAAACAGCGCCCTAGTTTTACAGAAACATAAGGCTTTGTACCTCTGAATTTTCCTGCCTGCTATCTCTGTTGGGTCCTATCAGTGGTTTGTTTTTAAAAAGCTCCTGATGGATAGTATTGTTCTTCACTATAATTCTACCCACCTCTTTCAATCCTGCCCATTCAGCAATACTCTCTTCAGCAAGACCCCCTTCTTTAAAGAAACAGATAATTTAACTCCAATATAATATATTTATAACTCCAAATCAGAAAGAACAAAATGCTCTGCCTACCCCACCTATTGGTCCGGGGAGCCAGCCCAGCAGTGACAACAACAACAAAGACAGACAGAAATGAATATTGTAAAGCTCATAGCAATATTCTCATACAACAAACCCAGGTTGTAGTAAAAAAAGAAACAACAAAGCAATCAGCTCAAGCTTAGTGGCTCCTATGAAGGACTTCTTCATCCCTGGTTTATTCAGGAAGCAACTTTTCTTTTCTCAGCCTCTCTCTCCAGGTGCCTTTGCATGCCTGTCTTTTCACCTGTCCCCAGGGATACATAGAAATGGCACAGGTTCAGTGGTACAGCATCTGCTTTGCATGCAGAAGGTCCCAGGTTCGATCCCCAGCATCTCCAGGAAGGGCTGCGAGAGATCTCCATCCGATATCCTGGAGATCGCCAGTCAGTGTACACTAGAAATGGGAGGATCTGTCAATTTCAGTTCTCTCAGTTTCTCATTTTTCCAGTCTTAAATTTTTTCTCCACATTTCTGCAGCAATTTGCAAAAAAAAAGTTTTTAAATCCTCATGGAAATTCTTCAATATTTTAGTGTGAATTTATCCTAATAAACACATTTTGTAGGCAGTTTTGCCTAGTGTACACATATTCACAAGCAATTTCTCCTCATGTAATGCATTTTGTATGTTATTTTCACTAATATTTTAATTTTTATGCACACTTTCCCTTAATATATGCATTTTTGCAAACATTGGTTATTTGGAGAACTACATTGCAAAATTTGGATAAGTGCAAATTTCGAAGGATGGCTGTGTTTCAGTTCTCATACTGTTTCAGAAAGTGTGAATTTGATAGATTCGGCTTGAAATACAAACTTAACTGAATTTTTCACCCATCCCTAGTGTAAACAATACTGATCTAGATGGACCAATGGTCTGACTCATAATAAGGCACCTTCCTAGGTTCCTATGATAGCTGGGGAATTCAATATTTGTGAATTCTGATACAAATTAACCTGATCCACACCACCCAGACTAAAGTGTTGACTGGAACTTGGTCATCCAACAGTTTTCACATTTCCCAAAAAGTTCCAGCACAGTTCTCAACTCAGAAAAAACTGTATCGAAATACATTTTAAAATGTGACTGGAAACCTCTCTTTGACTTTTTGTGGAAAGAATAAAATGAAATGATGTTAATGAGATTTAATGATTAATCAAGATAACTACTGGAGGAAAGTGATTCTGTAATATATTAAGGGACAGGTTTGTTATATACTATAGATCTATAGCTGATTTACGACAAATCGGAAGTCAATATTTTTTATTGTATTAGTTATTAATTTGTTCTTTTTCTTTTTTCTTTTGTTTTGTTTTTGAAATCTTGAATAAAAAAAAATTATAAAAAAAATAAAATGTGTCTTTTTAACAAAGTGATAAAAAGTTTTAGAAATGTAAATTTTGAGAGAAAATATGTTTTAAAATACTTATTTAAATGCAAATTTTCATGCAGGTTTTTTTTTTAATTGTAGATTAATGTGAAAATGGGACAGGACAGACCTATGGGCACAGAGACAGATCAAGTCATCCATCTCTAACCTCTTGTTCTGCAATCAGCAGGAGTGCGGGGGGGTGCGGACCTCTGGCGCGCGCCCTCCCAGGGGCATGGATGAGGTGGCTGGGCTTGCACGTGCACACTTGAGGCCAGCCACCCCGTCCATGCCCCTGGGAGGGCGCGCGCCAGAGGGGCACCCAGCCGGAGAAGGCCTGGGAATGCCAGCGCACCTCCCTCGCCCCGCCGACACTGCTCCCGCGCTCACTCGCCAGCCCACCCGCCCACCTCCGAGGAGTTGGAGCAGCCTTGCCGGGCAACAGCCCGGGGAGACTCTGGGTGTCACCTCCCTCATGGTGACACCCGGGTGCGGGGTGCACCCTCCGCACCCCGGTAGTGACGCCCCTGTCTGCAATCCATCAAAACATTTTCTGGACACGTTATCACATCTTTATACAAAGCAGGGATGGGAAACCTGTGGCCCTCCAGATAATGTTAGGCTCCAACTCCTATGAGCCCCAGACAGGATAGCCAATGATCAGGAATGATGGGAGTTGTAGTTCAAAACATCTGGAGGGCCATAGATTCCCCATCCCAATACAAAGACACACAAATCCCAGTCGCAAACCATATTCCCTCATACAAGTTTCAGCATTCCCAGGATTCCTGTGGCCTCTTCAGGAACTGCATTCACTACAAACTGGAATTTTTAGAAAAGGCATTACCAGAGCTTGGAAAAGCTACTTTTTTGAACTACAACTCCCATCAGGACAATCCAGTGGCCATGCTGGTTGGGGCTGATTGGAGTTGTAGTTCAAAAAAGTAACTTTTCCAAGCTCTGGGCATTACACATATTTTTAGAAGTCATTTAATGCAATGGAGCATCTGGAGGAGGAAAGGGAAAGAGAGAGAAGCTGGCACTCGTGGTTTACAGATCACATCTTAGAAACCACTGGGGTAGGAAATACAGCCTCTGCTGCAATAAAAATAGACTGTATTTGGTATAAATGGGATTGTTCAAAATAGGATAGATTACAGGACCAGTGCCAACCTGACCCACGGAACTGGTGCTGGGAATCTTAATGCCAAGGCGGGTCCCAACTGGGTTTCCTGTGGCCACGTGCTCTAACATGACAGGTACTCCGCCAACACCCAACAAAGTCCTTTATTCCTGTCTCTTTCTTGATGCTGGGGATGTGGGGCGGGTGAATACCAGGGAGCTGATAGAGAAAACAACAATTACAGATCAGAGTTCTTACTAGTCTTTCTTTTGTGCCCAGAAAACTATTCCCATGTGCAGATTAGCTTTTTATAGATAAGGAGATCCAGAGCGAGACCCACAAGAGCTGGCACAGAGCATTTACATGTGTGGGTAAAAATGGGCCATTCAAAATCTTGTAGACTGTCACACTATACATCATTTAAGGCCTCCCGTATATGGTCCACAGCCATCATTCCAGGCTTAAAGGTAACCTGATTGTCCACAGCAAGTAGAAGTTCCTTCCAGCTTAGGTACACTAGTTCATTTCAGGGACAGAGCTGTATGCACACAGGTGAGATGCCACAGAGTCCTCTGTTCAGTCTCACCTGTAGCCTTGCTCCAGAATTTACTCACTGTTGACTGGGTGAAGGAAAAATTCTCCTTTGAAAGGCACACAGCTTTCACAAATTATGAAAGAACTTTTTCCTGGGATCCAATCAAAGTAGATTTTAAATTTCATTTTGCTGCTGCCTTATACCAAGACAAACCATTGGTTCATTGAGCTCAGTATTATCTACAGTCACTAGTAGTGGCTCTCTAGGATTTCAGACAGGAGCCTTTCCAAGCCCCACCTGGTTTTCTTAAAATCCCATAATTTCATGGCAAGTTAAAGCTTTAGACTGCAATCCTATGTACACTTATCTGGAAGTAAGTCCAATTGAACTCAATGCGGCTTATTTCTGAGCTGGCATACATAGGGTTGCACTGTCAAGATTACTGCAAAAGGTATTTTATAATTTAGTTTTATGGAGAATGTCCATACCTTGCTTTCCCTGCATGTATCCTTATTAAAAGAAAAGGGTGTGCTTTAGTTTGCTGCCAAAATGATCCTCTCTCAGGATGAACTGCCTCTCCCATTTGACCCTCCGCCATCTCATCTGTCTCCCCTAAGTCAGAGTTGTACATCCTAATTTGCTGAAAATAATACAACCTTGGAGGATGGCAACAAGGGAGAGGGCCTTCTCAGTGGTGGCCCCCAAATTATGGAATAATTCCTCTGATGAGGTGCATCTGGCACCAACACTGTTATCTTTTCGGCACCAGGTCAAGACTTTCCTCTTCTCCCAGGCATTTTAGCATGTGTTTTTAAATTGTTTTTAAAAAATTTAAATTGTGTTTTTAAATTGTTTTTTGTGTTTTAAAATTTGTATATTTGTTTTTAATGTTTTTCATTGTATAAACTGCCCAGAGAGCTTTGGCTATGGGGCGGTATATAAATGTAATAAATAAATAAACAAACAAACCTGTGGCTATATATCTCTGTTTCTTCCCACACCACCACCAATTGGCTTTAGAAGTCACACCATGGTCATTAAGTATGCCATAAGCAATATTCATCTGATACTCATTGGACTCTCTGGAGAGGGATTACTATGGCAACTGCAACCCTGGGTTGCAGTTCCCCTCTACAGCTTGTTGGTAAGGCAGATATTCTGGAGAGGTGGCCCAAGCGGCAATGACAATGCCAGTTGCTGGGAATTGCAGAGAGGGAGAGTGCCAGTGAGCTCAGGTCCTGCTTGTGTGTTTCCCATGGGCATCTGGTTGGCCACTGTGACAACAGAGTGCACTGTACATTTAAACCAGCATCATACCACTTTAAACCGTCATGGCTTCCCCCAAAGTATCCTGGGAACTGTAGTTTATGAAGAGTGCTGATAGTTGTTAGGAGACCCCTCACAGCACTACAATTCCCAGAGTGGTTTAACCATCAATCCCTCTTCCCAATGAATTCTGGGAACTGTGGCTCTGGGAAGGGAATAGAGGCTCTCCAAACAACTCTCAGTACCCTTAATAAGTCACAGTTCCCAAGATTCTTTGGAGGAAGCCATGAGGGTTTAAAGTGGTATGATACTGCTTTTAATATACATAGGGCCAACAATGCTGGACTAGATGGGCCTTTGACCTGATCTAGCAAGGCTCTTCTTATGTTCTTAGGGAGCCACCCACTTTGCAACAGGGTTGTAGCGAAGGGGGGGAAATGAGGGCATTACTCCCCCATGATAATTCTGCCTTCCCAAATGAACTTTCCTTCAGTCCCCAAGAGGGTTGCCAGGTCAGAAGCATCCCAAAACCTAGTGATGTCATGGGGTGGGCCCTAGTGATGTCACAGGGGAGGCCCTAGTGATGTCACAGGGGCAGGCCCAAGTGAAGTAATTAAGCATGATACATTAAGCATCAATCACAGTTGCTTGGAGCATACAATTCAAACAAAAACATTTTTCTGATTGGAAATTAAGATAAAAATCTTAGCTAAAAGATGGGGCCTGGGTAGGGAACATTTAATCTAGCCTACTTGCTTTCGGCAAGAAGGGTTTAAGTGCCTTCAGGCCAGGCCAGTCACCAGAAGGCCACTGTAGGAAGAAAGGAGCCTGGTATTGTGGAGATATTAGATAGGAGCACTCAGGAGTAAAGATGGATGTCCCTGAAAGCGGTAATTCTAAACACACTTACTAAGCCCCATAGAACTCAACAAGGCTTACTTCTGAGTAGATATGGTTTGGATTGTGCTTTTGGTAAAGCTTGACTAGGGATCCTCTGCAAAGATATCCATATCCAAGCAGGGTTGGCAACGCCCTGCCTGCAATGCCCTGCCCTTATCGTTTAACGTGGCTGCTCCGAACTTCTTTACAGATTTGACCCTTCACTTCAGAAAGAGGTCTGAGAAATGAGTAAGAGTAAGAAGATTCTCTACCCTTTTCTGTCTACCCTGTGGGCTGCTATAAACTCACTTTGACAGCCAACCCAATTCCAGTGAGTAATAATTGATAGAGAGAAAACACACATGGTTTGGTCTACCTTCGCAGGCAGCAGCTTGGGAGCAACAACAGTTGCAGCCACACTTCCCAATATGTGAATTTTCTTTTACCACTATTGGGCAAGAAACAAACGTTCATGCAAGCAACAAGGTGCATCATCAGTGGGTTTTAGGGGGTTGAGCTGAGCACATTCAACCACTGCTGTTGCTTCTATTGGATGTGAGGGAGTGAGGTTAAAGATAAATGAAATGCAAACAGTAAATGAAAAACAAAAAACAGTGATGCTTTCCTAAATGCAATACCATACCAAACACAAGATTCCTATGAGTAAGGCAGACAACTTAGCATCCCACAACCAGTCAGGATTCATAACCGAAAACCAAAACTAAAAAAAAAAAACCTGGCTGCCAGAATGCTGCAGCATGATTGCTGACATGAGTGAGATCCTATCAGCACATAACACCTCTGCTCTGAAATCCACACTGGTTGCTGATTTGCTACCAGGCCAAGTTCAAGTTGTGCTTTCCATGTTATGGGTGCCACATAGTACTTGTTCTGCTCTTGTAAGAAATCAGTCCTGTAAAGTGGCAGCATTTTAGATACTCTGTTCATAGGGTTTTTGTGGTAAGAGGTATTCAGAGGTGGTTTACCATTGCCTTCCTCTGACTTTGGACACATATCATACTTTGGACACATAATGAGAAGACATGATTCACTAGAAAAGACAATAATGCTGGGAAAAACAGAAGGGAGTAGAAAAAGAGGAAGACCAAACAAGAGAAGGATTGATTCCATAAAGGAAGCCACAGACCTGAACTTACAAGAACAGGGTGGTTCATGACAGATGCTATTGGAGGTCACTGATTTATAGGGTCGCCTTAAGTCGAAATCGACTTGAAGGCACATAACAACAACAACAACAAAGTGGCAGCACCTACGCTTTGGAACTCCTTGCCTATTGACATTAGGCAGACGCCTCTTTTCAGAACCTGCTAAAATCATTTTTGTTTAGGCAAGCCTATCCATGCATGTAGAAGCTATTGTGTTTTTAAATCTGTTTTTAACTCATTGTTGGTTTTATTATTTTGAATGTTTTTAAATACGTCTTTAACTGTTTTTGCCAACAGTTTTATTGTTTTAATTCTTTCTATAAACCGCTTTGAGATTTTTTACAATAAAGCAGTATATAACTGTTGTAAATAAAATACATAAATAAATGTTGGAGTCACTGTGGCCCTTGAGTCTCTTGCCACTTTTAGGAACAAAGGAATCTACCTTATACTGAGTCAGGCCATTTGAAACCATCTAACTCAGTACTGATGACATGGACTAGCATTGGGTCTCCAGGATTCCAGGCAATAGTCTTCTCCAGAAATTGAATTCTGGACCTTTCCATGCAAACATATGCCCTACCAATGAGCTACAACCCATCCCCTGTTTAAAAAAGTATCTTTTAAAATTGTTCTTTTCAATTCACTCTTGAATGCACATCACACCTAGGGCAGATCCACACCATTCATTTAAAGCACATTCAATACCCATTTGAAGCACATGAATCCCACCACAAAATCATGGGAACTGCATTTTGTTAAGAGTGGTGAAAACTATAACTGTGAGGAGGAAACGATACTTCCAAGAATTCTTTAGGGGAAGTCATGTGCTTTAAATGCGAGTTGGATGTGCTTTAAATGTATTGTGTGGATCCACTTAATAAATTCTGCCTGCATGTAAATTGTTTTAATTAATTTTTCAAAATGGAAATGAGCTATAAAGTGTAGTGGGTGACCATGGGCTACTCACCATCTCTCAGCCTATCTGCCCCTCAGGATGAAAACAATGGAGAACCATGACCACCCGAAGGAAAAAGGGCACACTTAAAATATAGAGGTATTGTACAACCATAGGTGAAATCAGATACTTATTGGGACACAATATGAAGAAATATTTATATAAGCATGACTATCAAATATGTTTATTATTTACACAACCTGTAAAGATATTTATAGTGCAATCCTATGTTTGTTTACTCAGAAGCAAGTCCCAGTGTTTTCAATGGGGCTTACTCAACCAGGGAAAACTGCAGCCTCAAGTGATAAGGAACTTGTTCTTTTAACAAGCCTTTTAAGTTGAGACTTTATGCCAGTCTGTGTCTGTGTTGGAATTGCTTTTTAATATGTTTTTAAACCTTTTCTTTAAAAAAAATGTTTTTAAAGCTTTAAAAATATTTTTAAAGATGTTTTGTCTTAATATATTTTAAAGTCTGTTTTTATTATTTAAAAAGTGTTTTTAGTGTTTTTGTTTGCTGCCCTGGTCTCCTACTGGGATGAAGGGTGGAATATAAATCAAATAATAAATAAATAAAAATAAATAAATAAACTTCATTCAACCAACCCAAAATTCAGAATCATACCACTTTAAGCTGTTTTGCAACTGTTTATACTTGTTTTATGGTTATTGGTTTTTAAAGGGATTTATTTCTTAATATGAACTGCCTTGGTTTCCAATCACCAACCCTACCTCACAGGGTTCTTGGAAAATCTCCACACACACACACACACACGCGCACACACACACTTGCAGGTGTAAAAATACACCCCATATAATAGTTTATTGTCAAACCAGTTGGTCATTGCAGAACATTTTTTAAAAATCAGTATTAGTTTCCTACCTAATAAAAACTGTGATACCTAAGTAAGCCCTGCCTAACTGCTTTAAAAATAAGATTAGAGGGGGAGAGAAATATTTACAACACAAACACAATTTTTGTTATGTTTACTCAAAAGTCCCATTAATTTACAGCACAATCCTAACCATGTCTACTCAAAAGTAAGTCCAAATGAATTCAATGGGGTTTACTCCAGGTACATGGGATTAGCATTGCTTTACTCCCAGAAAAGCAAATATTGGATTAAATACTTTCATATTGCCAAGGTTTTCAAAGCACTGCCCTCTTCGACAGCCCAGGGTCTGACTCTTGCACACAAGAGGAAAAAAACTTTAAGCCATATTCTTACTTACTCAAACAAACTGAAAATCTCAAAACCAACATTTTCTGCATTGCAATGAAGTCTAGGCACTGCCTAGGTCAACAAATCACAACCCTGGCTTCACTCTTGGCTACAATCTTGAAAGGGCGAGGTTAGAGCTAGGAGCTGTAGAACAGATCTGTTAACGAGATTTAACAGTTCGGCTGATGTTTTGGTGTATATCTCGGGAACCAGACCATCTAGAAACTTAATTTTTTTTTATTTGAAGCTGAGAGTCCGGAGATTAAGGTGAGTTACCCGGAGACCCGGAGGAGACCCCCAAAAACCAGAGAATCTGGCTCAAAACCAGACACCTGGTAACCCTAGTCCCCAAATGTCTAGCATTGCGGTAACTTAAAACTTCAGTTGAGCCTTTAAACATACAGTTGAGGCATCCAAAGAGAGGGACAAGGAAAAGTTACCCAGAAAATGCAAACACAGTAAATATAAGAGTTAAAGGTGTGAATGAAGCAAACACAAGTCTTGATGGATGGGGGAGGGAGTTGGCAAACCTAAGTATTTGCAATTGGAGGAAGAAAAGGCAGGAAGGACAGTATTGTTATGCACTGCAGAGGTTCTCTCCCTCCCCTGCAATGCTCAACCAGCCTCTGGAGGTGGTGGGTGCTATCAGTGTATCTGGTGGGCATGCCTAGGCTTTCGGACCTAGACTGTGCATCAGCCTAGCCTGGTCCTGGGCAGGACCTGAGAAGAAGCAGAGAGGTGAGTGAGCTGGCACTCCAAGTCCCAGGAAGCCTAATGAGAAATTACTAACTTAGACAGGCAATGGGAAGCTGGAATATTGCGTGTGTGTGTGTGTGTGTTTGGGGGGCATTTCTTCGTTTGTTTTAAAAAGTTGAAAAATAATAATGCACCTTATTTAACTTTTCTCATGCAAACACAGAGAGTGTGAGATTTGCTTGTAGAGCCATCAGAAGCAGTGTTAGCTGGCTGGCCCAGGGCCTTTCTGGAGAACAGAGATTGTGTGCTTGTACAGTTGATTCTAGCACCTGTAGTTCAGAGAGACATGTAGTTCCTATATGACATGCTATCAAGCATTTAATTATGAAAAGTTATGTTTATAAATATTAATTTAATTTTTAAAGTGAAACTTCTCTTAATTGCTTTCCTGGCATGGCAAAGGAGACCAGGGTTGTTAGTTCCTTGAAGCAGTTGCCTCAGGAGAAGTGAACTCAGGGTTCACAAGCTTACTAAAACATTGTACCTCTACAAGGAAGCCTTTCCACGCATGTACACTTGGTATGCTGCAGGACTCACTTTTGGTGCATCGACAGCTGTATGTGAAAATTCATTCTCAACTTTGACACCATACAGATGTTCAGTTGTTCATCAGAGAAAAACATCATAGTATCAGAACAGTAGAGCTGAAAGGGGCCTGTAAGGCCATCAAGTCCAACCTCTGCTCAATGCTGGAATGCAAATTACAGCATACCCAACAAGTGGCTGTCCAGCTGCCTCTTGAAGGCCTCCAGTGTTGGAGAGCCGACCACCTCCCCAAGTAGTTTAGTTTAGTTTTTAGTTTATAGTATATTTATATACCACGTTTTGGCCAAAAGGCCCCCAAAGTGGTGAACAGCATATTAAAACATATTACAAAAAAAAAGAAAGAAATTACATAAGAAATAACCAGTAAAAAATATACAGTAAAAATACAATGCAACAAGAACAAAGTAAAAAAAATTGCAACAAAAACAATGTTTTCTTTGTTTTCAAATGATGCACACAGATACCACAGCAGACGTGACGTGGTAGGAGAAACATTCCTTCGTTTCTCAGAACCGCGTAATGTCAACGGCCAAGTTGTCCCTCTCCACCTCCACGCGGCCCTTGTTGGTGGTGAGCTGGTCCACCTGCCCGGGCTGCAGGGAGGATGTCCAACTCCCCAGGCAGCGCGCTGCTGCCTCATGCCTGGCATGGACCTGTAAAGGACGGCATGGAGCTCCTGGGCGGTGAAGCGGTAGCTGGGTGGGCGCTGCTCGCAGTCCTGAGCTCCATTGGGGCTTCTCTTCTTGCACGAGTCTCCCTGGGGGTTGTGTTTTGGATTGCAGCTTCAGCCTTGGTCCCAGGTTATGGTCTGCAGGCACATGAGGCCACCACTTTGCTGAAGCAAAGCAGGTTTGGGGCTGGTCAGGGCCTGGATGGAAGACCGCCTGGGAACCACATGTATGCCCCTGTGAGTTCTTTCATTTCATTTCTCTGGAGACGACGCTAAACCACAGCTCAGAAAAGACAGCTGAGAGTAATTGGTTCCATTGTCGTTCTGCTCTAACAGGACGTTTTTCCTGATGTTCCGCTGAAATATGGCTTCCTGCAACTTGAGCCTATTATTCCATGTCCTGCACTCTGGGATGATTGAGAAGAGATCCTGGCCCTCCTCTGTGTGACACCTTTCAAGTACTTGAACATCATATCTCCCCTCAGTCTTCTCTTCTCAAGGCTAAACATGCCCAGTTCTTTCAGTCTCTCCTCAGAGGGCTTTGTTTCCAGTCCCCTGATTATCCTGACTGCCCTCCTCTGAACCTGTTCCAGTTTGTCTGCATCCTTCTTAAAGTTTGGTGTTCAGAACTGGATGCAGTACTCAAGATGAGGCCTAACCAATGCTGAATAGAGGAGAACTAGTACTTCACACAATTTGGAAACTATACTTCTGTTAATGCAGCCTAAAATAGCATTTGCCGTTTTTGCAGCCACATCACACAGTTGGCTTTTATTCAGCTTGTGATCAACAACAATTCCAAGATCCTTCTCGCATGTAGTATTGCTGAGCCAAGTATTCCCCATTATACAACTGTGCCTTTGGTTTCTTTTTCCTAGGTGCAGAGCTTTGCATTTATGCCTGTTAAATGTTATTCTGTTGCTTTCAGCCAAATGCTGTAGCCTATCAAGATCACTTTGAATTTTGATTCTGTCCTCCAGGGTATTAGCTACACCTCACATTCCATGCATTTCCTGCATCTCCTCATCCAAGTCATTAATAAAAATGTTGAAGTACACTGGGCCCAGGACCAAGCCCTGCTCATTACTGCCCCCTAGTTTGAAAAGGAACCACTGATCACTCTTTGAGTATGATTCTGTAGCCAACTGCTGTTCCACCTGATAGTTGTACCATCCAGAACACATTTAGCTAGCTTGCTAATCAGAATATCATAGGGCGCTTTGTCAAAAGCGTTGCCAAAGTCAAGACAGATGATGTTCACATCATTCCCACAGTCTACCAGGGAGATTACCTGATCAAAAAATGACGTAAAATTAGTCTGGCGGGATTTGTTTTTGCTAAATCCATGTTGGCTTCTAGTAATCACTGCATTGTTTTCAAGGTGCTTACAAACTGACCACTTTATAATCTGCTCCAGGATTTTCCCAGGGATTGATGTCAGGCTGACTGTTCTGTAATTCACAGGTTCCTTCTGTTTGCTCTTTTTGAAGATTGGGATGACGTTAGCCCTTCTCCAGTTAACTGGCTCTTCACTCATCCTCCACGATTTCAGAAAGATAATAAGACGGTGGTTCTGAGATTTCTTCAGCCAGTTCCTTCAATACTCTAGGATACAGTTCATCTGGCCAATTTGAACTCGTTCAAAGTTATAAGGTATTCCTTGACCACTTGCTATCAATCTCAAGCTGCAATCCTACTCCTTCAACTTCACATTTACCAGGAGGATCATAGACGCTATTTTGGGAGAAGACTGAGCCAAAGTAGGAATTGAGCATTTCTACCTTTTCTTTGTCATCTGTTATCATTTTGCCATCCTCTTTTCTCTGTCTTTTACTATGGATGTACCTGAAGAAAGCTTTTTTGTTGCTTTTGGCATCTCTTGCTAACCTCAGCTCATTCTCAGCTTTAGCCTTCCTGGCACCATCCCTGCAATTCCGTGATACCTGCCCGTACTCTTCCTTTGTGGCCTGGCCTTCTTTCATCTTCCTGTATGTGTCCTTTTTTTGTTTTCAGGTCATCTCTAAGCTTTTTGTGAAGCCACATTGGCTGCTTCTGCTGTCTTCAGGTAGCAAACTTTGTAATCTTGGCTTTTGAAAGTAACGTATTTGAAGGAATTTCAAGTGAACAGTTCCTCTACGGGTTTGCAGAGAAATCACAGCGCACTAGACTTTATTAACAGTTCAGATCGTTACGGTAGGATGACTCGTACAGCATGCATTTACTTCCTAGTTGCTGTTACTTAGTTTACACAGAGCTTGGAAGATTACTTTTAAAAAGTAATAAATTACAGTTACAGTTACATGGCCCAAAAAAGTAGTAATTACCGTTACAATTACAATTGTTCTGAAAGCAACTGATTACATTACTTTCCCTCCAAAGTACAGGCATACCCCGCTTAACGTTGCCCCACTTAACGTTGCCTCGCTATAACGTACATGCTCCATTCGTCAACATACCTCGCTTAACATTCGCGCGCTTCGCAATAACGTATACTTTACTGGCATGACGCTGCTGCCATCTAGTGGTGATTGCATGCACTACAAGTGAAGACAATTGCTTCACTTAACGTTTATTTTCGCTTTAAGTATACTCTCTGGTCCCATTGCGAACGTTAAAGCGGGGTATGCCTGTAATCACTACAATTACAGTTCAGTTACTAAAAAAAAAAAAAAAAGCCTACAAGGTGCTGGCCTTGGCTGCTGCACATCTAAGTAGCCTAAAGAACATTAAAAATAAACAAACACATACAGAGGTAGTAGAATAATTATTTTTATTCATAAGATAGCAATGGTGGTCTCTCCGCTGGTAAGGGTGGTGTGGAGGGAGGCTGAGGCCACTACTTAGATCTTTGCACATCAAACCAAGTGCAACCCCCCTCAGCCAGCCAGCATGATCTCTCTCACTTAACCACCTCCCGGACCCTGCCCTGCCACCAACTAAGGGACACTCATTCAAGCAAACATTTTCCCCTGAGATGCAAAAAAAGTATTCATTCTCACTCACTCATTCACACACACACTCACTCACACACACACACTCACACTCACACAGAGTCATCTTTCACCTCCATAGTTCTTTATCTCCATTCTGCTGCTGCCTCCTTCTCCTCCTTTATCCATGTTCTTGACCTCCAGATCCTTTTTCCCTCCACTCCATTCTTCACCACCACTATCCATTTTTTTAAATAATTGTTTTCTCCACTCCACTCCGTCTCACTCTCCGCCTCCTCCCTCGTCGCCTCCTACCCATCCACAGAGCATGAGGAAAGAGCATCACTGCACAGAAGCCCAGTTTGAGGCACATTATTTTCATCCACAAATCAGAAGAGCAGAAGACTTCCCCTGCTCCCCCCCCCAAGTAATGCCCAAAAGTAATTCTGGAAATGTTACAAATACTCCACAAAAGTAGTAAAATTACTCCTAGTTCTATTACAATGAAAATGTAAAGGAATTACCCACTCGTTACTCAAAAAAGTAATGAATTACAAGTAATTCGTTACTTGTAACTGTTACTTCCAGGCTCTGAGTTTACATAATCATTTTGCATGTGGAAAATGTATTTTAATTTGATTTACTTTTTTGTAAACTTCACAAATCATAGTTCCTAATTAAAATGCATAAATTGGGGTTTATTTTTGTCATTACCTAAGAAAACTTCCCCCCCGAAACCTTTTATAGTGACCGATGCCCCAACTCTTCTGCCCCCTCATTTTTGCCTCTGCCCACACAATGAAAGTTGTCTCGCTACACTTCTATCCTACAAGCGTTTCCGGGGAAGGCTTATGTTTTTGCATTCACCACATCAGGAAATAGGTTGAAAAACCAATGAGCTGAAGCCTGGAAGTATAACAAAGGGCTATATTGCAGCTCTTCAAGGCTATAAATGTAAAAACGGGGAAATTTTTTAAAACATAAAAGGGAGCTTATGCTCCATATCCACTTATTAGGTAACACCTGAGCTTCAGGTAGCACAGCATAACACAACAGGTCTGATACTTTGTGGGTGCTTGATATACATTTTACAGCTTCCCTAGGCAGAACTTTCTGCAGCTTGGACCATAATCAAAAACTCTGCAAGCTTGTGGTACCTGGGCTGGAGCTCCACGCCCAGCCCATTCATTTCAGTGGAGCCTTTTGCTGCGTTGGGGGCAGAATAACGCTGTTAACGTCACACATAATTTGGCCCTTCTGCTGCTGATATTCACTTGCAATGCTCCATCAAAATTACGCTTCCCTCCCAAAGCATCTCCATATCCTCTTTCTGTTGAATCGGCTTGGAGAGATACGCTGCACAGGAACTGCTCCCAAGGCATACAGTTCAAAGGGATTAAAGCGCCCTGATTCATTTGTGCAGTATTCTAAGCCCCTTTTTCTCTCTTTCATTTCAGCCACTGTGAACTTGAATCTGCAGTCCTGTGGGGAGGCAAGCGTCTATGCGCTGCTGAATTTCACCCAACCAAATACTGGCAAAGAATGTATTTTTCTTTAAAACCTATTCCATCCCCCCCACTAATTCACTTCCAAGGTTGCTTTCTACTCTGCACTTTGAACTGTAAAAGTACAGAACTACTCTTTTGCCTGGAGAATTCTCCACAATCTCCTCCCCACTACCTTTTACCTAATTACTAGACTATGGGAAAACTTTCTTCCCTCCCCCCCATGTCTCTCCCCTGCCCACCCATCTCGGATATATACTCCACCAGCTGTTGTACATATACACACACACACTGCTTCCAGTGCTCCGGTTATTGGGAGGGGGAGGGAGAGAGAACCATAGAGAAATCAATAAGCCCCGTCCTCTCTGACTCCTCCCCATTTTAATCCACTTTGCTCCAGAGCCTCCAGCATCCTTCTAAAAGTATTGGCTAAGTGGGCTGTACAGAAAGCCCCCACCCCCTGTAGTCTGAGCACTGCCACCCTCTCTCCCATGTCTTTGGCTTCCCCCTGGCATGCATTGCAAGAGGGGCTTCCAGCCCAAACCTATCCACACTGATCAGGAAGCAAGTCCCATGAAGGGGAATGGGACTGATTCCCACATATCTTTGGATCACATGGGGTCACAGACTCCCTTGCACCACCAATTACATTCTGTCCAGGAGAGGAAAAAAGCCAAGACATGCTGCACTTCCCCGAACCCCACCCCCCACCCTGTCCCATTGCCAAAGCAAACAATTTGCAAAAAATAGCCACAACTGCTGAAGACAGAGTAGATTTATTGCAGGAGGGGAGGTGCAGCAACAGCTACTCCCTGAACTCTTCTGCGCTCTTCAAGGCAGGGAACGGACCCAATCCTAGGTCCCATTTGCATTATACATTTAAAGCAGTTGTCATGTCACGGCTTCCCCCAGAGAATCCTAGGAACTGTAGTTTGTCAAGGGTGCTGAGAGTTGTTAGGAGACCCTTATTCCCCACATACAGCTACAATTCTCAAAGTGGTTTAACAGACAATCCCTCTTCCCAGGGATCTCTGGGGTAGCCATACCTCTGTGAGGGGAATAGGGGTCTCCTGAGAAATCACAGAGCCTTAACAAACTACAGTTCCCAAGGTTCTGTGGAGGAAGCCATGAATTTCTAAAGTGGTATGATACTGCTTTAACTGTATAGTGTAGATGAGGCCTTAATCATAGTTACCTAGGAGTAAGCCCCACTGTACTCAGTGGGACTTCTGAGTTAGCATGCTCAGGGTCAGGCTATAATGCATAGAGTTACCACGTCTCCGGTTTTTGGCCGGAGTCTCCGGTTTTTTGTGGGCCCCTCCGGCTCTCCGGCTAGCACCCCTTAATCTCCGGACTCTCAACTTCAATTAAAAAAAAAAAAGTTTCTAGGTGATCTGGTTCCCGAGATATACACCAAAACGTCAGCAGCCGCCCCCGCGACTGTTTAATCTATTTAACTGATACGATGCTGAAGTTGGTTCCTAGTTCCCAGTTCCTTATTTGCTTGAAAGTTCAAAACACTAAAAAAGAAGAAGAGTTGTCAACTACAGCAACTTCAAACCAAACTTAACATGTCTCTGAATCCCAAAATATATGTTGGTGTACCCTGTATGATATATCACTGTGATCAGGGGACTCTCCCCATCAAGAATAACAATACATTTATGCAATCAAAATCATCAGGCTTCTGATATTATCATAAATACATAATGATGTCATAAAATCATAAAAAGTAAGTAACTGGGGGTGCCCACCCCAAAATCTGCTCTGGGACAGGACAAATCATATATCACAGGAAAGGGGAGGGTGTCCTCTACGAGATGCCACTGTGTCCCGCCTGGCCCAGAGCTTCTGCTGGGCACAGGGCACGGAGGAGGGCATCTATGCAAAATCAAAATGGACAAAAACACGTAGAAAAAAATAAGTAACTGGGGGTGCCTACCTCAAACTCTGCTCTGGGACAGGACAAATCATATACCCAGGAAAGGGGAGGGTGTCCTCTACAAGATGCCACTGCGTCCCGCCTGGCCCAGTGCTTCTGCTGGGCGCAGGGAACGGAGGAGGGCATCTATGCAAAATCAAAGCAGACCAAAACATACAGGAAAAAATAAGTAACTGGGGGTGCCCACCTCAAAATCTGCTCTGGGCCAGGACAAATCATATACCCCAGGAAAGGGGAGGGTGTTCTCTACAAGATGCCACTGCATTCCATCCGGCCCAGAGCTTCTGCTGGGCACCGGGCACGCACGGGTGCATCAATACAAAATCAAAATGGACAAAAACACATAGAAAAAAATAAGTAACTGGGGGTACCCACCCCGAAATCTGCTCTGGGACAGCACAAATCATATACCCCATGAAAGGGGAGGGTGTCTATGAGATGCCACTGCGTCCCGCCTGGCCCAGAGCTTCTCCTGGGCGCAGTGCACAGAAGAGGGCATCTATACAAAATCAAAGCAGAAAAAGACATACAGGAAAAATAAGTATGGGGTGTCCACCCCAAAATATGCTCTAGGCCAGGACAAATCATACACCTCATGAAAGGGGAGCGTGTCCTCTATGAGATGCCACTGCGTCCCGCCTGGCCCAGAGCTTCTGCTGGGCGCAGGGAAAGGATGAGGGCATCTATGCAGACAGAAAGGGTAGAGAATCTTCTTACTCTTACTCATTTCTCAGACCTCTTTCTGAAGTGAAGGGTCAAATCTATAAAGAAGTTTGGAGCAGCCACATTAAAAGATAAGGGCAGGGCATTGCAGGCAGGGGGTTGCCAACCCTGCTTTGATATGGATGTCTTTGCAGAGGATCCCTAGTCAAGCTTTACCAACAGCACAATCCAAACTATATCTACTCAGAAGTAAGTCCTGTTGAGTTCTATGGAGGCTTAGTCCTTAGTACGTGTGTTTAGAATTGCAGCCTTCAGGGGCATCCATCTTTACTCCTGAATGTTCCCATCTAACATCTCCACAACAATAGGCTCCTTTCTTCCTACAGTGGCCTTCTGGTGACTGTCCTGGCCTGAAGGCACTTAAACCCTTCTTGCTGAAAGCAAGTAGGCTAGATTAAATGTTCCCTATCCAGGCTCCATCTTTTAGCTAAGATGTCTAGCTTAATTTCCAGTCAGATTTTTTTTTAATTGTACGCTCCAAGCAACTGTGATTGATGCTTAATGTATCATGCTTAATGACATCACTCGGGCCCGCCCCGTGACATCACTTGGGCCCGCCCCTAAAATCTCAGGTTTTGGGATGCTTCTGACCTGGCAACCCTAATAATGCAGCAGTTCTCTCTTTCACATGGACTGCCCATCTTGTGATCCCTCCTCATCTCAGGCCAACATATATGCTTATCATGAGGTAAGGCTCCACTGCCACAAGCAGAATAGAACATAAAATAGTATATTACACACATGGGAGAAATTTGATTCAGTTCACATTTTAAAATGAGCGTACCTAATTTGCACTTTCTGAAACAAACCATAGTCCGAACACAGCCATCCGTCAAACTTTGCATTTCTCCAAGTTTTGCAATGCAGTTCTCCAGCCAAGTAAAATGTGCATAAAAATGCATATATTAGTGAAAACAACAAACAAAAATGCATAATATTGTGGGAAATCACTTTGTAAAAATGTGTATATTCGGCAAAAGTGCATACAACATATGCACATTAGGAGAAATTTGCACTAAAATGCTTATGAGGACTTTTAAAAAGAAACACAAAATGAACAAGACTGGAAAAATGAGAAACGGAGACAAACCGATGGATTCATCGATCTCTAATTACATACTTTTCAGTCAGTTTCCTAGCCAAAATTAAGGCTGTAATCCAGGGGTGCAGAACCGTAAGCACTGGGGGGGATGTGGCCCCCAGGATTCTCCCCAGGCCAAACTCCTCATTATCCCTGCTCCATACCTTCAAATGTTTTTGCCTAGATTAAATGTGTCCTTGAACTGTGATAAAGCCCCTTGCTTACCTGGTGTGGGGGGGGCAAGGGTGGTGTAACAACATCTGGAGACCACAGATTGGTCAGCTCTGGACTATGTATAAAGCCGCCTTCCCCAACCTGGTGCTGTCCAGCTAGTGCAAACAAAAGTCAAGAATGATGGGAGTTGAAGTCCAACAACATCTGGAAGGCACCAGGTTTGGGAAGGCTGGTTTAAAGGACATGCACTGATGCAGCAGACAATCCCTGCAGCTAAAGAGTTACACAAAATAGCCCTTTGATTTGACATGGTCTTTCACAGCTTCTTATTTATTTATTTAAAATCTTTATATACCACTATTCATTAAAAAAAATCAAAGCAGTTTACAAGATATATGGAACCTCGGTGGCTAGGAGTGTCTTTTACCAGCTTCAGCTGGTAAGACAGCTGTGGCTGTTTCTGGACCGGGATAGCCTGACCAATTGTCCGTCCACTGATAACCTCCAGGTTGGATTACTGTAATGCACTCTATGTGGGTCTGCCCTTGAGGTTGGTCTGGAAGTTGCAGCTGGAGCAAAATGCAGTGGTGTGACTGCTCACTAGGGCAGGGTATTGCCAACATGACATCCAACTGCTGAAATAATTTCACTGGCTGCCTATTAGCTACTGGACTAAGTTCAAGGTTCTGGTTTTGGTGTACAAAGTCCTATACAGCTTGGGAGCAGGATACCTGAAAGATCATCTTACCCAGTCGATCATTGCACTCTGCAGGTGAGGGCCTCTTGCAGATACCATCTTATCAGGAGGTCCGTTCTGCACAACAAAGGAAGCGGACCTTTAATCAGAGCTTGGAAAAGTTACTTTTTTGAACTACAACTCCCATCAGCCCCAGCCAGCATGGCTACTGGATTGGGCTGATGGGAGTTGTAGTTCAAAAAAGTAACTTTTCCAAGCTCTGCCTTTAGTGTAGTGGCACCTAACCTGTGGAATTCCCTCCCCTTAAAGATTAGACAGGCGCCATCTCTGTTATCTTTTTGGCACCTACTGAAGACCTTCCTCTTTCAACAAGCCTTTTAAGTAGAGACCTTATCCCAGTATTCATCTGTGTTGGAAATGCTTTTTAAGGTGTTTTTAAAGATTTTTTTAAAAGATGTTTTTAAAGATGTTTTGTTTTAATATATTTGAATGTCTGTTTTTATGATGTTTTACTGTGTTTTTAGCATTTGTTTGCCACCCTGGGCTCCTACTGGGAGGAAAAGCAGGATATTAATGTTGTTAATAATAATAATAATAATGCACATATAAATACACAATAAAACCACATAAATATTTAAAATCAGAAATCATTAACTGACTAATGCAGACAGATATCTTCCAAATTGCCTCCATAAGCCTTCTGTGATCCAAAGTCAGTATGGGAGAAAGTCGATTATTCAGAACCTTATCTCTTTCCTCATCTTTGGCAAAAATTTTGGCAAACAAGATGGCAAAAATTGCCATCTTTGTGGTCTGTTTTCCTTATACTAAATCCTTTATATAAAACATTACATAAAAAATCCCCATCAACATCCTGCAAACAGGCTTACCAATATAATTCAGGAGATTTATTAATTGGATTAGAAATTGGCCATAGCAATAGCATGGAATCTCAAATACAAAAAGTGCATGCCAAATGCTACAAAGACAACCTTCTTTAAACATCAACAAAAAAGATAAACACCCCAATGATAAATTAAAGGATCCAACCTTAGCACACAGTCCAGCAAATGAAAGTCATAACGAACTTCCATTGAGCTCAGCAAGACCTATCAGATGCACCAATTCCATTAGCTTCGGGTCCTACCCTAAAGTGAAGTAGGTTCTAAAACTAGCTTGGGCATTTCAAAGTAACAGAAAGGAAAATGATTCTCTTCTGGTGAAATCACTGTCTTATTTCCACTGGGTCACATCCTTTGTTAACTTGAGTGCATTCTCCAGTTGTAAGCAAGGACATGCCACCTCCCTTAAGCCCTCTGGCTTCATCAACATGTCTCGAGAGCTGGTGCAGCTAAGTGGCTTAAATTGTAGCTGTGAGTCAAGAACTCCCTGGCTTACTGAAATTAGAGACATAATATGTGCGCAGAATTTTAAACACTTGCTGTGCTTCAATGTGCTGTGTTTTCCCAAGAAGCACAGCAATTGCGTGCAGCTAACCAGCTTGCAGGTCAGCTTGTTCTTGCCTGTTTCTGACTTTGAGGCACACTATTGGGCAGAGAAGCAGCAGGCAACAGGTAATCTTCCACAAAGTGAAGTGTTCTGGTGCACAGGTTGTCATAGCATTGCTCAAAACATTTCAGCAATAGTAGGTTTTTTAAATATATATATATATAAAAGACAGCCAGGTCGGGCCCTGGCTGAGGGCCCCTCGTTAGGCTGGGAGAGTAGCGCACCCTGCCGCAATCCATGGCAGAATCCCTGCCACGAATCGCAGGACGGAGATTCCAGGCCACCCACCCGTTCACTCACTCCACCTACCTCTCTCTTGTGTTTTGCTGCTGCGCGCACAGAGCTGCCATCAACCAAGATGGCAGCAGAGGCTTCTTTAAGGGACTGATGCCCCTGCCGCCATCTTGGTTGATGGCAGGCATGTGCACGCACATAGCATACTGCGCATGCATACCATCAACCAAGATGGCGGCGGGGGCATCAGTCCCTTAGGGAAGCCTCCGCCGCCATCTTGGTTGATGGTAGCCCATATAATATCTTTCCTCCAAGAACCACCATGGCAGAGCTTGGAAAAGTTACTTTTTTGAACTACAACTCCCATCAGCCCCAGCCAGCATGGCCACTGGATTGGGCTGATGGGAGTTGTAGTTCAAAAAAGTAACTTTTCCAAGCTCTGCACCATGGCATGTATCAATGGTGGCGAACCTCAAGCCGGAGGGCTGAATGAGGCCCTCCAGCCCTTGGCACTCTCACCAGGCCACACTCCTTACTGGTCCTACTTCATATCCAGAGTATTTTTTCCCAGCTGGGATGTGCCCCTAAACTCAGACAATGCCTCTTGCTTGTCTGGATGAAGAATAGAGAGAAGTGTCCTACTGCGTGTAGAAACTAGCCTAATGTACAAAGGTAAATTTTACATTTCTTGCTCTGCCTGCTTTTGACTCTGGCCCCACCCACCACTGGCATGTGGCCCTCTGAAGGTTGCTCAGAAAGGAGTACGGCCCTTGGGCTGAAAAAGGTTTCCAACCCTAGGCATGCCTGGTTCTACCCCAACCCTATTTTATCCTCACAACAGCCATGTGAGGTAGCTTAGTCTTTTCCAGGAATTTTTTACTACTTGATATTTTTATCCCACTTGGCTTCATATGTGAATGTGAAAACAAACTTTGGCCTCCCCTTTCTTAAGGTCAACACACTAACCCAAACCCAGCTTTGCTCAACATGCTGTCCTCTAGATACAGCCCCTGGTTGGTTGGGCTGATGGGAGTTATAGACCAAAATATCTGAAGGCTGCTCTAACCACCAGAGGTTCCCAAATATGTCTGTGGAGCTTGGGTGGCCCGTGAGCAGCATTCACGTGGTCTGCATAAAGGTTGTGGAACAACTGAGAATATCTGAAGTTGATCCTGCTCTTTATTTTTTCTGATGATGGAGATCAAAGCCTAGGCCTATGATTCTCATAAAAGAGCACTGGTTTTGATGGTGATGCTGGTTTTCAAGAAAAAAAGTTATTTAAATATGAGTTATATACGTACTTTGGTTTGTAGGGGGGAAGTTTAGACTATGAACACACTAGTCACCTACAACAAAGCATTTCCATTAGCCACACTTGGAAGGGGAATGGGTTGATCTGCCGATCAGTTGCGAAATCTCTTTGAAACTGATTGTTTAAAAAATGCACTCAAGCTGCTCCCACCAGGTTTTACAGTAAAAAGGGGCAAGTCTTGACTAGTTTGTGTGTCCTCATTTTCAGAAAAGAGATGCGGAGATGCACTGGAACCGGCAGAACAGTGAGTGTGTTTCTACTTTCTACCTTAGTTTCAAATGGCCCACTGAGACCCTCAGCAATTCTCAAGTGGTCCACAAGAAAAAGAAATGAACATCAATGCACTACACCACCTGGCCTCTTGTGTCTGTGTGCAAATCTTAACTAAAAACAAATACTATTAGCATAAGAATACTAAAAGGGAAACACAGAAGTGTGAAGACTGCTGTGTTAAAAATCCCCCTGTGCTTCTCAGCCTAACTCTGAAATGTTAATTACAACAACCAATCTGCCGTGTGCTACTGTATCACCTAAATGAGATGCTATTTTAACACTTTGCAACTCTGGCACAACTTCAAGCTCATCTGGGTTGGGTGGGTGTTTAAACAGCCTGTTACTAAGTTCCCTGAAATCTCAGCCTTGAGCCTTCAGTGCCTTGAAGAGGCAGCCTGATCTTTACCAGTATTTAATCTATTCACTCACATTTTGCTGCAATTTGAGAAAGATATACCCGTTAACATTTAAAGTGAAAGGAAAGCCGCAAAAAGACAATCCCAGGCCAGCATTCAGACGTCTTGTATAAAAACTGCATTTTGGTCCTCCTGAAACCCTCTCAGAAATTAAATTTATGATCACAGGGTGTTAAGAAAGCCATTAGCTTAAAGCATTTTCAAACAGGTTCAAACTCTTAAGAAGCATGCTTCTATCAATAGCTACTGCATTAGACATGGCAGCCAGGGCCAGCCCCAGACATGCCAGGGCCCTCGGGCACAAGCCTGTCCCGGGCCCCGGAGCTTCCCTTCCGCGATTTGCGGCAGGATTGCTGCCGTGGATCGGATGCCGAGAGCTCCAGAGCCCCCGCCATTCCATTGCTACAACCTACCTTTCTCGGCTGTTATGCGGTTGTGTGCGCAGCGCTGCCCTTAACCAAGATGGTGGCTGAGATTTCCCTAAGGGGCTTTAGCCTCTGCTGCCATCTTGGCTCTCAGAGTGCGATCCACGGCAGCGATCCTGCTGTGAATCGCGGAAGGGGAGCGGAGGGGCCCTGTAACCCCAGGGCCCCTCCGCCAGGGCCCCACCTGGCCATCCTTTGGAGCCGGCCCTGATGGCAGCCAAGCAGGGGGCTTCCATTATCAAAAGTATTACACCAGAAGTGGCAAACCTGTAACTCTCCAGATGTTCCTGAACTACAGCTCCCATCAGCCCCAGCCAGTGGTCAATGGTCAAGGACAATGGGAATCATAGTTCAACAACATCTAGAGGGCCACAGGTTCCCCATCCCATACTATAACCATGAATCCTCTGACATTGGGGGACAAACAGGGATAGCTACTATAATCATGCCTTGCTCATGAGCTTCTACTGGCTAGCCATAGCTTTAGATCAGTGGTTCTTAACCTGGGGTACACGCACCCCGGGGATGCGAGACACTTTTTCTAGGGGTGCGAGGCATTGTTCAAAAGATTTTAAAAATTCATTTAAACAGAAGCAGAAAATTAACTATACAACCAAAGATTTTGGAAAACTGTCATTTATCTTAGCTAAGTTAGGCTAAAACACACATTAAAATAAAATAAAAAATAAACAGTATTTTTTCAGGGGGTGCGAGAATATATTTTGGAAATCCAAGGGGTGCTGGTAGTGGAAAAGGTTAAGAGCCACTGCTTTAGATAGTAGTGGACTACAAGAACCTTTGGATTGCTCTAGCATGCAAAAATGTATATTTTTGTAGCACCAGGTATTCCTGTAAAGGTTATTTAAAAGGTCATTCAGTATTTCTGTACTGTCCACATGCTCTTTTTCTCCAAAAAGTGCCTTTGTTACTTCTTTCCCGTATGAAGGACCATATTCTATGAAGTGAATCATGGAGCAATATTTTGGAATTGTTCGTTATGCTTTCTCAAGAATAGAGATTGGTATTCTCTATAACAGACCGTGGCAAGAATCTCACGTAACACAAAACCATAATTTTACTAACTATAGTTTAAAACCCACAGTTTGAACCTCCAGCTATACAACAGGCAAACCATGGTTTTGAGTTATTTGCTTTTGTTTCCCTTTGTTAAGGACTCAATTTCATACATTCACTTCCATCTCCATGGTGTAAAAACTTCTTCAGGCAGAACAATAGCCTTAATTGTGGTTTGGTAGTCATTTGTGAATTAAAACATAACATTAAATCACAGTTAGCAAAACCAGCTTTACCCTATTTTCTCATGTCCTAGTTCGTCAAGCTGAAACAAAACAGTTTGTGGGCAGGTTCAGAAGACATAAAAACAAGCCAGTGTTTATCTAAACAAACCAGTGTTTCATATCATGTTGGAACCCAGCCAGAGACAACTTGGAAAGCAGGAGAGCATGCTTTACCACAGTCATAATCATATGAATACATTTAGGAATAAGAGCATGTACTCTTCTTTAAATCAGGACCATGCTCCCACCCCTTTCTATCTAAGAGTTAGTTTTCCCACACATATAGAGCTTGGAAAAGTTACTTTTTTGGACTACAACTCCCATCAGCCCACTCCAGTGCCATGCTGACTGGGGCTGATGGGAGTTGTAGTTTTAAAAAGTAACTTTTCCAAGCTCAGACTAGAGAAGCAAGGAAGTGGTATGAATGACTTGCTTCACACCTGGTTACTTGGATAGCATAGTAAGTTACCAGTTGGTAATGGGCAACATATTCATAGTAAGAAGAGACTTCTACTTGGGCCAAAGGAGGTCCAGTAGATTTGGACAGAATAAGAATAGTACAGATTTATCATCATTATTAATAATCATCATTAGTTTCTTTATTCAGCACCATCAGCGTTCATGATAAATATGGGAGGTCCCTGGCTCAAGGAGCTTACAGTCTAAAAATACACAAAGATCTTGTCAAACTGAGGGCAGAAGCAGGACAGAATTCAAATGACAATTTCTGACCTCACACAAGGAAACCTCTCCCATCAACTCACACCAAGAGCCATGTGGAACATGGCTTTTGGACAGGACTCTAGGAGAACATCTATAATATAACCTGGTTTGAAGCCAAGGTGGCAAAAAGTAGCTTAGGCACTCTCATGAAATTACTGTTTAAATCAGGAGAGCCTAACCTGTAGTCCTCCAGATATTGCTGGACTCCATCAACCCCAGGGAGCATGGCCAGTGATCAAGAATGATGGAAGCTGTAATGGAACAACATTTGAACAGACAAAGATTGCCCACCTCTGATTTAAAGGGTCCCTTGGGAAAAGCCATGGATTAAACGGTATTTAGAACTGATTTAAAATTTAAACTGAAGACACTTTAAGATTGCAGGCTACGCATCATAAGCAATTATATTATTCAAAAAATCAGCCTGGCTAGCTTCAAGTTTATTCATGGTCTCAGTGTGTATTGGGCCCTTCTGTCAAGCTAATATTTACTTTGTATACATTAAAATGTACAGATCAATACCATCTAAACACTCTTCTGAACAACCCTATCATGGAAGTATACAAGCCTTCCATAACATATGGGTGTTAAAGTAAAAGAGGGGGGAATTAATGATAAATGTAATAGTTTTTAACAGGCAAAAAAAAAAGGCTAGATGGTTAGAATGAAGTGGTTAGGAAGAGGTTGGTAAAAATCATAGATCTAAAGAGGCTGCAAAGGTTTAAAAACATATTTTTAGCCTTTTCCTTTTTATGGCTATTCATCCCACAGATGCCGTTTAATCTTGTGCTGCTAAAAACGGTGCCATATGGAATTCTTTCCAAGGAGTTTTTACTACAGCTTTTCCTCTTTTTTCCCCACAGTGCAGTTAAAGTAGCAACACTTCTCAGTTACAGAGTGCTCTTTATGTTCAAAGCTGTTAATGGATATGGAGCTGTAGGTTTCAGAAACAGAAGACAGCTATGATAATCTAGCTTGAATTTTATGGCATCTAGCAGGCTATGTCCCCCTCTAGGATGCACACCTTAACATGGTGAGGCGGTTTGAGAGTGTTGAAGAAGCTGAGAGCAATACCATCAGGAGTCTAGATAGCAATACACTGAAGAACTTTATAAAAGAGATGCAAGGACGACAGATTCATTCACAGAGGAACCGTATGATGAAGAACCAGACATTTTAGAATGTGAGGTGAAAGCTGCTCTTAAAATACTTGGAAGAAATAAATCACCAGGAACAGATGGCATACCAATAGAGTTGCTACAAGCTACTAAGACTGAATCTGTCCAAATTTTGACAAAAACTTGTCAACAAATATGGAAAACTAAACAATGGCCCACAGACTGGAAGCATTCAAAATACATCCCAATTCCACAGAAAGGGGATCCCAGGGAATGCAGTAATTATCGAACTATTGTCTTAATATCCCATGCAAGTAAAGTAATACTCAAGATTCTACAACAAAGGTTCTTACCATATATGGAGCGAGAAATGCCAGATGTCCAAGCTGGATTTAGAAAGGGAGGAGGCACCAGAGATCATATTGCAAACGTAAGTTGGATAATGGAACGGACCAAGGAATTTCAGAAGAAAATCACCCTGTGCTTTACAGATTACAGCAAAGCCTTCGATTGTGCAGATCATGAAAAACTATGGAATGCCTTAAAAGAAATGGGGGTGCCACGGCATCTGATTGTTCTGATGCACATCCTATACTCTGGACAAGAGGCTACTGTAAGGACAGAATATGGAGAAACTGATCGGCTCCCAGTCAGAAAGGGTGTGAGACAGGGGTGTATTTTATCACCCAGTTTGTTTAATCTATACACAGAATGTATCATACAGAAAGCAGGATTGGACCAAGATGAAGGAGGTGTAAAAATTGGAGGGAGAAATATCAATAATTTAAGATATGCAGACATTACCATACCACTAGCAGAAACTAGTAATGATTTGAAACGAATGCTGATAAAAGTTAAAGAGGAAAGCACAAAAGCAGGATTACAGCTGAACATCAAGAAGACTAAAGTAATGACAACAGAAGATTTATGTAACTTTAAAGTTTACAATGGGGACATTGAACTTGTCAAGGATTATCAATACCTTGGCACAGTCATTAACCAAAATGGAGACAATAGTCAAGAAATCAGAAGAAGGCTAGCACTGGGGAGGAAAACTAGAAAAGGTCCTCAAATGCAA
Organism: Rhineura floridana; assembly: GCF_030035675.1. Taxonomy (NCBI): domain Eukaryota; kingdom Metazoa; phylum Chordata; class Lepidosauria; order Squamata; family Rhineuridae; genus Rhineura; species Rhineura floridana. The sequence continues at coordinate 21,983,768 of NC_084481.1, forward strand.
AGATGTATCACTGAACACTAAAGTCAGGATCATTCAGACCATGGTATTCCCGATCTCTATGTATGGATGTGAAAGGTGGACAGTGAAAAAAGCAAATAAGAGAAAAATCAACTCATTTGAAATGTGGGGTTGGGGGAGAGCTTTGCACATACTATGGACTGTGAGAAAGACAAATAATTGGGTGTTAGAACAAATTAAACCAGAACTATCACTAAAAGCTAAAATGATGAAACTGAGGTTATCATACTTTTTGGACCAGTTTCTCAACCGGTGTGCCTCCAGATGTTGTTGGACCACAACTCCCATCAGCCTCAGCCAGCATCGCAAATGGTCAGGAAAGATGGGAATTGTGGTCTAACAACATTTGGAGGCACACCGGTTGAGAAACACTGCTTTGGACACATAATGAGAAGATATGATTCACTAGAAAAGACAATAATGCTGGGGAAAAGAGAAGGGAGTAGAAAAAGAAGGCCAAACAACAGATAGATTGATTCAGTAAAGGAAGCCACAGACCTGAACTTACAAGATCTGAACAGGGTGGTTCATGACAGATGCTCTTGGAGGTCACTGATTCATAGGGCCGTCATAAGTCGTAATCGACTTGAAGGCACATAACAACAACAAGCAGGCTATGTACGTTTTGACTAATGAATCACTTTACATAAGTTTTATGATTTCCCCTGCATATCTTTTTTTTTTTAAGAACAGCGTCCCCTGACCTTCCTGCATGTAGTCTGACTACACCCCCACCCCTCAACCACCATATCATTCCTGCCCATTGGCTATGCTGGCAAGGGATAATGGAGGATGTAATTCTACAGCATCTGGAGGTCCAAGGTTGGGAAGGAACCACAGATCATCCAATGACACTAGGTAAGACTATTATAGTTGCCCTGTAGTGGAATGATCTGCTTATAATATATAGTAAGACTCGCAGTTATTCTGCCTGTTGAATACTTTAGATGCCTCTGTTATTTGTTTATTCAGTTAGTATCTTGTTCTGTCTCTAAACCTCTCAGCAGATAACACAAATGGAATTCTGCAAAATCATTGAAGAGTTGTATATTCTTTATTGTTGTTTTGCAGCCACAGACAACCTTCTGGAAATTATTACAATTTTACGTTAAAAAAAACGGGGGAGCGCAATAACATGTCATTTCCCAGATATTCTCTGAATATCTCCCAAATCAATATCTTCCAAGAGTTTCTTACTGAAAAACAGCTTCAGATGTTGTCATGGAGGGGGGAGCAATGGATTGGGTGGGCTGCTTAACTCTTTCCCTTCTAGCCATTTGTCTAGTCAGAATTCCCTCCAGCAATCTGCTTTCCCACCCAGGTGGAAATAGATATGAGAACAGGAAGGAAGGAAGGAAGGTGCAACTATGTGTAAGGTGCAGTTTGGCCTTGAGAGCATTTGTTTTTCTCGTTTTTGTTTGGAGAGAGTAGAGACAAACTCCTGGCAGCCCACGGCCCTCTATGCTTCTGTAGGCAGAGAGCAACTGACAGCTGCTGTCTAACAAAGGAGGAGGGAGCCAGTATTTCCCTGACTCTTTTATGGGAGAGAGCTGGTACAACTTCCCATATGTAACTAGCCCTTCAGCCAATGGCTCAAGCTATCTTGGGGTGGGATTTTATTAAATCTGTCCACACAGATTTATTTCTAATTCTCATCTTGCTCCTTGATCCTGAAGAGTTATTCCCCATCCTGGTTCTGCTAAAAATGGAAACAATCCTTGCATATTATATGCACTATTTTATGCATTACTGTATACATTATGACACATACAATGTAAATAGATACATAAACAGATACATACAACAATGCATGTAACCATAGAAAAATAGGTATTTACTTATAAAGTGCTGCAGAAATATTTATTTATTTATTTATTTTATTATACTTGTATACCGCCCCATAGCCGAAGCTCTCTGGGCGGTTTACAGTAACTAAAAACATTAAAACAAATACAATTTAAAACAGATCTTATAAAAACAATTAAAAAATTTAAACAGTATAAAACACATGCTAAAATGCCTGAGAGAAGAGGAAAGTCTTGACCTGCCGCCAAAAAGATAACAGTGTTGGTGCCAGGCGCACCTCGTCAGTAAAATCATTCCATAATTTGGGGGCCACCACTGAGAAGGCCCTCTCCCTTGTTGCCATCCTCTGAGCTTCCCTTGGAGTAGACCCCCGGAGGAGGGCCTTTGATCTTGAACGTAGTGTACGGGTGGATTTGTGTCGGGAGAAGTCGTTCCATCAGGTATTGTGGTCCCAAGCTGTGTAAGGCTTTATAGGTCAAAACCAGCACCTTGAATCGAGCTCGGAAACATACAGGCAGCCAGTGCAAGCGGGCCAGAATCGGTTTTATATGTTCGGACAGTCTGGTCCCTGTTACCAATCTGGCCACTGCATTTTGCACAAGCTGCAGTTTCTGAACTGTCTTCAAAGGCAGCCCCACGTAGAGTGCATTGCAGTAATCTAATTTGGAGGTTACCAGAGCATGGACAACTGAAGCCAGGTTATCCCTGTCCAGATAGGGACGTAGTTGGGCCACCAACTGAAGTTGGTAGAAGGCACTCTGTGCCACCGAGGCTACCTGAGCCTCAAGTGACAGAGATGATTCTAGGAGAACCCCCAAGCTACGAACCTGCTCTTTCAGGGAGAGTGCAACCCCATCCAGGACAGGTTGGACATCCACCATCTGGTCAGAAGAACCACCCACTAGCAGCATCTCAGTCTTGTCTGGATTGAGCCTCAGTTTATTAGCCCTCATCCAGTCCATTGTCACAGCCAGGCACCGGTTCAGCACATCGACAGCCTCACCTGACGAAGATGAAAAGGAGAAATAGAGCTGCGTGTCATCAGCATACTGATGGCAACACACTCCAAAGCTCCGGATGACCACACCCAATGGTTTCATGTAGATGTTGAATAGCATGGGGGACAGAACTGACCCCTGTGGAACCCCATACTGGAGAGTCCAGGGTGCCAAGCAATGTTCCCCAAGCACCACCTCTGGAGCTGACCTGCCAAGTAGGAGCGGAACCACTGCAATGCAGTACCTCCCACTCCCAACTCAGCCAGTCTCCCCAGAAGGATACCATGGTCGATGGTATCGAAAGCCGCTGAGAGATCAAGGAGAATCAACAGAGTCACACTCCCCCTGTCTCTCTCCCAACAAAGGTCATCATACAGGGCGACCAAGACTGTTTCCGTGCCAAAACCAGACCTGAAACCCAACTGAAATGGATCCAGATAATCGGTCTCATCCAAGAGTGTCTGGAGCTGGCCCGCAACCACTCGTTCAAGGACCTTGCCCAGGAATGGAACATTTGCTACCGGCCTATAGTTATTAAGTTATTAAGATTTTCTGGGTCCAGGGAGGGTCTCTTCAGGAGTGGTCTCACTACCACCTCTTTCAGGCAGCCAGGCACCACCCCCTCTCGCAGAGAGGCATTAATCACCCCCCTGGCCCAGCCAGCTGTTCCATTCCTGCTAGCTTTTATTAGCCAAGAAGGGCAAGGATCCAGCACAGAAGTCATTGCACGAACCTGTCCAAGCACCTTGTCAACGTCCTCAAGCTGCACCAACTGAAACTCATCCAAGAAATCGGGACAAGGCTGTGCTCTGGATACCTCGCTTGATTCATCTGCTATAACACTGGAGTCTAAGTCCTGGCGGATGCTAAAGATTTTATCCTGGAAGTGCCTAGCAAATTCATTACAGCAGGCCTCAGATGGTTCTACCTTGTCCCTGGGGCCAGAGTGTAATAGCCCCCGGACAATTCTGAAGAGCTCCGCTGGGCGGCAGATTGATGATTTGATAGTGGCAGCAAAATATTGTTTTTTTGCTGCCCTTACTGCCCCTAAATACAGCTTACCATAGGCACTTACCAGTGTATAATTGCATCTACCAGGAGTTCGTCTCCATCTCCGATATTGTTTCATCGCTCTCAGCTCTGGGGTATACCATGGAGCCGTATGAGCTCTACACAGGAGAGGGCACTCAGGAGCAATCATGTCAACCGCCCAGGTCATTTCTGTATTCCACAGTTCAACCAGGGTTTCGACAGGAGCGCCCGCCCTATTAGCTGGAAAACTCGCCAGAGCCCTTTAGAAACCATCCGGATCCATTAGTCTCTGGGGGCGGACCAACTTAATAGTTAATACTATAATACTGCACGGGGCTTGACTCATACATATGATATACATTTTCTCTATATAAATGTGCATATAATTAGATGAGCTTTTTAAAGAAAAATGACAATGCGCAAATGGCCTGGACATAAGTGGGCACTTGATGCAAGAGGTGGATTGATGCAAGCGGGTCAAAACTGCCAAATTCTGTGAATGAATCGTTAAAATGGAGTCCTCCTCTATCCTTAAGGGCAGAAAACCTGTGGCCTCCAGATGTCATAGAATCATAGAATAGTAGAGTTGGAAGGGGCCTATAAGGCCATCGAGTCCAACCCCCTGCTCAATGCAGGAATCCAAATCAAAGCATTCCCGTTGGACTACAATTCCCACCATCCCTATTGGCCATGCTGGCTGGGGCTGATGGGAGCAGGAGCTCAACAACATCTAGAGGGCCACAGACTACCTACCCCTGCCTCAAGTTGGCCTTCCCTTTGCCTCAGCAGCCATCAGAATCAAGTTGCAGGTAGCCACATTTTGACTGAAAATCAGGAAAAACTTCCTAACTGTTACAGAGGGGTACGACATTGGAACCAATCACCTAGGGAGGTGGTGGGCTCTCCAACACTGGAGGCATTCAAGAGGCAGCTGGGCAGGCACCTGTCGGGTATGCTCGAAGTTGGATTCCTGCACTCAGCAGGGGGTTGAACTCGATGGCCTTATAGGCCCCTTCCAACTCTATGATTCTGTGATTCTATAATAACATCATAGGAGTCCATGGTTATGGTTGCAAAACTCTCATGCGGCACAGCATTTACACTGCGACCATAGTGGAGGCAAGGACTCATTATGTGGTTTGATATCATCATGAAGGAGATCTCCATACCAGTAGTCTCCTAGGAAGGTACTGTGCTGGTGTGGAAACTTTTTGACAGACTGATGAAAACCTGCATGGCATTTCCTTGAAGCAACTGCTGCAAAGTATGAACTGGCCCTGGCTTTCTCTGTGGAACAGAGAACTCCACCCATAAGAGATAAACTCCTTGCCACCACTTACATGGAAAAAATAGGGCATGTGAAGAGCTCCTAATCTTGCCTGGGGTTGCTGTCATTGGTTAAAACTAATTCAAATGTAGGATGTTAATCAGTGATTCATTAGCTCGGTTCAATGTTTTACCCTCTGTACTGCTACAAGGAAGATTTCAGGATATTTGTTTTGCTGCATGTTTATGTCCTCATGCGATCAGAGAGGTTGAGTCTGTTAATAGATTATTATGCTGTCCATTTAATGCAAAGATCAGACTAAAATTATTGCTAGATTTAAAGACATCTGGAATGAGCTAAGTGGATGTTTCATTTCTGCAAATGATTGAGGGTTTGTTGGCAAAAATGAAAATGTGACTGCAATGAGAATAAGATCAGAAAAATATTGATTTAATGTTTAATTTTGGTTTTAGTTGTATTTATGCTGGCCTATGACTATGACTATAATGAATCTTTGATCTTATTTGAACATTTATTTCCATCTCAACCCCTTAACATTCACAAATCATAGTGAAGACCACCCCAAGATGGTGGTGATAACCACCAACTTTTGTGGCTTTAAAGGCAGGTGTTCTTGCCAGGAGATGCAGAATGGCTGTGCTAGCTCCCTGGCAAGTGGATCGCTGTTGCTTACCAGGAGAGGAGGGGGGGAGATGGTGGGGAGTTTGGCATGGTGCAAGCACATCAGCTGAGCCAGTGTGGCTGACCTCCCAGCTACCTTGCTCCTCCCCTTCACTTCAGTTTGAAGGGGAGCAGACAAATTAATGGAGGATAACATTATCAATGTCTTATAGCTGGGGGAAGAACTGTGGGAGAGGGTTATTGACACTCATGGTCAAATTATGGGCTTCTCAGAGGCATCTAGTTGGCCACAGTGGGAAACAAGATGTTGGTCTGATCCAGCAAGACTCTCACGTTCCTATGAAAACAAGGACAGCATCAAATGAGTTCAGAAGTTGTTATCCCACTGTCATGTAACAGGACCTACTCCTGCACGTCTGTCTTCAGGGAAAGCAAAAGTAATGTCACATTTTCATTCTGCCACCTCATTCCTTTTCCTATGAAGTTTCCTTTCCTGCAGTAGAACAGTGCTGTCTGGCGCAGTATGTACCTGGTGCAAGCATAAAAGGCACAAAAAAGGAAGACTGTTTTCCACTCTCTTGCAAGCCTTACGGGGGGGGGGGGGGCGGAGAGAATTGTGATCAAAATAAACACCATTGTATAGTTATATTCACTAATAGGCAAAAAACCTTGCGGTTTAAGAAAGTACCTACAGCCCACAGATATTTCTATAAAACTTTAAAAAGCAGGGAAATTGGCATTTTGCCAAATTTGTAGGGCAGTACAATATCTCAGAGAGGAGGTCAGGTCTCCTGCTCCCTTGGTGCATTCACTATAGCTGCCCAGTTTCCCTGCTTTTAAAGTTTGATAGAAATATCTGTTGGCTATAGGTACGTTCTTAAACCACAAGGTTTTTTGCCTATTAGTGAGTTTATCTGCTTTTTAAACCGGGAGGTAAGAAATGGGATCCTGTGGAAGTCTGCTGAGAATGGATTGATCATTTGCATGCTTATTGAGTTCTGTGGGATTTACTCCCCTGCAATCATGCTTAGGATAGGTGAAACTGACCACAGGGGATGGGGAGGGGAGAAGGAGGGACGGGAGGAAGGGCAGAGGGGAGGAGGGGGAGGGGAGCAGGCAGGAGGGGGAGGGGAGGAGAAGGGCAGGTTTGATCATTTGCATGCTTATTGAGCTCAGTGGGATTTACTCCCGTGCAATAATGCTTAGGATAAGTAAAACTGACCGGGGGAGAGGGAGGGCTACAGTGGGCAAGGGAGGAGGAAGAAGAAGGGAGGGGAGGAGGAAGGGAGAGGAGGGGGGAAGGAGGGGAAAGGCAGGTCCGATCATTTTCATGCTTATTGAGTTCAACGGGATTTACTCCTATGCAATCATGGTTAGGATAGGTAAAACTGACCATGCGGGAGGAGGAGGAGGGGGAAGGGGAAAGAGCGGATTGGAGGGGGCAAAGGAAGGGGGAGGGGAGGGCAGGTTTGATCATTTGCATGCTTATAGAGTTCAATGGTATTTACTCCCGTGCAATCATGCTTAAAATAGGTAAAACTGACCATGGGGAGGAGGAAGGGGAGGGGGAGGGAAGGAGGGGATTGGAAGGGGAGGGGGGTGGTTAGGGAGGGGCAAAGGAAAGGGGAGGGGAGGGGCAAGAGGTAGGGGATAGGAGGGAGGAGAAGGGAGGGTGGGTTTGATCAGTTGCATACTTTTTTAGTTCTGTGGGATTTATTTCTTTGCCATCATGTTTGAAAATGGAAATGGACTGCCTTCAAGTCGATCCCGACTTATGGCGAACCTATGAATAGGGTTTTCATGGTAAACCGTATTCAGTGGTGGTTTTACCATTGTCTTCCTCTGAGGCTGAGAGGCAGTGACTGGTCCAAGGCCACCCAGTGAGCTTCATGGCTGTTTGGGGATTCAAACTCTGGTCTCCCAGATCATAATCCAACACTGACCCGGGGGAGGGGCAGGGAAGGGAGGAGGAGGGCGAGTATGAGGGGAGGAGATTGGGTGGGTAGGCACTGAGCAGAGGAGAAGCCCCTTTCCTTTCCAAAAGGAAAACATTGTGAACAGTATCATTGCTTTTCAGCGTTTCCCCCACCTTTTTATTCTACAGCAGGCACATGTAGCCTCCCACCCAAATTTAAACCAAAGCTGTCCCTGGCCACATCCACACCAGGCCTTTAGTTCACTTTGGACAGTCATGTCTTCTCTCAAAGAATCCTGGGAAGTGTAGTTAGTGAAGGGTTCTGACAGTTGCTAGGAGACGCCCTGTTCCCCTCACAGAGCTTCAATCAGAGTGGCTGACTGTTAAACCACTCTGGCCACTGAAGCTCTGTCAGTGGAATAGGAGTCTCAGCACCCTTCACAAACTATACTTCCCAGGATTCTTTGAGGGAAGCCATTACTGTCTCAAGTGAAATCAAATTCTGGTGTGGGTGTGGCTCCCTGATTAGCCAAGCCCAGCAGATGTGAGTCTGGCTTTTAGAACACTGACAGTTGCTTCTTACTGAGCATGCCCAACACTATCATTGGGTTCAAGCCAAAATTTCTTAAATTAATTAAAAATCAGCCAGACATTTTTTTAACTTTTAAACTACAGACAATGAAGGTCAGAGTATGGGGCAAGGTCAGTAATAGGATTACAGGTACTCTGTGAACATGGCTGAGTTTTAATGAATTTCAACAGATTATGAGAACTGTGAGAGAAAAAAGACCAAAAGGGCTCTGAGGTTTTTTTCTCTTTTTAGACTTTGAACTCCCTATTCTCTCTGACTGTTTTGTGTATCACCATGAAAATTGAGAAGGTTGTTAAGCAAGCTTTTCTGAGTTCAGGACTACAAGTTTTGTAAGGTTTTGTTTTGAAATGAGCTTATGGGAAGCATCAGAATGGCATGGGGGTATTTTCAATTTAACATTGCGGAATGTGAAAAATCCATGCTGGCTACTCTTGTGGCTGTATAATAGGGATCTGTCTGAGGATTAACAGTCTGGCCTTTCAACTATCCTTCTAAACAACAGCTACTCATAGTTTCTAATTAAGCCCCAGTGATGTACACCACCAAATACATTGAGGAGTAATTCCCAAGGTTATTGAAAACAATACATTCTCCTGTCAAAAGAACCCACGAATGAAATAGCCCTTCTGGCCCTTCCATGAGGCTTATGTCGAATCTGTTTCATTCCATGAAACGCAGCTCAGGGCAATATCATCTACATGCTGTCCAGCCAAGATGTTTCTCCCTCTTTTTCATCCTGTATTTTAGAAGTTTCACTGCACATGCTATTGTGATGCAGTGCATTTGTAAAGTAACCCAACTCTGCAAAAAGAGTGGGGCAAATAGAAAAGAACCAGGAGTTTATTTGCTGAGCATTATCGCTTTCTTCCTTTAAATTTCATTTGTAGGTGCATTTTGTTGTTAGTGGTCCTAAACCTGTCATCCTTCCTAACCTTTGTTTTCAGAAATCTATTTTAGATCAAAAGAAAGACCAAAAAAGGAGGGAATATAACTGATTTAATGTTTTCTTTCCATTTTTAACAAATTTAATTTTCGTTCAAGTGAACCAAAAAGCATCACCACAGGCAGGTTTCAGGGGAACCAAATACATACATGCAACCAACTTTTCTTACTGTTACAGTTATTGGTTGCATCCAGATTTAGCAATACTTAGACTGAAACTGGAAATGGACTGCCTTCACGTCGATCTTGACTTATGGCGACCCTATGAATAGGGTTTTCATGGTAAGAGGTATTCAGAGGTGGTTTACCATTGCCTTCCTCTGAGACTGAGAGGCAGTGACTGGCCCGAGGTCACCCAGTGAGCTTCATGGCTGTGTGGGGATTAGAACCCTGGTCTCCCAGGTTGTAGTACAACACACTAACCACTTTGCCACACTGGCTCTCATACTTAGACTAGAATCAATGGGACTTTAGTTAATCATGACTAGGGATGTGCTCAAATTTATCAAAATTCAACTTTGACCCTGGCTTTCCTATTCACTTTTTTTGTCCTCACAGATTGTGTTTTTTTCTGTTTTCCATAGCTGAAGTGATTTTAAAAAAAAAAAAACTCAAAAATATCACTATTAATATCAGTATTTCCTCATAATATTCATATTAATTTGATATTTCCCTCAATATATCAATATTAATATTTATATTTCATATATAATATTGATATTTTGAAAAATCTATAGAAATTTATATTTTTTAAAATGTTGATATTAATATCAATATTTTTGTAGGGAAAATGAATTTATAGCAAATAGCAAACATTGATCCCTGACAAAGCAGTACTGGAAGGAAGTTGGACGGAGTGAAAATCGAACTGGCACCGAAATACAGATCCTATGTGTAATCATGACTAAAATTCCATTGAGTCAAGGAAAATGGAAATGGACTGCCTTCAAGTCGATCCCAATTTATGGCGACCCTATGAATAGGGTTTTCATGGTAAGCAGTATTCAGAGGGGGTTTACCATTGCCTCCCTCCGAGGCTAGTCTTCTCCAGCTGGCTTGGGCCTGCTCAGCTTGCCACAGCTGCACAAGCCAGCCCCTTCCTTGTCCATCACTGCCAGCTGGGGGGCCACTGGGCTCCTTGGGACTATGCAGCTTGCCCACGGCTGCACAGGTGGCAGGGCATGTAACCCCTGAGCCACTCACTGTGGGGGTGACCCAGGAGACATGAGCGGTGATTTGAACTCACAGACTCTGGACTCCCAGCCAGGCTGTCCTCCCCACTGTGCTTAATTCCCATTGATTTCATAGGATTTACTCTAAGAATGATTACATCTGATTATGCCCATTTCCACAAATTTGCAAAAGTTGCCGTCTCTTACTACAAAGACTATATTGTGGAGCGATTCAGTGCAGCACTGCTCAGATTACTTGCTAGACGCATAATCAGATATCCTTGCAAACCCAGAAATATTGTCACCACTATCTTCACCTTATCATTTTAAAATCACAGGAGTTAACATAGTTTTTCCTCAAAAAGAACATCTTTCTGATAAAACAGATTTTACACATACAATCAAGGTCACATTCACATCGTACATGGGAAGAGGGATTGATTGTTAAACCACTCTGGGAACTTGTAGCTCTGCGAAGGGAATAGGGGCCTCCCAACAACTCTCAGCACCCAGAACAAACTACAGTTCCCAGTATTCTTGAGAGAGAAGTCATGACTGTTTAAAGGGATATAATACTCATTTAAATGTATAGTGCAGATGGGGCCTTTGCCAGCTCTGACCAAGGGAAAGGTAGTGCCAACAGAGGTAACAAATTCCAACAGGACATCTGTCACCTGGCCAGATTGGATTACGTAGAATCCCTGGACTAGAGGTAAGGGTTGAAGAGTCGACCACTGATCCTGGCAAGATTTTTCTTCTTGGCCTATTCAGTAAGAGACAAAAGCCAGCATGTCTGCAGGGAGGCATAAGTTGGTACCAAACCAGCCCTTGGGAGCTGCATCACTTACATGTTATGTAGTCCGGCAAGATAAATCACCTAGACTTCCATGAGGGCTAGAGCAGAGGCGACAGCAGCCACAGTATTAAGGTACATATAAAGGGGGTATCTTGTAGGCAAGCATATCAGAAGCCCACCACCATAATCAGAAACTGATTATGCTCCTCAGAGTGATTGATCTTGGAGTGGTATAATAAATATATACTGTTAGAGCCAGAAGAGTTTCTATGGGAAAGAATGAAAGGGCCCTCCAAATGGACATCTCAGTGGATTTATAATGCTCTAAAATGGGTTATTTGGAAGCATGGCTCTTTGTTCCCAGTTTCTATTCTTTTCATATACTCATTTTTACAGCTCATTAGCTGCAAAATCTAGCATAATGAAGCAGTCCTCACTGGAGTCTCTTGATGTCCTGTTAAAATAATCTGAACATTAATATAATTCAGAACTGTTCATACAATGCAAAAGAAGAAAAACTAATGTTCTAAATGACCTGATTGCTAAAGTGATGTTTTAATTAGTATTTTTCCCAAGAATCTCATCATGCACAATTTCTTCTGCATGAGACAGTGCTGACCTGCAGGTCACTCATATTCATGTCCCACAAACCAATTGGCACACATAATAGCCAGCTATAAAGCATCTCGGTTAAGTTATTAGGTGCTATACTTGGCAACATTTCTGAAGCATTATCTCTAAAATAATAAATTGCTGGGGGGGGTGCCATATCTCATAGTCTCAGCAACATAGCTTTTGTTTAGAAATAATAAAACATACTTAATTAGCCTTCATTAAGATTTTGATCTTAGATAGAGAAATAATAGGAAGTAACACAAACAGTGGACAATTTTAAAATGCTGCAGTCTTCTATCAGTTCTGAAAATCCTTTGGCTTTAATTTCTGAGATTAATAGGACATTGGGAGGGTCACCACGCAGAAAGTGTATTGTGCTAGAAGGAAGTAGATTAATCATAGAATCATAGAGTTGGAAGGGGCCTTGTAGGCCATCGAGTCCAACCCCCTGCTCACAGCAGGAAATCCACAGCTAGAGCATCTCCCGCAGATAGCTGTCCAGCCTCTGCTTGAAGCCATTCAGCGAAGGGGATCCCACCACCTCCCTAGGCAGTCGGTTCCATTGCCGAACTGCCCTTACTGTCAAGAAGTTCCTTCTAATGTCCAATCTGAATCTACGCTCCTGCAACTTAAAACCATTAGACCTAGTCCTACCCTCTGGGGCAGCAGAGAACAAATCTGTACCCTCCTCTGTGTGACAGCCCTTCAGGTACTTAAAGAGTGCAATCATGTCACCCCTCAGCCTTCACCAGACTGAACATGCCAAGTTCCTTCAACCTTTCCTCATAAGACTTGTTCTCCATACCGGCTATCATCCTCATCGCCCTCTTCTGAACCCGCTCTAACTTGTCTATATCTTTCTTAAAATGAGGCACCCAGAACTGAACGCAGTATTCCAGATGAGGCCTGACTAATGCAGAATATAGTGGGACTATTACTTCCCTCGACCTGGAAACTATAGCTCTGTTTATGCAGCCCAAAACCGCGTTCGCCTTTTTTGCCGCAGCATCACACTGCTGGGTCGTGTTCAACTTGCGATCCACTACTATTCCAAGGTCCTTCTCACACGCACTACTGCTAAGCCGGGTATTTCCCATCCTGTACCCGTGCATTTTGTTTTTGTGGCCTAAATGCAGAATCTTGCATTTGTCTTTATTGAATTTCATTTTATTAATTTCAGCCCAATTTTCTAGTCTATCCAGGTCCCTTTGGATTTTATTCCTGTCTTCCATTGTGTTAGCTATCCCTCCCAGTTTCGTATCATCCGCAAACTTCATAAAGCTTCCCTCCACCCCATCATCTAAGTCATTGATAAAAATGTTGAAGAGTATCAGCCCCAGGACAGAACCCCGTGGCACTCCACTCGAAACCTCCTTCCAGTCCGAAGCAGAGCCACCGACGACCACTCTTTGAGTACGGTTTTCCAACCAGTTGTGAATCCATCTGACAGTGTTTCCATCTAGTCCGCATTTGACCAGTTTGCTAATCAAAAGGTCGTGGGGGACTTTGTCAAACGCTTTGCTGAAATCTAGATAGATGACATCTACAGCATTTCCACCATCTACTAAGCTAGTGACCCGATCAAAAAAAGAGATGAGATTAATTTGACAGGATTTTTTCTTGACAAACCCATGCTGGCTCCTACTAATCACAGCATTGTCATCTAGATAGTTGCCAATGGACTCTTTTATTATCTGTTCTAATATCTTTCCTGGTATTGAAGTCAGACTGACCGGCCTGTAATTCCCTGGATCTTCTTTTTTACCCTTTTTAAAGAGCGGTACGACGTTTGCCCATCTCCAATCCTCCGGCACCTCTCCCATTCTCCAGGATTTCTCAAAGATGATGGCAAGAGGTTCCAAGAGTACATCAGCAAGTTCCTTCAATACTCTGGGATGCAGTTCATCAGGCCCTGGAGATTTGAACTCATTTAGGTTAACTAGGTATTTCTTGATTATCTCCTTATCAATCTTGAACTGCAATCCCAACCCCTTACTGAGATTGCTACCGATGCAAGGTTGCACACTGTTCCCTTTTTGGGAGAAAACGGAGGCAAAATAGGCGTTGAGCAGTTCTGCCTTTTCCTTGTTATCTGTCAACATTTTGCCAACCTCACTGAGCAGCAGTTCCACCGTTTCCTTGGTCTTTCTCTTGCTTCGAACATATCTGAAAAACCCCTTTTTGTTGTTCCTCGCTTCCCTCGCCAGACTCTCAGCTCATTCTGGGTTTTAGCTTTCCTTACGCTATTCCTGCAAGCCTGAGCCGCTCGTCGGTACTCTTCCTTGTTGATGCGTCCTTCCTTCCATTCTTTATACATGCTCTTTTTTATTTTTACCTCCTCCACCAGTCTTCCATGTAGCCACATTGGCTTTTTCCGATGTCTTCCGTTTTTCTTCCGCTTTGGAATTGTTTGTGATTGCACTTTTTGTAATACGTTCTTCATGAACTCCCACGCTTCTTGGGCTCCTTTTTTCTTTAGTCTATCTAGCCACGGGATCCTACCCATCATTTCCCTGAGCTTGCTAAAATCGGCTTTCCTGAAATCCAAGGTCCATATTTGACTATATTCTTCTTTGGCTTTCCCCAGAATCACGAATTCCAGCATTACGTGGTCACTTTCCCCCAAGGTACCGACCGCTTTAATTCCCGTGACCAATTCGTCCCTGTTAGTTAAGATCAGGTCCAGGATTGCCGATCCCCTTGTTCCTTCTTCTACTTTTTGAAAGAGAAAATTATCAGCAAGGCCCATCAGGAATTTGTTGGAGGCTTTGTGCTTCGCAGAGTTTGTTTCCCAGCAGATATCCGGGTAGTTGAAGTCCCCCATCACTACTACTTCTTGCCTCCTTGAGATTTCAGAGATTTGTTTGAGAAAGGCCTCGTCTACCACCTCTTCTTGGCCAGGGGGTCTGTAGTAGACACCTACTACTAGTAGTAAATGCACAGCTTACTCAGAGACAGTATTAGGACTTATGTAAGATAGGGAGAAATCAAAACAGGTCACCTCTTCCCACACTATAGCTTCCAGAGAGGGTGCGTCCCAGTTCATACAGGACCTTTTTGTAAAAGTATTTGGGTTTATCCCCATAATTCTCAGTGCCAGATCACTGTAACTGCATTTGCCTCACTACCCTCTTAGAATCTTTGGATTAATATTCATTTAATTTATGAACTACTTCCCATGAAAAAATCTCTTGTGTGATAGAAATATAAGTGATAAATATGTGATAAATATAAGAAATATAAGTGAACAGCAATAAAAATTATTTCAAATCCAAAATAGATAATGACTAGGATAACCATCTCCACTTAAAAGGCTTATTGAAAAAGGAAGGTTTTCCACAGGTGCCAAAAAACTCCATAGAGGCAATGCCTTTCCAATATGTAAGGGCTAGAAACCACTTTAAAGGCCATCTAGTCCAACTTCCTGCCAGTACAGGAAATCCACTACTAAAGCATCTCCAAAAGGTGGCCATCCAACCTCTGCTTAAAAACCTCTAGCAAAGAAGACTTGTCCACTACCAAGGCAGTCTGTTCCACTGTCTTAACAGCTCGTGTCATCAGGAAGTTGTTCTTGATGTTTAACTGAAATCTACTTTCTTCTGACGTAAACCTGTTGATCTGGGTCCTATCCTCTAAGGCAGGAGTGAGGAAGCTCTTTCAGCCTGTGGGCCACATTCTCTTCTGGGCAAACTTCCAAGGGCCACATACCATTGGCGGGTGAGGCCAGAGGCAAGAACGGGTGTAAATTTTACTTTTGTACAGTCGTCTAGCTTCGACACACATTCACACACCACTTTCTCTGCCATTCAGACAAGAAGCAGCATTGCCAGAGTTCAAGGACACATTCCAGCCAGACAAAACAACTACGAGTGTCAAGGACGGCCAGTGAGGGGTGTGGCGTGGGACCATTCCAAAGGTCATCTACAGAGACCTGGAGGGCCACATTTGGCCCTTAGGCCTGAGGTTCCCCACCCCTGCTCTAAGGCAACAGTAATTTGTGCCAGCCTTCAAGTACTTGAAGAGGGCTATCATACCGACTCTTAATCACCTCTAAATATTCCTAACTTGTCTCTTTCCTCATAGGACTTCACCTCCAGGCCCCCCACCATCTTTGTCTCGCTCCTTTGGACACGTTCCAGTTTGTCAGTATTCGTCTTCATCTTTTCCTGCCCTCCCTCTGTTGTTTTCTAATTGTGTAACTTGGCTTATAAGCTCTTTGGGGGCAGGGGCCTTTTTTTTCTTGGCCTGCGACATGCCGTGGTCAGTGAAGGCACTGTATAATTAATTAATTAATTAATTAATTAATTAATTAAAGGATGAGGGACAAGCAGTAGATCCTGACTGGGGCAACTGGAGACAGGCAAAGGCAAGATATTCCTTACTAGAGGGAGCACGTGAACCTCTGCATACCTACCATCTCTACTGATAAAGCCCCTTCTAGAAGCAGGTACTTCTGGATGGGAAAGGAAGGAAAGATGCCCTGGGAACATGCTAAATAACTGGTAAGCAACCACAGCAGCAATGAAATGGTGTATTCTCTCTCTCTCTCTCTCTCTCTCACACACACACACACACACACACACACATCCTCATCTTACAATTTAAGAAAAAGAAAAGTAAACTACCAGTTATTTTACATAAGCAGAAAGCAAGGACTGTTCATTTCCCCAAGTCTTCCGTCTCCCACCTACCAGTTTAGATATATTTGCAACTCTGCCATTTACAAAATGGCGATCAAGCAACACCTACTAACATCATTAATGTAAATCTGTTCCTCTCAAAAGATACTGTGTTTTTATCTTAGTCTGTACTCATTCTGGCCCCCAGTTGAGTACAATCAAATGCACCTTCTTGTAAAAGTAATATTAAAACAGGACAAAAATGCTCTGTTTTTTGCTTTTTCAGCCAATCACATTCAATCATGATCACCCAGTCATCCTTAAGTAGCTGTTATGACATTAAGAGGATGACCGCTCAAACGCCTATGGTTATAGTAATTGGGGCATTTGCTTTTTGTGGGTTGGCAGAGTGGACCTTTTTCTTCATTTGAGAGACATCAGACCTGGCCCAGAGCAACAGAGTCAGAAAAGACCAAAGGCTGACGCTTTCCCTTCCAATCCAGGGCTTGCAAAGCTTTAATGTTCAGACTTGAGCAGAATCTCTCTATGCGGAGAATTCTTCAGAGCAGTGGAGGCACCACGGGGAATGTGTGCTTGCTCTTTAAATTTGGCACATGGATGTAACAGTCAAAAGACATTCTGAGAACTCTACTGATTTTTTTCTCTTTGAGAGTGACTAGGCAAGGAATGGGGAAAATGTGGCTTTTCAGATGTTATTGGACAACTCCCATCCTCCCCTGATCATTGTCCATGGTGGCCGGGGCTGACAGGAACTAGAGTCCAACAATATCTGGAGGACCACAGGTTCCCCATCCCTGGTCTAGGCAAAAAGGATTCCCAACATTCCACTTCTAGTACACAGTACAGCCTTTTGTAACAGGATCTAGTTTATATGCAAGGCATTCTCAGTTCCTTGTCTACTTAACAAGATCTGCAAAGCCATAGGCTAGGAGAGGGGGCATAGGAGGATGTTGTGATGACAGAGAGAGATAAAAACACTCATTTTTGCATGACTGGAATGCATGACTGGAATGTAGCATACTGTAAGCATCATATCTGTTGCTCCGCCCACTTTTGTCTCTGTTGGGAGTAAAGCATCAATGCATATAACAAGTAGGGGGACAAGAGACAGAAAGGCAACGTGTTCTTCTCTCTACTGATTCCTTCTTTAGAGTAACTACTTTTTTGTTTTCTCGGGGCTTTGCTCCCCAATCCTTCTCTCTTAGAGGTGGCTTCTCCAAGTGAAAGCCTCATGGCCCTGCAATGGCCACATATACGTCTGCAGTTAAATACTACTGTATTTCTCATAAACATTACGTTTCTATGGGTACGTGCCTCCTGGAAGTTACAGTTAAGAAAATTAATGAGAAACGTACAGGCACTCTGTACAAAGGAAAAGCTAGAAATCAATTACCAAAAAATGAAAGTTTTAGTTTTTGGTAAGAGATTTGAAGGACATCGTTGGTCAATGGCAGACCATCAGTTGGAGCAATGTCGGTTATATAAATATCTGGGAATATACTTTGCGGACACTCTTTCTTGGAAAAGACACCAGCAACACATAAAATTAACAGCCATAAAAACTGCAGGAGCAATTCTAAAGTTCTATCGCTCTGTAGGAGGTAACTTAATTTCTCCGGCTCTAAAAATCTTCCAATCTAAAGTAATTCCTCAGGTCTTATACGGCGCATCAATTTGGGGTTGGGACAAAGAAACTGTTTTGTCCTTAGAGACTATTCAAACAAATTTCCTCAGGTGTTTACTATCCCTCCCTCCAGGAACATCAGCAGCCATCTTACGTGCTGAGACTGGCCTTCCTCCCCTGGGAGCGCATATTCATCTTGCCCTTTTGAAGTTCTCAAAACTAGCTGGAAGGTCGCCGGGCAAGGAACTATTGAATTTGTGCCTAAACCACCCCTTCTCCTCTAATCTTTGGGGTCCTAAATTAGAAGAACTATTATCTAGTTATCATATAACTCCTCAGGTTTTTATATCATTACCACCTAATCAAAAATTACGTGAGATTGTTTTCTGCCACTCTGAGTATTTGGATAACTTAACACTAACTAACTCTAGAGTGGCCCCATGGTATGGGAAGTTTAAGACCGGTCATTATCTCTCCCCATACCTCACGTATCCTTTTCCCAAAAGCCTCAGGCACGCGTTCACTGCACTACGCTTCTTCTCCCTCCCTAATGCAGACAGAGAGGGACGAATCCTCGGAATTCCAAAAGATCAAAGACGATGTCCCTGTGGATATAATAAGGAGGAAGACATTCCTCATATACTGCTTCATTGCACAATTTATCAGGACCCCAGAACTAAGTTCCTCAAGAAGCTTTTAGATGAATCTGAACCTCTTACAGAAGTGGGGAAAGTAATTTCCTTAATGTCTGATTCAAATTTGGACGTGACACATAAGGTATCCCTGTTTGTGTTAGCAGCTTTGAAACTACGAGCTAATTTTATTCTGAATCTTAATAACAGCTGCCGTTCAAGTCTGTCTCAGTTTTAAATTTTAGACGCTGTACAATCAGCATAGATTCTCATTGCCTTATGATGTTTTAAATTTTCCTTTATAGAATTTATTTTAAACTCAATTATAAATTTTAACATGGTAAGTTTGTTGTACATGATATATTAATTAATTTTGTGTTGGCCTTTGGCCCTGCAATTTAAATAAACTATGAGAAATATATATATATATATATATATATATATATATATATATATATATATATAGTTCCCCTGCGACTAATAATATTTTCCTTTCTGCCCTTTCACACACACTCACTCCTACCACTCAGGTAAGCCCAAAGGAAGCTTCTTTATCACAACATTCTTGACTGATCCAAGCAACCACAGGAGGGTTTCAGGGAAGGAAGTAGCCCATCTAACTGAAATCAATTGAGCAATGTAGAAGGGGGGAAACCTTCCTTTGGCCTTGAGGTCTCCTCTTTGCAAATTGTGGCATGACTCCAACGCATGGCCCTAAAGATGCCCTGAAAATCCCACACTCTCTTATCATTGTTTTTCAGGCCAATGAGCAGTGGGCATTTTTGACACGCTGTTTGAACTGGTGACATTTATGAATACATATAGATAAAAGATAATGCACAGACTAAATTCATATGTGAAATGTATGTCTGACCAAATGGGAAATCTGCAATCTCTTTAGGGTCATTACTTTTTTTAAAAAAAAACACTAAACTAAACTAAACTAGATGGTGATGATAATGATGACGACAACGATGGTTTTATACTGAAACACAAAACCATATGGCTGGAACCTTTGTATACAATTATTTATACCCAATATAAAACCTGACACTTTGCCTGAAATTTATGGGAATTCAGAAAATCTAAAATACTATTGCAATAAAACCTTATTTCTGGAATAGACCTAAATTGCTATAAAGAGATAGATTTCAAGCTGTCCACTTTATTTTTCTTCACCTAAATTCTTCATGGTAATCCTCCACTTATGCATAAAAAGAGTTTTACTGCATTGTTCAGAGCAGCGGCGTCACTAAGGGGGTGCGGATGGTGTAGGCTGCACCCGGGTGACACCATGAGGGGGGTGACACCCAGAGCCACCCCTAGGCAAGGCACCAGGAAGTGGGGCAGGCGGAGAGCTGCCCTGCCCGCACTAACACGTGAGGCATAGGGGAAGAACAGGGAAGGGCGCCACTGCGCCGGCTGGATCTCCCGCGGGGCGGGGCCTCAAGTGGCATTGCAGCCGTTACCAGGCAGGCTTAACCCTTCCTGCCCTTTCCAAGGGAGGAGGCCTGAGCCAGATGTCCATCCTGGGGGAGGGCGCCCTCTCCCTGCTCTGTCCCCAGATTGCAGGGTTCGTATTCGGGGGGGAAGCAGGGAGAGAGAGCCGTGATTTACCCAGGGCCCCAGGGGGGGGCTTTGACCTTCAGCCATAGGACAGAACCAGACCCGATCCTGGCTGGGCTCTGACGGTTTGTGGGGTGCTCGGGGCAGGTAAGAGCACTCCGCGGCACCCCAACACAGTTACCTGGGAGTAAGCCAAGCTCAGCGGGGGGTAGGGGGCACTGCTGAGCAAGCCCCCCACCACCGCGGTGCCCTTACTCGAGGGTAAGCCCCAAGCGGCACAGGCCATCGAGGGGAGGCACCTATGCTCACCGTCACTGCAGCCAATGGGGCGTCTGGCCAGGCAAGCAAGCAGCAGAGGGGGGATGCCGTCACCTGGGCTCTTCCAGGAGGGAATCCCGGAGACGAGGCACCTGGTGGGGACCCCGCAGCTGACCCCTCACCCTGGTTTGCCTCCGCCGCCGCCGTGCTTGCTTTGGAGGGTGAGCCTGTCCTAAACGCTCCCCCGCCCAGTTTTGCAGGGGCACCACCAGGGCATGCCTGGAAGCCCCCCTCCCCCCGTTGAGGCTGAGAGGTGTGTGAATTGCAACAGGGGCGAGGGGGCAGCTTTATCCCTGCCTCTTGCAGGCAGTCGGGGCAGGCGAGCCCGCCGCTGCCCTTGCCTTTCAGGGCCAAAAACTGCTTCGGCTGGGAACTTCCAGTGGTGGGCCAAGCAGAGGCGGGGATGGGAGGCACGCATTTAGAATAAGAGCCTGCCTCTGAGCGTGTATTGATGGCTGAAGAGGACAGTTCCTAAAGATCGCTGATGAAAGAATGTTTTTAGCTGTGTTTTGGGATGTCTGTAATTGTGTTCTTTAATATGTTTTCCTTCTTTTTGTAAAATGGTTTTATGAACATCAGAAGAGCCCTGTAGCTGGTTCCGGCCAAAGGGGGCCCACCTAGTGCAGCATCCTGTTGTCACAGTGGCCAACCAGATGCCCCTTGTAGGAAGCCCGAGAAGACAGCACTAACTTAGATGGCTCTTAAGGATTAGAGAAATTATTGGGAGATAAGACTTCTCAATGGCTATTAGGTATCATAGCTAAATGGATCCCCCATGTTCAGAGATAGTATACGTCTGAATACCAGGTGGTTGGTAGGACAAACAAGAGAGGGCTGTAGCCTTCATGACCTGCTTGTAACCTTCAGAGGAGACTAGAAACATTGTTAGGTCAGGTGGACCCTCCCATGATCCAGCAAGGCAAGTCTTAGAATTATGCTTCCCCACCCCCACAATTTTTGGTTCTATAGATGAGGAAAGAGAACCTCACTTTGGATTCACAGCATGCTTCATGACTACGCTTTGTCCTGGTATACAGAATCACTTTTTTTATTTGCTGATTAATGTCAGTAAATTAATGCCAAGTCTTGCTGATATCAAAACTGCTGTGTTTCTCTTGATTTGTGTTCTCTTTCTCACAAGAGACTTTTATGCTTAGAGTTGTATATAAGTAATTGCTGGATTTCATAGTTTCATACATGGGGGAATCAGTTATCACTTGTTCCTTTGTCCCAGTAGCCCTAAATGAAACCTAAGATCTCAGTGTATCTACCAATACAGGCTGTAATCCTTTATGTACTTACTTGGGAGGAAGCCCCATTGAACCCAGTAAGATTCTGGAGTAAACGTGGATAAGATTGCACTGTTAGGTCTGCTGTCTTATCTGGCCCCTCATTTTACAACAGTGCAGTTCTATGCATGTCTACTAAGTTCACTGGGATTTACTCCTAGGTAAGTATATGCGATTGCAGCCTTAATGCAGACGTAGCAGCTTCAAGCCAGCTTTCTCTCTTGCATCTCATCATTCCTTGGCTTTTGTTTAATATTCAGCCTGATGAAAAGTTTAGTGGCCTAAAGGTAGGCTTAGTCCCTTGACTGGACTGTAGCCCTAAGGCAATGTTTTTCTTCCCTTCCCATTTTCACTACAAGAAGCCCTAATCAGGTGGCTGTAGCTCACACAATTCCCATTACACAAGAGGAAAAGCAGGACCACATTTGCTGGCTCTGTCCTTCTGATGCCTACCAATCACTTGACCATAGCACTCTCCACCTCACCCTCCTGAACATGCAGAGTTCTGAATTATGCAAGGAGCATCCAAGTGTAGATCAGGCTGCCATCTTCAGATCTTCCCCCCAACATGGGTGGGGAGGAGGACCGACATAGGATATGATGTGTGGGCAGTGACAGCAAGTGCAGCTTATATCCGTATTCTATAGTGTTCTACATTGTGCTAATTGGAAACTGGATTCTGCTCAAACAATTTAGACAATTGATAGACATGGCTGCAAGAAGGCACTTCCATTTTCTATTAGCTATAGTTTGCTGTGCTATCTGAACTTGGACTACTGTGGTTAATCTTAAGTATGGTTAGTAACAACAATCTAGCTTCAAACCATAATTTATGAGGCTGGTTTGTTCTCTCTAACTGTGGTTGAGATGAACCACAGTTTAAGGGTCAGCAAACATAATAAATGACTGTTAATCTAAAACTCAAGTTTCCAATCTCACATAGGGTGTGGTTTTGTGTTTTTTGAAGAAGAATACTAACGTTCCTCAATATGTTACACAATTGTGTATACATCTAGGCATAAGGCTAGTGAGATCCAGTGCAGTGTAATGTTTGGGTTGTTGGACTATGATCTGGGAGACCTGGGTTTGAATCTCCACTCAGCCATGAAAGTTACTGAGTGACCTTGGCCCAGTCACTGTCTCTCAACCTGATCTACCTCACAGGGTTGTTGCAAGAATAAAATGGGAAGGGGAGAACCATGTACATCACCTTGAGCTCCTTGGAAGAAAGTTGAGAGATAAATGTAAGAAAGAAAATAGATAAGGCACATTCAAGACAGTATTAAGCACATTTACAATGCAATCCCAACCATGTCTACTCAGCAGGAAGTGGATAAGTGGAGTTAGGATTACAGCCTTTGTTCCCTTGCATTCAGTGGGAGAGTCACAGTGTAATTCCATACATGTCTACATAGAAATGAGCTCCATTGTGTTAAATGACATGTACTTCCAGATCAGGGTGTATAGGATTGCAGTGTTAAGACTGGACGGCTTTAAAAAGAGGATTAAAAAGATGGAGAATGGGGCTATCTGTGGCTACTAGCGATGATGGTTATGTTTTACACTCCCCTGTCAGAGTCTTGGTATACCAGTTGCTGAAAATCACAAATGGGGAGGCTGTTGTTGCACTCAGGTCCTGCTTGTAGGCTTCCCATAGGTGCCCACTGTGAGAACAGGATGCTGGCTTAGATGTGCCTTTTGTCTGATCCAGCTGGGCTTTTCATATGTTTTTGAGTATGCTTACTTGCTAATATGCACAATCTAGAGCTCTGCCTTCCATACCTGATTACTTATGGCAAGTAAGGATTGCTAGTTTATCATTTATAGATTGCTAGTTTATAGATATGGCCCTCCATGGTGCAGGAGTTCAATTCCAATGGAAGGAGGAAGTCGAATCTCCGGTAAAAGGGGTCGAGGTCCACTCAGCCTTCCATCCATCCGTGGTCGGTAAAATGAGTACCCGGCATATGCTGGGGGGTAAAGAAAGGCCGGGGACAGAACTGGCAATCCCACCCCATATATACGGTCTGCCTAGTAAACGTCTCAAGTCGTCACCCTAAGAGTCGGAAACAACTCGCACTACAAGTGCGGGGACACCTTTACCTTTTTTTTTTAGTTTATAGATGTCTATAATGGTAGCACCAAAAGAATCAGAATGAACACATGAAGCTATCTTATATGGAGTCAGATGGTGGTCAATGTTGCCAAATGTAATCTCATGCCAAGCCAAAATGATCCGCCTTCCATTTCACTGCCCTAGGCACAGGCAGCAACACTGTAGGGACAAAAGCCCCCCCACACACAAAATTCACAGGGAAGGCCTGGATTGAGAGGGTGCAGCCCCCTCCCCCCGGACCAAGGTCTTCAAGGAAGGAGCCTGGTTCGGGGGCCACCCCAAGCCCTCCCACCGGGTGGGAGAGGACAGCTTCCCTCTTGCCCTCCCAGGAAAGCAAGGCGGCCAGAGGCCCACGAGATGGACAGATGTGGGGGTGACACCATGAGTTACCGCACTGGGTGACACCAACCCTAGTGACGCCACTGGTTCAGGGTACAAGAACTAGTCAATTTCTCCATAAACCACCACAAGAACAAACATGCCAGTTTATTATAATCTCTACTGAATCCATTACCATTTTCCAACTGTACTCTAGCATGTGTCCTTTTGGAACAAACATCAGAAATGAGGGGTGTGATCCAGCCAAAGTTAAGCAGTTCCAGTTAAAACTAACAGCACTATAAAATATGTGGCCTGTTTCTCCCATTGTACTAACTGGTACTTGCAAGTACTCTGCTTGGGTTGGACTGTGTCATAAATTATTTTTAAGTATTATGGAAAGGGCCACACAGTGTTAAGCAGAGGATTTTAAAAAGCAGGTTGCAGTCCTGTACTCATCAACCTAGGAATCAGCTCCATTGAACACCATGGGGCCTAGTTCTGAGTAGGCACGCAGAGGAGAGAGAGAGAGCTTTCTTAACTTTGATCAGTAAAAACTTTTCATCTGCTCTTTCCCCCACAAAACTATGTTCTTGTTATTAACATTGTTATTACTACTGCTGCTGCTGCTGCTGCTGCTTCTACAACAACATTTGGATCTTGCTATTCCTTCAAGGACCTCTGAGAGGTGTATATACAGGGCTATTCCATTTCATCATCTCAACAACTCTGCAAGGTTAGCTGAGCTAAGCTAAAGCGACTGGGCCAAATGAAAATCTGAACAATTTCTAGGCAGCTTTGAGCTACTTTAAGCACTTCCCACTTTGTTGTTGTTGTTACATGCCTTCAACACACTGCCTGGTAACCCACCCTTTTATTCCAAAATGAATATGAGTAACAGGGAACAAACCACCTCCATCCCAATTCACAATCACCAACACAATGCTAAACCCACCCGATTCATAAGCACATTCTGAAGCAGGCATTGGGCCATAGCTCAGTGGAAGAGCATCTGCTTTGCCTGCAAAAGGTCCCTGGTTCAATCCCCATCTTCTCCAGGTAGGGCTGGGAGAGACTGCCTGAACCCCTAGAGAGCCACTGTTAGTGCAGACAATACTGACAATTTAGCAGAGCGAAGAAAATATGCTGCTCCACAGGTCAGTACAGGGCGATGTCTGTTTGGAGGTAAGAGGGTTTTTTTGGGGGGGGGGTGTTAATAGCTATGTGGTGACAAAATATGGCAATTCCCAGATTAATCATCTAGTTCAAGGTCAGGGCATAGTAATATTTTATGTTATCATGGGTGCAACCACTTGCAATTATGTAAAAAAGGTTTTTAAAGACATTTTAACATTAAATGTGGTCTGAAGATTGTTATAAAAGTATGTTCATAGCAATGACCATGATATTGTCTCCAAGACACTAATCTCATCTGTTTGAATGTTTGTTTTTAGCTCCTGAGGAAGGTGAGGCATTATCTGAAACGTGTATCATCTACAAAGCACCAGAGCCTGTCTCTTCTCTTTTCAACCATTACCTGGTGCTTTTTTCCTTCCTTGTTCCTGTTCCTTAGTATAAGGAAGCTTCCTGTGTTCTTATGAAGTGGTGATAAAAAAACACCCACTCTCTTGCTACTTGTATATCTAATTTGTTGTGAACACAATAGAACAATCGGAGACACCATAGCCACAATACGTACAAAGGAACACAAAACACACTACAAGTAAAATCCTATTCGCTGTTCCACTGTGTGTTTGATGGAGCCTTCTTCCAGGTGAGCGTGCACAGAATTGCAGCTTACCCATTAGGTATCCCATCCTCAAAGCACAATCACAAGTGCCTTAATTATTATGCAACATTTAAACAGATGAGCCACCTCTGGTTATCGCTGTGGCCAACATTGTGAGCCCAATCCAGTGGGGAAAAGGACAGAAACTGAGATCTTTATGCATGAAAGAACCCTTGATGAGCTCATTTCCCTTCAACAGCAGGAGACTGAAAAATTGTTTGCTTGGTTCAAAACACAGTTTTTAAATTATTCAGAAATGTTATCAATTTACATTTAGTTAAATAAGGACTTTAAAAAGCATGCATTTTCAGAATTCATGCAGCCATACTGGCAACATCAAGGAAGATGTGACTTGGAAACTTTGCCCAAAATTATTAGAAAGGAATGGGATGAAAGTAACTCCATAATCAGGCAAATGGTAACCTTTCTGTGATATTTATTCTGCTCTGCATGTCCCTAGTAGCCAAGCATCTCTCTGGTAACACTTACCAAGAATGGCACCTTTGGAGGAGCTTAGTAAATGCTCTGGTTTTCCCTCCCACACAATAACAATTGAACACATTGGGCATTATCCCACTAACATGCTCTGTCAGCATGAGAATTTCTGCTTGTGGAATGGGACTTTCCCCTCTCCTCCCCCATCCCCTAGAACAGATTTGGGGTGTGTGTGTTATTATTACTCAGATGGAAGGGTTGTGGGAGAAATTCAATTCAGGTCACATTTCAAGCCAAATTTATCAAATTTGCACTTTCCAAAACAATATGAGAACCAAAACATAGCCATCCTTCAAAACTCATACTTATTTGAATTTTGCAATGCAGTTTGCTCACTAAACAATGTTTACAAAAGTGTGTATGTTAGAGGAATGTGTGCATAAAAATGAAAATATGAGTGAGAATAACATACAAAAATGTATCATACTAGGACACATTGCTTGCAAAAATATGCACATTAGTCAAAACTGCATACAATATATACATAAGGAGAAATTTGCACTAAAATGCTGAAGACGTTTCATGAGGATTTTTTTTTAAAAAAAATGCAAATTGCTGCAGAAATGTGAGAACCAAATTTAAGTGTAGAAAGATGAGAAACAGAGAGAACCAAAATGGACAGATCATTCTACCCTACTCAGAGGTATGGAAAAAGTCACTATGCACATACTCTAGTACCCTAGATGTGTAAGGCCTGAGCCCTAGCACTCGGGGGCTATGTCTGGGTGAGCTTTGGCTCAAACAGAGCCTTGCAAGGATGCTGTCATTACATCACTTACTTTAGCAAAAGTACAAAATAGGCTAAGGAATGAGCCAGGCATGTGCGAATCAATAAAAGATCAATAAAAGCTGCATTATAAAGGCAGCTTCTTTCAGTGTGGAAGCAACACATGGGAGGGGGGAATTTCCAAGCGTGCAACTGGTGGCTACCCTTCATTATTCTTTCCTTTAATATGCCTCGGGAAACAGCTTGAGCTCAGCAACGGAAAAATAAAAACAGCGGCTGTGTTCCTCTGCCTCTCATAATCAGGGGAAGGAGGCTATGATAGACTATCTTTTGCTTCTCAATACTTGCTTCCTTTTCAGGAATATTTATATTTGTGCATACCACTTTACTTCAAACAGCATGCAACAACAGTGGCCTTTTATTTCCCAAAAATATATGGTTTCATATTTGCCACAGTTTTGAAAGGTAGAAAACTCCAGGGATGCCTTTTAGAACGTCAGTTTCATTTTGGATTAGAGAGCACTGGAGAGGTATGATGCCTTGAGTAATCAGCTGCTTAATTACAGGTTGAACAGGTAGCAGCAAGTAGGCATGTAAGCAAGTCCCCAGTGCAACATCAGTTCCAATAAAACAGCAGCAGTCTTGCTTTTAGATTTCTCTCCCACACAGTCTGTTCGTTCAGCCCCACAATACAGTCATATGTAGCTTCAGGTCTCTTTTGCAGTGGCTCTTAGCTAAAAATAAATAATAATCTAATGCAGGAGTTGCCAACCTGGGGCCCTCCATATGTTGTTGGGCTCCCAACTCCCACTGGCCCCAGTCAGGGTGATCCCTGACCATCACTCACCCTGACTGAGGCTGAGGGGAGTTGGGAGTCCAAAAACATTTGGAGGGCACCATGTTAACTACTCCTGATCTAATGAGTCAACAGCCATCAAGAAAACTCCTTTTGTTCATCATGAACAAGGAAGCTATACAAGAACCCAGAATAGAGAGACGACTATCTTCCTTTCTTGATACAACAAAATAACATAGTTGTAACAATATGCTATTGTTATTTTTAAGAAGAATCCTTGCATCATACTGGCGGTGCCATATCTCTTGGTGTAACAAATTCTCTCAAGTTTATCTCCCAAAGCACCTGCAGAATAGTCTGTTCCCATATCTGTTATTTACACTGTTGCCTCCTGGGAACTAGTAGATACCACAGGCATGCAGAATATCACTTGTCATAAGGTATGTCCCTTTGTGAACAATGGTCTCAACCAGAAGTCAGGCATTTAGTGCCACCAGTCCCATGCTATAGAACACTCTTCCAGCAGAGTTTTGACAGGCACCCTCGCTTTGGACTCTTGAAGACTTTTTTATGCTGACAAGTCTATGCAGTTGTTTAAAATTTTCTTCAGTAGCCCGTCATTTTAATGATTGTTCTGTGCTGCTTTTAATTTTTTTAAAATATTTTTACATTGCTGGGAACCACCCTGACATTTTATGAGAGGGCAGTCTATAAATACTTTTATAAATAAATAAATAAATAACACAATGTTCGATTCAGCTTTGGGTTGCATACATGCGCACAAAGAACCGATACAATCCATCCTTCCCAATTAACATTCTGAGCTACACTGCAATATTCTAAAAACATACGATTGAAAAATATGAACTCTTCCCTGTTTCTACAACATTCGCACTTGGGAGTCTTTTCATTTAGAAAATTGCTATAATGATTTAACTCTTTCCACAGGTAAAAGCAACATCCAGCTGGAAAACGTAATAAGGATGAAAAACTGAGACTTCCGCTTCCAGATTGGACATGTGCATTTTAATCCATATTTGACATTTAAGTGGCCCCTTTTTATTGTACACGTGGATTTCTAAACAATGCTACTGAAGAATGGGATATCTACATACGCTGTGCCCGAGTTAACTTTTTGATGTTGTAGGCAGAGCCTGAAGCTGGGCCCCCCCCGCCAGATCTGTCTTCCTGTAGCTTTGAAGTTCCCCAGCCAGAACCAGACTGACCTTCATCTTCACCTTACAGCTTTATTGGTTCTGAACAGGTAAGCCAGAGTACTTGAGAGCAGCCTAAAGTTTATTAGGTGCTTTTTGTGCTTGAATAAAAATTGCTTTGATTACCTCTGGGGTGTGTGTCAGAGTGTGTGTAAAAAAACCTGCTGAAACTTGCTCTGAATCTCCAGGCTATTGTGGGCTACAAACCTAATAAATATATAAAATACACACACACACTCCCCAGCCCAGAACTTGCAAAACGGAGCAACAGCAAGAGCATGCAGGCAGATGCAATGCTTGTCCTGCCTTTCCAGATCCCGCCCAATGTATCTTCCCTATGCTCAAGTGAGGAGGAAGAGATAGCTATAAGGGAAAGCAGCTGCAGGTATACTCCCTGAAAGACCAAGGGTGCTTCTAAACTGCTTTCGGATGGGATTCAATTGCACACGAGGAAATTCAGGTTGCACAATTATAGCTGATTGGAAGGTCTTGCCCAAGAAACCCACTTCCCCAAAAGATTGGAATTTTGTGATAAGGAAAGTGACAGGAAAATTCACCAGAAAGTGTAAGACAACACTTGCTTTGTCATAACATCATCTAACCTCCCAGCAAACAAATCAGAATTAATGCTCATTAAACAACCAACATCATCTAATCTCCTTACAAATAAATCTGGATTAAAGTTCAATAAACAGGTCATCTGGCAGAGCCCCAAGCATTCACGCTAAACATTTATCTGTCCAGCTAATTGGGCTTTGACAGATAAATACAACTGTAGAATCAGCGAGTGGTCTGAGAGGACCTATGCTTGAAGCAAGCTAAGCAGGTGTGGTTCAGATCAGTCCCTTTCATGGGAGACCACAGGGAGCCCCATAAGGACAGGGTGACCATGCTTTTTTTCCTAAAGACAGACATAGTGACAGTGTGTATAATGAGGCATCCATAAGGAAAGCAATCCAAATCACAACACGTATATACATATTGATAGTGCTTGGAATGAACTACTTCAGATTAACTAAGCCACCAAATTAAAAAAATTCTGAATGACACCTCAAAGTAGTTCCTATAATTTCCAGGTGAACTGAACATGAATTAGTTCCTTTTGCGGTGGAACTTTGGCCAATGTTTAATTCAATTTAATTTTAATTCTCACACAGCGAAGAGGAGAAACCATCTAGTCTTTACTGAGCACAGCCCCCCAATGGCATTACTTCTATCAATCTAACTTCTTTTATCCCACTAACACACAGAGATAACACCATTAAAATGTGATCAATATTGTTTTGTACTTCCCACTTTCCTGAGGAGCAGGCAGCTCCTAGTGGGGAGAGGGGTGCTATGGTGCCTTACATAATAAACTGTTTATTTACAAATGTACAGACAGAGCAGATAGGAATCAAGGAAACACTGGTGCTGGCAATACTATTTCAAAGCAGTAACAGTTCATCTCTCCCCCCCCCCAATCCAGCAAAGGAACAGAATACCTTGCAAAGTGGATTGTTCTTTCCAGCCAGAAATCTCTTAGCAACCTTTTCCAGCAAGCTCCAAACTCAGAGACGGTTTTTCATCTTTTCAGCCCACACTCAAGTAGCCTCTAGTTATTCTAGGTAAACCAAATCAAGATTGGAAAGGACAAAAAAAATCATGAGGACAGCAAAAACATGTGTAGGAAAAGCAGCTGCTACGTAAAAAAGAAAAATACAGCGGGTGATACTCAATGTTAGTCATACTCACATTAGAGCCATTAATTTTAATGGGTCTACGCATTGGATATATCACCCATTATTTTTTATTCCCAACATGTTTCAGGAAACACTCTTTCTCAAGGGAAAGTTGTCTTTAGCCATAAGTGAAGGCAGTACATCAACTACTTAAATCCGCTTCAAAACAGTGTGACCGGTTGCCTAATTTATTTATAGAGAATGGGATCCACTTGGTACCCATGCTGTTATGGAATGGCTTTTGATCCAACAGAGCCATTCACTTACAAAATAGAAGGGGAGGCCATTTTCACAAGATCCCCTCCCCCCTGCAAGCCCCCCCCCGGCCACCTTCTATCCTGTTCTGGAGGATCCCCCAAATCTCTGGTGCTGATTTCTGGGGTGAGGTGGGGCAGTGCTGGGAGCTGCAGGGGGGAGGGGACATCAGGAAAAATCCAATACCTTCCCTTTGATTAGCAGAAACCTCCATTGGATCAAAAGCCTGTCAGTCAATGTAATGGCAACAACTGGATTTCACCCACAGATTATTTATCTTGAAAAGGTTTTTTTTTGCAATACCGCCTTTCCCTTCACAGCTGTTTTCCTGTAAACGAAGCCAACCCTCACCAGTTGAGACCTCAAGTATGAATTTCATAATATTTGGGTACATCCCCACCCTACCCCATTACATTTCAATAACATTTCCCTGCTCCTGGATATTTTTAGCTGATACAGGAAGTGGAATAGTTTGTAACAAACGTTTTAAATTGTTGATACCATATTCATATTTATTGTTCCTATCCTGACCATCAGAGTTAGCTTTAAATTCAACAATTTCTCCAGACCTTGCTTAATCTAGGTTTCCAGTAGTTTTAAATTCATTTTCAAAGTCATTTGATGCTGATTCAAGAGTATCTCATAGGATCTCAAAAGGTCAATCATTTTCTTTTTCCTTTGCTCAGTTCTGGTATTTGTTCCCAGAAACTCAGATTTCATTTGGGTAACCTTGTGAGGAGATTGGTCACCATCAATGAATACTGATCTTCACCCACTTCTGCATACCAAAGAATGGGCAGGTGACTAGCAGATGAACTTCACTCCAAGAGGATAAACAAGTGGTCCAGTATCTTGAATAATCCAGAACCACTTTTTTCTCAATTTCAACTAATTTCAGTTCATAATTAATCCACTAACAATGGATTGCAAAACAGCACATGATTACATGAAGCTGCCTTATACTAAGCCAGGCAATCCGCAGCTCAATTCTACGCATGCTTTCTTTTAAGGCTTCCTGTGCTCAGTAGGGCCTACTTCCTAATAAGTGTTTAGAATTGTAGCCTAAGTCTACCTGGCCCAGTGCCATTGGTTGTGACTGGCACTGGGTTGCCAGGGTCTCAGGAAAGGATTTTCTGAGCCTGTTACCCAAGATCCTTCTTAAGCCGAGATATCAGTCACTGAACCTAAGAACTTTTTGCATGCAAAGCAAATTCTTTGTTACTGAGTTATGGCCCTGTCATATAGATAAGTACTCTACTCAGTCATCATTGGATTGTGTGATGGTTTACATGCAAGAAAGCAAGTTCAATCATTCTCAGAGGGAAAATATTTTAAAAAAACCTACATTTTAAAAAAGAAAAAACTGTATGCTTCTTCCTACAAGGCAATGTGTAAAGATAATCTTGTTCACCTGCCTCCAGGTTATTAGTTTACACATTCCGTGGTGGCATGTGGCTCTTCGATTTCAAAATTTAGCAGCCAGAGACAATACTTTTTTCTTGGATGAACCCTGCATGCGAATTACATTGCACCCTAACGACAAATTCAGATGCATTCGTTCATAAGTACAATTATCCAATATGTGCTGAATGTGACAAACCCCAGCTTGATTTAGAGCAATTGTGCAGAAGAATCAGCTAGACACCCGAAGCTATTCACTTGGAAAGAAATTCTAGCTGCTCCCAAGCGACTGCTTAAGGGTCAGAGCGTTAGCAACCATCATGGGACAGAGCCTGCATTTCAACATAATTAGATCCAGAACAGAATCAACTAGAAGGCTGCTGTCACGTTCTATTGTTGGTATGCTCATAAAACAAAAGAAAAAACCAGCAGTTATTCAGTTATCCTGCAAGCACGATGCAAGTAATTTAGGCTTGGGCACAGGCACCTACCACATGATGTCAATGCATTAACAAGAAAACAAATATCAGAAAGGAGAACATAAAAGAACCACAATAGATGTGACACTAATTGGATGGATGTAATTAGCATTTCTAGTTATTGTAGGGTAAATAGCAACACCCCACCCCAATGCCAGAAGCAGGAAGATCACCACGGTCTGCAGGGAGCATCCCCCACCCCTGACCTATTATTAACCCCAGAAGGGAAGCCTCCATTGGCATTGTGGTAAACCAGTTTCTTTAGCCAAATCCTAATGATTAGCATGTAACTTTACTTGAATAGCCTGAACAATTGTGTTCCCCATGTGACTTGATTTCTTTACTATAAACATGGGTGCCATCACATTTGTCCAAATTTTCAGCAATCTTTGGCCATCACTCAAACATGCTGGCTCAGTTTGCTGTAACACAAGTTGGCTTTAGGTTTGTGTACTCCCCCTTCACAGACTCCAGTTCTCTCCCTTTCACAGCAAACCACAGCTTGTCATTATAACCAAACTGGCAAAATATCATTTGTGCTCCAAACCAAAATGGCAAAATAGAGCAGGGGTAGCCATCGTGGTGCCCTCAAAATTATTTGGAATAGAGCTCTCATCATCCCTGACCGCTGGCTATGCTGAGTGGGACCGATAGGAGTCACAGTCTAAAACAGTGACTTCTTCTGACATGGGGTATGGTCTGAAATCTTACAATGCAGCCACCTTGCTGAAGCTAAGTGAGTTTGGGTCTGGGCAGTGCCTGGATGGAGACTACCTGGGAACCCTAAGTATACTGCCTTGAGTTCCACCATGGAAGAAAGGCAAGACGTAAATTTAATTGGTGGTGGAATCCCTGTGCCTATCTGCTCAAAAGTAAGCCCCACTCAGTTCAATCAGGCTTACTCCCAGAAGAGTATGTATCGCAGCAGTGGAGAACCTGTCAACCTCCACTTGTTATTGCACTACAACTCCCATGAGCCCCAGTCTGCATGGCCAATGGTCAGGGACAATGACAGTTGTAGTCCAACAACATCTGGAGGGTCACAGGTTCCCCACCCCTGGTGTATAGAATTGCAGCCTTAGAAACCCAACAATGTTATGGTTTGCAATTTTAGTTTGGAAGACAAGAACAAATTGCATTTTCCCCGTTTCAGTGTAAAAGCAAACTGTTTGGATGTCTGCCAGAAAAGAAGGGGGGTGTGATATGAGAGGGGACCACACATAATGCCAAACTACATCAGAGCTGGCCCATGGTTTAGCTGAATTTTGTCAACTCTGCATTAATTCCACACTGAATGCAAATCTAACACCAACCATTTAGAGCAGGATTACATCACTTGTGAGCCACTAAACTGAATGAAGCTCATCAGCTGTTTAAATATGGTGCCCTACTAGGCGTTCAGCAAACCTCCTGTTTCTGGGGCTTGCATAGAAGAACTACCATAACAAATGGATTGTCAAAGAACTAATACATGGCTGGTGGGTTGCATTCAGTTTGGTGGATCATAATTGTGTGGGCCTGATTTAGTGCAAAAATAAGCATGCCAAAATTTCCAGCTGTCAGAGAAATACTCTCATTCTCTTAAAGATGGACAGATGAGTCTATTTCTGGTCTATGTCAGTTTAGCATGTGCTCATTCATAATCTCATTCTATTGCATTTCTACATCATTCTGCCAAATAAAAATTAAACTGCATGAAAATTCACATTTCTGTAATGTATTTTATCCTAAAATACACAATTCTGTATGTATTTGGACATGTTTGGGGCATTTTTGAGCTAAGAGCTGTATTGCAAAATTCAAAGACATGCATAAATGAAAGGGTAATGGCATTCCAATTCACATTTTAATCCAGGAAGTGCAAATCAGGCCAGTTTGTTGTAAATAATTTGTTGCGGGAAATGAGTTATATATTCAATAAACCTAACAAGTTTGCTTAAAATTGTGGACCAAACAAAATCTTCAAGCATCCCTAAATTCTATCTCTAGAGCTCAGTGAATGTCAGAAGCTTGCAGACCATCGCAAAAATATCTGAGCCATCTCATCTACTTTTTAAGGCAGGATCACACATTTTACTACCCACATAGCACTCGCTCAGAAATCCTGGTTTTGACCTGTTCCATTATTTCTCAATTTATTTATTTTTAAAGGGGGCTGGAATTGCCTCAGACAATTCATATATTATCAAGCTGGATGGGATCACGGCACTGTCTTCTGCTTATGACACTCAGGAAAGTATTATGTACAATGCTGCTGTTGTATCAATACATACCAGTGGTAGAGAACCTCAAGCCCAGGGGCCAAATGTGATCCTCTAAGCCTCTCTGTTTGGTCCTCAAGACACCACCACACACCAACGCAACACATATATAGGGCCATCCCCTTCTCCTGCTCTGCTCTGCTCCCCACCCTCACTGAGTGCTTTTGCTTGGCTGGGATGTCTCCTTAAAGGGCAATTATTTATTTTATTTATTTATAAAAATATTTATAGACCACCCCTCATATAAACAATCAGGGCAGAGTACAACAAAATTTGCAAAAGCATAAAATCCCATCAAAACAACACAGATGCCTCTTGCTTCCCTGGATGGAGGAAGGAGAGTGTTGGGGATAGTACAGAAACCTCTTGATTTTTGTGTGGCTGTAATGTAACCTATTGCACAAAGTCAAGACTTGCATTCATGGCTTCTCAGCCTCAGCCACTTTTGCCTCTGGCTCCACGTGTCACTGACATGCGACCCCAAGAAGGTTGCCCTCTGGCTGAAAAATATTCCCCACCCCTGAAATATACAAAAGCCCTCTCTCTCTCTCTCTCTCTCTCTCTCTCTCTCCCACACACACACACACACAACCCCCCCCTCTATTCTACTCTCCCAACATTCAATAACCATGAGAATACCCTCACTT
Source organism: Rhineura floridana (assembly GCF_030035675.1). Taxonomy (NCBI): domain Eukaryota; kingdom Metazoa; phylum Chordata; class Lepidosauria; order Squamata; family Rhineuridae; genus Rhineura; species Rhineura floridana. Next base: position 22,019,851 of record NC_084481.1, read on the forward strand.
ATGCACATAGAGCTTCCCTGCTGCATCATACCTGATTGTCCTCATCTCCCTTGCCATACCACAAAGTCTACTCTAGATTAACTGCAAATCCAGACCCGAACTTTATAGCTCGGGTCAATATCAAACAGCTGCTGCTGCTGTTGAGTTGTCCCCTTAAATCTTCCCCCTCCTTTAAAATTCATAAAAGACCAGCTCCCTCTAACTTCTTACATTAAATCAAAGGCGCTGAACTGAAAGCACAGGATTGTTTCCACTGCGGATATTAATACATGTTTACATAAACTCAGCTCCTTTTAATGTTGGTGTGGAGTTGTTTATCAGTCCTTAGGCAGCCACTTGATTGGAAGTACCATAAAACTGTGTTTTTCAAACCAGTCAGCTGGGATCGACACCACCACAGCATCCGCCACCACCCTGTGCAAATTGAAGGAAGGGAAGGACAGTCTAGACAGCACAATAAGAATACTCCTGTATGCACTTGCATTCAGGAAGCCTAGAAAGGATGATCATAGATCATTCCTGACTGCCGCTGAAAATCCTCGCCCTCTTCCAAGGCAAAGATTCTGAAAACGTTTGGCATGCATGTTCAATGTTTGGGCCAGGGGTAGAGAATCTGAAGCCTGTGGGACCAACGTGGCTCTTCAGGGCTCTCTTTCCAGCCCTCAGGAACCACACCTCTCACTGGCCCTGCTCCATGCCCTCTAGAGAATTTTCCCCTGGCTGGAACGTGACCCTTAACTACAATAATGCCTTTTGCTTGCCTAGATGGGGAATGGAGGAACAGGTGTGTGTACAGAAAATTCTGGCTTTTGCATGGCTAGAATATGCAAATAATAATAGTAATAGTAATATCCATTACTCTGCTTAAAACTAGGCAGCACACTCTTTTAGGTGTCGTACCTTGCTTGCCTATCCCTGGAACAATTCCTGCAGATGCCCATGGATGGGGAACAAACACCAAGAGTCAGGGCTATATTCAACTAAGTCCTACTCAGAGACTCAATGAAACAAGTGAACCCAAGTTACTCATATCCATTAACTTCAACGGGTCTACTCTGAGTAAGGCTAGTATTGAAGTGCCCCAGGTTGACCAGGCATAGCTGAGGAAGGGTTTCATCTGTGATCTCCCAAAACCAGTTCTCTCGAATCCCACTGAGCACTCTGCAGAGGGTCACACTCTCTTTACAGAAAACAGCATCAAGGTTAACACTGGTGTACCTAGCACTTTAAGGACTAATAAAAGACATTGTTGCCTGAACCATGCTGTTTACAATATACAAGCTGTAGCTTTGACTGGAACACAATGTGTTTAAGGATCACAGCCAAGGTTAGATAACAATCACGGAATACAGGAGATGACTGAAGGCAAAGATGCACAGCAGCTGGGAGAGAGAAGGGGAGAGTGGTATGACTTTGTTTTCATGTTGTGATCAACAGGCTGTTTTCATTCTGAGGAAGTTATTCATATTAAGTTGTCAGAAAGCAGAGGTACCCCCATCCTGTTATCACTACTACAGCTCATGGGAGCATCCTGATTTCCTTTTGAGGCATACAGGACTATATTGGTGGATTATGAAATTATTCTGAAATTTTGAAATTACTTGGGCTGCATTCAGACATGGGGTTTATTGTCCTAGTTTTACTGATTATAATGGCAGCACTTCTGTCCTGATTTCTAACATTCCTTTCACACTGCAGTCCCTGTTGCATTATGGAACTGTGGCTTTGGGGCCGATATACCACCATGTCACGCTAAATTTCATTCACACCAGTGGGCATTTTGTGACCCAACAATGAAAGTCATTGGACATGTCGCTACTCCCCCACCCTTTCTGCACATGTGCACTTCTGTTTCTTCCATGATCCCCCCTGAAAGAACTGTATGCTGGCATACCACCCCAAATTTTGTCAGTTTTCTCCCACGATTTTCTGGGTTAATGAGGATGCAAATGGATAATTATGAGCACTAAACTTCCACTATATTCCGCTAGATTTCCAGAAGTGGCTTTTATTTATTTTATTTATTTATATATTTATTTATTATTTGATTTATATCCCACCCTTCCTCCCAGTAGGAGCCCAGGGCGGCATGTCATGTAAAAGCTCAAATAAAATGTGGAAATTAATAGATAAGGAAATGTTGGGAAAGTATAATAAACTGCTGTCTGAATGTAGCCTTGGGGAATGGATATAAGATATAAAAAAGTACAGCTATACATACTAGAGTTTATTATTCATTATCTCACAACACTCTGTGCAGAAGGTTTGCCTGCTTACAATGATGCCACATATTATTGTTTTACTATGACAACAAGTGAGCATAAGGGTCACCCTTCTAAGAGATACATGTGTGCATAGCTCAAAGGAAGCTTCAGATGCGCACTTATCACAATGTACTCCATGGGTTTTATGTGTGCTACTCTCCACCAACGAGACATGTATAATCCTGAAGCACCTATTTCCAACAACCTGCTTAAAGTAACACACCATTCTTCTCCCAAAAAGGTATTTAAGTGATCTCACATAAGGGTAGCCATAATTAAAAGGAGAGTAGAAGTCCATGAAGAACAGTTGCTGTTCACACATGCATGTACATCACTTCATTTCTCTACTCTTAATTATTGGCAGCTGAATGTACAAACCAAGTCCATTGAAAAGAGTTGCATCTGAACTGATAGAAAAAGTACTGCCTGCAATGTATCTCAGGTCCCTCCAGACATCCTTTTTATTCTGCATTCATAATGATTTACGCCCATGATGCTGTTCAGGAGGTCATACGTGATCCAGCTTTCAAAACTGTATCTGCAAACATTTTGGGCTGATCACACTGCTTCACTTCCAATTAGTGCATATCCCATAACTTCCTGCTGAATCATGTAACATTTTATACCAGAAATGTTCTGGCGTATTTTTGTCCCACTTTTGTTGTGCTACAGCCCCTCTGCACAGCGCTAATGTGGTAGCATTGGGGAAGCATGCCAGCACAAACGAAAGCAGAATAAATCCACCACTACTGCACTATTATTTTCCCAAGAAGCAGCACTCTGGAGGGGCCCTCGCACAGTTCATTTATACACACATGCAAGTTGTACTCAATATTACAGCCACCAGGTCATGAACATGCATATGGGAATCAGCCCTTCGATGTGTTTATGAGCAGGGGGGGAAATCAAGAGTTCCGTCATTCCTTTAGACAAGCTAATCATCTTTTATTGTTTTTGCGAAGTGTTTACCAGTTTCCAAGATCACAATGTGTTTCTTGGATATTGGGGCCCAAACAAAACCAAGAGCTGTATGGATGTTTTGAACCATGGCACTTTCATTAAAGACTTCATTTCTCTGAGTCATGCTTTTGAAAATCTGCCAGTATGACGTATGCCTCTATACAACACTTTGATGACAGGGGTCGAACAGTGGCATGTTTATCTCTTTGGTCACTTGAGCCAAGAACAATGTTCTGGTCACAAAAGCTACGAAAACAAGCAAAATATACAGGGGTAATGAAGACACAAAGAACTCTTTTGAATCAGCTGTTGACTTAGGACCCCCACATTTACTATGGGGATGCTGCCAAAACCAGCCTCCCCTGGGTGAGAGAACACCAAGCTAACCATAATACGGATTAGTACTTATAACAGGATGAGAGAGTTCTACACAGTCAACCTCTATGCTTGTAGCTGCTGTAGGGATGCTTGAAGAGTTCGGTTCTGTGAATTCTGATCTGAACTAAATTGATCTCCTGTGATAACGGGCAGATCCAAATGTAATTATTTTTTGGATTTCACATTTCTCCAAATTTCACAATACAGTGCGGTTAACAAAACCACACCAAAATACATTTAAAATGTGGATGTTAGAATATATACTGAGATAATCTACATTTTGTGCTATGTTGTGCTACTTATTTAAATACAAATTTTCTTATGGGTTTTTTAAAAAAATAACTTGCAGATAAATGCAGAAATGGAATGGTACATCTTTTGTAAAAGAACACATGCAAAACTGATCCATTCATGCCTATTCACAACCCCATGGCCAAGTTTCATGCTGTAAGTATTTCTACCTATTCCAGAATCCATTCTGCAAGAGCATCCCATTTGAAGAAGTAATCGGTACTGCTGCGCCTGAAAAATAAAAAGTTGCTTTTGAACCTAGACTGGAGTTGGTTACACACTTCAGGTGAAATGGACTTTTCCACAGAAATTATTTATTTGGTGATAAAGTTTAAACCACAATTATTCCATTAACCATGCATCGCAAAAGTGTCTTTTGGTTCCCCCCCCCCACAAAAAAATTAGCCCATAGTTATTCTTTGCTGATCTTTGCCTTGAGCTCCCCTCGGCTGGATTCATATTTGTTTTACTTTTTCAGAGACAAAGAATTCTTCTTCTTTGCCTGACACATTTTGAGCATCCTGGAAAAATCTGGGTAAAGTAACATGCAGCCTGGTGGGAGCCATGAATTTTGTTGTTGCTATGTGCCTTCAAGTTGATTACTCCACACATATATAGATGGACATGATTCCACATAAATTCTATAATGCCTACATCAGCACACCCACATCAGGTCTGCAGCTGCACGTGCACTTACTTGGATCCTTGCTCCCTAAGCAACTGTTTCTCTGTTGGAAGTAGGGCTGCCAGGTTCAGGACCTGAGACTCCAGGCCCAGCCTCCAACAGATCTTCTGTATCTTTAAAAGTTGTGCAGGGGGAAGGGAGAATTCCACCTTGTGGTTTTTCCCATTACAGCGTTGCAAGAACACCTGCACTTGGCTGACTTTCTCTTCTCCTAAAGATACAGGATCAGTCCCAGGCCTTGAACCTGGCAACCCTAGTTGGAAGTCATACTAGCCTTGTAGCTTTGCTCCACCCCTCCCAGCCACTACTGGTCACCAAATTGGATCCAGACCTGCTCCTTTGTAAAAGAAAACTAGCGGAGGCTTGGCTGGAGGAAAGGTGGGAAGCAATTTTCTTTTATTCCTTCGTGTCCCTGAAGTCCCCAGCACCACTTCCCACACTTTTCCAGAGGACCTCCCAACCCCCCAGGATGCACAGAATGCACAGGGTGCTGCTGGGGAAAGGAAGAATTGATTAAAATTGTTCCCCAGTCCCCTGCCTCCACCGTGAGCAAAATACTGCTTGTTACTAGCCTAGTTCCAATCCACTATCTTTTCATGTACCTACATAAAACATTCCCATTCCCTCCACAGACTTTCTTTACAACAAAGCATCTGTTTTCCCACTGCCTGTTCCTGCTTTGCCCACTGGCACTGCACACCTCTCCTTGGTCCTGCCAGTCCTGCTATTGGTCTATCTAGAGTGCTGATAAAAATGACCTCAGTATGCCTCTCTGACCTGTGGTTTCCTCTCACTCCTTCATCAGATGCTTCAGGTCAGCAATCAAACTAGAGAAGGCCCAAGCCTCTAATGATGCACATGGCTCTCCTCCCAGTGAGAGGCCCTCACCCTGTTAAGAGTACAGACCTCATTGGTGCATGATAGTGAAGTTGATACATACAAAGCAATGTAGGATTGTTGTTTGTTCTATTTGGAAAAAGTGCTTTTGAACAAGGTCCTTAGAAAAGGCTTCCCCAACCTAGTGCTGTCCTTATGTTTTAGACTACAACTCCTCTCATCCCTACCCAAAGGCCACATTGGTTAGGGCTGATGAGAGTTGTAGTCCAAAACATCTGGAGAGCATTAGATTGGAAAAGACTGCCCTAGAACATTTTGTATTGCCTGCACAAGCTATAGTAGGATGAAAATGCCAAGGATCCAAGAAGATGACTTAGATGTGGCTGCAAAAAAGGCAAATGCTATATTAGGCTGCATTAACAGAAGTATAGTTTCCAAATTGCGTGAAGTATTAGTTCCCCTCTATTCAGCACTGGTTAGGCCTCATCTTGATTATTGCCTCCAGTTCTGGTCTCCGCACTTCAAGAAGGATGCAGACAAACTGGAACAGGTTCAGAGAAGGGCAACAAGGATGATCAGGGGACTGGAAACAAAGCCCTATAAGGAGAGACTGAAAGAACTGGGCATGTTTAGCCTGGAGAAGAGAAGACTGAGGGGAGATATGATAACACTCTTCAAGTACATGAAAGGTTGTCACATGGAAGAGGGCCAGGATCTCTTCTCGATTGTCCCAGAGTGCAGGACACGGGATATCCGACACTGGAGGCATTCAAGAGGCAGCTGGACAGCCATCTGTCGAGAATGCTTTGATTTGGATTCCTGCATTGCGCAGGGGGTTGGACTTGATGGCCTTATAGGCCCCTTCCAACTCTACTATTCTATGATTCTATGATCTCCCACGTCTATAATAAGAGTATATGGGAAACAGATATCAAAGTTGACCCACACTGCTTCTGAGAAGTTACCAAAAAATGTCAATGAAAAATTTTGCATTATTTTTTATTGCTAAATTTCACAATATCCTCCTGAATTTTAATTTTAATGTGAAGTAAGTACAGTAGCAACATTCCATCTGTCATTGTTTCCCCCCCTTGCTTAAACACCAAGCAAATGAGGTATCTGCTTCCTTTTGCGTTTCATGAATACCTCAGGATTGGAAAGCCAAAAAGACTCATGGCTGAGCCTGGAATGATGGCCAAGTCACACAGGTGAATTATCTCCCCGTTATCCCTCCCAATACATTCATCGCCTGGAAAAAAATCTATTGTAAGGAAGCTTGGCTCCCAAGCCTTAGAACTCTGCCCTGAGTGGCCACTTTAAATGTCAAGAGTCCATTGCCAATAGACTGTGGCAGCAGTTGACCAATGGTTGAGGAAGGGGCCCGAGAGGGAGGTGGAACTGCAACCACAGTTCTTCTCAAAAACCTTGCAAATAACCATGTAAGTAAATATCTGTTAATGAGAAGCAGCCTCTTGCTCTGGAATTCCTGCTCTGCCCAACAACACTATGAACAGGTGTGCAACAGATACACTCCAGCTGCCATTTCCACGACTGTATGAGTTAAAGTGAGCAGAAACTGTTATATATTTGAGAAAAGGGGGGCACACACCTCTAGAAAACAACAAGTCAGGGACAAGAGCTTGAAACTGTAACATCTACAGACAGTTTTACCCACACAGTCTATAGCTGCCCATGAATTGTGTTTGGTCCTCTTATCATCTGCACTTAAACCTCACCTCACAGTACAGTGTAGCCAAGGGGTCCAAATGAGTCTCATACAATGTTCAAGGAACACTCAACAACAGAAACTCAATGGGCATCCTTGTAATTATTTCCATATGTTAATAACTGTGCTTTACTTGTGTGCGTGCACACAAAAACAAGCTTGTAGTCCATGATGCATTCTTCTTAACGGCTCCTTGTATCTGGCAAACTTTACCATCTCTAATGACGTTCAAGACCCTAAAAGGGTAATTGAAAGGGTTAACATTGGACTAACAGTTTGATTCCTTGCAGGTGTGTGTGGGGTTTTGGAGGGGAGGTCTTTTTAGCTGCAGTTATAGAAGTATTTTGTAAATGCTTGCATTGTACGTGTGTTTTAATAAGATGTACCTTCAATAAGATGCTGTAGGATATCCTCACTTGTCTAACACAAATGCTTCTGTTCAGGGTTCCAGACAACTGTCCATTCCATTCTCCAGAATACTCCATTCCATTCTCTTCCCCACTTTTCTAACAGATATTCAATATTCCATGGCTACTGGGCATGCTCAGACCTCCTTGGGCGCTTTTAAAAAAACAACACTGTACTTCTGCAAACCTGTTTCACCAGAGCATGCTGCTCTTTCTCTTGTTTGTCAGCAGTCTCTCCGCCGCTCCATTTCTGTCAGCCCTCACTACCGGAATTTGGTATGAGTGATGTTTCCTATTTAAAACAACATTATTTTAACGAAACCTGTTGGACCACCATTACCTTTTATTTGCAATAAGAGCAATGATCTGTCTCTTCAGTCAAGAGTTAGTTTTAGTTACGAATGTATAGCTCCAACCTAATTCATCACTTCAGGCCCCAGACTTAAGATAATAAAAGTATAGTATACTGGAAAGAATCTTTCTTTTTATACTTTCAGATTTTGAATGCACATTAAAAAGAAAATCCCACCCATAAAGCATGCAAACTGCCCTCTGCCTCCGGAAACAAGATATTGAGAGGGAGGAAGAAACATATGTTCTCGCCTATATTATTGCTTTTCCAAACAAGCCAACCGTATGGATATAATTTGTAAAAATCTGAGTCATGCTGTTGTTACACCATTCATCATAATTTATGATTTGCAAGAGGGAAAAACACTTCCAAATTACTGGCCCACTTCAGACGTCACATCAACTCATAGTGAAAAACACACTATGGTTTAATATGAACACAAGGTATGCTGGTGTACACTGCGCAGCTCAAATGTTTTTGTCTGCTGCACTCCTACTGCTCCCATAGTACCAGAAAACAAGCCAGACCCTGGCTTTTCATAATTGCCGAAGCTGGGCTCACAGCTGGTTCCTCTCCAAACAGTGGTAACCAAAGTTTTTTTTCGGCTTACTGCTCATGGTTTGTTTGGAGGAAACAAACCATAAGCCCAGGTTCAGATGTCACAACAAGCCAGACCCTGGCTTGTTTCCCGGTGGTGTGGCAGCAGCACAGCTACAGGGTGAGTGAAGCAAGCACTTATGAGCAGCACGCACCAGAACAATGCTCATTCATATTAAACCATAGTTTGTTTAAACAATGGTTTAAATTTGCAAACCAGGCCACTGTGAACTAAACCTTTGATCTTTGAAATCCAGAGGCCCAACATTTCAAACATTTTAAGAAGGGTCTTCACAAAATCGGTCAGGAAGAGCTCAGACATTCCATTCATTTTCCTCTTCTTCCCTGCCTACAGAGATTTCTGGCTCTCTTGTTAAACACTGACTTAAAAACAGTGAACCTGAAGTGTGGAATTCTACACCCTGTATATAAGTCCTTCCTTCCTGCACCTTATCTTCAAGCATCCCAGCAACCACTCTTCCCCAGGCTCCCACATGGGGCTCTACTCTTATGTCTGTGTGGGAATAACCAATACAGCATGGACCTGTGGAAAAGTGGGCACCAGGAAGCTCAGTACATAAGACACAGGAGGCCTTAGATGGATGTGAAATTCCCGGTCAACTCACAGCAGAGGTTGTTAGTGCTGGAGGGTCACACTAGGATCTGTTCTATGCTTTGCTCTCACAGTGTTGCAGGCGAGATCCTGGGTACTACCTAGAGCAATTACAAATTCTAATACACATTCTGTTCAGCTGGTATAGCACAGTGGGGAGGAGAGCCTGGCTGGGAGTCCAGAGTCTGTGAGTTCAAATTCCCACTCATGTCTCCTGGGAGTCAAGAGCCAGCTAAAGATCACCCCCACAGTGAGTGGCTCAGGGGTTACGTGCTCTGCCATCTGTGCAGCCGTGGGCAAGCTGCATAGTCCCAAGGAGCCCAGTTGCCCCCAGTTTGCAGTTGCGGACAAGGAAGGGGCTGGCTTGTGCAGCTGTGGCAAGCTGAGCAAGCCCTAGCCAGCTGGGGAGGACTAGCAGCAGAGGGAGGCAATGGTAAACCCCCTCTGAATACCATTTACCATGAAAACCCTATTCATAGGGTCGCCATAAGTTGGGATCGACTTGAAGGCAGTCCATTTCCATTTCAAATCATGCATATTCAACACTATTGCACATATATATACAATGGAGTAATTTAAAAGGCGTCCAAAGAGCAGCAAAATTCAGAACACACACTGCTTGAAGGAGCTAACATCACATTACGCTCTTGATCTATGTATGAGCGCCAGCATAATGTTCAATCATCTTAAAAAACCTCCATGATATTTATAACATTTCCGAGCAAATATAAGATACACAGCAAGGCAGCCTTCCATGCCAGCTGCCTCCATCCTCAGTATACCTTCAACTTTTAAAGGCAGTGAAGGTGATAACACATCATCTGTACAGTCTGAAAATCTACACTACACTGATATCAGTAAGGTATTATTGAAAAACATCCCAGTGACATTAACAGACATCTGAAATTACTTTTTAAATTGGGCAGGGGAGGAGGAGAGAGAGTGAGAGACACAGACGCAGTGCTGAGTTTGGACCAAAAAGTGAGGATCTTGGAGTAAACAATCCTAACATAACTGCTTTCATTTCACAAAAAGAAACTGAACTGTCCTTACCAAAGTCAAAATATTCCATAGACCTGAACTTGAAAAGTATGAATAATACTATTGCTTTATGTCACTGGAAGACAAAAGGATGACTATGGGCTTTTTAAAAGATGGCAATATCTAAAAGTTGTCTACTTTTAGCTACTCAAGAAAATGTAACCACACTGATGCATTCTTTTTTTTAAAAGAGCACATGATAGATCCAAGAGCCAAGCTAGCTGGTACAGTAAATGTGTGGCTGCCACAGAACACATCTGCCACACATCTGGTTCTCTCCTCCCCAACCATCATTCCCTCTAACAGCAATCTCAGATAGCGAGTACAGCCAAAACAAAAAGGATATATCAGCATGTTTGGTGGAACCCCAAGGTTTGCAGAAGTACAAAAGGGAGGAACAAAAAAACACATACCAATGAGGACTGGGCTTGCTCGGTGGCTGCAGAACGTATTGGACTTGGACATAAAATGGGGAGGGGAGAGAGGAACGGAATGGAGTATCATGGAAAAGGCATTGCTAGTTGGCTGGTAGGCTCAATTGATTTTATTCCAGGTCCAGGTTGCAATTTTTAGCAGCACTTACCTTTATTGTGACCAGTGGAATACAGGGTGCATCATCACATCACAGCACATGTTGTGCTAGACATTACAGAAGGGAGGCACTAGATAGGGAATTATCATTGTTGGTGACAGCCTCACGTTTACAGTAACATTTAACTTGATGCTAAATTAGACGCTGACAGATGCAGCTTCTTAATCATACTTTTTGCTATGCAGATGAAAGAGTAAGCTTCCCAAATCATTAATCTCTAAAGAAAGTACTTCCCAAACATCCCCTCACAAGTTGATTGACAAGTAAAAAAGAATACCAAAACCTGGCATTTCCTTACCAACTTCAGACTCTAGCAGTAGGAGCAGTGAAATGTTATCTTTTTTTGCAATCTGCATTCCTCCAAGCATTCTTACTCCCAATATTCAAAATATTCCGGGTGGGAAGGGATAGCAGAAAAGCGGAGTTTAAAGAAAAAGATTTCTTCAACATGCAGGTGGGGATGTTCATGTCACATATACAGCCCTTGCTGTTGGCGAGCCAGAGATTTCTAGCAACGGACGTTTCACTCCTGCAGCTTGGGGTAACGACCAGATTGTGGATAAGCAGCAACGGTTCAGGATCTGGTAGCTGGCCTTGGGCTATTCCTCACATTACCTTTAGTGGCACAGGAGCTACTGCTGCATAGTCTCCTCTTGCAGCACTCAGTCATGTCAGAAGGCTATGGTCACATGGGCAGAGTCAACACTATAGCCTCTTTCCCTTGCCCACTTTGTCCACTCCGGAACTAAGAGCAACACTGATGTGGGAAGAAGTCACAGTGTGGAGTTTTCTCACGTGACCACAGGCTTCCAACATTATCAAACAGGGCAGGTTGAAGCTGCACTCCTAATTTTTATTCCTCGGTGTCAGTGCTAGATCTTAATCCTGGGGTGGGGAACCAGAAGCCTTTCAGGTGTCGTTGGGACTCCAACTCCCACCAGCCTCAAACAGCATGGCCAGTAGTTAGGAATGATGGGAGCTGTAGCTGGAGGGCTTCAGTTTCCCCATCTCCGTCTTAATCCTTATGAGACTATTTTTTATTTTTTTCCATTGTCCAAGTGCCCCTACCTACATTTCCCAAGTCTCACCAGCTCATATCACCCTGTCTTTTAGCATCTGGAAGACTTTTGACTAACATACCTGGAATATTCTTAAGGAACTTCCCCAATAACGGAAGGAACTATGGGGTTGGCTCCTCCAACAATGAGCTTCTGACATTACAGAGTAGCACAGAAAGGATCCAAAGTGCAAAAAAGTGATGCACTTTTTCCTCCCTTAAGAAAATTTAAATGTACAGGAATATATTTGATTAGGGCCTAAAGCCCTAAACCAACATGCTGAAAAGGAAAGCAGAGTGTATTACAAAACATACAAAACTTAAGTATAAAAACAGAAGGGTGAGGATCCTGTGTGCAGAAAAAGCCTAATTGAAAATGACACAAGCCCAGTATCAAAATTGCGAACCTGGAAATAAATGAGGTCGAGTATATTGACCCACCTTCCCCAATTATCCGTGCTGCTACTGGGCAAGAAGAAAACAGGTGGGGTAAGGAAGTGATTTGCAGAATTGTCCCACAGACATTAACTTCTTGTAAGGACCCACACAGTAACTCCGAATAAGTCATTCCAATGCCTAACATGTGATAAGCTTTCTCTAAGTTTAGTATCACTAGGGGATCCCAAGGAACAGATGCATCTGGATATCACTACATTAATTTCTTTATCACACCTGAAAACAAAGAGCGTGCCAGGAGTACAAAAGTGATTCGAATCACTATTCTGAGCACACAAATGCTCTCTCTGATATGCCTGGAAGTCTACTTCCACAAAATAGAGAATTTTACATTACAAATTTATTTTGTTTGACGTGACATCTGCTAATGTTTGCTTCTACACCCTAGCAAAGACAAACATTTCACCCTTGGACATAACTGAATGCGAAAACGTTTGAAAAGAGATTATTTCTTCCTTGAAATTCCCTTGACAACAGCTGTTGAACAAGATTTTAGAGGTTATAAACCCATCCTCAAAGTGGGATTTACACAGAAGGAAATTAAAAACAGGAAAACAGAAACTAAATACCTACAGTTTCTTGTGGATATTTGCACATAGACAGAGGGAGGGAGGACGAGAGAGAGAGAGAGAGAGAGAACAAAAATCACATGTCTGGATTTTAGCTTCTCATTTCACAACTCGATGGGAACAGTACTGCAGAACCTTCCTATTTGCTCCCAATAATGACACTTAAAAACGGGGCTATCGAGGGGCTCAGGCCATTTTCACTGGAATAGTTAGGAACACAGGAAGCCTTATACCAAATCAGGTCATTGGTCCATCTAGCCCAGTATTTACAGTGACCGCCAGCAGCTCTCCAGGGTTTCAGGGTGGGGGATGTCCAGAGATTGAACCTAGCTGGGACCTTCTGCATGCAAAGCAGATGCTCTGCCACGGAGACATAGCTCTTCTGCTTTCCTTTTAATTGATGTGCTTAGTACATTTATTTCCCCCCTTTCTTCCATCATGGAACTAAGGCAGTATACATGGACTTCCTGTGCAGGAAGTCCATGTCCTGGGACCAATCTGCTGCTGTGAGACAAACACATGGTCTGTGAAGAGTGTGTATGCATCACCTCATAACATTTTGTTTGTTTATTTTTAATTATTTTTATATCCCACCCTTCCTCCCATAGGAGCCTAGGGCAGCAAGCAACTTAATGTGACTACCTGAAAGCAAACTATCACACTCATAAGTTAGGATTTATAACACCAAACTTCTGTTTCAGAGAGTGCAAAAACACTCTGTTGTAAGTAACCAACCTCTCTAAATGAAGACTACTATTCAAGCATTTTTCAGTGTAAAAACAGTCTTGTCAGATTTCTTATGAAGGGCAAGAATGAGTTCCAAACAATACACAGGAAAAACCAGGACCTCATTAGCCAACAGTAACATTTATAGTGGACCACCACAAAGGGCAAAGTAAAGCTAACGTACTAGAAAACTAGCACTGTTCCATTGATCAGCAGCTCTGAACATCAGCCCATGGGGATCAGATAGAACATATTCAACATTTTATTTTTATTTTTTGTGACATTTATATCCCACCTTCCTCCAAAGAGCTCAAGATAGCATACAAATACGGTTCTTTCCCTCTTGATTTCAACCTCACAACAACCCAGTAAGGTAGGTTAGGATGAGAGACAGTGACTGGCCCATTTGAATCCTGGTCTCCCAGGTCCCATTCTAACACTCAGTCTAACCACTACACTCTGGTATAATGAACATCTGGCCTAATGAAATAGAATTGCCAACTTTTCACAGAATCATAGAATGGTAGAGTTGGAAGGGGTCTATAAGTCCACTGAGTCCAACCCCCTGCTCAGTGCAAGAATCCAACTTCAAGCATTCCCGACAGGTGGCTGTTCAGCTGCCTTTTGAATGCCTCCAGTGTTGGAGAGCCCACCACCTCCCTAGGTAATGGGTTCCATTTTTGTACTGATCTGTAACAGTTAGGAAGTTTTTCCTGAAAAGGTTCAACTGAAATCTGGCTTCATGTAACTTGAGCCTATTATTCCATGACCTACACTCTGGGACAATCGAGGAGAGATCCTGGCCCTCCTCTGTGTGACAATCTTGCAAGTACTTTGAAGAGCGCTATCATATCTCACTACAGTCTTCTCTTTTCAAGGCTAAACATGCCCAGTTCCTTCAGTCTCTCCTCATAGGATTTTGTTTCCAGTCCCCTGACCATCCCCATTCCCCTCCTCTGAACCTCTTCCAGTTTGTCTGCATCCTTCTTAAAGTGCAGTGTCCAGAACTGAATGCAGCACTCAAGATGAGGCCCAAGAGGGGAACTAGTAGTTCACATGATTTCTGTTAATGCATCCTAAAATAGCATTTGCCTTTTTTGCAGCCACATCACATTGTTGGCTCATATTTCGTTTGTGATCAACAACAATTCCAAGATCCTTCTCACTTGTAGTATTGCTGACACAAGTATCCCCCATCTTATCTGTGCACTTGGTATTTTTTCCCTAGGTGTATTACTTTGCACTTATTCCTGTTAAATTTCATTCTGTTGTTTTCAGTCCAATGTTCCAGCTTATGAAGATCACTTTGAATTTTGTTTCTGTCTTCCAGGGTATTAGCTATCCCTCCCAATTTATGTGTTTGCTTGCTTGCTTAGATTAGATTAGCCTGCATTTCAGCCTGAAGTTTCCCTGGACAAAATATTGGCTCCCTGGGTATGTCAACAACAGAGTAAGAGCAGGATCTCAAGGATCAGAGACCAAATCAGAGATGGAAGTGGTGCAGTGATAAGAATAAGAGGAAAAAATCTGTCAGACTCTGACTACTGACTTTTTTCATATCCAGATATTGTTTACCTGCTAGGATGCCATTTTGTTGTTATGACCAAAGGTGTAGTCATCTGGGGACACAGTGGGTCATAGGCCCCTTATTTGGGGGGGAGCATGGCCCCAGCATGGTCCCTATGTCTCTAGCATCCCATGGACCAATCAGCATGAAAGGGCAGCATGTTAACCGGTGAGAAGAGTCCTCTGGAAGCTATCGTTATTCTTGCTGAACCTCAAAAAGAATACCCTCATCCTGCATTCATTTCTCAACAGAACTCCAAACAACATAACAGACTGAAAGCTCATGTTATTGTATAAATGTAGACGGATGTATAATCTTAGAAGAGCATGGTGTGACTATCATGAAAGACCCTGCACTTCTGAATTTGCCACTACACTACAGGTTATGACCAGTCAAATAATGGTTAAATATCTAATCTTACTATGAAGAGAGACACTGGAGGGTCTCACACCTCCTGAAACAAATGCTTATTCCTGCTCAGAATGATTCCACTCACACCCCAAGAAATATTGTTCAACACTCCAAATATAAAATGCAAGGATTTTACCACAGAAGTTTTAGATGACATATAAACCATACCTCTGGTTTAGTAGTGAAGTCATTCTTCTTCAGCAACCTCACTACAATTCCCAGAATTCTTTGGGAGAAGCCATAACAGTGGAACTAGTACACAGCCAACAGAATGCCTGTAGCGTAGACTCAGCAAACACATTTCTCTTCTGATGTCCAAGAAGGCTACAGCATACAAAACAAAGTGCACTGAAATTTCTTCCATACTGTAACAGGTTCTCACCCTGTTGGAATGGGTTGACAAGTCAGACGGGCCACTAAGTTTTCCAGCTTTAGGTCTTAATAAAACAAAATGGAGTTTCTTCCTTCCCTCTCTCTTCAGTTGTCTGGAGAAGAGATGCCCTCCCTTCACGGTTTGCATAATGTTTCACTGTAAGCGTTATCAAACTACATTCATGCTCATTAGTGCTGAAGGGACAGATGATGAGGTCGTAGTAAACAGTGGTTCAAATAACTGCAGAGAGCGCACCAGCATTTGTATTAAATTTCTTTCCTAAAAGAAACCGATTTACAAGAGATGGAAAAGGTGTAAGTCTCTCCTTTCTCCATCTCACCCCTGGAACTGCTCTTTTTTGGGACCAACCCCAGTGTAAATTCTGCCAGCTTAACCTTGACCAGCTAAGCCCCAGCTGAGCCAGCATATCCCTGGCTGAACTGGACTGAGGGAGTTATACCAGCATAGCCCCAATGGAGCCGTAGCTCAGCTGGAGCAGCCTAGGATCCATCTGGGAGCCTGCTGGATCAGGCCAGTGTCCCATCTAGTTGAGCATCCTGTTCTCACAGTGAGAACCAGATGCCTATGGAAAGCCCACAAAGCGGACCTGTGCACAACAGCACTCTTCTCTCCAGCATTTTCTAGCAACTGGCATTCAAAAGCACACTGCCTCTGACTAAATAGACAGAGCATAGCCATCCTGACTAGTAGCCATTAACAGACGTATCCCCCCATGAATTTGTCTTACCCTCTTTTAACCCACCTATGCCAAGTTTGCTCATTCCAGAAGATCTTGGGTTTGGATTGTGTTGTAAGGGTGTCCACATGGAAAAAAATGTTTCTGTTTGTCTATGAGCATTGACAGAGCTTGGAAGATTACTTTTAAAAAGTAATAAATTACCGTTACAGTTACATGGCCCAAAAAAGTAGTAATTACTGTTACAATTGCTCTGAAGTAACTGATTGCTTTACTTTTCCTCCAAAGTAATCACTACAATTACATTTCAGTTACTTTAAAAAAAAGCCTACAAGGTGCTGGCCTTGGCTGCTGCCTAAAACAACATTAAAAATAAACAAACACATACAGAGGTAGTAAAATAATTATTTTTATTCATAAGATAGCAATGGTGGTCTCTCCACTGGTAAGAGTGGTGGGGAGGGAGGCAGAGGCCACTACTCAGATCTTTGCACGCCAAACCAAATGCAACCCCCCACCCCACTCAGCCAGCCAGCATAATCTCTCTCACTTAACCATCTCCCATCCCAGACCCTGCTCTGCCACCAACTAAGGGACACTCACTCAAGCAAACATTTTCCCCTGAGATGCAAAAAAATTAAAATACTGCAAATGCAGCACAGTAGCCAGAGACGGTGGTGGAGGCCACTTTGTGTGCCAAGTACAAACACAGTATATATATATATACACACACACATTGTCATCTTTCACCTCCACAGTTCTTTATCTCCATTCTGATGCTGCCTCCTTCTCCTCCTTTATCCAGGTTCTTGCCCTCCTGCTCCTTTTTCCCTCCACTCCATTCTTCACCACCACTATCTGTTTTTTTAAATAATTGTTTTCTCCACTCCACTCCGTCTCACTCTCCGCCTCCTTCCGTCGTAGCCTCCTACCCACCCACAGAGCATAAGGAAAGAGCAACACTGCACAGAAGCCCAGTTTGAGGCACATGATTTTCATCCACAAATCAGAGGAGCAGAATTTATTTATTTATTATTTATTATTTCAATTTATATACCGCCCTTAGCAGAATAGCTCTCAGGGCGGTGAACAAACAAGATAAAATACAGTATATCATAATAAAAATCATAAAAACATATACAAACAAACAACAAAAAACACTACAAAAACACAATACGACAAAAATTAAAAATACGGATTAAAAGATTAAAATGGTTAAGAAAATTAAAATGCCTGGGAGCATAAAAAGGTCTTTACCTGGCGCCGAAAAGATAAAAGTGTAGGCGCCAGGCGTACCTCTTCGGGGAGGCTGTTCCACAACTCAGGGGCCACCACAGAAAAGGCCCTAGATCTAGTAACCACCCTCCGGGCTTCCCGATGGGTTGGTACCCGGAGGAGGGCCTTAGATTCTGAACGAAGTGAACGGGTAGGTTCGTATCGAGAGAGGCGTTCCACAAGGTATTGAGGTCCCACGCCGTGTAAGGCTTTATAGGTAAGAACCAGCACCTTGAATCTCGCCCGGAAGCAAATAGGAAGCCAGTGCAGACGCGCCAAGACAGGTGTTATATGCGAAGACCGACTGGTCCTCGTCAGTAGCCTGGCAGCTGCGTTCTGCACCAGCTGAAGCTTCCGAATTGTCTTCAGGGGCAGCCCTACGTAGAGCGCATTACAGTAATCCAATCTTGAAGTTACCAGAGCATGAACAACGGAGGCGAGGTCGTCCCTGTCCAGATAGGGGCGTAGTTGGGCTACCAGACGAAGATGGTAAAACGCATTCCGTGCCACCGAGGCCACTTGGGCCTCGAGAGACAGGGAAGAGTCGAGAAGAACCCCCAAACTACGTACCTGTTCCTTCAGGGGGAGTGTAACCCCATCCAGAACAGGGTTAACATCCACCATCTGAGCAGGGAAGGCATTCACCAACAATGTCTCGGTCTTGTCTGGATAGAGTCTCAGTTTATTAGCTCTCATCCAGTCCATTATCGCGGTCAGGCAACGGTTCAGCACATCAACAGACTCACCTGAAGAAGATGAAAAGGAGAAATAGAGCTGCGTGTCATCAGCATATTGATGGCAACGCACTCCAAAACTCCTGATGACTGCACCCGGCGGCTGCATGTAGATGTTGAAAAGCATGGGGGACAAAACCGACCCCTGAGGGACTCCGCAATGGAGAGTCCATGGTGTTGAGTGATGTTCCCCAAGCACTACCTTCTGGTGACGATCCGGGAAGTAGGAGCGGAACCACTGCCAAGCAGTGCCCCCGACACCCAACTCCGCGAGTCTCCTCAGAAGGATACCATGGTCGATGGTATCAAACGCCGCTGAGAGATCAAGGAGAATCAACAGAGTCACACTCCCCCTGTCCCTCTCCCGACACAGGTCATCATACAGGGCGACCAAGGCTGTTTCGGTGCCAAAACCGGGCCTGTAACCAGATTGAAACGGATCTAGATAATCGGTTTCATCCAAGAGCGCCTGGAGTTGGCTGGCAACCACCCGCTCCAAAACCTTGCCCAGAAAAGGGACATTCGCCACCGGTCTATAGTTGTTTAAATTATCTGGGTCCAAGGAGGGTTTCTTTAAAAGAGGTCTCACTACTGCCTCCTTGAGGCTACCAGGGACCACTCCCTCCCTCAAGGAGGCATTAACCACCTCCTTGGCCCAACCGGTGGTTCCAGCCCTGCCAGCTTTCACTAGCCAAGATGGGCAAGGATCCAGAACAGACGTGGTCGCCCGAACCATTCCAAGCACCTTGTCCACTTCCTCGAGCTGCACCAACTGAAACTCATCCAATAAAGAAAGACAAGGCCGTGCTCCGGACACGTCAATGGATTCATCTGTCACAACATCAGAGTCAAGGTCCCTGCGGATACATGCAATCTTATCTTGAAAGTGTCCAGCAATTTCATTACAGCGGGTCTCAGATGTTTCCATAGTATTGTGGGGGCCAGAGTGTAAGAGCCCTCGCACGACATTAAAAACCTCCGCTGGGCGGCTTAAAGATGATCTAATAGAGGCAGCAAAATAGAGCTTCTTTGCTGTCCTTACCGCTTTTGTATACAACTTATTGGTGGCACTTACCAAGGCATGATTGTATCCACTGGGAGTTTTCCTCCATCTGCACTCCAGCCTCCTCCTCTCATGTTTCATCGCTCTCAGCTCCGGGGTATACCACGGAGCTGTATGAGCTCTACAGCGAAGGGGGCGCGCGGGAGCGATCGTGTCAATAGCCCGGGTCATTTCTGTATTCCACAGTGCGACCAGGGCCTCGACAGGAGCACCAGTCCTATCAGCCGGAAAATCTCCCAGAGCCCTCTGAAAACCTACAGGATCCATCCGGCTCCGGGAGCGGATCAACTTAATAGATCCTCCACCTTTGCAGAGGGAAAGAGCCGCTGTAAGTCTAAATCTCAGCAAGCGGTGATCTGTCCATGACAATGGGGTAGATGAAAAACACCCCACCATCAGATCACCATCTCCATGTCCAGTGGCGAAGATCAAATCGAGAGTATGTCCCGACACATGCGTTGGGCCAGTAGAAAATTGAGACAGCCCCATTGTTGTCATGGAGGCAATGAAGTCCTGAGCTGCGCCAGATAAGACAGCCTCGGCATGGACGTTGAAATCCCCCAGTACCAAAAGTCTAGGGGACCTCAAAAGGACCTCCGAGACTATCTCTGTCAGCTCAGCTAAGGAAGCTGTTGGGCAGCAAGGTGGACGGTACACCAACAGTATTCCTAGTCTGTCTCCCTGGCCCAACACAAGGTGGAGACATTCCAAACCAGTCGCCGTCTGGACAGGGTGCTTGGTGAGAGGAAAAGAACTCCTATAGACCACAGCGACCCCCCTCCCCGGCCCTCAGATCTACCACAGTGCTGAACCAAATACCCGGGTGGGCAAAGCTGGGAAAGAGCAACTCCTCCCTGATCAGCCACCCAGGTCTCGGTTATACATGCCAGGTCGGCACCCTCCTCCAGAATTAAATCATGGACAAGTGAGGTTTTATTATGTACCGACCTGGCATTCAAAAGCAGCACTTGGAGATCCGAGAGCTAGCTGATAGGACAACCAGCAATCCTGTGGATATGAGGAGAACCGGAACAAGGCACAGACACAATTTGTCTGGGACGAGTTCCCCTTACCTGGCCTGTTCTCCTCCTAACGCCATACCTCCCATTACCCGTCACTACGTTAATCGGGGGCCCCGAGAGCCCCCCCCCAAAGAATGGAATCTTATCTCCCAGGCACATGTTAAGAATACACAAAGCCACACAAACAAGCAAACATACCAATCATTCACCCCACATTAGCCCCCACACACACCCAAACAAACGTTAAAATGAGTTAATCCTCATCAAGCAGCGATGGCAGTCTCAAGTCCCATCCAAAGGCAAGCCGAAGCAAGGACACCAGGACAGCAACACAGCCCCAAGCAGCAACAGAAGCGCCACACGCGAGCAAGAAAGCGGCGAGGTGGCAAAGATATACGCCGCAGTGATAGTGTCCTGGGCAACGGCACGGCCCTCAGCGATGATGAAGACGCCCGCAACCAGCGGCGGTGATGGCAGCAACACAGTCCGCAACAGCGAGGTCCACCGGCAGCAACGCAGCACCTCGGCGAAGATGACAACGCCCCACGCGTAAGCGGGCAGGCAGCAGCAATGGCGGCAGCATGGACCACAGCAACGGAGTCTCCAGCAGCAATATCTCTTGAGGCCTGAATCTGTAATGGTTAGCCAGTATCAGCTGAAGCAGAAGAAGAGCAGGTTTTCCACAGAATCTCATTGATATAATCCAGCCAAGCAATGGCCGGAGTAAAGCAACGCAGCTGTCCTGTGTCGGTTCTCTTGTTGGGTGATATTAAGTTGGCTTCCTCTTCCACTCAAAGTTGCTGAGTCATAGATGATAAAATATAGGCTTACAGAAAAGTTTCTCACAGATATTTTCTCACAGATATTCACCGGCAATGTTTACTTCACAGGACAGGAATAGTCCAACAGTCAAAAGGTGGATAACAAACTTATATTGTCTTATTTCTCAAATGCTATGACTGTAGTTGTCGCTATGACAGAAGACTTCCCCTGCTCCCCCCAAGTAATGCCCAAAAGTAACTCTGGAAATGTTACAATTACTCCACAAAAGTAGTAAAATTACCCCTAGTTCTATTACAATCAAAATGTAAAGGAATTACCCACTCGTTACTCAAAAAAAGTAATGAATTACAAGTAATTCGTTACTTGTAACTAGTTACTTCCAAGCTCTGAGCATTGAATAGGATTGCCAACCCTCCTGAATTTTACTGGCTTGGCTGGAATGTCAGCTTTCTTGGCAGTCATCAGAAATGGAAGCGGAGAACCTAGAAGAACGCTATGGCCCAGTTTGCACATAACACTAAGCCAAATCATGGCTAAGCACAAACACAGAAGTGTACAGGTACTCACAGCAGAAACTGCAGCAGCTGCACTTCTCCCCTGGTCCTGCTGTTGCTGTGGCTCCAAGCCATAGTTTGTCTCACTCCAGACAAAGCACAAATTGTAGCCAAGGTTTGTTCTAAAAGTATATGCCAAAGTGTTAAATGGTACCCTTCAGCAATTTTGCACATGCTCACATCCCTTTTAAAAAATCTGAACTTGTTTCTTTCACAAGGAAAAACACAACTTATCATAAACATTTCCGCTTCTAAGCACTTTGAAAAGTACAGGCCTGATCTTGCCAATAGCCGCATATCAATTTGCTTATATGTATCAGTCACGTTTACAAGAATTAAAGTAGAGATCGTGAGGAAAGTGTTGCTTCTTTACAAAAGCCATTCTTTAAAATGCTGAATATGCATTCTGGTTGTCAGTGCAACAGTTGAGACTGCTTAACAGAGAACATAGTCATGCCATATTTAAAGTTGGATTATTGCCATCCCCGCCAGCTACGTATTTCCCTGTGAAGGACAAGTCTGGTAATTGCAATTGCCACAATTCCAAAACAAAACCCTTTCAAGCAAAAATATCTGATGTATTTAAAAAAATAGCTTATGAAATTGTTCAAACCATAAAGACTTTTTTCAAAAAAACACATACCATAAACCCTGGATCGAAAACTTACCACAGAGTGGCTTTGACCATTTCTGCTGTTTAAAAAAGCATGTCATTTGATGTAATGTTCCACATCACCTAGAAAGAGTCTCATAGAACTTGAAAATTCAAACATAACAAGTTGTTCGGACATCAGTTTCTAATGTGGTACAATCCCATCATAGGGGGGACTGCAAGTCTGAAAGTTTGAAATCACTGAGCAGGGCCTTCTCTGTTGGCACCCATTTTATGGAATTCACTCATTTTATGGAATGAAGCTTCATCTTACCACTTCTCTAATATAGTTGCCAACAAGGCACTTTTTTTTTTAACCTTAAAACTTCTTCTGTTCTTTGAATGCTGCAGTTTCACTAAAGGGTCTTTAACTTGTTTGAGCATATGGATAAAGTGAACGCAGCTGTACTTATAATTTTTATTTTATTGCTCCTGTTACTATTTACTGTACCTCATTAGCTGATTTTATGGAGTTTTAATATGTGCATTGCCTTGGGCTGCGTATACATGTAGCCTTTGAAAGGCACAGAGGTGTTTTTTCATAGTTCGCTTTTGTATACAGTGGTTTGCAATTGTACACACCTTTGCACAATAACATCATCTAAAACTGCAGCTACTACACATGTTATCTGTACACACAGGTGGGGTGTGTTTTCAAACTCCCCCTCTCCTCAATTAGTGTTTTCACAGACCTTTTTTTAAATTTATTTTTTGCAGTCTTTCAAAAGAGAGAAGCTAGAAATTGGTGTGTTGATATACTGATATACCAGGATACATATTGGTATACAGTAGGGCCCCGCTTATACGGCAGGTTAGGGACCAGGCCCCTGACGTAAAGCGGAAATCGCCGTAAAGCAGAACCCATTGACTATAACAGGTTGCGTCGCATGAAAATGACGCGAAAATGATGCAAAAGCGCAAAATCGGCTTTAAAATGGGGATTTTTCCCTAATTGAAAGCTGCTGCATCAGCGGAACGGCAGAAAACGGAACGCCGTAAAGCAGGGCCCTACTGTACAGAGGCAGCTACATTACTGCACTGCTTCCTATTTTGCCTATTTCATTCACAGACAAATTAAACATGGTGAGGTGGAGTGGCACAGCCCTGCAACATCGCTAGGTCTGACCCAATAGGAGGCGACCTGAGAAAGCATTTCCTGTGTACACAATTATGCAGCAAGCGTTTAAGAACTGCATTCTCGGCACAAAATTGATTAGACTCATTCCAGCAGAACATGCTTTAGATCGACACATAGTGTGGGACAGGGATGACACGGGGATGATGTCATGTGTACAGCACCCAAAAACAGGCTTTTTCATCAAGCACTGAATGCGTCATCACGTAGTGTGTACATGCCGTTGAATACCACCAGGAAAATATCTAATGAGTAAATAATAATTGCCTGCACTTCATAAAACTCCCTCCATGTGAAATGTTTACATGGCAAGGAGATTTTGACGTAGTAATGCTTTCGCACAAGCACTCTAACATTCTGCATGGAGTAGTTATTATTTTTATGTATGTATTTATTTATTTTATTGCAGTTGCTTGCACGACTGTGTCTGTCCAAAGTTAGGATCAGCTCTATTCCCAGGACACAAAACTCTGCTGCCAATGTTGATGGATATTATCTTGCATGTACTAAAAGGGTAACAGTGCCTTTGAAGGGAGGAGAACCCCAACAGCCCTCCTGAAACAAAGCCAACAAAAAATGTATCCATTCAGAATGGTAACAGTACTACAAATTGGCAGCTTGGCAGTAAGATCAGCATGTATGCACAGCACCTTCCAACTAATTAAGGGCACCCATTTCTCAGATCCAGTTTAGTAGCATGTTTAGGTTTCTTTACTCTTTTTGCTATTCTTTTTCACTCTTTCCTCTCTTTTCTTGATTAATGAGGTCAGGAAAGAGTACTCCATGCCAATAATAGTTTGTATTAACTACAGGAAGCACAACTCAGTACTTTTCCTCACAGTCACTGTTAGGCTAAAAAGGAAAGGGGGGGAGCCCAGGCAACTGTATACAGTAAAGTCTAGGCACACACAGCCCAAGAAAAAGACAGTTCAGCTTGCCAAGAGCGCTACAGGAAGTTTAGTAACTGACAATGTAATTTAGAGCAAAACGCTCACTTGAACTAAAAGGAGCAAGGTAATTTTTTTACGTTTATCTGGCAGCCTAATGTACAGACCAAAAAAAAATTTTTTTAATGTTTAAAAATCAAGAAAATGTATTGGAAATGTCTCCTGTGGAGGGCCGATTCTTATTTGCATTTTTGATGACCATTTATCACTATGGCTACAGCATCTGCCAAAACGGGAAGGATTTTGCACTGATTCTTGTGGCACAGTTAGCCCCAATGGCTAAAAAAAAAGGAAAGAAAACATAGCTCCCTCAAAAATAATAAGATTATATTAGAGATCTGTGGGATGGGGATTACTGAATGAGGTTTCCTTTGAGGTGCTTCCTGGATGCTATGGATTTAGGACATATTGCTTTCAAACCTGTCACTACACTATAAGGAAAAGAAACTTGGGTTGAAAAAAATATTAAGATTTCAGAAGCAGAAAACAGTCATTACGGTGTGAATTTGGTTCATTCAGGATGTAAACAAACCACAGGCACAAGGAACAAAACAGCAATGCCCACCTGTTCCCCTCAGAGCCCAACTTGACATGCAAGGTAACCACATGTCTGTTTAACACGTTTGCCTTAGGCATATATAAAGCAGGGGTGTGGGAGGTCTGTGTCAGGGTTGGCCCTCCAGATGTTGTTGAACGCCAACTCCCATCAGCCACAGTCAGCATGCCCAATAGTCAGGGATGAGGGGAGTTGGAGCCCAATAACATCTGAAGGTCACAGGTTTCCCAATCCTGGTCTACACTTTATTTTACAAAATGGAACACACAGGGAAGGGGTGTGAAATCCTTCCCCTCCCCTGCCTTACTTCACTGAGATCCGTGGCCTTAAACTATTGTCCTCCTGCCTGACTCATTTCTGGTATCCAAGCCAGGCTAGTGAACATAGGAAACAGGAAGCTGCCTTATACCCAATCAGACCATTGGTCCATCTGGCTCACTATTGTCTACACTGGCTAGCAGCAGTTCTCCAGGGTGTTAAATGGGAAGTCTCTCCCAGCCCTACCTGGAGATGCTGGGGACTGAAGCGGGGACCTTCTGCATGCAAATCAGATGCTCTGCCACTGAGCTTCATTCATTTCCCTGCTTAAAAATAGAGCACAGTGCGGAAACACAATGGAGTCGTCCAGACTTTGCCGTCCTCCTCCACACATTTTTTTTTGTAGACCCATCCTGCCCTGCTTTATATGTGAATAGGGCAAACACATGTTTAACATACATGAGATGGTCCTGTTCATCTAGTTTGCTGATCTAAATTGCAATTTCTAATTGCAAATCTAAATCAGCAATTTTACAGGACCTTAAGGTTACCCAGTGGCAGCCACCAAAAGACCATTCATGCAATAAAACTAAATGTCTATGCATCTATTTATTGGGTTTATATCCCCCACCATCCCCCCCCAAAAAAGCTCAAAGCAGCTTACGGGGGAGTGGGGACATAAAATATATGCTAAAATAAATCATATAAAACCTAAACACATTCCAGCAGCAGAGAGATCTAGATAAAAACACCAGTAAAACTAGAATATAGCACAGGAGCAATAAAACTCAAGTGTATTTACCCGATTAAAAACTGGAGGAAAACACATTTGTTTTTCGCTGGCTTTGGAAGGACCTGAGTGTAGCCACAAGGAAAGGTGTTCCACAAACAAAAATGTTAGAGAGCATGTCACAAAGAGCTCCTGCATGTGTTTATGCACAGTGACAGAAACTGGTGCAGAACACCTCCGAACAGAGCAGAGGGCAACACAGCTGGGAGAGCATTGCCTTTTAAATAAGGCAATGCTGTTAAAAAAACACAATATGCTGGTAATGTGTAGGAGATGTATACAAACCTTGTGAGCTTAATTTGGGACTCAGAGTGTGCAAATGGAAGTATTCTCACAGGAATATCGTTATCGCTAATTCTCTCTCTGCAAGTCTGTTATTGTATTCTTTATGACCAACGCTCAACTATTTTAAAAACTGGATTGACTCCCTAATATTTTGAAATTTTGCCAAAGAAGCACCAGCTAACAATCCGGTCCAAAGAACTGGATGTCAAAATCACATGGCTGGCTGCTGATAAGCCTTATGATCATAAGCCAGCTTTATACACCTTAGGCATCTGAGAGTGCCTTCCAGCCAGGTGAGATGCTTGCCAGAACCATCTTTCAAGCTGCTCTGTGACACACGGGTATATGCCAACAAGTCAGGCTGATCATTTTTGTACTTCTCTGCAAGTACAGGCTGCAATTGACTTGTGTTTTTTCAAGTCTTACTTTATCCACAGCAAATCCATTTTGCACATTGTGTTTATTTTGCCTTCAGCATGAAGCAACGGGTGTCTTTAAAGTGCATAATGCCCTTTTAAGGACCACATCTCAGCTCCCTCAACACATTTACTCAAAAGAATGGTCCCTTGTAATTCATGGAAATTCCCCTTTATCCAGTGTCAATGCTTCAGGCTTTATTAGCAAAATCCCAGTCTTTCAGGAAGATCAAAGGCAAATAACAGAAATAACCAAAGTAAATGGGCTCCGCTCCTCTAAAGACTGTCATCACTTAGAGCAGTGGTTCTTACCCTGGGGTGCACGCATCCCCGGGGGTGCGAGACACTTTTTCTAGGGGTGCAAGGCCCAACCAAAGATTTTGGAAAACTGTCATTTATCTTAGCTAAGTTAGGCTAAAATGCACATTAAAATAAAATAAAATAAAAATAAAATGAACAGTATTTTTTCAGGGGGTGCGAGAGCATATTTTGGAAATCCAAGGGGTGCCAGGAGTGGAAAAGGTTAAGAACCACTGACTTAGAGCAACTCTGATTGGAGAGTCTGAAACCAGCTTTCACACAACTGGTTGATTTGTTTGTTTGTTTTACTTTCTTTAACAATTCCCAAGAGGGAGATCCAAGAGCTAATTCATGCATTACAGTCATACACCTAAGATGTTTTAAGAGTTTCCCTAAAAGTGAAAAGGGTGAATATAACAAACCCCTGTGACATACAAGGTACACTCCTCAAGCAGCCCTGATTGGCTGCAATGTCAGCTCTTTTCACATGGTTTACAAACATGAGGAGGAGAGTGCATTGTTCTACATGTTTTTACTAGCTCTAAAAATCTACTCACACATCCACTTCAGCACTTCATAAGTTTCAGAGCATCTCCAAGAAAGAGCTGGGTATAAGTAAAAGGAGATAAATGTATATTTGATTTGCTACAGGTAGGGATAAGGGAGGAATTTGATTCAGTTTGCATTTAAAGTTGAATCTATCAAATTTGCACTTTCTGAAACAATATGATAACCAAAACACAGCTATCTTTCAAATGTTGCAGTGCAGTTCTCAAACCAAAGAATATTTATTAAAAGGCACTTATTAGGGGAAAGTGTGCATAAAAATGAATATATTAGTGAAAAATACCATACATAAATGCATTTCATTAGAAAAAAATGCTTGCAAAAAGTTGTACATTAGTCAAAACTGCATACAAAATGCTGAAGAATCTTCAAGAGGATTTGTTTTTTAAAAAATTCATAACTTGCTGCAAAAATGTGAAGAACTAAATTTAAAATTGGAAAAATGAGAAACTGAGAAAACTAAAATTGACAGAGCCTTCCATCCCTAGCTAGAGGTATCATTATTTAGGCCAGGATTGTGGGCTAACTACACATGATGAGTTCAGACAATTTTGCTCTTGAGCTTTGCTCATGATCCCAAAGAGAGTGCTGGACCCATCCGACACAGTTCCACCTGGCACTCTATAGGCAAAAAAAAAAAAGTCCATGTGATGGAAAGTTTGGAAGTAGCCAGGGGAAGCATTATTTTTCCAAAGCTGTTACCACTTCTAAGCATAAATTCTTCTATCTTGTCTGAAGTTACAGTGAAGACTAGCATTTGAAAGGAAACCATTTTAATTCCCCAAATTCTAAGTGGTATATTTTAAATGTAACTGCCTAAGCCTGAAAATATTTACCTATGAGCTCAAAAACTCTACGCAGAGGAATTTTATTCTTCTGAAACAGTGGGCCAGATGCCCAGTTGGCATAACACAGTTTATATGAAACTAAAAAATGTTTAATTGAAATTTCTAGAGTTTCTTATGGTCCTCATTGTTCTGAAACATAGTCCACCTATAATAACGCTTTAGGATTCTGTAGCTATAGGTTTCCATAGCTTAAAAAGTACTAATGGCTAAGATCCAAAGAGCTACCTTAGTCATGGACAAGTGGGATTTTTGGCTAAATATGAGACACACAGACACATCTCTCCCCCCCCCAGCTGAGCCTGATGGGAGTTGTAGTCCAAAACATCTGGAGGCCACAAGGTTGGAAAAGATTGTTCTATGCCACATTACATGCTATTTTTGAAAGTCCTATCAGTTTCAAAAGCAATTTGTTATGTAGGCATGGAGAACTAGTCATGCAGTTCTTTCAATACCAGCCAATTTATTATGTACCTAAACAACCAGGTGCTGTACAATTTACATTTCTTAAAAAATATGTTCTGCCACCTCCAAGAGTTAGTCACAGCGCAGTGCTAATTTTGAAATGTTTTCTAAGCATTTCACAGCGCCACTGTGTTATGCAATCTTTTCATTAGGTTCAACTGTATCTGTTGGTAGTGAGGTGTGGTCATGGAATACAATCCTTTATGTAAAAGAAAATCAGAGCACGATAGTGCTGGAATTTGAGGAAGCACCTCAGCCAAAGAATAAGCAATTTTTGGAAAACAGAACTTGCACACTTGAAGATTGGCTCTGCAAGGCTTGTTGCACAACCTCAAACCCTGTGATATCAAAGTCGTACCTGCTTTGTCACACCATCACTTCAAGGAAGAAATAGAATTTATTTACTCAGTACAGAGGAGCAAAGCCAGCTTGCAGGTTATTTTGAGATACAACACATTCAACCCTTACAACTATAATCATACACAGTCCCTGGTTAATGAGATGAATCATATGGCTTCCTCAAAAGATAACAGAAGTTATACATTGTTGCTCATTTCTGCAAACACTGCTTCTGAACATCCCATTTACATGGTGGCAAAGTACCATTAAAATCAATTCAAGCTATTTATCTAGCAATGGTTACCATGATATTGACCAATATTTGCATTGTTAAATGTTCCCTTAATCCCAGCATTGTGATTGTTTGAGAATATTTTACCTATAGTGGTCAGAAATGAAGAATGCAAGCAATCTTTGTAAATGGGCATACACAACACTTTCTATTCAGCTCAGCTCATGGTACATAGATTCCCTGCACCATTCCCAGATCCTCTGCCTCCTTCCTCTTTCCCACTGGTCCATGGGCCCTCTCTCCTCTTTGCCTCCCCCCCCATTCCCTCCAGATATCTGACACTGATCAGAAAGTATATGGTGCACCTGCAACTGCAACCCACTTTCTTCCCTCTGCTGATTTAGCAAAATGGATGTGAGAGCAGCAGAAGGACTTGGAAGATCAATCTTGGCTTGGTTGCCCTCTACAAATGTCTTCATTGGGAATTATTGCAAAGGTGGTGAACAAGTGCAAGTTGCTGCTCCTTCCCACTCTTTAGTTCCATCTGAACCTGCCAGAATGTATTATAGAACAGAACAGGGCATGTGTTAGCAAAGAGGACCCAAGGCCTTTTCCCAGTCATCATGCTGATGAAGATACAGATTTACAAGCTAAGTAGTCTGTCAGAATGTCTGATCAATGAATCCAGGTGGCAAACATAGTTGTCATAAGAGATTTAATTTCAGTCAATTAACATATGCAGACATTGGGCTGTTATTCTAAACATCAGTTCTCCTATGAGCTGTACCTTTTAGCATGTTGTTATGATGACCTTGTTTCTGTTCACAGAAAACAAGGCCACTTCCTGATAAAAGTCACAATCAAAATCTGAAATTGACAGAATGATTCACAAGGTACCCAGTTCTCTTCAGGACTGCAAGACATGTATTTTACCAAGAATTACATAATTGGGAAGCAAGGGAGGGGGGAGAGAGACTATAATTAGGAAAAGGCTGAGAAAGGTATTTGGCTAAAGTGAAGAATTTTGGGTGATGGATGCTCTACCCATTTATTTTAATTTAGGTTAATAAATAGTTCTTCTTAATGCTTTTCTGACAGTATGAACAAAACAGCAACAAAACACATTAAGAACAAATAATACCACTTGAGGTGGATAAGCAAAAACATGGTTGGGTTTGTTACACAAACGTAAGATGAATAGTCATCCTCCAAAAACAAGATAAAATCTACAAAATAGCAGCTGAATAAGTAAAAAATAATGTTTCACTTGTGCAGCCCAGAGATAGGGCTAACACTTATTAGCATTTGCTAACACTGGCAAAATGTGACACTATTAATAACATGCATTTGATTGTATTCCAGTACACAAGGCCTTAAATGGCAACCATAATTAAAAACAATAAATTAGGTCTAAACCAAACAAGAGATACTTTTCACTAACGGTTTCACCTCCTGCAAGTAACACCCTCGCTATTTAAACAATTTTCAAAATGCCTGAAAGGGCACAATACTGTTTGCACATCCAAACTGTAGGCAATGTGATGCAAAGAGGATTGTGCTCACTCAGAAAGGGCTACACCATAACATGATTGTTCTCAGAAGAAAGAAGACAGAATCTGTTTCTTTGGGGAAAAAAATGTACCAAAGCATCAACCAGTCAGGGGACAAACAGGTTTTGAACAGGGCACCCAGGAAACAAGGTAAATACGTAGGGGTTCTGAGGAATGTTTTGGGCCACCTAAAAAGGATATGTTTGCCTTGCAATTTTTTGAGGGCAAATAGTCTGAGCAGCCCTATATTATACCCCTAAACCAATCCATTCAGAAAGTATTAAGCTCAATATATATAAAACCAATCAGTCATCCTGTTTGTATATTATATTCCATGTATCCAATCTGTATATTATTATATTCATCTTTCAGATGCTGCATTTTATTTTTTCTTACCCTTCAACTCTATTTTCTGTGGTTGCGGTTTGATACTGATATTTATAAAGGGGTTCCTGAAGTTTTGATAGGCATGCTAGGGATTCTTAAAATCCTTTCATTTTCATGGAGAGTGGAGCAGCGAGTAAGAAGGATTTGTTACATTGCTTTTTTTTAGGTTTGAAAGGTTTTTAATTTGACTGTTGCAACTTGTCTTAGTTTCTGAAGTTATAGGACAGTTATAGGAGTTGCACCTGGATTCAATGGAGCATGTGCACAGCGGGAAGAGCTCCATCCTGGCAGCCTGTCAATGCCGACAGCGCTGATTATCCATCATGCAAGACAAACGCACAAAATAGGGTCGGAAGGGTCTGTCAATTTCGGTTCTCTCAGTTTCTCATTTTTCTAATCTTAAATTTGGTTCTCCACATTTCTGCAGCAATTTGTGATTTAAAAAAAAACTCATGAAAATTCTTCAGCATTGCAAATTTCTCTTATTAAATACATTTTTGTATGAGGTTTTGACTAATGCACACTTTTTGCAAGCAATTTATCATAAAGTAATGCATTTTTGAATATTATTTTCAAGAATATATTCATTTTGTGCACACTTTCCACTAATCTATTCATTTTTTCAAGCACTGCTTGGTTGGAGAACTGCATTGCAAAATTCAGATAAGTACGAATTTCAAAGAATGGCTGTGTTTCAGTTCTCATATTGTTCCAGAAAGCGCGGCTTGATACACTCGGCTTGAAATGCAAACTGAATTGAATTTCTGCTCCATCCCTAGCACAGAAGCAGGTGTACAACTATATTTCCTTTGTTTCTTGATCAGGGCCGCTGCTTTAAATCCAAAGCGTCTGAACAATTTGCTCTACAAAACCACAGAGATGACAAAGCAGGTTCTTGAACAAAACATGTTCTTTAAGCAACAGAGGCTAAGAGTCAGTTTACGTGTTGACCCAGCTGGCAAGCCTCTTCCATGTAGGAGGATAACCTCATCCATCACAACACAGAAATGGACGTTAATGTGCTGAGCTATTGTAAGGTATGATACAGCTTTGTCTGTGTGTAATGGCAAGAGAGTCCACTCCCACTCCACCATGAGATAGCCAGAGTCCACAAAGGATGCGACAGATTCCACAAAGGATTTCAAATTCCATAAATCTTG
Source organism: Rhineura floridana (assembly GCF_030035675.1). NCBI lineage: Eukaryota > Metazoa > Chordata > Lepidosauria > Squamata > Rhineuridae > Rhineura > Rhineura floridana. The sequence continues at coordinate 22,052,765 of NC_084481.1, forward strand.
GTCCTATGGAGAATGTTCTCTGCCTATAAGCTGGAATCAACAGCGAGAAATACAGCTTAACATCATTCTAGTTTCTAATGACTAGTGAGGGAAAGATTGCTTTTCAAGGCTTAAGTGGAATTAGCAAGCCCTCAGACAGCAGCAAAGCTACTTCAATAACTAAACTCCAGAGTACAAGCTGATGCAAAGCTACTTTAATATTCCTGGAAATTGTTTGTGTGCACTGGCTTTGTTAGCAACTGCATCTGCTGCTAAACTTGATCAAAGTAGCACCTTTCAGTGTTCTTGATCTTCTTCATTTCAGAAGATCTACATTCTGTAAGATCTCCAAACTAGGGCTGCAATCCTATATCAACTCAGTGGTACTTATTTCTAAGCAGACATGCATAGGGCTACACTAGATGTTGTGCATTCCTATAGATCACGGACAGCCAACAGGGTGCCCTCCAAATGTTGCTAGATTACCATACCCATCATCCCTGAAGTACTGGCCATGTTGGCTGGAACTGATGGGTGATGGAGGGCACCATAATGGCTATCCCTGCCATAGATATATCATATAAACACCTGAATCTTTTATTTTTCAGGAATGTGTACACAAAAATGGTGTATATACATTCATTACATTTACAGAATCAATGAACTAGAAGGGACCAAACCCAGCACCTATTCCATTCCATCTCCAACGAGACATCCACTTACCAAGATCTTATATAACCACAGCAGCCACCTGAAGAACAGGGACAGGTGAAGCAAAAATAGGGCTGAGAAAACAAGAGGTGACTTCAGTCAGCAGGTCAAGCCACATGCCACAGGCACACAGATACACAGACATAAGATTTCTAGCCAACTGTCATGAGCCCTGTATCCAGAAGTGATCTGGACACAGAGTCAGAACCTGCAGATAGGGAACTGGGTCAAAGGCAGAATTCAGAGCTTATTGCTGAAGATAGGGAGAACATTGAACCTGAGGCTGTTAAACAGGAACTCTCAGAGGAACCTTCCAGACCACCAGGCCTATCGGGAAGAGCCTGGACCTTCATGAGCACCTTCCCCTGAGCCTAAATAACCAGATGCCTCCCACTACACATCATCAATCTGGCAGCAAGAGAGCCCATGAACCGAGGAGAAATGCCCTTCTTCAGGCCAGACAGTTGGTCCTTCAGGGCTCTGAAATTCTCTCAAGTGGGTGAAGCCTGGAGGAGGTCATCTAGAGATAGAGCCATAAAAGGCCTCAGTCTGCTCCCAAACTTTGTAAGAGCAAGTTGCTCAATCAGAGTTGTCTGTGGTCCAGCAGTCTTTGATCAGCCTTGCCTTGCTGCTTTCTCTGTGGAATCCAGCATTGGACCAGAACATGACACCAATTTGATGTGAAGGAAACTTTCTTCTGGCTCCAAATACAGCAGTTCCAGCTTTAGTACCAACAAAAGCCAACAGCAGTCTTCCTAAGAAAAACCACAGGTGACAAGACAACTCCTGGCCATCTAAGTCCTTGAAGTTTTCAAGAAAACTGCAGTTTTGTGAAACCAATAGATAGGTGAAATTATATTCAGTATTGAGACTCAGGGCTGGTTCACACAGAGTTTTAGTACGAGTCTGGTGCTACTCACAGCCCCTTTTAATTTGCATGGTTCACATAACGTTACTGGCAATCAGCAGCTAAAACACAGTTTTCCCCTTTAAATCTGTAGTAAAAACATGCTGTTTTAATCTGAAAAGGGAAGGTAAATATGTCTCCAGTTCATATCTCTAGGGCAGGCTTTCCCAACTAGTGGGCCACCAGATGTTGTTGGACCACAACTCCCATCAGCCTCAGCCAGCATTGCCAATGGTCAGGAAAGATGGGAATTGTGGTCCAACAACACCCGGTGGCCCACTAGTTGGGAAAGGCTGCTCTAGGGGCTTGTAGACGCTTTACTCCGATGCTTCCCCTGTCCACACCCTCCTCCTCCCGTTGTTCATATCATTTCCTGTTTGCCTGCTGGCTGCTGTTCTGCAAGCCTGCGTGGTCATTAGGAAGCTGCATGTTTGATCCTTTCCCTTCAGTGCGAATGAAAAGCACCGTGTTTGCAGCTGGGTTTGAGCCCCTATGTGGACTGAGCAAACAGAAAACGAAGGTAAAAGCAGCGTTTTTAAGACAATGTTTTGCTCCCATGTGTAGGCCCAGATAAGATCCATTGACATCAATAGGCTTTTTATTTCAATAGGCCTACTCTGAGTATGACTTAGTTGGATATCACCTAATGAAATTCAACCCTACCTTTCCTGTTTGATCCATGAATACTTTAAAGATAGTGCTGCTCCTGACTGGGCAGCTTGATCGCAATTTCTTCCCTCAGCCAATTGTAAACAAAAATTTACATTGCTTCTTTTCTGGTGCTAAGCTTGTCTTCTCATATGAGCTAGTTTTTGTGCACAAGCTGTACAGGAATACCCCGCATTAACATACACAATGGGTCCAGAGCGAGTACGTAAACCGAAAATGTATTTAAAGTGAAGCACTACCTTTTTTCACTTGCGCCGCCACTGTGCCAGTTCTCCTTCATGTGGAGCCTCAAAGCCCAGCACTAAAGCCTCTGCTGCTGCTGCGCCGCCGCGCCTCCCAGCTGATCGTGATCATGCGATTACGTCTCTTTCCACCCCCACACACCGAAAGAACAGGCCACAACCAAAGGTTAAGTGTCCGTTCTTGCGAAGCAAGCGTACGTAAACAGGGGAATGGTGCTACTGTAAGTATGTCCATACTCGCGAGTGTCCTTAAAGTGAAGGTCCGTAAAGCAGGGTATTCCTGTATTTAAGAAGAAGAAAAATGGAGGACTGTTCAGTCCTGTGAGCCTCTCTACATGTAGTACAAAGTGGTCCAGTTCAGACAAATGAAAATTAGGCCTTGAAAATTAGACCTTAAGAGACAAGCTACACATTCCATCCTACCAAGGAGAAACAGCTTTGCAACAGATCTCTGTCTAGAATTTTGAAGGGTTCTTCACCAACAGGTGGAGGAAGGTGGAGGTTTTTCTCTCTCCTTAGCAGCTAAGCTTTCTTTCTCTCCCTCCCGCCCGCTTTCTCTGAATGTTGGAAAGAATTTTAAATAGGCAGAGCTCTCATTTGGAAGAAATGTTTTCACATGATGGGTGTAATGCGTAGATGGGCTCTGTATAGGTAGAACCTCCCTCTGTGACTGGAGGAAAACAGCATACAGCCAAGTCAGCTCATAAAACTGTGCAGATTTTACAGCCTAGTCCCTGACAATTCAAACTACTAACAGAATGAGCTTGTTTTGGTTTCAGTAGTGTGGGTGGGTGAAATATGGTGGAGGGTTTCCCCTCAAATGTTCTTTGGTAAGAAAATTAACAACCTTTATGCCACAGCATACACATTCAGTACTCCTTCTAAACTATTTGTCGCCTCAGTCCGTTCATCATCCACTGTTTTTATTCTCAGAAATTCTCTCAGGAAAGGGCGGATTTCTGTGGTTATCTGGAGATCAGGGCCGGCGTTTGCAAATGCAGGGCCCGACTGGGAACCTTATGGTGGGCACCGATTTCTGCGAAGCAGAGGGTTAAAAAAAGTGCAATTCCCCCACGAGCATGGGGCCTCCGCTAAGCACGGGCCCCGATTGGGCCCAAACAGTATTTTGCTGGCCCTGCTGTAGATATTACTCAGCCAACTGTTCACTGGCACAAGGTTTTAAATATCTGAAGTAATGCTAGTGCCTAATTCAGAGTACAAAACTGATATTGAATTTTAACTTATTTCTTGCTCTGAGCCGCCCTGAGAACTTTCCAGAGGAGTAGCCATGCAGTAAAAACATCAGAGCGTCTTGTGGCACCTAAGAGACTAACAAATTTATTATTTGTTAAGTTTGTATCCAATGAAGTTGTCCTGTTAGAGCAGGTGTGGAGAAACTGTGGCCCTCCAGATGTTGCTGAACTACAATTCCCATCGTCCCTGGCCATAGGTCATGTTTGCTGGGGCTGATTGGAGTTGTAGTTCAGCAACATCTGGAAGGCCAAAGGTTCCCCACACCTGCGTCAAAGCAAGGGCTTCCATTGGTGCAATGGAACCTCCTCTCCTTCTTCTCTCCCCATGCGCTCCCCCAAATCTGCTCCAGAGGGTTGGGGAAAACTCCAAAACATATTTGGGAGGTGGGGTAAGCATGGAGGGAAGGAAGAGGGAGAGAAAGTCCCATGGCGCAGGCAGAAGTCCTTGCGCTAATGGGGCAGCTTCATTGGCTACAACTTTTAGTCTTTAAGGTGCCACAAGACTCTGTTGTTTTTCTTGAGAACTTTGTTATAGTGTGGCCTATAAGTACTATTAATAAATAAGCAAGCAGCCATGCCAGGGGTTTACCATATTCATACTACAGAGGAAATCTTATTTTTAATGTAGTGGTGCTAGGTAACCCATTGGAAACATTGTTAGTGGCAAAGGCAGTAATTCAGATCTGAATACGATCATCCTCAGAAGACTTGACAAAAGTTTTCTTCACGCTCTCTTTTGTGTTTTGCTTATGCTGAAGACCATAGCAAATAAGTGAATATTATGAAACACCATGAAAATAGACCTAAAATGGTGCAGCCTTCTCCCCTATGGGTGCTTGCTGCTTAGTGTAACCTCCTCTGCCCCTCTTCACCTCTAGCACGTTCTGTTTTGAATCTCAATGGTTGAAGTGCTCTGGCCCCTCTTTCATGCCTCTGCTGTCTGCACCAGGGCTGTGGAGTCGGTACACCAGACCTTTGACTCCGACTCTATTTTTCTACTCTCCGACTCCGACTCCAACTCCTTCATAAATGGCAAATGTATATTAACTAGTAATAACAAATTTACTGTAGGTAAAATGGTAGCACAAGGCATTTCATCACCACCACGTGAATCCAGAGCTTGGAAAAGTTACTTTTTTGAACTACAACTCCCACAAGCCCAATCCCTGGGGCTGATGGGAGTTGTAGTTTAAAAAAGTAACTTTTCCACGCTCTGGATTCACGTGGTGATGATGAAATGCCTTGTGCTACCATTTCACTACAGTAAATTTGTTATTACTAGTTAATATACATTTGCCATTTATGAAGGAGTCGGAACTGGAGTCGGAGTTGGTACATTTCTACCGACTCTGACACCGACTCCTCCCAAGATTGCTCCCGACTCCGACTCCACAACTCCGACTCCACAGCCCTGCTCTGCACCATGAGTTCTGCCCAGCATAGGCAGCATTTGCCTTATTGGCAAGTATCCCTGTGCCTTGATATCAATATGAATATGCACTCTTGCACATTGGTATCAACATCATAAAGGCTGAAGAGATGCTATATTAGCAGCAAGATTAGCAATCAAAAGCAGTTTTACCTGTGTAGATTAAAATGTGTGTGCTTAATAAAAGGGGGAGGACTATTTTTTCTGCTATAAAAATACTAAGCATCTACCCATGAGACTTTGCTTTTAATGAGGTTATGTGGCTTTTATGCAACTGTGTCAAAAGCATGCTCCCTCTAAGGAATTGCCACTGAACTAGTTGCTAGATAATGCTCATTGGAGCTCATTGATCTGTAAAGATTAATCTGCAAAGAATTGGCTGGGAAAGGTTGTTTGCATCAGATTTTTTAAAACTCTTGCTGTAAATCACCTTATTGTGTACTTGAAACCTTGCCTGTCAAGTTTTCTGTGATTTTTGTTTCTGATAACACTCAAATATTTTTATTGTGAGGATCTTCTGCATGTCGCTTTGAGAGCCTATCTAGGCTATAAAGGACAGCGTACGTATTCTAAATATATAAAACAATAACATTCTAATTCCAAATCCTCCCATATTCAAAGTAGGGTTGTTGATGTTTTACTGTGTAAACTGTCTAGAAGTTTTCTTAAAATCAAGCACCATTTAAATTTTATTAAATAAAAATACATAAAATAAAAAATATTTTTTTTAATGGACTGATGTAGCTAGTTTGGGAGTAGTACTGGATCCATCATTGTCACTTGAGGCTCATGTAACCTTGATGACTAGCAGTACCTTTTTCTAGCTTTAGGTTGTTCACCAGCTACGACCCCTTTTGGATAGAGATGACTTGACCAGTGTACACCATGCTCTGGTAACTTCCTGAAAGGGTTATTGCAGTGTGCTCTATGTGAGGTTGCCCTTGAAGAAATTCAGAAATGTTAACTGGTCCAAAATGCAGCAGCCACATTACGGGCTGGGGTGCCCTTTGGAACTCGTATAACCTCTGTTTTAAAACAGCTGCATTAGTTGCTAGTTTGTTTCCACACCCAATTCAAGATGCTTACATTAGTGTTTAAAAGCCCTAAAACAGCAGAGAGAAAGGTAGGTGAAGCAGGGGGATGGTGGGCGGCTCCGAAGCCCCTCTCGTCCTGCAATCTGCAGCTGCTGCCACGGATCACAGAAAAGGAACAGAGGGGCCCTCGGGGGGCCCTGTAGCTCCAGGGGCCCTCGGGCCAGTGCCCCACCTGGCCACCCTTTAGAACCAGCCCTGCCCATAGAAGTGCGTCTGGTACCGTGGCCCCCGAACTATGGAATATTCTTCCTGATGAGGTTCGCCTGGCGCCAACATTACTATCTTTTCGGTGCCAGGTAAAAACCTTCCTCTTCTCCCAGGCATTTTAGTTTCAGTTTTTAGCTTTTTAGCATCTTAGTATTTTTAGTATTTCAGCTTTTAATATTTAATATGTATTTGTATGTGTATACATATGTTTTAATTTTTTTTGATATTATTAATGTATGTTTAAATTGCTTGATATGTGGTTTTAATTGTATATCAGATGTTTTACTTGTTGTGAACCGCCCAGAGAGCTTCGGCTATGGGGCGGTACATAAATTGAATTAATAAATAAATAATAAATATAGTCTGGTACCTTCATTATATTAGATTTGTTCCGATGATCGTGATATTGATTACCAACACCCTCCTAAAAGCATTTTTGTCTAAAACCACCGTATGTATCCAGACATTCATTAATTGCCCCTGATGAAGGCTGTATATTGTTAGCCGAAACGTGTTGGGCTTTTTACAAGATCTTTTTAAAAAATACACGCTCCTTATTAAACTTTTGGTATTTTCCTACCTATGTTTTCCTTTGTCATTCTGGGGCAACCCCCCCCCCATTCCGTCTTATTGAATGACACCCACTCCTTTGTTGCTGACACACAAATTTACCCTGGCCTTTGACATTTGAAATGTGCTTTCAGGACCCACCCTATTTCTGTGACTGTAATTTGTTTTAACTCTTTTTTAATATTGAATTTTAAATTGTTATAAGCCGCTCTAGGATTCCTGGTGAATGATGGGTAATCATCATCATCATCATCAAGACACCTTGCAGTTTAAGAACATACCTATAGCCAACAGATAGTTCGATCAAACTTTAAAAAAAAACAGGGAAATTGGGCAGCGAATAGTGAATGCACCAGGGGAGCAGGAGACCTGACCTCCTCTCTGAGATATTGTACTGCCCTACAAATTTGTCAAAATGCAAACACAGTTTGGGTTGGTCTTTCACAGTCCAATCCACTTCCTGTGTAGCTTGGAACCATTTGGTAACATGTGCCTGTGAGCATATGGTGCAATCATGCTTAGGAAAAGTGAAACTGCCCTGAGAGAGGAGCAGAGAGGGGAAAAGGAGGGCAGGAAGGGAGGGAGAAAGGGGGAGGGGAGGAGGAGGGGAGGAGATTGGATGGGTGGGCACTGGGCAGAGGGGAAGCCCCTTTCCTTTCCTAAAGAAAACATTGTGAACAGTATCATAGTTTTTCAGCGTATCCCCCACTTTTTTATTCTACAGCAGCACATGTAACCTCCCACTCAAATTTAAACCAAAGCTGTCCCTGGTCGCATCCACACCAGACCTTTATTTCCTTTAGACAGTCATAGCTTCTCCCAAAGAATCCTGGGAAGTATAGTTAGTGAAGGGTGCTGAGAGTTGCTAGGAGATGCCCTGTTCCCCTCATACAGCTTCAATCAGAGCGGCTGACTGTTAAACCACTCTGGCTACTGGAACTCTGTCGGGGGAATAGGGGTCTCCTCTCAGCACCCTTCACAAACTACACTTCCCAGGATTCTTTGGGGGAAGCTATGACTGTCTCAAGTGAAATAAAGGTTTGGTATGGGTGTGGCCCCCTGATTAGGCAAGCCAAGCAGCTGTGAGTCTGGATTTTAGAACGATAGTTGGTTCTTACTGAGCGTGCCCAACATTATCATTTTCAATGCTAAATTTCTTAAATTAATTAAAAATCAGCCAGGCATTTTTTAAAAAACTGCAGAAGATGAAGGTCAGAGTATGGAGCAAGGTCAGTAATAGGATTACAGGTACTCTGTGAACATGGCTGAGTTTTAATTAATCTCAACAAATTATGAGAACTCTGGCAGAAAAAAGTCCAAAAGGGCTCTGGGTTTTTTTCTCTCTTTTTACATTTTGCACTCTCGATTCTCTCTGACCGCTTTGTGTAACGCCATGAACATTTAGAGGGTTGTTAAGTAAGCATTTCTGAGTTCAGAACTATAAGTTTTGTAAGGTTTTGTTTTGAAATGAGCTTATGGGAAGCATCAGAATGGCATGGGGGTATTTTCAATTTAACATTGCGGAATGTGAAAAATCCATGCTGTCTATAGTATACAGGTACTCTTGTGACTGTATAATAAAATTTAGGACACAATCCTATGGTTCCTGGGAGACTGTCCCAGGGGGATATGGTTTTGTGGATTTCCATCTCTGTGAATGGAGAGGGAGAGCTACCCTCAGGCCACATCCGCACCATACATTTAAAGCACTACTATAACACTTTCACAGTCATGGCTCCCCCCGTCCAAAAAAAGAATCCTGGGAACTGTACTTTGTGAAGGGTGCTGAGAGTTATTAAGAGACTGCTATTCCCCTCACAGAGCTCCAATTCCTAGAGTGGTTTAACAACCTTCCCAGGGAATGACATCCTTTTGTTTCTAGCCTGCCTGACATGACTATTTTATAGTCACTTCCACTCTACAATGTACAAGGAGACATAATTTTAAAACCCTATATGGTTTTGGCCCAGTTTATCTAAAGGAGCGCCTCCAGCATCATCAGCTATGCCGCCCAACAAGATCAGCCTCAAAAGACCTTCTCTCCATCCCATCAGTCAAAACAGCCAGACTGGTGAGGACTAGAGAGAGGGCTTTTTCAATTGTGGCCCCCACCCTGTGGAACTCCCTCCCAAATGATCTCCGCCATGCCTAGAGTTGCCATATTGCCCGGTTAGCCGGGTTTTGCCCGGATTCCATGCATGCCACCCGGCGCCCGGCTAGCCCCTTAGGTGGCCTGGATTCTCAGCTTTAATTTAAAAAAAAAAAGTTTCTAGGTGGTCCGGTTCTCAAGATATGCATAAAAACGTCAGCCGCCCCCCCGACTGTTAAATCTTTCTTTAAACAGTACTGTATACAGTACTACAGCACTTCCTAGCTTTAACCCCGCCCATTCAGGATTGTAGCCAATCAGGGATTGTGTTTCAGTTTCATTGACCTGAGGCAGTGTCTAGAAAACAAAATGGTGGTTTCACCCCCTGTTTATCTGAAAATCTCATAAATTGGGTAAGTATATACATTTCAGTTTTTTTTCCTCTTATGTGCAGGAGTCAGATCTTGGGCAGTGTTTTTAAAACTTCCCAATGCTTGCTTTTTGTAAAAGCAATGCTAATCCCATATGCCCAGAGTAAATCCCATTGAATTCAATAGGACTTACTTTGAGTAGACATGGTTATGAATGTGCTCAAAATCAATGGGACTTTGGAGTGAATGTAAAAAAGAATTGTGTTTGTGTTCTAACTCTTTTTGCCCCCTTCTCCAGTCCTATTTTAAAGCAAGTAGGCAGGGCTTACTTAGGTATTACAGTTTTTATTCTGTAGGAAAGTAATACTGATTTTTTTAAAACTAATACTGATTTTTCTGCAATGACCAACTAGTTTGACAATAAACTATTATATGGGCTGTATGTATTTATACATCTGCAGTGTGTGCGTGTTTGTGTATGGAGTCTTTCCAACACCCCTGTGAGGTAGGGTTGGAAACCAAGGCAGCTCACAACAAGAAATAAAGCCATTTAAAATCCAATAACCATAAAAACAAGTATAAACAGTTGCAAAACAGCGTAAAGTGGCATGATTCGGAATTTTGGGTTGTGTGAATGAAGTTGCTTATCACTTGAGGTTGCATTTCTGTCCCTGTTTGAGTAAGCCCCACTGAATACACTGGGGCTTGCTTCTGAATAAATAAACTTAGGATTGCACTATAAATATATTTACAGTTTATGTAAATAATAAATATATTTGATAGTCATGCTTATATAAATATTTCTTCATTTATCATATTTTTGGTTTTTGGTTAGGAATCCTGACTGGTTGTGAGATGCTTAGTTTTTTGCCTTACTCATAGGAATCTTGTTGTGGTTGGTATGGTATTACATTTAGGAAAGTGTTACTGCCTTCTGTGTTTTTTTTTCCTATTTGCATTTCACTTATCTTTAACCTCACAGCCATAGAAGCAACAGCAGCATATGCAAGATAATTAACTCCCATTAGTGATAAGAACAAGAATTTATAATTATTATTTCAATTAAAACAAGAGGCTTATCAATACTTTGAAGAGGACCAGATATTTATTTTGTTTCTGAGCCCAGGACTGGGTCTTTCATGATGCCCGGTGTGTGTGGGGGAGCAGGAGAGTAGTCGATAAGACAGACATCCTGGCATTGATAATTTAATTAGCAAGGTATGTGTGGGGTTGCTGCACACTTCCAGACCCAGTTTCATTTTGAGTATGGAGGTGGAACCTGTGTAGATGTGGTTGCTCAAAGGGAGAAGAAATTTTGAGTTAAGCAAAGCTCTGCTTTTATAAAACCTAAGAAACATACAGATACTTTGAATGTCTGAGTGCCTGCACCAGTGGAATACTGGAGGAACTTGTAAAACTTGCTGCAACAGTATTTAGAACTGAGCATGTGGTGTGAAAGACTCCTTTTCCTAACATTTTGGCTTCTTGTTTTTCTCCACCCACCACATCTTTGAAATATATCGTATATGGTTAACCGTACTGCTGCCCCCGACTTACTTTATGTTTGTAGCTATTTTGTGTTTTTATTATGTTTTTATATTGATTGTGTATTTTTATTGTTTTTATTATATTTGTAAGCTGTGCTGAGCTCTGTTTTTAACAGCAAAAGGGCAGGATATAAATTCTCTTAATCAATCAATAAATACTCCATAGTGTTGGAAACTAGAGTCTAGGCATTTAAGGCTGAAAATGTTGCTTTTAAAAAAAAGATTTCTCACATCTTTCCCCAGCTTTTGGTGGTAATTCCTAGGCACAAAAACAAAACAACTGGACAATCCAAATATTAATATGCAAATATTTGCATAATATGCAAATAATATGCAAATATTTTGCATAATATGCAAATACTTTACATAATATGCAAATTAACCTGCCCGGATCTGTGTAACTGGAATATGGCAACCCTAGCCATGCCCCTTCTATGATGAGTTTCCACCAGGCCTTGAAGACCTGGCTCTTCAGGCAGGCTTTTGGGGTGGGCTAGATTTTATCTTCATTGTTTTTAGATTTTCAATGTCTAGGTATTATATGCCTATGTTGTACATCGCCCAGAGTAGCTGGACAGCCAGCCAGATGGGCGACTAATAAATTCTATAAATAAATAAATAAATAAATATTTTCTTCTTTGGCAACTATTATACCATATGTGATGTCTTGATTCCACAGATTCAAATGAATATGTTTTCTGGTATACTGACGTACTTACAATTAAACCAGGCCACCAAAGCATTACCCATGAAACAAAAAGTAAAACACACACTTCAGAAATTACCATTTATGATGTCTAAAGTAAGATTTAAATGGAGAAACTGGTTTGTGGCTCATACTCTCAACCCTCACACCAGCACTAGGGCCTTTGCCATGCTATGGTTGTCAGGTTGAAGCCTAGAACGTCTCCTTTTGCTCTTAAATCTGCTGCCACATGTGGCATGGAACAGCTGCATTCATTTTTATCCTGTTCTTTTTGTCCTCTCGTCTCCACCTCCCCACCCCGCCAAGGGCTTTAGTAAGCACAACAGAGAAAAGAGAAAGTGGACGACAGGACGAGGTGGAGAATTGCAGGAGACATTAACTCTGGTTTATTTCCCAGTTCAAGAGCAGATTTTAAAAGGTAAAATGGAGAATTTATCTGTGGCAATGTGGAAACTAGGCCCAGCCCATGTCCATAGCAACAACATCCTTTGATCCTGTTACAGGAATACTGGACAAAGGAACGTTTCACACTAAGGATGGGGAAGAAATTCAGTTCAGCTTGCATTTAAAGGTGAATCTGCCTAATTTGCACTTCTCCAAACAATACATGAACAGAAACACAGCCATCCTTCAAAAGTTGCACTTCTCTTTGAATGTTGCAATGTCTTTGCCCAGCCAAGGAACATGTATAAAAATGCACATAATGGGGGAAACTGTGCATATTGGTGAAAATAACATACAAAATGTATTGTATTAAGGAAGACTGCTTGCAAAACATGTATATTAGGCAAAATAGCGTGCAAAAATGTGTATATTAGAAGACAATTGCACTAAAATGCTGACAAATTTTCACAAGGGCTTGGGGGGGCTGCAAATTGATGTAGAAATGTGGAGATCTGAACTTAAGGCTGGACAAATGAGAAACAGAAAGAAGCCAAAATTGACAGATTCACCAGCCCTATTGCACACTTGAGTGGAGGAGAGCTCTTTGTGCCTCATCCTGAGGCCTGGGGAGGATTCTCTCTGTTCTTAACGCCAGTGCAGCCTTATACCAGCTGCAACCTATACAAAAGGAGTTTCCCCCTTGCTTTTAGAAGCAAGCAGGGTAGAGGAGTCCAGTTCTGCCCATTTTCCTTGCACAGGGAGTTCAAGTAGCTATTACACCACACTTGCTTCTCCTTTGGTCATAAAAATACAACAGCAGGCCATATGCCTCATTAAAACAAATGGCATTTGAATGCAAGTGCTTCATTTTGACGTGGCTGTCAAGGGCTAATAGTTATTGATTCTTCATGAAGCACCTTTGGATGCCTCAGTCCGGATGCTGCACAAGGGAAAAGTGACACAAGCCAGTCTGAGTTCTGTAGTCCTGGGAAATAGTAAATGCTCTGATAAAAACACAACCATAGGAGAAACAGCCCCAGCCAAAATCAAGATAAGAAACAACACAGAACGTTTTGAGAAAAGTTTATATAAAAATACATACACTCTGTTTCCATTTCAAATCTCCAAGGCTGTTTGCAATGTATAGTAAACACAAGTTTTAAACCTTCATATAAAACAGGAAATAGCCCAAATGGATAAACACCATAAAAGATAAGACAAGTAATAGAGTCAGCAGAAGCAGCATTCACTTATCAATGAAAACAAAGACCCCCATCTTGGTTTGACACCTAAAGACCTATCAGACTTCCCTAAGGAGGGAGTTCCACAGCCACCCAGCATACACAGTCCTATGTAGCCACCCACTACATTAGGATGGGGGGGAGGAAGGGACACAGATTCTCAGAGGAAATGCTCAACATCCAGATAGGTTCATATTGGAACAGGTATCCTGAGTGCAGACCATTTAGTGCAGAGGTATGTCACTTTCATACCTTCCAGATGTGGGATACCAACTTCTGTCAGCCCAGCTAGCCTGGCCAATAGTCAGGGATGATGGCTGCTATGGACTCACAATATCTGAAGGCCTACAGGTTTCCCACCCGATGCAGGTCTTTAAAAAGGACAGCACTTTTGGATGCACCCAGAAATCATCTGAAAGCCAGTGAAATTGCAACACTGGTGTCATATTTCCAGACAGCCTTCCGTGCTAGCATACATTAACAGCCACCTTCTGAACCAGTGGTAATTTCCAGACAGGTATCAAAGGCAGCCCCATGTAAAGCACATTGCAATAATATTAAACCAGATATATTTTTCAACAATACCCAAACTGGAATGAATACATTGTATATTTCAGTTCTTGTGTGATGACTCAAAATGAGCATGGCATAAACCTAGCTCCTTTGCCAACTGGGCCAGTGCTGGACAAATGAGGCCTGTGGGAAGGCACACCAAATTTCAGTTAGAACTATCAACTCAGCCCCCTAACTGAAGCATGAGAGAGTGTGTGTGTGTAATGGGAGGGGGAAAGGGCAAAAACTAGAAAAGCTGAAGACACAAACCCATTCCAAGTTCTTACAACTTAAATGCATGGCAGGTGCTTCATCATAATTTAATCCTTCTGCCAAACTTAGTTGCATAACCCTGCGCAACAGGGCCTTTTGGCAAAAATTTAAAAAATGAAAAATGAAAGACAAACTGTTGTTAGAGCTAAGTAAAAGCGGAATAGGATTAGTGTATTGACTCCTTGGTTACTCTGCTTTCATTTCAAAAGTTCAAGGAGAGGTAAGGGGGGGGGAGAGAGAATATTCTATAAAGCAGAACTACAGTAATAAGTGGATAACAGCCTGCAAGTAGCACTGTACATCAACCACACTAGAATACGTGAGGGCTTTTTTGCTTTTGTTATTCATTCTGAAGGCCAGGGAATGTTTTTAATATGTAGACTGCAGTTTTGATCGGTGTGTGGCTTTACATCCTGCATTATGCATTCGTAACACAATTTAGCCCAAACAAGCAATTATACTGAAAGCCCTAAATCAATATAGAAATGAAAAGGTATATGGTCTATGTTGAAGTGCTGGTATAGAGCTTGACCAATACTTACAAGTAAACCCCTTGCCCAACCACTGATATGTGATATGGGGTATGCCCTGTCCTGCCCACAAGTGGGACCCCACAAGTTATGACAGATGCCTGAGGCAGGTAAGGGGTGCAGGACCTTGGATAGTTCCAAGCAGGCCACTTGCTCCAGCAAGTTCTGAAGCTCATCTCAGGCCTTTTATCCTTCTTGGGGCAGACTTCCTCTTCCAGGCAATGCCCCCTTACTGAAGACAGAAGATCCTTAGTGGAAGTCCTTTGGCCTGGAGCCTAGCACCCTGCTTGCCTGTTAGCCAGCTCTCCTCTTTGTGCGTTCCTGCAGTGGTGAGCAAGCCCTGGGGAATGGGAGGCACCTGGTTAAAGAAAGAGAGCCAGTTGCTCAGGCACATCTGGCTAAGAGGATGCTGTTGTGGGGGGGTGTCATTTGAGGAGCTCAAAATCAAAGGGCTTCTGACTGACAAGCTCCAGCTCAGGCTTGGTGTTGGGGCCTGGGTTCAGCACTGCTGTGGCTTGCACCACTGGTTCTTCCTCCTACTCCTCTGTGTCAGAGTCCTAGCTGCTGCTTGGGCTGGAACAAAAACACTTATCCATGCAAGGTTCCACAATAATCTGGTATCTCATTTTGAATGGCCCCTTTGCCTGCTACGTTCACATGTCACATGTGATCTGTGGTCCAAAGGCTAGCTGCACTGACAGAAAGACAGCTGGCATTCAAATGCTGCATGAACATGGGCCAGCACATAGGTGAAGGGCCTCCAAACAAGAAGGAAACAGACAGTGTGGAATCCTGCATGACCAATAGCTTTGTGCATTCTTCTTGCTCTCACCCCCCCCACACACACACAAGACCTATGTAGCAAGATGCAGAAGGGAAAAAAGGAATCTATAGTAGTTGGAAGAGAGAAAAATGTTACTGACAAACATTTATATTATTCAAAATCTGTTTAATAGGAATGTCTCCCCTTATGGAGGATAAACAGGCTTCTGACACTGAGCATGAGAATAGGTTTTCTGCCATCATCCTACCCTACCAGACTGCAGTATCCGAGGCAAGAGAAGCTGACTGCCAGTAAGAGAATGCCACCCCCAGGAAGCAGTGGTGACAGCCATTTATTGCTGACACACCACCTTTTCACCACCACTGGCTTGCTGCAGGTCACAAGGTGCTGGGATCCAAGAGCTATGGCCCAAAGAAGCCCACATGGCTACACAGATGCTACCTGCAGCGCATGGGCCTTTATATCCAGAAGTATGATACACTACA
This sequence comes from Rhineura floridana, assembly GCF_030035675.1. Taxonomy (NCBI): domain Eukaryota; kingdom Metazoa; phylum Chordata; class Lepidosauria; order Squamata; family Rhineuridae; genus Rhineura; species Rhineura floridana. The sequence goes on from NC_084481.1 coordinate 22,068,788, forward strand.
TTTACAGATAGTCACAGGTCAGAGACATAATTAGTTTAATAATTTCTGTACACTTTAAAAAAGAGTGTATTTCAAAACCCTGACCTTATCAGCAGAGTCTGATAAAATGGATTCATCCATGACACCTTGTGCCTGAGACAGTCAATGTGGTACCCTCCAGATGTTGCTGGACTCCCATCATCCCTGACCTTTGGCCATGATAACTGCGTGTGGTGAGAGTTGGCATCCAACAGCATTGGGAGGGCACAGTTATGCTTTTTTTACATATGTGTTCAGCGTTTAGACATTTTCTAATATTAGGTGATCTAGAAAAGTTTCCAAATACATAATGCATTACTTGGCATTTAAGGTAGGACTTGCTGAGTTTTTCATTCACTCGCTTGATTGGTTTTGCTGCAGCAGCCTAACACAGCTACCCTCTGGAAGTTGTCACCTTAAATTGCCAAAACTCTGTGAGATCAGCAACTATAAATTCCCATGATGCACTTAAGGCTATCCAATGAATTGTTTCTTAATTATATACACAAAGGTTGTAAATCAATTCTAGCATAATTTGATTTTCTTTTTCCTTGAATGGGTAAGCAGGTCAATAAAAGGTCCAAGGTTAACTTTTTCTTTTCTCGAGTTCAACATGCCCTCATCTCACTTTTTAACATGATAGGAAAAATTAACAAATAAAAGAAAACCCTAATGCAAAGTTATTGTTCTATTCTTGAGAAACTTGTAAAGATGCTCTGGAGTAATTAATGGGCAGAAACAAACCTCAGGGCAAAACAGATGCTACATGCATACCCTCTGTCAGCAGAGGCTGGTTTTGCTAGCCTGGCAAATCATTCCGTATGACTTTAAAAAAAAATACATTATACAGCAAATGCAGGGAACGCAACTGAATGAAAAACCCTATTATCATTTCTCAGCATCATTAGCTATTATATCATTTAAATGCCTTGAATCCCTTTGTCAGATATGAAATTAAGAAGCACTGAAGTGAATCCTAGGCATTAGCTATCACATTATTCTACAGATCAAGTACAGGCTTTGGAAGGGGGAAGGTAAAGAGAGAAAAGAATGCTTGAAAAGAAAAAACTGCATTGGTTTTCAGGTTAACTTTTTTCTACAACACCAAAGCAAAACCTGATTATATCTTTCATTTAAATCAAGCAACGCCATTCACAAAGGAAAACAGCCTTTGAGTTTTTAAGTCTGTTTCCTCCTCAGAGATTTATGTACTACTGGGGCAGGTAACAGCGCCCCACTAATCAATATGAAATGTCACATGATCTTCCGGAGGATTGGAAAAATCATTTTCAAAGTAACAGTGCAAAGACCACAGGCCTGAACAAAGATAGCAGCGTTTTCAGTGGGATGCACGGATGGCGTTTCAACAGGGCTTGGAGATGTTACAGCCCTTCATCCACCCACAAACAGATGATAGCCTTTTGACCCACCTGCTAGGGCAAGCAGATAGGGAGGAGGCTGGAGGAGAAGACAGGGGGATCCGATGGAGCAGTGGAGGTGCAGCAACTACATCTCTCTCTCTCTCTTCCCCCCCCCTCCTTCAGACCTTTTGGGATGCAGGCAAGATCCTCAGATTGACAGCTGGCAACATTAATCCAGAGCAGGCTTTCATTCCACTGTTGTTGTTGTTGTTTTATACAGCTCAATATACATCTAGAGGCTCTAGGTGTACCAATATGCTCCATCCAGTACCAAGGTGACAACTACAGCTTTTTTAATACAGTATCTGTAAAGGAAACAAGCCATAGTTGTTGCTATATACTGTAAACTATTAACTAGGTATGGAAGCCTCAGGCCCAGGGGTCAAGTGTGGCCCTCCCAGTGTGGCCCTCAAGACTCTACCCAGGCCATGCACCCTCGCACTCCTCACCAGCTCTGCTTCACAGCTTCCTCAAGTGTTTTTCCCTGGCTGGATTGTGTCCTCCAGAGCTTGGAAAAGTTACTTTTTTGAACTACAACTTCCATCAGCCCAATCCAGTGGCCATGCTGGCTGGGGCTGATGGGAGTTGTAGTTCAAAAAAGTAACTTTTCCAAGCTCTGCCTTGAACTCTGATCATGCTTCTGGCTTACTTGGATGGAGGATAGAGAGGGATGTGTGAGTATATAGAAACTTGTCTACTGTACAAAGATAACATTTACAGTCACTGCTCTGCCCATTTTTACCTTTGGCCTTGCCAACCACTGGCATGTGCCCCCCCCCGAAGGGAATGTGGCCCTTGTGCTAAAAGGCTGTTCCTCCCTAGTATAGACATGGAAGGGGACGTGCTGTCTTAAAAGATCCTCTTGTATGCAACTGGGTACACAGAGGACCCTTCTCTGCACTATGATGATGATCATGATTACTGCTACTGAGCCCTGGTAAAGCAGGATTTCCAAAGATGTGCATCATACCATTGTATATGCAGAGTTCTTTTCAGACCATCCAATGAATGTGCATACATTGGGAGGGAGAGAAGGACAGGGGCTGAAGGGTCCCAGACCTGTGCCCGGCGGCTTCACTGCCTGGAAGGGAAAATGAACAAAGTGGCACCATTCAAAGTACACACTCACATTACCACTTGCAACTAAAGCTCTTCCTGACATGATTTACCTAACACCACTACAAGTTAAATTATTAATGAAACATGTGTATCTTGGCATCTCGTGCACACACTTGGCTTCACTTAGGGCCTCTCTGATGTACTACAAGATACTCCACAAGATATTAGCTAGTCATGCTAGATCAGCTGTGTGTATACATACTAGCAAAGCCAAATGGTCGATTAACTCCGGTCAAATTACATGGCTCTTACAAAGCAGGAGAGGCAGCAAAAGTATGCCATGGTTTTTAAAATATACACAACACATTTGAACACATAGTTTATATTGCAGATTTTCCCCCATGACACTATACGTGAAGAATGGATGGTGAATTGCTTGCTGAAGGAAATTTTAAAAAAACTGGTATCAAAAACATTTCTATGATATAACACTGATTTGATGAAGTTGGCCTTTATCCAACTAAGTCCTACTCAGAGAAGACCCATTAAAATTAATGAACCTAAGTTAGCCATGTCCACTGACTTCAGTGGGTCTACTGTGAGTGGGACTAGCACTGAATAACACCCTTTTTCTCAATACAGGGAATCCAAATGCATTTCAACCAAAAGGTCTTCTTCAGAGGGCACTAATGTATGAATATGCATGTACATATGCTGTCTGATACAGACACAAATTATGAATTCAAAAATATTTCACACAATCAAATTTATTTTAAATATGTTGCTTGTTGCACCTATCATTGCTTGAAATTAACTTGATCTTCTGTATAAATGCAACTTTAAAAAACTGCTGTTGCTGTGCTTTCCATTAGAGATAGATGAGCACATCATCCCAACTTACATCAGTTTGGCTAGGAAGTACTCTGAGCTACTTTTAATAAAACAAAAATTAGCTCAGCCAAGCCCATCTGTTCTTTTAGATGTTGGACCTCCCCTTTCCAAAACACCCTCCTAGTTTTATGCCACAATTGGGTGGTAATTGAAGAATACTTATTTTATTGCTGGTGAAAAAGCCATCTCTGCATGCAATGTTAATAACTGTCACCTCTTAAAGGTAATGCAAATTTGGTGATCTGCAGGGCAGTCGTTGTGTATGACTGGAAATGACTTTTGCAATGTGTCAGCCAGAACCGTATTTCAAAGACAGCCACAACACAGATTTATATTCTATTCTGCTATACAAGAGTGGCATGCAAGAAAAATACACACTGCACTCACTTAATCATAGTTCCTTGAAAAAAAATTTTTTGGGGGGGGAGAGAAAGAGTAGTCTATAGAGCACCCTTTCCCAACCTTTGGGTCTCCAGATGTTGCTGGACCACAACTCCCATCAGTCCCAGCCAGCATGGCCAACGGTCAGGGATGATGGGAGTTGTAGTCCAATACCACCTGGAGTATAGGGAGGTGCCTTATACTGAGTTAGACCATGTTTACACCTAGATCAGTATTGTCTACATCAGCCTTTCCCAACCATTGGGTCCCCAGATGCTCCTGAACTGCAATCCTCATCAGTCCCAGTCAGCATAGCCAATGGTCAGGAATTATAGGACCTGTAGTCCAGAAACAACTGGGGACCCAAAGGTTGGGAAAGGCTACTATAGCATTCTCAGAAATTTGGAGGTTAAAAAGATGTAAACAGCAAACACATTCAGTATCAAGAAAGCCAATGTAGCACAATTACTAACCTAATATCCTCTGTGCAGTGTTTCATGAGTCTTTACCGATATTGAATGCACCCTGCTGTCATTAACGGAATAAATAGATACCATACTTCCAAGAAGCTGTCCATCTTTGATTTTCCTGGAGCAATATGCCCATGTTTTGCCAGTTTCTCTGACAGTAAAGTAACCCATACCACTGATCGAAAGAAAATTCTTCCTCATTTTTCTTTCTTTCTTCGCTATTTCTATTCTCACTGCCACCATACTATTGGTCAATTTAACTCAGTATTGTCTGCACTGGCTCTTTAGAGTTTTAGAGGCTTTTCCCAGCCCTACTCAGAAATGCCAGGGAATTAACCTGGGATCTTTTGCATGCAGATCATGTGCTGTGCTACTGAGCTATGCCCTTTCCCCAGTGCACACCAGATCCTCATGAGTAGCTCTTTAGTAATCTGTAGAGGCCTGCCGGGAGAAGCCATTCAAAAAGTCCTGGCTTGTGCACAGAAGTGGCTACACATACCTTTGGGCCCCAAACTTTGTATTTATGGGGTAGTCAATTTAATGTCCTTCTGGATGCTTTGTACTACAACTCCCATCAACTTCCTCCAGCATAGCCAATGGTCAGAAATGATAAGAACTGCAGTGCACAACCTCTGGAGGGCACCAGATTAGTTACGTATAGCACCACACATACCTTACTTCAGCAAACCTTACGACAACTCTGTAAGGTAGCTCTGAGCAATGATTCCCTATATTAGAAAAGGAGACAAAGAGAATGAGAGGTAGCGGTTTGCCGAAGGCAACTTAATGAATTCATGGCTAAGCTGTCATTTCAACCAGGGGAACAGCAAGCTCGTAGCCCACACTCTTAATCACCCGCTCTCAATCATCACCAAGTGCTGCAAAAAAAAAGAAAGTAGGGCAGGGGAATAAATATTCCCAGCATGGAATAATGTTACCAGGCAGGCCTTCTCAATTGCGCACAGAGTGAATATTATCAACCAGCATTTCATTTCCCTCATAGTCCACCTGCAGACAGAGATAAAAAACAGGAGACGACGAAAGAGCTGCACATCTTCAAGGACAGGCTGAACTAAGGCACACTGTGAAAATACTGCCGTTCTCACAGATGCCTTTTCAAGAGAAGTCCAATGTTGCCAATGTATTTGTTTTCTGTTCCCACACCTTATCATGTCCAGCAGTCTGCATTACAATGTCAAAGCAAATAAATTGCTATCGTTAACAGCTTGCGGTTAATGATAGAAAACCCATCTTGTTTCCGGTTGACTTCAAAGAATGCCGTAGCGGGGCGAGGGGGGGAGAAGATGACCTTGTCTGAAATATATGTTCCAAATTTTGAAAAAGTAACTAGATTCAAACCCTAATATTTGTCCTCAAGATAATAAAATCAATTCAGCATAAGAGGCAGACAGCTTTATCCTGAGCACATCTGCTTGGACCTAAGTCTTGTTGAAATTAGTTAAGTTTCCTTCCCGAGAAATATGTTTAGAATAGAATTAAGCTTCTTTCTGAATGAACACAGAATGTGTTTGATTCTGTCCATGCATTCATACAAACCCCAATAAAAAGAAGAGGGACCTTAGGACAGGTTCACAAAGTAGACACCAGGCTTTGAGTATTGTACAATTATACATTCAAATCAGGGAGGGGAACCTGTGGCCCTCCAGAAATTGCTAGACTAGGGCTACATACACACTATGCATTTAAGTCACATTCCCCACCCCCCAAAATATACTGTTGTTTAAGTATGCTGGGAATTTTAATTCTATGAGGAGTAGACTACAGTTCCCAAGATTTTTTATGCGGATGTGTGCTTTAAATGTATAGTGTGCTTGCAGCCTACAACTCTTATTAACCCTGACCATTGGCCATGCTGGCTGGGGTTGATGGGAGCTGGAGTCCAACAACATCTGGAAGGACAAAGACGCCCCATCCCCCTTATAAGTAATACATGAAATGTCCTTAATGGCTACAGTTTCATAAAATATCTTTTGAGCATCAGGGGCAGGATGGGGATCCATTATTCTTTTTAGGACTTCCATTTATAATACCACAACCAAAAAACAAATCATGGTTGCATGAATGAGGCTACAGATAAAGATTGCTACATCTGAAAAGCAAAGATCATTTTTGTCAGAGACAATTCTTATTCCTGATTAAACTTGTGCCAAAGATTATTGGCAGCAACTGCAACCCTGGACATCAAGAAACTGGTATGCGTTGGTATTTGCCTCCCTGCCAACAACCTTAGAGGAGGAAATTCTGAATTTCCTATTATCTTATCCTAAAGTTTTCCCTTCTTTTAATAAAAGCAGTACTGTTCTTTCTAAGTGTTGCCAAACAGTATGCTGGAAAATGAGCTTTAGAGAATTTCCTTGTCAGCTTTAAAACACTGCTAATAACACTGATCTGAAGAAAATTGCTAGAGCAAAAACAAGCAGCAAGCAAATAAATAAACAAGCAATCCAGTCAAATAAATTCAGGATTGAAGACCCAATCCCAGGTTTTGCTGGGCAAGATCTGGCACAGAGCTCCCACTACCAACATAAGAGGTCACACCACATGCTTTCTTGCTCCACACTGGGAGATGCCCTGTCTCTGATGCCAAAACAGCAACTGATGTTGGTGATGCTGCTGCAGCCCTAGTAGAAAAACCTCGTTATAGTGCAGGAATGCTAGCTATGGGACTTGAAGGGAGGAGACAACAGGGGGCACAACTGGGAGAATCATATACAGCCATGGGGGGGAAAGCACACCTCTCATGTCCCATCTTGGGCTGCATTCAGACTTGGGGTTTATTACATTAGTTTTACTGGTTATGATGCTAATGCTTCTATCCGGGTTTCTAACATTCCTTTTAACCTACAGCACCTGTTGCCTTGTGGAACTGTGGCTTTTTGATCAATAAACTGCCACATTGTACTAAATCTCATTCACACCAGTACATGTGGTATGATACAACAACAAACACAACTGGGCATGTTGCCACTCCCCCATTCTTTCCATGCATGTACACTTCTGTTCCCCTGTGATTCACCGCACAGTACGCCAAGATACCGCCCAAAATGTCATAATGTAAGTGGTGGAGGTGTCATCCGGGAAAACCACAGGAAACTTACAATGCAAAGCTCCTGCAATATTCTGCATTTTTTTTCTGGAAACATTTAATACAGAAATGAGTGCTAAAGTTCTGCTAGATTTCCAAAACATGACTTTTATGTTGTGTGAAAAGTTACATAAAATGCAAAAATTAACAGGTAAAGAAATGTCAGGAAGACGGAATAAAGTGCCATCTGAATGCAGTCTTGAAGGCATCCCAACTTGAAAGCATTTTCACACATAGCAAACACTTTTGTCACATTCGTATTTCTCTAATGCAAAACCTGCATGAGTTAGAAAGTACATTTGCTTTACAAAGTGATTTTTTATGCCACATGGGTAGAGATATGAAGCCCCCCTCAAAAACCCAGAAAAATTTGAGGGGGAGTTCTTTTCTTTCCTAGAGGGGAAGTGGGTGGTTTGTTTTTATTTTCATTTTTTTTAAAGGCCTTCACATCTCTACATATGGGTAGATATAGCAAAGGCCAGACTCAAATGCCTTTTGATGTCATGCATGACAATGCAAAGGAACTGAGCTCTTCAGCTCTGTCCCACTTGCTTTGCAAAGAATCATATTCCATAGGATTTACTTCCAAGCATAGGCTTGCAACATTTTAAAGTAAAACACTAAATCGGGTGTGGGGAACCTTTGGCCCTACAGATATTGCTGAACTACAACTCCCATCAGCTCCAGCAAGCATAGCCAATGGCCAAGTATGATGGGAGTTGTAGTTCAGCAACATCTAGAGGGCCAAAGGATCTGCACATCTGCACGAGATGGTCAGTCCTTCTCTCCTATTCTTGCTAAAAATACCAGTGATAGTGATGTGCTTGGATTCAGGATGGTTGTGGTGGTCGCTTTTAATTTAAGGCCTTGTCTTAATCCTGGAACACACAACTATCCCTCTAAAAGAATAGAAACTCCACACCTTTGCACAGATAGGTCAGATCCACTTATATATGTACACCATTATATTGTTACTTTACTCCAATTGATTAACCAAGATAAAACTGATTGTATTCAAAGTACAAAATTACAGTCTACTCTAAACCAGCCTATTCTTCTAGCTCTGTTAGGTAAAACTGAACTATCTCTCTGGCATAGCTTATTTTAACAACATAATTGTTGTTGATTTTTTACATCAATATTTAATGACTTGCAAATAAATAACTAAAATAACTTCATTTAAATGCACTGCATTTGAAACAATATTAAAGTTATTTCCCCGAAGTTTGATCTGCCATGCTGACTCAGACATTCATATAATCACTTGCAGTATGTTACAGTCAAGGAATGAATGCATGTGCAAACCAGCCCTCAAATAAAGGAGAAAATTCTCATTTCGGATACTTTAATGCCCTAAGAGACCTCCCAAACCAACATTTATTCATTTGAATTCTCAGATTGTATGAATAAGAGCTGCCCATTACACTTAGCAGGTTTCAAAAAAGTCTGACAAGAATGTTTATATATTCTTTCACACCCTTGCAGAATTAACAGCACAGGATTACCATTTGAATACTCACGCTGTTAATAACACGAATAGAGTGTTGATGGCTCCCATTTCTAATAGATGTATTATTCCATTATTCCATCCTGAAAATCTCCCTCCAGGTTTGCTATTTTTATTGTTGCACCCAAATGATATACAAAGAAATCACATTACACATAGAAAAAGGTAAAGGTGTCCCCGCACTTGTAGTGCGAGTCGTTTCAGACTCTTAGGGTGACTTCTTGAGAAGTTTACTAGGCAGACCGTATATATGGGGTGGGATTGCCAGTTCCGTCCCCGGCCTTTCTTTACCCCCCAGCTTATGCCGGGTACTCATTTTACCGACCACGGATGGATGGAAGGCTGAGTGGACCTCGACCCCTTTTACCAGAGATTCGACTTCCTCCTTTCATTGGAATCGAACTCCGGCCATGAGCAGAGCTTCGGCTGCGTTACCACCGCTTACCACTCTGTGCCACGGAGGATCTTACACATAGAAAGCATGCACTATATTATAAGCACATACACGTGGATTCGATCTTTGTTTAGGTGACAATGATATGCTAAGAATCAGGTTTTCAAAAAGGCAGGTTGATTCAAACTCACAGAGGCCTGTTGTTACAGAAACTGCACATTCAGCATAAATCAGAATTCAATGAAGTTACCAATTGTTTCGGAAGCAAGAGCCTGTGGTCCCTTGGGAATTTCAGAAATAATTACCAGCAGCAACAGCCAGGTCAAGAGTATAGTGATCTATCAAATGTTATTTCTAGACAATGATGAATGGGAAAGAGCTGGGTTGAATGCACTGGAAAACCAGCCAGATTAATATTTCTTTTTTTAAACTTCATAAGACTAACCAAGCCTACTGCATCTTTTAACTGAAAATGATGGTACACATTTTGCTGTCTGATTCATTAGATGGAGCTTAAAAGACCACCAACTCAAAAGCAGTGCAAGGCAAGAGAGAAAAAAGAAAGATATGCCCACCCTTAAGAACTCCAAACTATTTGAGGGTCCAACGGCAAAACTATCCAACCACATCACATCATTTATAATTAAAAACAGAAGAGTGAGGTCCCTGGTTGGCGTAATCCACCCACCAATGTAAAACATCCACTTCTCCAAAATCATCTCTTGCTGCAGCACATTACTTTGCAAATATTAGACAGGATTGTTATGACAATGATTATGTATTATGGCAGGAATACCTACTGTATTTAACCATTCACTTAAGATTAGCATCACGGATGTGGCAGCTCTCTTGCTTTCCAATCCCAATGTAAAATGAGGAGCCGATCAGAGGGGGAATGAGGGAATGCTTGGCAGTCGCAGAGGGAACTCAGCCCCCATGTAGAAATATGCCCTCACCTATTAGCAATGCTAATTGCTAGGTGCTTTCAGTGTCAGATATTATGCACAGCCATGTGGGAGATTTTCATTCATCAGTAATTTATGAGCCATCAGGAACAGAAAAGGGTGGGACACTGTCTACTGGGAGACAGAAAGGTTAACATCACAGAATTTCTCCAATTAAAGGAGGGGGTGTTGAAGCCTTCCTACAAAGTAGAAAGTGTCAGAATACCCCCTTCCCTCTAAAATACTGTAAATACACTCCTCAGAGTGCAGGCTTCTCCAACCTGGTGCTCTCCAGATGTTTTGGACTATGACCCATCATCTCTTATCATTTGGTGTGCTGGCTGGGGCTGATGGGAGTTGTAGTTCAAAACATGTGGCAATAATCAGATTGGGGAAATCTGCCCTAGCACAACAAAAAAAGGTGTCCAGGCCATTTTGTACTGCCAGCAGTACCTTTTTTTAAAAAAAGTGTAAATGTCAACAGTCAGGAGTTTCTGATCTTCTTTATCAAGCTTCTAGTTCCTGTGTCTGCAGAGATTGTTCAAAACGTGGTGTCAAATAATTTCTCTTCAATGCTCAGACTAAACTGGATGGAGCGGAGATTAGACAGACCATCCATACAGTATGCCACAACATCAAGAGGAAGCAGAAAGGGACAGCACATTTGTGACACAGGGATTTTGGTAAACATTGGACAAAGCACAAGCAGTAGAATTTCAAGTTCCTGAGATGACAATGTATGGTACTCAGTGAAGCCTGATAGGATCATGTCTAAGAGCAGAGCCCAGTACAACAGCTGTCTGTTCAGCTAAGGTACTGCTATTTCAATTTCTCCCAACTCCACTCCTAGCAAGCATATCACCCCCACACATAGTATCAGCCCCGCACATCTCACATTGAGCCAAATATCAGAAACGAGGAACTCATAATAAAAACATTCTTGCAGACCAGATGACTCAAGAAAGCCAACCGAGTCACGACTCAGGTGAAGTCACACTTTGTTCTAGTTGAAGAACAAAGAAAATATTTTAGGAAAAGTTACCACATTTTTCAGATGGCAAACAAGGTCTCAAGATTAGTGCCAACCTCAGATCTCAAGGCAGAGAACCAAAAATACATGCAGGATTGATCACTCTAGAAAGTGAGCCACACAAATAGATACAGAAAACCATGATAGAAAACATGCAATATTTATCCATTTTACAGCTGCTGACTTCACTTTTACAGTTGCATATACATTCCTGGCTCTTTCATATAAAATATATGACAAAACGAAAGAAGCCAACACACACACACCCGTCTTCTCTCACTTGCACACATGCGGCCAAGAAAAATTCACACAAACACACGTTTCCTGGGCGAGCCCTTCTGGGCTGCACAGCCTTCCCCCCTTTGCCACCTCTCATTTTTCACCCCTGCATTGGACTTGAGGAATTCCCAGATAGCCAGGCAAGCATACTAATTTATTTATTTCATTTATTTATTAGATGCCTCACCCCTCCTCCAATGTGGAGAACCAGGCAGCTTTAACAGAAGAAATCATTAAACCACCTTCTAAAAAAAAAAGTCATAAAATCGTTATATTACATTCAAATACAACCGAGCAACAAACTAAAGGGGCCACACCCCCAACCTAAAACAAATTATGAACCAAAAGCCTGGATAAAAGAAACATGTTGTTGATGTTTAAATACACCCACTGTAGGGGCTATGGAAGGGAGTACCACCAAGAACACTGTGTCTCACATTACCAGCCTCCTAACTTCAGCCAAGGATGGTATCACAAGCAGGGCATCTTCTGCTGATAGGGTTACCAACCGTACTCTTTTAAGAGTACATGTACTCTTTTTGAGATGGTGCAACAGCATACTCTTACTTTTCACTTATTGAAGCCAAATGTACTCTTTTTGAAATGACAAAATGATGGTAACCCTATCTGCTGATCATAACAAACAGTTTGGCTGGTAATAGGAGAGACACTGGGTCTGAAGCTGTTCATGAATTTATAGAGAGAGACTTTAAACTGGGCCTGGTAAGTTTATTGTCAACCAGTGCTGAGCCTTCATAATTGGAGTCATGTTCTCTGTCCTGATCACACCAGTCAGCTGCTGCAGCTTCCAGACCGTCTTCAAGGATAACTCCATGTAGAACATGTTGCAGCAACCTATCAAGAATGACTGGCAGGTCAGCAGTAGGATCAGGCAGATGACTAACTGGGCTGGCAGCAGGCAGATGGATGCTAGCCCTACTACTGCCACTACTATCAAGTGTGGATGTGGCCCAGAAGTCAAGCCAGCTGTACTAACTCGGCTGCCAAAGGCTGAAATGGGTGCCAGGAACTAAGCCAACGCCAGCAGCTCAGGCAGTCCCAAAAAACAGCACAAGCTTCTGCCTGTGTCATAGTCAGGTACACATACATCCTGGCCAAACTATGTATGTATGCATACCCTTACATACATGCACAGATTTTTTAAATATATATATATATTTTCAAGAAAAAGGTTAAAAAAGGGCAGGCCATATTTTTCTGGTTGGATGGCAACCCTAGCAAATAAAGGCGACAGAAATCAAGTTTTTAAAAAACGTGACATACTTTATGGATAAACTCTTTTGTTTCACAAAGCCTTTTGCTGCTGTTGAGAAGCTGACAACAGATTTTCCCCGAAGGATCAAGAAGTGCTAGGAGACAGGGACAGAAAAACAAAGGACGGAGTGCCATCCCATGAGGGGACAGTTCAGATTCTAAAGTGGCTACCGATGTTTGCTTCACACATGCTGCAAACTGTAACTGCGACTTCGCTATAGTATTTTCCTTAGCTTTACTTTAGGAGGCTCCAAATGACTGTGAGAACCCTTGTGGGGTCGTAAGGGTGGGGAACCTGTGGGCCTCCAAATGTTGTTGGACTTCAGCTCCCATTAGCCCTAGCCAATGTGGCCAATGGTCAGGAGGGTGATGGGAGCTGGAGTCCAGCAACATCCAGATGGTCAGAGGTTATCCACTGCCATCAAGCTTAAATATATAGTCATACTTGAGCCATAAAAACCACTGCTACAAGTCTGTTTGGGTTCTGTGCAGAGTAGCAAGAAATGTTTAATATAAACTAAACTTAACACAGCAGCAGCTCAGCACTGATGGGAAAATGTAAATTCGGTGTCCTGTCTTAGTACTGACATGATAATAAAAATGTCAGCATCCCCTTTTGCAGCTGATCCATTAATCATCAGGCCTTCATTGCTTTTCTCAACGTCATGCTTAATATGGAGAAAGGGATGAAATGGAGCTGTGAGGAAAATAATAGATGGAAGTGCTTCAGGTTTATTTTAACATTTCCACTTTATTGTTTATGAACTCCTCTCATAAACATTTGGTGCTCCAGTGGCTTTTATTCATTTATAAAGAAAGCAACTTTGGCATCCCACTTAGAAATCTGCAGTTTTATATTTTGCAAGGGAATTAAAATGTGAAACGCTAACAAGCAAAGGGAAAAGACAGGAACAACACTGTTGAGAATTTAACAAGGGGAATATTTACTATTAATGTGTCGTGTTAGGCTCCCTGGAAGGGCCTTAGGACGCACGTAGAAGGTTCTAATTTCAATCCCTAGTGTCTGGGAAAGTCCCCTAATTCAAGTCACACAAATACCCATCACAACTTGGCAGGTGGGGCAGTAAGGAGGAGGAGCGAGTAAAGCCCATAGGTTGGGGGAGTTTTGAACCTGTCCTAATGCTTAGAACAGAGCCTAGGTCAGCTTGCTCTAGAGTTGGGGCAAGTCTTGTAATCAGTTGCCATACAGGATGACTAGGGTCAGGACCACCCTGCAGAGCTGGAGGGCTGCTGGGGAAGAGACCTGCTCTTTACGCATTCATGTACTGCGGGGCATAAGGCTTCAGCAGAGCCCAGCTTTCCTCAACCTGGTTTCCTCCAGACGTTTTGGACAACCACTCCCACCAGACCCAATCAGCGTGCTGTCCAAGACATCTGGAGCCCACCAGGTTGCAGTAAAGCTGTCAGAGTCAGATGGCTCAGGCTGGTGCCACAGCACCCAAAGAACAACTACTTGGGGTTTTTAATATACCACCCTGGGAACCTTTGGGTTGAAGGGCAGAATACATATTTTAATGTACTATATTATATTAGTGGTACAGTATTATAGCACATACCAATTGTTCAAAATTATTTAGACAGATCCTTTCAGTAACCCTGTAAGAGGGCACGGTGCAATTGTCCCTCAGCAGTCTGCTACACAGGCTGCGAATGCAAACTTATAGTCAGAGCCGCCTAGACAATTGGTGGCCAAGGTAATGTTTGAAACAGAGATTTCCCATCTCACATGCTTCACCACTATGCCATACCCACTATCAATAAATTTACCCTCCCCGCACCCCATTTTAAGTTCCGACAACAAGGGAAGGTGCTCAAAGTAATGAGTCTCTCAGCATGATTGAGCTAAGCACACATCTGCTTCTTTGTCTGCATCATCAGTCGCTACAGAGTCATTCATCCCCAAACATCTAGTTAATTCCTTGCCTTGAGTAAAGTGTTTGGAACCTAATATAATGGACCAACTATTCAATGTAAACACATTTCAACCATCAAGACAAAGGGTAGCACAAACAAAAGTTGGCAGCTAAGGTGAGGTGTTTTAATCACAGAGCAGATCAAGCTATTACATTGATTGTGTGGATGTTTGCACCCTTCATGTATAAATGAAACATTTTGCTTCCCTACTCACCTCCAGCGAAGGAACATAAGAAGCTGGAAGCGGCAAGCATGCCCTGATGAGACTTTTTTGCTGTTGTTCAGGACATAGGAAATTGCCTTATACAGAATCAGACCACTGATAAGCAAGAAGGATTAATGTACATTGGGTGGGGAATTTTTCAGCCCAAGGGCCACATTTCCTTGTAAGCAACATTCCAAGCAGAGCTTGGAAAAGTTACTTTTTTAAACTACAACTCCCATCAGCCCCAGCCAGCATGGCCACTGGATTGGGCTGATGGGAGTTGTAGTTCAAAAAAGTAACTTTTCCAAGGGCCACATGCCAGCGTGGCCACTGGCAAAAGTAGGTGGAACAACAGCTGTGATTCTTACTGTTGTACTATAGGCTACATTTCAGCCACACAACAGTCAGGAATTTCCTACAACCACACACATCTCTCTCCATCTTCCATGTAAGCAAGCAAGAGGTCAAAAGCCCTCAAGAATGGCATAGAACAGGACAAGTGACGATGAAGGGTATGGCTTGGAGAGAGGGAGCACGCCTAGGCTGGGGAAAGTTCCATGACCTGGAGAGAGAGAGGCCTGGACAGATGCATGTAACTCTTGGGTCTGAGGTTCCACACCCACAATCTATATTTACTAGAAATAGCTCTCCATGGTTCCATCCTGGTCTCCAGCCCTTCCTAGAGATGCCAAGAACTGCATGTGGAATCCTTTGCCTGCAACATTTTATTTATTTATTTATTTATTTATTTATTTTTATTCATTCATTCATTCAATAAACTTGTATACTGCTTTTCAGGAAGAAACATTTCCCAAAGTGGTTTAGAGGCCACATATCAAATATACAGTAAAATGTCATTTAAAATCATAAAAATCTCAAAACATTATTTCAGAAACATTACTAAAAAGCCAAGGGGACCAATACAAATCCAACATTATATCAGCTTATCAAAAAACAGGCAGAAATCGGGGAGTTCTGCAACTCAAGTTCAAATTAGTTGCTAAAGAGGTAGCTCTTTACGGCCAATTCAAAACCGTTTGACGTCCCATGGAATCACATTTCATAATTGTGCTCAAGCACCAAACAACAGCCCTCCCCCAGTGGCCCAGCCTTTTCAACTGTTCTACCTGGCTGCACACATTTTTCTGCTGCACTCCTGTATAAGGCAAAGTGTCATGTGGGAAGCATCCTAGTTCAAGAAGCATTGCATTGTTCATCTTTATTATTTATAAAGCATCTAAAGTTTTCTAAGCATTGCACAAATATTAAGAAAAAGAACACCAATCTCATTCACTGGCTTACAGTCTCAGACACAATACAAAAGAGACGGAGTAGAGAACAGGAAGCAAGCTTATTTAGGCACCAGTTCTTCATAATCACAAAAATGGTTCACAACCAGCTAGAATGGCAGCAGAAGGAAGCACTTCCAGGGAGAAGAGCGAAAAGGTAGTTAATCCCAGTCAAGGTGATGAAGTGGGACACACTGTTGCAACTCTCCGTCCGCTTCAACCAGGTGGAATGGCTGCTAATAGGTAAGGAATAATAATACTTATCTGTTTACCCAAACCACATTGGAAAGTAAACAGGACTGGAATAAATATGTTCAAAGTCAAGCAGATTGCCAAGGGTTGTATATAAATAAATTAATGCACGACTTTTGTCTAGAGAATCCTTATTTGGGGACACTTAGAAACATGATTCAGAGTTGCACTGACTTGGTAATACAGCAGAAGTACAGCCAAAGGATCCTGAGCTCTTCTTGTATAAAAATATTCTTAGGATCAGTGGCAGCAGAAGCCTGGTTTGTTTTCATCTTCCTGTATACACAACTGTGATTGATGACTCGCTTCAGCTTCCCAAGGAAAGCAGTATGAACACAAAAACAGAGCAATGGTTATTTTCATCCTGTGAACTGCCTTCCTGCTGGGAACAATATAATGAAACTTAGCAGAGCCGCAAAGGGCTCAAAAAGGACTCTTGAAAACATTGTTCAGAAAGAGATGTTTGATGCATCTAAAAGTTATACGCATGATAGTTCAAGACTTGACAGAATAGACTCCACTGGTACTAGGAGCTTTGGCCTGCAAATAGATTGTAATATTTGCAAGAGTTGAAATGAATCACAAATACTTGTTAGAAGGAACAAACTTTACTTAACAGTCTGTTGCAGCATAACCAAGAGCTCTGCTTTCGTTTTCCTACTGGTCCCTCTCCCAACTGATTCCCCATACAATTATATCTAATTCACTTGAGTTCCTACTCACATTACATCTCCCTTTTTTAAAAAAAAGAAAAAGATAGAAACTACTGTCTATATCGAATTGGTTTTCTGATCACTCTGCCTCTTGATGTAGTAACAGGTAACTCAGAGTCCAAAATCTTTTCTGGTATATCACTGGCACTTTGTGCTACAGCTGTTCCACTTTTGTTGTCTTGAGACTCTGATAGGTCTATCTCTGATGGAGGTGCAGTTGCAGTCTCAGTAGTCTCATCCATTTTTGGTTCACAACTTGGAGTGCTTTGAAGATCTCTTCTGTTCCGTCTGTAGACAGCTAAATCATCAGTCTGAACCAAATATGATCTTGGAGTCATGTTTTGTCCAGTCACTCTCGCTGGTTTCCACAGTCCATCTTGCCGAACATTAACAGAATCACCAACCTCCAAAGGTGGTAAAGGCTTTGAACCTTTGTCAAAGTAAAGCTTCTGTTTTTCTTGTCTTCTCTTCAGATGTGTCTGTATGTCACCTTTTACCTGCTGAGGTAGTAACAACAGTGCTGAGGTAGGCAACCTGGTTCTTAAATGTCTCCCCATTAAAAGTTGTGCAGGTGAGGCTGTATCTACTGTAGGCGTACTTCTGTAATCCAATAAACTAAGATAAGGATCTGTGTTATTCAGACTAGATTTCTTAAGAATCCTCTTTACTGTTTGGATCGCTCTTTCTGCCATTCCATTTGCTTGAGGAAATAGTGGACTGGATGTTGTGTGAACAAAGTCCCAATCTTTGGCAAACATTTTAAAGTCTCTAGAGCAAAACTGAGGGCCATTATCACTGACAACCTCTTCAGGTATACCATGTCTTGCAAATATAGATTTGCAGTGTAAAATTACTGATCTACTTGTAGTGTCTTCAAGCAAACATATTTCCACATATTTTGAATAATAATCAACCAAAAGTAGATAGTCCTTTCTTTGAAATTCAAACAAGTCCATTCCTAGCTTCTGCCAAAGTCTTCTTGGAATTTCATGAGGTAACATTGGTTCTTTTTGGTTTTTATTTCTGAAGGTGTGACATGTGGTACATGACAGTACCAATTCTTCAATTTGGGCACACATACCTGGCCAATATACAGATTCTCATGCCCGCTTTTTACATAATTCAACACCCAGATGACTCTCATGTATAATATTCAATATCTCTTTCCTCAAATCTTGTGGTACTATGATTCTGTCACTTTAAAAAATGAGTCCATCATGAACACTTAATTCCTCTCTGTAATTCCAATAAACACGTATACACTCTGGAACTTCTACTCTTCTATCTGGCCACCCCTGCAAAATGGCATTTTTCAGGATTTGCAAAATGCTATCATTTTCAGTATCCACCTGAAATTCTTTGTTTTGATTCGGAGATTGGTAAATAAGAGAACATGAGGATAACAGCAACCTCAGCTTCTTCAGATACATCTTTGTATTCAACTGCAACATCCCATTGATCTACTGGAGCTCTATTCATTAAATTAACTCTTTGCACCAAATTTAAATTAGTCACAGCCCGGAGACCAAGTACAGCTTGTGCATCAAAGTCTACTATGTGAAATTCCAACTCAGCTCTTTGATCTTATATTTGCAATCCAGGTTACATTTACCAGACACATGTAGTCTTTCTCCAGAGTAGGTTATTAATCTGGTATTTGACTGCTGAAGTGGTTCAGCTTGCAAGGCTTTGTATGTTTTTAAAGACATTGCATTAGCCTGTGCTCCTGTGTCAATCTTAAAGGTCACATACTTGTGATCATTTATGAGAAGATCCACATACCATTCATCTTCCAGAGCTGTAGAATTCAATGTGCCAATGAAGAAATCATGAGCATTTTTAGCTGTATCTGCTACTGAGAACATTTGTCTGCGTTGAAGTTTTCTATCTCTAGTTTTACACATTTTAGCAAAATGATTAAGTTTGCCACATCTTCTTCATTCCTTCCCATTTGCAGGACAAGCATTTATGTCATGATGACTGATACCACACTTGTAGCAGGCCTTTGCTGCTTCTACAGGCCTCTGTGGCATTTCCTTTTCTTGGGGGCTGGTAGTAGTGCCAAAGCTCCATTTGCTCTGAGGCTGGCTTACTTTTGGCTTTTCAAAGGTACTTTTGCCCTGTAAGGCATCCATTTGTTTTTCTGTTGCCCCAAAATCTTTCATCTGTTTTGCAGCCACTTCTTCTGCCCTGCATATATTCATGGCACACTCAAGGGTTAAATCACTCTCTCTCAGTAACTTGGCTCTCAATCTGTCTGTCTGAATGCCACACACTATGCAATCCTTAATGAGAGAATCACACAGCTCCCCGAATTCACAGGTCTGAGCCAAAAGCTTCAACTCAGTCACATATTGGTCTATCCTTTCTCCTTCACTCTGTATTCTAGTGAAGAACACGTGCCTTTCATAAGTAACATTTCTTCTGGGCACACAATAAGCTTCAAATTTATTCATCAAAACTTGAATTTTATATTTATCTGCATCATCATCAAACTGGAAAGTATTAAATACCTCTCTTGCTTCTTCACCTGCCACATGCAGAAATAATGCTGACTGGAGTCTCTCATCTTTCTTATCTGCTCCATTTGCAATGCAGTACAATTCAAACCCTTGCTTCCATCTTCTCCAATTCTCTGCTGCATTTCCTTCAAACACCAACTTTCCTGGAGGCTTCAACTGGTCCGTTTTTCACTGCCTTATGTTTTTAGGTAGTCTTCTGACACCATATAATATTTGCAAGCGTTGAAATGAATCACAAATACTCGTTAGAAGGAACAAACTTTACTTAACAGTCTGTTGCAGCATAACCAAGAGCTCTGCTTTCGTTTTCCTACTGATCCCTCTCCCAACTGATTCCCCCATACAACTATATCTGATTGAGTTCCTACTCACGTTACATAGATGTTTTCATCTAAGTCGGGATAACCAACATGATGACCTCCAGATCAGACCCCCAGCCAGCATAGTCAATAGTGAGGGATTATTAGAGTTGTAATCCAGCAACATCAGGAGGGTGCTACACTGGCTACCCCCACCCTTAGGTAGCTCATGTTTGCAAAGCTTTCTTGAAGAAGACAATGCTTTGACACGCAGATTTAAAGACACTGTTAATATAAACGCTAAGCCAGCAGACAAATTCAGATGGGACCAAGGTGCCAGGAGAGAGAATGAAGTCGGCATCTGATCAGTTCAAGTGAATAACACATACATTATGCACATATGTCACCTCCTAAGTACAATCGTCATAAAACTGCACCATGCTGTGCAAAATGTGGAGTTTGGGGAATGGCATATTTCCAGCCTAAAATGCCACCTATCATTTGTTCCCTACAGATGTCCCTCTGGACTGTTTCACATGGTATGCAGGTAGTGCAGCTGCTGCCCCCCCAAAAAAAAGAATGTTCCATGCATCTGCTATAATTTATGTAAGTAACTCGCCACATAGATCAGCCTCCTCATATGGCAAAACCCCACGCCATGACCACCACATGAGACTTCCTCATATGACATTTGAAATGCTCTGCGGAGTCTCTGTAGAAGAGAATTTCAGTGGCAACTCCCATCACCTGTGTACCATATTCCTGTTCTAGAATATACAGAATATAAATGGAGTCCTTTGTTACATAATAATACACATCTATTGGCATCAACAAAACAGACACCCAATTTCAAAATTAGACTTGAGATTTAAATGACAGGATGGCATAGCGTGTTTCCATTTTGCAAGTCTGATGGTTAATATTCCCAGAGCTTGGAAAAGTTACTTTTCCAAGCTCTGAATATTCCCCCCTCCAGTATCTGAGGCCATACATTATAAGCACAATTTATGCCCACTCAGGTTTCCCCTGGAAAGACTCTGTGGACTGTTTTATTGAGCATGCTCAGAGCCGATACAAGTTCCATATTTGAGGTCAATAAAGAATTTTCCTCCAGTTGGACCATAAAGGATTTTTGTTGCTGTTGTTTGCTTTCCCCCACAATTTGAGGCTCAGATCACTTGACAGTCACCTGAAGCAATTTGGTCTCTTGGGAAGACCTTTTGCAGTGCATCCAGTTGCTCCTGCTCTCCGACTGTAAAATTTTGCCGTCAAGATTGTATAAGTGGATTTTGGTATAGGGGGCGGGATTGTTATGTGAATGTTCTGGTTTTATGGGGGGGGGTTGACTTGATCATCTGTTCCATTCTTTTCAAATCCGAATACATGGCAGAGCCCTTCTAGGATTACACTACTTCAAAATGGAGGTCAATGTTCTCATGATCTTCCATGTTCATGTTTTTTAAGAAGTTATTCATGGGAAAACAAC
This sequence comes from Rhineura floridana, assembly GCF_030035675.1. NCBI lineage: Eukaryota > Metazoa > Chordata > Lepidosauria > Squamata > Rhineuridae > Rhineura > Rhineura floridana. The sequence continues at coordinate 22,090,264 of NC_084481.1, forward strand.
CACATCAGGGAGAAAGCGAGGATGGAATCCTCCTCTTGCCATCCAGTTTTCTATGATCAGGAATATGTGCTATTTTTTTTAACAGACAGAAGCATGCCTACCAGCATTCTCCAGCAGCATTCTCTTAGGACCATTATTGCACATGTTATCTAAATGTGTAGATCAGCGTTAAGGTTCTATGAATTTGGCACAAGGTAAACATAATAATAGAGAGAAAACATTTCAGCATAATAGTGCCCTATGGGATAAAAGCATATTTACTTCACAAGAGATTAAAACCGAGAATAAATATCCTTGATATTCATATTAGATCTATAATGGCTTGAATGGCTTTTCTCTTCTTTAAGTATCAGGCTTCGGCAATCCATGTTATTTTGCTGACACTAAGTTTAATGTTAAGGCAATTTTCTGTGTACAATCCTTCCTGCCATATGAAACCCCCAAGAATCATTTGCCAACTATATCTCAAATTTGATTTTCCTTTAACCCTAATTCCTTGCCTCCCTTTTTGTCAGCAAAAAAGGCAACCAAAAATTTACAAGTCTGAATTAATTTATTTGAGCCAAAAGACTCGAAACAATTAATTTAAATCATAAAGAGGGGGGGAAACACAATTAACCTGCTTGAAAATCATTTAAGTTATGTTATGGGGGGGGGGAGCTCCGCAGAAATTCTATGTTAGAGCTGACAGATGCTTCCCAAAGCATGTACTTTCACATGCATGCACAAGTTTATCCACATTGACTGTGACAGCAAGATGTACACTTATTTCTGAGTATGGTTGGCTACTAGAATTCATGTGTCACCATTGTAAGAAAGCAGCAATTTCTGTCCCAACCTGTATTCATCACAATCAGTGCTGTTTGCGTTCCACTCATTTGATATCTGCCAAATAATACGTTATTTATTTATTTATATTTATTTATTTATTCAGCTTCTATCCCGCCCGACTAGCAACAGCTCTCTGGGCGGCGAACATGAATATCATAAAATCACAAATGCAATAAAATCATGCAGTACAATGCAACAAGTAGTATAAACAACACAAACTAAAATCAATACAACATTACCTAAAGTAAAAATTAACTTAAACTAAAATTAAATTAACAATGAAATTAGAGTTAAATTAAAATTAAATTAAATTAAACTTAAAATGCCTCGGAGAAGAGGAAGGTTTTAACTTGGCGCCGAAAGGATAATAGTGTCGGCGCCAAGTGCACCTCCTCGGGGAGACTATTCCACAATTCGGGAGCCACCACTGAGAAGGCCCTAGATCTTGTCAGCACCCTCCGGGCCTCCTTATGTGACGGGACCCAGAGGAGGGCCTTCGTAGAAGACCGCAGTGTACGGGCCGGTTCGTACCGGGAGAGGCGTTCCAACAGGTATCGTGGTCCCATGCCGTATAGGGCTTTATAGGTCAATACCAGCACTTTGAATTTGGACCGGAAGCATATTGGAAGCCAGTGCAGGCGAGCCAGAACAGGAGTTATATGCTCGAACCGCTTGGTCCTAGTGAGCAATCTGGCTGCTGCATTCTGCACTAGCTGTAGCTTCCAAGCTGTCTTCAAAGGTAGCCCTACGTAGAGCGCGTTGCAGTAGTCCAAACACGAGGTTACCAGAGCATGCACAACTGATGTGAGGTCCTCCTTACTCAAATAGGGACGTAGCTGGGCTACCAACCGAAGTTGGTAGAACGCATTCCGTGCCACCGAGGCTACATGAGTCTCGAGTGAGAGGGAAGAGTCTAAAAGGACTCCCAGACTATGGACCTGCTCCTTTAGGGGGAGTGTAACCCCGTCCAGGACAGGATATGTATCCACCATCCGATTAGAAAAACCATCCACCAGCAGCATCTCAGTCTTGTCAGGATTGAGCCTCAGTTTGTTAGCTCTCATCCAGTCCATTGTCGCGACCAGGCAACAGTTCAGCACATCGACGGCCTCACCTGAAGATGATGAAAAGGAGAAGTAGAGCTGCATGTCATCAGCATACTGATGGCAACGCACTCCAAAACTCCTGATGACCGCACCCAGCGGCTTCATGTAGATATTAAAAAGCATGGGAGACAGAACCGACCCCTGCGGACCCCACATTGGAGAACCCATGGCGTTGAGCAATGTTCCCCAAGCACTACCTTCTGGAGACGGCCCGCTAAGTAAGAGCGGAACCACTGCCAGGCAATGCCTCCAACTCCCAACTCCGCGAGCCTCTCCAGAAGGATACCATGGTTGATGGTATCAAAAGCCGCTGAGAGATCAAGGAGGATCAACAGAGTTACACTCCCTCTGTCTCTCTCCCGACAGAGGTCATCAAACAGGGCGACCAAGGCCATCTCAGTGCTGAAACCAGGCCTGAAACCCGATTGAAATGGATCTAGATAATCGGTTTCATCCAATAGCGCCTGGAGCTGTCCGGCGACCACTCGCTCCAAGATCTTGCCCAGGAATGGAATATTCGCTACAGGTCTGTAGCTGCTGAAATTTTCTGGGTCCAAGGAAGGTTTTTTCAGGAGTGGTCTCACCACCGCCTCTTTCAGGCAGCCAAGGGCCACTCCCTCTCGTAAAGAGGCATTTATCACTTCCTTGGCCCAGCCAACTGTTCCATCCCTGCTAGATTTTATTAGCCAAGAGGGGCAAGGATTCAGTACCGAAGTGGTCGCACGTACCTGTCCAAGCACCTTGTCCACGTCCTCGAGCTGTTATTCATCTCACTGTCCGCTATTTCATGCAAGTTACATAACTTATCTAAGTTCATAAATATTTGTGTAACTTACATCCATTTCAATGTAAAGAAAAAGTAAAAACAATTTTAAAGAAGTCACTAATTATCATTTGCAGACTTAAAAACAAGAATGTGGTTCCAATCGTATTAGCCTGAGTGATTTCCATTCCCAACCACAGATGAACACACAAACTGCAGCTATTTCCACTTCCTTTTCCGTTTTTGTCAGAATTCTCTGACATCCCTAAGTACCTTATTCACATTCATACTCATACATTACGTACTTATGTTGGCCAACGTCAGACAGAGCAGAAGGTGGAATGCACCATGTCAGTCAAGTCTATGTGACATCTTGTGGGGTTTCTTTGTCATAACCTTTTCCATTTTCTACTACCTGATCACTCCCCAAAACTTTCAGTTTTGGAAGAGACAAGTTACTGAATGGTGTAGCAGTTGTTGTGCATGTTTTGCTTGTAAAAATAAGCCTTGTTTAGACTTATGGTTTTTCCCTAAAAGTGGTAGCAATCCCCATATTTTGAACTTGCAGTTGGCATTTCTGAGAAAAAGAGATCATGGGCTTTCTTGCAATCCTTATTAGGCTCTTCAATAGGGCAAAGCCGGGACGCATCCACCCTGAACTTGCATTTTTGAGGCAATGGTGCTATTCAAAGCACCCTTGCATCAAGGTATCACACTGTTTTCCCAGTTTCAATAATTTTTTTATTAAATGTGAGCTTGTAGATACACAGATTGGGAGCAGTGATATGAAAACACCACAGTCCTGCAGTGAGATTGTAAGGAAATCATCTGGAGAAACGAACTGATGGTTTTTAATTGACAGAAGTGTTTTTAGTTTTTATTGGTTCTCTTGTTTGTAACTGGTCAATGTAAGGTCGCTTTGGGTCACCTTGGTAAAAAAAAGCAAACAACAAATATAATTAATAATAATAACAACAGCAACAACTAAAGATGGCAGCTTTTGTGGCCATGTTATGAGGAATCCAACCAGTTCCTCTGTACAGAGCAGAATCTTGCCTTTTTGCAAGCAACGGAGCCCAAGGACTGAGCTGTTACTCATTGGTCATGTTCAGACATCATGAGGAACCATAGTTTAGTGTGACAAGAAAGAGTTGCAGCAAACTAACCATGTTAGCTATGGCTTGTTGAAACAAGCCAGCTTGATAACCCATGGTTTGAAGGTGGCTTGATTTGTGCAACCATTAAGGTTAACTATCATTTGATAGGTTCAGACAACACAACAAGCTGTAATTAAACTAAACCAGAAATAAAAGTTTATGAACTCCTCACAGCCATGTTGTTACGTTATGTTATGTTATGTTATATGTTATGTTATGGTTTATTTCTAGGCCGCCTTTTTGCCAAAAAGGCCCACAAAGCAGCTTACACACAAATAGTAGTATAGTAGTAGTAGTATAGTTTATTTATATACCACTTTTTGGCCAAGAGGCCCCCAAACTGGTGAACAAAATATTATAAAACATATTACAAAAAAAAGGTTACATAAGAAATAACCAGTAAAAATAAACCGTAAAAATACAATGCAACAAAAACAATGCAAGTACAATGCAACAAGAACAATGCAACAAAAGCAAAGGAAAAAAATTTGCAACAAAAACAATGTTTTCAAATGATGCACACAATTACCACAGCAGATCTGGTCTTAGGAGAGGCATTCCTTCTTTTCTTGGAAGCACATAATGTCATTGGACAAGTTGTCCCTCTCCACCTCCACTCGGCCCTTGTTGGTGAGCTGGTCCACCTGCCCAGGCTGCAGGGAGGATGTCCATCTCAAATTCATCCTGGTTGAAGTGCTCTGAGCAGAGGCAGAGGAGCCTGAGCCTGGGATCCACAGCTTCCTGGATCATGGTTCAATGCGATTCACAGCCAACAGCCACTTCTTCCTCAGCTTGTGGGCTTTGGGGAGCTTGCAGCCCTAACCGGAGGACAGAGATACGTCCCTCTCTCGAGTGCTGGACTTTCCGCCAGAGCTACCCCTGCCAAGCTGACTCCATTCCATTTATTCTCCGCTGCCCGCTCCACAAATAAATTTTACTGTCCCTAGGAAGGGACAGGAAAAAACAGCATGGATTTAAGGACACGATTCTGCAGCAGACAAAGGCAGATATCGCATTGCGCACGTCCCTGTAAGAAGGACCTCGGGAGGGGAGTGGGAGTGGGAGAGAGAGAGAGAGAGAGAGAGAGAGAGAGAGAGAGAGAGAAAGAGAGAGTTGCTACTCCAGGCACAAATACAAAATACAAATTAAAAAAACCAATTTACAAAAATTAAATCCAACAAAATCCTGGCATTTCTAAAAAGCAACAATAGCAAAACATCAAAAGCACTCATCTTCCTGGTAAAGGACAATTCCCAGAAAAATGTCACTAAGAGCAGGGGTGAGGGGGCAAGGCAGGTGGAAAACGCTTGCCCCTTGATGGTCCCAGCAGTCTCACCCCTGCAGTAGAAGGAGTTGCATGTTGAAGGAGTAGGGGAAGCATGCAAGCCTCAGCCTTCCTGTGGCTCTCTTTTCATGCTGTGAAAATATTACAGTTTCTAGGCACATGAAGAAACTTTCAGGCTGTAGCACATGGCAAGGCAGATGCATCCTCTGAACAGAAAGATTAAGACCATCAATTCTTGCCCTACCAGGCCTTAGATTTCACAAATTTCTGGGTCATCACCACAACCATGCCCATTTTTAATCATCATTTAAAGACACCTTGTGATTCCCTGTCACATTTCTATTTCGCTGTTCTCTTCTGTTCTCCTAGAGGCAGACCAGTTTGTCTTACTTTCAGATTCCGTATCTGGCCCAGGGTTGGGTGTGGGAACATACACATATGCCAGTGCATGGCAACTGTTACTAAGTGCATCCTTCTTAAAAGCTGGCATCAGTAATAACTGGAGCAAGGCAAAGTGTTCTGGGGAATCTACATCTACCTTAGGCTGTGGTAGGAGGCTGTGATATCATTTCATGCTCTGTCAGTCCAATGAATTCTAATATATTTGGAATTTCTTCATTTTCATGTCATGCTGCATGTAATGCAGACTCCTCTAGATGTATTGGAGATGCAGACCCACATGCTATGACAAACAAAAATCAGCCTGCAGTCGTGGCCTTGACCGCAAGACATTATTGGCACTCAAGAGTTGTGCCTGATGGTGCTCAGTCTTTACACTTTCCTGTGGACTTCTTCACATGCCAGTTCTGTGTTCAATCTGCTTGCGGTATCGTAGTTGGTGCACATTAGTAATCAAGTCATTTCTTGTCCCTTAAAAACCAGGTACTCAGCTGACAACAGCATCAAAGAGAATGCAGAACCTTCACAGCAAGTAAATATCCCATTCGTCAACAACAACACAGGCTCCCAGAGCAACTTACCAGCAGATACCATCAAGACAGCGCCTGCCCACAGGCTTACAATCTAAAAAGATATGACACCAAAAAAATTGGTTTGGAAGGGAGAAGGAAATCAAGTCAGGTACAAGTTCTTTGTCACAATTTCTTCCAACAAGCAGGTGAGATGGAAAACTTCAAGGACAGGAGACACCAAAAGTTGCTGGTCTCTTGGCTATGCCAAAAAATTGGTTCTGCACGTCTTCTCCTCCCACCTCTACTGCAGCCTGATGTACAAGCTACCACTGAGGGACCTCAGATGGAGCGAGGAGCCTGGCTTCTCGCCGTCTAGTGGGCCACCCAAGGCCTAAAGCATGCATTCACTCAAAACCTCTTTTTCAGTCCCAGTTTCCCATAATCTCTGCAAGGCTTCTCACCAATGCCTGTTGCTGATCTTACTCCATCCAGGCTGGGCTCCTACTGGACGGGCAGGATATAAATCTAATAAATAAGTAAATAAATAAATAAATATTAAAATATATATTTCACAGATAATGAAAAAAGTACTTACAGAACAAAGAAGACAGCAGACATTCTGTAACCTCCTTGGAAAGTCCCTCAATGTCCCCATTCTCCTCTGACTGTTCTTGAGCTGCACAGCAACCTGGAAATGGTGGCTTCACAGCAGACACAATGACATCCACATCCTTAACCAGGCAACCATCTACAGACAAACCTGGGACCTTCATGGAAAAAAATGTACAAAAATTAGGACTGTCAACTCAAGCATTATTCTCTTGACAAACACTGGTTAGTACTAAATCTTTTCCAACAAGCCTTACCTCCGCATGCTGACATCATGCCTGGCCGTCACAATGAAACTGTTCCTCCTCCTCTTCTTAGAGAGTGGAGCAATTGGGCCTGGACAAGAAAGAGGTCTCTTTTTTATAGTAACATGGTGCCAGAGAACTTACCTATTGCACTGACTGCCAAGTAGCTACTGGGCCAAGTTTAAGGTGCTGTTACTGGTGCACAAAGCCCTATACATCTTGGGACCAGGATACCTAAAATATAATCTTACCTCTTATATACACAACCAATCACTGTGGTCTGCAGGTGAGGGCCTCCTGAAGATACCATCTCATCACCATGTAGGAACTGGGCCTTTAATGTGGTGGCATACACCTTTTCAAACTCCCTCCCGTTACATATCAGATAGGCATTGCAACGATAATAAAAATGATGCCCATCAAAGACCTTCCTTTTTTAAGAAACACTTTAAGTGAAGATTTTTATCCCAATCTGTATTAGACTTGAAATGGTTTTTACCAGAGCTTGGAAAAGTTACTTTTTTAAACTACAAGTCCCGTCAGCCCCAGCCAGCCAGCAAAAATGTTGGCCACATCAACAGCAAAAAGGCATCCATTCATGTGGTAATATTTGTGAACACCCAACAGAATAGGACACTTCATATGCTCAAGTGGAGAAATCTTAACTAGAACATCATTGTTGTCATCTGCGGAGCAGACAGTGGCAACCTGTCCTTGTAAGAAAGTCAAGACATTCTTTGCCAGGCTTAATATAAGCGTCTTAACCACTCATGCTGAATGCTAGTTGCCAAAAAGGCATCAGAAAAATATTCTAAGTGCTAATTAGTTCTAAGAAGTGCAACAAATAGAAGGGAATGGAACGAAGAAGACCATGCAGCACAAAACGGTAGCTTCTAATTCAGCCAGAGGAAACAAAGACCAAACTCAAACAGAACAAAGAATTTATCCTCAGTCTGCAAAGATTTTTTCCTAAATCCCTTAGGCAACATCTTTCACTTCTCTCGTCTCCTGAAAAAATGAAGTTTGCATAGATCACGGTGTGCATGTAGCCCAGCTTGATTTATTGCACAATATGTATCTAATGCATTATACCAAGAGAATATCACATAGTTCCATGTACAGTGACATTTTGAACTCATAAGGATTTGATTTCTCAGAGCATTTGTTAGGGTCAATAGTGACATAAATATTAAAACGCATGTTTTCACAGAACTAAAGCAGGAATCAATGGGCCTGCTCATATGCATGGCAAAGTGTGGCTCCTAGCATTGTACCTATGTTCTTTGACATATCTTCTAAATGGTGCATACCCTACAATGTGCATGAATCTGATATACGCATAATATTTAACCCTCAGGGCTTTTTTTTAATGTATGGTACTACATACTCCAGGAAACAGTGGCGGCTGACATACCAATGTTGCATGATTGGTCCAGCAAATGTTATCCCACAAAAGTGAATCACCAGCACAGACAGCTTGTTGGAAGCAACTGTGTTGCACTTAGAGTAAGTAGTGATCTTCACTATAATAGAGCCACTCCAAACACATAAGTGAATGGAGAAATCTGTGCTAAATTATCTGCAGTACACAAAGTCCAGACTTTAAAGAGTTGTTTTAATGCACTGGATGTCTGGGATGAAACAGAGTTTAAAAAAACTCTTTTAAATATATTTTTTAAAATGATGGTCTACCATAGATTTGTCCTTTATAGTTTACATCAGAGGTTGCTAACAAATGGCCTCAGTAAATATTCCCTCAAAAATCAATGCTCTTCCTGCTTGGTTCCTCTTTGCACTGGCTCAGCCTGTGCTACATTGAAGATGCCCCTT